>NW_027094107.1:8281878-9729239 GCF_029207755.1 Chamaea fasciata
TTTTGGTTCCAGCGCCTCCCATAAAGCTCAGGAGCGCAAAGAAAGAGCTCCGGGCTAAGGCAGAATTGCTCCCATTTTGTTCTGCTTTAATCTATCGATCTGGGTCCTTTAATGAAGACTAACACAGCGGGGCCTCCTGCAGAGGGACTTTGTTAGGGACTTTCGGAATACAAAAGGCTCGTTATCATGCAAAGCGAAAATCGCTTTTTCCACGCAGGGTAGAGTGCGCTGCTCTTTGTGTGCCACAGAGACCCACCAGCCCCGCAGTAATTTGCACTCATCAGGGAAAAAAATCTTGTGTCTGCTGAGATGATGAGCTCAGAAGTTAAAAGTTTCTTGGCAGGTCACTTTTTAACTGCCTCGCCTGTTTATCTGGCAGCAGGGTAACAGCGGATTGATGTCTTATAAGGCAGGAGTCGGGGTGAAAAGAGCAGCCCAAACACCTGGTTATGAATATTTTCGCACATTCCGTTTGTCTTTTCATTTCCACATGTTACACTTTGATGGTTATAAAAGAAGTCGACACTTGTAAAGACGCTCCTTGAAGCACTTTATTCTTGTTTTCTGAAAATACCTTTGTAAGCAAGACACGCCAGGAAGGCAGGGTGGGCTCCTGGTGTAACCAAGGCTCTTTTCCACTTACAGATAAGTGGTTGTTTTTATCTCTCCTGTTGGTAAGAGTGGGCTTCATCCTGAAAAAAAAACAGGCCACCTGCTCCATTGCTAAGTGTTCTTTTTAAAAATAGCATCTGCATGGAGAGTTTCACTGAATGGGTTCCACAGCATCACCTGAGGTTCCTGCACCTCCAGTCCTCAGGAGACAACAGGGATTTTAATAATGCAGGTCTTTTATGAAAACTTCATGAGGCTGTCTGTCAAGAGTAAGGAAATACATTTGTCTACTCGCTGAAGCAATTTTCACAAATCAACTCACAGAGGTGCTTCGCTGTCCCTTTGTATCAGTTTATTTTCCAAGGATGTGTCCCAGGTAGGCAGAACGCAGGGGTCTGTGCAGGGAAGCTCCTTCCGAGTTCCTATAAAATGTGCCATGCTCGTAAGTGTCGTGGGATTAAAGTAAGATGGGGGAGAGGCAGATGCACTTTTAAAAACTGCATAACTAAAGAAAATCATCTTCATAGCTGATTGAAGTTCTGCTTTCCCCCTACTGTCTTTTACTAAACTTCTCCCTTTGCTAAAAGCTTGAACCCCCATGACCCGATTTATAAATAGATCCCTCCCTCAGCCAGGACTTGTTTGAAGGCAGATTTTCCTGCAGCTCCCAGGTTTTTGGCACACAGGTGCCAGGATGTTCAGAGGGACCTGTTGATGTGGCAGCTTTAAAGCCAATTGAAACATGCCACCCCACGCCAGAGGAGAATGTCAACTCTGTGGGTCAAGCTTTTAGAATTAAATCTATTTGATTGGCTCCCAAAATATTGTCAGCGGGCTTCAGTGTGGGAACTGGCTGAAGCAGAAAATGTCTTGTCGCACGATGGGTCTTGTCACTCTTCATAATCATCTTTCTGCAGAGAAAATCGTTCCTGGGGTTTCAACAGTTGAGTTCTGCCGCGTGAAATATTTTTTTAACGCTTCAAGTGAAATCCCTTCACTTTTCCAGTGGACAAAGGTCAGACCAAGCCAGCCCAGGTGCCGGGTGCTGGATTGCTAGCTGTGGAACGTGGCCCTGTGCTGGCTGAAAGGATCAGGGCACAGTTCTCAGTTGAGAACACAGCCCCAAGTAACGAGGCACTCCTCCCAGGTTACAGGATGCACTCGTTCTTCAGCAGTTTTGGAGCTTTTCCAGCATCCCCGGAGGACCAATGTCACTCTGACCTAATTTACGTTGTCAGCACAGCTCTCTGCCCAAGGAGTGTGAGTGCCAAGCGATGCAGATGGCAAAGCCACGACAGAAGTCTAAATATTTTTCCAACTCGACATAAATTCCACCCGGCTTGTCTGCGGAGGGAGCATTTCCCGTGTAAACCTCTCAACAAGTGTAACTAATTACTGTCACACTGTCTTCTCTGGGGATAGGAAACTGACTCCAAAAAGCAGGGAGCTTTCTTTTGTTCATTCACTCCAGAGAGATCGCTGAGATTTGGAACATTTGGGCGCCGTGGCTGGTAACAGATCCGAGCTGAGAGGTTCTGAGAACTTCTTAACCGTCAATTTGTTTTCTTTTCGCAAGAGTACAATTCAGATCTAGTAGTGAGCAATGTAAGTTTTAAGGGAGAAGACAAACAATCTTAAACATTAAATCCCTTAGTTCTAAAGCACAACTAAAACTATGAAATAAAGATGCCTGACTCCAGTCAGAAGGCAGGAGAAATCAGAAGGTTTTATATACAATTCATTCAGCCCTTTTGTAACACACTGGGCTGAGAAGACACATTACTGGTCCACAGGGCTGACACCTCTCCCACTGGCTCAGTAACAGAAATAGCAAACAACACCTGTTGTCGTGGGAAAGGAACATTGTTTACACGAGGTTGTTTTGGGAAAAAAGAAAACTGTTGCAAAGTTTCCCTTGGGAAGAGCTCAGCAGTTCTGAGGCTCCGAAAATACCGAGTTCACACGTCTGCCTGCAGAGACCCCGAGCCTCTCCTCTGCACCTGGAGAACAATTCTGTAATCCAGTTTAGGGACACAATTCAGGGGGCAGCTATCCCACGAGGATGGTGAGAGCACTGAGCACCACTCTCAGTCTCAGCCAGCTGTCACCTTAGTTGTTTGTGCTATAAATACATATCATAAAGCTGGCTTTTTGCAAATATTGAGATGAAAGCTGTATGAATAATGTTAAGATAACTTTGCTCTTATTTCTACTGTCAACAAAAACTTTGATGTGGTAGAAGTGGTAGCTGATACAGTTATAAACAAACTGTTTGTTCGGTTGGGATAACCCCCAGTGAACATGTGATGAAGACCCCTGTTACTGAAATGCCAATTATCAGCACCTGCCACCTGAAGAAAGTACGGACCGAGACCCAAACTGGAGGCGATAATAAAACCACAGCCAAGAAATGTTCGTGCTCTAAAAAGGCAAACCCAAGGAGTGGCCATGGAGCCAAACAGCTCCTGGGATGTGGAAATTAGTTTGCAGGAAAGAATGAATGTGCATAATGACCTATGAATATGCAACGGGCTGATGGAATAGGAAAAGTATTTAAAGGGAACCTCCAAAGATGCAAAGTGTGCTCTTGGCTGAATGCCAAGAATGTTTTAATCCTTTGTTTTATTTCTGTCTCCTCTTGTCTTTTTATTAAACTTGTTACATTTAACCAGGAAAGTGAACACTTCCAAATGTTTGTTTTTTTTTTTTTTACGTTTGTTAGGCACAGGAGCATGATCCCATCAACTACATCTGGAATAGCTCAGTTCTACCAAGGGAAAAAAGTTCCTTCCTTCCAGAGTTCACATTCAGCTCCAGTCACTCCTGTGCTGTGTCTCTCTAAAATTAAGCTGGTCTAAAGCCTTTAAAAGAAAACCCCAAAGCACTAATGATGCTAATAATTTTCTTTTCCTCCGGAAAACCAATACAAGAAGGAGTTTTCCTGAAATGTTTGACTTTCACAGGAGGTACCTACAGATAAATTTTTTTTTAAATCTCAGCAAATCGCACCATGCGCATTTGAAATGCAGAAAACCTAACAACTCTCTCACCATCTTGCTTTTTAAGAATTAATAAATCCCACCACTTAGTCCTTTCTACTTCGTGCCATCAACGTTTAAGATTCAGCGGGCTGAGTTTTCACAGCGGGGTTGGTGTAAGCCTTTAATCTTAATAATGATCCCTTGATCTACCCTGGTCCGTGCAGCTTGGAGGTTGTTAGAGGTCCCTTCTGGGAACTTTCCAGCTGTTTCTGTTTAGTTCATGTATATTTATTTACATGACTCTTTAACCCCATCTGATAACAGAAAAATAGGGCACAATTTAGCTCCTGTTGGTCATTTTCCAGAGAGCTGAGTACACAGCAAGGGGAAAAGCAACATATGGCACCGTTTTCTTTACTGATCACTTATTATGTACTGCTGTGACCTCATCAGTGCCTTTGGCTGCTCTGCTGCAGGTTAAAGAAAAAGGCTCTGGAGGATTTTTATTTTTTTTTTCCCCTCAAGCTTTCGGACAAAAGCAAATGTGACCCGGAGGTGATTTGTGCCTTCCATCACACCACGCTGACAAGAGCATCATTTCTGTCTGGGAAAATGAAATAGACTTTTCGTAGCGTTGTGTTTATACTTGGGTTTTAAAGTCTTGGTTTTTTGTGAAGTTGGAACTCGTCTTCCTTGCTGTTACATTTGTGCTGGGAGCGCACATTTTCATCATGACAACCCCCCCTGAATTCAGCCAACAGCTTCTTAGTTTAATATTAATATTTTGCCTCTAACGCCATACCAGGATCCTGTGTAATTTCTAAATGTCATAACACTTGTTCTGCTACTCTTTTATCAGAATGATTCTGCGATTCTTGCAGAAATACTTGCTAAAAACCAAAAAATCTTGCAGAATTGCCATGTCAAATTGCAGTCAGAGTGGTCGTGTTGTTCAGCAGAGGATGGCTCAACATGAGCCACGAATAATTCTAAAAATACATGAATTAAAAGTGATAAATTCTAATAATTTGCTCCAAAAAAAGAGGAAATACGGGGAAATTCGAGGCAGAAGCTGCAGAGGACACAAATGCTCCTCTCAGTGATGCCAGAGTGGGTTTGTTGTCTCCCCAGTCCATCAGTGCCACTCTGTTGAGCTGCCGGTGGTAATTTGTCCCATGAAGATTAATGACCTGGGGAGAACAGGAGAAATTAGTTGGGTTTGATTTTTTTCAGACTGCCTAATTCAACTTTTTTTTTCCTGTGCAGAATTTGAGAGCACCGGAGCAGCACTTCAAAACGCTGCATCATGGCCATTGGAGGTAATTAGTGACCGTATGGATGAAGTTTTTAAAACGCTCTGATATGATAAACACATTAATTTCTGGGCTATTGATCCCAAAAGCATTATGTAGCCCAGGGGTCAGGGCCCTGCTATGTGATCACATCCTGAGCTGTTCCAGGAAAAACCTGTTTGGCTGTAAAGCAACATTAACTCTGGTGGCACGGGAGAGAACAAAACGTGGAATTTCTCTCTTTGTGCTGGACGGCCTGGAGAGGGCATGGCCTGAGCTCTGGCTGCCACTTTCCTTCATGGAAATGCAGTTTCTAATTGAATTATTAGGAATCAGCTACTTCTCATGTCAAGAGTGTGTTACAAGCCTGATCGCGACATTATTTTTATGTACTGACATATAAGAAGTGATTTATATAATGACACTCTTACTCTCATTTGATAAGAAAGTTGCTTTTTCTTTATTTTTTTTTTTTCTGATACATGCTGAAAACCAAACAAATCCTCTGCTGTTGGCATAAAATGAATCGGGGAAAAAACCCAAAAACATAAACAAACCCCTCCCCCCAAAAACAAACAAACAAAAAAACCCCAAAAAACCAAACAAACCCAAAGAATACCTGTGAAATCTGCACAGAAAAAAAAAATTTCATAACTCTTCGATATGCAGCTTGATATTCTGCGAGCTGCTGACCTGTCTTGCATTATTAAAGATGCCTTGACTAATACTGCACAGTGTCTCTGGCTGATTTGGATGGCAGAGTGCCCTGGAGAGTGTTCCATAGGCAGAAATTGTTAGCAGGACTAGGACAGGAGAGCTTCAAAAGGTAGAATGTGCAATATGTCACTCGAACTGTATATTCTGTGTACTCAGGTGTAAGCATGGGGAATAATTTAATTGAGGAGTAAGAAAAAAAAAATCTTGTAAAAAAGACTGCCAGAGTGTAGAGAGGGCTGTGGAAATAACACTGAGGAAAAAAAAAATGATATTTTGCTAATTACCTGTACCTCGGTGATGTTAGCCACACATTCAATACCCTTACAAAAATAATCAGGACTGGATAAAATGAAAAGAATTCAATCCCTATTCTTGTGCCTGAGGATACGGTGTTGCATCCTAGAATATAAAATTACATGGGTGCAAAGAAAAAAGAGAATGATATTCAGGTCCAAACCGAAAATGAGATTTTGAGGTTTGTTTTTAATTGTATTCAAATCTCTAAAGATGTTTTCCTGACGTTTTTGAGCGAAATACATTATTTGCAATACCTTTTTTCCTGGTAAGTGGAACAGGAGAAGGAGAATTCCCGGCAGGGCCCACGTTGCAGATACAACCCAGAACTTACTTTTGGGGACCAGATCTAGAGACGTGTGGCATTAAATGCTGTGAAAGCTCTGAGATTTCCCCTTGATGCTCTTTGTCCCAAAAAGCCCTTTTGGAGAGAGAGCCGTGGCCCGGGCAGCTGCAGAGCTGCTGCCCAATTTGTGCTGTTCCCAGTCTGGCACGGGGGGCTGATGCCAAAACAAACGTGGTGAAGCCCAGCAGAGCAGACGTGGGCAAAGGGCTGTGTCTGATGTGTGCAGGCAGGGGCTTCAAAACCCTGCCTGCAGCTGGGGCCCGCAGAATCCCCTGTGCAGGAAGGTCCTAAAGGATCTGGAAAGGAAAAACCTCTCTAAGCCCTCAAAAACCAGCAGGAGAGGGTGGTCAGTGCCGGGGTTGGGCTTGAAAATGCGTCAAGAGCCGATTTAATCCCTGCAGAAGAGGGATTAAAGCTCAGCTCAGGGGGCTGGGAATAAAAAGTGCAGCCCTGGTTTTGTGCCTGAGGTGTTTTGATTTTCTGAAATTCTTTTCCCAGGGAATTTTCTGTAAACAAGAGACGTGTTTTCGTGTTTTCGTGTTTTCATGTTTTCGTAGCTGTAACTTTGTTTTTCATTCCTTTCCCTAGGAGGGACTTCTCCTTGCTGTCCCTCTGCTCTGACCAGTGTGACTGAAGAGGTTTGTCTTTGTTCACCAATCCAATTGGTCTGTGTAGAATAGTATAAAAGGGAGACACATCCCAAAAATCGAGGAGTCATTTTCAGCCTGCTGAAGTCGGAGTCTGTGTCGTTGTGGTGTAAAACAGGTTCGAAAATGCTCTGCAGGTGAGCAGTTTGTCAGGGCATTAATTGTGCCGTGGGGAACATCCCTGGGAGGTGCAGAGGGACCCTGGTGCTGCGGGGACCTGAGGGTGCCACTGCCCAGCCCTGCGACAAGGGCTGGGGGAACTTTGTGGCTCCCCCCCGCAAACGTGGCTGCCAATTTCTCGAGCAATGAACGTGAGTTTACAGATGAAAACGTGACTGTGGGTAGATAAGTGGCCTGTTCACGCTCCACCCCAAATCATGCTGGTGAGCACCGAACCCTGAAAACAACCCTTTATCAATTTGAATCCCGCATAATCAATAATAAATTCGCTTAACCGTGGGAGAGCCACGCATCCATTTTGCAGCAGGCTTGCAAAACCATTTTAGACTGTTCATCTGAGGTGACTGCATCGTTTGGGGAGCGCAGAGCTCTACAGCACGAGGGACGGGATAATCCCTCATCCCGCCCTGAGTGTCCGTGCTGTCTGAGGCTGCAGCCCTGGCTGAGTTAGCAGGTGCACTCACCGTATGTCAGAGCCCTGTCACTGATCACTGACATATGTGCAAAAATTAGCAATAAAGCAACGGGAAGGCTGCAGCGGCTGCAGGGTGGATTTAATCCTCCGCTGTGCTGGGCTCATTGTCTCTGCTGTGCCAAAGCATCTAAACGTGTGCTTAGCTTCCAGCCTGCCATCAGTCCTAAAAAAGTCAATGCAAAACTCCAGCCTTAAATGCTCTGGGTGGTAAACATGAAACACCGAGGAGGAAAAGGGATATATTGGCAACGGGATTTTTCTGCCGATGCTTTCAGCCACTTTGTTTGCCTTTCGTGCGGTTCTGTAGGTGCTGCCTCTGCTCTTTACATCACACAGGGGCACTAAGGCATCTGCCCTCATTGTGCTGAGCAAAGAATAAAGAAGGATCCCTGCTCTGAAGTGTTTAAGTCTAAAAAAAATATGAACCTAGTAGTTTACCTCACTTAACTGGGTGCAAGAAGCACACATAGGCCTTGCATCCTCATTTTCCCATCTCCTTTTGGGGAGGTTTTGAGATTTCCCATCACGTCTTTCGGTTTATTTCTGAGTTTCTTTCTTTCCAGAAAAGAAAACTTTTCCTGGTGAAAATTGCAACAGGTGCTGGGTGTTCCTGTCAGTGGGAAAGAAGTGGCTGCTGGAGGCAGCTCTCACTTATTTGATAATTTTTCAGGCCAAATGACAAGCACTGCTCAGTGCATTGTTAAAAGCCTACACAATTAGAGAGGCTAAAATGCTTTGGTCAGGCCTTTGTCCTCATAATTAAACATGCATGATGGTAATCGATGTGTAATGATAATGAATAAAAGCCAATAGGAGGGCTGCTATTAGGGCTTGTTAATTTGCTGTTTGTGTGTCTGTTTTGGGACTTCCTTTTAAGGAGCACAAGATCTGATTGTTTCAGCCATTTTACTAGATTGCCCTTGCTATAAATGATAAAATTATAAATGATAAAAACAGTGTTGCGTAGTTAGATGATTGATTAATTTATTAGTTCAAAGATAAGCTTGTACTTCTGTTTTCAGTTTGATGGGAATCTAGAGAAGATGTTTTCTCAGCCGGTTGCCAGTTCTTAGTGACCAGCTTCTTGGTCTCTGATGATGGAAAAATATTTTGATTTCAAGATTTTCATGAGTGTTCTCAGTGCTTCTACCTCTGCTCTGCACCAGCCTGTGTTGAGATGCTTATTTGAAACTCAGCTTTGTGCAGTTTTATTGGAACTTTCAGGTGTGTGGAGAAAGAAACAGGATGAAGCAAGAGAAATTTCTATTAAAGGTTCCTTGTAGAAGGAAAAATGCCGATTTACCCTGAGTATGAGCTAAATAAATTCCCCAAATGTCAACATTTCAGGCCAATTTAAAGAATAAGTTTTGACCAGATTGACTTAGCTTCTTTTTTTTTTTTTTTTTTTTTTTTTTTGCTTTGATTTTTTGCCCACAATAAAAGGTGCTTTTCAGGGCAACGTGAGCCCACCAAATCCTGTGTTCTGTGGAGCAGCAATAGTTCTTGGATGTGTGCCACACTTCCATGCATGTGTCACCCAGAAATTGCCTGTCTGGAAAACACCAGATGCAATAAGGATCAGAATGACTTGGAGAAAATAAATCAAGAGCAGAGTAGGTGACCTCTCCGAGTTGTGTTGCATCTATTTCTGCATGATGAGTTTATGGAAATGCAAGAAGTGGCAGAAGTTACGGGAGAGTAGAAAAAATGTGGGAAAAGGGAGAGAGGGCTTTAATAGAGAAACGCAGAGGCAAAGAAAAACAAAACAAAAAAAAAACCCAAAGGCAAAAAGGGTGCAGGGGATCTGTGGGATAAGAAAAGCAATGCAGCGTAAAAAATTGCCCAGGGCAGGGACTTTTCTGGGATTTTGGGCAGTGCTGAAAGCCGTGGGTGTTGTTGCGGATGTCCCAGCCCCGGCAGAGCTCAAGGTCAGGTTGGGAAAAGCCTTGAGGAGCCTGGTCTGGTGGGAAGTGTCCTGCCCATGGCAGGGGGTGGGATTGGATGACCTTTAAGGTCCATTCCAGCCCCTTCCCGTGGTTCTCTGAATCATGGAAATCTCCTACAACAGGGAAGTAACTTTGCACTGCTGAAATATTTGGTGATGACCGGCCTGGAAGGCAGGATGGAAAGAACAGGTGCCAAAAGCAGAATACGGTGCAACTCTTAGTTGTGCTCTGCAAACTGATGGGATTGCACTGGTGCAGGGGGAAGGAAGTCGTGTCAGTGAGTGCTGAGCCTGGGAATTCATCAGCCACCCCGCAGGGACAGGCCAGTGGGACCAGGAAACCTGGGGAGCCTTTCTTGTGCTCATTCTGGGCGGCAGCCCCCAAATGGGGGAGAGCAGAGAAATGAAAGGATGCACAGGAGGTGTCCTGGGCTGCACCTGCTCGAGGAGGGGAGTAGCACTGCCCTCACCTGCCAGGGCTCAGGTCACACCCGAGCAGTTCTGTCCTGAGCTGGGGACACGTCGTGGCACAGGACAAGTCACAGTTCTGTAAACCAGGTAAAAACCACAGCCAGCTTTGTTCAAACCACAGCCAGCTTTGGTTTTGTTCCTTTGCGGACGCGCCAGCTCTCGTCTGCACGGCTTGCTCCCGCCTCCCCACGGGCAGGGAGAGCTTTTAAAGTGAGAAATGCAAGAAAAATAAGATACATGACAAATACCAGAGGCTACTGACTGCTACGAACTTTGCCTGAGGGGGATTTCCACAGGGCTTGCCAGGAGAGGTCTGCCTCCAGCTGCTCGGATTTGCGGAGTTTAAGTCTTGCCTGCGATGAGCTACAAAGCATCCGAGGTAAATGAGGCAGTGGGAGCACTCCCAGGGATGAGAATATCCACGTGGGTGCACCTGGGCTGTGTTTCTGTCATGGTTTCTGCTTCAATGTGAGCTCTCGTTCGTGTTCAGGCACCTTTGAAGTGCAGCTTTAGCAGCAAACTGCCCTCCAGGTCAGACTGAGGGTCAGTGACAGCCATGGGAGGACATCAGATTTGGGGTAACTCATGTCCCTCTGCCATGACCACTGTTCCCAGGCACCCTGTGTCCCCAGAGCCCCCTGACCTAACGAGAAATAGACCAAATTCCCATTTACCTAATGAGAAATAGACCAAATTCCCATTTACCTAATGAGAAATAGCAAAGCAGAAAGTCACAAATGTCACTGTGGGACACGAAAGAAAGATGAGAGACTCCAAATATTTCAGAAGGCAAAGAGCACAGCAAAAAGGGTTTATTGTCTAATTCTCACTACCTTTTCTAAGGTGTTCCCATACAGACTCACCATGGCTGGTGAACAGGAACGACACCTCTCTGATCCCAGGGTTAAACCAGAGAAACAGCAAAACACCACCTGGAGAAAGATTGTTTTGGGAAAGGAGAGTTGTTGGCCAGGATGGTTTGGAGGAGAAGCTTTCTTGGGAAATCTTTCCTTGGGAAACAGTCAACAGGTGCCAGCAGGCTGAGATCTCTCAGACCCAGAAATCTCAGGCCCGCACGCAAATCCTGGAAATTGTGTGTTTCAATATTGGAGCTTTATGGAGCCATTTGGGTGTCACACCTTTCTACTTTTCCATGGTGCAAGCCCTTTCCGAGGAGAGGGACAAAAAGGAGGCTGGATTGTGCTTGATTAAGAGAGGAGCTTTGGAGGATGTCACTACAACTATGGGCCTTCTGATTTTTTAAATTATCGTTTTGAGGATGTTTTTTTATCCCTCCAACCAGCTTGGCTCGTTGAGAACTATCTGGGCCTCTTGCTCTGCAATAATTTACAGGCAGCTCCATCAAAAGGGAGACCTTGGAATGCCCAGAAATTATTCCCTGCTCACTGTGCTCACCCCAGAGGCCAGAGGTGATGGGTTAGAGCTGCTCTCTATGTGTCATTGCAAAATGTGACTCAGGACACTGACATAGCCCCAGAGTTCAACTGATTATTCTTTTTGCCCAGTCTACAGAGTGTTTTCTTTCTTGTTCGGCCCAGATTATTCTGTCAGTGGACTGAGAAGGGAAAGAAGCAGGGGAAAAGTGCTGTCCTCCTTTAGGCTGCTAGCTGAAAGTGAGGAAGTGCTGGGAATTTGTCCTTAAGAGTCTGGCGCAAATATTAATTTATATGAAATCGTGGTGTTCTGTAATGTTAAACTTGCAGAATGGATCCTTCTGGAAACACACATTTCTCACATTTGTATCTCTGCTCTAGTTTCCAGCTAGAAGAGGCTCTATTTAGCACTTGTGGTAATGTATGAAGAGATTGATTCTCCCGAACTGTGAGCAGAACAGCTGCACGCTCGCTCTCTGAGAAGCGCAGTCAGAATTTTACCTGCTAAGTGATTTGTATTAATGTCACATTCAGCCCTGTAGTCAGCAAACCATGAGCCCATCCCCTTATTTTTTATGTGCAGCCAGGAACGGAGGAGCAGAGAATGGTCCTCACACAAACAAGAAGATAAAGAGATTGCCAGGGTGAGAAAATGCTGCAGGAGCTGGAATGGCTGTGTCATTGAAGCCAGCATTGATCTAACCCTTTTTATTTTTTTTTTCTAAAGGACTAACTGAAAGTGAGTTGCAAAAGAAAATCAATTCTGAGAATCATTAGGGTTGGAAGGAACCTCTCCTGGGTCGCGCAGTCCATCACTCCTATGATTGTTCCTAAACCAATTCTAACAACTGGGTATCTACTCCTATTTTTTTATGACGGCTCTACATTTTTCTCTGGCTGCTTGCAACAATAATGTTAAAACAAACATTCTTTGAGAGAGAAGCATTGCAAAGCAAGCCCTTGGGTGCGTTTTAGCTGACAGATAATCTTCAAGGCTCATTTACTTTAAAAAAGTTACAGTACTCAGATGTCAGTGTGTATTCATCTTTGTGGGTGCCAGGAAAATTAGAAATATTACTGCCTCTCTTCGCTCTTGTGAGTGGGTTCTTTGAACAAACTCTGAGTTTTAAATGAATGTCTAAACCTCCAGTGCTCTTGAAAGAATTAAAAAGCAGTTTGTGGTTCTTGTCAAGGACAGGGAAACTTTGCTTTGAGTCGGATCTGCAGGCTCATAGAAGGAAATTTCGTGGAGGGGATGGTTGCAGGAAGGTGTCACTTGTCCTGTTCTGTGTGGGATCCTGGTGAAATATTGTAGAAGATCAGGTTAATTCTTGTAGCCTGATGTCACTCTGGTCCCCTGGGCTGCTGGGTGTCCTCTGCCGTGTGTTCCAGCAGCTTCTCTCACCTGCGCTGTGTTTTGCTTTGTGTTGGGAAAGGTAAATTAGGGTTGGCAAATCACACTAAAACACCTCTGTAGTGTGGAATGGGAAGATGTTTTTTTTGAAAGCTTGGACGAGGGAAGCCCTGCAGAGCTTTTGTCTTGTTTCGTGTGCTCTCTTTCCAGTGCCACGCAGGAATCTGTCCACATCTGTGGGTTTAGTGCAAGGCAGGTGAGAATCACAGGATCCTGCAGTGGTTTGGGGTGAAAGGAGCTTCGGGGACCATCCAGTCCTGCCCCTCCTGCCCTGGGCAGGGATGTCACTCTGGAGGGGTGACCTTGGGTTGGCACCCGCAGCTTCTCTGAGCAACCTGTGCCTCTTGTAACAATAACAACCACCACCACCCGTTCATTTCTCTAACAAGAGCTTGCTTGGCTGTCTCTGCCTCTGAATTACTCTCTTTATCGGGGAAACACATCAGGGAGAGTGGGAAATTTCCCCGTCTTGGATTTCACCATTTGGAGCAGTGAAAGAACAAACCCAGAGAGGGTTTTGGGGGTTATGATGTGACCACTCCCACAGCACTGCACGTTCCTCCCTTCACTCCTCAGCAGATACTTCCAGAGATAGAACATAAAATAATTCAGTAATAACCTAATGCCTTGCCCTAATCTGGAATCTCACACTTTCATGGTTTAGAAAAGAGGCGGTTAAATTATAATATCAAGGAAACTCCCGCAGAACGCTTTCCTTTAGTTGCATAATTTTGCAACAGCAATTACCTCAGCTACAAATTTAATTTAAAAACTCTTTGAAAGCACAGTCTCTGTTATCACAAAAAAAAAACAACAAACCCAACCAAACTTGAAATCAGTGAAGGATGATTTCATTCCAAGTCTGAAGATCCTGTTTAATAGCCAGGAAGGAAACCTGTACACAGGCACACACTCCTACTTGTTAATAAATTCTGCTGGGGCAATTACAAATTTTGACTTCCACAAATTCATTTTACTGGTGGCAAAACATGAATTATAAACAATACTTGCTGACTTGGTGCCGCTGCATTCTTGCACCTAGCTAGAAAACAGACAGGAACTCTTGAAAATGATCCTAATCATGACGCTATTAAGTAAGATGCGGAGAACACACTCTGATAAACATCACAGTGACTGCCTACCATTATCTTATATTTTCCTTCAAGATTCATGGTATCTTAGCAACCGTATAGACCTGATAACCCCTAATGGCTCTAAAAATGAGGCACTTGGAATCTATCACTTAAGGCCTGGTGCTCGAGTAATGACACTCTTTTCTTTGGTGGCGGATCTCAAGTCAAATAAATACACGGGCACCGGAGCTGCTTTCTTTGTCTGGGTATTGGTAATTTGCGTGGTCATTCAGGATGAGCGAGGAAAGGACTGCCTTAATCAGTATGGATTTTTTTGGATAGACGTTCATACCTTGATTAACTGTATGGATTCAAAAGAATGCCAGAAGAGCAGGGGGTTATTGACTGTCAAAGAGTGGTTGGTTGTGCATTACCTGGGGCCATGGAAAGGGCATTCTCTTATCAGGCTGAGGGGAGAACGGGCAGATTTGGCAACAGTGCCTGAATCTGTGTGTGCTGCTGAGTGGGCTGTGGAGCTGATGTCTGCCTGGTCGTTGCTGAGAGTCCTGGGACACTCTGGAGCTCTGGAACAGTATTTGATACGTATTAGATCATGCATTGATGTGTCAGTGTCCCTGTGTCATCCAGAGAACAGGAAATGAACAGCGGGAGGCAAGGTGGCTCTGGTAATGTGATTCAGATTTCTGCCAGCAGCCACCTGTTCTTAAAATTGGGGAGTTCAGAGTCAGGTGGGATTTGTTCCTGTTCCCTTCTGGATTTTTTGTGTTTGTAGAGTTAGCTACTATTGCATTAATGAAGTCATAAAGTCCTTCTGCCTTGGGCTCCAGAGAGGGGACCCCTGTTCCAGGGTGTGTGACAAGACACAGAGGTGAGGATGAGGATGAGGATGAGGATGAGGATGAGGATGAGGATGAGGATGAGGATGAGGATGAGGATGAGGATGAGGATGAGGATGAGGATGAGGATGAGGTGTATGGAACACACAGAGCCAGGCTCTGTGTCCCTGCCACAGGACAAGAAATTAGGACAAGAGCACTGCAGAAGGCAGGCAGCATAAAACTATTCCTGTCTTGGCTGGAGAGGAATCTGGTGAGGGTTTGGGCACTGGGTGTTCGTTTGCAAAGACTGGGATTCCCTGCCTCTGGGATATGGAAGAGTTCACTAAAGGTATTTTTTTCTGGACGTATTGTGGTCAGTCAGAGGAGAGGAGGACTCTCTGGTGGCGGGAGTGCTGCTGAGCTGAGCCTGATTTCCCTTTTTCAGGAGAAAATGGAGCTGGAGACATGCACACAGCAAAGTCCCGGGTTTCAGTGCTGTGCCAGCCCCGCCAGGGAGCCCCAGAACCCTCTGTCAGAGATTAACACCTTGGGAAATGACATCTGAAACCCCCAAGTCTGAGAAACACAAGCTGTTGTTCTCTGGAGAAGTTTTCTGTTGCCATGATGAATTTTATCCAAATGAAAAAACCTGCAGAATCAGAGGTATTGTCAAGCTTCAGGACAGGGAGCTGAATGTCAATGACACTTACTGACTGTGCTGCTATAATTCCATCAGATGCTGAGCAGACAACATTTACATTTAAAAATACAAGTAATCAATGTATGTTAATGCGTGCCCTTCATGCATTCTGCACCGAAGCATTTTACCAGACACTTTAAAGAGCCTCGCTCTTGCAGCCATGAAACCTTTCAGAGACACACCAGCAAGGAAAAGCTTTCTCAGGGCTGGGGAAGGGACAAAAAAAGAAAACTAATCACAGATGTTTCAAAATATTTTCCGTGCCGCGTCCCGTCCTCTGCATGCCATCAATGCCATGTGTGGATGGCAAAAACCACTTCAGCTTCGCACTTAAAAATTCTCCAGCCTCTTTTTGTGAGGCGTGTGTCTAGAAAAAGGCCCAGGGGAGGCACAGAGTCCCTAAGGAAAGGGTTGCCTGCACTTGTCTTTAAGCCCTGCAAATGTTACCACTTGGCAAACACGGTTACCAGAACGCTGATGAAGAATTCACCACCGTAATTCCAGATTAAAGAGACACCTGCCACGATGCTGTTCGGAAAACCTGACATATGCCCGTGTTCCTCTCCGGTGTGTGGGCAAACAGCGAGAGGGGAGCAGGGGGAGGCGGGGTGTGAATTGCTGAGAGCTCAGAGCAGATGTTTGTGTGCGGTTTTTTACCTCTTTGCGAGTGCAGAGCAAAAGCAGAGCACTGAAAGCATTGCTCCGGGAAAGATCCATCACTGAGATCACCCCAGGGTGGGCTGGGGTAACGCCTGCAGATGATGGGGAGTTCTCTCACCTGGCCATGTCCCAACTCAGCATCTCTGGGAGGATTATAAACTCAAAATTCTGTCAGTGTATGACATGAAACAAACTGCTGCAGGCTTTTTTTTTTTTTTTTCTTTTCTTTTCTTTTCGAGTTCATTGTTGTCTCCAAATGGCTGCCTCTATCTCGGCTGGTTTCACCCCTTCCAGAGCTTATCAGCACATTCATAATTGATCGTCCCCCATCCTGCCTTGGGTAGAAACACACAGGAAAAATATCACTGGGAGCTTGAACCTAAGGCAAAAACTTGCTTTTTTTTTACAGATCCTGTGGCTGCCGATCCCAGTTAACAGCGTTTGCTTGTTCCCTGGCCAGCGACAAGAACTCTTGTTCACATCCCAGTCCCTGTGGAAAAGAACTGAATGATCTTACTCTGGGTTGGTTTTTTTTTTAATTTTCCAAAATGTAGACTTTTTTTACACGAGGTGAAAATTTCCCCCAGTGTTTGATCAGCTCCAACAGAGCCTTAAAAGCCTTGTAAGGCTTTTTTACAAAATCTTTTTTTTTGAGCCTTGTTTACAAAATCCCACAAAAATGCTTTAAGTGGGCCCATGACAGACTTGCCTTCACCCTTCCTGATGGGAATTTCAGAGTTTATACATCTCGGTGAGACATCCTCCCGTTTTATTCTGAGCAGCTCTGCTGACAAAAAGCCACCTTTGCTGAGCAGTTCTGTATTGACAGCCAGAGAAGGTTTCAGGCTGTACATGAAAGAAGGATAATTTCTCACATGAGTCCTCACGTGAGGAATATTTGAGCTATCATGCAATTATGATAGAAAATTTGGAGGCTCGTGTTACAGGATGCTTTTAAAAAAAAACCCCAAAAACACAGAAACCAGATGTACTGTCAAAAATTCATCCGCACTCCCTTCTGTGTAAAATACTTCCCAAGAGACAAGTGAAAAAATGTCAAAGCCAAAGGAAGGCTCCTTAGTTGCAACAGCAATTCAAGATCCAATTTAGTGGGGTTTTTTTATACCTTTCCCTTCCTGTAAACCACTCTTCTCATGTTTTCTTCCAGTAAATGAGATGTGCATAATTCAGTCTTATTAGAGAATTGATCCCTTTCAGGAAAAAAAAAAAAATCTTCTGAATGTTAGGGGAGGAAAAGCCCAATTGTACTGATTTCATAATGCTTTGTCTGACAGCCCCAGCTTTCCCTCTGCCTGCAGGATGTGCTCAGACAAACTGAGAGGAACACAGATTTCTAATGATTTCCTTAGTGAAATGCATCCACATGGACTTCTTCTGTGCTCTAGGTGTAAATCCCTTATTTAGAAGCTCCACATCCCCAATTTTTCATCTCTAACCAAAGAATTTCAGGCATTTCCACCTCTTTCGTGCACTGGTGTATACTGGGAATAGTTTTCTTCAAACAAATCGTATTATGTTGGAAAATTACTATGCTGACAAGGGGAGAAATAGTGCAGTCATTGAGTTTTATGATGTTATATTTTAAAATGACACATTTGTCTGCTGTGGGGTGACTGAGATGCAGATCAGAAACTCGACAGATTTTTTTTTTTTTTCATAAATACCAGAGCATTTCTGCCCTGAATCCATTCTGATGGAATAAGCAGATGAAGCATTCCTGATTCCAACAGCCCCTTAAGGTGCTGACCTGAGATTTTCACTCCTGATCCTCTCTGGGTTTTGTGACTCTGGGTGAATCCCTGTTGAATGTTCTCCTCGCAGCCTGATGATTTTACAGGCGGTGTAACCCAGCAGGGATTGATTTTGGGCCTGATGCTGTTGATTGTCACCGTGAATAATCTGGAGCACGGGATAAAGGGCACTCTGGATTTGCACATGACGCCAAACCGAGGGGGAATTCTGATGTTTGGAAGGGAAAGTCACCTGCAGGAGGGACTGGCCGGGGTGGGAGAGTGGAATAACAAAAAACACAAAGGTTCAGTGGGCTGCAGACTCTGGGTGACTCCAGGGGCACTGGCAAGCATGGGGACATCCTTATTTTTTCCTCTTATTTGCAGGAATTTCCCCCTTTCTAATTATTCTCACTGGAAAAAGATATTTTTTTTAAAAAAATGATGCAATGTAAAAGGCAGAGCATTTAATTCCCCATCCTCTTGGTCCTCAATAGAATCTTTTTAGTGCTGTTACTATGTAAATGGTTACCAAGTGAGTAACTGCTCTCATAAATAGTCCCAGGCAGAAATTGCTTTCACTGCATATGCTAATAGAGAGTGGGTCTTATTAGCAGGGCTTATTAATTGGTTTGGTGTCTTAATTAAATTGGTGTGCCAGTGAGTGGAAAAATAAATCCTTGTTAGGCCAGTGGATTCCTTATTAGAGGCCCCAGTAATTTTTTATTACTCCAGAAAACTTCAGAAACAGTGACTAAGGCTCCAGCACTGCTGAGATATTTCTCAGAGTCTGTAAAAGATGCTTTCCAGAGGGAAAAAAAGAAACAAAATTGGTGTTTCGTTTCAGATTTGGATGATCACTCTTTCCCAGTCTTACACATAAATAACATTTTCCAGTCATCCTCGACAGCAGGGCCAGACTTGCCCCTTCAGAATTCTTGTGTTTCCTGGGCTGTGATGGTTGGCTATTCCCAAGCAACATCCCATTCCTGTGGAAAATATTACAGTATCTTCATGCCAGTGGTGACTTCTCAGGAAAAAAAAATGTTATTTCTGTATCTGATACTCCATATCCTTCCTGGGAGTTAAGATGTTTCTTGTGTCTGGAGTTATCTGCATCTCCGATAAGTTGGTTTTGACACGTAATTCTCCGGGTTTTTGGGTTTTTTCCCTCTCTCTCTTCCCCTTCTTTAAAAATATGCAAAATGTGCAGTTTTACTGCAGTGTAAGCCAAAAGCATAATTCATGTCGCACACACGTAATTTGATTTCGAAAGATTATCTCTGGTACTGGCAAAACATCAGCGAGCCAGGCTGCACTGAGAGACAAAAACCACACACTGAATTCATCTGGGGTGTTTGGGTGAGGCCAGCGCCCACTTTTTAATGCCAGGAATTGTTTGTTTCTCTTTTTAATTTTTTTTTTTCTTTTTTAATGTAAAACCCCCAGTATTTTGAACTTTTGAACTTATTTCTTTAGCGTTAAGCTTTCTGTATTTTCCTCCTCCTGATGCTTGGCTCTCCCTGGTCTCAGTGGGAGGCGTGCAGATGGAAGGGACACGTGCCAGCAGAAAAGGAGAATATTCTCCCTCCTCTCCTGAACTGCAGCTCTGGGGCTGCTCCCGCCACTCTTACTCTTGAAGGATCTTACAGCCTGAGTTTCACCTAGCTCTGACCAGGCTGGTGAGGAATAAATCCCGGGTTTAGATGGGAGCTGTGTGGAGCCCCAGTGAGGGAGAGCGGGAGGAGATCTCAACCTTGGTCCCGTGGGTTAGAGTCCAGTCCAGCAGAGGCACAGACACAGGCAGGTCTCACCCCTGGCAAGACAGACCTCAGTTTTAAGCCCTGGGAGGCATTTGTTGAACTCAGGGTGAGCCAGAGGGATCCTCCCAGGAGCCTTTGCAGTTATTATGCTAATGAGCCCAAGTTCTGCTCCCCTATTGGTTGTCCATGTTCCATATTTGGTCGTGTTTCCAGCATGCTCCGCCCCCAAGTGTATATGTTATTACTCCTCCTTGTTTCCAGTCTGTGGAGCTCTGTCCTCACACCGTGTTCAGTTTCTGGGCACTGTCCCTGTTTTATTTCTCATTTAAGGGAGTTTTCCTCTTCGGGCAATCCATCGTGCCTGCTCCTTTTCCTGTGCTGCATCTGCCCTGAAATCAGGGAACTCAGAAGAGGTGTCAGAGCTCCCCTCACTGCCACACGGGGCTAGGCTGGGAGGAATAATCAGGACTTATTTATAATAAATAAGGGGATTGGATAGAAGGCTGTAAAAGACTCAAAAGACTCAGGAGATGTACAGACCGGGCAATTTCTTACAGTCTGCAACTGACTCCTGACTGAAATGGAATACAGGGATCCTAATGGATATGAAATCCTGTCTCTTTCACTCTCTACCGTTCACTTCACGTTGGAGTTTGAACGAAATCCTATTTGTCAGATTTTGAATGCGAGATTTGCAGCTGTGGCAAAACGTTTGGGTAGAAAAACCTCTTTTCTAAAATTTACTTTGGGCGAAGCGGCCTTTTTTTTTTTCATTGTTTACTTCCTGCATTTCAGATAACTTTTGTTAAACCCCGGCTCGTGCACCTGTGCTCCTCCAGAAAGCCGTCTCTTCCCGTTCTCCAGGCTGATTCGTGGTTTTCTCACGTGCCAGAAGCCAGTTGTGTCTCTCATTGCACCGAGCCTCTGACACAAGGTAATGCCTCGTGACAGAGGCAGCTGCACATCACCAGGGCTGAGAAACCAGGAGGGAAAGAGAGGCCCAGGTCTCGGGAAGGTTTGATACCTCCTGTGCACAAGCTGTACCTGACAAGGTTTAGAGTCTGTCTGGCAGATTTTTCTCTTTTTTTTTTAAATTTTTTTTTTTTTGCCCAAGGTGTACCCTTAAAAGCCTTTTAATAAACACCGACTTTATTTTTCAGCTCTGTCCAGTCTCTGCCCCAGGTCAGCCCTTCCCAAGGCATCACTGCCGGGCCCAGC
Organism: Chamaea fasciata; assembly: GCF_029207755.1. Classification (NCBI taxonomy): domain Eukaryota; kingdom Metazoa; phylum Chordata; class Aves; order Passeriformes; family Sylviidae; genus Chamaea; species Chamaea fasciata. The sequence goes on from NW_027094107.1 coordinate 8,302,651, forward strand.
CCAGCAGGGCTTCGCTGCGGAACGTTGTGTTTGACTCAGGAAAAGCTCTCCCAGGCTGAACAATTCACTGCCTGCCCTTGTGTTTCGCTGGACCCTCAGCCCTTCCCTCCCAGCTCTGAGGGCTCTGTGTTGGTTAGTCACAGCCGAGGGGATCTTCCCTCGCAGCCAAGCTCGGTTTAATTTTTTAACCTCTGTTTTAACACTGTGTGGGGTGGCCGCTGCCATTTCCTGGTAAAAACTGGCTCGGAGGAAGGCTATGGGTGGTGATGACGAGTGATGGTGTGGGAGGGAAACACAAAACTCAGTGTTCCAGCCACCAGTTGGCAGCCTTAGGACGGAGGCTTTGGCTGGCTGTTTAATAACTTCTTTGCTGTAGGGGATAACCGAGGAAGCAGCTGTTGTTGAATTGAGTAAGCTGTCGTATTTTAGGAGGAAAATCTTGCCAGAATCCTCTCCAGGATCTCAGTGGCTGTGACTGCCTGCAGAGCTCCTCACCTGGCTGCTGTGCACGGTGCCCCAAGGAGCCCCACAGCCCCTTGTTCTGCAGTGAAAACCAGAGCAAAGCAAGCTGGGGACAACAGAGTCGTTTGTGGAGCCCTGAAATAGCCGTGGCACTCGTTCCCTGCCTTGACAAAATATTGAACTGGCAGCCGTGCAGCCTTTCCCCTGTTTATTGACAGTAAATAACCTCTCTAAAAATCGACGCGCTCAGACAGGGCTGGGAGAGGATCCTGAGCCAGTTCAAGGGTGACTGTTTGTTCTGTTCTCCAATTTACTTTTTATTGAAGTGTTTCACACTTCTGTAGCTGCACCCTCTGATGGTTCAGCAGTGTCCAGAGAGCTCAGAGCTCATCCCCATCTTTCCTGACCCAACAACTACCTTCATGTTTCAGCCTTTTTTACCTCCAACTCCACGCCAGTCTCTGCTCTTCATTCCATACGTAAAGCAGCTTTAATATCTTGACATTCTAGTGCCGACTTAGCTTTTGCCATTTCTCATCCTCCTTTGAATATGCAATGTCCCACAAGGACAATTGTTCTCATATTTTTGATTTCTAACAGTGTTTTTCCCTAATTTATGTCCCTCCTAGTGCTGCACAGCATTCCTCACCGGCTCCTAGTTTAGAGGATTGGCTCTAATTGCTTTGATTTCAGAGCACATAAAGGACACCAGCGTGCTCAGACACTCCCCTCCTCGCCACCTCCAGACATATAAACACATTTATTTTTCTAGGAAGTTGCAAAAGCTTGGAGGGAGCCTTGCAGAGCTCAGTTTGGCGTGGCTAACAGGCAGCTCAGGCAGAGGGGTAGTTTAAACTGAGCAACATATACTTGGGCTTGATTATGTTGTTTTTCAAAATACACAGTTCTTTCATAGCTGGAAATTGTTTTGAGATTTGATTAGAGCTTTCAAAAGCCTCGAGTTCTTATTGAAGAGAGAGAAAAGAACTGAGAGGGAAAAAAAATCTTGTTTTTGACCTTCTGCTTGGTGGATGTGTCTGGGTGACATCTACAACAGCATCATAAATAGGAGTTTGCTTTGACTTTCTTCCTTCCATGCCTCAGATGCATTTCTTCTCCTGGAGTTGATTCTCCTGCATTGTTTAGCGGCACTGACTGTCACAGAAGAACGTTTTTGCAAACTGTCTTAAGCACTGCTCATCAGAGAGGTGGTCAGTCTCACACCTCTCCCTTCTTCTCTCCCAGCGGGGTCTAATTGCTGTAAAAAATAAATTAGTACCCTGAGTTCAGGGACACTAACTCAATAAATGCATTGGTGTCAGCAAATGGCAGCCTGGCCTACCCTGCTGCTATAAGTGATTATTCCCTTTATGCCTAAATATACTGTGCTGTGATTGCTTCCAGAGAAGCCATTATGGCCCAGCCCTCACTTCTGCAAGTGCTGTAAACATCTTTAACTGCCAGCATTCTCTTTTTCTCTCAGCTTTCCAAAACATGCCACTGGCAACTTATGTGCTGCAGTAACCACGAGACTTGTCCAGGTTAAAATCTGAGCCTTGGGTCGGAGCCAGAAAAGACTACCAAAAACGTCTGAAGGCTTGAGCAGCGTTTGTGCATCACCAGGGCGAGATGACACCCCGCAGCTCTCATCATCCAGGCCTTTAATTGCCACTTTATTTTTTGAGTTTCCTTGCTGCTGGGATATAGATTAACCCGTGTCTGGGTTGCAGGAGTGTGCAGGGGCAGAGTAATGGGCTGTCACTCCTGATGTGGGAAACGGCTGAACCTGAGCCACCAGTCTGGGCCGAATTTTCAGGGAAGTGTTTACAGGCACTGCTAGTTTTAGTTATGTAAAGCAAAAGAGGTCTGTCTTAAAACAGCAGAAAGGACAACACCAGGTTTAAATAAGCCCACTTTTATTTACATGTGTTCTTGTTTATCCGCAGCAACGGGCACAAATCAGGGGTTTGCATGCACAGTTCATGTGCCTTATCCTTAGGATGGAGTAAAACAGCCTCTCCCCCTTTCACGTGGAAGCCAATAGATAAAATACTGGCTCCATTACACCTGCAAGGGCAGGAACAGGGATCCTATTTCCCGAGGACAGCAGAACAAATGGAGTATTTTGGAAAACAGACTCCTTCAGCAGCCTGCTGTGCCTTGCTGTGGGTGCAGCTGGATGAGCGGAGTGCATCAGGGCCTGGCCTGTGGGTGCAGAGAAGTGTTGGTTTTCTCCTTTTCTTCACGTTAGAGCTGGGATTAACATCTGGGAGTCACAGTTTTGTGTTCAGACTCAGTGTTTATTAATCCTTATCTATTTACAGTCTCACAGGTCAGAAAATGGAGGTAAAATGGATGGATCTAACTCTTTCCAAAGTTATTTAAATGCTAATCACCCAATAACAAGATGACACCTGTATTATTTATATTTCTGACCCAATAATGACCACCCAAGGCCCGCAATGCAGACCTTCGCACTCAATTAGAAAAAACCACCTGAAACCATGAAGAAGGTGAAGAAGAACTTAGACAATGCCCCAAATCCTCCATATTGCCCCGTATATATTATTACACACTAAAACCTTAAATTCTAAGCTTTTCGCCCTGTGAGATCACACACTTCTCTTCAAACTCCACACCCACAACCCCAGTGCCGTCACTCAATTCTGGAAGCCTGTCCCACGGCCTCAGCTCCACTGCAGTGTTTGCCTGGGGGTCAGTGTCTTTTAGCACAGAAAGCCTGAAATTCTCAGCCTCCAGAGTTCCAGCAGAGAAGGGCTCTGGAGATTTGGGCTGTGATGGAGATCGAGAAGCTGCAGAGCAGAGCAGGGCTCACAGGGCAGCTCCTGGTTCAGTTTGAGCTGGGTTTAGCGGCATGTTAAGCCAGCCTGGTGCTGCAGGTAAGAGTGTGCCAGTTTCTCATCTGGGCTTTTACAACGAGCAATAAAAGCTCCTTGTCTTATTTACCAGCTCAGCACGCGCGTCCGCTCTAGCCAGCAGCCCTGGCAGGGATGGGCACCAGCTGCTGCAGGGAGAATAAAATATCCCACACTGAATCACTGCAATTAGCTCCACGGGGAGCTCAGCTGGGAGCTCCTGGGCCTTCCCAGCGATTTTTCAAGTTTTTTTTTTTTCCCAACATCTTGGATGTTGAAACCCTGGGCACTGAGGATTTTAAACTTTCTGTGCTGACAGGCACTGACCCTCAAGGAAACGCTGCACTGGAGCTGGGGCCGTGGAAAAGGCTCCCAAAATTGAGTGACAGCACTGGGACTGTGGGTGTGGGGTTTGAATAGAAGTGTGTGACATCACAGAGTGGGAAATCTAGGGTTTAAGGTTTTAGAATATAATAATATATATATAAAGCAAGATGGAGGGTTTAGGGCAGAGGCTGAGTCCTTCTTTTTCACCTCCTTCTCCACGGGTCTGGGTGGTGTTTTGAAATTGGACAGAAAAAATCCACATTGCGGACCACAGGTGATTGGTTATTGGGTTAAAAGTAAAAATAATTGAGGTGTCATTTCATAATTGGACAGATTATCCTTAAAAGGCCTTGTAAGGAAAGAGATAGGGACCACTTTTACTTTGTTAGCTAGAACTCACAGTCCGTGAGACTGTACTAGAGATAAGAATTAATAAACATCTGAGTCCAAACAAGAAACACCATCTCGAGCATTTTTAATCCCAACTCTGGCAGAAAAAGAAGATTAAAAGCACGATTTGGACCATAAGAGCAAAGAGAAGAGTTGATGAGATCGGGGGGAGCTGGGGAGCACCAGGAGGGTCTGTGAGAGGTCCCAGGGCTGTGCTGCACCTTCACCTCCCTCAGGGCAGAGGTGAGTGACCGATGTTTGGCTCTGAGCGGTGAGGAATGGGTGAGGGAGGAAGGAGAGCAGCAGGTCACATCTTGTCAGCATGTGCGAGCGGTCTGTAATGCGTTTATGCTCAATGGGAGACCCGTGTAATCCCCCTGTAATGCCTCTGGAGTGGCCTCTCCACCACCAGGAAATCTGGGAATAAATACACTCCATGCTCTCTGAGCTCAGGTTTAATTTTGTCCAGGCTCACAACATTTCACTCTTCAGACCGTTGAACTTTCCAAAAGTTTACCTTGCAGGAACACTTTGAAACACCTGCCTCGGACAGCTGTGTCCGAACCAACACTTAATTTAAATTTTCCAGTCTAATTGTAAGGGCTGTTGGTGTGCCTTTAGGGCTGAGTGGAGTCGTTGAGGAAGATTAGCAGTTCGCCAGGTCATGTGCAAAGCAGGACTAACAAGATGCTGAGAAATAATAGTCTCATCTGGGGTTGGTTTCAGGTCGTAGAGCAGGAGTTCAGAGATTTAATGCAGCTCAGATGCACTTGAAAATCATCCCTGTCTTTTAAAACTTTTCTTTTTTTTATTTTCCTGACCTTGAAAATACCTTATGGGTGGTTTACAAATAAAAATCGGAACATCACCGTAATCAGGAGAAACTGCACGGATTTCCGTGTTTCATTATTTTCTACTTATCTTTACTGTTATTTGAAGTCTGATGTGATGTCAGTGATAGGCACACAGGACAGCATCAGCACAGCAGATTTTTTTTTTTTTTGAGAGATTAGATGAGGATTGTGTTGCCTTCTACAGAGAATTTAGCTTTATTCCCCCCCCCCCCTTCTTTTCTGAAGATATCTTTTTATCAGGTGTGAATGCTAACGGTGCTGATATGGGGTGACAGATTGACCAAACAACCATAGCAACAGGAACCATTTTCCATGTGATAAGAGCTCAACTAAAGGTTATGTGTATCACTGCATCTCAATCTATTTCCTCCCCAGCACAGTGCCAGACAAAGGTAAGAGTACAGAAAGCTACGGGCAGAATATTCATTAATTTAGGGGGAGCACGAGTGACTAAACCCTGGTTAAAGCAGAAACCTGGATGATATTTCTTTTCTAATACCTCATATCAAAAGAAGCGTTGCGAAGTCTATGTTAAATGATTAGCCGCGTTTTTTTTTTTTCATTTGAAAATTTATTGGATTAATATCTGCTTAATCATGCTCCCTTAGGAAAGGGAATAAAAATAACAAAGCCAGAGACTGCTTTAAGAAAAACTTTTGCTCTTTTCTATTTTCAGGAGCGATATTGGACTTGCACAGTGGGCCTAGACAATATTTAGTGTTGAGCTCAAGCCTCCTGTGTGTATCCCCAAAGCTCAGGTGGCTTTAAGGACACAAAGAAATGTCTCTGGACCGTGAGAGCTCCTCGCTTTCCCCAGCATGGGCTGGCATGAAGCAAGTGTGTTATTTCCAGAAGCAATATCCATATTGAGTTGAAGCTGTAACAACCTTCCCACCTGATAATCTAGGGTATTTTCCTATTTTTCAGTCTCCGTTTATCAGGATAATTATATTCAGATTCCTTTGCATTTCCGTGGCGGGAGGATAATCTTATCTCCCAGACAGAAGATCTCCCTGCTCTAAGAGTTGCCACAGCAGCAGCTCTGGGCCATTTGAGGCTTAATGCAACAAATGACGTGTGCTGATGGTAATTCACAGGGGCAGGTTGGATTTTAGGCCGGAGACAGAGATTGCACTGGGTTTCCTCAGTGCTGCACCAAACTCAAGGTTGGAATAAGCTTCCTGTTAGGAGGAATTAATATTTTACAGTGACTCAGTCGTTGTTATGGAAAACTTTAATTTTCTTATTAGGCTTGCTTAGGTTTTCAGGTCACCAGACTGAATCTCTGCAGTTCTGATGAAAGAGGAAAAACAGCCCCTGAGTTCTGTGGGGAAAGGGAAGGGAGAAAATGGCAAAGCTCTGCCTGGTGACACCCTGATTTTGAGAGTGAATGACTGGTCTAGAATATCGTGGTGAGCAGTCAAAAATTTTTACAGTTCCATTAGCTAGAAACAAATCAAAGTTAATGAAGTAACGACCCTGGATGTTTCGGCTCCCCTGTGGCTCTGAGGGTGATTCTCAGTTTCTATGAATAGTCACAGGCACAAGGCTTCAAAATTTTAATTTTTCTTTTTCCCCAGAAGAAAAGCGAAATATGTGGACCCTTCAAACGACCTCCATTATTTAACTTAGGGCTGTTATTCTATTTAATAGCACAACAATTATGTTCAAAATCAAAAGAACTGTGCCAGTTTCCTGCTGCCAGAATGACTAGCTACTTTTCTTTTGCCTTACAGTGTAAAATTCCCTGTGCAGTTTAAAGGGCCTTTAGTGCCCTTTTGCAAAGTATTCGGTGTCTGTGTGATAGTGGGAGGGCAGGCTGTGCTCATTAACACCCATTATTTCAAGCCTTTAATGAAAATACCCATTTTATACTTTCTGTGTAAAGTTGCTGGCATGGTTTGCTTCCAGAGGATGGATTTAAGTCAAGAAAAGGATGGTGGTATCCATAAATGCTGGAAATGTGCAGCAAATTTGGATATATACACTGCAAAGTGAGGCTTGTTTTTCATCCAGCCTGTCACGTGCAAGATGAGATATGAGTAGGCATATCCCTACCCAAAAGTTTGTTTTCTCTTTATCATTAAATCAAATATAAACGAGGTTTAATAATAATCTCATGATTGTTATGAGTCATTTTGGCAGAGAGCACAAAAATCACACGTGCACCTTCACTTCTGAATTTAGTGTGTGACAAATGTGATTGTGGTCAGAGTTACCATCTATTTTTTTTTTTTTTCTGTACACTGTTCACAGAACCATCAGTATTTTAGTGATGGAAAGTGGGGACCTGCAGGTAAATTGTGGGGGTGTGTGTTTTGGGGGAAGAGGATTAATTCTGTGTAGGATTAATTCTTGAAATAGCAAAATAGACTGATAGTAAAACTCTGAAATTCTTCTTCTGTTGTGAATTACATGGAAAAGTTTCTCCTGATGTGTCAGAGAAGGCACAGCTATTGAACAGTTAACTTTTTGTAGAGCTCAGCATCAATTTCTGGAGGCTTTTAACAGAGACTTGACATTTCTAATTAGGAAATTTTACATACAGGCAAGTGAATTTACCCCCAGCTGGGAAAACATGGCTTAGCAAGAGTTTTACATCCGCCCTCATTGATCTGCAGATTATCTCACTTTTGAGACTGGGGAGCCACTGGGATTTGCAAAGAGGAGAAACAAATGTGGGAAAGTGCAGAGAATTCCTTTCACTCCAGGGTTAGACAGCAAAAACCCGATAAGTTAGAAATAAAAAGGCAAGTTTAGTGGTTTTTTTTTTCTTTCTTTGTGCATAATTGTTGCAGAGATAAAAAAAAAAAAATCCACAAAAAAGCCAATAACTTGTCAGCACTGGCAAGAAGCTGTCATCCTGGTCAGACTCTCAAAGCAGCAGATTGGAAATAATCTTAAAATAGCAAAGGATTATAATCCTTTTCTTTTTAACTGTGCTGACAGTTAAACAGCTGAGGAACAAAATGTCTGCATGTGAGCTCCCTTAAACAGAAATGTTTTGTGTGTCTGATGCTGCAGGCTCTGACTTCAGAGAATCCCTCGGGCTTCTTGCATTTTTAGCTCCACCGTTTGTATTTCTGACCTTGTTTAGTCCCGGCAGGAAACAACTTTAACAATACGAGATATCAACGAATTGGTCCTTGTGCCAGTTGAAAATGCTGCGTCAGTGTAAGGTGGGAGTGGAAATAACACTGGAAGTCAGATGTGGCAGAGCTTTAGGAAGAGCGTTTGCTTTTTCTTTATTTTTCTTCATGTGGAACTTCTGTACAGCTCATTTCACTCCTGTGTTCAGGTGGATTTTGTGAAGACATACACCTAAGCATGTGCTGCTGCCTTCCAAGAACATGGTTCGAATGAAATAAAAATGAAATCTTTCTTTCCTGCATATATTTTTCCATATTTGAAATTATTCTGATGAAGCAGAAGTTACTTCTGTGTCGACAGAAGAACAGATAAGGAAGGGAACCATGAAATGTGGCCTATAAAGGCTAAAATAGAAAATATTTATATTATAAAAATATTTTAATATTGTATATTTTAATAGATTATATATTATACTGCAGTATAAAATTATATATACATTTTATAGATATAATATAATATAATATAATATAATATAATATAATATAATATAATATAATATAATATAATATAATATAATATAATATAATATAATATAATATAATATAATATAATATAATATAATATAATATAATATAATATAATATAATATAATAGTGGTATGCATTTCAGAGATGTTTGCTATATACCCAGACGCCCAAGTGCCTGTGTGCCTGAAGCCTGTGTAGTTTATGTAAGGAATGACCCACAAAGCCAGAAAAAAACCCCACACAACCTCTGCTTCAATTTTATTTTATCTCTGCTTCATTCAGTGCGTAAATACTCACAACCTGTAAATTCTTTGTGTTGAGATAACATGGAGACCTTAACCTATCGTTCAAGCTGGGATTAATTCAATTTGAAAGCTATAATTCAAAATATAGAAACTTAGAGGAAAAAGAAAAAAATACTTTCTGTGTTTTAACCAGCTCTGATTTTATGTGCAGACATGCCCCCTCCTCTTTTTTTTTTTTTTAATTTCTAGCTTTATTTTTGTAAGAGTGGAGTTATAGCTAGGCAAGGAAGCCCTGCGCTGTCTTTCACTTTCAGTGTTTCGTGTTCGTGGCTTCACTGAAACCCAGTTTATTTCTGAACACTTTGGGGACTTTTCCAATGGCTTTGACAGAGCCACTGGAGCAGAGTCCATCCACTCCACAGGAACACATTCCGCAGGCTTTAAGGCAAATCCTGCTAAAATATGACAGGCTGACCTTTTCCCTCTTGGTCACTTCTGTTTTTCCATGCGCTGAGCAGAGCGTGTGTCCCATACAGAAACTGAACTTGGGAGGTTGTAATTGTGAATTATTTCTGAGGTGAGAGCTTCTGTAACTCACAGTTTGAAAAGATTTAAATGCTGATGGTGCCCTGTTCCCGTTCTTAGTGAAGACATAAAAAGGTCACCGTTCCTTTGTCATTTCACTTTGTGTTGTTGCTGACTAGTGTTCATCATTTAATTAAAAGGTCAGCTCAGTCATCCTCCTCTTCTTCTACCTAGTGTGACTTTAATTTTTTTTTTCCAAATGAACTGATTTAATATTATTTAATAACACTTGATTTAAAAAATAATCCTCAGGAGAAGTGGAAATTCTCTTTGAAGGCGAGCAAGCTTTGAAGGTGAGAATAAACTGAAAAAAGCTAGATTTTTAAAAATCATTTTCTCCATTAAATAACGTTAAAAATCATAGGAAGGTTGTAATGAGAACATCTGGGGGCTTTCCTATCATGTATTTTGCTGTCTGCTTAGCAGGACTACTGGAGGCACAATGGAAGCTCGGATGGACTGATATTTGTAGAAGAAAGTGTGGTGGCAGACTGAGCTTTGGTGCTCAGTCTACCTTCTGTTCTGAAAACAGCTGCAACCATGGGCAGTACTTAAATCCTAGATCCTGTCCAAATAAGAGAAATAATTAAGTGCATGATTTTAGCTAGTTCATCAAGAATCTTCACAAATTGAGAACCTTTTATTTATATTTATTTATATATCTCATTTTGTATTTATTGATCTCGTGCACGGATGTATAACAGTTAAAGGGGTTGAGGAATGCTATTTTAAAATGACGTGGGCAAAAGTTAACATCAGAAACGCAGAGGCATTTCCAAAGTCCCCAGGACATCGATCTCTACCCAGACAACTTGCAAGTTCTCGGGAACTTTGTATATCAGATTTTGACACCATCCTTAATGAACAGCGACGTGTTTGTAGGAAGCAGCATCGAGCTGATGAGCAAGCTGCGATCTGGGTTATTTGAATACTGGGCTATATCGGGCTTTTCAAGGATCCTCAGATGTGATGCTGTCTGGAGTCATCTGAAAAAAGCTGAAGTGATTAAATGCGGGGCTGTGATGAGCTGGACTTTGACGAGATGCGTTTGATTGTGTCAGACTCTCCCTCTGAACTGAGGAGTCAGAGAACGTGGGATTTCTGGGCTGCAAATCTTAAAGAATTAATTTTAATTGGTAAAGATAAGGACTGCGAAATGAGCACAAAGAACTGGAGCTGGTTGACGTTTGTTTTTCAGCAGCCTACACCAGGGCAGAGCAGCTGAGAAATGTCAGGGAACCTGAGCTGTCAGGGGGTGAGCACAGAGCTGAACTGGTTGTTAGCCAAGCATCCCTAAATGGCTGCTAAGCAGACAAACAGTGGCAAGGAAAGTCAAGGGCAAGCTTGCTATTTACTGAGCATTCGGCTAATTATCCATTTCACTAAATACAGGAACACTCTTTCCTTTATGCGTGGCAAAAAAATTTGGGTTTGACGTTAGAGTTCAGTGAGCACTTAATAACTGCAAAATTACCTCGCATTAGGTGCTCCTGTATTTTAAATTAGCATAACTTTACACGTGGCCTGCGTTGCAAACTATTTCTTTTTTTGCTACAACAGGGAGAACACCAGGTATAAGGAGAACCAGAGGCAAGGCCGGTGGGTTCTGCATCTTTTCTTTTTGTTTCCTAACTCCATTTTCATAACTGGGGGACCTGTATTATGGCTGTAGCCCACGATGGCTGCCTTGAGTTGTGTCTGCCAGTGATGAAATGGAAGAGTTCTTTGGAGAAAATGGAAACTTCTCCTTGTATTTGGAGATTTACAGCAGTACCCTGCTCCTACAGTCCTCACCCTGTCAGTATTATTCAAACAGCAAGTAGTATTCAGTAAGAAACAGTAAATTATTCAATAAAACAGACAGACTTTATTCTCTCTTTCCCAGGGTAAAGAGTGGTTGTTTAGAACCTTTGATTTGCGACACTGGAGCTTTGAACACACTCACAGGCACAGGATGACTCCAGAATCAGCTGGGGCAAGGTAAGTTAAATTATTGTTTCCACCACAGAACGGCTGAATTGTTGTGATAGAAGTCAAAGCATTCAAGCTTGATGTGGAGGAATATTCCTTTTTCGAGTATTGAACTTGTGGAAACCGGTCCATGAAGAGCAATCACCATGCACCCTTTTGCTGGCACTGCATTCGAATAAGAGCTTGGGAGTGCTGCGTTCAGTGACTTCAACATTTCATCCATTTAGGGGGAAAAAAAAATATCCCTGTCCCGCTCATTTCTCGTGTTTCCATTCACATTCATTCTGTTTCAAAGGGAGTGCTTGTCAGCGTTAAAGTGAAGGGTGATATTTGCCGTTTTTCCCTGCTTGCGGCGAGCCCACGGCAAGTCCTCTGATTCACCTCTGAGAGCTGCTTGGAGTCTTATCTCCTTCCCACTTATCTCAGAGAGGATCCCCGCTGGAGCGGTGCCATTTTAATAAAGAAACCTGCCTCTCCTGTCACTCGGAGTGAAGCCCCCGTGGCTGCCCTGGCCTCGGCAGCAGCAGGTTTATATCCAGGTGTTGTAGGGCACTTCCCTCCCTGCAGTTCTGCCTCTTGCTGCTCCCCAGCCCCTGCCCTGTGTGTCTGCAGGTCACCGGGCTGGTGATTGCTCATCATTAGCTCCGCTCCTCTCGGGGGCTGCCTCCTCATTTTTCTCCCTTTGCTCAGGCCGTCACTCCTCGCCAGCCACTGGGACCCGTCCTCATACTTATTACTGCTTTTTTTTTTTTTTCGTTGCTTATTACAAGTCAGGTTCCAGAGAGAAGTTCGGCATTAAAATGAAGGGAAATTTTAAAAAATGAGCTTGTAATGAGAGCAATTAATCAGAGCAGTCTGCAGCCTCAGCAGTATGACTGAGTTTGCCGGTGCGAGGGGGGACTGGGATGGGAGGGCTGATGAGAGATGAGAAACATGAATTATTTGGGGCTTTGCTGTGGCAACCTGTTTTTTGCATGAGGTGCCGAGAGAGGCTGTTTGGAGACCCTCCCACTCCTCCCCATCACATGGAAGGGGCTGTCTGTAGCCCTGGTTCTGCGCCCGAGCTGTTTTGGTTTTCTGAAATTCTTTTCCCAGGGAATTTTCTGTAAACAGGAAAAATGTTTTAGTAACTTTGTGATTCATTCCTTTCCCTAGGAGGGATTTCTCCTCGCTGTCCCTCTGCTCTGACCAGTGTGAGTGAAGAGGTTTGTCTTTGTGTCACCAATCCGATTGGTCTGTGTGAAATGGTATAAAAGGGAGACACATCCCAAAAATCAAGGAGTCATTTTCAGCCCGCTGAAGTCAGAGTCTGTGTGGTTGTGGTGTAAAACAGCGTCAGGTTGTCCTGCAGGAATCCCGACTTTGGCAGCCCAGGATGGCTTTGGTGGCCCTGGAAGTGTCTGAGTTCCCGTGGAAGCAGGCAGACGTGCACACCCTCAGTGGCTGCATTCTGAGCTGCAGGCTCACTGGGCTGATCCCCGCAGCAGGACAGGTCTCACTGCTCCTCACGGCAGCCTCAAACTGCACAGTCTGTGCCTTTGAATTGCAAATTTAACAGGGATAATAATCCCTTGGTTTTTCCAAACTGTATCCAGGTTTGGCAAATATCCTGAGCCAGACTTTGAGCACACTGAATTTTACTCTTTTTTTTTTTTGCTTTTTTTTTCATCCTTTCAGAGCTGAGTAGTTCGTGTGTTGGTTTTTTTTTTTTTTTTTTTTTTTTTTGGTGGCTTTATTTGTTTGTTTGGGCTTTTTCCTCCTGAACACACTCAGTGATTTTTCTCAATTCCCTCATCCTAACTGAACTGATCTTCTGGGTTCCTAAATATCTCAGACCTAGTGTGTTTACGTGTTCAAACAAGAGAAGAAATTACTTGAGGCCCACGGCATTTTGGTCAGGCACTTTCTGCTGTCTTTTGAGAGCTGTGTGCTGCTCCATCCCCTCAGTGAAAAGCTGTCAGACATTCCCAGAGCAATTCCTGTAAATCCTCTGAGCTCTCCTCCGAACTGCGAGGCAGAGCCAAATCCGTCAGGCCAGGCTCTCCCGTCTCTGGATTCCTCCAGGCAGGATTAATTAGCACCCAGAGCATTTCTGTACCGTGATGTCACCACTCCGCAGCTCTGTGATTCATTGCTCTGTCACTGCTTTGAGATACAGTGCGTGAGAACGCCATATAAATGCAAATATAAACACAAACACCCAATTCCCCCTGTTGGCTGGTGATAAGGTGCTCATCCAGATGGCACGCAGTGATTTAAAAGTGGAAAACAATGTTTTTTGGGAGGAGCGGGGGAAACTCAGTGATCATTCTTAAGCTCTGTTTTCTTTTTCTTATATAGGCTTAAATTGGAAAAAAAAAAGAAAAAAAATACAGTCTTGGTTTCTTCCTTGTCTACCTTTGTGTGCACCAAAGTAATTTTTCTGATTTTTTTTTCTGATTCTTTTACTGATTCTTTTTCTGATTCTTTTTCTGATTATTTAGATGAGAAGGAGGATAAATTTTGAGATGTGCTTGGGAAATGGTACAGCTTGTTGTATGTGGGAGTGTGTGCTCTCAGGGACCTCTCTCTTTCTTCTTATTTTTTTAATTAATACTTGGGTTGGTGTCCGTGACTGGGCTTAAATGAGCCCTGAGGCTCAAGGGTGTTTGTCTCCTCAGCTACCCAACAGGGGGGAAGATTTTAAATTTGGTGACCTCCAGGTGTATTATGGTATAATATTTGTATGATCTCTTTATAAAAACAGGCTTTTAGGACATTTTTATAACCTCTTTCTTTCTCTGTCTCTAGTTACCCTACAGATTATTTCTATCGATGCTTTCCTCTCTTAGTTTCTTTTTCATTCCATGGCCTGTTGTTAATAGCAAAATGTCAGAGTGTAAGATAACACACAGAGACAGAAGAGAAGGGGGATACGAGGTGATTGCAGCAATCGACCCCATAATAAACAGGATATTTGGTGACTGTGTCACCTGATGGCAAAAAGTCACTTGGAGAACTGAGAGCAGACAGCAAAATTTCAGTGCTGAGTCAGCTCACAAGTGAGATTATCAGCACGAGAAATTTCAGGTGCAGTTTCAAGTTCACCAGTTTTGGGCTGTTGATTGTTTGTGTAGATTGTTCACTACTTTTAAATGAGTGCTGGTTTACCCTGGAGCATCCCCTGGAGCAGAACTGCAGTGGGTTTGGGGATGGGATGTTCAGGAAAGGAAACAGGACACTCTGAGCTGCATAAACACGGGTCGTGTTCACTTCTGGAACCAAGATAAATAACAGTGTGGCTGGCAGAGGTTGCACCCTGGAAAATGACATCTGCCTTGGAGCTTCTGACTTGTGCGGTGACACCAAAGTGTATTTAGGAGTGAAAAAGCCTAAAAATGAGCAGTTTTGCAAGAGCTGACTGGAATCAGGGCTGCACAGTGCTGGGTGTGCCCTCTGATCACTCGTGGTCATCAGCGGAGAATTGTCACTGAGATCTCTGGATTTAGTGAGTTACAATGGGTGGCAACTACCCGACCTGACACGAAGTTAATATTCAGCTGCGTACATAAAAAATTGGGGGTTGTGACGGTGTTTAATTCTGTTTCAGCTCTGCTCCCACTGAAAGAACCTCCTTTAGAGGGTATAGAGGTGCTTTGGCTGCTCCTGTGATAGTTAAAACTCATTAACACAGCGCTGGGATGCCAGACCGAGGGGAGGATTCCTTTCCCTTCATCTTCCTTAGACTCCCATTGTGAGAGCAATTTGTTGTGCCCTTGGACAGCGTAGCAGGGCTTTGAAGGAATATTTCACCATGGATCCTTGCTTACTCAAAATTCCCATTCAAACCTGAGAGATTTCCTCCAGAGAAAAAAAAAAAACCCAAAAAAAACCCCCAAAAAAACCCACAATCAAAAAACACAGGACCAGGTCTGTCATCTTTCATGGCAGAAATACAGAAAGCTGCCGGCTTGAACTTTGCTTTTGCCAGTTAAATGCCTGTGTTTCATCTTTAAAACAAACTTTATAATTCTGTTACAGGCAAAAAATGGAGGGAGTTTAGTGAGGCTGCAAATCAAGGGTGTAGCATAGGGTGTTAATGAGGAAAGAAACCTGGCAACTCAGTGGGAGGGAGAAAAAAGAAGTTTATTTTATTACCTTTGTCTTTAATGTAAGGTTATGGAAGACTAAAATTACTCCTACAAAAGGAGTACCTGCCTGTAGAGAGTGAACTTTTCTCCCTTGCAGAAAAGGAACGTGGAGATTTTGGTGAAATCTGAGCAGTGGTCACCTTGCAAGTGAACTCAGCAGTTGCCTCTCTCCCTGTTGAGTCCTTGGGAAGGCTGAGCTGGAACAGAGACTGGGCAGAGCCAGAGAATAAAGCAGATATTTATTGAAAGGCCTTTAGGGTACACCTTGGGCAGGACAGGAGCCTGGCCAGGGCTGCACCCAGGTGGACCCAAAATGGACAAAAAATGGTCACAAAATGGTCCCAAAATGGTCACCAAATGAATGGCCAGTCATGAGGTCTCACACTTTTATAAGTTTTGGTCCATTTGCACTTTGGGGTTTAATTGTCCCATTCCAGCTCCAGGCTGTGAGGTCCCATCCTTCCTGTCCCTCCCTCCAGCCCACCCTTGGTTGTGCTTTTGGGCTGACAGTTGTCCTTGGTGTGCAGCAGGAGAAGGGTTTGTTTTGTGTCCCTGCTGTGTGCAGAGCCCAGTGACACTGACTGTGAGCTCAGAGCTGCTCCCCTGGGCACCGCAGAACCTGAAACACAGGGGAGATAAAACTTCAGGCATCACTTACATGTTTTATATTTTTTGCAGCTCAGAAACTTTCTATGCTCCAAATATTTCAAGGCCTAAATTCAGCTCCGTTTCAAACCCCTGTCTGTGTCAGCTTTATTGCTGGGAGGTCTTTGCATTTTCATCTCCCACAGTGCTCCGTGTCCACGGGTGCACAGGTCCAGCTGCTTTCTGAGGACGTGAGCCCACAAGAAGAGTGATTTAAACCCCTCAGTGAAGGGGAGGGCTGGCTGGCTGCAGCACAGAGCGCAGATGGCCGTAGTAAAGCAGCCACCTGCTGAAACAGGCTGGGCTGAGGAGGGGCTGCCTCCTTCCCCACCAGCCACAGCACAGAGCTGTACCCTGGTCCCGTGCCTGAGGGGTTTTGCTTTTCTGAAATTCTTTTCCCAGGGAATTTTCTGTAAACAGAAGTGTTTTTGTAAATGGTAGCTATGGTTTCATTCCTTTCCCTAGGAGGGATTTCTTCTTGCTGTCCCTCTGCTCTGACCAATGTGAGTGAAGAGGTTTGTCTTTGTGTCACAAATCAGATTGGTCTGCGTAGAGTAACATAAAAGGGAGACACATCCCAAAAATAAAAGTGTCATTTTCAGCCTGCTGAATCTCGGAGTTTGTGTCGTTGTGGTGTAAAACGTCACAGAGCCACGAGTGGGAGGGAGAGGAGCCGCTCCCCAGGAGTGGGCGTGATGCACAGTCAGAGTTCAGTCAGGGAATGAGCTGCCCTGGGCCAAACGTGTGTTTTTTGAGGTAAAAAATGCTTTGGGAGAACCTGCCTTGGTTCTTTAATAACATTTTCTCAGCGTATTTTATGATGTATTTTGGCTGGTTTTTTGACCACAGATTTTGGGGACCCAGGATTCCGTTCTGGACCAGCAAAACACTCTCTCTAGTCTTGTCTTAGATGAAGGAAACTGTAGAAAATAAAACCACTTTGCTTACTTTAAAGCAAGTTAAAGTAATAAACAAACATTTATATTTACATTTACATTTATATTTATTTATAATATAAAGGGACTGCAGCAGCTTTGCAGAAATAACGATGATTTTGGGAACTCTGGCACTCAGTAAGGTCAGGCCTTACACTTACGCAAATATTCATGCAAATGCACACTTTGGATGAACAAAATCCCAAAGTGCAGTATTTAAATAAGGAATAATTAGCTACTCATTATTAGTTGAGCCTGCAGGTTTTCCATCACAAACCAGACACGAGTTAACATCACCTCACCACGCCAGAGGTAACGCTGGGACAGTCCATGAACTGCGTTTAAGACACAGGATTTGTTGGTTCCATCTTCTGTGCCGCTGTTATCACAGTTTTCTAAGACAAGAAATGGACCTCAGCCAGGGGGAATGCCAAGGGGTTTTCTTTGCCGAGGTCGTTTTCTCCCTTACAAGATGTTAAACACTGGAAGA
This sequence comes from Chamaea fasciata, assembly GCF_029207755.1. Taxonomy (NCBI): domain Eukaryota; kingdom Metazoa; phylum Chordata; class Aves; order Passeriformes; family Sylviidae; genus Chamaea; species Chamaea fasciata. The sequence continues at coordinate 8,320,178 of NW_027094107.1, forward strand.
ACGAGTGTAGTCTACTTTAGGGGAAAGGAAACTGAGGGTTTGCAACATCTTTGAATACACAGAAAGCTTCTACAAAGAGAAAAATGCTCCTTTATGCTCACTGGGCTGTGAAAAGACATAATGGACTGATTTTATGTGTGCGCCTGCAGCCTGAGATACTTAGATTACACCTCGGGAAACTTTTCTGGTGGTTAGTGCAGTTAAGTAATGGCAGGAGGTAGTATTGTGCTCTTGGGTAGATGAGTGTTGCTGCTTGGGGCTCTTTCTCCCGGGAGATGGAAGGATGTTCCTTCTGCAGCCCAGCCCCAGAACCTGCACCAGCCCTGCAAGGGACTGCAGGACATCCTTCACCCTCATCTTCATCCCTCAGCTTTCAATTCTTGTGCATTTCTGCCTTCAGCTTTGCTTGCAGAGGCTGGACCACTTGTTTTGAGGCACCATCCCATCAGAACTTTCACCTTTGTGCACTCTTTCTAATATTCACCTTTCTCCACTCTCTCGAGTCTCCTCAGTTCAGTCAGCAACAGACTCACCCTATTTACAGAGAGAGGGAAAGAGATTTCCTAAGTGTGGCAGGGATGCTGCAGTTCCTGAATTGTCCTGGGACAACCTCTTTCATTCCTTCAAATGCATACATACATCCTGAGCATCAGTGTGGAATTAGCTGGGTGAAGCTGATCCTCTGGTTATGTAAAAAAAAAAAAAAAAAAAAAGATGATGCTGAGAAAAAGGGAGGAGTTCTAAAAATTAGTGGCAAAAACTTGCCTCTGTTGAAAGCAGTGGAGATTTTCATTGACTTTGATGGGGTCATAAATTCACAATAACCCCTACATTTTGGGACAAGTAGTTAGAGATGCAATAACTTCACTGGAGCCGTGTCAGTGTGCAGGAGAACACACTCCTGTGAGTCTGGGGATTCTCAAAATGATGCGTTTCAATATGTGGGTTGCTAAGCCGTTAACTCAAATGCACTGTGAGTACTATCTGAAAAGCTAATCTAAAGTAATAAAGTTAATGTGCTCTTGGAGCATCCTGAGGATTTGAAGTCAATGCAGCTCTTGAATGACGAACATAATTTCCAAAGATATAAAATAGTTGATAAAAGCACGTTGGAGTCCATTGTAGAGGAGCATCTTACGACTTTTTCTTCAGTGGAAATGAAATCTTTGCTGTGGCATGAACTTTGGGCCGATCAATCTTGAGCGTAGTCGCAAATACAATTTGCTGTTATTACAACAATTTGTTGTTTTTTAAAGCACCAGCAATGTTCTTGGCAATTTGCAGGTAGGTGTTCAAACAAAAGCTGCTCCCCAAAGGAAGTGAAATCACCTTTTGTAGATAAACACCACCCATGTTGTGTAGCACACAGCACCCTGAGCAGGCTCAGGCTTTAGTGACGAACTCAGATTCTGCATGGATACAAAAGGAGAAAATCTTTCTTGTTTCCTCCACTGCTGCATTTAAACTCCCTGGTGCACGTTTTCCTGTTTCACTGCGTTGGCTCCTGTATGTGCCACAGCACTTTCCATTTCCTGGGGCAGAGGAAACTGAACCAGCAGGATTTCTCCAGGGGAGACCTTGTCTTTTCTGCCATGGCAAACAGTGCCGTGCTTTTCCCTCCAACCTGAATTTCTCTCTCTTTGGTGCCACGTGTAATTATTTGTTACATCAAAGAACCTATTATTGATAGGACTTTTCTTTGTATTCCAGTTATTTCTCTCTGTGTTTGGCCATCCCTTTATTTTGCAAATGGAGCAGATGCCAGCGTGACTCATGTGCTGATAAATTGTTTCTATAGTCAAGAATCTTTGCAACAATTTCTAATTTCCAATCACAAAATAGGGGTTTTTTTAAAATTTAAAACTGAAGTCATAAAGACTTGGGAACTCACAGGCACAAGTGCAAGAGGAAAAGACAACCAAAAGGCACAAATTGAGTGTAATGTGTAGTGGATATTTACGATGAAAACACAAATGTTTAAAGCTGAGCAGAGCTGAACTGAAGCAAGGAGCTAGGACGAGGTGCTGGCAAACATAAAGCTGGAATAAGGCACCACAGAAGATCTTTCTCCAGCAGCCATCCAGCCTGCCCCAGTCAGGAAAAATCCTACCTCAGGTACCGAGCCATTGATCTAAAGATGGACAGTGATCACCCCACTGGGTGGAAAATGGGAATTTCTACACCCCTGGGCAGTTGCTGAGCGTTATTGGCTTTCCATGTTGATTTATCGGCTTGCTCTCTGTCACACCAAATTGCCACGGCTGTGAATCCAAGCCTTTAGTTTTTATTTTGGAGGTGATGGGTGATAACAGCTCCCAATCCCTGCCTCCCCACAAAGTTCATACTGGCTTGTTTTTGAAAAAAAAAAATTTGCAATCCTTTCTTACACAAATGAATTATTTTGTTCTTCTCTGGGAGAATCACGTCCCACATCTCTTCCATTAATGTGGAACTATTATTGGAGGGAAGAACCCTCACTGTTTCTTGTTCCTGCGTATCAATATTAGCCTCAATTTGAAAACCACCACTTGCATTCTAACGTTCTGATTTTTTTTCGCTGATAAGTTTAATCAGTATTTTGTTTTCGTAAGTCATTTGAGAACTAAACTGGGATTTTTGTCTCTCTTGAGCTGAAACATTCTGACACAGATTTTTCACCACAGTGAAAAGGTTTCACCGTTGTTTACAAATTCTGTCCAGCCTTAGGTGATTTCCATTTTCTTCCCTTAGATGGTGCTAATAAGGTACAAAAAGCAGCCCCAGACTCTGCAGTGTTTTAGGAAGAACACGAAGCACAACGATGGCTCTTTTGGATTCTGTGAGCAATTCCTTTCCTCCTCTCTGTGCTACATTTCTCCTTTATTTCTGCTTGTTCAGGCTCCAGAACGACACTGTATAAAAGTATCAGATTTGGTAAACAATTACATCTGATGACTGGACGTTCATTTTGGAAAACCAGAGGAGCAAATGTCTGTGTCTGAGCTGGAAAAGGAACAGACTCTGCATCAGCTTTGCACTCTCCCAGGGAAAGCTTACTGCCAGCACCTGGACTCTGGGAAAATGTGTTTTATTGGCAGCCAGAGTTATTCACCATTTATTAGGGGCCCCCACAAACAGCTTTTTCTTTAGTGTGTAACAGTTTTCCCTGTGCACAGAAGCACAGAAAAATTTGCTCAGTAGAGAATGAAGAAGAGCAATTTTTCCTCTCAGTGCAAGTGTCAGGGATGTGTGGACCATCCTGAGTAACCAGATCTGTATTTTCTTCCCTCTCTGTAATCCTGAGTATCCAGCTCGGTTTGTTGGACTGTGGCACGTTTAATTTGGAAATACTTGGAATTGTACCTGATTCCTGATGTTGCTCTTTATCCATCGACAGTCCCCTCGAAAGCTTTATTCCTAAAGTGCATTAAGTTCTTGGATTTCTGTGTTCTATCATGAGCTGATCGCATGATAAACCACATAACAGCATTTTCTCAAGAGGAGCGGTTGCTTTGTGCAATTTCAGTGTAGCACAGGGCGAAGCTCTGGAATGAAATCTTCCCACATGGGGATTTTACCCTTTTCTCAGGGTCATTTAAAAGACAAGCCACACATCTCACTGTTTTGCACATCCAGTGTAGAGGTAAAAGCTTTCAGAAGTGCAGAGGTCAGGATGAAAGACACAGGAAATGTAGAGTCAAGTCTGGACTTGGAATGTTTATATTATTATTATTATATCCCATCTATTTACAGTATTTACAGAGCTCAATTCAGCAAGCCAGGGAAACGAGGTAAAATGGAGAGCTTCTCTATCTCTACTGGATCTTTTCAAGGACAACCTGACCAATTATGAAATGCCACCCAAATTATTTTTGTTTCAAACCCAATAACTAGCCACTTGAAGTCTGCAATGCAGACTCCATCAGCCAATTACAGAAAACCACCCAAACCCATGGAGAAGAAGGAAGAAGAAGGCGAAGAAGAAGGACTTGGGCAACGCCCAAAATCAAGATGTAAATTGGCTCTTCAACAGGAAGAGGTAAAGACAGACAATGAAGATGGTTAAATTCAAAGGAGCCCATGTGAGCGGGCCCATGTAAGTCATGATGGAGCCTGACTCGTGTATTACTACACACCAAAACCCCAAATTCTGAGTTTCTAGAACTCCAAAGAGTCCCTGCAGAGTGCCCCGAGGGAGCAGGCAGTGTCAGCTGTGTCCTGCCTGCCTGGGGGTGCTGCCAGCCTGGAATTAGCACCTCGCTCTGCAGGAATATAATAACCAAGTTCACCTACAACGCACGGATGAGAGAGACTTCAGTGTTTATCAAATCCAGTTAGTTTGATTTAAACCCTCTAGGCTAGCCCCAGTAGTGGATCTGTTTCCTTTCTGACCCCTTCACTCATATTCATTATTGATTTCTCCTGAAAGACGTCAAGGCAATTACCACACGCCACTTTATTTTATCCTTTCCACAAGAAGCTTGAATGGGGTTTCAGGACGCTGTGAAATCAAGGGCCATTCACTCCAATCAAACACAGCCAACACTTTCTGTTGCCTTTGAGGTACAAGCTCAAAGTGCTGTCCTGATTAGAGTGCCTCTGATTGCTGATGTGTGGTGAGCCCCACTTTTCTCCAGCCCCTCTGCCTCACAGTGACAGGCCAAAGTACACTTCCGTGGGCTTCCTCCAATTTAACCATCTTCTTCAGGGCTTCATCCATTGTCTGTCTTTGCCTTTTTCCGCTGAAGAGCCAATTTACAGCGCTTGTAGCAACCAGACCTAAAATCTAAACATTAAAGCTCCTCTTTACCCTTTCATTACCTGATCTTACCTTTCACATTAAACCAGTGGCATGGGAATGGTTTCCCAGAAAGATGTAAAGTTAAGCTTTCCTCTGGTGAAGTCTGTGACATTCCAAGCTTTGTGAAGATTCATTTATTTTTGCTTCTTTTCCAGCTCAGGCCTCCCACCACATCACAAGGCTTTGTGTGTAATTATCACACACAGAACCATAACAAGAGAATTTTGCCAGTTTCCAAAGGCAAGGCCGTGAATTTTTAAATGGAGAGAATCGGGGGGCTTGTGCAGCGCTGTGTCTCTGATGATGAGAGCTGAGTTAAATAAGCTTATTCGGTTTTGACATCGAGCCCCAGCTCCATTCAGTGCACAGTGTGGACAGGGATCACTTAATGAGCAGATGTTCATTTCTGGTTTTCCTCAGCTTGGGGCACTGGGCCCTATTTGCCAGGTTTCCCACTCTAATGACTGCTCAAAACTCCTGATTTTCCCTTGAGTTCTGTGACACTTGTCACAGCATCAGGGCAAATCCCAGTTACATGTCAGCAGGTGAACTCCTGTAGTCCTTGTTTGGATTTTTGGACCGTGGCATGTTTAATTTGGAAATACTTGGAATCGTACCTGATTCCTCATGTTGCTCTTTTTCCATCGACAGTTCCCTCAAAAGCTTTAGTCATAAATTGCATTAAATTCTTGGATTTCTGTGTTCTGTGATGAGTTGATGTTCTTGGTATGATAAACCATATAACAGCATTTTCTCAAGTTCCCGTTCAGCAGAACATCCACTGCCGAGCTGTCTGGGGTTAAATCCTCCCTTTAGGCCAAAATGTGGGTAATAAAAATGATGTAACTGAACTTAAATGGTTGCTGTTATCACTGTAACATCCACCGATGTTCTTAACATGCTGCTTCATACTCATTTGGCCATTCAGAGAAACTGGATTTTGCTGGAGCTTTGAATTTCATGGTTGTGTTTTGGTTGAAAGGCTCAGGGGAAGAACTCTCTGTGTCCTGGCCAAGGGAGCACCAAGGCTGACACTCCACTTACAATGCAGATTTCCTGTGGCTGCACATACCGGCTAAACATTTGATTTTTTTGATGCAGAGTAGCTGACGGTGCCAGGTAATAATAAACGGGATCAGAATTGCCACCAGACGCATCCTATTCCAAGTTTCAATTTTTTTTTTGTTTGTTTGGCAGAACTGGGTGACTGTTGCAGACAGCTTGGACAGGAGGGTTTTAGTGAGAAAACAGTGGGGAGATCAGAGGCGTTTTCAGCTTTTGAGTGCTTGATTTGCAGCGTTGATGTTTAATGTGGAGTTCCTCGTGAAACTCATGCCTTTCATTTTTGAGGGATCAACGGGGTGGAGTGGTTACACAAAGAGGGACCAGTTCAAGAAACAACTTGTCGTAGTTTTGAGACCCGTGCCAGTGAAATTGCAAACCCAGATCCTCCTAACGGATCCTTTTCTTGTAATGGTTTCATTCCTAACCGTTTTATGATGGAGAACATGTCTAAAGAACTTTAAACATTTTCACTTGCTTACTTCACAGGGTTTAAGAGCACTGTTGTTAAATTATGCAGGATGGCAATCCTCTTGTGGAGCTGTTGTAATAACCAGTCAAGAAGAGCTATTCCTGCAAAGGCTCATTAGTGTATTTCTAAGTGCTCAGAACTGTTACCAAATTCTGCTTTCTGCATAAATATTTTTAGTGTTTGAAACAATAGCTGCCACGTTTAAAAGAATGCTCGATGATGTAGCTTTTAAAACAATAGTTAAAGGCACTGGCTTGAGAATACTTGTATGGACAAAAAAAAAAGATTTTGTTTGCTGTGATTTGTGAGGCTCTACTAATTATGACTCGTTAATTCTTGGGCTCCTACCATCTCTGAGCCAAGAATTTTGACAGAAGTGTTTGGTTTGTTTTTTTTTCACTTGATAATTGTCACTTGGATTTTTTCTTCTTTAGATCATTCGGATCAGGATTCATTAGACTCCTCTTTAAAACAGTTGTCCAAAGCAAAAGCAGAAACAATAGCCCAGACCCCTGGTGACCTGCCTTACTGCATTCATAACGAGAAGCAAATATTCATAACTATCAACAGGTTGCAAACCAACATTTTGACAGTAATTCATGGAAACCAATTGGGAAATATTTATGGACAAGAAATAAATACATAGGAATCAAGTCTGCTTCATGAACGACTTTGCCAACCCAAAAAGGGGTGAATTTTTTCAAGAATATGGTTCTGTGCAGTCTGCTGTGCTGCCATTGCCTGCAGAGATCCCTTGGAAGGGATCAATGTATTACAATGATATATTTATTCTGTTTTGAGCACTGTTTTTTTGCACCTCTGCTGAGCCGCTAAGGCACAAAATTCAGGGCAGGTGAAAGGCAGAGTGCCCCTGTCCGGGGCTAGAGATGGGAAACTGACTCTCCTTAATGTAACAAGGATTTCTCAGGGTTTTGAATGCTAAAAAATAAAATCAAGGTCAGTCTCTAATTAAGTGGGACCTGGAGTGAATACAAATCGTTCCATTCAGCCGTGCAGCAATGTGACCTGCTGAGGAGAAACAGCCTCACAAAGGTGTTTTTTTGGCTTTGCTGCAGCCCCAGCTTGAGCTCCTTTAATGGCAGAGCAGTCCCAGAGTGATTTTAACTCTGCCTGGGTGGGGCCACCAGGAGAACAGGAGCAAAACTCCTTCCTTGGGCATGTCTGTGGGCCCTTTCCATGCTGGATTAATCCTCCCTGAGAATGACAGCTCTCTCCAGCCAGTTAGTTCTGTTGATCTCAGCAGTGTTTGACTCTGTCACAAAAATGCAAGCAGTAGAGTGCCAAAAATGGATGGATGCCAACTGATTTACTGTCTCAGGCACGTTCTCCCTGAAGTCCCCGTAAAAGCATCACACCAAACGTATGAAGTGACACACTTGTTCTGGGTCCTCTCCCCCTAAAAAATGCAGGCCTAAAAAAATATAAAAAGCAATTCTGCACCATCACCTTTTTCAGCTGATTCATGGAGTCTAGCAAGCCTGTCCCATACCAAGAATAAACTTGGAAAAGGTAAATTATGTTCAAAATCGTGGCTCTGGAAACTGACTGCATTCTGCAGTGGGAATTGGCTAGCGGGAAGGGCAGGTCCTGGAAGAACAGGTTTTAGCTCTGCACTCTCGAGTTCTTGAGCTTCTTCTTGAAACCTTTTGAGATCTCTTGTTTTTTGACGTGAATCAGGTGAATCTCCTTAAAATCCTTTCAGACCCCGGAGCAGCAAATCTCACAGAGTTGCAAAAGGTTAAAGCACAGTGGCCACAGTCTGGCAGAATCCCCCAGCTCCCAGTGGGAGCTGTGGGACACAAGCTCTTCTGAAACTTTGGTCCCCCTCTCGACTGTTCCACCTCAATTTTAAAGGTTTTCGGGACCCTAAAATTTCTGCCCATGAAGATTTTGTAGTTGGCAATGACACATTTTCCTTTATGCATGAACCTAGAAAGAAATGCGGGGGAAACTGGGTGAAAAGTAAATGTGCCACAATGGAAGCTTTTCAGCAGAAAATATCAAAATAGGGAGATAATGCGGCCTCTTCAGCGGAGATGGGCAAAGCGCTAAGATCCAGCAACACACATTGTTCAGCGTTTCTGAAAAGCAACAGTCATTGAAAGGGCTGATCTGTGGGTGGTGAGCAATCAGCGAGATGCTCCGAGATAGAAACGGCTGAAAGTCTCATTTAAAAGCCACCTTTCTTCCATTTGGGTGAGAAAGAGCAGCGGGTTTACGCTTCTCCCCGTCGCCGACAGACTTCAATTTGTTACTCCAGAAGAAAAAAAAAATAATTTTTTTTTTTTTTTTTTTTTTTACAAACACCTTTTTTTGCTGGCTGACGTGTAAATGTGAATTGCCAAAGACAATGCAATCGTGTAAAAGGACCATCAGGCAGGCAGAGCAGCCAGGCTTTTGGATGAGCCTGCAGGACAGGGTCAAACGGGCAGATTTTTAATTTGAAGCTTTCCCAGTAAGAAAAATACCTCCCCTGCTAAGGGAAGGAGAGAGAGGGGGTTACGGGGGGAACGCACAGCAAGTGGAAGCAGCCACAGGGGTCCCTGAAAGGAGTTGTATAATGATTATTTGACAAGGCTTCCTGGATGCTAACAATCCCATTAAAAATAAGTTGGCAAAAAACCCCATTAGGATCCTGAGCGGACTGAGAATGAAAGAGGAGAAATGAGGAGGGATTAAAGTGAAGCTCAGAAGTAAAGAACCACCACTGAGAGTGTCCATGGTGGGAGTCTGTGAGCCTGATGGGGAGCTCTGGGTAATTAGCTGTATTTGACTTCTGTCTTATATTCAAAAATACTTTTCTCTCTCCTCTTCCCCCCCCTCTTCGCCCCAGAATTTTCTTGTAGACCACAAATTCTTGGAGGTCGCAGTCTACACCCAGCTTTAGGCACTGTACATGCACATCATTAGAGATAATTCCTGCCTGAAGAGCTTTAAATCTACATTTCCCCGGCAGAGAAGGGAAATAGTGGTACCACAGGTCTGCAAATGAGAAGCTGAGGCACACAGAGGTGAAGGGGTGGTCTCAGAGATGTTCCATTTTCACTTGGACTCCTATGAAAAAATTGACACCTCCAAAGTGATAAAGGTATAGAATTGTTTAGGTACAATTGTTATTGTACATGTTCTGTAGAAAAAGTAATTGGAAAGGGAAAAATATCCAAAACAGAGCAGCTGCTTGGCAAAGCTGTGTGACAAGGCTCTGAGTCAGGTTTGACAAGGTCCAGGTAAAAGTTGGCTTGCTTGGAGACAGAGGTTACTCGAGACAACCTCCACGGGTTTTTCATAAATCACTCTGCGATTTTATGATTAACTGCAATTTTGTTCCCAAAACCCACAGTCCTGAAATATTGCGGGTTTTAATTCAAAATTTATGACTCATGGAAAAAAAGGCTCTTCATCTTAACCATCAACACGTTTCTCACATGACTGACTGTAAAAGAAAAATTGTCGGTGGCGTGTGATTTGTTACTTCTTCGCACCAAACTGAAGGGTTGTTTTGTGGAAAACCAGGAAGGTTTTAATGGAAGAGCAGCAGAGGGGTGTGGGGACTATGAATACGACCTGAGTGGGGCTCAATGTGGGGAGAAGCTGCTGCTGGGGTACTCAGGGATGGCATGGGGTGGTAGAGGTGGGCTGTGCCCCGCTGTCCTGGTTTGGAAAGACAGGTGTCTGCTAAGGAAGGCAGGAGCCTCCCTTGAAGATGTAAATTGGAATTTTGAAATTAAGGGGCTTTCAGGCAAAGATACGGGAATAGGAATAACAGTTCTTTACTAGGAAAATTTTAAAAAAAATGGAGTAGTACAAAAAAAAACCAAAACCCCAAAACCAACCAAACAAAAAAACCCCACTGACAGGGTCAGAACACGAACTGGCCCCCTGTTGGTCAGGCTGTTGGTGTCAGCCCAATCCAGTCCTCCTGCAGTGCCCGCTGTGGTTCTGCTGGAGCAGAGATGATCCTGGAGAAGGCTCCAGTGGTGCTGAGATGGGTCCAGTCTCCTCTGGGGTTCCAGTGCAAACAGGCTGCCCTGGTGTTCTGAATGCCACCTTTGATCCAGGCAGGAATGCTGGGCTCCTCCCGCTGGTTCTTGTTCTGTCTCTGTTTTCCCTGTTCCATTTCTCCATGCCTAATTCCTGAACTGGGAGGTGGGTAGTTATCCAACAATGTCGAGGGGGGGGGGATTAATAAGCAAACTCCTTTATGGACCAACTATCCCTCATTTTCAAGGTCTTTCCTATGTGCATATATACAAAATTCCCATTTTTATAAGTCTTCTGCCTTAAAAGAAGTAGATCTAACTGGAGTCACAATTGCAGTTGGACTCAGTGGTTCGTTTCCCTGCAGTCTTTGGCTGGGGGAGTCACACGTGGTCAGGATGCTGATGCTGCCCAGGGATCTCTCCTTGTATTTACCAGGGCAGGTGAGTGGGAAACAGAGACTGCCTCAGCCAAAGAACACAGCGTCTCCAGGATCAGCAGCAGGAGAAGGAGATGTACTTACTTGTGTCTCGAGTTATCTAACCATTAACTATCTCTTTTCCCATCTCTCTCACCCTGCTCCCTCCAGAGATCCGTTATTGAAAGGAAGCAAAAGGGAAAATGTTTTTAAATGGGCAAATTGAGAAATTCTCAGTGTTGCAAATAGTCTGTGAGCAGGATAGAGTTGCCTCGGGCTCTCTTAGGAGTCTCACATGGGGCTGTAAATCAATTTAGAATCGTAGAAGTGAGGCATAAAGCAGAAAACTCCGTGTGTGTGTCAGCTGTGTTCTGTACAAATGGCTGAGATTGTGTGTAGTGTTTATAGCAAATCCTGTTGTGACCCATTTTCTAATGTAACTTGTTTAATTTTTTTTTCTTGTGACACAAAAAAAAAAAGGTCCAGTGTTGGCTGCTATATAGAAAGTGTCAATTCTTTATTGTTTTGAATGCTGAATATGTAACAGAGCCACTTTTAATCAAAACCAACTTAAATCCAGGCCCAGGTCTTTTTTTTTTGTTGTTGTTGTTGTTGTTTAATAAAACTCAAGTAATTTAAAGAATTTCTGCCATTTCTCCTGTCCAAGCAAATACAAAGTACATGAGTCGTGCTTTGCGCCAAAAGTTTTATTTACTGAGCCTTGAGGAAAAAGAAATATTTCAAGCAGTTTCATGTGTTTCTCGACCCAGGCAAAAAAAAGTTTGAGCGCGCATCTTCCCCTTGGGGAGAGCACTTCCTCTTCTCCAGCTGTCAGAACACAAGGGTCGTTTGAGTATTCTTGTCAAGGCTTCCAGATGCTTGTTTGGAATTGATGGGTTTGAGCAGGAGCAATTTGTTATGCTGGCACTTGCCCCCTCCAACTGCACAAAGAGTCAGCCCTTGCAGATCCATTATCATCTCCTCCTCTGGAGAAGCCGTTCTTCTGAAGATGGAACAAATGGCTTGGGAGATTTTAGGTCTGAACCAAAGGTCAGACTTGTCTGATAGCTCCGAGAGGGAATGGGGAGGGGTAGACTGTTGCCTGGGTGGTAGATATTTCTTCCATGCATCCGTGTGCAGATATGGCTGGATAGATCATTTGGCACTTTGGCTGAAGTATATTTCCTTTTTCTGTTTTGGAACTATTCTTCCCATGACTGGAAAAATTGGAAGAATTGGAAGAATCCGCTTTGATTTAGTATCGAAGTGTAAGTAATCCAGTGAAGTATAAAAGTGTTCAGGTTCTATATGGTTGATTTGTTAACAGTTTCAAAAACCCCTAAATCATAAAATTCAAAACCTGCAAATCTGTTTTCCACATTTAACGTTTTGTGGGAGCACGGCCCAGGATGCACACACTCACTGGGTTTAATTAGGCAGGGGAGGAGAGGCTGATGGTGTGCCAGGCACTGCTGGTCAGCTGTTCCCCAAAGGAAATAGAACATACACTTTTTGTAGATAAACACCACCCATGTTGTGTAGCACACAGCACACTGAGCAGGCACAGGCTTTAGTGACGAACTCAGATCCTGCATGGATGCAAAAGGAGAAAATCTTCCTTGTTTCCTCCACTGCTGCATTTAAACTCCCTGGTGCACGTTTTCCTGTTTCACTGCGTTGGCTCCTGTATGTGCCACAGCACTTTCCATTTCCTGGGGCAGAGGAAACTGAACCAGCAGGATTTCTCCAGGAGAGACCTTGTCTTTTCTGCCATGGCAAAGAGTGCCGTGCTTTTCCCTCCAACCTGAATTTGTCTCTCTTTGGTGCCACGTGTAAAGAGATGCTCAATGTGTGCCAGGCACTGCTGGCCAGATGTGCCCAGGGTGAAGGAATGGCCATGGTGGCTGAGCAGAAGGAAAGAGGTGGTGGAAGTGAGCACATGCCACCCGCTGAAATTCTTCTTTCATGTTGCTCCTGTCAGCTGGAGGGGATTTCCACATGGGAAGAAAAATTATCTCCATTAGTACAGAAAGTTGTGCAGAGGTATGAAAAGATGTGTGGTCACAGCAGAGCTACTATTTAGATTCAAAGGAAAAAAGAACACGAAGAAGGAATTAGATGTAATTTGAAAGAGTCATAGCAGGTATGTGTTCTGTGTCCAGACCAAACCTTAACGCTCATTAACTAGCTGAGAAAGAAACCTGCAAACTGCCGCTGAGAAACCTGGTGTCACATTTGTGGGGTGATTACACAGATAATTAAAGCAATACATGGATGTTTCAAGTGGTGATCAGGTCAGCTCTGCTGAAGGAAGGTTCTCAGCAGCTGAAGGTAAGAATGACTGCTGTATATGGCATTTTCATCCTTCTTCACCTTGTTTGACCACAGATTTATGACTAATGTCAAGCATATTCAAGTGGAAACAATTTTTGCAGGCGTAGCAGTAGGATAAAAACTTGGAGATGAATCTTATGCTTGTGTTTCAAACCTCATTCCAGGTCACATCCCTTCAGGAGGAGCGAGAGCCTCTGCAGCTCAAAGGAGTGACAAATCCAATTGCATCTCCATCTCCATGGTGAGCCTCGTGGTGCTGCCTAGCAGGATTAAATGAGATTTTGATGGGCTCCTGGTGTTTCACTGGTTTGCGATATTTCCCAGGAGGAGCAGCATATTGAAATATAAACGTATTTCTGTGTTTAAAAACCAGGAAATCGGGGGTGGAATGGTCGAGGTGAGCTGCCCAGAAGTTTTGCTCTCGTTAATTACATTTGCTTCGCAGTCTGGTCTTTGAGTGGACGACTTGGGCTGGAAACAGGAGCTGAGTGACCTCTCAGGCTTGGAAAAACCTGTGAGCATGGAAAGGAAAGGATTTATTTCCCCAGGCACTCCTGGCTGCAGGGAGCTGACCACGAGGAGTGTGTGCCAGCCCTCTAATTCCAGCGCCTCTGTGACATCCACTCGATGGGATAGATACACTGAGAAAAAAATGAAAGTAACTTTCCTCAGGCCACGATGACTCAGTTAAAAATAGCCCAGCTCAGGAGGTTGTAAAAGCAGCCTGCAGAGTGATAACATCAGCTCTTCTGGGCTGCTGCACAACCTCATTTATCCTTTAATGATTCTCGTGTTTTCCGAAACCCGCGTGCAATTAATATTATTTAACGGGCACGGGAACGTTCATCAGGCATTTGCTCGGCAAATGAAATAATTGTGAAATGTTATTATTGAAAGCAACAATTTTTAATAACCGCGATCTAAAACTTCGAGCAGACGAGTTTCTCTGATAACCTCTTCATCAAAGTAGATAGTTCTCAGATGTCCAGGTTAAATTTGGGACTGCAGGTATCACCTTTAATGTATGCTTCACTGGCTGCTGGGGCTGGCAAAAAAACCAAAAAAAATCATTACTAATTGATACGCTTTAATGGCCTGAGAGCTTTCAGAGGTGGATGAACCCAGGAGAAACGCTGAGAGGGAGATATTTGATTCTAATGATGCCTGAGTAGGTACAAGCAAAAAGTTGAACCACCATGACAGCTCTGTCATTGTCAAACTGCTACACCTCAGGTTATTTACCAGTTTGACTCTATTATAAACAAAATTTGTAGATAAATATATATATTAAACATATAAAAAATTATTTATATATAATATATTATATATTGAGATATAAATATAGATTTTTATACAATATATATTTTATATATAAATATATATATTTATGATAATTATAATATTTGTTTGTTTGTTTGTTTATCTATTTGGTTATTTATTTGTATATTTATAAAATACAGATTCTAAGACACTGTCTTAATGAACCCATGAAAGGCAAAGTTAGATAATGGATAAAAACACATGAAACTGTTTTTATCTGTGCTGGTGGCTGTATTTGCCAGGATGGTCACTGGAGACAATAGGAGTTTGGGATTTGCAAACCATCTGTTAATTGGTGCATGGTTTAATTTTCCTCTATGCCCTGAATATCGAATAAGTTTTTAAGAATACAGATATTATGAAACTTTCACTTGGCTGTGGTGGTGTAGGGTGTGAGCGCTGGGTGTTCTAATCCCCCATCCTGCCTGCGTTGACCCCTCACACTGCCCTGGACACGCCTCACACACAATGGGAGGGAAAACCAAATACTTCTGGTTAATTTTATTTTTGTTCAAGTATGAACTACATTAAATGCTCAATTCACCTTTGAACACTTCCTGGTTTTGGCCTCATCCCAATCCCTGATTTTCACTGTGATTTACCTTCCAACACAGTTATCAACGGCGTGTTCTCCTTCCTGAGAGGGACGTGGCATTTTCAGTGGGAACTGGGGCTTGTTTTGGAGGTCTCCTTTAGCATCAGGGTTTGGGGCCTCTGGCTTTCATCTCATTTTTCATATTTAATGAAGAATAAGCATCTTTGCTGAGACTTAAGGGAAAAATGCACCGTTGCTAGTAAACACATGTCATTGTGCGTGAAAATGAAGCACAATTGCCAATACAAAACCCTTCCTGGACTTATTTTTTAGGGTTTGTAAAATATATTAGTGTTTTATTCAGCAGGAAATGTGCTTTTCTTGATGAGTTTCTTTTGATGGCTTGGAGACTCTAATTATGCGTGGAGCTAATAATTCCTGCTCATTCCATGAAAGTGGAAAGGCCCTTTGCAGCCAGCACAAAAGCTTGGTGTTAAGTCACATTTGCTTGTAGCAGAACAATTTTGATGATGAAGAGAAGCTGGAGAGGAGGATACAAAAAATTCAGAAGGAACAAAAAAGTCTAAAGTAGTTATTTTAGTTTAAACAATTCTTTTAACTGTGAGGCAGGCCAAGGCTGAAGCAAGTGGCCTCAGGTAAAGAGAGAGAAAAATGAATGTTCAGAGCAGGATCTTGAGCACTCAGGAGGATTATGTGTCCTCAGGGCAAAAAATAGGGATTACTTTTGTCTGGATCTGGTAATGCTCGTGCTGCCTAAATCCAGAGGTTTATGTAACTATCTAAAACCCAGATTAATTGTGTTTGGAAATCCTCAGGAAAAAAAAAACCCAATGTGGTGTTCTCAGTGATAAGAACAGAGATTTGTATCTTATGAAACGTGTGGTTGAGGGACACAATCGATAGGTGAGTTCTGTAAGTGTAAATTTAATTTGTGTACAGGCATGAGGAAGCTGAGGGAGCCAGACTCTCCTTGTGGATTCAGGAACTCACAGTGGAAGAAATCGAGACTGCTTGAAATTTCCCTCAAAACTGAGGGCAGCGACAGTGGGTTCCTCACCTTCCCAAGGCATCCTTTGAACCTAAAGAATTGGACATCCTTGGTTCTGTCAACATGACCTTTGGTGCCAAATTTGACTGTACAGAGGAGGATCAATTGTAGCCCTGGTCCCGTGCCTGGGGTGTTTTGGTTTTCTGAAATTCTTTTCCCAGGGAATTTTCTGTAAACAGGAGAAATGTTTTTGTAGCTGTAACTTTGTTTTTCATTCCTTTCCCTGGGAGGGACTTCTCCTTGCTGTCCCTCTGCTCTGAGCAGTGTGAGTGAAGAGGTTTGTCTTTGTTTCCCCGATCAGATTGGTCTGTGTGAAATAGTATAAAAGGGAGACACATCCCAAAAAACAGAGGAGTCGTTTTCAGCCTGCTGAAGTCAGAGTCTGTGTGGTTGTGGTGTAAAACAGCATCAATCAGTCTTTGGTCAAGGATGTTTGTCCCTATTGCTCTACCTACAAAAACCAGATTCATTAGTGTGATCATGACATCTTGAATTCAATCTGCATTTACTCCCTGCTCTGCAGGGATCCACCAGAAGCGTGGGTGCAGCCACTGGGGACGGGGCTCAGGGCTGGATTTGTCCCTGCTGGGTTTGCAGCTGGCCTCAAAGAGCTCAGAGATCTCTTCAAC
Source organism: Chamaea fasciata (assembly GCF_029207755.1). Lineage (NCBI taxonomy): Eukaryota > Metazoa > Chordata > Aves > Passeriformes > Sylviidae > Chamaea > Chamaea fasciata. The sequence continues at coordinate 8,336,796 of NW_027094107.1, forward strand.
CTGAACAATTCTGTGATTTTCTTCTCAGAGGAAGGAGGAAATGTCTCTTCCTCTCTCAGAGGAGGGAGGTGAGTGGGGACAGGCTTCTCAGACCCACCCACCTGCCTGAAAACATCGCTTGAAGTGGAACCTGTTGGTTTGTGCTCTTTCCATCTAGGCAGGTAGAAATGTTGATAAAAATTGCATGAGTGGGAAGTCAGGGTCAGTACCTTTTGGTTAAGATATTTTCGCCGTGATTTTGGTGTGGATTTACTGGTATCTTGTCTGCTTTCTGGCATTTATTGACTCGCTCGCGTTCCCTAAATCCAATTTACAGCTCTTCACATGGCCAGAACATAGCAGTAAATCTAGTGCATTAAATCAGTGAGCTGGATTCCGTTCTTTATTAAACCAACAAATCTGGATTAATTCCGGTCTTTGAAAGTGTTTCTGTTAAACAAAAGATTAGACCAATGTCTAGAAAATGTCTTTTGGTTGTCTTTTGAAAGCTTTAAATGTTTCTCTCCTGAAGCCCAGCTACAATGTCAATATCTCTGCAGAATATGTTCCCCCCTCTATTCTCTCTCTCCTTTTTTTTTTTTTCCATATGAGGGATAATTATATGAACGATTCTTGCCAAATTCTTTCCGTGACTGTTTTTGATTTTTTTTCCTAATGCTCTGAGTCTATTAGAAAATGATGGGCAGATCAATTTCTATGGCACCACACTGATGGGTGGCCATATCTCTGTTTTTCAGATGACCTGTGTGTTGGGTTTTCTTCCCCCCAGGTGCAATCCAGTTTGAGCTAATGCCATTAAGAACACAGGAAAAAGACATTTGACAGGAGTTGTTGTGGATAGGAGTTGTGTTTGACGGCGTGGGTGGAGGTGTTTGAAGTGCTAATTTTTTTTTTCTTCCTGGAATCCTGGTGTGACAGAGGTGACAAGTTTTGATGACTGGAAACTGCAAAATCGACTTCAGGTTTCAGCCTCTGTTTTGGTTGATTGTAACATTCTTACTGTCATCCCCGATTCTTTTCTTCCTCTCTTCATTCTGCTTCCAGACAGTTTTGCCAACAACTTTGATTTCCTACTTTCTAATGAGGGTGTCAATTTTTGTTCAGATATCTGCAGAGTGTGTATGGAAAACACCCATTTCCCTCTTAAGTTAAACACGCCGTGCCAAATTATTTTTTTGTTTAATTGGTGCTATTCTTTACTTGCAGTTTATTTTTGTAACGTAGGAAGAAAGCAAATCTGTTTTCATGCCTTGAGAAGTGCTTTGTATTTGTCAAACGTTCCCTGTCACGTATTTGCTCTGCGGAATATTCTGTGTGTATCTCACCTCTGTTTACTGCATCTCCTAAAGCACTTCTTCAATGCTCAATCTCTGTTGACCTTTCTTCTCAAAATATTTGCTAAATGCAACATGCTGTTTGGAGGAGGTAGTTCCTGAGCATGTGGATTCAATTTATTCCTGGGCAGTTTGGGGTTTTGTTGCCTTCGGGAAACACAGAGAGTATAAAGCTCCCCACTCCTGGGTATAAATCAGCTGTTCTTAAAATCACTGTCAGTGTCAGCAGGGCCGGCTGGGAAGTTGTGACTGAGAGGTGCGTTTATGGATCTTTACTCCTGATTTTTTCCATATCTGTGCAGGAAACCCTGTTTAGAAACCAGTGCTGCTTTACCTGAGCAGTTCCTAAGGGAGGAGGGTAAAAGCCTCAGAGAGATGTCTGCAGACAGCCCCCGGTCTGGCATGACTGTGGTGTATTCCAGGGGGGAAAAATGCAAGCAGAAAACTTGGGAAAAGACTTTTATGTCTGTCAGGAATCTGTTTTAAATCTCACCAGTCACCTTTTTTTTTTTTTCCCTTTAGTCCTGCGCTGCTTGACAATGTGATGAGAAAGGGACTTGTGTGTTTTTCTATTTGCCAGAATTAGCCCACTTCTTGGGTGGATATAAAATGTATAAATATGATTGGGAAACACACAAACTTTTCTTGTGACAACAGCAAAAACCAGCTACGATTTTTAGGATTATTTATGATAACAAATAAATTCCCCTTGCCAAGGGGAGGTCTCCTTCCATCAAAGGACAGCTCCTAAGCATTGCTGTGTAATGAAACACATCTACGAGCATTAACAGGTAATAATTTGAACCCTACTGATAAAACCAACTATTACAGCGAATTTTTAAAGTTATCAACAGAATGTGTTTAATATTTACATGAATTCTCCTGATATTGCATCTTCTGTAGCAACTGGTCATTAAATTCTATGTAAGGACGTTTTTCCACGCAGCAAACACACATGAAAAGTCCCAAATGTCATCACCCAAGACTTTGCTTGAATGTGCATATTCTGCACATGCCTGCAGACTGCCCACTAATAAGGGTAGAAAATGCTAAATTGATTATGATAATTAGAAGTGAAAATGGCTCCTTCTGTCAGTTGCGGGAAAGATTAACTTCTTTTTGGAAAATTTCATTGAAGTTCTGCACAATTTCTTGTGTGATTTACTTAATTACACAACACAATAAGGTAATTACATGTCATAATGATGCGATTATGTGGGTTTTTTTCTCAAAATGCACAATTAGATGCAATTACACTCTAAGATAATGGAAAAAAAAAATTGAGGGCTAAGGCACTGGAACATTTGCTCTGGCTTGTCAGGCTGGGAGCTCAGAGATGGTGGTGGCTCTGATTCAAAGTTATGAATTACCATGAAAATATACTTGGGGGGGAAAACAACCAACCAAGAAAGCAACAAAAAACCCTCCCTCATTTACAAGGCTATTCCAGAGGCCATGATTTGATTGTTTCATTATCTAAGTGTGAAGTTTTAGGTTTGAACAAGCCTCATCTGGCCCGTGAAGAGGAAAATGATCGCATTGTGCTCACGGTGTTGGGACGCCATGCAGAGCCAAGTTTGCAGGATTCAGGGGACGTTTCTTAACAACTAACTGTACCATTCCCAAGGCTGGACGAGCTGCATTTCCCACGGGTCTGTGCAATCCCAAGGCACAGAAATGCATTTTGTTCTTTCCTGTGCTGAACCCTGGCCTTCTCCTGCCTTCAGCCACAGGACATTTGAGAATAAAAAACCATCCAGCATTAAGCAGTTTGTGCTAAAGTTGCTAGAAACGGCGACTCAGTGCCTGTGCTGATAAATCACACGAGGGGAACCCGTTTTATTTTCTCCTGATCCCCAGTCCCACTCAGGCTTCTCGCTGCATTTTTCTCCCTTTGTGACAGCGCTGAGCTCTGGGATTAATAAAATGGAATTCACATTGTTGTGCATCAACCTGAATCTCTCATATGTGCCAATATTCTTTAACCCTGCGGCAGGAGGACCCAGCGTGGCTGCTGGATGGCAGCGATTTAATCCTGCTCCTCCTGCAAAGGTGTCATCAGTGCAGCGAAATGTTGGGCTGCTCAGTGCTTTTAGAAACAGCGTGTGTCCCAGGAGTAGCAGAAGGTGAGGAAGAGTTTGTTGGGTGTTTTAATTAAATGCACTTTAGCTGGTTTGGTGGAGAGTTCTGTGTATAATTAAGGCTGCAGTTTGTGGGTTTTTTCCCTCTCAGGTTGCTGGGCTTTCTAAAACTGCAGATATTGTTCTTTGGCTCTGTCTGATCTAAACAGGTCTCTTATCCTCAGGAAATGATTCCCTCTTTGTTATCTCTTCTCTCTCCTGATCTTTGCTCCCGCCTGTGCTCCACTATTACTTTAGGAGGGACTTCCATCAATACATTTCTGTCTGCATTTTCTCCCTGGGGACATGCCTCTTTTCTCCCGGGCGAGAACTGATCTTTTTGTGGGGCTGTTCCTGTTTCCTTGTTGTCCAAGAAAAAGACTTGCTCATTTAATTAGTTTCTAGATTTGTTTTAATTCTGGCTGGTGCTGGTGGCTTTGCAGTTAGATAATATATTTCACAATTACATCCTCATCTTCTGCTTTCCAAAGAACTGAAGCTGCGTTTTAAATCAACAGGAGGCCGGGCTGAAGGAAGAACTGAACCCCACACATGGAAAATTTTCTGCTCTCCTGCCTTCATAAATAGGAAGCTCAGCTACATATCCTTCTTTTGGTTCCCATGGTGAACACATCAATGATTGTATCAAACAGATCATCAACAGTTTTGAGCTGATGGATGTTCAAAACTTCAGCTCTTCAAAGCCTCCCCAAACTTGCTGGATAAGTTAGAGCAGAAAAGCTGCACACAAAGTAACAGGCATTAAAGAGATTTTTGCGAGCCAATTTTTACTGGCTTGCAGCAAGAGGACTCTTAGAAATGCACTAGATGATGCCAGGTGTGTTCTGGTAACAAATATGTTATATTTTATTAATACTGTGGAGTCCCAAAAAAAAAAAAAGAAAAAGTATTTCAACTGTTGTCAACTGTGGTAAGGAGGAACTTGAGAACATGAGTGACACTTAAAAAAACACTGGATGGATGAGGTGGGTAATTATGTCCCTAAAATAAAATAAAAATAAATTCTGCAGATGATGTCCTGGTGTTGCATTGAAGTGGAGGTGCTGGGAAATGTCTGAACACAGCTTTTAACCCAAATTGAGTTTGTACAAACTGAACATGTGAGCTCACAGTCAGTGTCACTCAGCTCTGCACACAGCAGGGACACAAAACAAACCCTTCTCCTGCTGCACACCGAGGACAACTGTCAGCCCAAAAGCACAAACAAGGGTGGGCTGGAGGGAGGGACAGGAAGGATGGGACCTCACAGCCTGGAGCTGGAATGGGACAATTCAACCCCAAAGTGCAAATGGACCAAAACTTATAAAAGTGTGAGACCTTTTGACCAGTCAGCCATTTTGGGACCATTTTGGGTCCACCTTGGGTGCAGCCCTGGCCAGGCTCCTGTCCTGCCCAAGGTGTACCCTAAAGGCCTTTCAATAAATCTCTGCTTTATTCTCTGGCTCTGCCCAGTCTCTGTTCCAGCTCAGCCTGCCCAAGGCCTCAGACAAGCAGAAACCCTCTGTTTTCTACAGGGAAAACATATTTTGGCTGGAGAGGGAACAGAGCCCGCCCAGCACTTCTGAGACTGGGGGGCTCCTTTTCTCCGTTTTGGCCTTTTGGTTTGTAATATTTTCCTCCTTTCCATGCGCTCTCTGAGGAGCTGTTTCCCCCTCTCTCCCAACTCCTTTAGTTTCTCCACACAGACTGCCCAACCGCGCTGTTGTTGTTTGGAGCACAGACAAAATCAGGACATTGCCGGGATGGCCCTGCCTTGCTCTTCCAGAATAAACCACGGGCTGGGAATGATTCCAGCAACAGAGGGAAAGTGGAGCTGCTATTCATAGCCAAGCACATCTCCATTTCAGAAGGGCTGGGAGATGAAACAACTCCTGGTTTCCTTTCCTTCCCGGTGTTCTTCAAAGAGCCTGGGAGACTGTGATTTCCTGAACTTTTAAATTTGCCACGGAGGAATCTCGTCTGCGGCGCGTTTCAAGGCGTCTTTTTCATCTCCCATAATTATTATTGTTGTTTTTTTTTAAGATCTGCTCTTTCCTGCGGATCTGAGGAAGCAGCTCAGCTGTGTGAGGTGTATCCCTGTCTCAGCAAACATGTCACGCTCTCTGCCAGCTCCGTGTTCCACCTAAGAAGGATCTGTGTAAACATACGGTTTGTGAGGTTTGGGATTTTGGACGCCTCCTTTGAGCCACCTCAGATTTTATTTTTACAGATGTTTGCAGTGGCCCCTGAACCCAATACTCAGATCTGAACCAGATATTCAGCATCTGTCAGGAAACAAGGTAAATAATCGCTGAGAATTTTGACCTTCCATCTCCCTAATACGTGGTGAAAAGGAAAAATAAAAGCTGGAAAAAATTCTTCTCAAAAAAAATGTTAGATTTAGTGATTCCAGATGATCCCACAATGATTTATATGCCACAGACACTCATTCATCACTTTTTTGCATTACAGAAACAACAGCAGTGGAAATTACAGTGAAATTTATTCTACTGCTGCCTTGCAATAATATTGAGAATTGTGTTTATTTCCTCTTGTAAATGGCTCCATTCTGCACTTGTTTAGATTACACAGGTATAATGTGCAAGGAAAAAAAAGGGCAGGATTGTTGCATTATTTTACACCACCACTTGCTTTTTCCCTTTTTCCTGAGAGGTTGTAATGTACTTTTAAATAATTATGCACAGCTACTGTGAGTCAGTCAAAAAACGTCGTGCCGTCCTGCTAAGTCCTTAGACAACAAGATTCAGGCATGTTAAAATCTAAATCAAAGGTTAAGCCACACTTGGTCATTTGACAGAGCTAAAACACCGTAATTCATTTTCTTTATGGGTTCAACGCGCTCAGCACGGTAACCAGTATTTCACTGAAATTTGGGGTTCATTCTCCATTAGCTCTGCCAACAGAGCGCTGGGTGTTTTCTGCAGGTTCTTGTGCCATGAGCATTTAATGCGGCTCATTAGCACAAAGCCTGGCATTAATCATGGTGGGGTGAACAATGCACTTACAGGGGAATAGTGTCAGCTCCGTGTCACTCCACACTTCCATCTTCCAGCAGCGAATCCGTGTTTGTTGGGATTATGAGATCCAAAGAGAGAGATGGGACCACTGAGAGGCGTCTTAAAGCAAGATTTATTAATATTATCTTCTACAGTCCCATGAAGGGCGAGAACATCACCCCGTGAGTCACAAGTCCGTGCTCAGTGGTCACAAGATCACAGGTTACGGGGGATTTTAAATGCCAGTTAGCCGACAAACTACTGCCGCAAAGATTGTCTCTATTTTCACACCAATCCCTAATTAAATTGTCTCACACCTCTTGCCTCAGTGAGGACTTTCTCAACCAATCATCTAATGGCACACAATCCTGCAGAACTGCGCCCTAAAACTTCTCACATCCTTTACAACTACTTCTACATCTTAAACTTTAAAACTTTAAAACTTTCCTCTACCTGTGCCTATCTCTCTGTGTATCTCTATCACTATCTATCACTATTCTTTAGTATGTTTCCATCTAAACGACAAACCCACATTCTTGCCGATGGTCTCCAGGTCTGGAATCCTTCTCCAAGGTCTCAGGTGGAGCCCTGTGCTTATTTCCATGTTTGGGCCTGCATGCGGAAGGTTTTGGGAGTTTTCTGTGCCTGGATTTCCCACACAGGTTTGTGTTTGATGCTTGTCTATAGGTGGCAGCAGCTCCAGCTCTTTCTGGGCTGCAATTGAAGCCAGAAAGATGTGCAGGGGAAGTTCAGCAGTTTCTGCACGCCCTGATGTCACTGCACACCCCTTGGAGGGGCAGAAGAGGAGGGGAAGATGTGTGCCAATGGAATCATCCTTCAAACAACTGGAAGGCTTTTCCATGCTGGACCCAGAGGTAAAACTCACCCTTCATGATTTTTTGATTCACATCAGTTGGTAGGAACACTTAAGTGTCTATTTATAACTTCTATTCACGGTGGTGCTCGAAGCTTAAATGGCAAAACTTGTGGTTTAACAACGTCAAGTGGGTGCTGTTCAAATCCTAATTTTGATATACCTGTGCGGAAAAAACCCCAACTCTGTTAAATCAAATTTAATAAAATTTGGACTAAATTCGGACTAAGGACTAGGTGAGGGAAACACAAAGATTAATGATCACCCACTGCCCGAAGCCTGCCACAATGCAGCTCTGAGAGGTGCCTGCTGCTGGGAGCTGAGAGAGGGTGTGTAACCAGAGAGCATAATAGGAACCAGGCACAGCTCCTTTATTTTTAGAAGTTTTTATTTTTTCCCTGAAACATGTCTATGTGCGGTGTTGAAAGATGAAGGAAACTTTGCAGCTGCCGTCATCTCCGTCGTCCAAAGAACTGAATTTAAACATCTGGACTCCGCTGTGCTCTGCGCTGAGCGAATGGAAGCCTTGCCAGGCCGAGCAGTTCTGTGCTCAGATGTCGGTGACCCACTTCTGGCTCCTCCAGTCCTTTGAGCAGGCTCCTGCAGCCCCTCTGCTCTGCTCTGCTCCCGGGGTGGCTGGTGGTTTCTTTGTTCCTGATGAGCTTTGGGCTGCTCCTGTGAGGGAATTTTCCTTCTTCCATCTTTAGGCAGGCTGGCCGCTATGGGGGGCTGGCTGTGCACGCAGTGCAGAGAGACATGATGGCTGTTCGGGTGATTTAATCTGTTCCTAAACTGCCTGGAATCTGTTAATTGCTCCCTCCCCAGCATCTCAGCTTCTTCCCAAGCAGTGCTGGGGTGCTTCGTGCGTTCCTGTGTGAGCAGACCGGTCCTTCCAGACCAGACTGTGCGCTGCAGTTGTGGGTGTTGTGGTCCTGTGAAAAATCTGTCTAAATGCTGGGAAATCCCTCACCTTCCCACTGGCCTCCCCAAGGCTGGACCTTCCCACTTCGGTCTCTCAGAGTTTCCCAACTGATTCGTTTCTGTTTATTTCAATTGAAAATCAGCTTTCAACCATTCCCTCATCTGCCTGTTCGAAGTGGGTGTGGACCATCCTCCCTCCTTTGTGGGTCTGTGAGATGCTGAGAGCGGCTCAGTGTGAGGCTGGGAATACTCAAAGGCCACCTGGGAATGCAGGAGATTGCTGCTTTCGTGGCTGGCTGGGGACACTTTGCTGTAAAATACCATCTCTGGCCCTTGTGCTCTCCAAGAAAGGCAACATGAAAGATAGTTAGGTCCACATGATGAAAAACATGAGAGAAGGAGGCATCCTGTATAAATTTATTTTAAAATTTGCAGTTGCCTAAAGTTGCTAGGAAAGCAGATGGATAATGATAGCCCCGGGGACTTGTTTCCTGATTTTTCAATGAGATTTTTTTTTTTTTTTGACTGAAAGAGTTTAATATAGCCTAGAAAATGTCATTTAATTACAACTTGTTGTTAGCACCCAACGAGACGGACCCAAGGTCTTAAATTAGCCAGCTAAAGTAGGTGCCTGGAGCTGATGAATACCCAATGGAAAAGGCAGGAGATTTATTTCAGGCATGGAAAGGGCAGGGAAAGGGCAAAGGGAAGAAGGGCATCATCCTCTGCCACCCTCCATGGATGCAGAGGATGGCACGGATGGGTTGGTTTGAACCCCACCTCTCCAAATCCCTCACAATCCAGCTAGGAGGTGATGGTGGTGGGAATGTCCACTCCTCCTAACTGGAAGACAGAGCACAGATATTAGTGCACAAAAATTCCCTGCGTCGTCAGCGTGGCCAGGAAAGCGGCCTCAAGTGCTTAAAAGATTTTGTAAGTGGTGGCAGGTGAAGTCCTGGTCAGGCAGGTAAATTGGCATGACCAAGGCTCGTGTAAGGAGGGTGGGATGTGGGAGAGCACTGCTGTCCTCCCTGGCACAACATTTTCACTTCTGTCATTTGCTCAGGGCTGGGTGACAGGAGGCTCAGAGGGGTGGGGATAAAATGGACCAGGACTGTCACAGGAGCTGCTGCTCTGGGCAGGCTGAAACTGTGTGAGGAGGTCTGAACAAACCCACAAACGAGACCTAAAAGGACCAAACTCCCTCAAAAACTTGCGGCAAGATAATTAACTGTGCTCTGTGGAACATTAATAGTTGGAATGGTTGATGCTGCCAGCCAGGAAGCCACAGTGGAAGGTGCCCATGGCGAGGGCGTTGGGACCAGATAATCTTCAAAGCCCCTTCCAACCCAAAGCACTCTAGAGCGATGGAATCTCATGATGTTTTAATGGGGTTCATGTGAAAATAGGGAGTTTTCTTTCCATGTACGATAGGCTAAAGCCGAGCACGAAGATGTCAGTGTGTTGGACTGAGCTCTGAAATCTCATTTTTCTCTGGAGCAGAGGAGTTGTCAGCTGTGTTTCTGAGGGTATTAAAGCACAGCTGGGAATGGGACAAGGGATCCTCCTGACTCTGCATGAAAACCATCAATTCCCCGGAATGGCAGATTGCTTGCCACGTGAAACACACTTGCTGGTGCTCCTAGAAAATATTTCCCCTGGGCTCGTTAATGGGTCATCTACACATGGTGGCACAGCCCAATTCCTCTTCATTTGTTCACCTGCCGGTGGGAACACTAACCAGGAGTGTCAGGGTTTGTCCTGCAGGGCTGTCAGTGTCCCAGCCCTCCTCCAGGGGTTGCCTTTCCGACTCAGTGCTCAGGTCAATTAATGCTCATATCGCCACTAATTGCATCGCTCCAAGAGTTGCAGGAAAAATCGGACAGGACAGAGCAACAATTATCCCAGGAGCTGTGTGTGACCAGGACAATTTGGAGCATCACAACTGATTCAGTTTCCTACTAGACTTTCTGGCTGAGGACCCCCGAGACAGAGCAGTTCTGCTCTGGAGGGAAGGTCATGGCAGGGACTGCACCTTGTGTGGGGTGGCACAGGATTTTTCACAATATTGTCATAATATGATGATAAAAAAATTCTATATTCTATATTCTATATTCTATATTCTATACTATACATTGTATATTATACATTGTATATTATATATTCTATATTATATATTCTATACTATACATTGTATATTATATATTATATATTATATATTATATATTATATATTATATATTATATATTATATATTATATATTATATATTATATATTATATATTATATATTATATATTATATATTATATGTTATATGTTATATGTTATATGTTATATGTTATATATTATATGTTATGTATTGTCTGTTATATGTTATATATATGCTATATTATTATTTTGCATTATATATGTATGTATGTATATATGTGTATATATATATATATATTTATATATATGATGATAATAATCATATCTGACTGGAGAAATCCCATCCATTAGTGGTGCAGTCAGCCATGAGTAAAGATAGGGAAGAATTTCCCTGCCAGAATGGGAAGCACAGAAAGAGTGCCACCAACTAATTTTGCTGCCCATCCTGGTTCTTGGCTATATTAAGACCGCAATCATTAAACAAACTGGGCTGCTTCTAATTAGCTGAGAGTGACCCGGGCCTCATTAGTGCCCATGTCCAATAGATAATTGAGCTATTTTCCTGCATCCAGCCACACAATGTGGGGAAAGCAAAGGAGTGTTGTGAAGGCCGGATGAGTGCTCAGCGTGTGAGATTTTTATTTTTATAGAGAGGAATAATAGCTTCAGTTTTATTTTCCAGTTCAGTGCTCAGGGGGAACGTATAGAAATACAAAATGAGAATCAACAAAATAGTGCAGGGAGAAGAGAGCCCTGGTTATGGGAAATACTAGTTTTTTAATTTTTTTTTTCCTCCTAATGCAGAAATACCAGGACAGTCTAGTGAAAACTGGTTTCCTGATCATGCTGAGTGAGGAGATGGCAGCACCTGTTGGTGAGTAAGAGCCCAGGGCCTGGGACAGCTCCTCTCCAGTGCAAGTGATTTGTCTGAAATATCAGTTTGGTCTGAGATAAACAGGCTGGTTTCCTTAGGGTAAAGTGTGAAAGGATGAAACAGAATATTTTTAGTAAAAAAACCGTAAAATGCGATATAGGAGGCCTGAAATAAAGAATATGTTGTGTAAGAAATCAAGGTTTTTCTTCTCCTCCAGGTCGGGTAATCTCGATTTGAGGTGTTGTAAAGGAAGGAGTTGTCAACTACAAGGCAAAGGTTTATGATGATGTGGCTGAAGGGAAACCTGTCTGGGGACAAACAGAGATGCACTAGAGGTAAAACAGCAGACATAAACATTTCTAACGTTTTCTTAGTAAGGAAAAATTCTATTTTAAAATACAGAGACTTTATAAAACTGTTTCTCTCCCCTGTGCACCCCCAAGGTACACAACAAACTCTTTCCTATCCGCGTGAGTACCCCAGGCCCATTTCCCAGCTGCTTGTCCAGAGAATTAAATGTACCAGCAGCGGAAGGTTATTTACCAGGACTGTTGTAATTGGGCCCAATTGGGAAAATGAGATAACTCCAGTGAATTACAGAGCTGCAAATGGGAGCTGCAGCCACGGCTCCGCTGGGCACGTCTAATCACCTGCAGCCATCCACCACGAGTTCCAAAGGCCAGGCTCATTAGCACAGAGGCAGGTGTTTGTGCTTTTCCATTTGTTCAATTAAAATGATCACGGTCATTTTGCTAATAATGCGACGTGCGAATGTGGGCCAGCTCAGAGGAGCACTCTGAGGAGAGAGCGTTGTGTTGGTTTTTTATTTTTTAAAGTGAGAAATTCACCTCACCAATCTAACTGTTCGTTATTCAGATCAAGATATTTCCGTGGGAAGTTCCGAGCTCAGTGGGGTGTGAAATGTTGGTCTGCTTTTTTAACATCTCTTTTTCCCACTGCAGGACTCCAGTGAAAATGATCTTGTGGGTGCCGGGGGACTGAGAGACGGGACTTCAAAAAGGGGGTGCAAAAGTAATCAAAAGCCAGCCTTGAGTCAAAGCTTGAGCAAAAATCAGGGAATTAAAATAAAAAAAAGGAAAATAAAAAAAAAATCAGGAAATTAAAAAAAAACCAAAAACAACAAAAACAAACAAACAAACAAACAAAAAACCAAAAAAAACCAACCACAAAACCCCGGAAATCCGAGTTTGAGTTGAAGCTGAAGTTTATTTAAGTCTAAAGATTTGATGCCACTGAAGTCGAAGTCTAAGCTGATGCCAGGGCAAAAAGGAATTGATGTCAGGGTAAAAAGGAATTGAAGTCAGATATTATTGCTCTCACGGTTATATACTTGTTACAGCTCAAAATAGGCCACAGCCCTGAACCGCCACAAGAGTTCCCCCACAAACCACAGGCAGCCCGTTGTTTGCACTCGTTTACAAAATTACACAGTTTTAAAGGCCTTGACAGTTACACCTGCAGCTCCCTTCTTAGTTCTTTTTCATATCTGTGCTCTCTCTGTGCCCAGCCAAGGCTGAGCTATCTGGATTCACAAGCTCCCCGTTTTAGAGAAATGTTCTACTCTTACGGGCAAAATGGATCGAAATATCTGAAATTTTTGTGTTTCTGCTGGAATCCAAACTGAGAGGCCTAGCTGTGAGGGTATCTCAACAACAAAATATTTAATATTTGTGCTTTTTTTGTGATCAAAACAAGCATTTACTTTGGAGCTATTAAATTCTGTATTTTTAAACCACGATGCACCCTTCGGTTGGAGGATCAGGCCCCGTTATCGCCAGCTGTGAATGCAACTCGTTGTTCAAACGTTTGTGATAAACTCGTTTTATTTCAGCTTTGTCTCTCAAAAGCGTCTCATCTAGCATTTCTCTCCCCTGAACATTTTCACTGAGGGCCGTGTAACAAGGCCTTGATTTTCAGGGATTTGGATCACAGAATAAATCTTTTTGGCTGGTGTTTATTATTACTGGTTAGCCGCAGTGATGAGGCAAAGGGACGCTGATAATTGCAAGTGTGAAGATTCTCTGTTTTTGAAAAGGCATTTCTACCAGATAGACTGGTAGAAAAACACTCATCAATCATTTAGGAGTGTCTCAGGAATTTATTAACTTTTCCATAAGCTGTATATTTCTGCCTAATTATATCATGAATAAACAGCTGCAATAAACAGCGAGATTCAATCTTCTGAATAAGCACACAAGCACATTCTTCACTATTTTCTGCTTTCTGACAGCTTAGCAGTTAAAACTGGATGAACATGGAATGGAGTACATGAAAATGGATGAGAGGGAAAGTGATAATGTAGCATATTTCCCCCACTTCCTGCTGAAGGAGTGTAAAGCAATCAGTTCTAAAAAGCTCTGTCCATGTATTAGTTAATCAATACGAATGTTCAGCCTGCTCCAAGGTATTTTAACACCTGTCAAAGCCAGCTCAGCACTCATTGTTCAAAGCTTACATGGAAGCAGAAACCACAACAGAAAACCTTTCCCATCTCCAGGGGATTATCTCTGGGGAGGAAAGAAAAAAAAAAGAGAGAGAGAGAGTGATTCTGGTTACTGGAAACGAGAGGAGGAACAGAGCTCCAATTCTCAGATGATCCAATTACGATTAGTAAAAATACGTTAAAAAAATCAAAAAAAATAGAGCTGGGAGAGTGAAGAATTTAATCATGATTATCTGCCTCTCGTGGGGCAGTGTGAAAATCTGCCAGGCCCACCTCTGCTTGGTTGCCCCGAGGTGTGGGAGGGAAGGAGAAGTAAATGCAAAATGAGGCACTGGGGAGGCGCCGTGATGGAGCACAGCAGGGGAAATCATTTCCTCTCATGCTGGGGAAAAAGGATTCCTTTCCAAAACCTGTGATATTATTAATGAAGTATGAAACTCCAGTAAAGAACTCTGGCTCGTGGGTGCTGTTACCACTGCTCCTTGGAACAGCAGAATAATTAGTTATTATTAATGATGATCAATACACGTTAATTTTTATTAATATGTATTATCACTATTACTAATACCCATCTATTATTAATAGTTATCTATAGGATATATTCTATATAGGATATATTCTATATATCTATAGAGTATCTGTATATAAAATCCTTATCTCTCTATATAAATAGATATTATATATAGAAATATACATATGTGTGTATATATACACACATACATGATGTAACATATTTAAATATGTACATAGAAAAGTCTTTTTCAGAGCGAGGATAGATTTCCGGTTGTGTTGTATTAAAACTGATTAATCTCTGGGAACAATTAAAGTGAAATAATCATTTATAAGGTGTGGGGAATGGAGTTTTCTCTGGCACAGACACAGGAGTTGCACTTTTGCTGCTGGGATGATTTTTGCCTGGCTGCTCTGCAGTGGAAGGCTCTTGCTGCTTTGATGAAAGTCTGAGAACACCAAATTAGAGTCTGCATTAGTTATGTGGGTTAAAAAAAAAATTAAAAAAAAGTGCTGGGAATGTTCAGGGCTGCCAACAGAGCGTGTGCCTGCTCATCCTTTCCCTAGAAAAAAATAAACTGATACAGATCTTCATGCTGCCCAAAGTGACAGGACAGCCCCACCTGCCAGGGCTGCTCCCTGTGACTGTGGCAGTCACACAGGCTCCTTCTGTGACGGGAATATGGAAGTTGTCTCCATATGGAACCGGCCACAAAATGACATTTTTCCCCATCTAGGCAATTGGATTTGGCAGTTTCCTGAAATGTACTTTCAAAATTAACTGTTTCAGTGGTTTTGCCCCAGAAGAAAAGCCCTGGCACACCTGGGTGATGCTGCTGCCCCTTTGGACCTTGCAGGATCCAGCCCTGTCCTGGGGACTCTGGCGTCACTGTCCCCACGAGCCACCTCTGGTGTCACAGCTCGTCACCTGGGTCATCACAGCACACAAAGCTGCTTTGTTTTGGGAGCCCAAGATTTCCCCCACAACCCCCCTGTGCCTATGGAAAATGACAAAGTTCTCTCAGTATCACGAAGCATCGAGTGTTTAATGGGAGCCTGGGAGAAATGGAAGAATCTAAATTACAAACTTGTTTCAAACATCAGCTTTGCTCATGCTGGGCAGGTCTTGTCTCTCCCTCTCACCCGACAGAGTCCGTCAGGAAATTCCTTTTGAGTGGAGAGGAGCAGCTCTGAGAAATCCAGGCACTGAAGATGGGCAAAGCTTTCCCTGGCGAAGATGGTTACAAAAATCCGAGGAATGCAAACCCTTGCTCGTAGGGTGACAGCAGAAATAGTGTAAAATACAAGCAGCTTTGCTAAAACTGAACAGTGTTAATCTCTTTTAAAAGCAGTTCATTTGCACGTGACCAAATGAGATTAGAGAACATCGTTACTGGTGTTACTAAAAACATAACCCACTGGAAAAAGTCTTGCAGCTGCATTGTCATTTTCTTTTGTTACCTGCTCCAATGCACATTTACATGTCTTTCATGATTTTAATATACCTGGCTCTATCTCAGTTTCTGTAAAAGTTTGAGATTTTGACCTTTATTCAGCTTTAAGACATGACCAAATTCTTAATCCTTTCCAAAAAAAAAAAAAAAAAAAAGATTTTGATACCAGGCCTGGCAATATAACTTTGCTCTCCAGGTGAACCAGCATCATTAGCAAAAAAACCTAAAGGGGATGAATCTCTTTAATACCACTGAGCGTGTGAGCAGAATAGCTATGGTGCAATTACCCTAATTAAAGCTAATTAACACATATTTATGCGAGGCAAAAAAGGCCGAGACAATAGAAGAATCCTGCAGAGACACAAGAAGCAAAAGTTCAGATCCTCTTAGCTGGTGTAAACCGCTGTGCCGTCCTGGGAGACCCTGGAGTGATGCAGATGAGGGCCAGCTGGGGCTTGGCTTTGTGTCACCCGTGGAAGGAATGATTCCCAGCCCATCACCATCCCCGGGATCAGCTTCCCACTCTTTCAGAAGTTAAGATGTGTTTCTCTGACAGTGTCGTGCTTTTTGTTCCATCCTCTGCCGTTCTAGAAAGTTTTACCTGCCCATTTGAAGTAGACATATTGTCCTGTGTCTGGGTGACCAGCTACAAAGAACAGATAATTAGTCAAAGTGGATGGTTTGGAGCTAATGTGTTGGCTTTAAAGCATTTACCTGTGCCCTCATCAGGCAGCTACAAGTGTGAACATAATTGTCATAACCAGGATCATCCCTCTGTAATTCACAAGCAGGGATAAAAAAAAAAATTGCATTAGATTAGAGGAAACAGTGTGTAAAACCATCTGGATGAAACTTATGTGTACATGAATATAAATGGTGATAACTTTCTCTCGGTGTTGGCAAGTGAAAGTGAGTTTGATTTGAAGCTTCTTGAAGTGGAGGGATTTCAAGAGTTTGCCTAATTTTATAAAGGGTTTGTGCACACACACACACACACACACACTTTTTTTTGGCAGGTTCCCCTGAGCTGTCTCCACGTTCCATCTGGCAGGGTTCAAGCCACGATCCTTTACTCTTTTTTTCTCTCGTGCTGCAGTATTGTAGTTCGTTAGCCCAAAACTGTAACTCAAAACTCAGAAACTGTAGCAGTGATGCCAACACAGCCGGTGTCCTGCCAGCTTTCTGCAATTTTCCCTTAACCCTGAGAACGCACGCCATGTGTGAGAGGTGGAAATGCATCAAGGCACTCCCACGGGACTCCAGGGAATCTCTTAATGGGTTTTGCACTTAATGAAGTGATTTGCTGGGTTTGGTTTTTAATAAAGCAAATGTCTAAGATGCATTTGCAGCGAATGCTTGAAAAATAACACCGAGCTCGTGAAAGAACATCAATGTGACTGAGGAGGAATGTTGGTTGAGCTGGAGAGAAAAAAATAAAATATCTGACACGTTGTGCCACCCTTCCCATTGCAGAAACAGCTGGTCTTTGGACCTCATTATGAACCTTGGTTTTATTTCTATCGAAAAACAATTTAGTAGAATTCAGAGGAGGAAACAAAAGACTTGTGTGTAATGGACGAATATAGTAAGGAAGTTTTCTGTGGGTTGTCCCACAGCCTTAAAAATCTCACGAGAGGTCGCTTGATAATTTCCCAAAACTTCCCAAATCCAGCACTGATTATTATTAAACACATTTCAAAAAACATCAGCCAACCTCAGGTTTGATTTCTGTTTTAACAGCCCAGAGACACCCTATTGGCCATAGAGGGGAGAGGGAAAGGCAGACACGTGTAAAAGGTGGAGCTGGGAAGTAACAGCAGCTCTTTCATGTGAGCATTAAAATGCATTTTATTTGATTCTCTATAGCCAAAACCCAGACTGATCCCAGACATGGCTACATGAAGAGAAACTATAATAAAACCACCACAAATTCCCCTTTCTCTCTACTCAAACAGACATGTTAACACTGGGGGACTGGTTTCATGTTTTATACACAGGTATTGAAATGATCAGCATGGAAAGGACCCAGGCAAGTGGACTGGAATAGCATGCACTGAAAATGCACGTTATTTTCAGAGAGAAAAGTGTCTAGAAAAGGAGCAGAAATCTGCAAAGTGTCTCTTGGGCCATTATACAAATTAATTCACACGTACATCTCAGTCCAAAAGCTCACGCAGCTTCCTATTGCACGAGCTCAATACGGGAACGAAAATAATCTTCGCTGCCACTGTGCACTTAATTAGTGAAACAAAGGTGCTACAGTTTGATCCTGAGATCATGGTGGGTTTGCCACGGGGAGCTCAAGTCACTACTTGTGACTCTGGCTTGTTGGCTTCTAACACACTTTCTCAATTAAACTCTTCATGTCCCCAAATTGAATGTTTATGGTTACTGCAAATTGCTTTTTTTACCCAGGCTGTGAAGATGGCAAATGTCAGAGAAACGTCTTCTTAACTTAGAATATTGTTCTGATTAAAAAAAAAAAAAAGTATCTTAGCGTCTATAAACATTTGGTGAGTAAACTTCAGGCTATTATGAAATCTTTTCTTTATGAAATATGGAAGAACATCAGTAATTTATCATTCTCTGAATTTTATTGTACTGCCTTTTTTTGTGTGTGTTTAGGACCAGTTAATATGATTCCTACAGCAGACCGGAGGGTGATTTAAATTTTAATATATTGCAGTCAGGCAGTGTCAATGCATTATTTCTGTCTGTGGAAAGGCACCAGTCCTCTGACTGACTGATTATGACAACAATGAAAAATCATATCCCCAAGAGGCGTCACAAAAAGACATCAAATGTTCATAAATATGTCAGTTTGTTATGGCATTACAGGCGCTGGCAGGATTTGCCAAATGTCCACGTCCTGCAGGTTTCTGCAGGGTTTAGTGGTCACGGAATTGTCACCCAGAAATAACAGGGGGAGCTCTGGCCTGGATCCTGCCTTCAGCTGAAACTGATGCCTTGGGCAGGCTGAGCTGGGACAGAGACTGGCCAGACCTAAAATAATAAAGCAGATATTTATTGAAAGGCCTTTAGGGTACACCTTGGGCAGGACAAGAGCCTGGCCAGGGCTGCACCCAAGGTGGACCCAAAATGGACAAAAAATGGACCCAAAATGGACACAAAATGCCTGACTGGTCACGAAATCTTACATTTTTATAAGTTTTGGTCCATTTGCATCTTGGGGTTGAATTGTCCAATCCCAGCTCCAGGCTGTGAGGTCCCATCCTTCTTGCCCCTCCCTCCAGCCCACCCTTGTTTGCGCTTTTGGGCTGAAAGTTGGCCTTGGTCTCACCTCTCTTGGTCACCTCCATCCCCACCCTGGCCCACGAGGAGCTCCCATTCCATTCAGGTGTTTCACAGCAGAGTGGAATGCTCATAAAGGAAATTAAGGAGGTGCAAGTGGCAGGAAAGCCAGGGCTGTGTGTGTGCCTCGTTAGAACTCTGCATTCCAGCCCAAAGTGCAAGGGGAACCTGTGAATTGAGCCGCAGCAAAGGGAATGATGGCGAGGATACTCCTCGGGATGAATCTGGAGATTCTATAATAGACTGTTTGCTAAATACATAAACATGTTAATGGCTTGCCATTCGCGCACCTTGTTAAAGGCACAGGAAGCAATTTATCCGGTGTGAAGGGTAACGCAGCCTAGATTTTCCTTCTCTCATGAACTACTCAGCAATCATTACATAAATTGACTTCTGTTGTCCTTTAGGTAGTAAAGTTCAAACTCGGATGACTTGAGAATGGAGTCCCTGTGCCTCTGTAAATTACATATATAATGAAGCTTTGGAAGTGCTCCTGATTTATATCAGCTAGAGATATGACTCTGTGTTTTTAAATAAAAAGGAGATGGCCTAATGAAAGCTTAACTGGTTAATACCAGTTAAGATGAAATCCGGACCTGATTTCAAACCTTCTTCTAGACAAATGTAACATTCAGATATTCCCGGTTTACATTATGCATATGTAAAGAGTTTGGAATCAGCATCAGAGTTTTGGTAAACACGAATTGAATTGTACAGAATATTTTGGGCCATTTCTCCTCGCATTTCTTATTTTGAGTACTGGCATTCACACCATTTAAACTGAACATTCAGGGGAACAGGACCTGCAGTATTGGTAGGGAACATTTATTCATGAAGTCCGGTAACAGCAGCAGCAGCACTGGCTGAGGAGGCAACCACCTTTCGTAATTACAACTAGCCAAGTGCATACAATTTGTTATAAAATTCTCTGTTTATTGTCACAAATAAACTCAGGGATCAAACTCCATGTCCAGGACAGGAACAGAGTGGATTTGAAGCTCAGGTTAGTGGGAGCTGTAAGCTCCCAGCCCAAACATAAAACTCTGGGCTATAAAAATATCTCTGATTCACTTATTAAATGACTCAGCAGGATGCTGACTGCACATGTACACAGCACTGAACAAAGCAACTCAGGAACGGGAGAGTAAAAACATGACAGGGGAAGATGATGTGTGTGACAACAATTGTAGCAAACTGTGTTATTATGGTTATATAATAATAATGTTTTTGCCAAAAAAATTACCGGGACAAACGTTTTAAAGAAAAAAGAAATATTCATGCAATGTGATTGTTCCAATGATGAGGGGTGAAGAACAGGTGTTTTATGTCATACTACCTGGTTTACCTTCCTGAGCAGTTAGATTTTACCAGCCAGAAACAGAAATTAGGAATCTGTTATTAGACACGAAGTCAGGGGAGGGGAATCCCTGTGCGTTCTGATCACAGAGAGCTGCACTCAGCACCCAGGCAGGTACTGGCATGTTTTCTAAACACCCTCTCGGATCCATTTTGGAGGCATCGGGTGTTTTAGGGAAGGAAAATCTAAAGGCTGAGCTCAGACCTGCAAGCGCAGCTCGCTGACTTTTGGCCACAGCCCTGAAGCTGGGGCAGGCAGAGGTGAGGAAATGTCCCAATGCAAGAAGATTTTTCATCCACGTTTTGGTGACAGGTTACCACAGAGAACAACCTCAGCCCAGGTTAGGTTTAGGTGAGTGCAAATCGTATTTCTCAGGCAGCATCTCCTTCCTTCAGGCACAGAGACAGCCACAGGTGCAGCTGGAAAAGAAGGGTGTGGTAGAAGGGAATTGAAGTCCCGATTTCATATTTT
Organism: Chamaea fasciata; assembly: GCF_029207755.1. Taxonomy (NCBI): domain Eukaryota; kingdom Metazoa; phylum Chordata; class Aves; order Passeriformes; family Sylviidae; genus Chamaea; species Chamaea fasciata. Next base: position 8,357,652 of record NW_027094107.1, read on the forward strand.
TGACTACAAGGGATTGAATGCCCAGCAGATTTTGACACTGCCTGACAGTGTTCAGCAAAACCCTGTAACAGGTACTGTGCACAGACTGGAACTAAAAATAAAAACGTCTGGATCAGAAATTTTTGAAAGGTCAGGATAAATAATCTTTGAGCCTTGAACCTCCGAAACTTCTAGAAAAGTCTGTCGCTTGTACAGTACACCACGATATGACTGTGGAGCTCCAGCCCCACAGGGGCTTTGTTATAACTGCCAGCCAGTTCAATATGACGGACTCTTCTGTGCTGTTGGACAACACGTGTCCATCCTGGGGATGGCAATTCTTCCTCTTCCGAGGAGCAGGGCTAAGCAGATGCTGGGAGCAGCAGGATTTCTCCTGCCACCTTTTGCTGCTCTGTGACTGCCACAAGGTGTTACCCAAGCTGCTGCTTCCAAGGCAGGGATGGTGCCAGGATGTCTGTATAAAATGAGACAGCACATTCCTGTGGCTGATTATTTTGATTATTCTTGTGGCTGATTATTTGATTGTTCTGATTCTTTTATTATCCCAACCCAATAATAAAACCTGCGGCGCGCCCAGGACACAAACCTATACGTCCATCTGTATTATAAAGTCATTTAATCCTTTATATTAAAATGTCAATAAAGACTTTATTGTCACTAAATACTTTGTATTTAATACTAAAACGTCAGTAAATACTTTATATTAAATATGTCATGTATTGTAATGCTCCTTGCTTTGCTGCCAAGGTCAGGGGAGGTGAAGTGTCCTCTCTGGGCTCCCCCAGAGGAACACCCTGGCTGCCACCCACACTGTCACACAGGTGGCAGTCGGGGCGACACCTCCGCAGGTGTTGAGGGGGGTGTTTAAGGTTTAGTGCCCGCTCCTTTGGTGATTTTCGGGCCAAATCCACCATCTTTGCCAGACACCACCGAGATGTCTGGGGAACTGTGGGGAATGGATTTGTGGAGGATTCCCGGAGCCTGACAGAGCTCACAGAGTCTGGATCCGTGTGGAAAGTTCCAGGTGGAAAATGCTGACTTAGAAATGCCATGGGATGGGACAGACACTGCTGAGGGAGAAACGGAGCTGGCAACAAGCTTCAAAGGACGGCCTTGCAAATAAGACTGGATACTTTGGAGAAACAGAACTGTGAAATACAGTTCCATTGATAGTTCCATTGATAGTTCCATCGATAGTTCTATTGATAGTTCCATCGATAGTTCCATTGACAGTTCTATTGTAATGGCACCCACGAGGGGTGATTTTAGATGGTTGGCTCTAAGGCATCAACAGCAGTGTGTGGTAAAAGCTGACAGGCAAAAAACCACTTATAATGGATTGTGATTAGGGAATAGTTTGGCTTCTGATTGTGATGGCGTGAATTATAACATCTGTATTGTCTCACCCTTCACATGAGACTGAAAATGGGATAAAAGCTTTAAAAACCCCTCTCAGTGTCCCCGTCTCTGGGTCAGAAAAGGGTTTAATCCTACAGGGAGCACGGGGTGCCTTGGAACAGCTTTTTGCCCCAGTGGCTTTGGTGGCCAGGTGGGCTCCCCTTCATTCACTTCGTGCCTTCCTGGCCCTGGGCCTGCCCCTCATTCCCTGTATACAAAAGAAGCCAGAAGAAATAAATGTCTTCCGGGGCTAACCTGAAAAACAATCAGTCCTTTTAAACTCTTACCTCCAAGATGGCCACATATTCCTCATCAGTTCCCTCCCTCGAAAGTGAGCAGCAGATCCAAGCAGATGTTTTCTTATCAAGAATTCATCCCAGACCTATTTATTTTAAATTAGCATATCTCATTAACTGTCTCAAGGACACTGTCTGAATTCATCTTTTAATGAGTATCTCAGAAATCTGAGCATTTCAAAAGTGAAACAGAGCTGCAAATAGTTTTACTTTTAACCCCCTCCCTTCCAGAACAGGTTTCTATAGGCGAGATGGGGCTTTTCTAGCCAGCCTTTGGGAAAAGCCACGAGCTGTCCCACCTGGTATTTTTGGGTTTAGGATACCCCAGCCTGCCCTGAGGAGTTCCTTGGAGCAGGGAGAGGAATGCACTGAGAAGCAGGGGTGCCCCCATTGCAATCTCCTGCATGGCCCACTGATGCATATATTATTTTTTTCTCTGCTTTTTCCTCATCGTGTTTTCCCCCCTGAGTAGCAGCACTAAAGTTATTTTGGTACAACATTTAATCATTCAAAAGGAAAACCACGGGCTGGATGTGATATTTCAGTTGGCTACGATCCAAAAAATCCACATTTGTTTGTTCTAATACATGAATATTAGTGAAGCCAGAATGCCTCCAAGCCCTCATTGGACTGAAATTATTTTGTGCTTCAGAAAAGGCCTGGGAAAGTGTGTGTGATGTTGTCCATACATCTTCCATAAAAAAGGCATCCTGCTATAGTGACTGTTAAAGGGAATACAATTACATTAAAAACACCAGACTGTTACACCGTCGTGGGTTCTGCAGCAATGTGTTTTATTTTTTCCCAAAGGAATAGGCACACCAGGATGTTTTATGTCGAGTTTCTGTGTGACACTGCAGCAATCAGTGAATTTTACCTGCTCAGGGAAGTGGGAATATTGGGGTGCTGCAGGACAGGGGTGGGCACGGCCTGAGAGCAGCTCAAAGCCCCCTGCAGCTTCCACTGGAGCTTCCACTGGAGCTTCCACTGGACCTTCCACTTCCACCAGCTCATTTCTGTCCCAAGGGCTGGTGAAATGGTCCAGAGGAACTCCAGCTTCTCCACCTCCCGTGGTGTGAGAAATGGATTTGTGGAGGATCCTCAAAGCCTGACTGAAAGCTCACCTTGTCTTGTGTGCAGACTCTGAGATCAGGTGTGCTCACCTGGAAAGGCCATGGCGTAGGACAGAGGTTGCTGAGAGGGAAATTGAGCTGGAAACAAGTTTCAAAGGATGTCCTTGCAAACAGACCAGGTATTTTGGAGAACTAGAGCTTTGAAAGATGCTTTGTAGGAGACCACGTGGGGTAAAATAATAAAAATAATAGAAAATAATAAATAACAAAAATAATAAAGTAATAGAAATAACCAGTGGTTGGTGTTAGAAGTATTAGCAGCATTATGTAGCAAAAGCTGATAGGCTGAACAGCATTTATAAGATATTGTAACAAAGAAATAATCTGGCTTCTGATAGAACAGCATTGAGCTTTACACCTCCTGTGTCTCACCCTTCTACGAGACTGAAAATGGAATAAAATCTTTAAAAAAGCCTCTCAGTCTCTGCAGAGCTGGGTCTGTCCAGCACTGGGGGAGTGACAGTGCACGCAGCGGGGCCTGAGCACGACTGGCCTTTGACAGGCGTGTCAGGGGAGGGCTGGCCGGAAAATGGAACACAACAAAGGGATTACGGGCAGTGAGCGAATATTTCGGAGAGAAGAAAGACTCAGGGGCAAGGATGTCACAAACAAAAAGAGATTTCAACCTCGAAGGAGGCCACGGAAATAAAATATGTAGGAAAGAAAGGTGGAAGTTCTGTTTCACACCTGGGGTGATTGATCTGTGAGACGTTTCCAGCGCCTCAGCCGCGGTTATCCATCCCCACAGCTTCCGTGGTTTCAGGGAATTTATCTGGAGTCCAAGCAGTGTCTATCACCGCAGAACTGTGGTGCTGAAATAGGATTTCCAGGTGTTTGGAACTTCAGGCCTGGGGTGGGGAGTATCAGCGTGGCTCAATCCATTGGCACAGCATCAAGTGATGCAGCTCAGGGTGTGCCAGCACTTCCACCACCAGCCCCGTTTTCAAGGGTTTAAATTTGTGGGGTGGTTTAACAATACACTGTGCAGAACACACAGTGCTGGGGGGAAATTTAAAAAAAAAATAAAAATCAATATTATAATTCAAAAAGAAGGTAAAAAGGACTTTGTGCTAATGAAAGCACTGACAGATGTCCTTCCTGCAAGAAAATGAGTAGTGCCTACAGAACAGGCAAAACATACACTGACTCAAACATATTCATATTTATAAATAGCACACCCAAGTTTCACAGGACTGAAGCAGATGGAGGTAATACATAAAAACATTAACGTTTTTGCGGCCAGGATATTCCCAACAGCCAATGGAACAGGCTCAGAGATCTCTCCTCATTTCGTGTTCCTTTAAATGCTAATGGAAATTGTATATCTGCGCTTGGAGAAGAACTTTGGGCCTCCAAAGGAATTGCATTACCTGCTTAAATATTTATTTTTGAAATTTTTTTTTTTTCCTGAGAGAGAGAGCTCTTTAGGTCTGCTCCTAAATAAAAGCAACAAAATGCGTTAAGATGGGGTGTTATTATGAGGAAGACATTGCTGTTTTTATGCCATAATCCCAGGAGGTGTTAAAGCACCCAACCCCATGAGATTTCCAGAGAACACAACCACAGTGGCACAAGTATTTGCGTGAGAAACACTGTTTGTGGGCAAGGGAAGATTGGTATCGAATGGCTTTGACTCTTACTGTTTAAAAATTGAACAAATATTTTATACATATAAATAAATACACTCACATAAATAAATATGACCCTAAAGATGCTAATCTCCCTGGAGGGAAAAGCGTACAGCAAGGACAGGATGGGTGTAAACCCCCATGGGGGTCCTAATCCCGGGTCAAACCAACAGCACGCCTTGTACTTTCATTTATTAATTAGGTGATACATGAATTAGACCAGTAATTATAGACCAGTTTCTTACAGACCAGTTTTCTTCTGACTGTGTAGCTTTCTTAAGCCCAGTGAAAAGGGGCACAGGCTGAAAAATGTGAGTAATCTGAGGGAATCCAAACTTCTCTGCAAGGAAGGAGTTCAGTGGCCCTTCAGTCCCTGCTATCCCTTGAAAGTCTTCTTGCACTGATGCCTTAAGATTTATTTCTCATGTGTTTCAGGGTCTGCGGTGCCCAGGGGTGCAGCTCTGAGCTCACAGTCAGTGTCACTCAGCTCTGCACACAGCAGGGACACAAAACAAATCCTTCTCCTGCTGCACACCAAGGACAACTGTCAGCCCAAAAGCACAACCAAGGGTGGGCTGGAGGGAGGGACAGGAAGGATGGGACCTCACAGCCTGGAGCTGGAATGGGACAATTCAACCCCAACGTGCAAATGGACCAAAACTTGTAAAAGTGTGAGACCTCATGACCGAGCAGCCATTCTGTGACCATTTTTTGACCATTTTGTGTCCATTTTGTGCCCATTTTGGGTCCACCTTGGGTGCAGCCCTGGCCAGGCTCTTGTCCTGCCCAAGGTGTACCCTAAAGGCCTTTCAATAAGTATTTACTCTATTCTCTGTGCGGTCTCTGTTCCAGCTCGGCCCTCCCAAGGCATCAGCCCCAGCAGTAAGTACAGATTTGCCCTGCAAGGCCAACTCCGGCTTTACATTAAATCCCTGCCTTCAGCGGATGGTGCAGCAGCGCACACAGCTGCAGCTTTTGACTTATTTTCCCTGCCTCTGCTCCAGCAGTGGAGATAAATCCAGAAGCAAAATCCCCTCCAAGTGTTCGTGTTGTCTCGAGCCCTGCACAAACAAAAGCAGGTGAATTTTCCATCCAGCCTGAGAAACCTTTTCTCAAACATTCCTTCCAGTGGAAGCTGCCTGAGTTTGAGCTGCTGGGCAATGTGCCCCCACAGCACAGGGAATTTTTATGGTAATTTATATATTTTATGGTACTCAGCTGGGACGGAGTATTTTACAATTTTACACCTTGACAGCCAGTGCAGGTTGTGCTTTGGGGAGTCCAAACACACCTTGCTTTGGAGACACTGCAGGGACTAAGTGTTTGTTCTCCTAAAATGGGATCTGTCATTATCGCTGGAGAATGTTTTTTAATCACGGAGCTTTTACAGTAATTTTTAATCAAAGATTTTGAATCCACTTTCCGACAAACACAACAACAGAAAAGTCTTTTTTTTCATTAATTTCCCTTTCACCTGCTCACAGTCTGTTTGCACATTAGCTGGATGTGATGCACATAATTACTCTTCTCTCCTTTTGACAAATTATTAGGGACAAAAAAAAAAAAAAAAAGGGGGGAATTTGCAAAATATTTCCTAAAAGAAAACAGGACATTTCTCTGTTTACCATGAGTTAATTAGCCAGAGCTCACATTTAAACAGAATTTTATTTAATCCTGAAAAAAAAGAAAGTGAAGAAAACTATGCAAATCAGTCCTAAAAAATTGCAGCCTTAAAATGGAAGAAATATCCGCCTGCCACCAATTAAGTCTGTATTTTTTCAAAAGAAAGTGATGGCTGATTATACTAATTTTACCCTTGTGGTAATTGTCACTAATGTTCCACATATTGTATGTGTCTTGCTCGTATGAATCCCATACCCCCTTCTGCCATAAATATTTCATAAAATATTCAAAGCCAGTCCACAGCCAAGTAATAACAAATGTCAAATGACACATTAAGAAGATTCATGGCTGTTTTAAGTATGAATTTTATGGAAAAAAAAAAAAAAGCCTGACTCTCTTGCTGTGGTCACTGTTAGGGATTGATTTTAGCAAGAAAAATACTCAGCAAATAGTGTCAGCACCTTTGCTGGCAGCTTGTTATTAGTTATTAGAGAGGGGCATTAATGGAGATTACTCAGAGTACTTGGTGGGGGACAGTGCCCACGATGGTCTGCTCAGCTCGGTGAATTTCCAGAGGCCTCATTCAAGACTTCTCTATTAAATAAAAAGATTTCTGGTTATTTTGGTGGGCTTTCCACGCTGCTACACCTTCAAAGAGCTTTCAAAGTCTCCAGATCCTGAAGACCACGATGCTTTGTTGGAGTTCCACCTATTGCCACTGGTTTAAAGACATTCTCTCCCTCTATAAAAGTTTTGTTGTGTTCTGGGTTTTTTTTTTCTGGGTAAAGCACGATTTTAGGCTTTTTTTTTTTTTTTTCTTTATGCATGAATAAAATAAGAAGCAGTAGGAATAATTAGGCCCATGTTTTCTCCAAAAATGTGGTTTTATCCAACTGGAATTGTGGTGGTCATCCCCAAAGAGGGTGGGAGCCTGTGAAGGTGATGAGGGTGATGGGCAAGGCATGGATACAAATGACCCACCTGAGGGGTGGAGGCAGTTTGTAGAGGAGGTGAGCTTAGTGCAGGGCTGGCTGGTACAAAGCGGGCAAACTTTTGTTGTGTTTGGGGTTGTTTTGTATTTTTTCCTGGGTAAACCACAATTTTAGGCGCCTTTTTTTTTCCCCCTTTATGCCTAGAGAAAATAAGAAGCAGCAGGAATAATTAGGCTCGTGTTTCCCCCAAAATGTGATTTAATCACATTGGAATTGTGGTGGTCAGCACCAAAAGGGACTTGGTCCAGGACATCCTTGTGGAGAGAACATCTCAGCCACGTGCAGAGGATCCCACACCTGAGTCCTCCGGGGAGCATCCACCACAGGGATGAAGGGTGAGTGAGGAAGAGCTGATATCCGGAGTACAACAGAAGGATGCTGTGTCTGTGTTTTCCTGCTCGGGGTTTTAGATCAGCTCCTCTCGGCCAGGCAGGGGCTGGTGGTGCTGAGCCCAGAGAAACGGCAGCCCACTGCTGGGCTCTGAAACAGAATTACCTCAGCACAGGAGATGGTTTCTCTTGTCGGATAATCAGGGCAAGGAGTCGCTCCAGCTGCAGGGAACTGCGGAGAAGGTGCCAGGCATCATCTCTGGGGCTGTGGGCACAGCCAGGAGGGGCAGGGAGCTGACCTGGGCTGGTCAGTGGTGTGGTGTGAGCTCCTCCAAACCTGCTCAGAGCTGACCTGGGCTGGTCAGTGGTGTGAGCTCCTCCAAACCTGCTCAGAGCTGACCTGGGCTGGTCAGTGGTGTGGTGTGAGCTCCTCCAAACCTGCTCAGAGCTGACCTGGGCTGGTCAGTGGTGTGGTGTGAGCTCCTCCAAACCTGCTCAGAGCTGTCCTGGGCTGGTCAGCGGTGTGAGCTCCTCCAAACCTGCTCAGAGCTGACCTGGGCTGGTCAATGGTGTGAGCTCCTCCAAACCTGCTCAGAGCTGACCTGGGCTGGTCAGTGGTGTGGTGTGAGCTCCTCCAAACCTCCTCAGAGCTGACCTGGGCTGGTCAGCGGTGTGAGCTCCTCCAAACCTGCTCAGAGCTGACCTGGGCTGGTCAGTGGTGTGAGCTCCTCCAAACCTGCTCAGAGCTGACCTGGGCTGGTCACTGGTGTGAGCTCCTCCAAACCTGCTCAGAGCTGTCCTGGGCTGGTCAGTGGTGTGGTGTGAGCTCCTCCAAACCTGCTCAGAGCTGTCCTGGGCAGGTCAGTGGTGTGAGCTCCTCCAAACCTGCTCAGAGCTGTCCTGGGCTGGTCAGTGGTGTGAGCTCCTCCAAACCTGCTCAGAGCTGACCTGGGCTGGTCAGTGGTGTGAGCTCCTCCAAACCTGCTCAGAACTGACCTGGGCTGGTCAGTGGTGTGAGCTCCTCCAAACCTGCTCAGAGCTGTCCTGGGCTGGTCAGTGGTGTGAGCTCCTCCAAACCTGCTCAGAGCCGACCTGGGCTGGTCAGTGGTGTGAGCTCCTCCAAACCTGCTCAGAGCTGACCTGGGCTGGTCAGTGGTGTGAGCTCCTCCAAACCTGCTCAGAGCTGACCTGGGCTGGTCAGCGGTGTGAGCTCCTCCAAACCTGCTCAGAGCCGACCTGGGCTGGTCACTGGTGTGGTGTGAGCTCCTCCAAACCTGCTCAGAGCTGTCCTGTGGTGTGGTGTGGGTGTATTTAAGAGATTGGATGAGCTGGACAGGGTGTGAGGAGCCAGCAAAAGGAAAACTCCTGGCAGTGCAAGCCTTTGTGGCAGGTGAGCTCTGCCAGTGACCCGGGGGTGAGCGGGGAGGCCACATCCTCTGCTCCTCTCCGAATCCTGCAGCCTGGCAGGAGGGAATGGCTCACCCGGGCTGTATTAACTCCTGGTGCCATCAATTACAGGGTGGAGTCACTCGAGCAGACAGGGGCAGCAACCTCTTGGATTTCCCCATCGTGATTCAGCAGAGCTTGTCTAATGAACTCCCTTTGTCAACGTGGACAAATTAATTCAGCTCTCCGAGCCACAGGAGATGCTGTTACAGTTCTCCCGTGGTGTCTTTTGTTTGCACCAACAATCCTCAGGATAGGATTCGTTATTAGCATCAAGGACTCTGGAGACTGCTGAATTGAATGGCTATTAAAAATATAAGTTGAATTATGAGAACACTGTGATAAAACTGGGGATGGGAATGGGGTTAAGCTGAAATTCAGGAATAAAACTCCACATAGCACAATCAAACTGGGTAAATACCCTCTGCTTTAGGAGTCTGCTTTAAGGATATCTGTACTATAATGCTTTAACCAAATATGAAAATGGCTCAGAGACTCCTGCTAAGCCCAAACACACACATTTTTGCAAATACAGACCTATTGGTGAGTGTAAGAAATATTTTGACCTGCAGTTCTGGGTAATTGTTTCCCCAAGAGTTTCCTGGTCAGGGAGAACGAAGCAGTTGATCCCAAAACACAAACAGGTGGTTTGCTGCTGTAAGTTTTCCCTTTGGAAGGCAGCACACTTTCCAAGTGAATTTTGCTTTCTGTTTGGATGAGAGGAGCTCTTTAGGAGGCAACAGGAGTGTCCAAAGGCACAGGAGAAAACGATTCTGAAAACCTCTGGTAGTTTGAGGAGAGTGGTTTGAGTGAGTGACACTTTTACAAGGAAGGGCCAGCCGAGCACCCGGTTTATGTGCGGTGTAAACGTGGTGGTGTCACAGCCTCGCCACCCTGTAACTGCCAGTGCAGCTCTCCTGTTGGATGTTGTCTCTTAACCGCGTGTTTCTCCCAGCAATGCTGGTGTCAGACACGGGCATCAGCTCATCTGCTGGCAGCACCCACCTCCAGGTTTGCTCTTTGTCCACTGAGACGGGAGTTTGGCTCACACAGTGCAGCAATTCCTACTACTTACGTTGAACACACTAAAAATATCATCACCACTGCGTGATTCAAATTCACAATGATTGCTTCTTCCTCTCAGTGCTTTGGTGGAGCGCCACGAGGTGTGTCCAAACACCTTGGCTGCGGGTGTGGGACACACAGGAATGGCACAACCAAGACAACCTGATAAAAAATCTTTGGGTTGAATACATGGTGATTTATAGGTTTTTTTTTTAGTAAATCAGTAATTTATTTTAACCATATTACCCAACACGTTTAAGCCATATAATTCAGCTTGGCTGATAGAGCACATATTTGGAGTTGAAATCCCTCAGTGATGTTTCAGAATAACCAAGTGTTCTTATCTAGGACTGCTTTCCCCATCCCCTCTCTTTCTCCCCCCACCAGCAGAACCTTCAGGTTTTTCTTGTACAGTAATAATAGAAATTTTTTGGCTATTTCTAGTGCTGCCCTCTCAGCTCCTATTCTCTGCCCCCCACAGGGTGATTTTCCTGCTGCCTTTGATTCACCTATTGTTCCAGCTTCCTGCGAGGCTTGAGGCATTCAGGAGACAGGATTCTGGGAGGCATGAATTTCATTTCAAGCACTTTTCCTCCAGTTTTGTGCCAGAGGTTGCGGCGCACAGGGAAGTGTGTGGCATAAAGACATTGCTGTAGCCTTGTGCAGGCAGGTTTTTACTCCACGACATCCCCAAACAGACAGGGAGTGAATCACGAGGTTTTGTTTAATATCCAAGGCAAATGTTAATTGTAGTCCAAGGGGTCTCACCGGACTGAAGTTCAGTCCTGCTGCGTTCACAGCTTTGCTGTGCTGGTTTTCTCTCCCCTTTTCCCTGTTCTGCAGCACGATGGGAACAAACCAGGCGTTGCTTGGAGCTGTGTGAGCAGCATTGTGATGTCTGAGTGACTTCTTGAGTTGTCTGATGCCTTGGGCAGGCTGAGCTGGAACAGAGACTGGGCAGAGCCAGAGAATAAAGCAGAGATTTATTGAGAGGCCTTTAGGGTACACCTTGGGCAGGACAGGAGCCTGGCCAGGGCTGCACCCAAGGTGGACCCAAAATGGTCACAAAATGCACAACTGGTCACGAGGTCTCACACTTTTACAAGTTTTGGTCCATTTGCACTTTGGGGTTTAATTGTCCCATTCCAGCTCCAGGCTGTGAGGTCCCATCCTTCCTGTCCCTCCCTCCAGCCCACCCTTGGTTGTGCTTTTGGGCTGACAGTTGTCCTTGGTGTGCAGCAGGAGAAGGGTTTGTTTTGTGTCCCTGCTGTGTGCAGAGCCCAGTGACACTGACTGTGAGCTCAGAGCTGCACCCCTGGGCACCGCAGAACCTGAAACACATGGAAGATAAAACTTCAGGCATCAGTCTCATCGAGTCCTGTCTCTGGAAACAGCTGAAAATTGCCAATTTAAATAACCCGAGGTGTTATTTTGAGAGGCTGTGAATGTCACTCCCCCCAGTGCTGAAGACGTGGCAGGAATTAGCACACACTCAGCATCTCCGCACCAGTCACCTGTCTCAGGACACGGTGATAAGCAGCACAAACCTTTTTACAGTCAGTAGCTGCAGCTCTTTTATTTAATCATTGGTTAATAACCATTAGTCGTTCCAATCCAGTGCTTAATTTAAACTCCAGAGTAATTTCCAGTTTAAAGCACTGTTCAAAAATCAACTTTATAATTAATTCTTTGGATACTTCTGGGTAAAAAAAAAAAAAAAAGAAAAAAAAAAAAAAGCGCAATACTGGGAGGTGTCAGAGATTTCTTCCAGGGATTAATGTTATCTCTGGTAAGTGCCAGGCATACAGATGATTTTACAAGCTCCGTGCTTTCTTCAGACATGTGTGCTATTGATTGCTCCATCGATGACTGCTTCCTACCTGAGGCTCATTATCCTGCACAGCAGAGCCTTGTTTGTGTTTACTTAGGGATGTTTGACCTGTGTTTGCCCTGTGATAAATAGAGGAGGAAGGGATTTAAAGAAAAAAAAAAGCAGGAATGCCTGAAATTAAGAGCAGTTGTTTACTTCTGTCCCGCTCCAGATGAGCTCTGCGGAATATTTATACGTGGCTCCAGCGTGGCTTTGTTAGCCTTCGTTGGATTAAAGATCAGATCAACTGGAAATGCATAAATTTGACATCACTTTTAGCGAATTAAGGACTTCAAAAGTAGTGGGGAGCACCAGCAGCCATTACTAACGGGAGGCTGGGCCTGTTCTCTGTGTTCCGTGACAAAACTCTGTCATTTTTTCCTGCGTCCCCTCTCTGCCAGGCAGCCCCTGCCGCAGCCACGTGCTCCTCAGGACCCTGAGCTCAGCACAAATCATCTGCTCTGCCGCTGCCTCTCAGCTCATCCTGCTGATGCAGAGCTGGGCTGCGGATGGAAAAGCCTGTGCTGCTGGTGCTCCCCTCCCTTTCTACCCGCGTGTTTGGAATTTGCCAGACAGAGGCACTTTTCCAGCAGCCATGGCAGTTTTTAGAAGTGCAGATCAGCTTGTAAATGAAAAACAAAAACAAAACCAAAAAAAAGTAGAAAATATCGCTTGAGCACGATAATAATTTGAACTGCTGCACTTTTCTTTTTCCTTTCAACTGCTCAGGCAGTTTTTTACAGCAATGCAAATAAATCAGAAGCCTTTCTTTCGTTTCAATAGCTTAAAAATATTATCAGCCTGGCAGTGTTTGAGTGATGCTGCATTATCTGACTTTGTACTTAAGTGGTGTTACAGTGTCAGCAGAGTAGTTTTTAGAGAATTTCTCTTTACAGCACTCCAGCTCCTCATCTTCAAGTGACATTATAGACCACTGAGCGAGAAATTCATCAATATAAGTAGGTACCATTTGCTGGAAAGATAGTACCTGCTCTTACCTTGAGAACTTTTAATCATTCATCTCCCGTGCTCGAACTTGCTATCACTTAATTAATCTCCCCAGTTTCACTGAAACCTCAATGGTTCCTGAGAAAACGCTGAAATAAGGGCGGGGTTGGTGTTTGGAAGCTGTCCTGGGAGCAGGGAAGAGATGCTGCAGGCTCCAGGAGCTCTTGGAGCCCTCCCTGGACACGGCAGGACTGCAGGGAAAACGGGAGCAGCAATAATTTCATTTAATTATCCCCTGGAGTCACAGCTGAGAGGAAGAGCTGACGCTGATGGGCACAGCAGCACACAGAGGAGGAGTGTGGCAGCCTGCTTCCCTCCCCTCGTGCCTCTCCTCTTGTTCTTTGTGGCTGGAACGTGTGCAGCGCCCTGGAATAACAACACACAGCGCTTTGCCTTTGGTTTGTTTTCCTATTTGTGGCTCCATTTGTGATTACAGTGCTGGGGTTTGGTTTCAGGGGGTTCTCATGCAGGAAAGGCATAGGAAAAGGACAACAGGTCCTTTTAATGTGTGCATCCCCTTCTATCAGTGGTGCTTTGCTTTGCTGTGCCGCCACCAGGCGCCACAGCTGGGTTTTGGGAGCTGGCACAGCTGGCACAGCTGGCACAGCTGGAGCTCTCCTGGCCCTGATGCTGAGGGATTGTGCCAGGGGCTCGCACTGGGGCAGGCTCGGCTCAGGAGCAGGGCACTCTCCTGCCCAAGCAGGGCTCTCAAACCCTCTCCGTGTGGATAAAACTGATTTTTCTGTGCTGGGACAGAGCCGAGCACAGGCCGGGGCTGCCCCTCTCTGGGGGAAGAATTGTAGAACTTCACCCTTACAACCACCCGTTGCACACCGATCGCCAGCTTGTTATTTTAATAACTCGACAACTCCACCCTGGTCCATCTCAGGCCCTTGGGCTTCCATCCATAACCTGAAGCACCCGAATTGCCTTCAGTCCTCTTGTATTATTTCTCCTTGGTTACTCTGGTTTCCACCACCTGCCAATGAACATCCCCTTGGAGATGGCTGTGGTTGTTTAATGTGCCCCATTGTGGGCGCCCTCTGTGATTTGTCTTACCTCCAGTAGAAAAAAATGCCAATTCACTCGGAGCACAGGTAATTTATAAATCATTAAGTGGAATCGATGAGGGCATCTAATAAAATCAAACACGTTGGAGCACGGAAGATGAAGAGAGGCTCCTTGCAGGGACACTGAACAGGTGGTGGGTCCAAACTGGGTTGTAGGTTTCTGTCACACCTTTGACAGGGTGGCACCTGGAGGGTCTGGGCTTTGCTCCTGACCAGCCTCTAATGTCAACTCTTCTCCTGTTTTAAACTCATCTGCATGTGTTGCACCATCAGACTGAGGAGGAGCAGAGCTGCAGCTCAGCAGAAATCTGCAGGACACGTGCCCAGACCATCTTGAACTCGGGGAGATGCAAAAGTGAACAATTCAAAGGAGTTTAGTGAGTCCATCTGCTACCCAGGTCTCGAAATGTTGAAGTTCTGTTGGCTTTATAGCTTTGGGGTTTCCAGTTATGTGGGTTATAAATGTGTTGAGTAAGACAACACAGGTCTGGCTAAAAAACCCCACTATATTTAAACCAAAGTATGCTCAGATTGAATTGATTTATATACACAGGTAGTGGTGTTAAAACTGATGTTTTGTTGTGTTTTTTTTAAGTAAACTGACCACAGGTCACTTAGGGATCTTGTTTGTTTTTCAGAAGTCATCTGTAAACCTCTAAACATAATCCTTAAACCTTTATCAATAAAAAAGATCCTAATCCTACTTTACTGACCCTTACAGGGAAAATAAATCCTGGTTTCTTTATTTTTTTTTATTTTGCTTGCTGTGAGGGGTGGCATTTTTGTCCCACTCTCTTTAATCTGGCTTGCCTATTCTGAAATTTGGGTCTTAATTTTGAACTTTACTTGGCCATATTTATTTCTGAACTCAAGAGGATTATTTGAGGAGATGCATGATTTTTGTCAGCGTTCTGGTGCTATGATCTGGGTGCACAAAAGCAGCCAAAGGCTTTGGCTATACTTAATCTAATTATCTTTTCTCTCATATCAGGGGTGATTAGAAATAGCACTGTTAGCTGATGAGACAACCCTGGTATAAAATCGGGGTAGAAACCAGAATTAAACTCTCCTCTGAAGAGATAATCCTCCGTTCCTTGCTTTACTCTACATTTTTGATGAGTGCATTCACAGTCACCTCGTGTTTCTGTGCAGCTCGGGTTTGGATATCAGCCAAACCCAACCTGAGCCTCTTCTCTGGCTCTGGGAAAATGCAAAGCGAGCACAGGCACTGGTGAGGAGAGAACAGCCTTTCCTTGGGGGCAGCTGGACCTGCGCCAGGCAGAGTTAAATGTCTGACCTGGATAACTCTGGATGTCAGGTCTACTCCACGTCCACCTCCAGTCGGGAGTTTAACGCAAGGTGATGCCATTTATAGATTTTTTTTTTATTTCATTGGATCGCCGTTGTCTCCAGCTGTTGTTATGCACACAGGTAGTGCACTCTTGACGTGACACCGTGGATAAAAGGGTGTTTTTAGGGAGGGATGCTTGGAGTTTTTTGAGTTGGAGCAGCACAGGTGGGGCTGTCCCACTGAGGCAGCAAAGCAGGAGCCAAAGGCAAGGGCTGTCATGAGTATAAAGGGAACATCAGAACAAAAACTCTTTTTGAGGGGAGGCTGGGTTTTTTCCCATTTTAAAAGGGTTTCTCATGATTTATGCTCTGGTGAGATGGAGGCTTTTGCCCCCAGAGAGGCTGAGCCACACAAGTGTTTTTAACCCCCAGTGCAGTAACAGCCTTTAAGGAATCAGGATGAGCATTTGTGATGGAGTCCGGTGTGTCTGCAGTGGTTTGCAGTATAAAAGGCTTGGGCTGCAGTCTGTGGGTTTGCCTTGCTCAGAAATGATGGAGCTTTGTCTGCTGAGGTGCTCCAAGTGCGACAGCACAACTGCAGCTCCTGAGAACTAAAAAACCTTAAATATATCCTAGTACCTCAGCGATGTTCCAACAGTCTATTTCCTTCTAGTTTATAGACAGCTGCCTACTTAAAAGAAATCCCAGAAATCAACCAAGCAACCAAAAAACCAAAACAAAAATAACCTACCGAAAAAGAATTGTAAAATGTCACCGCTGAGAGCGGGGTTTGGAAAAGTTGAACTCTTCATGATGTAGGAAAGAATATTAAGATAATTTACACATACACACACACAATTTGTAGATTTTTGTTGTTGTTGTTGTTTTTGGTGGGTTTTTTTAAGCTCCGGACTCCCTGAGCTGAAAGTATTTCCAATCCTAAGCCATTATTTTATGTGATGCAGGATGGGGTTTGAAGCTGTGCTAGCGATGCTGAATCCAAAATCTCTCTCTCAGCTCCAGCAACAAAGGAATGATGCCTGAATAATGCTCATAACAATTCTCCTCTCACGTCAAGTGTGTGTGAAAGATGAGTGAAGACCTCAGTGGCAGGAGCAGTGGTGTCACTGGGGAAAATGAGCTTGTCATTACTAATGAGCCACAAGGAATGGCTCTGAAAACAAATCCAGCTCAGCCCCCGGGCAGGCAAGCTGCTGCTAACGGGAAAGGTTTTAGAAAACAAGCAAACAAACAAAAGCCCCACGGCTGTTTTGTGTAGGGTTCCCTCCCTGGCCTGCCAGGTCAGGGTGGAGCTGCTGGGTCTGTCGCCTGGGAGATCCCAGTGCCTTGTCATCCAGAGAAGAATCCCTGCTCTGAAATCAATAAGGATGTTGATTTTTTTTAACCTTTTTTTCCCTCTCCATTTTATCCCAGATCAGTTTTGTTAATCTAGATATTTTATATATATTATATATATATAAAATATAGTATACATGATATATATTATAGTTTATATTATATATAAATATAAAATATATCTACAATACATAAATATTATATATAAGATATATGAATATATAACACTATATACTATATTGTATAACATTGTATTTTATATATTATATATAATATCATATAATACACTATATAATGTACTATATGATATACTATATAATAAATAGTGCACATATATGTATGCATTTCATATATAATATTTTTTATATATCTATATATACATATATATAGTGTGGTTGAAACCAGGAAATTTGGATTGGCACGTTTTAGAAGGGTCAATTGCTTCACCAGCTTCCTTTTTCCAAAGGGATCTCTTTGAGGTGTCATTTATGCTTTTTAGTAGATGAGGTTTTGTGTTTTCATCGCACATTTGCTGTTACTAAAGGGCAAATTGATGTTAAATAAATGCCAGGCATAACGATGCGCCTCGAAGAGCACAAACAACAGGTGGAATGCGCATCACACGTGATGAGCAGCTCCCCTTGGCTGCTGCCACTTAATTCGAGTTTAATCACATTTTAGATCCGCCTGAACAACAGCAGGGATTAGCTGCTGTCCTTTTCTTCCAGTGGACCCTAAATTGGGCAGATTTTTGGGATTACAGCCTTCGCACTGAAGGGAAATCGATATCTGAAGAGCAAGTTGAGTTGAGAATCTTCTGTTGAGGCTGTCCCTAGATTTGATCAATGAAGGTGCCCAATTATTGGGAAAGCCTGCTATTAAAATTAAGGTTTATTCTCCTTTTATAGGTAAAAGAGTGTGGGTTTTTTTTTTTTTTTTCTTTTTGCCCTTCAACACGGGACTCTGAACTTTCTGTAATTATTTAACAGTGGAAATTGGTCTCCAGCAATAGATCAGGAAATATCCTGGGACACCTAGTTAGTCCCTCAGCAATGGGTAGTTTGTGAGGAGGAAATAACACGCTGATTTGCAGTTCTAATTGAGGAAAATTGCTCGAGAGGATTCTGACAGTACAGAAAATAGGCCAATTAGTTACTCAGCTCTGATCCTCCTATGATTCATGATTGCCTCAATTTAATTTTGCTGTCACTTAAGGAAGCAAGGTTAAGAATAGATTAGCTTCTTTTAGACACCTCTTAGCTTATTCCTGCCTGGGTTTTGGGGAGGTAGGTGGATGGAAGAGTGTGAGATCATTTCTTTATTTCCTCTATGATTGTATGACTTGAGTCTAAACATCAGAATTTCTCAACGTTCCCCTTAACATTTATTCCTCCTGGATCTATTCATGAAGATTAAAACCTTCACACACAAACATTTCTCTTTTTTGTGTTTTGTTTTTTTTTTTTTTTTTTCAAAGACAAAATGTACCCTACCGGTAAGTTAATAACATTCATGCTGTTACCTTACAGCACTCTACAATAATCAATATTAAATCAAAAAGAACTTCAAGGGGAAAAAAAAAATCACAGCTCAGTAAATCAGCCAAGGGGAACATTGTAGTTGAGCGGTAGCCAAAGGCAATGATGCGAGTTTGGAGACCTTAAAATGGCAGTGAGGCCACCCCAAAGGCAGGCTGGGGACAACCCTCCCTGGCACCTCTTCTGGAGCTGTGCAGCGCTCATTGCTTGATGGATGTGGTGTTGTTCCTAAGCACACAACAGCGGGAACTCTTGCCATCTCGTTTGTTTCGTGATTTTTTTTTTTTTTAAATTAACAAAATCAGACGTTTCCTTAGGAGGATAATGAATCACTCGGCTACTTCCGTTAGAGAAAACTGCACTGTCACAGTAATGGTTTCTTTTCAAGGAATTGAGTTTGAAAAACCACTTTTTTTTTTTTTTTTTTAAACTTTTCGAGTCAGTGCTGCAAAGAGGGCATTAATGTTGTGCAGGGTGCTCCCCTCTGTGGACCCAGACCAAGCAGATAAACAAATGGGATGATTACACAATACATCCAATAAGTTTGTTTGTGGGGCACATCGAACAGCCAAAGAAAAGGATTTAACAACAAACGCCAAAAGCAAAGGGGATATCCTGAAAAACACAATATTTGTGTGCTTTCTCTCCTAAATACAGCACAAGCTCCTCCTCAGAGAGAGCTGGGCTCACTTCAGTTGTTTGCTACAGCACAAGACAGACAGGAGACTGTTAAACGGGCAGAGGCCTGTGTTTTATACCCCTGGCAGATAAAATGCATTTCTTCTTCAGTGCAGCAGCACAAATCACTGGCACACACAGGCTGCTGCTCTTAAATTTCAAGAGCTCTCAGGAGCTGCGTTGTGTTGGTGCACAGAGAGAGGAGCCTGTGTCTGTTTTTTGTGGAGGGGGAAGAAAATGGGGGTTTTATTTTTTAGCAGACACTTTTTACCTACTAAGAGGAGAATAGGTGCAGTCGTGTGAAGCCACTGTCGTGCACAGGGAAGGTTTAATTTTGGGCTGAGCCAGGTTTTCCACAGATGTGTCTCAAATGCACTTTTCCTGGGAGCTTGATGCTGTTTTACACCACAACGACACAGACTCCGAGTTTCAGAAGGCTGAAAATGACTCCTTGATTTTTGGGATGTGTCTGCCTTTCATACTCTTTTACACAGACCAATTTGCTTGGGGAAACAAAGACAAACTTTTTCAATCACATTGGTCAGAGCAGAGGGACAGCAAGAAGAAGTCCCTCCTAGGAAAAGGAATGAAAAGCAAAGCTACAGTTACAAAAAAATTTCTCCTGTTTACAGAAAATTCCTTGGGAAAAGGATTTCAGAAAACCAAAACACCTCAGGCACAAAGCAGGGCTGCAGGAGCTCATGGAGCTGATCTCCTCCCTGTGCAGGGAACAGAGGCTGGGAATGCCACATGCAAACAGATGATGTGTGCACAAATCAAAAGTAGGAATAAAAAGGAAAATAATACAAGCTGGAGCTTTATCCAGATAAGAATGTTTGGATTTGACAACGTAAAGGGGTTTTTTTGTGACTAGTACCATTGTTTCTTATAGCTCGTGTGATTTCCATTGACTTATTCTATCTGCCATATAATAAAAGTTAAGGAGTAGAACAAAAACAAGTTGCAGTTTTGGAGCAAGTTAATGGTATTTCATTAACAAACTGTAAATAGTAACAGCATAAGCTGGATGTGAAACTGCTTTCACAGGCCATAAATGCTTAATGTTTATTACCAATAAAAGTCAAAGGAGCATTTAGCAAAGCAGTTTACCAAACAAACATTAAATACTATAATGCATTAGATTCAGTGGACAGAATCAGGTTATTTAATTAACAATGAGTAATCCGTTAGGGCTTTATTCACCACAAATAATCTGCAGCTTCGGGCATTAAAAGAACTCCTGGAGGTTGTGCAGTGGTGGAGGAACAGCCCAGAGGTGCCAGATGTAGAAAGCCCCAGTGGGTGAAGGGTTCACGTTTGCTGTTCCCACACTCTTTGCTCCTGCAGGTCTACATCACCTGCCTGTCTGAGAGTTTAAGTAATCTTGAGAAATAACAGTAGAATTATTTCTGAAAGTAATTATTTCAATTATATTCTCAGTCATGTTCTTCTGATGCAAGGCATTTAGATCATCTTTAAAAAAAAATGCAACAAGTGACTGATGAGGATAAAATCCCATTTAAGATGTAAAACTCAGGGATAGAGCCTTCCCAATTAAACAGGGACATAAAACGAGCATTTAGGTTGGACTGTGATGCTTTCGGGGTCAAAATTAGTCTCTTTGGATTGGTGACTTTGTATTTCAGTTGCAGCACGTGTGAGAAACCACAGAACACAATCACCTTTGTTCACCAATACTGTGGGACCAAAATTAGGCTGAGGCTTTTGCACACCCTGGCTGACCAGAAAAAGGGGGTTTTAACAGAAATATTTCTCAAGAACATCCACTTGCAGGTTCTTAAACAGGTTCTTTCGTGAGGAATTGTTCCCAAAAGTGCTTTTTTAATTTTTTTTTTACCCTGTGTGTGTTGAAACTGCCTGTCTGCTTTAGTCTGGGTATTCCACCTAAAGCTGACATTAGGTCAAGTGAGTCCCACCAGGTCTCCAGTTTGACAACCTGGAGCAGACAGATCTCAATGCTTCCCAAAGGTAGGCTGACTCAAATAAATACATTGAGATTTTTCAGGACTGGAAACCTGGCCAATTTAGCAACATGGGAGGCTTATGTGGGTTGCATCAAAATCAGCCTTAAAGCTTGGAACCACGACTTTATTTCAGAAGATCAGGCTGGTTTGTGTGTGCTGAAATTTTACAGGGGAAAGAGGAAATGGCTTTTCTAGTGATTAAACAAGTCTCAGTGCAGGAGTGGGGCAGATGCAGCTGGTGTGAACTTCAAAACTTCAGAGTTTGGAGCCTTATTTCCCAGCCTTCCCTTTAATAGCAGTTTACCATCATCATAATCATGCGGCTAATGTTCTGTAATTCAATTACTGCACTGTTGTGAGCATTAACAATTATGTACCAGATCTGAAACACAGTGGGACAAACTGGCACCGCTCATATTTCAGTTCCTTACAGCCTATTGTATAATTACTGCAGATAAGTTACTGCTTAATCCATAGCAGCGCAAGGAAGGAGCTACAACAATGATTATGTGGTTAATGCCACCTCTTGAATGAAACACACAAACCCCAAATTATGGCAAGGTTACCGAGGACCTGCTGTAAGGAGTGTGTTCTTGTTCTTCAAATGAATGCAAGCTGTTTCCAGCTTGGGTTTGTGCTGCTTTCTATTTCAGATCCTCGTTTTTGCCCAAAAATCACTATTAAAACATGTTTTAATTTTTTTTTTTTTTTTTTTTTTTTTTTTTTTTTTTTTTTTTTAGATTTGCCATGATATGTGTTTTCCGCTTAGAGCAGCAAGGACTTGTAACTCCCACCACGGCTTTTTTTAGCATTAAATAACTGTGTTGGTTCACAGTTTTGGCTCAGGTTTGGCTCGCAATGAAAGCAGCAGTGATTTGGGCAGGGAACCCGCTGCTGTGTGCTCAGGCTGGGGTGTAGCGTTGGCCTCAATCAACAAGTTGCCACCTTGAGAAACTCCCATTTTTGACATCGTCTCTCACTCAATGTCAGGGTAAATTACATGATTGATGTCCTGGTCTGTTTATCAAGGAACTCATGCATTCCCTGCCTAAAATCGATATTCAAGAATAAAATAGCCCCATGATAATTTATTTTATCAATGTAAAGCAAAGAACACCGTTTGCTGTTTCACCTGAAGAATTAACTCTTCAAAGATTAACAAAAAGCCAGAATTGATGGAAGTGACACCAGGCTTGGCTGGCTCAGCATTACTCATATTGGCTCTCTCCATGCAAGAAACCGGGCAAAAATTACTCAAATCTTGTTTGATTTGCTCTCTAAATCTCAGAAATCATATAAAATTTTGTTAGGAAACACTATTGATGCCCAAAATAGACGTACAAAACCTCAGAATGACAGTTTAGACTCGGAAATCTCATCCTTGTTGTTATAACTTGCGAAGTGTAATTAAATACTTACTCAGTAACCGAACCAAAAATCATCAAAGTTTGCCGCGCAATCAGGATTATATTGTTAACAGCTTATCCCGTGTGCTGGAAGGAATCATTTCCCTCTTCTCTTTGTCAGGAGCTGCGTGATTAAAAGTTGGATGCACACACCCATTGTTCCATCAGCAGCGTGCACGGTGCCTTCCGAGCAACAGATTAAAGGATCTCCGCGTTTTAAATACTTTTATTTCCCTTCACAATGGGAATCACATAATCCCCCCTTATCCATTTTAATAAGCTGTGCCTGATGCTGATCTGGTGAGGGAAGGTTTGATAAGGATTATAACGACGTGTTGCATTCATGTTGAACCACCAACACTTTGAATCCCACTTCAATGGAGTGTGCAGGGACAGATGTGTCTCCTCTCCTTGCCCATTTTCCAAAGCACTGATCCCTCATCTGAGATTACTCTGCCGTAGCTTCCAATTATCGCTTTTAATTGTGCCTGCACTGGCTGCTTCCCTGGCTGAGGGCTGCAAATGTTTGGCTCCTTGGTGGTGGTGGGAGGACAGGGAGTATTTGAATTTAGACCAGTGTAGGCATCAGACCATCCTCTGCAGGTAATGCCAACCATGAGCCTCTGAATAATCTGCAGAGTAGATCTGGTTTTTTTTAAATTTTATTTTATTTTTATTTATTTAGTGCTTTTTTAGGTTTGTTTTTTGGTGGGTTGATTCGTTTCTGTGGGGTTTTTTTGTGTTTTTTTTTTTTTTTTTTTTTTTTTTTCTCCCTGTGGGGGCCTTGCATTGCTGCTCTTCAAGTGGAGAATTTTACAAATGAAGCTTGAGGAAGCCACAGATGTCTCCCAAGTGAATGTTTGCAGCTTTCATTCTTGGGCTGTCCTCAAGCGCTGGATCACAGTGCCACAGCCTTGCTTCCTAAGGGAAAACTATTTTACCTAATTTTGTGGGTTTCCTGACGAGTGCTGGCAATATTTTCCTTGTCTTGCAGCGCGGAGGGGTTGGATTTGAGCTGACTTGCCTAGCACAAGAGATGGCATCGTTAACATTTTAAGGTGCTCCTGAGTACCTCCAGGTTTTTATTGTAAAATACACAGAGCATGTAGCACTGCTGACAGCGTGGCACAGGAAACCAGCCCTGTCAGCACTCTGAGCAGTGTCATGCTCAAACCTGAGAAAATTCGCGTTAAAAGTCTCGCAAGTTCTGAGTTTGGCTTATGACTGACTTTTTTATATTTTTTAATAATGCGTTTTAATTTTTTAACATTGCGTTTAAATTTTTTAATAATACATTTCTTCTGTTTCTGTGCAAATAGCTGCACATGTTTTTAACATTACGTTTAAATTTTTTAACATTACATTTCTTCTGTTTCTGTGCAAATAGCTGCACATGCCTTGTTGGGGTGCAGGCAAATGTATTAATGTAAATGTGGAGAAACAGTTTGGATGGGCATGGCTTGACTACACAGCAAAGGATGCAAGAACATCAGGGGTACAAATAACGAAGCAATAATTTAGTGAAGGACATCCTGATTTCACTGCTTCGCTTTGCCGCCTTCTCTGCAGCAGGAATTCTCTGAGATATCTGCCTGAGTTTCACCAGCAATGTTGCTGAGTTGTTTTCTTTTTATTTTTTCCCCTTGGAATGACTAATAAAATACGTCTTTGAAGTTCATGGGAGAACAAACAGAAAACCCCAACCAAACAAAATGGGGCTGTTACTGCCTGGGAAGTCACTTTGCAATGGATAAAAGGTCAGAGCAGCTTTTTTTTTTTTTTTTTTTTTTTTTTCCAGCAGATTTTCCTGTTGGGAATATTTATCATCTATAAAGTGCTGCATCTGCGACCTTTGTGAGTATTTTATCAATAACAAAGGACTGAATAATTCCGCCGTTTTTGAAAAACCACTCATCTATTTTTAAACAGCACGGCAGAGAAAATCTCCGCGCTCAGAGCTTTGGAGGCAAGTTGCACACAATAAATGCTGTTTGTTATGGTCAGGGTCCAACATGGAAAGACTTCCGTGGAATAACTGCGGCCACTGTGTGCAGATTCTTTGCCTTTTCAGACACAAGAGCTCTTGGTAGATGAGTAATTTTTTTTTTTTAGATGAAATGATTTTCATGGTGTCAAGTGTTTTAAATGCAGATTGGGTTGGAGTGTTGGCTCGAAAACTCTGGGAACAGTCAACAACAAGGAAATCCTTCCATTCCCCCCCCCCTCTTCTCTCTTCAGGGATTATTTAGTACTTAGTGTCTCAGAAGCTTAATAGAATTTTCCTTACCATAAATTTTAATAGGGCGGTGCTGTGAAATATAAAAATGCCAATATATGTTTTCTAAATATTTAACAAGATTCTCTTGCTCAATTATTTAGAGCACATCCAGAGTTCCCTTGAAACAAGTTTTCAAGTTTTACATGAATTTAACAAAGCACACAAACACAGTTTGTGTACTGACACTGCCGAATGCGGGAAAAAAATTTTAGTCAAACTTCCAAATTAAAATTCAAGGATTTCAGGATTTTCAAGGATGTGCTAAATCAGATAAAAGTAGCAGAAATTACAAAGAGATACTGGAAATGTTTTATTAATGGCTTGGCTTTTCTTCACCAATAATTTTTTATATGTTTTCTTCTTTCTTGTATCAAACTTTTTTTTTCTTTTTTTTTTTTTTTTTTTTGTGTATTGTAGTTTTGCTGACAGCTCTCGAAACTAAAAAGGAAAATTTAATCTGGGCCTGTGTACTTTGGGAATTATAGATCACACACTCAACCTCAGAATATTTTACTGTTTGCAAATCACTTTCTTTGGGGGCAAACCTGTGATTTCGCTGTAATCAAAGGAGCAGACCGATTTGTTCTTGCTTCCAAACAAAAGTTTGAAAGTCTCTGATTTGCTCTTGCTTCCAAAGAAAGCCACGAGCAGGGATTTTTCTTCTGAAACTTGGTCCCAGTGGCCAGGGCCACTCAAAAATGCAGGAGCCCCTGGTCAGAGTGCAAACCCTGATTTCGGGATGGAAAATGTTCCTCCTTCTGCTCTGAAAAGTGCAGGAAATATCCTGCCCAGATCCTCGCTGGTTTTACTTTCCTCCCTCTCTGCAGCTCTGGAGCAGTCTAATGGCAATCCTTACAACCCTTGTCAAAACCCAGAATTCTGAAACAACAGGAGAAGAATTATCGGGGGACTAAGTGTCTGGTGTGGGGCAATTTCGCCTCCTTGCTAGAGAAAGAGAATCCAGGACATTTTAAAAACATAAACCAATTCCTGGCAGTTATTTTTCACTTTAAGGCGCTGAGGCAGCTTGTAAAGCCCATCAAATGCCCGATGTGAGCCCTAATGAGTTTTAACTTTGCTTTTTTTTGCACAAAAAGCTTTGCAGACTTCCTGCGCTCAGTGGAAAATGTTTTATTTTCTGATGCACAGGTTGTTTCCAAACCACTCCGCAAAATCCCTGGGGACACAAGCACTGCTGATATCCATGCACTGGCATCTGAATCTTCCTAGAAATGCAGTTTTTCAGCTCAATTTTTTTTCCTTCCTCCTATATTCAGGAGGTGAGTTAATCTGTGGCTGCATCAACACGAGGCTGCCATCAAAAAATGTCATTTTTCCTTAGTGGCCCAGAGTTTTCCAGTGTCCTCGTAGAATTCAGATGAGACAGGATTGCTTCATTCCCCTCGATCAGGGTGTTCTGGAAAGAGAGATGGGCCCGAGCACAGTGTCACACATCTAAAACGCCAACATTTGAGGTTTTTGTCTCCTTTTCTTCCTGTTACAGCCGGGATTGATGCCTGGGAGTCACAGTTCCATGTTCAGACTCAGTGTTTATTAATCCTTATCTACATTACAGCCTCACTAGTCATGAGTTCTGATAACAAGGTAGAAAACGGATGGATCTAACTCTTTCCAAGGTATTTTTAGCGCTAATTACCCAATAACGAGGTGACACCTCTATTATTTATATTTCTGACCCAATAATGACCACCCGAGGCCCGCAATGCAGACCCTTCCACCCAATAAGGAAAAAAACACCCAAAACCATGAAGAAGAAGGTGAAGAAGAAGGACTTGGACAACGCCCCAAATCCTCCATCTTTCCCCATCTATATTATTACACACTAAACCCTTCAATCTAAGTTTTTCACCCTGTGAGATCACACACTTCTATTCAAACTCCACAGCCACAACCCCAGTGCCATTACTCAATTTTGGAGGCCTGTCCCACGGCCTCTCCTGTAACACAGGATTCTCTCTTGTAACACAGAGAATTCTCTCCTGTAACACAGAAAATTCTGGCTGCTGCCGGCAGACCTGAGCTGTCGTCATCTCCCAATTGTCTCCCCCTGCACTGAGGCTGATGTTGCAATAAACCTGAAGGAACATCTCCCAGCAGTCCCATCCCATTATTAAGAAATACATTAAGATCCCTTTTTAATCTTCAAGCTGCAGGTTATGTGGTTTTACACAGCACTGGTAAGTGACCTGCAACGATGGATCTAAATTTAAGGTATGAATACACATAGAAAAGGCTGCCCCCTGTGCCCAGGAGCTTGGTTTTGACACCTGTAGCAGTGAGCACTTTTCTTTTTTGCTCACTGATTATTTATGTTAAATCTTTTGCTTATCACTAAACCGCCGTGAGTTTGTTACTTTTTCCCTTTAAGAAGCAGATTGTTTTTTTTCCAGCCAGGAAGAAATGAGAACCATGTAGTGTTTATTCAAAGAATTGTTGGAAAGAGAGAGACAGGCAGAAAAAAACCCCAGAGCAGTAAGAAAACCACGAGGCTTACCATCACCAATAAAATTTTACCTGGTATATAAAAGTGCATGTGTGTCTCTTGGGTCAAATCCAATGCACTCTTTTGTGCTTTATTAGTTCCTTTGATGTCAAAGGGAGCAACTGAAGCTGTTGAAAATAAGGTAAGAATTATAATTTACTGCTTCCAGAAGCTCCATCAATTCTGTATATCCCTGGGCAAGGTGGGTACTTTGAGGCACCTGGAAGAGCAATAACCCAGCTCTGTTCTCACTGCTGGCCAACCTGAGTGTGTGACCTGTGCACAATAAACCCGAGGACTCCCGGTGAGTATCTGCTCTGCTCTTCGCTTCCCACCAGTTGTAATGTTATAGATTTATTCTGGATGTGAGTGCGAGCTGCCAGACAATATATTGATTCGGCATACCTGGTAATAGGACAGTAATTGCTCTGCTTTAAAATTAAGTGACCATACTCATTTTAGAATCCATAGCATTTCATCATTTCCAGCGGTAGGAGATAGAAGAGGCTCCACAGCCAATTACCCCCACAGAAGCAATAATAATCCATGTTGTATCCCACAAACAAATGACAATCAGGAAAGCCGCCCTGACTTATCAGAAATGCATCTGATTTGAATGGATGTTCCCTTCCCAGGGAAAGACGGGGAAAAGTAATATGCGCCTTTTGAATTATTTGTTGGCACTTACATATCTTAAGGGAAACTATTTTCACTTTTGCTCATGTAAGTGTGCTTCGGTTTTATGCTAAACTAATAAAGCGGCTTGGAATTAGATGCATTCTACAGTTCTTTTATGAATACAAATGCAATATAAAAGCAGTAGCCTTCAGTAAATAATAGGGTTTTCACTCCATTACCATATTTAACAAGTAGAGGGGAAAAAAGCGCTCCTTCCAGTCCTGACTTATGGTGATCTGCTGGAAACGGGGCCTGATGCATTTTTCCGCTTTCAAAGATTAAATTCCCTGTGGCACACAAACTGCATGTTCTCTGAATTGTGGGCTCATTTGCATTTTTTAAAACATCTGTTTATGAATATCTTTGTGATAATAATTACTATTTACCAAGTTTTAATCAGGAGAGGGAAATTTTTAAATGAGGGACACTGGAGGGAACAGATTTTTACCTTCTGGTCATCACTGCCACAATTTATTCTCCTACAGCCCGCCAGTTCATTTCCCCCCATCCCTTCTTATTTTGTCTCCATTTTAGTCACGTTTCCTTTCTCCTTTTAGGCTTTTCCTCCTGTTACCAGTGGTGGAATGAAAACCCCAGGGCTGAAGCTCCTGTTTTACCTGGGAAACAAGACCTTGGTTGAGAGGGGAGGAGGGGAAGGGTTTACTGGGGTTGCTTCTCAGAAGATTGATTTCTTCAATAAAACTGGAGGAGCACGGGAACCTGCCGTGGCTGCTGGACACGAGCTAGGCATGTCCTGAGAAAGGAATTGTCAGTGCTAGTGCAGCTGTTCACAATTTCCTGGCCAGAATCCTACCAGCTACTTCAGAACCTCTAAATGAGGAAAAAAACCCACATCCTGAGGCCACACAGAGCATCAGAAAAATCTAATAGTGGGGCTTGTCCTTCATAAAATGGGGCTTGTCCTGAGGCCACGGGGAGCCTTGCCTGCACTGAGCACAATCAAGTGTTTCCAGAGAAAGAAAGGAGAAATAATTTGAGACAGCACAGGGAAGAGGAGGAGGAGGAGCACAGAGAGGAAAGATAACGGTGAGGGATGAGACAGGATCAGAAGAGAGGGGAGATGACAGAGAGCAGAGCTGTGAGGGAGAGAACGAGGGAGATGCTGCAGCAGCACCTGGAGACTAAAAAAATACTGAGCCTTGAGCTCAACTTTCCTTTGGCAGTGTGTGGAGCAGCGTGTCCAGATGGAGTTTCAGCATCTACACGGAACAAGTCAACCACATTTATCCATTCTCGAAACACGAGGTGTCACGATTGACACTTTCCCTTTGGGGTAGAAGGAAACTCCATTTCTTGGCTGCGTCTGCACGTGTCTCCTGCAGCTGCAGGTTGCAGAAATAAATGCAGGGGCAGATGCACGAGCTCTGTCACACAGGACCCGCATGTGCCCAAGGACAGACAGATACTCCTCTGAAAGCAACAGGCAGGTTGGTTACCGGCCTTTTCACGTTGCCTTTAAGGTTAAGAACGTAAGCAGTGCTTCATTCTTTGTCTTTTAAGATGCCATTTAACTTTCCCAAGCGGCTGATTGCAACTGGAGGACAGGAGGGTGCTTTGTTTTTTGTCTTCTCTCCGTGATTTATGGCTGAGCTCTCAAGCCATTGGATTCAGACACCTGAAACCCTCACTCATCTCACCAGCTCCACTAAAGAGAAAAGTGCTCCTGGTTTTGATTTATTCTAGAAATACACTTTTTTTTTTTTTTTATTATGAAGCACAAATTTACTGTAATGGCTTTCAGATCCCTAAGGAGAAGCTTTTCCAGCCTGCTACACATATTGATAATGGAATACAATGTACTTTCCCTCACGGCTTTGAAGTGTAGGTCCCCAGAACTCAACCTGAGAAAATCTGTTTGAAACTTGCAAGTCCCTCCGTGGAGGTGATTCGTGCTGTAAACGCCTGCAGTCTGCTCTGTCTGTCCTGGATGGAGAACAGCACCCCGATATTGGCAAAGCTGAGACAAGGAGCGTCCACTGTTCAGTTTTACGAAGGTTTCGTTCCTTTTCGGAGCATCGTTTGTTTTGTATCTGCCTCCCCACGGTGACTGGCGTGGCCCTGTGTGATCCATCACAACATGACAAGAAACACCTCAAAGATACTCAGTATTGTTATCAGAAAACGGGGGGCCCCTTTGGCATGAAGAGAATTTAAGGACAGAGTCTACCAGGTGCGTGTGTGTAGCTCTCGTTGGAATTAAATGTCACTCCTGCTCAGATAAGAAGTGAAGAATTTAAGAGCTTTAAATTGTCACTGAAGAGACATGAGAAGGTTTTCCAGGGTCTGCTGGGGGAGGTCACCTCCCTGGGACCTGTGGCTGCCACCAGCCTCGCTGGGGGGATTGGCAGTGGGGCTGTGCTCAGAGGGAGGACACACATGGACACTCTCCTGCCCCTCCACAGTTCAGGAAAAACTCGGAGGAGATCTTCTTTCCAGAGCATGTGCTCAACAGGGCACCCCAGAGGGGCTGGAACACTGCTCCTGTGAGCACAGCTGGGAGAATTTGGGTTGTTCAGCCTGGAGAAGGCTCCAGGGAGACCTCATGGAACCTTCCAGTCCCCAAAGGGGCTCCAGGAGAGCTGGAGAAGGACTTTTGATAAGGGCACGGGGTGATAGGGCAAGGAGGAATGGCTTTAAACTGAAAGAGGCTCAGTTTAGATTAGATAAGGGGAAGGAACTCTTCCCTGTGAGGGTGGAGAGGCACTGCAGCAGGCTGCTTGGGAAACTCAGGACGCTCTAGTGAACCAACGAAATTACGGGGGAGTGAATTCCACCAGAAGTTGGGAACAGCTGGAAGCTGTGATCCAGCAGGTCCTCCACCCCAAATCCCAAATAGCTCAGCCCATCAGGAGAGGATCACCACCCCTGCTCCTCCTCATGGCCGTGGTTAAGGGCTCAGCCCATCAGGAGAGGATCACCACCCCTGCTCCTCCTCATGGCCGTGGTTAAGGGCTCAGCCCATCAGGAGAGGATCACCACCCCTGCTCCTCCTCATGGCCGTGGTTAAGGTTCTGCCTCCTCAGGAGCAGGGAGGTGCCTGAGCAGGTGCTGCAGGAAATCCCGGGTGCTGTTGGAGTGCCCTGCAGCCAAAGGAAGGGTGTGAAGCCAGCTCCAGAGGTTTTCAGCGCTCTTGGCTTAACTTCCATCAGGATTTATTGATCACCCCTCTGCGCTGGAAGTGTTCCTCAGAGCTGCAAAAGGTAAGAGAAGATTTCCTGAAGCACAGCTTTTCTTTTCTTGCTCTTTTTTTGCTGTTCTCATACTTGAATATGAGGAGGTTTGCAGGAAAGTGTTGTTGTAATGTTTTTTGAGTTGTTCTTTTTTCAATGATGCTCGTGTTGGAAGCAGTCTGTGCCCCTGATGTTCCTGTGTTATCCTGGAAGGGAATTTGGCTCTCTGTTTCTTGTGTCTGTTAATTGAGTACCTCATGATTGGGAGTCTCCTGTGTACAGTTACCTGTGTGTTCCTGTTCTGATAAAACTGCCAGTGATTTCCTGTCCCTGGAACTTTATGGAATTTCTTGAAGGAAAAGCATCACATCAGAGTTTTTCTGGTTGTGGCATTGATTAATTAGGCTGATGTTTGTGAAGGGTTTACTTTATATAAGGCCTTGGCCTTCTCAAAAATAGCTTTCATTTGATGAATCACTCCTATTTCTCCAAAATTCTGTTTTTTCTCCTGTTGCCAGAAGTGCCAGGGTTTAAGGTACAGCATTCCTGCTTTGGTTAATCCTTTAATTCTGCTAAGAGTTGTCACCATCCCACATTTCACACACACAAAAAGTGTTGTTTTATATTCCTGTCCTTCCCACTAATGATGTATGGAATCGCTCTATGGAGCATGCACGTGATGAGTTAAGGTGAATTAAATAGTTTTTGGACATTTTCAAGCTGGTATTTCTAAAGAGACTGAGAGGGAGAACAAGGCAAGGCAAAGAACAGGCTGGGGGAAAGAGGGGGCTGTAAACAGGAAATTAGTTGTGAAATTAAGAGTTAGGTGTGTTTGTGGAGGGCGATAATTTCAAATATCGACAAATCTGTGGATTTGTACATGCTGCTGGTGCTGTGGAATTTCATGTTGAGTTTAATGGGAGCTGGTGCTGTGGAAATTGGGGCTGAGTTTGAGGGCAACTGATGCTGGTGCTGTGGAATTTCATGTTGAGTTTAATGGGAGCTGGTGCTGTGGAAATTGGGGCTGAGTTTGAGGGCAACTGATGCTGGTGCTGTGGAATTTCGTGCTGAGTTTAAGGGCAGCTGGTGCTGGTGCTGCGGAAATTGGGGCTGAGTTTGAGGGCAGCTGGTGCCTTCAGCCTCCATCCCCTGCAGTGTGGCAGGTGCAGCAGTGCCCGCTGCAGCCCCGTGTTGTGTTTTTAGCCCTGAGCTTGGCACGGGCACACAGGCAGTGTTCTGGACAAAGGGCTGGTACTTTGGCAAGTCTGCTCTGAGCACTAAACCAAGTCTAAACTGGCAAATGATTTTTCTCTACCCTGTCTCTACACGTGCAGGTTTTTTTTTTGTGAGAACTGAAAAAGCAGAGGACTTTCATAGCATTGCAATAAGCTCACACAAACAGAGGTCTGAAACAGAGTTGAATTTTAGGCCTTGAAATATTGGGAGCATAGGAAGTTTCTGAGCTGCAAAAAATATAGAACAAGAAATTATTTTATGCTGTAAGGTGTCTGTGCAGTGTTTAGTGATTGGCTTTAGCAGATGCTTGCAAGCTTTTAGCACCAGCCTGTTGGCTGAAAACCTTTAAAAAGGCCTTGGAACAAAGAGAACTTTGGCTTCTGTTGTTATGGCGTGAGTTTTACCATCCTCTATGTCTCTGCCTTCACTGAGACTGACGATGGAATAAAAAACTGGTGAAGCACCTCTCAGTTACCCTGTCCTGTTATTGGAGATTAAATCCAGCAGTTTTTAACATGGCTGCCACCTGTTCTGTCCTCTATAATTAAAGTTATCCCGTAGCACAGCTTTGTGTTGCCCCTGTGCTCAGGCTGAGCTCCGCTGCTCTGCCTGGACTGGCTGGATTGTTATCCAAAAGTATTCCCAATTTTAATGCTTCCACAGGGTCTCGTTCTGCCAGCCTTGAGCCCCCCCTGAGCAATCCCCCGTCCACTGAAATCCGTGGAATCCCTCGTGTGAGTAAGGATTATGCTGGTGAATAAAGGGTTTTCGGATCACAGCCCTAACCCTTTTTTAATTAACCTTCTAAGGAAGAATTTACGCAGGAAAACTCTGTCTCAGTGGTGAGCAGTCAATAAACCATGTCTTCGTAACTCCTTCCTTCCTTTATGGGTCCTTTGTGTGAGGCTTAAGTGAAATGGATCTCTCTCTGCCTCCCTTCCTCACTTCCCTTCTGCCCAAGCCAATCACTTCATAAATGTCATAATTCCTCTCTACTGTTCCCTTTTTGGGTATATTTGCTCTTGTCTCATTCAGTGACTCCCAGCTCCACTCTTTTTTTTTTTTTTTTTTTTTTTTTTTTTTTTTTTTTGCATTCGGAAGAAGAAAGGAGACAAAAGGGGCTGAAATATCTGGAAGAGAGATCCCATCTCATTTTAACCTCTGGGAATCAAAATACCAGTTTTTATACCGAGAGTCCCATAAGTCAGTTTTTGCTTGATGGGAAGTTTCTACTTCCAATATTTCACTATCTAACTATAAAGTTCTAGGATTTGGAGGCTTGAACTTTGAAGTAATTTCCTGTAATTTCCCATCTTCCCCTCAATGCCTCGAAATGCCCCGGTGATTGTTTGCCATCACAGATAACCACAGCGGCCCAAAAGCAAAGCCAGCAGGTGACAGAAAATAGAATAATTCTAAGGTGTGCTTGTCCAGCTGAAGTGTTTTCTGATAGCGTTGCAGCCTAGTGAATCAAAAGTGTTAGAAAATGGTGAAGACGGAGAAAATGAAGCTCTCCACTGCTCCTCACAGCAAAGTGTGGATTTAACCGCAATCTGCAGGACATCAGGGATTCCTGAACACTGCAAGGAGCAAAATGTTGCTTTCTCGGCGCTGAAATGGAGCTGAAAGACAAATGAAATGTTCTGTTTTTACGTGAGTCAACGGAAGCATTCTGTGCTTTCTGCTTTCCAATTACCCACAAACAGTTCTTTAATTTCTGAGGCTATTTGTAGCTCTCTGTGGATCGTGAGCACTCTGTCATGTGCTCCCTGCTTTGTTTGTGTGGAGCTGCCTGGCTGGAGCTGTATCCCTGTGGTTTGATGGCCTCTCTTGGTTTTTAACTGGATAATTGTGACTTATTCACAATGTCTCCTGGTGAACGTGCTCATGCTTACCCAAAATCAGGTGGAATTAAGGTTGCAGAAAGACTCGTGAGAAGAAAATTTCAATTCATGCAAATATTTGCAGGTGTGTGGGCTTAACAGAAGGTTTGAACATCTTGATTCGAGGCAGTACCAGGATAAAAAACATTCATCAATTTTCCTGCTGTTGCTCATAGCTAAGCAGTTTTATTTCTAGGGAGAGGTTGGGTTAGCTGGTGAGTGGCTTGGCTGATCCACGGAGAAGCAGTGTCAGCTGTGTCATGGACACTTATTTAATTTTGGACAATAGCAGGGATGTCACAGTGCTCACCCCGGCCTCAGCCCGGTTCTTCCTGAAGGACTACTCACACTTTATTTACTTGCCTTTCCTCTCATCTTCCTTTGAACCCATCCCCTCTTTTCTCCTCTCTGCTCAGACATTCAGAGCGTGTTCAAAATAATTGATTTGGTTCTGTGAGGATTTATGGGTGTAATGACCAAGCCTCATCTTTCTTTTGTGCTCTCCTTTTTTTTTTTTTTTCTCTCACCATGGTTGTTAGCAATAGAGACATCCTCCTAAATAAATGCAGGAGCCAGCATGGAAATGTAGTGTACAGCTTCTGGTGCTTGAGCTTTGAAGGGAGCTGTCTTTGGAGAGGTGTTCAGCAGAGTATTCCTCCCTTCAAAAATCCTCAGGAAATCCAATATTTTTCCTTTTTCCTTGGGCGTATTAGGCCAAGACAGTAGATTTATCCCTGCAAGTTTTACAGCTTGAGAGAACTCTTTAGAGAATCTTTTTTGTTTCGTTGTCTTTCTGAGTGCACCGATTGCTTGCTGGGGAAAAAAAAGAAAAAAAAAGAGAAAAAACCAATTCCACAATTTCCAACTTTGCAAATGGCCTGAGGGTATTCTCAGCTCTGTCTTTCTGGTCCCAATCTGTAAGCAGGGATTGTTTTTTTAGGGTAGAAAGGATATTTTTTCTGGTTGGACTCCCCCAAGTTAGACAAGGTGGCCCCAGATTCTGATTTTGCCCTCCCAGCTCTATGTAGACTGAATCCTGTTGTGTGGCAGGTTAAACACCAGGGGGTTTTGAAGTTTATTCTTTTTTATTCTGAAATAAAAATCTGCTCTGTGCATCCAAACTGAATTCAATACTAACTCGTACTTGCAGTTTAGTAACTTTTAACTGAAGCAGCGGGCAAACTTGTTCCATTAGCTGGTGGTAAGCTCCCAAATCTACCTAGAGAAATATGTCTATAAAACTGGAGATTGAAGTTAATAGCATGAAATCCCTCTTCAAAGGCAGCTGCAATATCACCAGCTAATCCTATCCCTGCCATCAGCACTTGTTTTTTAGCACTGAACAGTAAAAGTGATGCTTTATGGCATTGTTAGCACTCAGTGGTACTGGAAGT
Source organism: Chamaea fasciata (assembly GCF_029207755.1). NCBI lineage: Eukaryota > Metazoa > Chordata > Aves > Passeriformes > Sylviidae > Chamaea > Chamaea fasciata. Next base: position 8,392,926 of record NW_027094107.1, read on the forward strand.
CAGTGGTGTAGAGCACCTCAAACAGCACTGCTGAGAAATGGTCAGGAATATGAAGGTGATATGAAAAAAATTGAAAAGATTTTTCTTTTCTTTTTATTTTTGGGGGATTCAGCTGTGTTATGGCTGGCAGGGTTTCACCTAAGCCTCGTGATTTATCTTGAGGGACCTTAACCCTCAGATGCTCCCCCCCGTGAGGGCCTGCTTGCAGGCAGTTGCTCCTGCAGGGTTTTGCCCACGGCAGTAACCGTGTTCGATCTGCAGAGTGAACTGTTACAGAATGAATAAAAACCACTTGGATTCACCCGGGGACTCCTCGTGAGTGATGGTGCTCATATCGTGCCAGAGAGTCCTCACACGCCTCTGTCTGTAAAGCTGCCTTATGATGCTTCCCCAGCTGGAGCGGGAGCAGTAATTTCACATCTGAGGGAAGATCAGAGTGGAAGGTTCGTTGCCTTTGCCTCTAAATTCCTTACTTTGGCAAAATGGAGCTGCGTGGAAATTGAGAGAGGATCTCTGAGCTGCTCTCACCAGGGTTATGCAGGTAATGGTTTGTGCTGGTTGAAGATCATCAGCTGCACTTTCAGCTTTAATCCCTCGATGGGATTTGGCCCCTCGCCACTGCCTCGTTCCAGTTCGCTCTTAGACACTGGACGCCTTGTTGCTTGTTGTTTTTTCCAATATTAAATTTCCTTTTTGGACAGCTGGATCACAGCTGCCTCTCTCTATTAAGTTGCCATCAGGGCAGAGTCCTGAGGAAACTCAAAAGGGTTTTGATTTTCTGGGCTTGGAGCCCCCGGAGTTTCAGGACAGTGCCCAGAAACCTCCCTCTGTGAGGAGGAAACACCAAGGAGCAGAAATCAGGGGGGAGTGGCAATGTGTAGGCTTGGGGGTGGAGCTTTCTGGAAACATGACCAAATATGGAACATTGACAACCAATAGGGGAGCAGAGCTTGGGTTCATTAACATAGTAACTGCAAAGGCTCCTGGGAGGAGATCTCTGGCTCACTTTAGGTTTAACAACTGTCCCCAGGGCTGGAAGTCGAGGTCTGGCTTTGTCAGGGATGAGATCTGGCTGGCCCTGTGCCTGTGCCCACACCTGGGGACAGTTTTCCAGCCCTTTGCAGCGGGTTGGGTTTGTTCCCATCCAGAGGGAGGGTTTTTCCCCAGCCCTCACTCTTCTGGAGGAATGTTGGTGCAGGATAATTGCGTCGTGATCCCGCTACGGCAAACGATCACAGATTGTCATAGATCCTCTCCGTGTGTTTGTAAAACGCATCCCTGGGCTTTTTGTGTTCCGGATCAGCAGGTGTGGGTGTGTGGAAGTGCTGATGCTGTGGGTGGTGCTGGCAGGACACAGAGTAGTGCACGTGGCTCCACATCCTTGGAGTGGATGCAGTCTGAGGGGTGGCCATCAGATGATTCAAATGCTCAGAAATTCTGTGTGCTGTTCATGGCGATGACAAAAGTGCTTTGGAGATCAGTTTGTCCAGCCATTTCTGCCGTTACCTTTGTGGCAAAATCTGCTCAGCACTCCGGCAATTGATGTACAAACACTATGCAAAGAAGGTCAGCCTGGATCTATAGAGAAAGCTCCGACAATTCATTAGCTGGAATCAGATGACAATCTGGAGTTGTGATGAAGCCATGAAGACCCTTTGTCTCCTCACTGACAGCCAATACGAGTGTTTCTATTCCAACACACTTGAGATAACTCTTTTTTTTTTTTTTTTTTTCTTTTTTCACTGCCTTTTGTTAAATCTTAATTTCACAAGTGGCTGTTGACATTTGGGAGTGAATAATAAGAGGCGAACATCAAGCAAACAGTCTAATCAATGTGAAAATACACTGAAGTGGGGCTGTAACAGCACTTTCTCATCCTGCACCTTCATCAGGTTAACCCTGCTCTGCAGAGGGCTGCCAGAACACTGCACTTTGCTAAAACATCCAGGAATACCTTTATTATAGGTATTTAAATGGTATATTTATTTATATTTTTAAAATAAATAAGGGGATATTACCATCATTTATTTACTATCTGACAAACCCGTTCCTCTTTACTTCTTTGAGTACTAAAAAATATTGTGGTGAGTTTCTACTTATTTAACTTCCTAATATGAAGTAGGTCCACAAGATGGTCCCTTTGCCTTGCCAAGACTTGGGTCATGAGTGAAGAGCCCAGCACTGCGGCTATAGATCTCTCCTGCCCCAAAATCCTATTTGCAGAAACTCACGCTGCTTCCCGTGCTTCATTAACGTTTGTTTCCTCCTCCTCGCCATAATAATGAGCTGTTTGTATCTTAGCTCAAAAATAGACACAGATTAATGCAATGTTGGCTGCAAAATCACCAGGGAAGAAAAGTGCTGCAGTAGATAAACTTCATAGGTCACGTTCCTCCAGTTTCACAGGCTGGGCTGACTCTCTGTGTAATAAGGCGTGGCGAGGGTGGTGATTATCATGGAGGGAACCCCGGAGTATTTTAAAAAGTGCAAAGCATAACTGGCAGTGTTTGACTTCCTTGAAACAGAACTATTTGGTCACATTTGGCATCAGCAGAGATGCCTAATTAGTGAGCACAGACGTGTTTGCAGGTATTTATGCACTTCCATCCACGCAGAGCCTTGCAGGCACAAAGAAAAAAATGTACATTTTTACTGGAATTACAACTGGAAAAAATGCAAAGCACTTCTGTGTGGAAGAAGTAAGAATTTCATCTTGTTTGTGGTGTCAGTAATAAGAAATACTGTTCCGTTTCTGATGCAGGTGTGCAGGTACCTTGCACTTCAGTAAAACATATCAGCACTAATTCTAGAGCTTTCTGAATGTGCCAGAGGCAAGGCATTAGAGTAACAACCTACCGCGAGTTCGGGGATTTCTCAGCAATGAACAACTATCAGTTAAAAATAGACACCCGAACATCATTGGGACTTTCTGATGGAATGATCTGATCCCTTTTTTTTTTTTTTTCTCCTTGATAAATTCTCTGTACTTGTTTCAGACTCTCAGCAGGGTGGATGTAACTGCATATTGCACAGGTTGATTCTTCCCTGTAAAGCAGGTGCTGAACTCAACCAGCAGCTTTGCTTCTCAGTTCCTGTGGTTTCATCAGGCTGTGACACACACGTGCCTTTTGTGTCCTTCCCCGTTCCTTCCTCGGTGTAATGGGAATTCCAGGAGGAGCAGGGTGCTTGGGCACATTTCCTCTCCCTGTTCCTCGCATCTGTTAAGGAATAGTGTGAGTTCAGTGTCGACCTGCAGGTCTGCTTTCCTCAGATGGAGGCGGAGCCAGGTGTGTCTTCAGCCCTGCGGAATACAAAAAATGTAAAATATATATTATATATTAAAATACAGCACGGAGGCACTGGGGCTCCTCTGCATCAGCCTCCTTGCTGCTGTGGTCAGTCACAGCAGCCTGCACTGTGCTCTGTGTTTTGGAGCACATGGGTCATGCTGGAGATGTGCCATCACCTGCGATGGAGACAAATGGCTGTTCGTGGAGCAGAGGTCACTGGGGGAGGAGATTCCCCCAGACGCCCTGGGCATCGCCTCAGCCCCATGGTTCTCCAGCAGGGCAGGAGATGTTGGGTTTCTGACACTTTTTTTTTGTGTTGAGGGATGGGCGAATTGCTCGGAGAGAAAAGCACACAACATATTTCTCCCTGAAGTTATGCTGCTGGCTCTCTAAGCCAGCAATCCTCAGGAGTTTTATAGTAAAAATAAACTGTCATCCTGCAGTATTTCACTCAGTCATCATGTTTCTGCATGAATCATCAGGTATTTATTTTTCCTAGCATTGCAGAATCCATATTGGTCTCCCTACCAGTTGCAGAACACTTGAAATGGCCCTAAAAATGTGAAGTGCTGCTTCAGGCCATCTAGTAAGAATATTGAAGGGCTGAAAGTATAATTTCTCAACATCTTTTTTTGCTTCCGCTGTTGATATCATACTTACTGGTCACTTAACTTAGCAGTGTAGGAACAATTATCATCTGCAGTGCAATTATTCAGTCGTTTTCTGGACAGTTTAAAACAAATGTAAACACAAAAGAAGATGCAAAAAAAAAAAATTATCAAGGCAGCTTAAATTTAGTGCCAGCAAAAGCAACTTGACTCACATTGCTAGGTTACAAATATATTGGATCTTTTTTCTACCGAACACAGAATTAATCTATAGAACTCATTGCCACAAAATAGTGAAGCTCTTAATGGAATTCATCGACCAGGTATTTATATGGCTATTGGATGTCACAGGCATGATGGGCACGCTGCGAGCACGCTTCTGACTATTGCAAATCCTCTCAGAGCCTGCAGATTAGAAATTGAAAAGAAACCCTCCCCAGAAAGTGAGCGATTTCATAATCATCCGTTATGGGACCTCCTGAACCTTCAGCTGCCTCTGGCTGCTCTGGGGGATTCAGCGTTCTGTCTGACACGGCACAGGTGTTGAGAAGTTAAGATCAGCCTTATTAGTGATTTAATGACAGCCAAGCTCTTCATCAGTGCTCAGCCATTGCTTGTCCTGGAAGGCAGAGAAGCCTGAGCAGGTCCTGGAGACACCTGTCCTGCTGGTGGGCAGCAGGTTCTGGAACACCTTGGTGCCACAGATAGAAATATTTTTGTTTCATTTTATTTTATTTTCGTGAAGGACTCTTTCCCCATCCTGCTCTCTCCATGGGGCGCTGCCATTCCTCCCCAGAGCTGCTGAATATCGTGGCTAATACTGGACAAATCTGCTGGTGGTGCAGAATCTCCAGCTGTCCTGGTTTGGAAAGACAGGTGGCTGCCAGGGAAAGCTGGAGCTTCCCTCGGGATGGAGAATGTAAACCCCCTCCCTCTGAATTATTGTAATTTTGCAATTAAGAGAGCAGAGCTGGACATACCCCGGACACAAAGCTGGGCTCCCTGAGCACTGCTGCACCTGCAGAGAAGCTCCTCAACCTTCAGCTTCTCCACCAAAACCAGGAATTCTGGCATCTCATCAATTCAGCCTGGCTTACATGATGTCCTCTGGCCTGTTTTGCCAAGTTCCTTCCAAAAAACACAAACTTATTTTAGACTTCAAAGTGCACTTTTTAAATCTAACGGAGCTGCACTGGGAGAAATCTGAAATGGAAATGAACTTAAAAGCAAAGTGGAATACCAGTCCTTGCAAGGTGAACTGACAGAAGGTGAACCAGTGTTTGCACAAGGATAAATGCAGAACTATATAAATAAACAGAAGATCTTCAGCTTGTCTCATGTAGCTTCAGAAGATTTAGAATCAAAGGGAAATTTAGCAAATAGATAGATAGTTAAATATTCATCTTTAATAAGTAATGCTCTTCAATAATGTGCATTGTTGTACTAATGCATAATAAGGAGTGTTAAATGGCGAGGACGGCTTTACTGTCGTTTAAAATTCATTCTGCAGTGGTCAGGGCAGCACTCCCAGTGAGAGGCAAGAGACAAAATTCCATCTTAAACTGACGGTGTTGAATTCCCAGTGAGAGTGGCACGACATTCCTGTGACAGGGATCGTGCTGAGCCCCTGATGTGAGGAGCACTTGGGGGGACCTCGTCCTTTTGCTGCCTTCAGCCCGAGTGAAATGGTTAAAACCAGGAAAGCAGAGCTTCGGGCCTCTCAAATACCTATTGCTGGGCTGGCCTTCCAAAGCTGAGGGGTTTGTGGTGTGAAATTGCAGTTCGGGGCGTTCGGGGGATTCTCACCCAGATTTTTCTGCTTTATTCTCTTTATTCTGCAAAGTCACTGTTGCATCCTGAAGCTGCTGGAAATGAGATGGGTAAATTTAAACAAAAGTCCTTAAAGGCTTGCAGTAAGAGCCCTTGGGGAGGGGGGGGAAAGCTATTTGTATGTTGTAAATTTGCAGTTTTCCCCCCAAGATTTGGTCTCAGCTGTTGAAATAAGCTCACTGCATTTCTGGTTGGTTTGTACCTGCCTTGTTCCGTGGTGGAACCTCTTACCCCAGCACGCAGAATCCTTGTTTCTGTGCTATGAACGCTCAGATGGAGGTGGGGATATGGCCACTGCGGTTTAATTCCCTCTTTTGCTTTGCCGTCAGGTGGATTGTTGATGAGGAAAGTGGAGCAGCGAAGTGAAATGCCCGTGGTGATGTGTGAACGGGTCAGCACGTTTTTTTTCCAGGCACCTTTGCCAGGAGTCGTAAAGTGTGCGGCGCATCCATTTAAATTTTTATATTTGGCTGCATCTCATTCAATTAGTCTATCAAACTCCTCATTAAAGTTCTTGAGCATTTAGAACTACATAATTAAAATACCATTACACTCGGTGGAGGGGAAAAAAAAATCTTTAAAGTGCTCTGTATCATTAGGAAAAAAAAAATCCCATCCAGGAGTGATGTTGCATTAGTATTCATTACTGCTAAAACATGTTGGAAGCGGAAAGAATAAAAAGGATTCACTTCATAGTGCCGGCTCCAGGAGTGACCTACGGCTTCAGGTTTATGTTGATTCCTTTAGTTTCTGGCTTCTCTGTGGTCGCTGTGTCCATACAGGAACAACTGACTGAGGAGAGACATTCCAAACTCCGGCTATTCAACATGCTCCCCTAAATCACCAGTTTCACCGCTGATCCTTTTTTAAGAACACGTTTCTAATGAAGCGATTACAAGAATGATAACGAGTGACAGTTTGATGAATGGCACCTTTTATTGCCTCCCCGTGACTGCAGACTGTGGTGTGCAATAAATCAATCCATCAATCAAAAGAGCAGATCCCCTCCCAAAAAAAACCAAACAGAAATGGGGAAACTGTCCCAGGTCCAGATAAGGTGCCTAAATGGGGATTTGATAACCACTGGAGATGTTTTTTTCTCAATAATGTCATAGGATTTTCACCAGGAAATGGCTTTTATTGGCACAGCAGACAGCTGATGGCTGGTTTGTTTTTGCATTTGAATACAAAGGGCGAGAAGAGCGAGCCCGAGGCACTTTTGGGAAGGACAGATGGCCCAGATGGCCGCAGCCCTGGCGCGGGGGGCAGAGGTGTGGGTCCCACCTGGCACACCTCGAGCAGCTGGACGCAGACTCAGCAAAGGCGACGTGCCACCTTCATCTAGAAAACACAGGGCGCAGCAGACTCGAAAAATAACTGATTTTCATATTTTCGTGGAGGATAACCTCGGGCGAAATTCAATTTGCTCTTCACTTTTTACTGCCTTTTAAAAATAATCGTGTCTCTAGGATTTCAGTAATTGGTTCTATTGCGCTTAGAGTTAATTATATGTTTTTGATTAATGTATTCTATTATGGAATAATTTGCTTAGAATATCTGATAGTGATTTAATTTCCAGGTTATTGTCCTTCTCGGCAACCTGAGGAATTGGCTTCCAGATAGTGATGTGAAAGGGTTTTGGTGACGAGCGTTATGATCCAAGATAAATCACTGCATTGCAGTGAGTAAGCTTTATGTTGTCAAACATGTCAGATATTGCCTCTTAATTGATTTCATTTTTTCGTTTTAATTAAATTTGGTATTCACAAAAAAACACTGGAAAGAGCAGAGCTTAGAAGTAGAGCTTTTAAAAAGCATGGAAATGGGGTTCAGTAATGCCAAAGGCGCCTGGGTTTTGTCTTGTCACAGACACGGAGCTCTGTATTTGCACAGACGCTTTTCTGTGGTTTCATTTCAGGTGGGGCCTTTATAACACAAAAGTTCCTGATTTCTAACTTTATTGGAATTTTGCGCCATTCGAAGCAATTAAGCGTCTTTAACTTCTAGGCAAACGGAGAAAAGTGTCCTGGCAAAAAGAAAACATGAAAAAACCCCAAAAGTTTCCACCTTAGTGAATCACAGTAGATGTTCCTTCTCAGCAGCTCTGTAATCCCGTCCCTTTATTTTCCTGGGCGATCGAATTCGATGAGATATTTACACCCGGAGATCAAATGAGCAATCTCACCGTTCTGTAAGAGCCCCGTCTTTGCATTTAAATCTCTCAACGCCCAAGCCAAGTGGAAAAGTGGTTATATTTGCCTAAAACAAATCAGAAAGGGAAGGGGAGTAAGCAACTGACTCTAATTTACCACTTAGGATGTACGGGTGCCTAAGTGCCGGTGCACTGTGAGGATTACACTGTCCTTGACTTCCTGAACACGAATTTTCAGAACGTGCCAGGAAGGCTCAGGGAATGGAGAAGGTAATTCAGATAGCTCTGCTTTGGGCAGAGAAACCAGTTTCATTTTAATGACCTTTGCAGAAGTCTGAACTGTTTCCCTTGTTTACACGATTTTGCCTCTTTACTTCAAGAGTGCGGTCAAGGGTAGTTAAAACCCTGCTGGAAATCCTCTCCTTGTGTTTTCCTTGATGAGGCTCTTTTTGGAGAAAACCTTTTTCCAGGAGTTTTTCTGCCTAGTTTTTTTTTGTTGTTTTTTAAATTTTTGTGTGTGTGTGTGGTTTTGTTGGTTTTTGTGGCTTTTTTTTTTTTTGGCGTTCTTTTATTTGTTAGTCTGTTTGGGTTTTTGGGGGGGTTGGTTGGTTGGGGTTTTTGGGGTGTTTTTCTTTTGTTCGTTTGTCTTGTTGTTGTGTTTTCTTTTTTTTTTCTGGCATTGGCAATTTGGATAGTATTAAATTAGCTTGCCTGTGCCAGCTGATCTCATGACTGAAATTCTCCAGGTTCTGTGAGATGCTGATGGCAGCTCCTCAGTTTCAGGTTCTGACAGTTGCAGCCGTGGCCGGTGATAAATCTGTTCCCTTCTCTCTCCAGATTGCTCGGGTGTTTTCTGTGTGGGTTTTTGCTGATCATCACTGGTTTCTCTGGGGTTTTTCCGCTCAGCTAATTGCCCCCTCTGTACAGGATTTGCATTTCAGCAAAATACCTTCTCGGTATTTTGGAGTTTTGGCTGATTTCTGTGAGTGACGTGGACATTAGCTCACCCTGAGCTGAAATGTGAGTTTCTAGGCGGATAATTCCAGCATTTGAGTTTCTAGGTAGGGGTTTAAAACAAACAAAACAACAACCCCACTCTTCAGAAGAGTGTGAAACCTCACCTGAAAACTTCTGAAAGACCCAAGGTGTAATGTACACTTCACATAGTTAGGTGGGTTTAATACAATTTTAGTCCTCCCAGGCAGGACTATTTGATATTTAAGCTAATGTGGTGCTGCAGTGTGATTAAAGAATAGACAAGGCACAAATAATGAAGACCAGGCAGAGGAGAGAATTGAAACTGCTGGGGGTTATATTTGCCTTCGCATCAACTTTCTTTTAAAAACCTTCCTTCATGCAAATCTAATAGACTGGAACAATCCAAGTCTTCCCCAGCAGCTAATCAAACACACACAGGTTTGTTTGTTTTTTTTAATGGTGAGAACTCACAGACCCAGTTGTGGTTAATGGAAGCTGTGCTAGCTCACCACTCATTAAAAATGTGTTTTATGTGGTTTGGTTTTTTTTTAAGGAAGAGGCAGGATCTGGCAATCACAGGCCAAAAGCCTCTGAGAATAGAGCTGGCCAATATTATTTTTTTTTCAGGCAGAAAAGAACCTCCCAAAGCTGTAAACTTTAATTAACAATTTATTAAAAAACTCTGATGAAACCTCCTCTGGGACTGCATCAAATAAACTCTGACCATGACCTTAATATGAGAAGTTGGCCAGTGTATGGCTTCTTCTAATCACAAATTCATTTCTTGTGTGGATTTGATCAACCACAAAAAACACCAAAACTGCTTTTTTTTTCTTCTATATACACACATGGATGTTTGTGTAAGCATATAAATACACAAACAGATATGTATAAACATTTGTGCTTATGCTGACATTTAATGTGTATGTAATTGTGTGTGAGTATGTCCAAATACTTTGAATTTGTGGATAATAAATCGAAATTTTCTATGCTAACAGGGCTCTCACTACTCGCTTTAAATGATGATTGTTTTTCTTGCCATCCTGGATACATCTTCAAGAGGAAAATCTTAATTTAGTGCCTACAACCAGCAACTTTAAATGGATCAGTAAATACAAGGCAATAGTTTTGTTTGGGCTGTTTTTCCTTCGTGCTTCATAATTGAATAGACCCTATAGATAATTAGACTCCTTTATGAATTTTATTAGGTTTTTAAAGCCATTGATGGTTTTAGCGTGAGGCACCCAGAAATCTGAAGCTCTTGGGCTTTATTTTTCCTATCTGCAAATGCATCTAATTCTAAACTGGAGAATTAATTCTAAATCTGCAGTGGAAGCAGATTTAATTCTTTCACTTTTTCTCCCCCAGGCAGAACTGTGTGTGCTGTGTCTGTCCAGCCCAAAAAGGGCCCCCAGCCTGTCCCTGTGTGCTGGCCTGGCCCTGCTGTCCCAGCTAAAACCAAATTATTTTACTTAATTCAAAGAATTAAAAGTAAGGAGGAGTGGTGAAGAGGAATATTTTTGTGGCTGCATCCACCTTTGGATCATTTTAGTTAATTCAAAGAAACGTGGTAAAGAGGAATATTTTGGTGCTTTCGTGCTCTGAAAACCAAAACATAATTCCTATTTTCATGTGGTTTTTTTGGTGTTTTTCTGTTGGAAGTAGGGGGTTCTGCCTGTGAACAGGGGAAAATTGCAGAAAGGACTTGCTGTGGCAGGAGTGCAGGGGAGAGTTTGGGCCCCAGGAGGGAGGTGTGGGCAAAACCAAGGTGTAAGCGTTTAGAGAAATGTGAACTGTGCTTCTCTGCTCGCTTGGGCACACTGAGAGGAGAGGCTGCCCGAGGTCCCTCAACAGAATCCTTAAAATAAAGCCCAGTGTAAACACAACCGAGTCGGAGGCAGTGAGCTGTCTGACCTTTTCTTTAAAGCTGAGGATGTTGGGTACTGTGGAGGTGAAAAAAGCGGGATAATGGATCCCTCTGGGGCTCGGGGTGGGCAGGTTTGGCATCAGGACCGTGAGCTTGGGCTGGCAGGGGAGGCCCTGGAGGGTCAGGGCTGGTGCAGAGACATCCTGAGCCTTGGGAGGCTGAGCTGGAACAGAGACTGGGCAGAGCCAGAGAATAAAGGAGATCTTTATTGAAAGGCCTTTAGGGTACACCTTGGGCAGGACAGGAGCCTGGCCGGGGCTGCAGCCAAGGTGGACCCAAAATGGTCCCCAAATGGTCCCCAAATGGTCCCCAAATAGTCCCCAAATGGACCCAAAATGGACCCAAAATGGTCCCCAAATGGTCCCCAAATGGTCCCCAAATGGTCCCCAAATGGTCCCCAAATGGTCCACCTGTTGGTTTGGGGATCAGTGCCTCCGCTTGGGTGTCAATTTGCTTACAGTTTAAAATGAGTTTACCAGAGCAGGTGGTTTGATCCCAGGGTCTTATATAGTGTATAATTCATATATATGTATTTATATATTTGTATTCATGTTGACTGCAGAGCTCTCAGCCTGGCTGCTGGTTTGTGGTGATGCTTTGGGAAGGGTGAGCTGGAACAGAGCCTGCACAGAGCCAGAGAATAAAGGAGATATTTATTGAAAGCCCTTTGGGGTACAGCCTGGCCAGGGCTACAGCCAAGGTGGACCCAAAATGGTCCCAAAATGGACACTATATATATATATAGATATAATATATATTATGAAATATATCAATACATTTTGTTCATGTATTTTTAAAAATGTGCAACTCCGCAGGTACTTCTTCTCTACTGTGGTGCTGTTAACTTTTAAAAACACTCCTTCTGCATGTCCTCCAGGAAACTGTGACAGGGATCCTGGTAACGTTTATTGAAGCTTTCAGGGTAATTGAGCTTTGATGGAGCAGAGACACAGAAATAAGCTGGACAACTGCCAGGAGCCGCATCTTAAGTGCAAAGAGGCATTTGCAGCTGGTGAAATAACACACACAGAACACACGCAGAACAGGGAAAAGCTGACAGGATAAATCCTGGCTGCAGGTGAACAGAGTTATCTTCACACGGGGTTAAAACTGGAATTCCTTATAAAGCAGTTCTAAATGACTTTTAGAGAAATTAAAGAATGAAACGTTGGCTGGGTTTTTTTTATTATTATTCCAGAATCTGTGCTTATCATGGAGAGAAATCCTTGGCAAATCCTTTTCCTTTTTCCTTCCATGCCCCTCTAGAGAAACAGGGCATTCATTATAAAAACCACTGCAATTCCGGTAATTGTCAGCATAATTAAAGAATTTTTAAAGCTTCATCCTGACACGTGAGAATTCCAAGAACAGTTATTGCTGTTGATTAAGAACAAACCCCAGCTCAGGAATAAAAAAAAAATAAGATAAAAAAAGAGGTTTTTTCCGTGTTCTTTGCCTGTGTGTGTGTTTCCAAACAAGCCTGTCACATTTTTTCCCCCTGTTGCTTTGCTCAGGTGAGATGAGCTCTTTGTAAACATCTGCAAGAAACCCACTCCACATCTCCCTTGGAGATCTCCCCTGCAAGAGGCTGCAAAAACCTGACAAGGAGGGGGTGGATGATTTAATGCCAGGATTTTCTCCCTGCTGAGAGAGTGCTCTCAGAGGTTTTGGTGCTCCCTTTGCTTTTCCTGTCTCCGTGTGCTGTCTGTTGTGTGACCTCTCCTGAGGAAAGGAGCTGTTGTTGTTGATGTTGCTGCTGCCGTTGCTGGTTTATTCGACACCAGGGACGGCCAAATCCTGATCCCACGTCTGTAGCTGCATTATTCGAGTACAAATAAATAAGTTCATACAGGGTGCGCTCAAGAAGGGAGGATGCAGCTCTCATGGAGCAGTCCCAGTGTCTCTTAGATAAATTCAGAGATGTTTTAGATCAACTCAGAGATGTTTTCTGTGCAGTTGTCAGATGGGGAAGGAAACAAGCACTTGAATGGACAAGTCTAATGAAACCCAATGATTTAAATAGCTTCTCTTCACTTTTTTTTTTTTTTTTTTTTTTTTGTCTTGATGTCATTTTGAAGGCCTGATGGGAATGTTGTAGTTATTCAGGTCCTCCAAGTGAATCCAAACGGAATGTGCTCCATAACGTGTTTGCTGGGTGATAACCCAGAGGTCTCGTGTCTGCTCTGTGTGTGTTGATACAAAAAAATAAAAATAAGGGAGATTTGTTGGTATCTCAGTGACTGCCACACCTCTAGCAAGAGAAGAGATGAAGTTCCAGGTCTGTCTGCTGAGCCCCCCTGGCTCCCACACTAATTTCCTCAGATCCTTGTTTGCAGGAGATGCTCTTGCTGAGCACATTATGCAGGCAATTTCACGCTGCAGACAACAGGTTCACTTCGGGGCTGCCTCTCAGCTCGGAGATGTGCAGCAGTTTTTCTGTGCAACTCGCGTGAAAATCAGGCAGATTTCAAAATCAATGTGCAGTGCCCTCTGTAAATCCCCTCCCCGTGCACGAATTCCGCAGATTCCAGAGTCAGGTGAGAAAAGGCAGACTAATACTGGTTGTTCTGTGTCGCGACAGAAGGATCCCAGTGGTGGTGTGAGCTGTGGCGTGGCATTCTCGAGGCTGCAGCCCAGTTTATTTTGCAGTGGTTCCCAAACCTTCACTCAGCATTAATGTACAACGTCTTACAGTCTAATGATGGCGTGGCTGCGGAGGAAATGAGGACAGCATTTGCATGCTAACAATAAAAAAGGGATAAGCAGCGTTTCACTGAGAGGCGAAATTAGGAGCAGAGGCAGCGAGTGTAAATTAAATGTTTGGAATCGTTACTTCCAAGCCATTTAGGATTTCTCCTCCCCGGCAGCTCCAAGCTTTCCGGCAGCAGGGAGACACGGGCTGCTCCTTGTGGCTGGTCTCCCTGTGGCTGGTCGTGTTTCCTCCTGCTCCCGGGGGCTGCCTCCGGGGCATTTCACACAGCTGGGTGGGGATTCTGAGCTGGGGAACTGCTGCTTGCTGTGTGAGGAGATCGCAGAACATCCTGTGGTGGCCACAGGCACAGGGGAGGATGAAAAGGTGCGGGAAAGAGCAGCGCTGCCATCGGTGGTGCGGAGCAAAGGAGATGCAGCGTCGTGGTCCCATGTCTTCTGTTGGGCTGGCTGAGCTCTCTAGTTCTTTTTGTTTCTTTTTGTCTGTCTTTTTCTAAAATTTTGATGGAGAAAATATATCACCTCTCTTAATCTGGGGGTTACAGTCATTATATACATATATTATAATATATATTGTGTTATATAATGTTTATCATATATTTATTGTATTATAGATACACATTATATATTATAATGTCTATTATTTCCTTGCAATATATAATATGATCATAATATTAATAATATTATAAACATGATATAAAAATCATAATCAGCTTCATGTAATGACTGGTCATACAGCTTTATGTCATGACCGACAACAGATTTCCCTCATCTTACTTCCGTGCCCTTGTGGGGTTTGTTTTGCTTTGTTGTTGTTTCATGTTTCTAAATCTAAGTAACCGTGGTTATTGTTTCAGTACTTACTGCAAACGTCTTCATTTGCTAAAGGGTTTTAGAAGCTAGGCATAAAACCCAGCAAAACAGGGGAAGTAAACCAGACTTTTTTAAAACGTGCATTTACTCTCTGAAGTTCTCTGGGGACGGTGATGACTCTGTTAAACTGGATATAGGCATTCAAAATTAATCAAGTATCCTGGAACAGGTCACAGAAGTAGTGTCTGCAGCGGAAGAAATTCCTCCCCAGTTGCCAAACACTGGAACACAATTTTCATCGAAGTGTTTTAAACCTGAGGAGATTTAAAGGAGGTGCAATGTGGCTTTGGTGGTGGACCCCGCAGTGCTGGATTAAGGGTCGGGCTGGATGGTCCTAAAGGTGTTCCCCACCTGAAACGAACCTCAGATCCTCAGGAGCGGGGTTGGAAATGTCCTCTGGAGGGAGGTGAGGGTGGAGGAGGTCCCTGCAGGGCTGCTGTGCCACCTCGACCTCAGAATAACCCCCGGGCTCCTTGAAGCGTGGTTGGTTGAGAAAGGCCCAGGAGCTGGGTGGGCTGGGCTCAGCTGAGCTTGGAATGAGGTGTGAGAACATCCCGGGCTGTGTCACAACCCCATTCCTTGGCTTTTCCCAGATTCTCAGCGCAGTTCCAGCTGTCACACCAGCTGAGCTGCGGCTGGTGCCTGGGTTTGCTCTGCAGCCGGGTCTGAACGTCAGTCTTCAGCCAACCCCACCGGGGTTTGTCAGGATGCGATTTTGGCACGGGGCACCGGAATTGAGCTTACCTTTAAGGTGAAAATTCACGTTTTCCTGACTAAGTCGCTGTCTTCTAACCTGGAATTTCCAGCCCCTTTTCCCAGAAGCAAAAAAAAAATACCCTTGAAAAAGTGATGCCGCAGGGACAGGGAGTGGTGCATGTTAAATATGCCTACTCCCTTTCCAAAAAAGAGTAAAAAACGAAAACAAAAAATAAAAAAAACCCCCAAAAATAACCAAAAACCCCCCAAAAACAAAACAAAAAACCCCTCAACCAACCAAACAAAAAAACCCCAAAAAACCACCCCCCCCCTCCAAAATAAATAAATAAATCAAGATTTCAGAGCCAGCCCAGGAGTCTTAGGTTTAGAACGCAATAAATTTCATAAATAGTGGTTTTGATGCACGTGGTGAAAATGAAATAAAGTCAAGTTACTTAAAAAAAAAAAAAAAAAAAAAAAAAAAAAGGATTCTGATGGTTCAGGAGAGCACTCTGGGGCCACTGGTGGTTCCATTGCTGGAAAAGCAATAATGCCTCATGATTAGATCCCAGCTTTCTCCAGCTGTGCTGTTCCCACCACTCTGCCAGGAGTGGAGGCTTCCTTTCCTCTGGGGTGCCACAACTTGATTTAAAAAGGAAGTCATAAACTAGAACACATGACACAGGGAAAGAAGGTTATTAAAGGAATTAGCAGGCAGTAAGCTGCTGAAGGCTGTCAGGGTCTATAAAATTAGAGTGGAAATGGGGTTTGTTGCCATTTGTTTTATTTTCGATGGCTGATGGCAAGAAATTCAAAAAGAGAGTAGAGTTGTAGGATTGAGTCAAGATATATTTTGGATAAAAAATGCAGAAGTGATGATAAGACTGAATGGGATTTCTGGTACGTGCAAACAGTCTGCAGGTAATTAAAATGGAAATTTCAGCAGCACTGCCTATTAATCACCTGACAGGTGTTTGCTTTGTGACCATTTTGCAATGCTTCTGGTGCTTGGCTGGTGCTGTTCCTGCCTTCAGAGGAGTCTGCTGATATCTCCTGGCTGTGCTTTGGCTGAGCAGATGCACAGAGGGAAGCTCCAGACATCCCAACACCTCCCTGGTTTACAGGGAGGGGAGATAAATTCACAGGTTCTGTGGATTTTTGGTGGTTTTGTTTGTTGGTGTTTTTTTTGTTGTTGTTGTTGTTGTTTTTTTTTAATATAGGGGAGATATTTCAATTGGCAGGAGGAAAAACTGTTATTAAAATCAATAATCAAAAGAAACAACCCAGAAAGTTCTTGCGCTCCTGAAATATTTGGAAATGTTGTTCTCGTCCTGCACGCCTGCCTTGGGAATTGAGGGGCTGGTGGTGTCTGCTCCAGCCCAGAGCACCCTGAGCAGCTTCAGATCTCATTCAGGTTTTGCCCAGCCGTGTGAGGCTCAAAGACGCAGCTCCCAAAGGAACAGTTCTGGGGTTGTGGCCACAGAACGACAAACTTCAAAGCCTCTGCAGAACCCCGACCCCAAAACCTTCACCTTGTCTTGCGTGTTGTTGAACATGTGTGCAGATCTTGGCCTTTTGATCTCAGCTAAAATATTGCCATGATCCAAATGGTTGACTTTGGTTTCGGAGAACAAATCCGTGTCTGAAAAGATTTATATATTTTTTTAATCTCAGTAAAAATATGGCTATTATCCAAATGGTTGACTTTGGTTTTGGAGAACAAATATGTGTCTGAGAGCAATTTTTTTTTTTTTTTTGTCTTTTTAAAGAGTTGTTAATTAAGCAGAATGTTTCCCCTCTGAAGGGATTGATGTGCTCTATTCTGCATCTTTTGTGCAAATCTCTCTGGGAAGTCAGAATTGATTCCCCGCAACGGTGGTGATGTCCTGAAATTCCACTGAAAAGTCCTGCAGTTCCCAGTCTTGCTGTCCACATTCATGATTCTGAAGGGCTGTAATAGGATCGTATCATCTCATTGGGACCAATTTTCTTCTGTCATATTTAAGCACTACAGAGGTTTTAACGATTTAATGGCTATATTTCATGCTTAACAAGAGAAACACTGTAATATTTCTCATCCTGTTATGAGTGCCCCTCTCCTGGTGCTCTGTTATTAAATATAGATTAGCTTTCCTGGAAAGAAAAAGAAAAAAAAAAAAATAGTGCTGTCATGTTCTGATATTTTAGATCTTTCTTATTGTTCTCCTAAATATTTTGCAGAGCTTATTTAACTATTCTCACCCAGCTTTTAATTTGAATATTAAATTGAATATTAATTGATTACGCCTTTTAATTTGAATATTAAAAAAATCAAACCAAAAGAAGTTAAACGACTTTTTGATCAAAGAAGCAAAGTTTTCTGTCCATCTCCTACTGGCTTGTGTCCAAGGGTGATGGGAGTTTGGTGCCCTGCTCTGCTCTGTCCCTGAGCAAAATTGTATTTGAGGAGGAGATTGGATCGTTCTCCCAGAGTGGAGTTTGAGAAAACACTAATTCGAACAGTTGGGCTGAATTATATTGGTTACACTGAATAGTAATTTCATTTTAATGATGTACTTTATGTAGAACAGGAAATCAGAGCTAATCATATGGAGCACTTTCTTTGGCCCTCAGCCTTTTTACACTCAAGCTCTGTCAGGTAATGAACAGGAACATTCCTCTCAAATATAGACACTGTTTAATGAAGATGCATAATAATTCGCCTATTGCAAGAGCAAATTCAGAATGTGAGCCAAAAATCAGGATTTTTTTTCCCATTTTTTTTACTCTTCATGAATACCGATCAGTTTCACCTTTAGGCTGGTCCTAAGTCAACTGCAAAGCAGAATTCTCTGGTGAATATATGAAGGTTTGGCTTTTCTTTTTCTTTTGAGCTGGAGAGAGAGACCTGTCTGTCAAGAGAAGTCATTGGCTTGACATAGAAATAATCTCAAGCTTTCCTTGGTGGGCCAAAATGCTGTGTCCTTGTTGAAAACACCAAGGGAGGGCTGAGAGCAGCTTGGCGCCCCTCTTCACTTCCAGTTCCTGGTCTGTAATGACGTGTCAAGCTTTTCTGGTTGTCCCGCATTGAAATTATCGGCAATGAGGTTTGCCAGCAGTGAATGCTGATGTTGCCATTCTGAAACAAGTTTAACTTCCAAAAGTTAAGCACCAAGAGGCACAGAGTCTTTTTTTTTTTTTTTTTTTTTTGCCTGTCATCCCTGCCAGCTGCCAGGAGGAAGGAAGGAAGCACCGGAATATTTAAAAGACACACAATCCCACATTTTGGTGAGCAATGGTGAAAGCCTGGCTGTGTAAGGTTGTAACACTAACGTTGATATGAATTATAGACACTCCTTTTATTTTACAACAAACCTTTTGTTTCAAACTTTCATGAATTCTGAGGGGGTTTTTTTTTTTTGAAGACTTTTTTTTCACTTTGAATATGTGCTTTTTTCTTCCTTTTGTCTAGCGAGGCAGGAAAGTGCCTTTTGAAAAAAACCTTTGGGTTTCTCCTGACCTATCGAGCTGTGCAGCTTTGATCTTTAGCTGGGCTGGGCCAGCAGCTGACCTTTGTGTTTCAAAGGAATCAGGATTTTTAGAACTGCTCCTTCCCATTTCCCCTCCGACCACCCCCCAAAAATCACCAACCAAGGCCACCCTTGATGCTGTTTTACACCACAACGACACAGACCCCGAGATTCAGAGAAATGACTCCTTCATTTTTGGGATGTGTCTCCCTTTTATACCATTTCACACAGACCAATCTGATGGGTGACACAAAGACAAATCTCTTCACTCACACTGCTCAGAGCAGAGGGACAGCAAGGAGAAGTCCCTCCTAGGGAAAGGAATGAAAAACAAAGTTACAGCTACAGAAACATTTCTCCTGTTTACAGGAAATTCCCTGGCAAAAGAATTTCAGAAAACCTAAACACCTCAGGCACGGGACCAGGGCTACACTCCTCTATCCTATTTCAGTGGGAATTGATTATATTGTGACTAAAGTTCTCTTGGGAGATGTGATTGATGCCTATAGCAAATTATTTGGTGGCTAGTGCTTGTGTCCACCCTTTCAAGCACGAGTGACAGGTGTATTTTATACTCCATCCCAAAATCTGCCCTTCTCCACAGGCAGTGACTGCCAGCTGTTTCCTGTAGCCCTGGTTCGTGCCTGAAATGTTTTTAGTTTTCTGAAATTCCTTTCCCAAAGTTTTCTGTAAACAAACAGAAAATGTTTTTGTACCTGTATTATGTTTACATTCTCTCCCTAAAAAAACCCCTTCTTCTTGATATCCTTCTAGTCTAACCAATATAATTTAAAAAGTTTACCTTTGTTTTCACCAATTAAATTAATCTGTACAAAAAAATATATTTAAAAAAAACCAAAACCACATCCCAAAAATAAAAAAGTCATTTTCAGCCTTCTAAAATCAAAGTCTCGTGTCTTTGGAGTGTCCAACGTCAGTTTCCCAACAGCCTTTTCAGGAACAGGAGGGCTTTTACTCTCCTGTCCATAAAAATATGCCTCTGCTGTCGCCACTAAACTTTATGTAAGCCATAAAATATCTTTTGGCTCCGACTGGAAACACAAGGAGAATGTTTGCACAGTGAATATCAGACATTGTCAGTGTTAATGTGTAATGTCTGTTGGCAGAGTTGTCTGTAAAGATTTTTTAGCCAGCCAAATGTTCCTTCTATTTCACTCAGAGCTCGTGTCTGTCACAGGACGGGAAGAATAACAGGTTGTATTAAAATTGGCTACAGGCAGTTGAATTTTTTTCCTGTTGCTAGCCTTTTGAGGAACCCCTGGCAGCAATTATGTATCTAAAAAACACCTTCTCTGCCAGTCTTCTTTAGCTGACTGTGGGTAGTGCGAAAGAGAAGAAGAAGCCACCATTGCTGCCAGGCAGGTCAGAAGTGCCCACATAAGGAGGAGACTCAGGTAGATGCCTTAAATCCCCCATCCAAAACTTTCATCACCATTCCAGAGAGGTAAACAGCATGGAGAGAGAGAAAAAAAATAATTGTAGAAAAGCTGAATATGGAGCAAAGAGTATATGACTATAAAATGGCTCTGAATATACTTGAGAATTAGATAGATAGATAGATAGCTAGATAGATAGCTAGATAGATAGATAGATAATTCTCAGGTATATATCTATGTATCTATGGGGTTTTTTTATCTATAGATGATAGATAGATGATAGATGATGGATAGATAGATAGATAGATAGATAGATAGATAGATAGATAGATAGATATCCCTGCCTCTAGGTTGGCCAGGCCTGGTGTAGCCCAAAGGAAGAAAAAATGTCCCTGGTGACTCCTGATGCTCCTAAGGGGATCATCCAGAAAGGATGCACAGATAGTTTATATAAAGTTGCACAACAGTCCAACTGCATGTGGAAATATGGTTTTGGAAATATGCTTTGTAGCTGAGAACCAAATCCCTGATTTTAAAAACAATAAAAAAATTTAAGCAGCTGACAGAATAGCACTTACTGCTGTACTCTCACACCTGGGCAAGCAAAGGGATTTTTCACATAAAATCCCTTTTCTCGTGTACAGCCTTCTTTATTTTGTGTGCTCGTGTAAGTGTGTGCAGGAGCAGCTGACATGGACGGGGAGGGCAGAGCCAAACCCCCAGACTGAGGCACTCCTGAGCTGTGGCGTGCTCAACCCCCAAATCGGGGCTTTCCAGCCTGAGCCCTTCGCTAATATTTATTCAGATTGATGATAAATGCAGTGCTCTGGAGCTAATTCGAGTTCCTAATGTATCTGCTGCTCAGTCATGACTAAAGTGTATAAATATCTCGCATTCATCTCGGAGCCTGTAGACATTCCAGCCTTTCTGTTCTTCTGGGCGGTATTTATTTATTTACGCCTTGGCTCGTTTGATAGATGGCAGCAGATAAATGTTTCCTAACTGGAGATGTCTCATTAGTTTTTTTGCTTTCGGTATCATCTGTCATATGACAGCAAACAACGGGGAGTTATGGGGGTTTTTTTTTGCAAGTTTGTGTGGCTGTGTTGAGTTTTCACTCTCAGTTGCTGCTGGGCTCTCATAGGTGAGGTGATACCACAAATAAATAAATAAATAACCTATATACAATATAGATAAAACCTATATATAATATATAGATAAAACATATATATATTATATTATATATATAACATATATAACCTATATATCCCAAGTAGTCATAAAATTAGATTTTATAACTGTTATATTTTATATAAAATTATAATTATATATTATATAAATATATGACACTATATATATTATATATGATATAATATCATACAATATATATGTAAATAATATAATATTATATATTATATAACTATTAAGTTTATATTATATATACTTCATATTTTTTTTTCTCTGCATTGCAATTACACAAAATGTTTTCCAGCTGTCTGCAGGAACATCAGCAGAGTAAAACAGATAAAATATTTATATGTGTATTTACAATAATACACGTAGTTACACATATATAAAGCATATATATAAAACATAAATATTAAAAAGTGATATATATAACTTTTATACATATATCCATATATGTATGTATATATGTATGTGTATATCTAGAGATATATATACATATATAACTTTTATATATAACACATATATATAACTTTTATACATATACATGCATGCAAATATATACATACATATATGTATGTCTATATGTATATATAGACATATATATACATATATATACCATTTATATATATACCACATATATAACTTTTATACCTATATAATATATATTTATATATTTATATATTTATATATTTATATATTTATATATAAAACTGAGGGCCACCCATAAAAGGATGAGAAATATCGCAGCGTTTCTCTTGTTAAGCATGAAACACAGCCATTAAACCGCTGCAGCTATACATAAATATAAATATACGAACGATATCTATACGCATAACCCCGGGAAGCACATCCCTGTCGGCAAAGCCCATCTTCCAGGAGGGCGCGTTTGTGCTCCCCGCGGAGCCGTGCCCGCTGCGTGCAGGGGAGCGGCCGGCCGCGCTGGGGAAGGTGGGGACTGGCTCGGGCTCGGCTAAGCCTCGCCTAGCGCGGCTGCTTTGGGATGCGCGGCGCACGGCGCCGGCGGTGCTGCAGGGAGCCGGCAGCGCTCAGCGCCTCCTCCGAGCCGCCGCCGGCCCCCCGCTACTCTCCCTCCAAACTGCTCCTCTGGGAGGGACACAGAATAAACAGGCAGCCGCAGAGCCATTTGAAATCACCTCTTTATTTATTTTTTTTTGGAGAAGGAGGCGGCAGCCAATAGAACCTTCCTCCTTTTTTAAAAAAAATTTTTTTCTTGGCTTTTTTGATTTTTTTTTTTTTTTTCTCCTCTCCCTACTTCTTACTAGAGAAATCCGTGTTACCTCAGCAATTAAGGAGAAGAGCCAGCACATCTAGGGTTCCGGGCTGGTGAGGGGGAGTAGCAACTTGTACCAGGTAGGAAAGAAGCCCTTTTCACCATCCATCCTTTTCAATCCATGCAGCTCAGTCACTCCTTTGCCGTGTTGCTGTTCAGGGGTCTCTGACTCGTGCAGACCTGGTGTCTGCCAGGGTGGAAAAAAACAAACCTCGGGGAGATTTAATTGCCAACGACCTTCAGGGTATTTCTTAGAAAGACGCTGGTGCTTAGTGCTGTAGAGCAAATCCACACTTTCATCTGATGGCTAAAAGTGTGCATTTAGCATCAGGATGCAGCTGGGTGAAACTGCAGCTGTTGCCCATCCACAGAACCGTGCCACAAACGAGCAAAAATTAGCCATTTTATAATAACTGAGGCAGCTGCTCTGCGTTTTTAGCAGCACGGCTTGTATCACTTCCCAAAACTTATTACCATAAATTCATCTCGTGCTGGAAAAGTCAGCGGATCTGCTTCGCTCTATTCAAAGTTATCCTGACAGTTATCTACTGTATTTTCGTAGTTACTTGTGCATATTTCATGAAGACTTCCCCAAACTTTCCCGAGGCAGCTGTCTGGTGGCGGGTTGGTGATTCCTGCTGACAAATAATTGATGTGGTGATTGCGGTGAGCGGTTGGGATGCTGGCTTTCCAGGCAGCTCCCGAGGTGTCTGAGGGCTGGGCTGGAGCCCGAGGTCACAAATGCTCGTTTTATCTGTGCTGTGGGACAGAGGGCAGAGCGAGGAGGAGGAGGAGGAGGAGGAAGGTGGAATTGTGCTTTGTGGTCTCCTGGTGCAGTGTTTTCCTCCTTGTGCTTTGATTTGTGCTCACTCGCAGGGAGGGATGGTTGGGTGACACCTGCTCCACCTGTGTGCCATGGCAGGGATGGGACTTGATAAATTTATTAAAAACAGGAGTAAAAACTCATCTCCATGAGTTCCGAGGTGGAGGGTCAGCCCTGTGAGTCTCACTCTGTGGCACTCGTTGTGGGATCAGTTTGAGTGGTTGCCTTCTGGGCAGCTGAGGCAAACTTTTGCAATCTTTAACATTTTCTTCTACCCATCGGACCAGAACTCCCCAGACAGGGAATATCTAAATAATAAGTATCTATACACATTTTGAAAGCGTAAACAGTGGTGTCAGCAATGCCCACGGATTCTGTTGCTTGCAAGAACACCTGAAAATAGTGTTCAAACCAGCCAGAGCTTGGGTAGCGCTGCTGTAATAAAAACCCAAACACTGATAACAGCACAGCTCTCCCAATACCCACACAACCTCTTCCTCTAGGTAATTGCTCTATGCAGAAATAGCTCCATATATTTCGTTTAAAGCCATCTTGTGACTCTTATCTGTAAGAAAAAAACTGTTGGGGATGTCTGAATCCATAACCTGTTGTTTGTTTGTTTGTTTGTTTTCTGATGACCATAATGAAAAAAACAATTCTCAGAAAATGAGAATTGTATCTGATAGCAATAAAAAGCTAAGGAGGTACAAGAGGAATAGCTCTGAAAATTACAGCTGTGAAATAGAGGTGAGAGCTAGTCAGTGACCAGCACTGGTTAGAGGGTCTGGCAGTAGGTGGGGACAGTTTTACCCCCTGGCTCATCCATCCTGAGAAATTCAATGCTTCAGAAAACTCACACTTGGACAGCGCCAGCTCAATTAATAATCTAGATGGGAAGGAAAGTAGAATGGGGAAGTGATGCCTTGACTCCTTTAATTTCTCTTGACATATGAAATTGGAGATGGTGAAAATGATACTCACGCCCTTCAGGTTGTTTTAACAGGTTGATGTAACACTGAGGTGAATCATTACCTTAAAGAGAAAAAGCAGGTAATAAGTTGAACACATCAATGCATTTCAGTAGAGACTCCTAAAATTCAGGTTTCAGAAATATTTGAGGTGAATTACCGTTGGTGGGTTTGGGATTTATGGGGGTTTTGTTTGGTTTTATTTGTTTGGGGTTTTTTTTTTAACCTCCAGTGCAAATGCTCACCCTAGGGATATGTAGAATTCTCAAACATTCTTTTAAAAAAATATTAATTGACTCAGGCCTTAAAATTTTGGCTTGAAAGGGCTTATTATTTGTTAATGCACTGCCCCACTTTGTAGGTTTCTCAGAGAGAAAGGGATGACAAGGACTGTGCCTTGGGATCTGGGGTTTCTATGGTATTTCTTGCAGGGCACTACCTTTCTGTGCCTCAGTTTACTCAGAAATGCAGCTGTTGGCAGCTGCCTAGTGGCAAACATTGCAGATGTGAGTTTTTCTACATTATCCTCACTCACACTAGTAGTGCTTCGTGGAGATTTGCTTTCTTGTGACTCTGGTTCACCTTGTAGCTTATGAACTTGGCTTTAATTATTTCTCTGGGTTTTATTACCTGTTCTTTACACTACTAAAAACTGGCTGAGCAAGCACTGTTTTCTTTACGACTGCAAATCATGTTTTAAACTATATAAAAAAAGCAGAAATCTTTCTGCTTCATCCCTACCCTGGAAGAGACTCCCCTTTCTGCAGAGAGCTCAGTGGGGATGTGGGACGGCCCCTTCCATGGGGGGAACCTTTACCAAGGCCCTTCAGGAGTCCCCGAGAGCAAATCTATAATGTCTGTGTGTCTGAAAGTGGGTTGGATTGACTGTCCCAGAAATCTCATGATTTCTCTGCAGAAATGGCGCGATTGGTTCTGTGTAGTATTTTTTTTCTTTTAAAATATCAAACCGGACAAATCTGACGTCCAGAGGTATCAAACTGAGCTGAAATAGCACTGTCACGTTGCAGTGTGTGGGTATTCCTTTGCACTGCTGGCTTTGACCAAATCTCTCCATCTTTTAAGATGGAAAACTTGGACTCCCAATGCCTTTGGAAACCACACGATGGAGTTTCAGATTTGTTGCAAGGGCCAGTATGAAAGGAAAAGCCCCTCTCCACGGCTGATTGATGTTTCTTGGTGCTTTTTGGCATTTCATTGTCTCAAATAATTGGCCTGACCTGAGAGTCTGATGTTAGGAAAGGGACTATCAAACGCAGTGTAGGACATTCTAAGTGTTGATGCAATTCTGCGTTGCTGTGGGTCCCCAGGGTGGCCATTATCTTTTCATCTAGGTTTAGTTAATTTTAATCACTTCCTTGGTTCCTTTGGAAGCGAAACCACTAAGCAGGCAGTCCCAGCAATGTGTGATGACTGCGAATTCATCCACGAGGATCTCCAAACAACCTCACTGGTGGCAATTATTCTGAGCAGACATGTCAGCGCTCAGCCGTGTCCTCCTTCTGCTGCGAGCACAAACAAGACTCTGGGACTAAATTTTTCCTTTTTCCACTGTCAAGACGTTCAGTAACGTTTTTCCAAATGAATAGCTGGAGACAATCAGGGACTTTTGTGCTTTGCTTTCGACGTTTGCAAGGGATTAGAATTAATGGCTGGGCTCAGGGGATGGGAATTAATGGCAGGGCTGACTAACACCAACCAACCAACCATTGGACTTGGCTGCCAACTTTAGGAAAATAGTAGGTTACTTAACAGCACACAACTTTTAGGATTTATTTAAGCAATAATCCTCCAGAAGCCAATCATTACTGGCAATTAACTGTTGGTTTGTGGGTTGTTGGACCATTAATGTTCTAATAAACTGACTGTTAACTACAGTAACAACAAGTTCTGAGCTGTGGATTTGCTCTGACTGCGGGTTTTATCTTATATAACTTTTTTTTTCTTTAAATCTGGCCTACACTTTTTTAACAGCCAGGGACTCATTAAATAATTTATTCTCTATTAGTGCCTTCTGATGCTGTGTGGAAAGGCTGTGATGTTGGAGCTGTATTTATCATTAAGGCTACACTTCTGACAGAATGTGAAAACCTTGCGAATTTTCCGCCTGAAACTTTATTGCTGCTTTTAAAAAGACACTTAATGCAACACTTCCGTTTCAATAATAATTTAAAACAGAGTATAAATCTGATTTCTTTTTTTCTTAAAAACCTTTTTTCCTCCTGAGTAAAACGATAACAGCCCTGATCTGACTCAATCAGTCCCAGCAGAAGTGTTTAGCACAAGGAAGTTCTGATAAAGGTCATTTGTGGAATAAGCAGAATTGGAAAAAATAGCTTGTCATGTTTCTGCCTTCTCAATATCCTCAGCCTCATTTAGAGCTTAAAATGGGAAAGCAAAACTGAATGGTGAGAGAGACAGAAAATAAACTCGAAGCTGCAAAACTGCTATTTTAATAAGTTTGTTTAAATTCTGGTTTTATTTAACACTGTATTCTGTTTCATTGTTTCACTTTTCAAGGGTCAGAAAAATAAAAGGAAAGGAGCAGGCTGGATATAAAATTATATCTTTTATAAAGTGGCCCAGCTGTTTTATCTGTGTGGGCTTCGCTTGCTCGAGCCAAGAGTCACCAATAGCTGAGGGTGCAAGTGTCCCTGTGTTGACTTTTCCCTAATGGAATTGAGGTGGGCAGCTCCACTAAGCCTGATTAGAACCATCACAAAATCTGCCATGCTGCAATGAAATGTAGGGAGATGGATTTAGGTCAGTATTTAATGAGCCCCACACACAACGCTGGCAGAAAAAAAAACCCCCCCCACAAACCCTTAAAAGTTAAATATGTCATCTGAGTAATTTAGAATAAGATAAACCAACCCAGACACGACACGATTCTTTAGCGTGAATCTTCCCTGGGACAGAAAATGGGGCTATTTTTGCAAACCAGAAGGAAATATCACAGGAGGGCTTGTGCAGTGCCCCCTGAGCAGGTTTGGCAGGTGTGGCGTGGTCGGGGCTGGAGGGAAGGGATGGACCCAGAGTGTGGGAAATGGGTTTGTGGAGGATTCTCAAAGCCTCTCGTGGTCTTGTCCATCCGCGTGCGAACTCTGAGATCAGGCGTGTGACTTGGAAAGGCCATGGGGTAGGACAGACGTTGCTGAGAGAGAAATGGAACTGGAGACAAGTTCCAAATGATGACTTTGCACACAGACCAGATATTCTGGAGAACTAGAACTGTGAAAGACGTGTTGTAGCAAGGCCCACGTGGGGTATTTTAATAGATGATTGGCTCAGAAGCATTAACAGCATTGTGTGGCAAAAGCTGAAAGGCCAAGAAACACTTATACTGGATTTTAATTAGGAAATAGTTTGGGCTCTGATTGTGATGGCGTGAATTGTAACATCGGTACTGTCTCACCCTTCACGTGAGACTGAAAATGGAATAAAATCTTTTAAAACTCCTCTCAGGAGCCCCATCTCTGGGTCAGAAAAAGGGTTTTCCAGACAAATTGATGCCCTGTTTGAGGGGTATCTCATCAGCCTTCCAGTGCCTGAAGAGGATACAAGAGAGCTGGAGAGGGACTTTGCATACAGGCATGGAGTGATGGGAGAAGGGGTTAAAAGGGCTCTAAATTGATAGGGCAGATTTAGATGAGATGTCAGGGAGAAATTCTGATCCTTCCACTGGCACAGGGTGCCCAGAGCAGCTGGATCCCTGGCAGTGCCCAAAGCCGGGCTGGATGGGGCTTGGAGAAACCTGGGACAGTGGGAGGTGTCCCTGCCCATGGCTGGGGTTGGAACCAGATGATCCTCAAGGTCCCTTCCAACCCAAGCCATTCTATGGTTTATGAAAAATCAATCACTCTTTTTGCAGTTCAAAACCTCTTGGTTTTTATTTTAAGCAACCAGGCTCAGGGTTGATGGCCGGTAAACTCTGTCAGGAATAAGGCAGCTTGTTGTAGAGCTGCAAGGGAGGCAGAGAGATGGGAGCACGATTTTTATTACATTATGGTGCATTGGTTTGGTACAGTAAATGCATCTCTGAAGCACCTCCTTGGATAAAGCAACTTACTGTGGAGAGTGTGGGAGGTGGGGAGAAG
This sequence comes from Chamaea fasciata, assembly GCF_029207755.1. Classification (NCBI taxonomy): domain Eukaryota; kingdom Metazoa; phylum Chordata; class Aves; order Passeriformes; family Sylviidae; genus Chamaea; species Chamaea fasciata. The sequence continues at coordinate 8,421,280 of NW_027094107.1, forward strand.
GAGGACCACTGTGTTCAGCACCCTGCCTAGCACAGCGTGCAGAAATTTGGAGGTACCTGTAAAGAAACAGAAGAAAACAACACAAATTCTGAGAAAGAAATTACTTCTGTGGAGTGGCCATGCTGTTGGGTGCAGTTTCCTTCTGTGCTCTTTTTTCTTTTTTTTTTCTCCTTTTCACTTCAGTGTCAATCAGGCCGGTACAAACCTCTTGGAGAAGGCAGGCATCATTCAGGAGAGGGAGGAAAAGTAAAACAGTTGTTCTTACAGGCAACTTGTTTATTTTGTGATGTCCTTTCTGAAAATGACAGCTCTTTAATTGAAGTCGGTTTTCCTGGTCTAAAACATATCCATCAAGCTGTTGACATCAGTGCTTTGTTGGACGTGAGGCATAGCCCAGAGCGTTCCAGAGTGGCTGTACCTGTATTTACATTTGCCTACAAAACACCTGCCAGGTTTAACAGCAAAGCACCACACAATATAATGGACCTTTAAGCCTGCGGAAATGAATGACAGGCTTCTGGTTTTATTTTTTTCCACGGCCAGGATAAAAGAATACTTGTGTGGGATAATAAAACAGAAAAAATGGTTCGTTTAAGGCAAAACTACTTTTTAACTGATTTTGCCTTATTAATACTTTACCTGTAGACTTGGAAATCAGAGGGAATAGATGCTGGACAGCTCACAGAGGCGAGGGAATTAGAACCCCCTTTCAAGTGAATTGCGGCCTTTAAGGACTCAAATATGTGAAATTAATTGTTCTTTGGTATATTAATATCAATCTACCATCTAGGAACAACGTTTTTTTGTAAGGGAGCATAATTCAGGCAGAACGACAGATGAGGTACATGCTGCACTGACACGACACCGAACAGTTCACTGGGATTTTACTGCGACACAAACCGAACGTCAACAGCTCGCAGCTGAATTATTGTGTTGGAGTTCCAGCCCAGCATTCACCACTGGGGAGCCTCTGCAGCCAGACAGAACAGCTGCACAACAGCCTTGCTCTGCTCACCAGGAAAATTTCCCCCCATTTTTGGGCTGAGTTTCCTGAGAAGGTCCCTACAAGGGAGCCCAGACGTGAGAGATCACTCCATGAGAGGTCCATGTTCACACCGTGCCCCCACACAGCCCCGCCAGAGCCCCACTCCTTCCCTGCCCTGGGCTGCAGTGACAGGCACCCAGGGCTGCCTGGCACTTGTCCTGGAAGCTGGAGCGCTTGTCTTGGTTCACGAGGCACTGAGATTTTTAGGGCTTTATTTAAAAAGCAGTTGTTCGTACTCTTCCCTTCAAACAGCCCACGGAATACACTTCAGGGTTGGAATTTTTAGGCTCGAAGGAGGGTCTGCCATTCTTCCCAGGTGCTGTACAGAGACCAGTGGGAGGCAAGGAGTAAATCACAGCAAAAAGAGGATGTCTTCTTCGCATGCCGTCTCCTTGCATAGCGTCGTCCTCCCTAAAATTTGGTGTGATGCTGAAATTTCCCAGTTTGTGCAGCAGGGATTTGGATACCTGCACCAAGCATAAAGAGCACCACAGGAGCCCTCCCGCGTTTGGCAGATAAACCTGTGTTCTCTGCTCTCTTTAGACGTTTATCCAGGATTCTGCTCCACCTGGGCAATTCGCTTCCAAGCAATGTTAGTCCACACAGAATTCTGGAATCTGACAACACCTCTGGACACTTGTTTGTGGACCAGGAGGTAAAGAACAGCCCCTGACACTTGTGCCTGTGTTTTTCTTCCTTTGCTCATGTTTAAAACCAAGGGAATGAGCTGACAGGAATTAGCCTGAGTAGCCCAAGACATGAAATGTTTTTTTACTGCCGTGACTGTTGGCAGTTTTGAAGAGAATTACAGCAGGTCACACGCTCCGAGAGTTTGTTTCTCTTTCTGTAGGAAATTTGAATAATCTTTCTCTCTCTCTGTGACTTTCCCCGCTGAAATTCTATGAGGCAATATGACAGGGAGCTGTAATGCTTAATTATTAAAAAATCTAAATGTATAGTATTCTGCAGAGGGGTAAAAATGAGCTTTTGTAGCTCTCATAAAATTGCTTGAAGGCAATTCTTCCAATTATGTAATGAAAAATGTGACAAAACCGGAGGAAAAAAATCTAAAAATGACGAAAAAAGTCTGTGCTTAATTTTAAGACTATTTAGATTTTCAGAATCCGTGCTCTCATTACAGTCTTTGGAATGAATGTGTTTAGAGTTTGATGCGACACTGGAAGGGTTTTGCTTATTAGCCTCAGGTGAGTGCTCCAGGAGGCTCTTGGAAAACCTCCAATTTCCCCACTTCACTATCAATTAATTACACCCTCGAAGTTCATGGAGTTTGCCTAATTGTTTTGGAATGTTTTTGGAGCTGCATTTACATTTTGAGCAGGGGCACAGTGTATGAGAACGGAATATCGTGTGTGGAGAGAAACTGACACTGTGAAACGTCCTGTGACATTTGGGAAAAGAAGGGTCAGGAATTGGTGTGAGGGGCTGCAGCCTGCACCTGGGCAGGTGTGACCACTGCAGGTTACAGGGGGGATGGATGTGGATGTGTCCTCTGGCCTCCCATAATTACACCTGGTCAGAAGGCAGATTGAAGGTGACAGCCAAGCCCACGGTAAAATGTTGTGTTTCCTCCGTTTCTAGAGGAAGGAGGATGCCGAGAGGCAGAAGGGACAAGAAGAAAGGATTCTCCCAGGGTGCTGGATTTTTTGCTTTGCAGCACCTGTTCCCACATGCAGTATTTCATGTAAAAGCAGTGACTCTTCCACTAATGCTTTCCTGCAGGATAGAAATGGATTTCTGAATTTCAGGAGTTGTTTTGCTGCATAAATAACCCCAAGGGCTAAACTGACATGCAGCATCTGTGCTTCTGATCTGCCAGTGAAGGAGTGAAAGGATCCTTCTGCACTCTTCGTTCTTTTTTTGGCTGTTGCTGGTGGTGTGGCTAATGTTTCTGAAATCCTGATGTGTACCAGTTGCATTGTTTTCTACGTTATTTCTAAGCTGTCTGGCAAAATACTATGAAAAATACAGTTATTCTCAAGTTAGGTCATCATTCAAACCTTTGAGATGGAAAAACCCAAAAGCAGAAGGGAAAAAACCGTAAAAAAATAGATTTCCTGGTAGCACAGGTAGATTGATCATCAGAGACAGGCCAAGAACTTCATTTTCCTGGGGTTGGCATTGGTTTGTTCATCACTCAAGTTTATATTTCAGTTTTCCTGGAGCTGGCACACACGTGTGGTTTTCTCTGAACTTGAGGAAGTTTCCAGTGCCCTACATTGGTAACGGTTTGACTTGCCTTTAGAGATATTAGCTTTCCCCATGGTAATCTTTTCATGATAAATGAAGTAGCTGCTTTAAATCCAGTGAATACCTGCAGCCACCCGGGGCATCTCCAGGTACAGGTGCCTGTTTAGTGTAGAGGTGTCACATGTGAAGTTTTAAGTGCCATGACTTTGGTTTGGACAATGGGCTGGATGGAGATATTTAGAAATGTGAAAGATGCACAAAACAACTGATAACCGTGGATAAGTAGAGTGCCTGGATGTCTCTGAAAACTCCGGTTGACTTTCAGAGAGAAAGACCAAAATATTCTGGAATTTTGCCTCAAGCTGTTCAGAGTCGTTGCAGTGACAATATCCATCCCTGGAATCTGCCAGGGACACACTGAGGTTGTGTCAGGTACTGGGGCTACAAGTCAGTCCCTCAAGAAAGGCTCCTGCTGTATCTTGGTTTTTTTTAAACTTTAGTAATTCCCTTGAAAAAAAAAAAGAATTAGCAAACCAAATTTTTCTGAAGCCCAAAATGTCTGTGGGGCCTGTCGCAGGGGGAGTCCAGAATTCCACCCAGGAAGAATGAAACCACCCTGAGCACTACAGTAATTCTGTCTGAATGAAATTCAATAGGACAAAGCACAAGATCATGCACAAAACCAACACATTTCTGTTCTAAGCTAGGGGCTTGTTAATTGGAAATGACAGAGGAGGAGAAAGCCCCAGGATGACTGCAAGTCATCAGTGCGAAACATCAACGGATGGGGCAAATACAACCTTACACTGTGCCAGATGAGATACTTGTGTCAGCAAAGGAAATAAACACCTGAGCTAGGTGCAGCAGGAACGGTGATGTGGGACGTTTGTAATAGTTTTCTTGTCCTGCTTTTAATTAAAGTGAATTCAAACAGGAAAGGTTACTGGGATGTTCGGGAGAATGGGGAGTCTCACAGGAAGGACAAACTCCTGACTCCCCTGAGCTCTTGTGTTGTGCTCCAACATCATCCTGCTCCTCCCCAAGTTTTCGTGTTGGGATCCACACCTTGTGTTGTGCTCCAACATCATCCTGCTCCTCCCCAAGTTTTCGTGTTGGGATCCACATCCCTGCCAGCTCTGTCACCTTGGGACAACCCGATCCTTTTCCTTGCAGAACACTGATTGTGTCTGATCCCCTTCCGTGCACACTCACAGGCCACAGCAGTGGGAATTCCGCAGCGAAACCTTGAGAAATCCCACAGTGCCTGAGGGCACTGGGGTAGCTCTGAGAGCAGATAATAACTGAAGTCACAAACGCTGCCAAATGGTAATTGTGGGCTGAAACTGCAGTCGTCACAAAGTGGAATTGCTGGGGGGGAATTCCTACAGCCACCATGACCATGTACAGAATCTTATCTTTCCTTCCCCCTAACTTGAATTTTTGCTGGATTGTATCTTGTCCTTCAATATTAATACCTGTTTATCTTTTGATTTTGTTGCTGAACTATTGGTTGTAGTTAAAGGGGGAGCACTTGGGCAGGCAATGTTAAGCAGAGATGTTTTCTTTTGGACTGTGCGTTTGTAAGGTGATCACGAGGTAACTTTCAACAAGAAAAAGCCTTATTCCAAAATAATTTTCCATTTTGCTCTTTGAAATTGGTTCTTATGTTGACTGCACGTGTTCTTTTCAAAGTGGAAGTTAAAGAAATGCTCTTCTCTGCATCCTTTCCAAGCCAGTCAGTTCCTGTGATGATTAGACAGCTCCTGCTTCAGTGGAAAGTAACCTTTTTATTGTCCTCAGAAGGTAAAATAATGTCTCTCTGCCACAGAATCAAAGGCTGACACAGAACCAAGACCAGTTCCTACACCCCTAAGTGTGCTCTCAAAACACAATTATTGCCAGGATAGGCTTGATTTTGTTGGCAGTTTTAATACTTAAGGAGAAGTAGCAAGTAACAGACATCTTGAGCTTGGGGAGAAATATTAGACTAAGATGCTAATTTAAAACTACAGATTCAAGTGTTCCTCCTTGAAGCTTGAAAATTCAACTCTTTTTTTTTTTTTTTTTTTTTTTTTTTAATAGCATAATGTAGAGAATGACTGCCTGATGTAGAAAAAGGAAGCTCTGTGACGGATTGATTAGGAGATATGCACTTCTGGCACATCCACTATCAGAAAAATGCCTGATTACATGAAGGCTGAAGGAATAGAAATGACTCTTCATATCCCTCACCTCTCCTCACACCACTCAAAATCTCTGCCTGTGCTTCATGAGGAGTTTCAGTCCTTGAATCACGCAGCTGACAAACTTTCACATAAATTTATCTCAAGGAGCGTTGCCTGAATTGATTTAGGATAAACTGGCTTACTTCAGAGAGACACGGATCTCAACCTGTGCTTTTTGAAGTAATTATTTGAGCTGCAGGTGTGAAGAACACAACGGTTGTGTTAAAAACGTGACAGTTTTACCAGCCACGGTGATTGTGGACACGGGAGGAAATTTAAGCCCGAAGGAAAGCTTTGGCAGTATTGTTGAGAGCTCTGCAGAGTATAAAGCTGTGCCAGCCTCTCTTTGCATCACGTCCAGGCTTCCTGGAGCTGGAACAGGCTCCTGTTGGGAGCCATTGGTTGACTCTGTTTTGCGCTCCAACCACACAGACTCTGAGGTTCAGAAGGCTGGAAATGACTCCTCTATTTTTGGGATGTGTCTCCCTTTTACGCTATTTTACACAGGCCAGTTTGGTTGGTGACACAGACTCTCCATTTTGCCTCATTTCTCTGGCTTGCTAGTTAAGCTCAGGGCTTGTGAGCCTGTAAACCCTGTAAATAATTAAGATATAATAAACATTCCAAGTCCAAACTCAACATCTTCGTTTCCCATGGTATTCATCCCAACCTTAGCAGAGAAGAAGAAATGCCAAACCCCTCACACAGCCCCGAAGTTAAGGGGTTATCCATGGCAGTTCCTTTCGTGCTCCCATGAAAACCAAGGTCTGGCTCTGCCCTGAAGAGGGAAAGAGGGAAATTCCTGCTGTAGAAACTGCAACTGCACCCTGAATTTACTCCTCTCCTCTGTCCCAGCCAGTGCTCTCACTACAGAAGCGTTTGTGGCATCTGCTCCTGCCACACTGACTCACCTTGGAGAGGGAATGAGTCAGAGCTGCACGTTGGTAGTGGCAGGGAGGAGAGCAGCAATCCTCAGCTTGATTTCTCTTTGTTTTCTCCTGGAGCCCTTTTTTCTCATTGCTCAGCTCTAGTGAGCATTCTCCATATGTGTTTAGTGTTTTCACATATGTTTCTGTGTATATTTAATTGTCTGCAGTAGACTCTTCCCATCTTGTCTTCCTGCTTCTTGTGTCAACTGTCTGTTTAGATTTTTTTTTTTTTGAGCCATTTGAAAAGAGCCATTTCTTTGTTTCCATGCAGCATTCAGCGAGATGCAACCCTGCAGTTAATTGGAGGCTCTGAATAATCTTGCCAGTTAAAAAGTGTAATTACTGACAGCTCTCAGATTTTGGTGGGTTTTTTTTAAATGTCAGGGGGGAAAAAAATGACAGGTTCTTATCAAAATCCATTTTCCTGTGTAGATTCCTACAACTCACAGAGAAGGAATCTACCAGCAGATAGCAGTGTGACTGTAGTATCTCTGCTGGCATTTTAACGAGCCTATTTTTGTGCCGGTTGTAAAACCTCACGGTTTGTGCTATTGGAAAGATTTTAGGGCTATTCTGTATAGAGAACTCAAGCTTTATGAAGGCAAAAAGACAGAAAATAGGAATACTTCCTTTCTGAAGCACGCTCTGCACAGGCCTGTGGCATGTGAAGGCTCGTCCTGAGCACTGTGGAAATGATTTGCTGTGTCTCTGTACCAAGGTTCTGTTCTTTCAGAATGCTCAGCTTGGCTTCAGGAATCCTTCATCACCCGTTGATGTTTGTCTTAGCGATTTGCAATCTTATTTCTGGTGTGAAATGTCGGGGTTTGGTTAATGGTTATGATTTTGTCAGCGAATAGATATGAAGTATGCCTTAATCTTCTACACTTACATTACTTTGCCACCATTTACTGTTCATTTTTTTTAATTGAAAAGAAAAGGGCACCTTTTCTTTTTTTTTTTCTTTTTTTTCAGTGTTGCTGTGGTTTTTAGGCCCCGTGTGTTAATATCTAGATCTTTAGTGGCTGGACTTGCAGCATTTGTAATCATGGTCAGAATGGCAACAACGCCAACACCGCGGGAAATGCCAAGTCTTCTTAGTAAGTTTGTACTTCACCAAAGCCTCTCTTCCCACAGTTAGCACCTGCTATCTCGAGAATTCCTGAGCGTTAGACACCTTTCCGAGAGCAGATTATGTGCTTTCCCTGAGAGCTGCTGCTCTGAGGTGTTGAAGATAAATGTGAATCTGTCTTCCTGTCCCTTTCCATGACAGCAGCAACAGGAAAGCTCCAATCAGTTGGTTAATGAATCCGTGTGATAACTTCATGACTCTTCATTTTCTCCCTCCTCTGCTTTTGGCAGTCCCGGAGATGTTAATCTCTGCACATTTGCACTCGAGAGAGGTCTTTGCCTGCTCTACCTACAAAACCCCAGCGTGTCAAAAGGCAGCGCTGCTGATCTCATCTGAATTTCATTCATCGCAGTCCCCTCGTCCTCCCCGGGCAGTTGTCACCCTGTCCCTTCAGAATCCACCACCCAAATGACACTTTGGGTGTGATGACAGCCCCATCATCCCCGTCCCTGCTGAGCTCTTTGGTCATCCCCTGTGCTGGTCACTCCTCAATCCCTGATTTCCCCTCCCGCACAGTTTTCACCGTTTGTGTGAGGTGTGGGAAGGTGACTCCCTTGGGCAACATCAACACCCTCGCTTCTAGTTCTCTACTTTTGACCACGTGTTGGTTCCACTTTTGCCTTTATTTTATTTCCGGTGTCAGTTTTTGTTCAGTTCACTTGAAGGTGGCAATGGTTGGACACAAAACACTCTCCAGCTGCACTTCAGGATTAAAATGTGTCCACAAAATGGAAAACTGGTCACGAGGTCTCGCACAAAACCTTTATAAGTTTTGGTCCATTTGCACTTTGGGGTTTAATTGTCCCATTCCAGCTCCAGGCTGTGAGGTCCCATCCTTCCTGTCCCTCCCTCCAGCCCACCCTTGGTTGTGCTTTTGGGCTGACAGTTGTCCTCGGTGTGCAGCAGGAGAAGGGTTTGTTTTGTGTCCCTGCTGTGTGCAGAGCTGAGTGACACTGACTGTGAGCTCAGAGCTGCACCCCTGGGCAGCGCAGAACCTGAAACACAGGGGAGATAAAACTTCAGGCATCACCCCAGTGACACTGTCACTGTCCCCTTTACTGTGGTCGAGCACAAAAGGTCTTGTTTGAAATGTAGAAATTATGCCAAATAGCTTGATGAGATGTTAAGTGGTTCATTAATGGTTTGAAAGGACTTTGGGAGTACCCTACAGAGGCACTACATTTAAAATAGGATCATTTTAGAGTAACTTTCGAGGGGTTTGGAGAAACAAAGAGTAATTTTAGTTGATAATTTTCATAGTTTGGACAACAAACAGAGCGCTGAATACAACAGCAGCAAAAGCCTAGAATAGCTAAAATGATGTCAGGTTCATCTTCTGCCAGCAAATGCTGGAGCCCAATCTACAAAACCCAAGTCCTATGTCAAATAATAAATAAAATAGAACAAAACAGCTTACAATCACAAGGCGATTATGTTCTTAATGCCCTAAGAATGGATAAACGCGCTATTTCCTGCACTTGCACTCCTGGATACATGAATGAAAATACATTTAAAGGCAGCCCATGCATTAAAATTTCATGGTAATTCATAACACAGATGCTAAATTCAAAGGCAATATCACCTAAATTTAATCCGTTCTTTGTAAGCACTGTAATGCAAGCACACAGCACAGACACTGCAGTCCAGCCTCTGGCAGCTGCCTTTGCTACTCTCTGTTATCTGTGAATTATTTGCAAGATGGTTGAACGTGGGAAGCAATTTCCAGTTTGCATAGGTCAGTATTTCTGAAACACTTATCTTGGAGCAAAATGTGAATAATACCACGAAACACATCGTGTTGCTCACAGTTAAATCCATGGATCCCCTAATTGTTTTTCCTGTACAGCACTGCTCAGCTCTGCAGTCAAGGGATTACTTTCTTCAGGCACTAGGGAGCAACAGCTCTTCACTTTCCTGTTATCCATATTTTCTGCTCTTTCTGACTCCTCTAAGCAGCATTTATCAACACGTGGAACCAATCCTGGGGTATTCCACATCTGTTGCTTAGTTTAAGCCAAAAGTCCCAGACGTGCTACCTGAATTTTTTTTTGTTGTTGTTATTTCAGGAGCGTCAAAGTTGTTCTTTAAAAAAGGGGGGAAAAAAATAAAATTCTTTCCTCAGAATGGCAAAAGGTGAAGCTACCAAATGGTGCAAATAGAGGCTGTATTTTTCAGCCAGGTGTTTAATGTGTTTTATTCCTGACAGCACTGAAGGCGCTGTTAAAGACCAGTGTATTTCCTTTCTGCCCTGTGTACCAACCGCCTCAAGCTGAGCTGACCCGTGCCCGGGGTGTGCATGCATGTACAATGAATGTACACTCCTGATTATAGAAAAACGGCAAGGGTCGAGCAGTAATCTCAAAATATTTTTTGCAAAGGAGGTAGGATGAACGCACCTCAGCTCTTCTAAATTGACTTGAAAGTCGACTGAAGCATAGTGATGAGTGAGGAATATTCATTTTGATTCCTGTAACGTTGCATGTGATGAGCTGAGTCTGGGATGCTCAAGATAAGTAAATGAATTTTTTTTTTTCCCCCAGACTTTTCGTGGGAGTGTCTCCGAACTTCAGGAGCACCTCTCAAGTAGGTTGGATTTCAGAATTTACCTGAGGCATGCGACTCAAGGCTGCTCTGCACTTTCCCAGGTGCCCTCTCTGCCTCTGTCCTTTTCTCCTCTGCCCACCCTGCTGGCCCATCAGCCCCGAGATGATTTATTGAACCTCCTCTTGAGGATTCCAGCCACTGAATGAAACAATTGCCAGCGCTGCCTAGTTTATCTTACGGCACCAATTGCACTGCACACTCAGTGGCCCCGTGAGCATTAAATAAAGTGCAGCCCAGCAGCTTGTCAGGCCATATCATTGCTGTATTTGTAACGCGCTGTGCCGTCACTGAGCTGCTCAAGGAAACAGTTAATGGGGTCACTGCCTCATTTATCTGGAAGGAGCAGTAAAATTGATGGGGAGGGCATTGACCTACGATGGAGGTTAAAAAATAACTTGAAGTATCTGTCCGTTTAAGGTGTGCTGGACCACGAGGTGACCCAGAGCAATGGGTAACTGATCTGTGATTACACTGAGGTATTCCACCAGGAGGACTATATCCCTTTAAGCTATTTCCCTGTTATCTCTGTGACACACATCTCGACAGAATATTCAGTCTGTAGGGCTGTGTGGGCAACTTGACATACTGCCTTCAAACTCTTGCTGCTTTTTGGTACGTTCCTGCTGGCAGTGTACAATTTTGGTTTCTGGAGTTTCATGCCAAGCAGCAGATCTCTTTGATTCATGGCTGTCAGAAACACACATTAGGAGCTGCTCTGAGGAGTTGTGTTTGGAAGTGTGAGATGACAGCGTGCTGGTTATTTTTAAGCATTAATCAGTTTATACATAGTGGAAGTGATTAGGAATACTTCTGCTTTTTTCTTGTCTCCTTGCTTACGCATCCCTTTCTTCTTCCAAAGTTTTGTCAGTGGCTGTCACTCAATCAGACTCTCTGTGCTTTCACTTTGTCATTCTTGTTATTCAGTGCCATAACCTCCAACTTGTAGATATTATTCTCAGGCATTTTTTTTTTCCCTAGTTGCCATCCAGAATTGCAGATGGAAAGATAGTTGCACAGAATATTGGCATACACTTGGTATTTGCCAACTATAATTGCACACACGAATTACGAGCCTTGACTATGCATAAAACTGCAAAGGAATTGTAGATGAAGTGGTTCTACTTCACTTTGACTCTTAATCCAGTTCATTTCACACTTTCTATTTTCATTTAACGTGGAATAAACTCATTTATATGCCCACACACTTGTCTCCTCAAACTTGCTGGCATTGCCACACTCGAAAGCCGAAATCTCGTTTGCTTGTGTTAGCGATACAGGTTTTTGAGAACGCCTATTTCAAAAGACGTTCATGTTACCTCTTCGTAATGTTCACGTATGAGTTAGAGATTTTCTTCGTGATCCACCTTCCTCTGAGGGCAGCAAGGATCTGTTGTTGGCTTTTACCACAGGACAGCACAAGAACTTTTCTTACTGAATTCAGGAGAGTTAAAGAACACCTCATGCTCGAGATTGGGTTCAGCCAAAAAATTCTGCGTGGTCCAAAAGCTAAATGAGCACTATCCTTAATTAATATTGCTAATGTAATGAACAGTGAGCTGTGAGGGAGATCATTGCAGCTGGCGTCATCTGTGAAGCAGGGTGATTGTCACTCTGGGTTCATCAGGACAGAAATGAAAGGGAAAAACCTCTCAGTGATATGGCATGCAGGACTATTCCTCCTTCCTGCATTCCCCTGGCCACTTTGACAGCTGAAACTGAATTTCAGTGCTGGCCCCTGGCATCTCTATGAGCCAGGGCATTTGTGAAAAGGAAGTGTAAGGCTGCCACTCTGGTCAGAGCTGTAGTGAGCCTGTGCCTTTCTTCCTTCGCAGCTTCAAGAGAAATGTTTTCTTAACAGTGGGTGCTCAAGCCTTGACACCTGTGCAGGCAGTGGGAAATTGCTGTGCCTGTTCAGGTGGCTGTGCTCCCGTTCTGTTAGTGCAGATCAATTTTTACAAAAGAGGCACAGGCAGCCTCTACCTTCCTGGCTGAATCAATTTTATATAGAAATGGAGGGATGGAATGGGAGCAGGTGGAATTGTGTCCTTACCTGGTGTTCGTGGGGTGAAACTTTTCGTGTGGCTGTAATTCTAGCGGCTTTTAAAACGCCTTGTGATCTCCTGGACAGTAATTCAGGAATGAAAAATGTCTCTGAAATAATCCAGCGTGATGTTGGCAGAAAGCTTTCAGGAAAAAAAAAAAAAAATCCTAAGAGTGCAAGTAAACCAGCAAACTCTGTATTCAGGGCTGTGCTGACATCTTTAATTACACCATCAATTATGCTAATTTTAATGCATACTTGAGAATGTGATAAAAATAAACCAAAGGAGATGATTCGTTAGCTGCCGTTTCATGGCTGAAATTGAGCTGAACACTTAAAAAAAGTCTGGATGAAACACTACACACTGTGCCATAGGGAACAATTCTACATGGGCAGCAAGTAGAGCAGGGTGGAAACTAATAATTCTTCCATCTTACTTCTGTTTTATGACTCTCTGCAAGAAAAACTAGCTTAGATTCTTTTCTTTTTTTTTTTTTTTTTTCCCAGGAGAGCTGTAAGCTCTTAGCTGAAGTCAGGACAAAGCTGAGAACTTCCTAAAGAAAAACTTCTTTACAGTAAAAAAATCCCAAACCTGATTACATTTGGGATTACACTCAACTATATTCTTGGTATTGACCATAAGTTATTTCAATTCTATCAGTAGAATTACACCTCTTTATTAAGTGTCTCACCAAAATCCGGTTGTCCACGTCTAGTTTAGTAATGCTTTAAATTGTGCCTGCATTTCAATAGTTGTGTTTTCCCCAAATTTCTTGTGGAGTACGTAATATTTCATCCATGAATGCCCAGAACACTGAAATTAGGTTTTCTTAGATGTGCTGAGTGTGGCTGTCTTTCCCTATTACAGTCAATAGAAATATTGCAGCAATGGGAATGGACAAATTCAAATCACCAAATCATCAAACCATCAGTCCAAAACCGCCAGAAAGCAACAATTCGTCTCAGTTTATCCAGATCCATTCGACACAACTTTTCACAGAATGGTGCAGAGGGAGCTGCTGGTTTCGATTCATTCTCAGGAGCTTTGTCACGGGCACTTCTTCAGAAGTGAGGAACAGAAATGGATTGTAGAAGTTTGGTTCAGTGTGCAGTTTTCCCAACGCTTGTCCCACAGCTCCAGAGGAATTTTTACAAGGGTGTTCTTGATGCATTTTAAGGAAACCAAACGCACTCTGTAGAAGCAGTGATGCCTCAGAATATGAACAACTGTTGTGACAAACAATTCCCCCTCAGGGCACAGGGGATTGAGGAGGGGCCTCGTTGAAATTCACTCAGAATTCACCCAGAGAAGAACCAAAATTTGCTTCCAGACCTAAAACACGAGGCCCTCCCACACCACGGTTAGCAGAAATGTTTATTCACCGCCTGGTGATGACCGCGATGCCGTGTTACACTCCCCCCGGAGAAAGAGAGTGGAATGTTTTGCTTTGTGCTGAGTGTATCTGAAAGATCAGAATCTTTCTTTCTCACTTAAAGCACGATAAATCAGGGTGTTTTGACAAGGAGTTTAAAAGGCAGTGGAAATAAGCATGACATTAAAGAGGCTGGGCTCTTTTTTTTTTTCTCTCATGCACATACAGAGTGGTGAGAAATGATAATGAAAAGGTCAGGTTTGGAAAGGTTGCAGAACGGTGGCTCAAAAGACACTCAGCAGCTTGCTGAGCTCCAGAATGCAATTCTAATTGGTGACAGCGTGCAAGTGGCCTTCAGAGGGGAGACCTGCGATCCCCCCCAGCAAGGCACAAACAGCTCGTCAGGCTCCCCAAATCACAGCGATAACGTTGCTTTTTTGCCTATGGGTTGTCTTTTTTTCTTCTTCTTTTACTCCTTCGCGTTCCTCCTGTGTTTTATTTGTAAATAAATGAGATCCCACATGAGCTGTGCCCAGCAGTAGAGTGTACACTTTAATCTCAGAGAGACACAGTGCTGTGCTAGTCACTTCATCGTCTTATTGCTGGAAAGGACTGAGATAATGCTGGACCTCAAAGATCCCTATTCTGCCCAAAAGGTCTTGCTTTCCAGGAGGAACACTTTATTTTCCAAACCAGGAAGCCAGGAGCAAATTGACAGAAATAGTTCCTTTACCTGAAATAGGTCTGAATTTACATTTTTTGCATTTTTTTTTTGTACTGTTAAATTCTCGTTTTCCAGGGCCAGATTGACAGAAATAGTTCCTTCACCTGAAATGGATCTGAATTTACATTTCTGCGCTTTTTTTTCCTATTAAATATTAAATTTTACTCTTTTTCCCTGATCTGGGAACCTCCTTACCCCGAACTAGAAGCTGCAGTCCTTGTGCCAGTTTTCTCCCCTGAGCACCAGCAATTATTGCTCCTTTACCCCACGTGCCCATGGTGCAGGCTTTGATCTTGTGCCATTAATGCCTCTTCTTCCGCCATGAAGAACAGAGGTATCAACTGCTACATGTAAAACACTGCAGGTTCTCTTCACCTCAGTGGTTTATATGTTTTTGGAGCACATAAAAAAGGAAATGGGGCAGTGGGCTGACTGCCACTGTCACGAGGAATGAGTCTTCAGCGGGGAAAGGATTTGTTTTGTGTCCCTGCTGTGTGCAGAGCTGAGTGACGCCGACTGTGAGCTCAGAGCTGCACCCCTGGGCAGCGCAGAACCTGGAAAACATGAAATTTAGAACTTTCAAGGCACCATCCAGACCCATGGATCTCACCGTGGGGAAGGAAGCTCAGCTGGTTCTCCTGCCACCACTGAGCTTCCACCCATTGCTGCACCAAAGGCGCTGTAGGGAAAGCTGCCTGTCACACACCATTTTCACCATCTGCTCAGCTTCAAAATGAAATGAAACAGGCAAATATTCGGGGCTATTTATGCGGTCAAACCCATCCTGGTTTTTATTTATTTTTTTTTTTTCCCCTCCATGTTAAAAACTGAATGTTGAGGCTGGGCCCTCCTGTTGGTGCAGCCCCAGGAGGCGGCAGGAGGAATAGGAGCGGCAGGATAGAGGGAAATATTAAGTGATCGTGGAAGTCGATTATCCTGCTGCTTTTGTGACTACAGCAGAAGTGTTTAGCCTAGCAGCTGCCAAGGCTCTTCTTTTTTGTCATCTGTTTCTGTAGAGTTCCTTTGCTTAAAGTGTTTTTACACCCCAAACTAAATCTTCAGGGCCGTTTTTTAAACCGCAGAGGAGAGAATCCTTTGCCAGCAATTCGACGTTTGCAGGCATTCTTCCAGTAAAGAAGGTGTGCTAATCCTCTTAATAGGGGGAAAAAAAAGAAAAAGGTGTCAGGAAGGAAATGGTTTTTTACAATTTTGTAAATACTGTGGTTCACGCTTTTAAATGGCAGCATTTTAAAGCCAAGTCAGAAGCTGCACAAGAGATCCTCTCCAAGTGATGGGGAGAATTTTTTTGATTATTTTCCAAGGGGGATCCAAACAGGACGAGCTGAGCGTGAATTTCGGCAAAGATGCAGATTGAGGGAGTGAGAAATTACGGAATTGGAGGATACAGGTGGTTGGCGCAGCTGGAATTTGCAGTTTAATGTGTGAACTCAGCTGCACCCTTCGCTTTTGAGCTCTGCCTGCGCACTTGCCCCCAGCAGCAGCAGGGAGGCACAGCCCTGAGGGGCAGCTCCACCAGCTTCCTTTGAAGTGAGCGCCTCAAAATACACCAGCAGCCCTCTGATCTCTGAAGCCGCGTTTTACTAGGGCAGAAAATAAGCTGAGAAAGAGAAAAAACAAGCTTTTTAAAGAGAAAAAAAAAAAAAAAAAACAAACCCACAAAACCCACTCTGAGCTGGACAGAACAGACCAAGTGAGAAGACTTTAAAATAAACCTCTCTTGTCCAGTGCAGTGTGTGTTAGAGGCAGGTGACAATCAGGAGGTTGGGAGAGCTCTGTGAAATTCCCGCTCATCAGGCCGTGTGCTGGTCAGAGGTTGTGAGCCTCAGAAGAACCAGGAATCCTCCAGCTCAGCCTGAAATAGCTGGTGTGAGTCACATCTTGACATCTGGACGTTTCTAATATCGAGTTTTGCTGGGGCTGGGAGGGACTGCTTGTGTCAAGGACGTGGAAATCTCCTTCGGAAGGCAAAAAAACATCCATTTATAGCAACATGAAGGCACAGATACCCATCCACTGTGTCTGCATAATGTCCACGGTATGCAAAAGTGGCTTCAGGCAAGTGTGGGAGTTTTGGGGTTTTTTTTTTTAATAAGGGATTCCATCTCTTGGAGAATAGAACATATATCTGATAAAGCAATTTCTTCTTTTTTTTTTTTTTTTCCTAAGAGCACGTGAAAGATGCTCTGCAGCTTGGAGGATCAGATGAGTCACCAGGGAGACAGAACAGCAGCTGAATTATGGAATTAGAGCAGGTGCTGGATTTATTTGTGCCATGATACACAAGCTCACTACAAGGGTTTGGATCTTCTTCACATGAGAGGGGTGTTCATGTGTCCTGGTAAATACCGAGGTGTTACTGAACGTGATTTTTCTCTCCCTGAACTGATTTTACTCTCGAATCATCTCAGCAGTGGTGAAGAGACCACCACGGTGTGGTTGCACATGTGATTTCAGAGCAGAACCCCATGGAGGGATTCTCTCAAGATTACTCACCAACCTGAAAGAAACGTCTTTAAAAACTGAGAGGAGCAGTTAGATGTGGGACCATTTTTTATTTTTTTGTGCATAACCTTCAGTTTTTTATTAAAGCCCCCTTTTTTTTTTTTTGCTGCGTTTACAAGCTAAACCAGCTGTGAAAGGTGCAAGCACACGGTTTGTATTCTGCAAAGATCTGTCATTTTGTGCTTACTGCAAGGCAAATGGCTCTGCCAGTTGGGGCTACAATTCATCAAGTTGGCAGAGTGACAATTTTCATTGCTCTTGAAAATTTATCATGGATAGTCATTTCTGAAGGGTTGACTCTTTTGTTTAAGCGGGCTTTTTTATATTTAGACTTATCAAAACGGCAATTATTAATGCCGTTAACCCACGAGGCGGAGATCAGTTTTGTCCCTGGCACCTTGAGTGTGTCTTCTTGACAAAGGGATTTGTCTGCTCCTGGGGTTTCCAGGGTTCATGGGAGTATAACAAAATGTAATGGTGATATAACAAAAAGCTGTTTCCCTAAAGAGCAGTGAAAGGCACTTCCATCCCAGCTGTTTCAGCAGGAAAGCAACGTAAAGGAGGGAGAAAAAACGTAAAATATTAAATATTAATTGTCAAGATTTAATGTTCGGTTTTTTGGGTTCCTCTCCAGCCCTCAGAGACTGACTGGCATTGAGAGGGTCAGAAACATCCCCCTAGCAGCCCCAAATTCCTTTGTTACAGAGCATCTTAAAAACTTTTCAGCCAGCAGCATGAACCTTACAGGGAGTTGTTTTGGCCAGTCAATTATTGCAGCAGATGTGGCAGAATTGCCCCTGTCTCTGAAAGGCTTTCAGCATCCAGAGTGGTAAGGACTCCTCAGGAACTCAGACTCCAGATCTCCAGCCTGCTGGGGAGTTATGCTTGGCCCCTTGCACTAAAATATATTGAATTAAAGTACCAAAAGAGGACCTGAGAACAGTTTTGGATTTGCTGCCTGTGGTGCCTAATTAGGTCTGTGTGTGCTGAAAGCTGACATAGACACAGCAGTCTGAGAAGGAAACAGAGTTCTCTGAGATCTTTCAGAAGGAGCAGTATAGTTAATAGTAATAGTTAATAATTACAGTTAATAATTATTATTATAATTAATAATAATACTTCAGGACTGCAAGTCCTGGCTGTAAAAATTTGAGTTTTCCTTATTTAAAGCTTTCAGATTTAGAGTTAAATAATAACTCCTTTATTCGTGTCTTTTCCAGAGTTAATGCTTTTGGTGAAATGCCATTATCAACCTGCTCAGTGTGGTGGGGCTGGGTTCTTTTTTGATCTAAAAAGGTTTTTCTTCGTATTAATTTTGATTACAGCTTCTCATGGAGCTATGAAGTGTAATATTTACCAGGAATGCTTTCTCATACTCAGGACAGCAAATGTCAGATTGAATAGTTCTTCACTAAATTTCCTCCGGGCTTTCCTTTAAGTGAGATAGATGTGAGTAGTTCCAAACGGAATTAGATCTTCATAAATCATATTCCACCTTTTTTTTTTTTCCTTGTCAAAAGCAATGTGCTCCCACTTGTCAACAGGAAATTCCCACTCCTGAGTTAGGCTTTCCCCCTGGGAGGGAGAACATGCACTTCCAACCAGGCAGGGATGCGGGTAGAGCTGCCACGTGCGATGCTGGGGAAGTTTTACAACATAGTTAGCTTTTTGTGAGGTTTATACAGCCAATATTTTCGCCTTTTGAAATCACCCCTGCGTGAGTATTTGCTGATTTATTTGCCCTAGGATAAAAAGCCAAGTATTTTGTCTTAGCTAGTCATCCTGGAACGGTGAAGTGAATTTTACAGGAAAATTGATAGAAATACAGAGGTTTTTTTAGAAATAAGAAGCATGAAATTGCAAAGAGCAGAATGTTAAGTCAAGTGGAAAAATGTTTGGTTTGGTTTGGGGTATTTTTTATTCCTGGAAAACTCTTTAGCAGTTATTAGTTGCCAAAACCATGAGGTCATTAGTGTCTGAGTATCTGAGCTAAATGATGTTGTGGAAGGGGCAAAGTTCATGTAGGAGCTGATTTCCAGCCTTGCAGCGCTGCAATAAATAACTTGTAATGTTTTTAATGAGTGAGAAGTGTCAGAATGGCTTTTTCATTGAAGTTTGTGGGCATGCAGCTTTACCAATGGGCCTGCAGTTTTAATGAACACACCAATTAACTCTGGGTATCTGTGATGAATTCTTTTTTTTGATCACGTCCAAACGGTCAACAAATGAATTAACCGATTTCATAAATTGAAATGAAGATGCTCTGTAGCCTTATCCAGCACTTGTTGCATTTGGGATAATTTCTCTGTGGTCTTCAGAGAGTGTTCAGGATGATCGCTGCTCCTCAAGTGACCATTTTGATTAACAAAGAAATAAAATCAGGTTCAGTGTTTTGACAGTTATTGCAAGGGGATTTCAGTTATCGTCTGTGGATGGGCTGGGGAAAAGAAAAAGGGGGAGGGGAGGTTTCAAACGGATTTTTGGATGTTTTTTTCTCAGCCAGTTGATATCCTCAGGGCTGGATATAAAATGGGATTTATGTGAAAACTCCAGGCCACAATTATAAACCTTAACAGCACCACTTAATTGCTACTCAACATGCTACCTTATCCTGTTTGCTTAAAATCCCCCCATGGAGAGTTACTGCCAGGTAAATGGTCTAATGATATCAACCATAAAAACACTATTACCTGTTCTTCCTGGTAACAGCAATCTCCTAAAAGAAAAGTGCTGGCCTGTGCAGCCCCTCAAAAGAGGCAGTGTGGACACCATTTTCCAGCTGTTGCAGAGAAAAGTGTCCTAATTCCAATTTAATATTTATTCCTGTCTCCAGTGAAGTGAATTCTGTAAGAGGATTTTTTTTTTTTTTTTTGCCTGGACCTTTGTCCCCCATTTTGGAGGGTCTGTGCTCTCTCGAGTGCTGCAGTGTCTGGGCACCTGACAGGGCTTTGGGCTCATCCCAAAGGACAGGAAATGTGCAGCTGTGGCGCTGAAATGCCTCTGTTAGACCTGGCTTTGTACACCAGTCACAACCAATATCATTAACTGCATTAAGCTTGGGGAGCACTTTAAGCCAGGACGTATTTCTGCTTCAGCTCAGCTTTAATCAAATGACCTCTGAGGTTTTATAATGAAAGGTCTGAAGGGCTGAGCCTGCTTTGCAATGTATTATTCCAATTTTGCTTGTTAACAGAGACGTCTTTATTTAACTTTTCCCATCGAGTGCTCACATTCACCATGAAAAATCAGGGTCGTTATCCAGCAGGCCAGACCCAAAGCCAAACAAATGGCCTGGCTCAGTGTGGCCTGTGGCTGCATTCACCTCAAATTGAATATACCTGAACACAAAAGTCCTGCCTGAAAAAGCTGCACGGCCCCGCGCGTTTATTTAGACACCAAAGTGAACGGAGGAAAAAAAGTAATAGCTGCTCGCCTAATGGTTTTCTCAGCTGTGCTGCAGAGAGAAGGGCCATGATTATATCCCCACTTACAGTAAATTGTGGTAATAAATCCTGCCTGGTCATTGTGCCCCCGTGGCTAATAGTGGGCTGGTTTTGTGTGGCCGTCACGACAAATGGATTTCCTCCAGGTGCTTGTGAAATAAAACAATACGAGTCAGTTCAGGAGGAGCTGGTTTCCGTGGAATGGTCACAGGCCTGCTTGTGCAAACAAGGAGAGGTTTTCAAAACTGAAATAACTCACAGTGAGAAGGTGACAGAGTAGTTCTTTAATTTAAATTGCTAGTTCTGTATAGCAACAAGAGGTAATTTTGTGTATTTGATTTGCCTGTGGTTTATTTCTCTCCTTTCCCCAGACCTTTCTACTGAATATTGTGTATCCTTTAGTATGTTATCTCCCTGCTACTGCCATCAGCTGCAGAATCCTTCACAATACCAAACTGAATGACTTGAATAGTTCTTAAACCAATTGGAATTCTGTTCTTGAGGGGTTAGTGATGTATTTGATGGAGCAGAGCAGGAACACACGTTTCAGTTTGGCTGCAACCCTTGCCTGGTACTTCCAACATAACAGACTTCATTTTCAGACAAAAACATGAAGAGATGCTTCTCTGTTGGATAAATAAATAACAGCATTTTAAAAACTACTTGGGGTTTATATTGAGTTGAGTTATCAATTTACTTGATCAGCAGAACAAATTACAGTTCATAGAGTCCTAGTTTGGGTTGGAAGGGACAGAATCATGGAATAGTTTGGGTTGGAAGGGGCAGAATCATGGAATAGTTTTGGGTTGGAAAGGGCAGAATCATGGAATAGTTTGGGTTGGAAGGGGCAGAATCATGGAATAGTTTTGGGTTGGAAGGGGCAGAATCATGGAATAGTTTGGGTTGGAAGGGGCAGAATCATGGAATAGTTTGGGTTGGAAGGGGCAGAATCATGGAATAGTTTTGGGTTGGAAGGGGCAGAATCATGGAATAGTTTGGGTTGGAAGGGGCAGAATCATGGAATAGTTTTGGGTTGGAAGGGGCAGAATCATGGAATAGTTTGGGTTGGAAGGGGCAGAATCATGGAATAGTTTTGGGTTGGAAGGGGCAGAATCATGGAATAGTTTTGGGTTGGAAGGGGCAGAATCATGGAATAGTTTTGGGTTGGAAGGGGCAGAATCATGGAATAGTTTGGGTTGGAAGGGGCAGAATCATGGAATAGTTTTGGGTTGGAAGGGGCAGAATCATGGAATAGTTTGGGTTGGAAGGGGCAGAATCATGGAATAGTTTTGGGTTGGAAGGGGCAGAATCATGGAATAGTTTGGGTTGGAAAGGGCAGAATCATGGAATAGTTTGGGTTGGAAGGGGCAGAATCATGGAATAGTTTTGGGTTGGAAGGGGCAGAATCATGGAATAGTTTTGGGTTGGAAGGGGCAGAATCATGGAATAGTTTTGGGTTGGAAGGGGCAGAATCATGGAATAGTTTTGGGTTGGAAAGGGCAGAATCATGGAATAGTTTGGGTTGGAAGGGGCAGAATCATGGAATAGTTTGGGTTGGAAAGGGCAGAATCATGGAATAGTTTGGGTTGGAAGGGACAGAATCATGGAATAGTTTGGGTTGGAAGGGGCAGAATCATGGAATAGTTTGGGTTGGAAGTGACCTTTTAGGGTCTCTTTTGAAGGTCATCTGGTCCAATCCTCCTGCAATGGGCATCTTCAGCTACGTGGGATTGCTCAGAGCCACCTCCAGCCTGGCCTGGAACGTTCCCAGGGAACATCCAGCACCTCTCTGGGAAACCTGTCTGAAGATTTCCCCATCCTTTCTTCCTCTTGCCTAACCCAAATCTGCCCTCTTTTAGTTTAAAGCCATTTTCCCTTGCCCTGTCCCAACAAGCCCAGCTAAAAAGCGTCCCCATCTTTCTCACAAACCTCCTCGTGGTGAGGTAAGAAGTCGGTTTGGCAGAACAAGCATCTCCCGCCAAGTGCGCTTTGTGCTCTTCCTTCCCCTCAGTCTGGAGTGATCTCCTTCAGTCTGTCAGCACTTCATGAGCCTTGAACTGTGATAAAGATGAGCTTTGTGTTATCAGAGCCACCGCAGGAAACCTTGTGGGGTTTAACTCTTGGCGCTTCTGGGTGCTAATTACCTCCCTAATAAAGATACTGCAGGACAAATTGGGTGCCCCACGTGTCAGTCACAGGGCTGATGTGGTGGTGCAAAAATCACCTGTGTCAGCCCCAAAAACTGGGAGCTGACTTTAAACACAGCCCTGTTTAAAGAAGTGTGACATGCAAACCAAGAACAGGCAAAATCAGTTGAAGTCCATGCTTTGAATTCTGCAACGATTTCACTTTTAGTGCAACACCAATAAAATTGATGGGGTTTTTAAAATCCTGCTTAGAATTAAAATCGAAAATTTTGGTGGAAGTGATGTCAGGGGGTCAGAAAGTGACATGTGACGTTGTTCTGTGTGATCTTTTGGTACTTTCAGTGTGCCACTTGTGGTGTCTTTGGCTTGATCAGGTAACTCCTTCTTTCTCAAAGAGATTTTGAAAAAAAATAAAACTGCTGCACCTCAGATCTTTTTTTTTTTATTTTTTTTTCAAAGTGGCTCCCTATTCTTTCTGTCTTCCTAACAAATTTTAATCTCTTTTTGAGGTTTCATCTCATTTGGACTCCCTTAGGATACAGAATCATTCCATCTCAATTTGATGTGAGAAAGCACCTAAATCACTGCCACTGCAAACCTGCCAAGTCTAATTAAATTTTTGTTCTGTTTAATTTATTAATTCCCGAGATGAAAAGCATAATACAAAAAGGACCAGGCAGGGCTGCAGTTAAGTAATAGAGAACTACAACTGTAAGAAAAACATTATGAGCCATCCTTTTATTGTGAAGAGACAAATAATTTCATCTATTTCCTGACATAAAAGGCAAGAAAGGAGAAGGAGAGTGTAACAAATAACCCAGACAGGAGAAAGAGCAGAATGGAGTGAAAATTTTCCAAATGTCAGAGGAAATGAAATAATGAACTCTAAAGGAAGCCGAGCCCATTTAACTGGGTAGAGCCTTTTCTCTCAAAGCTGTCATGTTGGGAAAAATGGAAAAGCTCTGAAATGAATTCCAAACCTGTTTGTGTTACAGTTTGGATTTCTCAGACCTGTTGGCAGCAGGTGTCTTTTCTTAATATTCATTATTCATGTGGCCTCACAATGCATTTCAATTTACAAATGAAGAGGTACCCAAGCCTTTCTCCACTGCATTAAATAGATGAAATATATTACTGCCTTTGAGCTCATAATGCCATAGCTGGAGCTGGGAAGTTATTTGCCTGCTGCAGCTGATAGCCACAGGAGTTGCAAATAAGTTTTATTTTGATGAATGCGGGGATGAACAGAGAGTTCTTCCACACGTCTTTGCATTTTACTGGATTATAATGTACTTTCTAATATTATCCTGGAATAGTCTCTGCCTCATATCTCAAAAAAAAAGGAAAAATTGAGTCAAATAGAAATAAGTTTCATTTTCTGTCATAATTTTCCATTTAGAGTAATGTGTGCATGTGTGTGACTGATCCCGTTGGGTGCTGAGGGATTCAGGCTGGATCTGGAGGTCCTGAATCTCAGCTCCAGCCAGGCCTGAGGTGGAGCTGAACTCCCAATCCTGTCTGGCTGAAAAGCAGCACAAAGTTTTTTTGTCTGCTCATCTCAGCAGGAGCCGGAGCACAGCTAAATCACAGCCTGAGAATTTTATCCGTCAACGCCAATGGGATTGGAAGGTGCAGCAGCTTGTGAAGTCTCTCATTTAAAAATAGAGCCCCCAAAACCCAGCAAGTCGTTTCTCAGTGTGAAGTGTTGCATTTTAAAGGGGGGAAAGCTCCTCCTGCACCTGAGCTGCTGCGAGTCCCATGCTGAGAGATCCCCACGTGAAAAAAGAGAGATCTGAAGATGAAAGGTTGAAGGATTAAATTCCTAAACCATTACCAGAGTTTTATTTATGTGCTTAGGTCCCGTTTTGTAACAGCCTGATGGTGAATACTAATTGGGGGGGGGGGGGGGGGGGGTTGGAAAAGTGGATGCAGGCTTTTAAATATGTTCAGTTCTGGGCAATTCCTGTTGTCTTTGAGCAAGGAGACACAGGGCACCTTCCAGAGGCCTGAGTTTTGCAAAGTTGGGTTTAGAAACCCTTCTGCATGATCTGAAAGCTGCTGAGGTCATTCTGAGTAGTGGGCTAAGTCATATTCAGCCTTTTCTCCTTCTAACTTCCATGAGACTTTGGTGACTTAAGGAGCAGAATTCTTGGATTCTTCAGAGTTCCTCTCCACCCAAAGACTTTAGTGAAAGCAATTGATTAAAAGAGAGCTGGACCAAGTTATCAGAAGAGGTGTAAGGAGTTCTGTTTCGTGATAAGTTCATGCCAAACTAAAGTTGTGCTGGATGTTTTTTTTTTTTTCTATCTGTGTGTTCTTGTTGCCTACACGAGCAATTGTAATATTAGAAAATCACAGCTTCATTTGAGATTGGGAAATCCGGGGCACAATCAGGGACATTCAAGGACTGAAGGGAAGGCTCAGCAAAGTCTTGAATGACACTGTGTTCATGTGCACTGCTCTTCATCCCGTGGGTTCATTCCCGTGAGCAAAATTGCCTCTGCTCAAGTGGTTGCAAGGTGTGAGTCTTTAAAAAGATCTGCTTCCTAAGAGCAGCAGTTGTGACTGAGGTCTGCTCAGAGGTTCTCCTAAAAAACGTCTGTTTGGCAGGGTTAGGTTCCTATCATTTCAGGGCCACATCTGAATTCTGAACCCCAAAATCCTCCTGGAGGTGCGAAACAAAACTTCTTTTGGAGGAAGCAGTGGAATAATTAAAAAGTCCCTAACAAAATTTTTGTTTTAAGCCCAGCAAAGAAGAGATTTTGGGATTTCATATTGAGAAAACTGAAAATAAAATGCTGATTTTCAGTCCTGGTTTGGAGCTGGCAGAGATGCCACCCCTGCAGTCGCTCAGTCTGGTTTTAACACGTTTTCTTTACGTGCTGTGATTGCACCATTTCAACCAGAGTAATGTTTCTTTTCTTTTTTTTTTTTTTTTCCCCCTCACTCAGAACAAGTTATGTGGGTTTTTTTTTTTTTCCAAATTAGAACTGGAAGTGATACTGGCATCTCACAAGTTCGTTTTGTTCAGTTGTAATTAGGGGATGGAGAAGTAGGTGGTGGTGTTCTGTGGGTAAGAGTTGGGTTTCACTGGAAGGAGTTTCAAGGCTGTTTCAAGGCATTATTTCAGCAATGTGCAATGGAGAGTGCGTTTTGGAATAAATTTCTGCTCATATTAGCTTTCATGAATATAATTTGTAAACGTTAATGACTTCTTGATGCATCTCCCAAACAGTTTTACAAAAATATTATAAATATTTTAGTCTGTTTTTTAAATTTTATTTATTTATTTATTTATTTTATTATCAAAACTCCAGTTATAATTGCCTGTCAAATGACAGCTTCTCTACCTCGCTGTGAAATACAGGAGCATTTGTTTTCCCATCACAGGCTTCAGTTAGCAGTGCTTACAGCCAGAACTATTGCGTTCCCTGGCTGTGTGTGATATTCAGCCCCAAGGCAAATATTGAACAGAAGCATGCCGGTTCTGATGTTGAATTTTTATGATGCGGAGTTGACTGTCAGGATGTGACTCGGTGCAGCACCAGGGAAATCTGCGCAACTGGACCACGAGTGGTAGTTTTGCTTCTCTGAATCTTTTGAATCTCAAAACTAAGAGGCCAAGGGTGGCAGTGGTGAGAGTGTTAATTTATTCCCGGTGATGAAGGGTAAATCAAAGCATAAATAGATTTAAATGTGACGTTCCTTTGCAATGCACTTTTGGGTTGATGAGTGGAATTTAGGGATCTCGGTGTATTTTCTGTCTGGAGTTTTTTTAAATTATTCTTTTGTCTTAAAACTTTTGTATCATGTGTATAGGCTTTCCAGCAGCCTTTAAAAATGGGGTGTTGTTGTTTACAGACGGTTTCTATAAATGAAAGAGTCGGAGCAACAACACAAACTGCTAAACCTGCTTCATAACACTGTGAAGAGAAAATAATTAGCTGTTGCTTCCAAAGCAGAGGGAGATTAATAAGTTAAGTGAAATCATGATTTTGGAGAACAAATTATTAAACCACAACATTTGGGAGGGAGGGAAGGGAGGAGATATTTCCTTTTAATTTCCTTTTATCTCCAAATGCAGAGTCCTTTGATGGCTACCAACCTCTCCATTTGTTTTCTCCAAATACTGATTTTTGTCTGTGTGCCAGGTCTCTTGGCAGTGTTCACTTCAGGTACTGCAGTCCCCTGGGAACAGGAGGAGGTAAAGGCAGGAACATCCTCAAACAAGGGCTGCCTTTCATGGGACCAACCGAATTCCCTAAACAAAAAACTCTAACATCTCTTCATTTTTTAACAAGTTCTTTTGATAAATAACCAAGAGGGGAAATCTCCTGTCACATTTTAACCCTGGCCAGCAGCTCAGCCCCACACAGCTGACTCAGTCCTGCTTGGGGGGATGGAGGAGAGAATCAAAGGGTAAAAATGAGAAAATTCATGGCTCAGGATAAAGACTGTTTAATACGTGTGGCTCAAGGACACAACTCTCAGCACACAGGGTTTCCATGCCTTGTCTCAGGGATATAAGAATACAATTTTGGCTTTTGGATTCTGAGCCTGGCCTCAATAAACAGGGATCCAAAGGTGAGAGCATCCATTGCACTGGAGACTCTGAGGCCTTTTCTTAATTCTCCTGGTTTTTGTCGCTAACATGTTTCAACAGTTAGTAAAAGGGTCTTGCAGTAGGGAAGTGTGAATGAAAGACATCGGTCTTTTCAAAAGAAACATTGGCTATTTTGCTTATATATTTTATATATATATATATATATATATAATATTATATATATTTTGTATATAGTGTATATATATCTATTATATTAACCCATATATATATATATGTGCGTGTATGTATATTTTGCTTTTTATAAACAAGTTTACCCTTGTTTGAGCGATGGAATTTGAAACCAGGAGAAAACCCCTGGCAGAGGGGCTCTGTTGGGTTGGGAAGGGTTTGTGATTTCAGCGAGGCGAAGGAGAAGTTTGAAGTGAGGGGAGATCCTCAGGATAAACTGGAGGCTGTGGGGACGATCATCACCTCACTGGGGCTTTCTGAAGATGACAGGCGCAGGAAAACATCTGTTAGGAACAGGCAGCAGAGAGCCCTGTGAGCAGGGAACAGAAGTTTTGTGCGGGGAGGGTGAGGAGCCACGCTGACAAAAATAAATACCAGCACAGATGTGCCAGGGAGAACCTGTGATAAACGGTATTTTCATCTGTCAGTTGTTGTTGGAGGTGTTCCGGTAGTTCTGGGAAAGGTTAACGGTGTGAAACAGGCCAGTGAAGCCACTCCTTGTGTCTAACTCTGATTCCTCCAGGAAACTCTGATTCCTCCCCAGAGTCTGAATCCTTTTCCTTGTGCCCCTCAGTGTCTGCAGCAAACCCTGGGAAATCAACTTCTGCTCCCTCCCATCTCAAAGTGGTGCCCACGATCCTGCATTTGTGTGTCAGCTCCGGGAATTTTATCGAAGGAATCCTTTTACTCAACTGTATTTACCTCCTTTTGAAACTGTATTTGATCTGTGGTATAAAATATTAAACAATTATCCTCAAAGGAAGCAAGAAAATTCAGAGAAGCTCCAGAGGACAGACTAAAATAAATCACATTTTTGGCATTTGTGCTGTCTTCATCCAATTATCTCCTTAGTATTTCATGTCTTTTCTTTAGTTTCATTAGTTTTGGTTTGGTTTTATTTTTTCATGGAAAGCCAGAAGGGAGAAGGTAGCTGTGCTTCTTTGTTTGTTTAGCCTCCAAAGATGTTTAATTTGTTTCACGTGACAAATAAATGACAAGAACTGCAACCACATTACATTTTTTTTCTCCTGATGTTTTTACAGAGTACACTCTGTCACTGAAAGTTTGAGAGCTTCTTTAAGAAATTTAAAATTGAATTATAAATTTGCTCCTCTATAAAATGTCAGGTTTATTTGCTCTTTTCCCTTTGGAAGGAGGTGAAGAAAATGCTGTTTTATGGCAAAATTTTCCCCTTTTCCCTTTGGAGGTAGAAATTTCTCAGGTGAGCTCAGGGGCTTCTCCGTCTCTTGGCACTTTGTGTAAACCTTTAAAGCTGATGGTGCAAACGATGTTTTTCTGTACAATTAAGCCAGGTCTGGGATCGCTCACCACCTCCCTTCTGCTGAGTTTGTGTTTTAACTCCTCTGGCTTTGCCTTTGCATGGGAGAGGACACAGATCCTCCAGTGGGAATTTTTTAAACCCAGGAGACTGAAAATATTTTTGTCGTCATTTTTGTTTAACTTCTGACCATGGAGACTTTCCCTCTCAGCAGTTCCAGTCCACACAACGTTCACTCTCCCTCTGCCTTTTCCAACATTTCTCTTTTATGTCCCACTCCATTTTGCTAACAACATATTACGTTTTAATTAATCCCGTTTTAATTTGACCCTTTGCAGCTGTCAGTGCTTCCATCTCACCTTTTTCCTTTGTGACACCTGCGTACCAGAGAAATTTAATTGTTTTTTTTTTTTTAAACCACGATTTTGTTGTTCAGCAGCCACTACAGCATGAGAGGTGTTCTCTGAGACCTCGACAAGAACACTCCAGCCTTGGAGGGCAGCATTTTGCAGGAATGGCCTTGTTAGAGAGGAAAAGGTGTTTCTGCATTTTCTTAATGAGGAAATAACATTTCAGCACGCTTAGTTGAATTCCCTGTTGGTTTGATAGCAGTGGAGTGATCCACTCCTGCAACTTGCCATCAGCAAATCCATGAAGTTGCTAATTAGGAGGAGATTTACAGGTAGGGGTAGCATCTTTAATTAGACTAAGCATAGTTGGGAAATAAAAAAAACCAGACAAGCTCTCAGGCGCAGAAGGAGTTCTTGAGGTCTGAAACAGAAGCAGGAAACTTCAAAGCAAAATTCGAGTTGGAAGCAGCTGCTCTGACTTAATTAAAGGGTGACCTACAAAATAGATAAAGCCTGGAAACTCAAAGCCATGGGTTAGCAAATACCAGGAGCGGTGGACTCACTGCAGATCCTGCTTTCCTTGTCCTCTAGAGCCTTGTCCATGTCCCTGTCCCCCCTCAGCCTCCCATTAATGTCACACAGTTCCACAGGTTGCAGATGGCACCTCTTTGACTCCCCAGGAAAACTTCCCTCTTCTCCTGAGCAGTGGACCTCGTCTCTAATTAAATCCTGAGCAATTGCTCTTCATGTCTAATTAAAGTTCTCTTTAAAATTCTCTCCTTTTGTTTCTGATCTGAAAATGGACTTGCCAGAACTTCTATCTGCTCTTTCTCAGCTAAAAAAGTATCAGCTCATTCGAAAACTCTTGGTCTGGCTGTATTTTTAAACCATAGTTCTACAATGACCTTCCAGCCTTACTCCAGCCCACCACCCCTCAAAAGCAGACTGAGGAATTATTAATTATTAATTATCATTGAGGTTAAATCTTTTTCGGTATTCCTTCCATAATCGTGTGCTCCTCCCTTACTTATTAGTAGAGTGGTGCTCAATCATCAGCGTTATTATTATTACACACATGAATTATTGAATGTGAACAACAACTGGATTAAACAGTTGCTTCACTTCTCCCTGAGGTGTGGCATGATGAATCAAAGCACATTTCAAGGCCGGAATAAGGCTTTCACTTTCCTGGCATTACTGCATAAATCTATATACCTGTAAATGACAGGCTCAATGCGTTGAGGTCCTCTCCTTCTTTGTGACACTTGGTTTCTTTCTGCCCTGAAGGGATGGGAGAAGAGAGGCAGGACCATAATCCGATTCATTACGGGGAGACGCCTGACAGCTCCGTGCGTCCACAAGCAGCTCTCAACGCCCAGAGAAATGATTCCCCATTTCTCTGCACGAGCAGCTTTGACGGGGGGTTCGGGGCTCCTGGTTTGTGTGACTGAGCGTGGCACAAGCCCAGGCTGCAGAAATGCACAGGGCACAGGAAAACCCAGATTTCTCACCCGGCAGAGAGCACTGACGGGCAACCACGGGAATCAAATCAGACTCTGGGTTCTAACAGAAAATATTTCAATTTATTAGCCTTGCAAGCTGAGGTCTTTTCATCTAGCTACATATATTTTGAGCAGCCACTCCCTATTCTGTAGTTAAATTGAGGTTACTTCTCATGGACTACCAAGAAATTACGGTTTTTATTGAAATCAGTGGTAAATCTCCCATGTATGAGATAGGATTTTATTTACTCCCTTTATAGAAAATTAGCTCAGCACCTTCAGTGATACATTGTATTGCACAGGTGACTGTTTTTTACATTTTATATATTTATATTTTTATATTTTATTGATCCATGGCTGGTTTTCTAGGTCCAGTATCCTGTGGAAAGGCAGTTTATGCAGAGATGGTTGGAGCAGCTCGAATTGCTTCACTTACTCTTGTTTTCTTCAGGTACTCAGCAGCGAGTACATATTGACAGACTTAATTGAGGTTGCTCCAAAAGCTGGAGACTACTTATTTTGCCAAAGATTTTCCATACAAACATGACATTAATAATGTGTGCTTTAATTAAGTTGCAGATAGCTTTTTTCGTAGGGTTATTTGCTAAAAAAAAACCGACAGGAGGAAAAGCAAGAATGGCTGAGCTGACAGAATTTGTGAGGAGAACGAAGTGTTCATAATTTGTGTTTTGTTTAACACGAGTAATAACAGTGAGGAGCATTTCAGGCTTTGATGGCAGCCCTGTGTCAGTGGAGCACGCTGAAGAAAGTCCTTTTAGGCGGCCAAAGTTAACGAGTGGTGGATTTCAGCTCCTTCCTGGGGAAGGTTTTTGGGGTTTTTTATGTGTGAGGTGGGCCCGTGGTCATGCTTGTTAATGTGTGGCTATTGATTTTCCCATCGTGTCCTGCAGTGTGCACATAGCAGTGTCGATGAATTCATAGCAGCGTGGATGAATTTTCATTTCCTGATTCTGTGTGGCTCATGCCTGCAGCAATCAATGTCAGTCTTTGCCTGGGTGTTTGATCTAATATTTAATAACGGGATGGGGTAACTGCGAGGAGTTCCGCCAGTTTTTTATTCCGTTGTCAGTCCCAGTGAAGGCAGAGACATAGGGGATGGTAAAACTCACGCCATAACAACAGAAGCCAAAGTTCTCTTTGTTCCAAGGCCTTTAAAAAGTTTTTTAGCCGGTAGGCTGATGCAAAAAACTTGCAAGCATCTACTTAAACCGATCACTAAACATTGCACATACACCTTACAGCATACAGATCAGGATTTGGACCTGACAAAACTAATGATGCTGTGAGAGCCCACTCACAGTCTTGGTTATCAGAAGCATTTGCAAGGCTTTTCTTTCTTTTCTTTCTTTCCTTTCTTTCCTTTCTTTCTTTTCTTTCTTTTCTTTCTTTTCCACTTTTTTTCCTTTTTTTTTTTTTTCCCTTACTTGTGAGAGATAATTCAACATTTGGAGGAGGGGGTGGAGATCATCTCCACACCTCTCGAGGACTTGAAAAGCATTTAGGAAAGAATGATCAAGGACATGAATGTCTTGTTTCACCATGACATTTCGTTGATTCATTTAGGTATTAAAGAGTGAACGAGTCCGTAATTAAATATGTTCAAGCGCTTGAAGAGTTTTTGTGTGTTCACTAAGCTTCTTCTGTCTTTCAGCAGGGATTACAGATGCAATTCTGTACATTACTGAAGTTAAATAAAACATAATAGGCCAAGGACATGAATTAAAGAAATCCTCTGGTTTTTTTTCCTGTGGCGAGGTAATTAACATAATGAGTTGACATAATTTTTTCCATATTGTATCCTGGTGAAATTGATAGTGGGGAAACAAAAAAAAAGGTATTCTCAGATTCTAATATGGAAGGTCTACATAATAAAATAGAGAACCTAAAATTACAAATTTTTTTTAAAAAAATTAAACATAAAGGGTAATTTATTTCCATTAGAAGATGTTACCTATCCTTCAAGGCTGAGTGGATATAATTACCATAATATAAATCTCTTGACAAATAGTGCCCTAAGGCAGCACGACACTAATAATTGTTCAATTACAGACTTTTAGCTCTTCAAATGGCCAGAGTCATCATTATGCATTCTGTTAATAGAAATAAAGGCACAGTTTAAATGCATAGGAAAAATATTATTCTTTTGAAGATGAGCTTCTCTTTACGTTTAATGCCTTTTGTAATTACCTCTGATAATTTCTAGTAATCATTATTTAATTCTCTCTAATGATAATTGCGCTCTGATCTGATTGTTTACTGAAAAAAAAAAAAAAGGAGGAATTTAATGTTTGTGCATTAAATTTCAAATAATATGTTAGCGGTGTATTTACCCTTTTGAAAAATTTTGCTCATTCTATGTCTACGGCTTCAGGATATTTTAAAGATTTCTAAGATATTAAATTTATTCTCGATCATCAGATGGTTAAGCGTTATACTGCTGATCTCAACCTCAATCCTTGATCCTCAGTCGTGCAATTTAAAGGTGCTGAAAACGGGCTGAAATTGGTGATCTGGTAACTCCTGCAGGTTAGGAAAATTCTTGGAAGGCGCGGACAATTGTCGAAGGTGAAATGGAAAATCACATTTATTCGTTAAAATGTTCCTCATGAGGGTGTGAGAGGGAGGAGAGCCGGAACTCTCATCCCCTGGGAATATTTGCGTGCAGGAACCAGGAGGTTTTTTGATAACTGTTGTTACCAGAACGGCCAGGCCCAGTAGAGAGTAAATATTAAATGCAGATTTCATTCCTTGCAAACACCAATCGGCCTCAGTGTTACTCATCCTATTCCCCTGCACTAATTACAGTGTGTTACGGGGCTCAGATCACCATAAATACATACAATACTCCATTGTCACATGAATTAAAATGCCCTCCCCGTGGAGAGTTTGGACTCGGATGGTTTCACCTGGAAGTGCCAAACACACGCTGTCATTTGGCTGAAAGCTGAACCATCCCACATTCAGGACCCTTCGGAGTGATTTTAGGATGAGTGCTCCTGGGGCAGCTCACAGCTGGTTGCAGCGGGGAGGAGGAGACCCCCGTGGCCCCAGGACGTGGAGGAAAGTTTTGTTTTGTGTCTGCAGTGACCTTGGGCGCTGGACTGGAGCAGGGGACAGACCTTGGGGCCGAGCCCAGATCTGCTCTGTGCCCTCCAGTGTCCCTTGACAGCTTCTGGTGACCCAAGGGGATCTCTGGGGCTTTGAGCTGCAGAGCAAAAGTTCTGCTGGTTTATCCTTCAAGGCTCTGGGATAACGCCTGTGGCTGGAATCCACTGCCTTGGTGTGAAACCGGAGCTGGGATTGAGAGCAAAGAACCAGAGGGGTAAATTCAGCGTAAGGCTCAGGGGTGGATCCAATGTGATTGTCCAGGATTTCAGAGCCTGGACAGAAAGTTTGGAAGGGGGAATGAGCAACTGATGCTGTCAGCCACGGATCTCTGCTCCTTGTTTTGTGCTGTGCCCTGAGCTGGCGCGGCTCTGGAGCTGCTGTTGGCCTGTCAGGTATTGGATGTGCTGAGTGGACTTTGGTTTTAAAAATGCAAAATTTTTTATTCGAGTTTCCAGAAGTCCTGCCGGGGTGAAATGCCAGCGGGGAAGAAGAGTTTATCAGTAGTTTCAGGGCAGGCCAGGATTAGATTTAGAATAAATCTCAGGTAATCTCAGGGCTCAGACAGGCTTACTGCTTTTCAGGGAGTGAGAATATTATTAACAGTGAAGGTTTATGGTAAATTCAGCCTAAGTCTGGTTTTCCAGCCTTGCCCAGGGGGGAAGGATTTTGTATTGTTAGGGCCAAAGATGAAATCTTATCGCTAAGTCCTACAAGTCTTATGCAGTTAAGAAAAAGGGTAAGTGGCTTGGGGTTTGTTCAATTATAAGTTCCTGATTCCATTCGGAATGTGGCTGGCTCTCGGGTTAGAATTTGGGTCTCCAGGGACAGGAAAAGTGAGTTCAGTGTTCTGTGCCTGCAGATTGGAGCCAGGAGCAGGGCTGAGATGATGTTGTGTAGATAAAATGGTCATCACCTCCTCTGAGCTGACAGGAGACACCACACCCTGGATTTCTGTGGGATTCTCCAATCAACTGAGGAAAAAAAAAACAAACCAAAAAAACTTTTTGAAAACAAAAGCATATTGAAAAAAGACGTTTTATTCACTACGCGTGAGGAGTTTTGTGTTTTAGATCTGTAAGGGATACAAGTGAGAGGAAAAATCCTGAGAAAATAAGAAAACTTGCCTGATTCCTCCTGGCTTCCATGTCAGGATTCTCCAGGGCCCACTTAGGAGAAATCAAGATCTGCATTGAGGCATGAGAAGGGAAATGTTTTCTGCTTTGTCACCCCTCAGGATAAAACCCCAGCGTGTTCCCAGCCCTTATTGAATGTGACCTGTTCCTCATTAGCCGATTGTGCTTTCATAAATCAAACGTGAAGCAAGTAGTTAGAACATGGAGAGGAAGAAGGCTGAGAGTGGTGAGGGCTGTAAGATAAAGGACTGCAAACATTACCTCTGAATCTCTGATCTCTGGACTTTGAGAGAGTTTTATCACTTGGACAAATTTGCTCAAAGGAAAAAATTAAAATTATTTTTAAAAAACTCTGAATGCAAGATTTCGAGCCCTGAACAACACCAAATATCTATAATTTATTTTTTAAATTTATGGAGCTACAGGAGATACTTAATGTGTCAGGAGATGCTTAAGAGCTAATTATCAAAAAGTTGTTAGGAGTTTGGGGATTAAAGCCAACAACTTCTGGATATTTTTCTACTTCCTGTGGATTGAAGCAATTAGTAAAAATGTTGCCATCAGCAAAGTTTCCGTCCTTATTTCCCACGTGTGTCCTTTGCAATTGTACAAGTTCTTCCAGTGATAAATAAAAATTAATCTTCTTTCTCATTTGCAAGAGAAAACCAAGCACAAGATTAAAAGTGTCCTGCTGATGCTAATATGAGCAATATCGTTTTTCATTAAAGGTGGGAGCTGTTTATATCCTGATATCTTGATAAAAATATTCAAGGTGATTCTGAGCCCTGTGGGACAGCGATAAAGGCTCCTGCTTTAACAATTGCAATAAAGAGCTTTTAGAAACAGGGACTCTGACCAAAAACAAAGATGACAGAATATTAAAAATGTGGTGCATAAACCTTATAGTTCACATTTTGCTCTGAATTTTCTTGCTTCTTTATACCTTTGGATCAGGAGAGGGAGGGAGATGGGGCTCATCCCTCCATTCTCATAGTAGTTTCTGTATTATTGATCATTTTCTGTGTCAAGCAGGTGTTAAACTCTTCTTGTTCTGTCTACTCCCAAACCATTTCAAAGATTATTTGTTCTGTCATGCCAGTCATCTGAATTTTTTAACTCCATGAAGGAGTTTATGCAATAACTTCCTAACTTCGATAAATTCCAAAAAAAATGATCAGCAGCTGCACAGCCAGTTAGTCAAAGTTGGGCAGGTTTAAAGATGCCTTGGGCAGGCTGACCTGAAATAGAGACTGGGCAGAGCCAGAGAGCAAAGCAGAGATTTATTGAGAGGCCTTTAGGGTACACCTTGGGCAGGACAAGAGCCTGGCCAGGGCTGCACCCAAGGTGGACCCAAAATGGTCACAAAATGGTCCCAAAATGGACACAAAATCGTCAGCAAATGCATGACTGGTCACGAGGTCTCACACTTTTATAAGTTTTGGTCCATTTGCACTTTGGGGTTGAATTGTCCCATTCCAGCTCCAGGCTGTGAGGTCCCATCCCTGTTGTCCCTCCCTCCAGCCCACCCTTGTTTGTGCTTTTGGGCTGACAGTTGTCCTTGGTGTGCAGCAGGAGAAGGGTTTGTTTTGTGTCCCTGCTGTGTGCAGAGCCCAGTGACACTGACTGTGAGCTCAGAGCTGCACCCCTGGGCACCGCAGAACCTGAAACACAGGGGAGATAAAACTTCAGGCATCACTATAAGCAATGGGTAGAACAATTATTTCCTTGAAAGGAAACATGGCAAATTAGCTCCATTAAAAATAAATGTACATTTTGTTAGTGCGCCGTGTCACATCTTCAACCCATGACTAGGCAATTCAGTGTCCCTTGCAGCTGGAAATAGTCCTTAACATAAACTAAAATTTGGGGACGTGATGGCTTTGATCAAAATCACTACATGGAATGACAGTTACTAAAATGGAGACGAAAACTGGCACGAAGAATTAATAAGGGACGCTGATAATAGAATGGCCGTCGCTTAATATTTGATGTAGATTCATAACACATCCTTCAAATTTTGAATCAACAGCTGGTAAAAAAAACACAATAGTAATGAACTCATTTGTATGTAAATGACTGTCATTCTATCCTAGGCTCGCCACGCTTTGTGGGATCCTGCTGGATATCACTGAGTGTGGTCAGGAAAACGGGCCTTTTCAGGAGCCCCTTCAAAAAAAAAATCGATTTAAATGCAAAGTCTTTGCCTGGCTTTTAAGTTTTCGAAAGCAATTCATAAGGTTCCAGCAGCCTGGAAGTTCTGTATACTTGTATTTATACAAGTACATGATTGGGAGCTGGATATCATAAAAATTAGGAGTTCTGGGGTAATTACAGCAACAGCAGCAGGTAAATTCTTTGCACGTTCCAAGTCTCCTGGAAGAACTGATCAAAGTAAGTGGCAATGTCAGTTTGCCCAGAGAGGTGAATGGAATGTGCCTAAAAATCCACAGTTTGTGCTTTCCTTTATGTTGTTCATACTCAATATCCACTAAAGCCCCTTGTTTTCTGTGAATACCTGGACTTGGAGCTAGAAAGAGCAAATTTATAATGAATTTTTGCATGGACACCTGGCCATGGTGAGGTTTTGTGGAATTTTTACATGGACACCTGGCCATGGGGAGGTTTTGTGGAATTTTTTACATGGACACCTGGCCATGGTGAGGTTTTGTGGAATTTTTACATGGACACCTGGCCATGGTGAGGTTTTGTGGAATTTTTACATGGACACCTGGCCATGGTGAGGTTTTGTGGAATTTTTGCATGGACACCTGGCCATGGTGAGGTTTTGTGGAATTTTTACATGGACACCTGGCCATGGTGAGGTTTTGTGGTACACCTGGTGCCTTTTATCGCTTCTAAATGATGGTCACAAAGATGAACTTTTTGACCTTGGCATGAAGGGCTGAAAGCTCAAGCTTTACGAGTTAAAAAATTATTTTAGGGAAATGAAATAACAGGGTTTGGGTTTTTTAATATAGTATACAGCAATATACAAAGTAATAGGTAATAATAGAATAATAGGTAATAATAGAATACCAGTTGTTTTACTGGAAAAGTAAATTTTCCAATGTTTGGAGCAATTTTGATCTTCATAAAGCTTCAAATTAGTCAAGTGCTAAAGGAAAGAATCGACTCTCACTCATATTCACTAAAATGTTTCGCTCTTTCTTGTTTTTAATAATACGTTTTTTAAGTGTAAGTGGCTTACAAACACTTAAAGTGAAAGCCTTAAATGGAGGTGGGAGATTACAAGTGTGTTTTAACAGGGAAAGCAGAAAGAAATGTTTTGATTGATATCTCAGAAGGAAATGCCAAGGATAAATATAAATACAGTTGATTGCAATTGATGTGGGCAAGTGGTAATCAGCTGCTAATCTAAACAAACAAGACTCCAGCAGATATTTCAACTCTTCACCTCTCCACTTGTCTTTGAGTTGCCTTTCCCAAGCCCCATTTGCAAACAGTTTTTTCTACTTGTATTATTGCTATTGCACTTCTTATGCCTTGGGCAGCTGATGAAAAAAAACGTCTTTTTAAAAAGAAAAAAAAAAAGTGTCTGGATGAAGGGAATGGTTATGGTTTGGGGGGGAAGTGTCCTGGGATAGAGAAACCTGGATATTGGAGGGTTTTTTTCCTGGAAGATAAAGTACACTGCCTTATTTATATATTTTTACACACATATATATGTATATATACGTGTGTGTGTGTGTGTTTGGACAACACTGAAGTTTAGCAAGGTTTAGCAATGAATAAAAAAGGGGTTTTTTATAATTTTTATATATTACTATATGTAAATACATTGTATTTTAATATATAAATATATATAATATATAATATATAATATATAAAATGTATATTATATATTGAATATATAATATATGTGTGATATATTATATTTTATTATTTTTCATATCAGATGATGGAATTTCAGGCTACGGTAAAGAATTACCAGCAGACCCCACCAAAGCCTCCAACACTACACTGGGAATTCTCTCCAGGCTCCTTTGCCAAGGCCACTTTATTGCCCACACAGTTTGTTAAAAGGCTTTTAGAGCCCTTGTGGTCGATGGGATCCGCGGGGTTGCCGTAAGTCAACATTAAAGTCCCGATGAAATCTTAATGCCGAAAAATTAAAAGCACAAGCGCTGTAATCAGTTCAGGAAATAAAATATTTGAGTCTCTCATCCCGTGCTGCCAGGTGGGGATCAGCTGGATCATCCCAACATTCCCAGCTGGGAATTCTGCAGTGTTTTGTTGGTTTTTTTTTACCTCTCCTGTAGGTGTGCGTTTGTGATTTTCCTCCGTACACCTGGTCCAGTGCTGGAGTAACACTGCCCTGGTGTGGAACTCCTGGCTGCAGTCTCCCTGCACGGGAAAAATACTGGAAATCCTCTGACCAGGAGAAAAATGCTGAAAAACCCTCAGTCACTTCCTAAATAACCAACCAGTCACCCCTGTGTTTTTTAAAACAAATTTAAGGTGGCTGGTAGTGCTTCACTTTCTGTTCTCCATCACTTGGAAATAACTTGTGAAAGGTTTAATGAGCTGGCTGGGCGATGGATAAGAAGTAGCTGTGCACTAATGCAGCTTCCTCGGATGTTTGGAGAGGCAAATATTTGTGTTTGCGAGAAATAATAACCTAACTATGATTCTCAACAGGGCGTCATGAGATTTTCAGCCAGAACAGTTTGGGAGTACATCGTTTCAGGCTATTTATTCCAGAAGTGGGAATAGATGAAATTCTCCAATGGGATTGAAAAAGTTCCATAATGATACCATAAGACATTAACTTAGCAGTTGGAAATAACATTTATGAACCACTGGAAGTTAAGTTCTCATGGGTTTAATATTTTCTATGGCCTCATAAATCTGATAGAGGCATAATCTCTTTATTAAGTCAGAAATTCTATTTGGGTTTTTTTAGGAGATATCAACAACCCTGTCCTGAAATAAATGAGCTCCTCATGGTAAACAAATTTGCACACAGGAGATGCTAAGAGAACCCTCCACATGTAGATGATCAAATATTATTAAGTCTCTCCTTGAAATTCAGTGTAAAGAGAAACAAACACAACTTCAGAAGGTGGACAACTGCTAAGATTAAATGTATACATTAAATTTCCAGGCCCTGTGGGTTTGCTGCTTGCTAAATGGAAAAGCTTTGGAATAAACGGACGTGGAAACCAGTTGTAATGTAAAGGCTGTCAAAGGAATTAGTGTCTTTTGTGTAGCTGTGGAAAATTAATCCACGTTTTACTTTTGTACTTGCAAAGGCTCACGTGGACCTGGCACCATGCAAGAGTTAAAAACTGGGCAGACCCTGATTCATAAATCTGATGGAGTCACTGATCTAACCGTGGTGCTCACACAGCTTTTCTGATTTCTTGCATTTTTGAGAGGGCACATGAGAGAATCTGCATCCAGCTGCTTGG
Organism: Chamaea fasciata; assembly: GCF_029207755.1. Classification (NCBI taxonomy): domain Eukaryota; kingdom Metazoa; phylum Chordata; class Aves; order Passeriformes; family Sylviidae; genus Chamaea; species Chamaea fasciata. The sequence continues at coordinate 8,461,288 of NW_027094107.1, forward strand.
TCTGGGGCAAACGTGTGCTTTGGTTTCCAGCTGGATGGGAAATAGCAGGAAGGGATTTAGCTAATTCTGCAGAATTTGTGTGGATTAAGGAATCAAGTCTGTTAGCATTGTGTGTAAACTTGATTATTACAGGAGTATCCAGAAATGAAGGGAACAAATAGAAAATTAGGGAAATGGCCGTCAAAACATTAGGATTTGCTATTCCTTATAATAATCCGTATTTACTATTTTATAGGAAAATCAAAGGACTTTTTCAAATTGAGATTCCATGAGCTGGAAGTAATGCCTTCTACGAGGGTATTTTCACGAGGAATTTTGCCTTTTATTGCTCTCATGTTCAGTTCTGTTTTTAAAAGAGGGGAATGAAAATACGTGTGGAGATGAGGTGATGGTGGCTTCCACTCCTGGAGTGGGTGAGCAGCTTACAGGAGACTGCCCGAGACCTTCACCTTCCTTTAGCAAGCCTGCCTGATTTACTTTTGTTCGTTGCAGAGCTGCGTCACTTTAATCACTCTTCCAATATTCTGCTGCTGGAACTTCCCAGCTCATGCATTGGTGTGTTTTGGAGGGAGGAAAGGAAAAGGGGGAGAATGATTTGGGTTCACTGGGAGCGACATTTCTTCTTTTCTGAGTGCTGCAAATGATCCCTGTGACGGTTTCAGATTGCAACTGGGCAGAAACACCAATTCATGCAGCGGTTTCGCATTCACCAACCCCCGTTTTATTTTTTTTAAAATCTAAAACCGCCACAACCCCCGACCCTGATTTTGGGACTGCAGAAAGCTGGCTGGAGTTCCTTGGCCCTTTCCCAGAGTCGCCTCTAGCAGCAGCGTTTTCAGGGCACTATTTTTGTTTGCGCGGCACAGTGGGGGACACGAGCGCAGCTGTGAGGGTGACACTCAGAGAGTGGCACCTTGCACGGGTGACTCACAAAATGAGGAATGACAGCTGGCCACAGGGATGGAAGGAGAAGCCCTAGAGAGAGCAAGAGAGGGGGGAAAATCATTCATGGAAATGGGTACATCCCCACATCACTGAGCAATCGTTGAAGGAAGAAGTGAGCTGCTGTGTTTTCTCCCCTCAGTCATTTATTGCTCTGACTATATTTATTATTTATATATTTATTTATTTGTTTATGGTTTTTACACCCCTCAATCCCTCTTTTTTTTTTTTTTTTTTTTTTTGAGGGGGGGAGCTCTCTGGCAAATGCTGACTTGCCTACATCAAAGGCCATCACTCCACACGTTGAGCTCACCAGTTTGATTGCTGTTTCTGTGTCACCACGTAAATCCAGTCAGGAGGCATCTGTGCCCCTGTGCTGGCAGCTGGAGGGGATTTTTGGCCGCCCTTCAGTCCCCGTTTTGCTGGTGGCATTTGTTCTCTCGTTTGCCTTCTCCCTCCCCGGTGGATTTCATGGTTGGGAGCAGCACCTGTGGCCGCTCTGTGCTCTGACAGCTGCAAGACTCACATGCCAAGCTCTTGAGTGTAAATTTTTTTTTTCCCCTCTGTTGCTGTCATGTGGGTTGAAAGAGACCTTCCAGGCAGGCATCTCAGCTGTGTCAGTGCTCACTGCTCACAGCTGGGCAGCAAGGTGTTATGAACTTCTCACAATTTCATTTACACTACACTCTTGGGTGCACAGAGTCACCCATGAGCACGTGCAGCTCTAGGGAGTAAATTCCGCTCTACTGTTCAATGTTTGAAACTGTTTGTAGATCATCTGATCTCTAAGTTCTTCCCTGCCACAAGTCCAGGGAGCAATATCTTGTAACTCCATTTCCATGGGCTGTCCGTTGGAGGAGATGTGAATTCAACTTCTCTGCATGAGGGATAAAGAGATCGGTGTGGAAATCGTATTTGCACTGGTGGGTCCATGCTCTGCGCTCTTTTTCAGCTCTTCAATGCTGAATTTTGCATGCAGAGCCCCCAGTTTCAATATTCTCACGATTTCCCTCTGAAGACAATTAATTTACACAACCTCTCTTGTCTACAGCTCCAGGCCCCAGAGAAGTTTTTGTGGAAATTTGACGCACAAATGAATTTGGCTCATACAATTTAGTGAGGCAACACGATGGAAAACATGGCATCTCTTAAGTTGTAAGCAAAATGTGTTGGGGGGGAGAGATGACCTTCGGAGATAAGGCTGAAATCAAGCTAAAATGCATTCTCTTCCTATTTCACACCGACGCTGATTCTTATCAGAACACTTGGCTGCTTTTAGAAAAGGAATTTAAGAGCAGGGATGGACCTTCAAATGTGTCTGCGTGACTCTAAACATTACCTGGCCAATTATTTTTCCCCTGCTTGTCATATAGCAGTCCTTGAGGTGAAATCTCAGAGTGATCAAGGTAGTTAAATGCCTTGTGTGCAGTCTGGGAGGGGTATTTATTTCTCCGTGTGTAAATAAGAAACCTTTTTTTTAAAAATAGCTTGCTTTAATATAAAGGAATCTCTTTTTTTTTCTTTTAGAAATTTATTTTTCTGCACATATAAAACCATATTCCAGCCTATTTTATTTCTGCAGCAAGAGAACACAAAAGATTATTTTTTTTTATCCCCTGCTTATATATGGCCAAGTTCCCACTGAACCACAAAGCTGCTTAAGGACGTGCACAGAGTCATTTTTATACAGGGGAAAAGGCTTGTGGGCTGGTTTGGTGTAAGCAGAGCAAAGATTTCCAACTCAAACCATCCTCTCTCCCTCCCTCAGATCACAGGCCACAGGAGCTGATGGATTTACAGGGCTGGAGTCTGTGTGTGCTTTGGGCACAACCTGAACTTCTCTCTCTGACTGTTTGTGATTTGATCTTCGTGTGATTTTATCTTCCTCCAGCCCCTGCAAGGCACATTTTTCTCCACCCCACTTCATGGCTGCTGCTAAGTTGTTCTTGTTAGGTCACAGCATTCATTCAGGAGTGTTGAGGCAACTGGAAGAAAAGGGGGAAAAAAATTTAGAAAACCAAAAAAAAAAAAAAAAAAAACCAAACCAAAACCCCACAAAGAAACAAGTAAAAAAAAAACCCCAAAAACCAGCCCCAAAACACCAAAACAAAGCAAAAAAAAAAAACCCCAACGCAAAACAAAAAACCAGCCCCAAGCCCCCAAGACCGTATTTCCCCAAAACGCCGTAGGATGTATCTCCTGCTGCCTGTAATAAACTTGATAATTAATAGAGGTTAATTAACCTGGCAGCGCTGTGCTCTGTCTCCATGCACTGGGCAGCGTCACACTCAGAAGTGCTGGGTCTTATTAATCAATAAAAAATAGGAAATCAATACCTAATAATCAGCAATAAGCATTGCCTGTCACGACATGCATGAGCACAATGGCTGATGCCTGATGGTGTGGGTTATGTGGGATTTATTGCTACTTAGCTTTTATGATCAGGGAGGTGTCAGCCCACACAAAATGTTTGGTGACTCCATTTCCTGACGTTCCAAAGGGCTGGAACACACCCGGCGGAATTCCAGCAGAGAGGCAAAGGGGGACGATGAGGAGCCGCTGGTTGTAGCCCTGGTTTTGTGCCTGAGGTGTTTGGGTTCTCTGAAATTCTTTTCCCGGGGATAACAGAGTGGGTTTTGTGCCTTAGTGTCACATGGGATTTTGGAAAGCGATCTGCTTGGAAAGGCTGATTTTTTTCCTGCTGTGCGCCGTATGAAGGTCTTATTCCTCTGGCTGCTTTTTGATTTGGTTTGGGTTCCCATGGCTGCTCAGTTTCTGAGGGTTAGGGACGGTGTATCCATGGCAAATAATGTGCTGGCTTCTCTAACACTGGCATTGCTGGAGAAAGCCAAAAATTGCGTTTGTGAGCTTGCATTAGCCCTGCAAGGCTGAGGCTTTAAAAGGACTGGGACCGGGGGCTTTCCTGGCCCTGCTCTGCCGCTCAAATCCCAATCCCTGACAATCCCCTCTGATGCTCCTGAGCCAGGGCCAGAGGAATCAGATGGCCGCAGAAAGAGTTCTTAGAAATTTGTTAGTGACTGGCATGTTAATATCTTTAAAACACTTTGTCATGAAGAAGGAACCAGAAGCCTTTGAGTTCTGCCAAATTTTTTTTTTTTAAGTTTCCCAGAAGTTTTGAAGTGTTAAACTGCTTTGTTTTACCTGCTGTGTTCACATATTTGAAATTAATAAGCGAGCATTCTTCCAGAAGTGTCACAGGGGTGGCCAGGAAGGTTTTCAAATAAACAACACTCCTGAAGTTTCATCCTGCAGCTTTCATGGTTTTCCTCCAAAAACATAGGAATCTGCACAGCTGACTGCAGGGATACCTTCAGCCTCACCATTTTAGCCCCTAAAATAACAGAAGATTTTCAATCGATTTTCTTTTCGAAAGGAAGCACAGGGACGGGTTCGTTTAAATCCATGGGTAGGAAATTTTTGGCGATTTTTTCCTTTTTCCTCTGCCTCCCACCCCCCCCCCCAACCCCATCTCATATTTCACAGGCCAGGACACAGAGTGATGGAGTGTCACCTGCGGTCCCGTCAGTCACTCTGGCAGTGGTTACTGACACAGCCTAACGCAGGCTGACGGGCGCAGTCAGACGTGATGCCTCCCACCGGGCACAGTGTCACCCTGAGAGATGGGGAGAGACGCGGCTTTCCAGGGAAAACACACTTTGGGGTTGTTTGACACCGGCAATAATAATAATAACCCACGGCACCGTGTCTGCACACTGCCTCCCAAAACAAGCTGCTCCTTCTGGACAGGGCAAGGCGAGGGTGATAAATTCATTTCCTCAGAATGTTTCCTCAGAAAGATTTCCTCACAAATATTTCCTCAGAAATATTTCCTCAGAATAAGGGGGGGGTTTTTTGGGCCCCCGCGAATGAACCTCATTTATAAAGGAGTCGTTAATGCAACTTTCTGCAGTAGTAATTTCTCTTTCTGTTCCTCACCTGAAGCACAGTGATGTCCACCCCAAAAAGGGGGTCTGCGTGCTTCCCATTTTGGGATGCCCAGCTTGTGACCCCCTCAGTGCTCCTGGCTTCAGTGAGCTGATCAGAGGCGTCTCACATTTGGCTTTCCAAGAGTTTGCACTTGGATGTTTACTGTTTTTTATCTATTTACAGTATTTGCAGACTCACAGCCATGAGCTCTAACTAGCAAGTCAGCGAGATGAGGTGAAATGGATGGATCTAACTCTTTCCAAGGTTATTTAAGTGCTAATCACTCCATAACGACTGATTAGCACTTAAATACATTATTTATATATTATCAATATATTAATTCATGATGTATTTGTGTTTTATTATCTATTATTTATCTTTCTGACCCAATAATGGCCACCCAAACCCATGAAAGAGAAGGCGAAGAAGGACTCAGACACCACCCAAAACCCTCCACCCTGACTCATGTGCATTACTTTACACTAAAATCCCCAAATCCAAGTTTCCAGAATTCCAACAGAGAATGTCCCAGCAGCTACCCACAAAGGAGGACACGTGGGCTTTGGGAGGCGCAGTGTGGCGTCAGTGTCATCATTCATTTCCCTGTTGGTGCATTCGTTGGTGGAACTTGAGTGTATTTTACTCTTCTCGCGGTTGAGCTGCTGCAGCTGAAGGGCCCAGGAGCAAACAGGAAAAAAACAACTTATATTTATATATCTATATAAAACCTCTATCCATAGATTATAGATTATACATCTATGTCTATCTATCTATTTCAAACTTATATTTTGAAGTTATCTGAGCAGGGATAACTCCTCTGATCCGCAGAGGCAGGTGCTCAAGAGGACCCGACGATTTCACGAGTTTGTTTGAACTTATTGATCCAAATCTCAGCTCTCCTGGCCTCTAGAGCAGCGTGTGAATTCTGAAATCAGTCCCAAGCTCCAGCAGGGCAGGCTCAGACGTGCAGAGGTCGCTTCTGCGCTTGCTGAACTGTAAGTTGTCTGAAAAAAACTGCCCAGCTGGTTAAAAAATATTTTATTTTATAATTGTCCAGCCGGTCAAAGTGACAATTGGATAAGACACCAGGTGAAGTGTCTCTGAAGGATGCTGGGCCTGTGAAAAACCACCTATTGCTGTCCCCTGAGCAAGTGAGAACTGAAAATTCCATTGAGATGGAAAAACTATTGATCAGTGACAGAAATGCTTGTCTATACTTGAAAAAAACAAAAAAAGTGTCTTCAAGCCTTGATCTGGGATCCATTCACGACTGAAATCAAAGTAATAAACATTAATGTGATTCTGGACTCATAAATTCTGCTGGAGACATCATCAAGCTGTAATTAGACATTTAAATTAATGGGTTGGACATAAATTTAGCTATCAAAACAGTTTTAGAAGTATAGAACTTAATCTGTACTTCTGTCTCCATCTCCGGAAGTATCTTTTCACGTCTGTTCTTAAAACAGCAGGTTCAAATTGATTGTTTTGGGGTTTTTTTTCCCCCCCCTAAAACTGAAAATGAATGCAAAGAATTTGTGCTTTAAAATAAGGGGGAAAAAAAAATTTAAAAAGCAAAGAATCTCTGCAGGAAAACAAATGTGTCTCCGTCTGCCTCTCTCTGCCCCCAGCATTTTAATGATCACAACTTCGCTATCTCTGAACTCAGATCTCTTTCAGCCTCCTCAACTTAATTTGCATTCAGCAGCAATTTGCTGGTTTGGGAAGTATTGATTGAGAGAGCAACGGGAGAGTTTTTATACATCTGTGTGGAAAATGGAGAAATGTGAGTGTGGAGTTGCTCCGTACAGGGACCTGTTGATAACTCCACTTAAAAATTGCTTTAAAATATTTTAAAATACTTAAAAATACGAAGTCCCTATGAAGGTGGCATTGCCTGGTGTGTCCAATACGTGCTGCTGTTTATTCTCTCTGGAGGGGTGGCAGCTGAAATGTTTAATGTATTTTTAGGTGGAAATTAATTAGTGTGGACAGGCACAGCACCCTGTGGTGTCACTGTTTAGTCAGATTTCTACGGGGAGTCACACTTCAACAGGAAAAACAGTGTTGGGGTTTTTTTTTCTGTGTTCTGAAGACATAACAAAACCAAACAAATTAAAATTAGTAACTGATGTGTCATTTTATCGTCTGTTTTCCTTCTTTGCCGGCAGTGTAGGAAACCGTGTGGGGGGAAAAGATGAACAAAACCTGAGTGAAAAACCTCAGAAAAAATGCAATTTCTCTTTCCTAGTGCAGGCACTGCCGAGCCCTGCCTGGAAAAAACTGCTTCCAACCTTTCCTCCACGCTTTTGGATGGTGGCAGCAGGGAGATTTGTCTCAGTGACATAAATTAAATCACCTGGATTGGAGTGAGAGCTGCCAGGGGTGCTCTAAAGGCTCCCAGTTTGGGGGTGTGTGACAAGTGATGGACAAACACAGCATTTGGAGCCTCTAAATTGCTGAGATGAGTGACCTGGGAAAGGGAGAGACAAGAGACTGCCTAGAAACATTAACAACAGCGACTCCTCAATAAACACAGCGAGGGGAACAAACAGAGCAGTGAAGGCTGTTCATAAGTTAAATGTGTTTGGATGTGGCTGGTCAGGGAGTGCAAAAGGATGAGCAGAGTGTGGCCCATCTGAAATGCCAGCGTGCTGGAATTCCTGCCTCTAGGAATTCCTGCCTGTTCCTCTTTCCTGCCCCAGGGTCAGGGAGAATGAAACTCAGCGGACGTTTCTGAAATCTCACTCTGAAATTTATTATCCTTATCTCAAACAAACTCAAGAGATGTCAGCAAAGTCAAGAAAATGAGTTAAAGTGGCGTCTGTTCAAGATTATTTAAGTCCCAATTATCCAATAAAGAGTTGACATCTGTATTATTTATGGTTCTAAACCCAACTGTGATCACCCAAACCCCGCAATGCGGATTTCTTTCCCCCAGTTACAGGAAACCACCCAGATTCGGGCAGAACACTTCCTGAGAAAAAAAAAAAAAGAAAAAAAAAAAATAATAATAATAATAATATGTATATAATATCAAACACTTCCTGAGAATAATAATAAATAATAATAATATTTATAGAATATCAAATACATCCTGAGAATAATAATGATAATAATAATAATAATAATAATAATAATAATAATAATAATGAACATATTTCTAGAATATCAAACACTTCCTGGGCAAATCCAGCTCCCTGTTACTAGCAGTGAGGCAGGTGAGTGAGAGGAGCCAGCTTTGCTCTGTTTGCTCTCCCCACTGACAATGTTCCTGTGTACAGATAATTTCCCTTCAGGGCACGACTCTTCAAACACAAGCAGGGTAAAAAAAACCAAAACATCCCAAGGAACAGAAAACGACTTGGGTTTGCCTCCCTGAACGGATAGGAGACACTTCAGGCAGTTTGTGGTACCTGAAATGGCTTTTATTCTTTTTTGTTTCTACTTGGCAAGGTTTGGAGCTGCTGATGTCTCTGTAAATCTGCACTTTGTGCTGCCTGGGAACGGGTACACTGAATTCTCCTGTTTGCTCTGCTGTCAGCTGGCATGAGGAAGACAGGCAGGCAAAAGTAATTAATTTGTAATAATTTCTTCTTACAGATGGAGGAGAGACAATTTCAAATTAAAGCAAGAAAAAAACCCCATAGATTTTCTTGTATCACTTGAAATTTGGATGTTTTATTGTCGGGAAGTGTCGTGTTGCTGCACTGAATAATGGAACATGGGCTGACCTACTTGAGTGCTGAGACATTGATTCACCTGTCAGCATCTCGGAGCAAATGGAAATATTTGTTCTTGTCTTCAGACGGGAGCACAAAACAGAGCAGATGTTTGCAGGCACGAGTAAACCTCAGTGGATCAAGCTTAAAATACATATTAAGCTCCTAATTTCTTTATTTAAAGGTGGTGGACCAGAAATCTGTGATCGATGACACAAAAATTCATGACCAAGCTGGAGTATTTCACATGAGCAGTAAATATCTGCCACCCGTATTTCATGAGAATATTGGAAATATTCTGTTATAAAGCTGAATATTTAGTACGAACAGATTCGGAAACTTCTGCACATAATTGTTAATAAAAGAAAAAGAAGTTCTGAGCTAGAGGGCACATCTTGAAGTGGCCCATAAAAGGAGGCAACATGTCCAAGCATTTGTTATGTAGGTGTCTTTTCAGACCATTCCATTTCTGTGCCGAAAGAGCTCCCCAAATTTTTATTAGCCATCTGTTTATAGTAGGTGTGCACTTGGGTTATTTTTTTTTCCCCCATTTCACTGTAATTATTACTCTGGCAACGAGAAGGAGACGAAATTGCGGTTTGTCTCCTGGAAGTTCTGCTCTTGTTCCATATGGTTCTCTCCATTAAAATACAGACCAGTTGCTGGAGCCACCTTGAGGGGAAAGCCCTGGGCGTGCTGCTCCCCGGATTAGCACACGGGCTCATTAACAGCAGCACTAATTGCCTGCATTATTCCTTGGCTGGAGCGCTGACTGTGTGGATAAATTTTCAAATGATTGTGCTGGCTGCAAGTCGTTGCTAGCGAGCATCCACCTCCTTTCCCAGGAAATGAAATCTCCTCTCTAGGTAACTGTTTATGTTTGTTTAGGGTTTCTAATGACTGGTGGCAAATGTTTTCGTGTTTGCTGCTCTGAATTTGCCTGCCATATGTGTTGGCCTGACCTTTGAGTGAACAATGGGATGGGTGATGTTTGGAAAACATGGAACAGACTGGATTGTGTGTAGATTTTATCCAGCAAAGGAAAATTGGAGGAGAGGAATCCCCTGGGTTCCTGAGGAGCAGGATCAGTCCTGGGCAGGAATCCCCTGGGTTCCTGAGGAGCAGGATCAGCTCTAGACACAAAGCCAGCCCCAGAAATGCTTCATGCCTGATCACAGCAGGTTTTTCCTGCTGCTGCCGAGTTTTCCCTGGGCAGATTTGCCTGTGAAAGGAAGGATGGGGGCTGCTTCCCTCTTCTGATTAAGGAATGGAGAGGCCGGAGCAGCTCTTGCAGCTGGCTGGTGCTCCAAGGCCTATTCTAACACATTGCTATTCTATTCTATTCTATTCTATTCTATTCTATTCTATTCTATTCTATTCTATTCTATTCTATTCTATTCTATTCTATTCTATTCTATTCTATTCTATTCTATTCTAAACACTGAGGGTTTTCCTGTGCAGGAGATGAAGCTGTGCCCTGTGCTGTGCACAGAACCTGAACTAAATTAGGAGAGGAATTATCCACCCTGCACAAAAGTGCTGAGCCACGAGTGATCTCAGCCACACGGGGCGCCTCTGGCATTGATTGTGTCCTCTTGAGGGAAAGCTTGTGGGAATTCCTCCCTTCAGTTTTATCCTGATGAATGCAAGTGACTAAAAACCTGCCCAAACTCTCAGTGTGCCGGCTGTGTCACACTCACCTCCTGTTCCACTCGCTGTGACTTATGCACTGCTGAGATTCCATTTATCCACTCTGGAATACCTGGTGCATCATTCAACGAGATTCCGAGGGACTGGCTGGATCCTGCATTTCCATAGACCTGTTAGAAACCAAGGCATCAATGCATTGGGATACTATCTAAAATAATCTGCTTTTTCTAGAATAACTTTTTTTTTTTTTTAAACATGGCAAGTTTGCAATTCATCCAGATTAACAAATCTGAATGGATGCTGATCTGCTCAAGGTCATGAATAAGTGCAGTACAGTCCCCAATTCTTTCATGTGTACGTACAGAACTTCCTCAGCTCTTTAGAGTAAATGGAAGTTGGGATTTCAAATTGTAGTAGTAAACGAACTTCCTCGGCTCTTTAGAGTAAACGGAAGTTGGGATTTCAAAATGCAGTAGTAAATGAACTTCCTCAGCTCTGTGGAGTAAACGGAAGTTGGGGTTTCAATGAAGAATGGAAGAAGGGAGCTCAGGATTGCTGAAGAAGTGCTCCTTCTGTTTCAGCCCTATTTTTAGGCACTGCTCAAGAAAGCTTGTGGAATTTTCCCTCGCTCATCTCGGCTACTCACCACCGAGTTAATTATTACCCATTTAAAATTCTGTGTAGTTCAAATAATTGCTGTCTCCGTTCCTCTCCCTTTCTCTCTCACAAACACTCAGAACATTTCTATTCCTGTGCCTTTCAGACACTTAAGCTGTGGTATCAAGCCCGTGCTCTCAATTATCTGTCAGAATTAATGAGCGAGTTTACCCACAGTGTCTCGTTTTTTCACTGTGTACAAAATAAGCAGGAAGGGCACATTTTAGTACCCGTAGGCTGCCGTAGGTGTAACGTTGTTTTGATTTATGGCGCAGCCTCCTGGAGGAGATCACTGCAGGAGTGTTTTTGCACGTGGTGGATGTGTGAGGTGCAGATGATTTCTGTGGCTGGCAGCAGCCATCACACTGACTCAGGCAAGCTTTGCGCTGTGATAGAAATTCATATTCTATAGTCAGCTTTTGGCAAATATTAAAATGACTACTATAGGTATAATTGTGCTCTATTATCTTTTATTAATAGAGTTTAGAAAGGTGATAAGTGTATATTTTCTGATTGTAACGTAGTGTTAACAGTAAAAAGACTAGGGTTTTTTTTCTCTTTGTAACGTCTAAACTGACCAGGCCAGAAGGTATGGAGGGTCACCTTGCATTCCTGCACAAAGGCTGCTGAACTTCTGTTTCTTATCCAAATGAAGATAACCAAAAACCTCGGGAGAAGGATTTGTGAGACCCGTGTCACCAGAGAGAGTGGAGCCACCCGCAGGTGGATCTGCCAGATCAAATGATTGGGGACAGTTGAAACGGATGAAACCCAAAGAGAATGTTTGAATCGTGCATTGGGATCTAGTGAATGTGTAACACAGAGATCCCTAAAACACAGAATCTGAAAGGGTGAAGGTGTGCTGCTGGCTGGCTTGATGCCAGGCACCCTCGGCCGAGAAACTTTCGCTTTTCTCTCCCCTAATTGTCTATTTTTTATTTTTTATTAAACTTATAAATTTTTCCAAGAAAGTGAACCTCGTTTTTCACACGCTGGGAATTTTCTCTGAGCTGCAGACACACCAGCAGCACTATCCCTTGCACACCTAAATATTGAATTGCGCACGTTTTCACCTGCATTCAGGCAGTGCTGTGGCCTGGTTGGTTCTATCCTTGGGAGGCAACGTTTTATTCCTGGTGTTTTCCTGTTCTCCACAGAGTAACACTGAGGGAAATGTGTTATTTCCTGGAAAATCAAAAGTGGTGGCCAAAGATGAAACATGAGCAGTCTTGCTGATGTAAGCTTGCAGATTTACTCCTGATTTATAGTTCAGGTCGGGCCTGAACTCCTGCTGGACCCAAAACAGCAACAGGGGCTGAAAGAAACTTGCAGGACCTGGGCAAAGAAACTTGCAGGACCTGGGCAAAGAAACTTGCAGGACCTGGGCAAAGAAACTTGCAGGACCTGGGGAAAAGAAACTTGCAGGACCTGGGCAAAGAAACTTGCAGGACCTGGGCAAAGAAACTTGCAGGACCTGGGGAAAAGAAACTTGCAGGACCTGGGCAAAGAAACTTGCAGGACCTGGGCAAAGAAACTTGCAGGACCTGGGCAAAGAAACTTGTAGGACCTGGGTAAAAGAAACTTGCAGGACCTGGGCAAAGAAACTTGCAGGACCTGGGGAAAAGAAACTTGCAGGACCTGGCAAAGAAACTTGCAGGACCTGGGCAAAGAAACTTGTAGGACCTGGGTAAAAGAAACTTGCAGGACCTGGGCAAAGAAACTTGCAGGACCTGGGCAAAGAAACTTGCAGGACCTGGGGAAAAGAAACTTGCAGGACCTGGGCAAAGAAACTTGCAGGACCTGGGCAAAGAAACTTGCAGGACCTGGGCAAAGAAACTTGTAGGACCTGGGTAAAAGAAACTTGCAGGACCTGGGCAAAGAAACTTGCAGGACCTGGGGAAAAGAAACTTGCAGGACCTGGCAAAGAAACTTGCAGGACCTGGGCAAAGAAACTTGCAGGACCTGGGCAAAGAAACTTGCAGGACCTGGGCAAAGAAACTTGCAGGACCTGGGGAAAAGAAACTTGCAGGACCTGGCAAAGAAACTTGCAGGACCTGGGCAAAGAAACTTGCAGGACCTGGGCAAAGAAACTTGCAGGACCTGGGCTTTTCCCCCAGCCCTTGGTGCTGTTTGAAATTCAGTGTCTTCAACAAGTTAACACCTGATCCTGTGGCCTTTCATGTGGCCTCTCATTATTGTCTAAAATCTTGGCCTTGATGGGCCCATTATCACTCTTCTCTCAGACAGATTCAGTTTGCTCTGTTTTTTTTTTTTTCTTTCTGTTTTGCCCACCAGATAAACTCATCTATGACAAAAATAGAAACTCCTCACGTTCTGTTCATTGAATTTATTTTCCCCGCATGTCTCTGTGGGGGCTTTCTGGTGTAGACGAACGCATATACTTTTTTCTTTTTTTTTTTTTTCACCTAAATGGGCAACTGAAATAAAGTCCTGCATTGGGAATGCTTATGTGGTTGGTTTTTCCGTGATCCTTGAAACAATGAACTGAAATCAGTGCCAGCTTTAAGGCAATAACTGCTGGCAATGTTTTTCAGCCTTTCTGAATGTATTTATTTCTCCCAGCACGAAAAATATTCTAATGCATGTGAAAAAAAAAATAATAGTAATAATAATAAAAAAGCAATAGTGCAAATGGAGACAAAGCTTCATTTTTTTCCCGTGTAGGAGAATTGCAAAGTAGCCTTGGTCCCAGACAAGCAATATGTGTTAATAACCACCTTTATTCACTCTTCAAAATCCTGCAGCCTCGTTAATCTGTGCTATATAAACACATTAATGCAAGAAAATCCCTTTTCAGGCAATATCTTGACCTTCAAAATTCGTGTAAACTGATGTCTCCTAAGCCCAGTTCCAAATCTAGTAATTAATGGGCACAGTCCTTGTTATCACGAGGCAGAGACGGGGACTTGGATGTTGCAGCTGGACTGGTGAAAATCACATGGACTTATTAGTAAATTTAGCCTGGTAGAACACAAAACTGATTATTTTTCTCCTTGATATTTTCTTAATATATATATAAAAAAAAGAATCTGCTCTAGAATTTTTCTTTATTGTGTGTCTTGCTTTTGCACGTTGTTTCTCTGTTACTCCTAAATATTTGCTGCGTTTCAGTGCAAGTCAAAACGAGTATTTTTAATGTGGGGAGCTATCCAGGAGTGGATACTGCAGAATCTGGAGGGTCACCAGTATCATTAATATTAATTAATGATAATTAATTTGTTTGATTAAGCAGTAGTTTTGAATGCTGAAGTCATTGTATTAGAACAGTGACTTTCATTTACTTTAAAATGCCTGCTTTGGACACATCTGCAGTATTTTGCAGCTCTGTTGCGAGTCCAATTTGTTCCTCAGATTTGAATCAAATTGTCTTCATCTGTCATTTTTTCCTTTCCAGCAGCACAGCCCTGCCAGAGTCTTCAGCTGAGCTCAAGGACATGGAGAGAGGCTCCGCTGGGCCTTCACAAAGGGAAGAATTTACAAATTAAATAATCAGGTGAGTTTAAATGAAGCACCAGCAGCAGGATTTTGCTGTGGATCTCCTGGTCTCAGGTATGGTATCGGATTAAATCCTGGGAAAAATGTAAAAAAGCCAGGGAATTACTGGAGCTGAGGATTTAATCAAGAGTTGGTTCCTTGTTGGTTTGTACAGAGCTCTCGTTTCTCAAAGTTGCTTCTGAATAAGATTTAAAATGCAGATTTCATGGGCGTGCACACAAGTCACTGTGAGCAGAGGCTTCCTACTCAAAATATGTGGTGAGAAAACTGCTTTGGTCTCGGAGGTCAACAAGGAAGTTTTTCTGCACCGGAGGAATTAATTCTTTCAGAACCAAGTTTATAATACCAGCAAAATAATTAACTGGAGGTTCACTTTCCAGGCATCCTTTGCTCTTTATTTTTACCAGTGCTGTAGAATTCCTGTTAAGTGACTTCTGAGCTAGAAATGTATTAAAAATTAAGCTGAGCAGTGTGAAGACAAACTGATAATTAGATTCAGGAGTTCAGCTGAACATTCAAAGAATAATTCCTTTGCTTACAGTGTACCAGTTATTGAACATGCTGCTGTAAAATCAGTGTAGGGAAGTCAGAAATGTTACTAAAAACAATTGAACAGCTCTTGCCTGAAGGCTAAAGTCGAGAACCCAAGTGTTCAATGGTGTGATGAACAGAGTGAATTAAAATTCACAGACTGTGGAGAGGAGATTTTTTCCCTATTCTGGGCTAGGCTGAATGGTTTTGGCCCCTTTTAAAAGATACCATTAAACCAAAATTGAAGAACGTTGTCAGCACTTTGTAGCAAACCAGAGCACTTAAACACCGCAGTTAATTTTTCAGAGGGTGTGGATTTAAAAAAAAATAAAATAAAAATCTAGTTTTCCAATGCTGCCTGTGGAGCCCGTGGAAATACAACAGGTTACACAAAGCCCAGACATGAGTGACCACGGATGAACGTGAGAAGACTGAGGAACGCTTTTCCACTTTGTGATAGTTCTGATGGACGTTATGGCACCTGAGCAAAAAGGACTCCTTGAGCCCAGGGTTTGGCTGCAAGATTTTTGTTTCATTAATATTCTCCAGAGTTTGTGAATCCATGCCTCTTAATAGCACTCATTAAATATCTCATATAGGGAGTTCCAGAGCCCGTCTTTGCGTCAAGTGAAGTGGTGGCTGCCTGATTTGGATTTGAACCTCCACCTGTGAATTTGGGTTTCAGGGTTTCTTGCTGCTGCAATGGAAGGGGCAGCAAACTGATTTTCCCCTCAGCTTTTTCATGCCTGTCATGATTTTTTGTTGGATCTCGTTGGATGTTTTTTTCAGTTTGGGAGTCCTACTCTGCAAATATCTTCTTTCTCTGGAAGTGACTTGGCCACCTTTAATAATTTTTGTCAAGTTCTATTTCAAATTCTACTCAGAAGCTTTTTCTCAATGAAAGGACCACGTAACAATCCTGGTGTGATGACAAACACAATGCAGACTCTTCACAGTAGCATTTCACTTCCTGAGATTTTCCTGGGATTATCATTCCAAAGCCACTGGACTGATATTTTCACAAGGCTGGTTTTAACCTGAGATCTCTGTTGCCTCTGGAGCTGCCTCAGAATCAATCCCTGGGTACATAAAGTTCAAACTGGTTGGTTGTTTTTCGGGTTTTCTTTTGCGTTTTTGGTTTTGGTTTTGGTGGTTGTTTTTTGTTGTTTTTTTTTTGTTTGTTTTTTGGTTTTTTTTTGCCAAGTTCATTACTTTACATTTGTTTGGTTCAAATGTCATCTGCCGTTTTATCCTCAATCCCTCAATGCCACGGAGCCTTTCTGCAACTTTTCTCTCTCTTTTTTTTTTTTTTTTTTTTAATTGGTTTTCCTCCCCTGCAAACCTTATCCTCAGCAGCAAGCTCAATCTCCTTCCCATTCTCTTTTCCTGATCACCCCTGAGTGTGTTGAGCAGCTGAGGCTGCAGCACAGACCCCCCTGGGATTCCCCACGTCCCTTCCCTTCCCTGGGAAAATGGAATATTTACTGCAGCTCTTCCCTCCTGATTTTTTACTTAGTTATCCCTGTGAGGACCTTCCCTCTGATCTTGTGCCAGCCCAATTTCAGACCCTTTGGTGATTGGATCTGGTTGAGCCCTTCATGGAAATCAGGGCTGGCTGTGTTAACCACCTCTCCCCTGTGTTCAGTTTATTTAGTTTATTGTCAGTGATTTCTTTCTCAGAAAATTCTAGTGGGTTGAGGGTTTAGGCTGTTTAAAAAATAAGAAAAAGAAGTCCAGTTGATTCTGTTTTAAAGTAAGCTCAGTGATTGATGAAGTGGGCAGACCAACAGCCTCTTTAAGTGCAAGTTTGCTTAGTTTCTCTTGGGAAAAAAAGTTATTTCCGACCTCTAGAAGAAAGTTATTTTTATTCAGGAGTCAGGCTGCCTGTGCTGGATATTGTTTCAGTGAGCACCTTCTAACAACAGATTATTTATGGGACTTGCTGGGGATAATGAGAAATGGGAGATGAGAGTTTTTTGTGAATTTATCCACATTTGACTCCTGTAGTGCTGATGGTGCCACATCAAAATTCAGTCAAATGACGTCAGTTCACATGTGTGGAAGCAGAGGAAAATGTGAATTTTTGGTGCCACATGCCAAAGGAAAAGCTGACCTGTGCTATTTGCAATACAGATCAAATCCTCGCACTCTGAAAATCGGGGGATTAGGAGTGGTGTGACATTTTATAAATTGCAGTTTAACCGCTTGCATTTCAATGTACAAAGAAAATGGTGCTTGAAATCTTTTGAAAGTGCTCTTAAGACAAAGTCTGTAGTTTGTAGAGCAACAGAATCCGCCTCTACATTTTCTGAGAAGTTGTGAAGTGGCAGAAGTTGCTGCACTTTACACTCTGGCGTTCGAAATACATGTCACAAGTAAATCCCTGAAAACTAATCCCTAAACCCCTGAAAATTCTGAAACTCTGAGTCATTATGCCTTGGAAAAACGTGGGCACTTACTGAGAAAACACCTAACAAACACAAGATCCTTCTTCTCATATTTATTTTAAGGATAAAGGACCAAAAGCCTGGTATTTTGAAAAACAGAAATAATAAAATAAATGCAGTCTGCCCCTGCATGTGTACAGAGAACAATGTGTGCTGGTAATTTGGTGAGGCTCGGAAGGAAACGCAGCAGGTCTGGCTGCGCTTTGTTTGTGGAACTCTTTTAACAAGCCATGGCACAGATGCGACGCTGTTTTACACCACAACCACGCAGACTCTGAGCTTCAGCAGGCTGAAAATGGCTCCTTGATTTTGGGGACGTGTCTCCCTTTTGTACTATTTCACACAGACCAGTCTGATCGGTGACACAAAGACAAACCTCTTCACTCACACTGGTCAGAGCAGTGTCAGGGTGCCTTTTTATCTTTAATTATTGCTCAGGACAGGAGCATGGTCATGGCTCAAATCTGGTTTGTAAGAGCCTTGCCGAACAGACACCATTTTTAAGATTCTTTTTTAAGCTTCTGCTCTCATTATTACACTTCCCTCCAAATGGGAGCTGATGCGTGGAAACCTAATAAAGACTTAGAAAAATAAAGTACTGCTGCCAAGCACGATCAGCTGAATACTGATTCATGCCATCCCTATCAGTGATGCTGCTCACATGAGCATTGGTGTGATGCAAAATGGGATTTAAAGAATGGGAGGAGTGAATAGTGAGGGTGGCAGTCACCACCAGAGTGGACTGACACTTTCAGCATTAGATATCTACTGATTCATGCCATCCCTATCAGTGATGCTGTGCTCACGTGTGCATTGGTGTGATGTAAAACGGGGTTTGAAGAATGGGAGAAACGTGAATAAGGGTGACAGTCACCACCAGAGAGAACGGACTGACACTTTCAGCACAGATATTTTTACCCCTCCAATTCAGGGCGGTGTCTCTGTGCCAGGAGAGCAGATCTGATATAAAATGTCCAGTCTTTCCCAGGACCAGACAAACTGCATTGTGTGCGTGCAGCACAGCCATCCCCTCCAGCAGGACTTTGAATTCTGGCTGCTTCTGCCCCCTTATTTCAGGCACTGGTTTTCATTCACAGAAAACATTCTACTTGAGAAGAACAATTTTTTTTTTCCCAATCCCAGTGATGCGCAGGGCTAATAAACCCTTTGCATGAAGATTTACCAGAATTATAAAAAGCTAATGTATGCACTTGTGTGAGGCACACATCACAGCAGCTGTGGAGGTTCCAACACGTTATTAAATGTAAAAGGAAACGTCTCTTGTCTGGCCCCAGGGATGGCACAGGGATGAGTCTGGCTGTCCTGACACCAGGGATCAATCATCTCACATTAGTCTGCTTTATTTGACACTGTCACTTTACTTTCTATTTCTTGGAGGTGATACAAACTCAAGAGAAGAGAATTATCCGGGCTGGCAGTGCACAGATTAGACACAGGCACAGTTTGGGGGGTGTGTGTCTCTCCTGGATTGATTGCTGGTGTATTTTAAGGCAGCTCACATAATCTGTTGCTCCAAACACGAAAATAACCCTCTAGGTTTTGGGGTTTTTTCGGCATCAAGGATCTAAATTCTAATGACAGAGAACCCATTGGGGCAATATTTGAACACTGCTGTAGCAGCTCAGAGTAATTCTGAAACCTCAGTGCCTTTCTCCTTTAAATGTCTTTATGACATAAACTTCCTGTTCCCCAACTCCAGATTGATAAAGCTGTAAAATCAAAAAGCTGCTGCCGTGCTCGGGGATGGTTTGAATTCAGAGATGTTTTCGTGGTAGAGTTCAAATTTAGAGGTTGGGCTGAGCGTTTATTTAGTGCCTGTTACTGCAGCCTTAATTAGAGTGGTAAAATACTACTTTATCCTGTTCAGTGGGAACGTGGCTGCAAACCTTGGTGCAGCCATAAAATTCTGGAAAAATATGGAACTGAGGGCAAGAAGAGAGAATTGCCTCGCCAGGCATTAAGGACTTGGCAACAGTAAATCCAGCCTTATCCACTGATTTTTCTTTCATGAAAGCTGCGATAGGAGTAGCATTTTCTAAATATTTCCCCCATGTAAGAGGTATTAATTATTCATAAGTTAATTATTAAGGGATGCTTTTAAATTATAACTCTCAGCAATCTACATTGAAGGCTGCACTTGATGGTGCGGTGAATACCTATCAAATGCAGAATGGTCTTTTGCAAAACTGCGGGATTAGTTCTTTTTTAAAATGTAAAATACTCTGGAATGCAATTAGAAGACGAGACGTGGCTAAAGGTAACTTGGAAACAATTTAAATAAATGAAGGTAAAATTGCAAGAAAGTTTGTTAAGCAAAAGCACCCTGTCAGTTGTGGTAGAGACTTGCTAAGTCACTGAATTCTCTGAATTATTCTCCTGCCAGTGTCTCCTCAGGAAAACACCTGCACTTCCATACGAAAGAAAAATCCGACACTTTGTTTTTCTATACGTGGGTAACATGCTGATTTTCAATTTAGCATCAATTCCTCCTTGAATAAATGTACAGAAACAATGAGAAGAATTATGCCAAGAAAAGAAACAGAACCTGAAACTGCTTAGAGAGTAGGTAAAATAAAAATGACGCCTGACAGAACAGCAGAACTTAGCAGGCAGGCATGGAGCGGATTCATTCCTCTCCACGGATATTCAAATGCTTGCAGATGTTTGCCTTAGTTCTAAAGACATGAACATTTAACTCACACTGTATTATGTTGTTTCTACCCTAAATGTTGTCAGAGAAGGTATTTGTCATCAACTCAAATGGAACTCAAGATTTCTTTAAAACATTTAGCATATGTAAAATCGACTGAATTCACTGAATAGAGTTTGAAAATCCACGAGTAATTTCATTTTCAGCATTTTTATGAAAGGAGGGAAAGGTAAAAAAAAACCTCATCTACTCACATTCATAAAACAGGACACCTCAGGGGAGTTAAAACAGAATGAATTGTGAACAAATGTTGAATACGAGGGTGGGGTTAGAGCAGCTCCACATTAGTGGAATATCCTACGGTGCCTCACGTTATTGATTCTCTGTCAGCATCATGTGAGTTCCCTTCCAAATTAGTCCTGTGCCCTGACCTTGGGAAGCTTGTGCCGCAGAGTCCACAGGTTCACTCTAATTGCTCCTTCTCCTGGTGGACTCAGCCAGGCCAACCTGTCACTCATCAGGACCATTTGTCTGTGAACAGACTTAATTAAACACCTCAAATCCAATCGCTCTGATCCTTTCCACTGTTTAAAAAAAAAAACCAACCCACATGTGCTCCATGGGCTATTAAGAGTTTTCTAAAGGAAAAACTCCAACACCCTCACTGGATTTATTCTCTGCTGTTGAAGAAGGGCAGAACACAAAACCCAAGATTATTAATTAGGATGGGAAAATAAAATATTTCTGGAGGCAACAAGGAATTTGCCAACTCCTAAACAGGCAGCAGAAGATTAAAGAATGTTTCAAAGCACCCGCACAACTTTTCCCTTTTATTTTTTCCCCCTCATCTCCTTCATATAAGATCTTCAACATCCTGTACAGGCTTGCCTTGAATATGAATTTTAATTTATCTTGCTTCAGGTTTAAACAGGTAGCTGCGTTACTTTTTGTGAAAGAGGTGAGCATTTTCAGCTTCCTTGCTCATTATTTAAACATCCAGCACGCTGGTAGGAACAGTGAAAGCGAAAACACCTCAGATATAAATGTGCAGTTCCATGAAAGTTATTGACAAGGTGCTTTTGTTTCAGTGGCCTGAGATGTGGGTGGGAGGAATCCCACCTTTTCTCTTGGCATCTAACTTTTAGTGGGGAGAGAGACAAATTGGTTAAATGCCAGACGCTGCAGCCAAAAATGAGTGTGCAAGAAGAAGAAATTCAAAACAAGAATTGCATTCATGTCTGTGGTGTTCGGATTTCTGAAGGATTCAGATTTCTATCAGGGGACAGCAGAAAAGCAGCGAAGCTTTTCCTTGAAAAACAATTTCCTGAGAAACCCCTTGGGTTCATCACAGTGCCTCCTCTGCCAGGTTTTACTAAATTATCACAATCAAGTCACTGCCTTGGAGGGGAAAATGGGTGAAGTCACACTTTTGGTAAATAAAGGGCAAGCTTTTGGATTTGGGCGTCCAATTCAGACTTACTGAAACGACAAAGTGATTTTATTTTATTTTTTCTCCGTGGAAAACTCGGCTTTCAACTAAAAGAGAACCTTAAAGACTCTGGTTTCTGCTCCATGGGACAGAGCAGCATTAGATTGTTTCTGTGAACGATTAGTTCTATTCCTTTGTTTCTGAGGTGTCGTTTCAAAGCATTCTCTTGCTGGTTGAGGCTCAGTAAGAGCACACACAGAATTCTGTGCACTGGGGCAGATTGAGTTCCCTCATTAGGTGTCTGCTCAATCTCCAGGATACTAGAACAAGTTTGTGGGAATTAATGTGCGGCAGTTATTTCAATTAAACATTTGCTAAAGGCTTTTAATGTCCTTATCAGTGAAATTCAGTGTAAGCCCTAGATTAATTTGTTCATGATTGTGTGCTGCTTTGGAAATACAAACTACTAAATAAGAAAGAAACGATGTTATTGAACTGTCTTCTGGATTCTGCAGTGCCATGATTGCCTCCTGCTCGTATTTCTCTTCAGTGCTGGAAATACACGGAACGTAACTCACCTAACAGCTGAAAGGCTGATAAATGTCAGTTACGTGCAGAATTATTTGCATAAATTTAGCAGATAATCATATTTCTGTGTCTTACGGCTCATCTTGTTTGGGTCAAGGAGTCTCAGAACCAAACACGACTTTGCTGTCTTGTAGGGTGGGTTTAGATCTGGTTTGGTCCACCTTTGAATCTTCCCTGTTTTCAAACTTTGTTGTTTTTTTTTTTCTCCTAATTTGTTTTACAAGAACTTCATCCAACTTCTGTCATTTCTTAATTAATAAAAATAATCTTACGCATGTCACTGTGTTAAATCAGCCCATGAACAATTCTTCCAATTGCTCTTTCTCCTCCTTCTCCTTCTCCTTCTCCTTCTCCTTCTCCTTCTCCTTCTCCTTCTCCTTCTCCTTCTCCTTCTCCTTCTCCTTCTCCTTCTCCTTCTCCTTCTCCTTCTCCTTCTCCTTCTCCTTCTCCTTCTCCTTCTCCTTCTCCTTCTCCTTCTCCTTCTCCTTCTCCTTCTCCTTCTCCTTCTCCTTCTCCTTCTCCTTCTCCTTCTCCTTCTCCTTCTCCTTCTCCTTCTCCTTCTCCTTCTCCTTCTCCTTTCCCTTTTGCTTTTCCCTTTTCCCTTTTCCCATTTCCCTTTTCCCTTTTCCCTTTTTCCTTTTCCCTTTTCCCTTTTCCCTTTTCCCTTTTCCCTTTTCCTTTTCCCTTTTCCCTCCTTTTCTTTTCCTCTCATTTTTTTTTAAGTCTCTCTGTCTGTCACTCCTGCCAGCTGTGTCCTATTTCCAAAAGCTTCATCTGCTCACACAAAACAGCTTGGGATGGTGAGGTAGATTTTAGGAGATTAAAGATTGCACTGCAATACACGGGGCTTAATCCTAATGCCAGTAAACTCTTTATATGCCATCCTCCCCTCAGGATTACAAAGATTTATGTAACCATATTTTTTTTTTCCCACATCCAAAGGAGCTTAAAGGAATAGACATAGATTGTTCTGGGTGTTGAATAAAAGCAGTAAGCCCAGATAAAAGTATTTTTGTTCCTCAGATAATAGAGCAGAGTGTAACGTTTTCAAACTGAGTGGTCACAGGAGACAGCTGAGTGCGGTGAAGGGGGAAGGTTTGCTCTGATCCCGAACTCGTGTCTTGAGGATGCAGTGGCACGCATTTGACGTCTGTGACGGCAGAAACGGGAAAAACGCCTTTTCTAACAGCCTGGCATGAGTTTTGCTACCTAAGGTTTCCCTCTCCTGGTTTTGGGCATTAAATATTCAAATATTCAAAGCAATATTAAGGTTTCCCACCAGTTCCCCAACTCAGCTGATTGTTCTAGAAGTTGTTTTACAGCCAGCACTGTTTCAGGCGCCGGCCTGGGCTTTGATGTCCTGCTACGAGGGAAGCTCTTCAAATATCATTATCAGAGCCATGAATATTCCCAACTGATGTTCTTTCAATATTTAGCTTGAGCTGTTAAAATTTCAGAGGACATAACTGTGTGTGGGAGGGGGGATTTGCAGTCTCCAGTCCTCTCTGCTGGAAGGCTCCTGGAGCAGCAGCAGTGTTTGATTTCTGAGCTGACTTTGATTTCTGCTGTTCTCAGGGTGAGTGCAAGACTTTCCCTTTTGTTTCCCCGCACTGTTTTGACGTCACCTTCCTCTTTTCTCCATGTTTTGGCACCGTCTTCTCTGCCAAATGATGATATCTTTTTTTCCTTTTTTGTTGTTGTTGTTGTGGAGGAATGAAAAACCACTGAGATAAAATGGGATCTCAGGAGATTATGAGTCCCGCTCAAACAGGGCCTGGCCTATTTGGGTGATATTTGTCACTACCAGGATGCCTAATATTTTGGGATTTTAAATAAAAAACTTGATTTTAGCATTAACTTTTAGACGAATAAAACTGTAATGAAGCAATCCTAATCCTCAAACTCACACTTGAAGCCTCCAAAATCAAGACAATCAGCTGTCACCACAGGAAAATATTTGCAAAAAGGTTTCTGGCTTATCGCGGTGGAGGAAAACATTGAAAAAAATTTCGACTGGCCCTCATTATTTTTAAAAGAAAAGGAGAGGCAGGAGAACGTTTGATTCCACTGAGCTGCTGAATTGCTCCAGCAAAGTGCTTATTCAGTGGGCAGAGGGAGGAAGAAAGGATGAGAGAAAAGCACCTGGTGCACAAAGAAAACTCTATTTATAGCTGGTGGCGCAGCAATGGCTTTCACAGGGAGGAAAAGAGAGAAAACCTCGGAAGGGTCATTTGCAAGAAGCTGTCATTTCCAGGAGTGGAGGAGTGGAGCTCCATCCCCTTCTCAGAGGTGCCCAGGGCCTCTGGCACCTGTTCTGTACCTGGCTGTGTGCAGGGAGATGTCTGAGGGGCAGCACTCGGCATTTTATCAGCCAGCCAGGAAAAAAAAAAAATCAAGGCAGAGTCTTACACTTTGAAAAACTGAGTGGGGAAAAAAAAATAAAAATAAAAATGTTTCCATCTTTGGCGATGTCTGAAAGTTCAAAATACTTAAGAAGTAGTGCTCTGCTTTTATCCTTCATTTTCCTGTTGAAAAACATCCTAATGTGTGCCACTTTGGGTTCTGCAAATGCACTTTGTGTTGTGGGATACACACAGCCAAGGAAATACATTTACAGGGAAGTGAGGGATGTAATTTTAAAAGCATTTCAATGTTCTGCTGTCTCCCTTTATAGGGCGTGTAAATCTTTTTGTGCCCTCTGCAGGGGAAAGGAAGCGTCCTCTGTCTGGGTGGCCGCTGTTCCTTGCAACATGAAACAAGTCGTGTAATTCAACAGGAAGTGTCAGAGGGAAATGAGAGGAAATCGTTGGTTTCTCTGAGCTGGCACAAGTCTGGCCTTCAAAAATGTTCAAACCGTGACCAGCAGATGAATTTCGTCCTGATCTCATTAATGTCAATAATATTGGTTTGCTTTGGTGTGGTGTGGTGTGGTTTGGTTTGGTGTGGTTTGATTTTCCCAAAGGGAAATCTGTCCATCTCTCCACAGTCACTGAAGAGATTGCCACTAAAACATCGACCGTCTCTTTAAGGGAATATTATAAACCCCACAAATTTTATAGCCTGGCGCACAACTTGCTCCGTGGAAAGCATTAGCACTTCCAAAAATGTTTTTACAGCAGCCTGATTTTCAATATGTTGGTCTTTTAAACATCTCTCCTTTTTTGCCATCCCCTTAAATTTGTAAATGTCCTTCAGATAGAAACGTTACAGACATTTAGAGTGTCACCATTTTATCTGGGTCAGCAGCAAGTCCCTCAACATCCCTGTCTCTGCTGAATTCTTGCTTTGCCCATGAGAAATAACCGAGTTTAAACTTCCGGGCTCATTTTAGGCATTCAGCAGCACTTAGGTGATGGTGATTTCTAGAAATAAACGTGTGGAATGTTCTCCAGAAAGAGTTAAACCCATTTATTCAGCAAAGAGAGTTTCCAGGGAACAGTGCTAAATCGTGGGGGAAATTCCCACAAGGGCTGAGTGTCATTACAAGCTTCCACTCCAGATGCAAGACAGACTTCTGCAATCTTCTCCTTAATGTAAGCTCAGCCTCCAGCGAGCGCAGATTAATTTCAATCTAGAAATAAAAACCCAATCCGAACGTTCTGTCTTGTGGGCGATAAAGATGCCATTAAGTTTTCCTGCTGCATTTGTGGCAGATGTGCAGGGCCCAGTTGGGTCCATTTTGAAAAAAAAAACCCAAAACCCTCAGATGTGACTGCTGCTGTCAATTTGTAATGGTCTGCTTAAACATCAATTAAAAATCCTGTTTCTTCGTCGCTGCTGGCAAACACAGAGGTCAACGCGGAGTAGCCAACAACACAGACGGATTAAAACAAAGATAAAGTTTTTCACCCGGCCTGGATTTGTGTGAATTCCACTGCAAGACTTTGAGGTTTTTTTTTAAAGGAGAGAATTTTAAGGCTTGGTCTTTGAGCCTTTGTTTTAAAAGAAGAGAACTGTCAGTTTTGTTAACGGTGTTGGAGACAGTAAAATCAAATAATTCCTTTGGAACGAAAGTCCCTGCAGTAGCTCAGGTGTGGGAAATCTAACAGTGCAAGTTTGCCAGGTCTTTTCCGTGATGTTGATGAATCTTTTTTATACCTAGATTAATTGAAGTGTAAGGCTGTATTCAGCCAGGGGGTGATAGCCTTACCTGCTCTAATGTGGAGACTGTTAATTGCTTCACCCTAAAAAGAAATGCTGTGAAATGAAGGATAACCTGTACACTGGAGGTAGTTAATAATGATGATTTCCCCTTTTAACACCGTCTATCTGACAGTAAAGACTGAACCGTTCTGCTCCTGAATTGCCCCCTCAAAACAGCTTGGAAAGGAGGTTCGTGTTAACCCAAATTGCTGAAATTGCCAGACAGAGCCCACTGCCAGGACTGGCACAACGAGCTCCAGTGATCTGATGGTTCATCTTCATCCATTGCCTGGTCTGGGGTGTAAAATTAATTGTCTTTCTCAGTGATACACGTGGATAACACAGGTCCAACATTAATCTCTGCAGATACTGCGTAATTAACCGTGCCCATTTATCTTCTCACACACATGTGCATCATCAGTAACAACTGCTGAACCCGTCTGAGCTGAGCCAGTGCCACAAAGAAAATGCAGAAATTGGTAAGAAAACTCAAATCTCCAATTGGTAAGAAAACTCAAAACTCAAACTGTGTCCAAATTCCTTAAACTCTGAATACTAGATCTAGAACACAAGCTTTAAGAATATGTTCATAGTTGTTGCTGCATTTGGTGTCCTGTATGTACAAGTTGAAGGTTTGTATCCTCACAAAAGGATAAATTTTTCATCTGTTGAGACCTTTAAATCTCCGGCAGGTGAGCAGGTGCTTCGTTGTTTGTTGTTTCGGTTGTAAAAACTGAGTTTGTCAGCCTTGCAAATCAACTGCCATGAGAGATGTGCTGGAAGCTATTTGATTTAGGAAATCACTTATTACAGATGCACGTTCTTGAAGTAATTTATTACAGGTGCACATTCGTTGTCATTAGGTTAGCAGATGTAGTTAGCAGGATTTTGGCTGTCCATATTCTAATATCTCATGAGGTGGCAAGAGAGTTCCACCAGTTTCTGGGTGCCTAAATATGTGGCAATGCTCCTTGTAAGCTGGTCATTATTCCCACAATGGGAATTCTGGACCATCCTTCATTGCCTGACTATTAATGGTAGTTTAATTAGTTTTATTAGGAAGATGTCCGGTTGTAAGCTGGTTATCTCCCACAATGGGAATTCTGGACCAGCCTTGCCTTGCCTGACTGTGAAGGGTGGTTTGATTAGTTAGTTTTATGAGGAAGAAGTCCAGTTAAACAGAATTGGATTTTTTTTTTTTTAAAATTTCAAAAGCATCAGTTTCCTGTAATTAGTTTCTTGCAGTGCGAGTATTTTAAGATTTTTATTGGTTTTTAGTATTAAGCATAACATTCAGCAGCGTGTGCAGTCAGGATTCTTGCTGCAAAAGGCACCTAAAATGTTGCCTCAGGGTATGGAAGTGTTAATATGAAAGGGCTGATTTTAACTTCTCTTCAGCTGAAAGCAAAGCAAGGATAGTTTCCCCTAACAGTAAAAATAATGAACAATTAACAAGCAAAATCAAAATTTCACAAGGAGCAGACCATCTAAACGCACTCAGACTTCAGGAGGAAGAAAGCCTGCAATAAGTTTTAATCAAATTTCACAGCTGCTGAAATATATTCACGCCTGGGCTGATTGACAAGTCTAACACAAGTAACTCAATCTGTAAAGCAGAGTGTTACATTTAAGGTCAGGCACGTCATTTTCATCTGCCTGTGCTCCAAATGCAGAGCCCTGAAAGGCCGTCCCTATTTCCAGGAGACTCTATTCATTTCCTTTATCCGCTTCATTTTTATCTCCTGCCCCTGGCAGGGCTTCTCCGGAGGGCTGAGATGAACCTGAGGAGAGCTGCTGGTTTTGGAGGATGCGGGAACAATTCCTCACGTTCTGTTTGTGTTGTTTTCTCATCCTCATGTTTAGATTAATATTTAGAGTTTCTTTCGGTTTGCTTTGTGAGTCGGCCAGGTTGCAGCTCAGTGGATGTGTTCCTAAAACCCCACAGCTCCTGCAGAAAGTTTTTCGCATTTTTGTGTTGTGTTTATTTGGTTGGTATCAGCACTTCTCTCAGGATGCTCCTTTGGGGAGTTGGATTTCATGGAGGAGACAGAGATGGTACCAAGAATCACTGGAGAGGAATCTAGAAAAAAAAAAGAAATAGATGCTAAATCTGTTTTGAATAAACGGATGCTGAAACAATGGGAAGGTCTTGATTAGGTCTAACAGTCAGCAGCTTATTGAGTTTAAATAACTCTAATAGTTCTCCCAGAGTTAGCAGGAGGAAATTTAAGGTATATAATCAGTATATAATCAAAACTTCACCCAAGTCCAGGCCCCCCACATCGAGGACAGAGCTGCTCTGGTGGGTCCAAGGCAGCCAAAATCAGGGAGCAGGCTGGAGAACAGAGAGCTCCCCTGGTGGGGATGGCGTGCAAAACGATCCAGACAGATTGTTTGACTCTGTTATTCTATGAAGCTGCTTTATTCCCCCCAAAACAGGGACACAGTAGTGTCAGAACTTAGCCCTATCTCACAGCAATTAAAGCAATTTCTATTAAACTTAGTCAATGTCAATTAAAATTATTGCAGATGTTTGTGTTTTACTGGATTTTTCCTGATGAGCTTGGAAAAAAAACAAATGGGGAAATGGCAGATCTGTTAGACTAGATCTGTTCACATACCACTTTTACTAATCCCCTCTGGTTTTTACCTCCAGGCTACTGAGTCCTTTCTCAGTAAACACCTTTTAACTTTCAGAACTACTTTCTGAGAACATTAACAGACACATTCATAGCAATGTAAAATAATAACTTTTAAAAAATCACAAGCACAGACTGACCCTGGAAGCATCTGAGGGGTTTTTTTTATTATTTTTTTATTTATTCCAGCTCCTTGTCTTTTCCAGAAGGGTGGTAGGGTGGAAACTCTGGGCATCCTGGAGCTGCAGATCACCACAGAGCTAGAACATTCTGGAATTTTAAAATCCTGGAGATGCTGATCCCTTCTGGCTCTCGTTTTAAAGGCCAAACAAATGGAGCACCTGTCAGTGCTTGTGTTTCCTGCCAGAACAGTGGAGACAACATCTGTGCCCGTCCAGGGCTGAAAATCTCGTGTCAGGGAATGCAGCTCCTGAAGTGAGCAAAGCACAGTTCGTGCATAATAGAAATTCATTTCTCCGACACACAAAAAGAGGGGTCTTAGGGAAGGAGATCTAAATGTGCCGGCTAAAAGCAACAGACAACACCGTTTTTCAGCTCAGCCGGGCACTTGAGAGAGCAGAGAAAGCAGCTCTTTTGTAGCTGTGTTAGATCAAGGCAGGAGAGCTCAGGGTGAACCTCTGGGGATACCCCGGATAAATCAGGGTGCATTTGTTGTGCTTTATTGCAGCTTTGGTTTTGTGCCTGAGGTGTTTTGGTTTTCTGAATTTTTTTTTCCCCCCCAGGGAATTTTCTGGAAACAAGAGAAGTGTTTTTGTAAACTGTACTTTGTTTTCATTTTTTTTCTCTAGGAGGGACTTCTCCTTGATGTCCCTCTGCTCTGACCAGTGTGAGTGAAGAGGTTTTGTCTTTGTGTCACCGATCCGATTGGTCTGTGTGAAATGGTTTAAAAGGGAGACACGTCCCAAAAACAAAGGAGCCATTTTCAGCCTTCCGAAGTTCAGAGTGCCGTTGTGGTGTAAACCAGCGTCACTTTATAAATACAAATATATTTATTTGTACTGTGGGAATACACTGGTGGGACCAAAATTGGAACAGCCTGTCCAGTTCTGGGCTTCTGTGTCCTACAGAGACTTGGGCAGGTCCCAAAGGCCAGGGAGGGGATCCATCAATGAGACCCCATCCCCATGGGAGTGGTAACCCAGGGACACAGGGTGGCCAGGGACAGGACAAGAGGAAACTGCCACAAACTGGAATATGGGAAATTCCAGTGAAAAAAAAGGAAACCAGCAACTTTTCTTTTTCTTTACAGCAATGCTTTAAAACTCAAGTTTCTCACCCATATTTTTGACTATTGTGGGTTTGTTTTCAGGTTTGCCTCAGCAGTAACTCCAAGGCATCAGCCAGCCATCAAAACAAGTATTTTGACTGTGTTGTTAACTGTAGTTTCTAATTCCTGCATGGAGCAGTGATTTAGCAGTAATGAAACTCCACAGCTCTGGGCTACCCTTGAATTAGTAGAGTCTGGATTGGCCTGTGACTGTTGAAACCAAAATTGTCCTGTTTTCCTGATCCCCTTGCACATAAAAAAGATTGACATGGCAGAGTGATAGAAAGTGCATTGCATCAGGGTTCGGTATTAAAGATAAACACCACAAATGAAGCTGAAAGCATATGGCATTCCTTGCCTTCCCTGCCAGCCCACGAGCAATACATTCTGTGTTATGATCCACTTTGGAGGCTTTAAACCATTAAAACCTTGCTGCTTTGTTTTGCCTGCCCGAAAGTTGCCAGTTAAAGCGACTGGAGTAGGCTAATTTAGCTGATTGTGTGACTGATGTGTCACAGCCCTGGCTCTGAATTCTCCAGGCCGGGAGGAAAAAATTGGACAAAGTGGATTGAATACAGCACGTCACACCAGAACTTTAAAGGTGGAACACTGAAGATGGAGCTAGGACATTATTTATTTTTAAAAAATGGAAAGCAAATAGATTAAAGAAACAGAATTTGTTTTTTCAATTTTTTTTTTTAATTATTCCTATTGCACCACTCTCTATAGCGTATGATCTGTTGTTTTTGTGGCTGCCACCTTATCTGGCCTAGGGATGGTAGATTGACCATGAGAGTGTGGGTAGAATGTTTCTTGAGAAAATACATACATTCGCCATTGGTTTGTGTTACATTAGTTTAAAAATTTAAACCAGGATTGCCTAGAAACTCATAAGCATTCAGGTATTGATTCTACTTTTTAATGAGGTATTTGTTAATCTCAGACTCTCAAAGGTCAAAGGAATGTTAGCTCAAACCTTCTGATTGAATTCCTTGGAAATATTTGATCAGTTTGTTGAAGAATAAAATCCACATTCTCCGGGGCGTTATTTATCTATTTCAATTTACGTCCTGCCTATTTTGCATCAGGCTTTTTCTCCCAGAGATCCCGATCTAGTCAGACAGGGCTGGTGTCCTGTGAGACTGTTTGTTCATGGCTTTTCTCTTTTTTTTTTTGAAACTTGAAAGTGGAGGAAAGGCGAAACCCCTTTGCAATACTTTCTTTCAACTTCTGCGTGACGAAATGTGTTCTGCCAGTGAGTGATGGGCTGATTGAAGGCTCAGCCCTTCGCCGCTGTGGGATGATTACAGCACTGCCTACACGCAGCAGGGTGGCCTCAGCAGGGCAGAGAGATCCACAGGCAGGGTTTTACCTCAGCAGAGCCTGGAGAGGCTGGAGGGATGGAGAAGGATTCCGGAGGTTTCTGGAAGGCAGGATGGGCAGGGATCCGCGGCTGAAAGAGCCTTTCCCTGGATCTGCTCCTCTCTCTCCCGGATGTCCTCACATCAGGCCAGCTGACCTGATCTCATCAGTGCCCTGGTACCTTTTGGGGTTCCTCTCATCATCTCCTTCTGGGGTTTCTTTGTGCTATGTTGGAGACAAAATGTGGTGCCCAATTAAGATGAGAATTCTCCAGCCCTTCCATGCAGGGTGGCGTGCTCCATATGACTGTGGGGGTTTCACTTTATTACAATCTTGAGACCTTCCGTGTCCTTCTGGACCGGACTGTGGCACCTTCACAAGAGCCTTCAGTCCTGGTGTTCTTCTTTCTCCGTCTAGAACAACCAAATATTAAAACATACTGGTATTGCTTGTAATTACAACAAGTTTCTTTATTGTTTCTTATTTCTGTGCAGGCATTTAAATAACCAGGTTCTGTTTTTTCTGCTTCCTAATCCACCCTAGAGTAAGCTGTGGAGGAAAATCCAGGGTTTGAAGGTTTTTTTTTTTACCGGATCTCTCTTGTGCTCATCCTTCTACATTATCCCCGAAATAATTGAGGGAGTGGCAGGATATGGGTCATTCACAAAAGTGTTTGCTGCTCCTCAGAAGCTGCTAAGTGACAGGACTTGTAAATAGCCGGTCCTGTGAGCGTAGAAAATCTTCTTGAATTGGTTGGAAGTGTAACCTGTGGCATGCTGTAGCTGAGAAAAAAAAAAAAAAGAAAAAAGAAAAAAAAAAGTTTCAAAGTAGAAAAACTGTTGTTCACCACAATACAAATGTTTTTTGTCTCACTCAGCACATTCCTGAATAAATCTCATGTTGAAATTGAGCATCAGGAGAAATCGGTGCATTAATGTTCCGTTTGCATGTCTATCTAAATTCAATCATTCAACCTCTTAATAAAACTCTGCTATTGATTTCTGCATTCTAATTTGCCTCAAGGCTCTTCGACACAATTATGGGAAACAAACAAAATACGAAAGATGCTCATGAACAGAATTATTAAAAAAAAAAGAAATAAACAAAGCTGAATTAAATTTATGTTTTGCACAGATTAAAATTTGAATTTAACAGAGAGCTTCAGCAAGTAGAAAGATACGTGACAGTGAAAGTGTTTAGACAGCCACACAGAAAGCACTGGAATGCAAAACTGCTCCAGAAGTTATAGATAGCAAAAAGCTAATTTCAAATCTAATTTGCAAATTTTAGATTTGAAAATTCAAACTTTGCCTTTCATCCCAAACACACACACACACGAACTTGGAGAAGGTTTAAGTTTGGATTTGACTCTGTTTTCTTCTACTCAAGTGGCAGAAACTGCAGCCTCTGCTGTTGTCACCAGCAAACAGCAATAAACTATGATGTTGTAGGTGGTGGTGAAGTGGTAATCTTAAATATTGATGCAAATTTTAATTTCTGAGAGGTTATCATGAATAAACATCACTACAGATTTTATTGTGCTTTTTCTAACCTGGGTTTATACTTTATATTCTGTAAGGATAAGGATGATGAGAATTTAATGCCACAAGGCAATAGAGTTTTGGGGGGTTTTTTTCCCCCAGAAGTAACTAAATAGAAAAAACCTTGTGTCAAAATAGTGAATATATTTCCTGTTGCAATGAGCCACCTCGTTATTTATTTGACCTTTCAAAATTCCACTCGTTTAAAACTGAGCACAAACTTTAAAGAGATGCCCTCATATACGAAAAATATAATGAGGTCTATTAATAGCCCTAAAAACTCTGGTGAACATTTCAAGTGTGGAACACATTTCTTGAACTCTGATGACCTTTAAAACTTGAAGAAACATCTTAAGTGAGCACAGTGAAAATGCTGCTGTGAAGTGCTGGGAGGAGGGAAAGCTGGAATGTATTTAATGCTCATCTGGGGAAAAAAAAATGTTTTTAAAGTTTTAAAATGAGTGAAACCATTAAGGATTCTCTGTGTTTTTAAGTGTAATGGGTTACTCAGTAAATGGTTGAGTCTCATCTGTGGCAGAACCTCTTTTGGGGCATAGGAGCAGAATTTTCATTCTGTGTGTTGAAAAGACATAATTTTAACTTTATCCTGCTTTTTTTTGTGTGAGAATGACAACAATTATGGCTCTCTGCACCAAACAGAAGAGAATTTTGGGGTGTCAGAGCAGGATTTGTTGGTTCAGGTGTCCCTAATCTCCTCCAGTAAAAAGGCAGTTTCCTGTTCTGGCTGAAGGCAGGACATGGCAGGAGATATTTCAAATTGAAAATAGCAAATATTCAGACTGGAGCCTTTTGGGCAATCCCACGGATGCCACGTGGGTATCTGAATTTCCAAAGATAAAATT
Organism: Chamaea fasciata; assembly: GCF_029207755.1. NCBI lineage: Eukaryota > Metazoa > Chordata > Aves > Passeriformes > Sylviidae > Chamaea > Chamaea fasciata. The sequence goes on from NW_027094107.1 coordinate 8,495,225, forward strand.
TACTGCTCCAAATAGGATTGATTGTCTGTATTGGGTCCTCTCTTTGTAGGGACTTGTATGATTTTTCTGCACCAGGAAAAAGTTTTCATTAATTTCCTCTTGAAATTAGAGTACTTGATTGATTCTAAGTCCCTGAGTGCTTTCGGTCGCGTTTTTTAGCTCTGAACTTTTGTAAAGGGCAGGTCCTAAAATTCTCAAAGGGAAGGGTTGAAATGCCTCTCTTGACTTAAACATAAGAGAAGGGAACATGCTGTGGGATGTGAACTTTCAGCCCTTGGGAGCACAGAATGCAGCTGTAAGGAATGTTGTAATGCAGCTAAGTTGGTAACAGAGAAAAAACAATTTCCTGGACGATTAGAGAACGAAAGGATGATTTTTACAAGATGGAATTGTTTTACTGTGCTGGATTCTCTTAGAAACCACGTGCCCACTTGTCCATTGTGAGCAAAATCGTACCTGAAAATTCCATCTCTCCAAACCCCTGGAATCTGGGGTTTCCTTCTTTTTCACAGCCCTTTGTTGGCTCATCTGTAAAACCGGTGACTGGTTTGGGGCTGGGTCTGCATCAGGACTGAAGTGTATTAATGAAATTAATAGTGTAATTAATGGGATGGTGTGGAGGGGGAGGACGTGAGAGGAAAACACAATTTTCTTCCAATCCCTGTTCACCCTGTAAACAGCTTCCAAATGAATGATGAATGAAACGAGAATTCGAAGATAAATAATAATAATAATAATAATGCATTGTCAGGAAACGTTATAAAATGTTTTATATATAATGATTAGTTTTACCTTAATTACATCAAAATATAATTCGTTCAAATTGCTGTGGGTTTGAGTGGAAAATAATTGCATTTTGAATTTCATTGAAGAGGCTTGGCAAACAAAATGGCAATTAAAAGCAGTTATCATATAAACAAAAAGCATCAAAGCCCACAGGCTATGGACTTTTTTATTCCTGGATTTGAAAGCAAGCTAGGCCAAGTAATGACCGAGATTTATCCTAGATTAGCTGAAGTTGGAATGAAAATTAAAAATGTATGTACCATGGCTTCAGTATAAAACTCAGCGAGAAATGACAATGTCAGTGTCAAGGTGAACTCCTCAAGAAGTGATGCAGAGCAAGCAGCTGTATTGTTTTGCTATCGCTTCAATAATTACTTCCCCACAAATTAAATAATTATACCCTAGTGCTGCCTGGATAATGCAGTTATGGATTTCACTGAACTTTTTTTCTCACCTCCTCTCTTACCATTCTATAACTTCCGGATTTTTTTCAGTCTGTTTTCCCTGTATTATTTTTTTTTTTTTTAAATTTCTTGCAGAATCAAAGCCACCATAACCAGGGCTGCTTCTTACCTGCAGGAAGGCATTTAGTCCTCATGGAAGGTTCAATATTCCCATGGAATTCCCAGCCCTCCTTTCCTTCCAAGCACTGAGGTGTTCTGCACACAAAGTGAAGGTTCTAAAACCTGAGTTTATCCTCGGCACTTTTCCATTTGTTGCCTGGTACCTTGAAGTGAGATTAGGACATTAAGAGGAGTTTTCTTTCCTACTTGTGTGTAGATGTTTACAGGTGCAATTCCTATCTTGGCACAGCCCCTGCCTTGAAGAGTTCCCGATCTGTGGAAAAGACTAAAAAAGGGAATTATTGTTCTTGTCATGCTCTAAAAGAACATGACTAAAAAAGGATATTATTGTTCTTGTCATGTTCTAAATGGCAATTTAATTCAAAACTCCTGTACAAGATTGTACAGAGCCAGGAACAGAACCCCAGTTCTTTCCAATCCCCTTCGAAAATGGCCCATTCACGAGGAGCCTTTCTCACTTTCAAACCCCAAAAACGTTCTTGAAATGACAATTCCCAGAATTCAGTGTTCTACTCTCACTTGAGGCGCCCCAAATGAACTTCTCAAGCCATTGTAAATGGCATTTTCCTCAGGAAGATAAAAAAAATGGGATTATTATGCTGAGCAAAGCTGGAGTGCAGAGCTTGGTCTGTCCTTCTCTCTTTGGGGCTCCCTTTCTGTCTCTCTTGGCTCCAGCAGAAGCAAATGTGTTTGTGTCACAGCGGAGACGTGCTCTGAGGAACAAACTGCTGAACATTCCAGGGTAGAACACCCTGCCAGGTTCAACTTTTCACTCTCTCACTGCTTTTACCACTTCCAAAATGCAAAAGCAAAGCGAGCACGCGTGATGGAACCAATAATTTTCCAGATGCCATCCTGAGCAGGGCTTTTTCTTCAGAATTATGGATATAAAAATCTCTTACATCTCTGTTCTACTCCAAAGGTTGCTACTTTTTATTGCTGCGTGATGACTGATTTTTTCATGAGCTGGATCCAATTTCTTCAGGATTGGTATAAGCTTTTTTGCCTTGAGAACAGGGAAAGATTTTATTCTTTTTGAGTCTGACTCTTATTGATTTGATGTCCCCTAGAAATCTCTTCAGAGGAATATGCTCTCCTTACAGAGGTAGATTAACTGTTTGACCTTTAAGAGCCACATGAAAATCAACTCTCTTTTAAATGTAAAAATGTCACCTGGCAATAAAAGGGACTTCTTAATGTGTTTGGGAGAAAACTGAAGCTCTCCTCAGTATTTCTGCTGGAGCTTCGCTCTATATTCTGCAGCTTGCCTCGTGGCAGATTGTTTCATTATACAGCAGTATCATTAATCTTTTTTATTATCACCTTAAAGATAAACAAACAATGATTTTGTTGTGTTTCACACAAGGAGTGCATTTTAATTTCGCAGCCTTGTGTTATTGACTTAAAAAACCTGCAACGTTTCGGCCTGAAATACTGACTCACAAATATGAAAACTCTGTTCAGACGTGAGGAGATGGCATCTGCTGTGAATATTAAACAACGGGTGTGATTTTTATCTCTTCCACATGGAGCTTGGTATTAACTAGGAGAGCTGGTATTAATTAATTGGAGAAGTAATGACTTGTCATTCATTTTGCTTTCATGGAAATGATTGTGCTGTGCTGGGGGCCAGATCTTTTCAAGGATCCAAAGGTCACATGGTGGAGTCCCTTCCAGTGATAACAATGGAAAATTCAGGTGGTTTGATAATCTACCTCTGCAACTTTTTTTTTTTTTTTTTTTGCCACCCCTGAAAATGTTGTTTTTCTTTTTTTGCGTCTAACAGTGAAAGATAATAATCCTGCTGATTACGATGAATTAATTATTTATGGGGATTAGATCTAATTTCCCCAATTCTAGAGTGTGGAAACACGGAGAGGTGACATTTTTTGGCATTTCTTTCTGCCAGTGTTACAATTTGAAATGAACAGGATAATTGTACACTTCTAAAGGGAATGAGTGAGAACTCTTCTGGGGATGCCCTCATTGAAGTTGTGGCCGGTGGAATAAGGTTTTGTTTCATTGTTCAGCATTCAAAGGCAAGACATTGCAGCCCCAGGGGGGAAAAAAAACCAAAACCATCAAAACAAAACGCACCAGACAATCTGAGACAATCTGTAATCTGCAACTACACAGGTGGGATTGGTCCACCTTCAGGGCTTTGGGAATCGTGACAATGATGGAAACGACCAGAACTGGAGGATGAAGTTAGTTTAGAATGTTTTCAGGGGAAATCCAAAGGGATATTTCTGTTACTCCGTGGCTCAGGTGTTCAGAGCTCTCACTGTCCCTGCTGGCCCACATCACACATGATAAACTGAAATATGCAAGGAAGAATGGGCAGGGATTTGAAACATCCCTGCACAAAGCACAGGCCGCCAGAATTATCCAAGAGGCAACAAACATAGCAAAAAAATCATAGTGAGTGTGATTTAACTTGAAGACTGCAACATTATGTTTTGTTTCGGAGGGTTGGCCTGGATTCATTAGGCATAAGTGGCATGTTGGTGACATTCCTGCCACTCTAACCTACCGTCACTTGCAGGCTCCTCATTGAGCACATTTTTTTGCAGGGATTTTGGTTCTCCTTACCTCAGAATGAAACGTTTCCAGAACAATACCCGCGTGCAATGAATGAGTTTATTTTTGAAGACTCTTCCCTATTTTTAGCCCTGCTCAATTCTGATTACTAAAGAAAGGAGGTTCTGGAGACTGCATTTCTCCAAGTGCTCAGGGGCGAAAGCCTCAAATTTTCTTGCTCTTCCTTGGAATTCATCCAAAGCCAATTCAGTTTAATCTGCCTGCTGCTGCTCTGGAAGTGACATCTGTTCAAATTTACACTCTTTATCATGGCTGACATGTTGTTTGTGTGTCTGTTTACCCCCAGCCCTTCTTCCAACTGCCTCTTGCAGATAATTTGTGATTTTTTTTTCCCCCTTCAGTCTCTCACAGGTTGCTAGGCGTTGGATTGCTGCACTTGGGGCTCTGCTGTTATTTTTTATTTCTTTTCCTTGCCTTGGCAATTACGTTTTGAGGAACAAATGAGAAGTCTGGATGCAACATGTTCATCAACACAAATACTGGGAATGGGTTTTGGGGGATGTGGCACCCCAGCAATAACCCATCGGGCTGTCATATGAACGTCTGAGGGCACTGTCTGGACAATTAATGAAGTCTTATTTTATCAGTACACGGATTTAATCAGTTTCTGTCTGCATGGCGAGAGTTTGTACCACATCTGCAACTTAAATTCCTTGATTATTCTCCTTCCTAATTTCTTCCTTCTTCCTGTTTTTTAATTTTTTTTCTGAAGTGGAGTTTAGCACAGGAAGACAACACAGGTGAGTGGGTGCATTATAAGGCAGGAAAGAAAAGGTTGAATGAAAAACAGTTGCATATGTAATAATCTCGATTACTGTACTCATATTTGCTCCTCCTTCTGCTGCATTTTGTCCTTTGTATGACATGGGGACCACATTAGTCTTTATTAGAGTCATTCCCCTTTTCAGCTGCCTCTCAGAGTAGGCTGAATATATAAATAAATATAAAATATGTCATTGTGCAGCATGGGATGGGTGGATTTTTGTCCTGTGTCAGCATATTCATATTAGCATTTCTCACTTGCTAATTAAAAGGAAATTCTCCCAATCAAGATGCCCAGATAAGCAGCTTGTGGAATGCAGACCAGGAGCTGACTTCTCCTATTTTGCTTTTGCAGTGCAGAAAAATAACTTACCCTGGTTGTTCCGTGTTATGTGAGAGAAAAATTCTGGAACGTGTTGCCACAACCACTGACATGGGGTCTAAAGGAGCTTGTAGGAAAATGTTCCGAGTTTCCCAAGTGAAACTTTTCCCCCCTTTATTATCCATATGGGAGAACTGTTTCCACTAAGCAATAATCTTCTCAGTCTGGGAAAAAAACCCCCAGCCCACCAATCACAGAGTAAATTTCCCCCCGGCTGACATCTAAAATAAGTATATTTGAAATAGGCACTCGTTTCAAATTGTGGCTTCACAGAGGGACCTGAGGCACCGCTGTTGTCACCTCTGTGGAAAAGGGTAATGAACGGAGCGTCTCACTTGGGGAGGTGTGGCTGGATTGTTCTGTGCTGGGAAGTTGGATTTCCACAGCGTCAAAAGTCAGCCGTCGGCATGGAAGGAATGCAAATTCCTGACGTCAAATCAGCTGTGCTGATCCGGCAGGAGATTCCCCCAGCCCCTCAAGGCACCGAGCCTGGCCAAGGGGAATGGGCTCGGCCACCCGTTGATGCCAAAAGCTCTGAGGAAAAACCAGAAACCCCCTGGTTTTTGAAACCATGAAACTCTGAGGAAAAACCATGAAACTCCTTTTTATTTTTTCCATGAAACCATGAAACTCCGTGAAACTCTGAGGAAAAACCATGAAACTCCTTTTTTGAGTTGAGGAGGAGCTCGGTGTGCCCCTTCTCTCCGGTGCAGCTGTTTGGTGGTGCAGCTCAGTGCAGGAAAACAGAATCAGAATCAGAATAATTTGGTTGGAAGAGACCTCCAGGATCATCGAGTCCAACCCAGCCCCGACACCTCAACTAAACCCTGGCACCCAGTGCCACATCCAGTCTTTCCTTAAACACACCCAGGGATGGTGACTCCAGCACCTCCCCACGTAGATCATTCCAATATTTTATTGCCCTTTCTGTAAAAAACCTTTTCCTGATATCCAACCTACGTTTCCCTTGGCACAGCTTGAGGCTGCGTCCTGTCGTTCTGTCAGTGCTGCCTGGAGAAAGATCAACCCCACCTGAGCACAGCCACCTTTCAGGGGGTTGTAGAGAGTGATACGGTCACCCCTGAGTCTCCTTTTTCCAAAAAAAGAGCCCAAAAATCAGTTTAATACGAAGTCCTCTCATCGAGGACATGTCAGATATTAAACTGATAAGAAGAGCTGAGAGGTGAAGTGGTTCTCTCACTGTCCTGAATAAACTTCCAGTTGTTTTCAGTTTCTTTAAATTTTTATTAATGAGACTAATTTAATAGCATCTCTTTTCTATCAGGGCATTCTGATAGAAGCTCAAAACATGAGGAATAGCAGCTGTGGTTTTTCTGGGAGAGACCTGACTTGTGCTATGTCCCACTCTGTTATTTCAGTGTATTTCCAGTGGCGGCATGATGTAAAGTGGGAAGGCACTATTAGATTCCTGTTTCTTTTCTTTTTTTTATGGCCTGTTTAGCTTTCCAAGACCAAAGGTAAGAAGTCTTTTTCATCTCTCTGTCATATCTCCCTGAGCAGGGGGGAAATTGGAGCAGACACTTTCAATACCTTAACGTACAGTGAGGAAGGCAGGAGCAGGCAGAATGTGAAAAAAGCAATCTAAAATTCAGCATATTAAGTGCCTTGAGCTTGGGAAAAAAAAAAGGACTAAGGTTTTATGACTTAATAATATCCTTTTGGAATCATGTTTTGGACGAAAAACAAGGGTGGAAATGCTGCTCAGGTTTGTGGCAGAGTGTATTGCTCTGTGGAGGATAGTCTGTTCATTACCCTGCATTCTGCATGGGAGTGAAAGCAGGTTTAAATTAGCATTTATGTCTTATTTGGCATTTAGTTCATGATCAATAATTAAAAGACACACTTTTCCCTCTTATTAATTTTTTTTTTCCTATAACCTTAGTGAAGGTTATAGGAAAAAATTGATTTTCAAACAAAAATGAATGTTTAAAAAAGAACAAAGTAACACTGGCCTCAATAAATCTTAAATGTGTTTCAGACAGCTCTGTAGTAGCTTCAAATATCAATTAGTAGCTGATGAATGAGGGTTTTATGTAGTTTTTGTATCAAAATGTTAGGGGCAGCCCTCATGGCCTCCAAGCTGGTTGCCTGAGAAAAGCAATAATGAATTTGGGCAGCTCATGCAGGGGACCCACTCTTCCACCTCAGGTTGGTTGTTGTGCATCAAAGGTGAATTGCAGAGAGCTAGAAAAAGGCAGGAAGAGAAAAACAAAATTCCAAATCCTGCAGAGGAACTGGAAATGCTCAGAAAGACACATAAAATTCGTAAAGTGTTTCAAATGCTGCAGTTGCAATCCCAAACATTTTGACATAAGAAAAAAACCAAATGTAATTTACCTTCCTGTGATGGCTTGACTATTACATCATTTGCAGTTAAAAATTTAATTAAGAAGGCTTTTGGAGCAGTTTATAGATGAGGTTTTTTTCCTCAGCTTGCATTTTTTGAAAACGCATTATTTCTGAATATATATGAAATAATATTACTTTGCCTGGTCCTACAAAGCACATATATAATGGAAATAGGCAGGAATGGTAATTTAAAACATCATTCATCATAATTCCAGAAGTTACTGCAACACTATGCCATTAGATATGAGAACATAAATAAGCAAAGTGCTTGGTTTACATGTGCAATTATCCTGAAAATTCAGTAACCAAAAGGAAAGCTGTGAGAGGGTGTAAACATCCTGCTGTGGGGAGAGTTTTGTTTTAATCATTTATTTCTCAGCCCAGAGCTGGACTGGGACGGAGCTGAGCAGGGGCTGCGCCCACTGGGGCCAGTTTTAGACCTGGGAATGTAAAAAAACCCTTTCCTCTGGGAAGAAGTTATTAAAAACTGGTTGGAACCAATTGAAAATAGACTTGTGTACATTGATTCCCAGATTTCTAGGACTGAGACATCCCTCTTCCCTATTTACTTCCTCAACTCCAAACTGAAAGTGACAGGTTAGTAAATATTGGTCGACCTGGTTGATAAATACGCTATTTTATTTCTGATAAACTCATTCTTGTAAGTCACTACAGATAACAGCACTGAGTATGCTCCCAGTGAGAGGTTTGTCGGGCATCTGGGATCAGCCAGCATTTTCAGGATGGGTGTTCAATCCCCAGAATTTTGAATGCAAATAGCTGCGTCGTTTTAGGTTGGGTGTTTTAAAAAGATTTCCTCACAGAAAGGTGCAGCCCTGGTCCCGTGCCTGAGCTGTTTTGGTTTTCTGAAATTCTTTTCCCAGGGAATTTTCTGTAAACAGGAGAAATGTTTCTGTAGCTGTAACTTTGTTATTCATTCCTTTCCCTGGGAGGGACTTCTCCTTGCTGTCCCTCTGCTCTGACCAGTGTGAGTGAAGAGGTTTGTCTTTGTGTCACCGATCCGATTGGTCTGTGTGAAACGGTATAAAAGGGAGACTCATCCCAAAAAAAGGAGCCATTTTCAGCCCGCTGAATCTCAGTCTTTGTCGTTGTGGTGTAAAACAGCGTCATAAAGGGCTGTGAGGTGTTGGTGCAGCTGCCCAGGGAAATGGTGTTATCCCTGCCCTTTAAATGTTCAGAAGAGCTGCAGGAGTGGCACTTGGGGACAAGGTTGGTTGGTGACCATGGCAGGGCTGGACTTGATGATCTCAGAGGGTTTTCCAACCTAAATGATTCCATGATTCAGAAATAACTTACTGTGCTCTTTCCACACCTGCCCACTCTGTCCCTTGTTTTGCAGAAACTCAGATGATGAAGTATTAAAGCATAAATTCCCGTTTTGTTGTTTCACCCTGCTCTGGCTGTAAGAGAAAAGCCCCTCAGCTGCTGTGGAGAGGATTCAGTGGTGTCTTGTAAATCAAAAAGGCAATTTTATACGACCACATAAATCCTCGCTACGGGCGCACGCTCAGTTGTGTCACCAAGGCTGAGTCCCCTTGAGGCTTCATCCAAAAATGGGAAAAACATAAAAGAAATATTTACCGGGATCCAGACTGGGTTAGGAAAACTGCAAAGATGCAAAGTGCCTGCAGTTAAGAGTTCCTTTATTATTGACTTTATTATGCATTTAATGGTGGTAACATTCAAAGGAAATGAATTATCAAAGATATGATCTTCATATGCAGGTAGAAGGGAATGAAGATGAGGGGCAGGAATGTTATTATGAGAAAAGGTTTGGAATGAACCAGGAAAAAGTGAAAAACATGCTGAAAAGTAATTTTACAACTCTTACTGATGTTAATAAATCCAAAGGTCTGATTTTGTTTGATATCAAGCTGGATGGCTGTTAAACCTGAAACATTTTGAGATGGAAACTTTCACGGGTGTTCTCCAACCCCGCCGCAGATAAATGGGAAATCATTTCATATCCAACTTAAACTTAATGCCTCTACATAAACATTATACCTCCTTCCAATAAGGCTTTCCCCTGCCATTGCTACAAATGACAGCCAGATCATAAATGAAAGGCTTGGTTTTTTTCAGTTCGTCTGTTTTATGTCTGATTATTTCACACAGCAGCAAAGGCGGGAGAAACGTTTGGGGGAAAAAAAAAAACAAAGAGTTTGTAAAATCACAGAATTTGGCAGAATGAGCCAGGGGCCGATGTAGTGTTTGATGCTACTTTTAATTCTCTTTTCAACTGACTGGATGTAAATGTGGAAATATCCCATTAAAGAAGTGCACAGTAAGTCATTAGCAAAAAAACACCACCACACCAGAATACAGATTCACTTTGCCTTCCTTCTTCGGTCCTTGTTTTCCTTTGTCTTTTTTTTGCCATGATGAGCACAGAAAAGAACAGCCCAATTAAAGCTGAAACTGTGTGAAGTTTTTAGAAATGTCTCTCCGTACAGTCTGTAATGCTGTTAGAATTCTGTTAGCTAATTTAATAATAATTATCTTAGGTAAAGGCTCTCCTGGTTTTATTTTTTAACAGGATCTCACCATGACTAAGAGGTGTTAAGGATTGTCTCTAATACTTCCTAAAGCTTTAAGGGCTCCACTTTGACAAAAGTGCTTAGGGAATTTCAGGTAATTGTTTAATCTTGTGGCTTAAGGAGAAGAGAAAGAGTCTAGTTTGGGCCAGTGAGTCAAAATAGCCGCTGTCTTCATGGTGCAATTAAAATTTATTTTGAATCCTGACGGCATCAATCAATAAAATTTACTTTTTTTTTTTTTAATGTAATGACTGGAAATAATTGGAAAAGGAGCCTCTATCCTTGGAAAATTTCCAATGAGCAGTCTAAATCTGCCACAGACTCTTCTGGCAAAAACCCTTGGAAATACCAGTGCAACTTTTACAGAGGCTGATAGGTAAACTTGGTAAAAGGGATGCTCCAGAAGTGTAGAGGAGAGAACCAAGCTGGGAATAAATCACATTAAAAAGTAACAACACATAAAAAGAAAACTAATTCAGATTTTTATGGGAACACTGAGTTTTTTAGATATCCGATTTCTCGATTTTGTTGTTGTGGACAACTGGAGACACTTGTGCAAATCTGACTTTTTAGACACATTTGTAGACAACATTCTTAATTTTTTTTTTTTAATTTCTTTCTAGAGGATAAAGTAATTACAGGTTGTTTCTGCCTAATGATGGAGGGTAAATGACATCAGTAATGAAGTATTAGCCAAAGGGGACCACAAGTGTTTCTTGCAGATCACCTCATTATCTTGTTTCCAAAATCCGTTCAGCAGAGGGAAAGTGCAGCCCGTGAGTGGCTGTGGTGACAAACATCTGTTCTCTCGGCTCCTAAAGGGCTTTGGGGAGTGGGTAAAGACAAACACTTCCTATTTAATCACGTCCTACACAACCTGGGAGACACTTTTTTGTCACCTGTGGCCTTGTCACAATCTGCTGTTGCTCCTTTAAAAATTACTTATGGGCGTTCAGCTTCTCCTTGAAGTGGCGTGATCTTTTAGTGGGAGAATTATTTCCCTTTGCAGTGATCACAAGTGTGAGAGCTGCTGATCATCAAAGCCACCCAACCCAGCAGCCAGAGCTGTCCTATTTCGAAATAAGGTGATGGATTTGGGAAGAAACTTGTTTTGGGGGGCATATGTGATGTGGAACCATCAGAACTCTGTGTCATTATAGCAGGATTGTCACAAAGAAAGCTGCTTAGGAAAAATGAAGAAGTCTAAAAGGACTCGATTTTCAGCTCATTAAAATTCAATTAGACCACTTTTGTCAGCAGAAAAATTTCAGCTCGAGATCCTTGAGAAGTCGAAGTTATCCTTGAAATGCTGTGACATGCAGCTACCATTCCTCATTAGCCAGGCGACAGATTAATTAATCATGGCAACCCAACTGGATTTTGCAACAGAAGAAAAAAACCCGGTGTTAGCATCAGTAAAAATCTGAGTATTGCCACTAAAGAAGAGCAGTATTGTGTTGTCAGGGAACAATTACCAGAGGTTTCACTGTTATCCCAATTTTACCAGATTTCCACCTGTGATTTAAGGGCCACGGCTTTTCCCCGATGCAGAGAGTATTGCACTTACAGAGGATTATCAAGTACCTAATGATCAGATCATAAAATCTCATCCTTATACTTAGAGATCTTTCTTCCTGTGCTACTGTTCCATTTTCTTCCCAGAGTTAAATATTTATATTTGTAGCTGCACGGTAAATGGGTAGTAAATTGAGAGACGTTTGTAGATGACAGTCAGTTAAGATAATTATTCGTGCATCTTCTTTTTCTACCTCACCGTTTTTGCCTGGAGACTTAAAAACTAACGTAATTTCCTTTATTCACTGATGGCAGAGGTGCTGTGACCTGTGACAGCGCTAATCCTAATGATCCTGGAGCCAGGACAAGCTCCAGAATAAAGGAGTTTTCCATGGGATGCAGAGGTGGCTCTCTCACACCTGCCTGTGTCCCTGTTGTACAGCAGGGGGCAAAGTGACTCGAAAGAAAAGGGAATTAATCCAAGGTGTAGAGTCTGGCCTGAAAACAGTGCCCTGTAACGGGATAGAAACCTCAATAAATAAAATGTCATGAATATAAAATCCTCGATTCAGTGTAAAACCTGAGCCTAAAGGGAGGTCCTGGAAATAAAATAAAATAATAAAAAAGTTATTTATTTATGTTTCTCTGTGACTGTGTGTTTAATTTAGGATTGTTATTTGGATGGATTCATTTCCTCCTTGTCCCTGAGCTGTTCAGGGAGTGTGGTCTGTGGGAAATTGTTGGAGTTCTGGAAACTTGGATTTTGGGATTTTAGTGTATAGTAATACATGTGAGTCAAGATAGAGGACTTTTGGGCATTGTCTGAGTCCTTCCTCTTCACCTTCTTCTTCCTTCTTCTTCACCTTCTTCTTCCTTCTTCTCCACCTTCTTCTTCCTTCTTCTCCATGGGTTTGGGAGGTTTTCTGTAACTGGGTGATGGAGTCCACAGAGGACGCTGCCAGGGCTGGAGACACAAAGCAAAAGGGCTCCAGGGCCTTGGGATAAATGGCAAATTCTGCCTCTGGCCCAGCCAAATCCAGGGCAGGCACAGTGCAGGCAGCTCACGTGGAAGAAAAGGCTTGGGATGGTAGGAAATGACTGAAATCCTCACAGTGCTCTGCATAAGAATGAGCTGTTTCATGCATTGTGTGGAAATGTTGATTCTGATTAACCAAAAACCCAAATTTAGTGCAGAATCCTCTGCAAACACGAGGTGAGCTCGTGCTGAGTGTAGAGGCAGCATCACACAGCCAACGCACTGGGCCAAGAAAAAGCCGGGAGCTAAATTAGCAGCTGGAAAACATCTTTATCCTGTGATTTGTGTCAATAGATGATGTTCTATTGTCGATCTCTGAAGAATTCCTATTATACAAACACACTTGGCTTTAAAAAATAATTTATGCCTGGAGTTAGCCACGACACTGCACGAGTGACCTATTACTAAAGTTTCTTTTCAAGGAGCAATCAACACCCAGGCAGTGACATTCTGCATTGTCTTTAGCACGTCTATAATGGTGTGAGCTCCTGATTAGCTATTGAGTGATAATAAGGACTCAAAATATATGGCCATTTTTACATGGGGGAGGCAATAATGCCTGCTATGGGAAGAGCAGTAAAACACATTTATTGGCTGCTTGATGAAGACTGCATTGAATAAAAAACATGTATATCCCTCCCAGCTTCAGCTCTGCAAATTGGTAAGTGCACAATTGCTGAGGATGGGGAAAAGGGAGACAGGGAGCTCCCAGATGACCAAAAAGGGAAAAGTCCATCAGTGTCTTTTATGGCAAAGTGTTTGAAGCAGGAAGTGAAGCCTCCATGGGCCTACTGCTCTAACAAAGCTAATTTCTTAACGATAATGTCCTGTGTTTCTTTTAATTTATCTATGGATACACAGTAAAACCAGATTTTCATAGGAGCTAGGCAAAGAAATTCTGAGTTTACAGGATTTGTTTACTCCATTGGTTTATTTATAGTTTCCATTCAGAATGCTGTATTGTGTTGAGCAATACATCTGTTCTGGGAGGTTTTAGCATAACCAACTTTTTTGTACAACCCTTATTAGTTTAGGGGATTGTTGAGCTGTAGAATCTTCTATATGCGCAACAACATATAATATGGTTTATTTTAAGCCAAGCAAAGGCACATAAAGGATATGGCTTTCCTGCCATTTTATCTTTTTGCTGAACTTTTAACCAAATTTGAACTGATTTTGCTTTTAAATTGTGACCATGCAGCAGCAGACATTTCTTACCTCCCCTCTGTATTCTGGTATTGTTCCCGTTTGCTATTAGCATCATTATATTAGTTATAACAGGGATGCATTTATATTGCACTCAAGAGCCTAGTTGTGTAGCACAGTAAACACTGCCTGAGAAATCATTTGAGAATACTTGCTGATCGTGAAATAATTGTGTATAAGCTGCTCCAGCTTTCCTACTTGAAATCCCCTTTATTGTGAAATGAAATACAAGTTTGTTTCCCAGCGTATTTTCCTTCCAATGCCTGGCAAGGAGCACTTCTCTGGCACTTACAATGTCATTACTGCATGACAATGGTTCCAGTGTTTCCTCAAACTGCACCTCTGACCCGGATAGAAATTGATAGACATGGTGTGTGACAAACAGACTATGTATTGAGCTCGTTCACCTCTGACTCTTTTTAAAAAGCAAAGGCTTTCCATCTCTAAAGTGACTGTAAGTAGCTTATTTACACCGCTTGTGCTGCGGGGACAGCCTTTGCCAGAAGGCCCAGATATAATTTTGACACCAAGCATGGTTTGGAAAGGATTGTAAACTCTGAATAGATTTATAAATCTGGATTTTTAACCTTTTCCGTATTCTGCTTTTTGGTTGGTTGCCTGAGCTGCCTCTTCCCCAGGTTACCGATGCTGTTAATGGGAGGGAACCGGGCTGGCTAATGAATCAAACTGCAGGACACTGAAAAGGTCAGAGCAGCCCACTTTACTATTATCTCCCCCAGAATATATGGGGCATTAAAACCCTGATTCCCTGGTCCTGTGACAAAGAATATAATGAGGACCATAAATAATAAACAGCACAACATCAATCTCTTTTTTGTGATAATGGTTGTAACAAGCATAAGAGGGAGAAAATTCTCAGCTCATCCTCACTGTGTTAAGAAGATGTTTCCTTGGCTGTATGTTCTAAATATCTGTAATTGTAAGGAAGAAAAAAGGGATTTTAAAGGATAAATGGATCCAGCAAGGATCTTAAATGCTCCATCTGAATATTAAATATTATATAATCATATATTATAATATATTTATAATATATTATAACATGTAATAAAATAATAAATATTATAATAAAATAATATATAAAATAATATAATGCGTTTTTCTTGCAAAGAACATTATAGAGGAAGGGCAAATTAATTTTTTTTTCCTGTATTGTTTTGTATATTATGCAGGTCTCAAAATTCTTCTAAAAAAACCCCAAACTCCAGCAAATTTGTGCTGAAAGATGAATTCTGAGGAATGCAAGGTCTGCCAGCAGATGTGGCTGTGCTGTGAGTGTGCCCAGGCTCCAACTCCTGAGTGTTGCTAGGGAACAGTGAAGATGGAAGGAGTGTGCTTCTGTGGGATTGGCCTTTTCTAATTAGCAAATAACAAATTTAAAAAAAAATAAGTTAAGCTGTCCACATTAGAACTGCGTTGGAATTGTGATTTGGGTGGGAGGCTGTAGCTCTGGTTCCGTGCCTGAGGTGTTTTTGGGTTTTTAAAATAATTTTTTTTTTTTTGAAAAATTTTTTTTAATTTTTTTTGTAAAAAGGAGAAACATTTTTGTAACTATATTGATGTTACCGATCTATCTATGTTTTGTAACGGCACCTTTGTTATTCATTCCTTTCCCTAGGAGGGATTTCTCCTTGCTGTCCCTCTGCTCTGACCAGTGTGAGTGAAGAGGTTTGTCTGTGTGTCACCCATCAGATTGGTCTGTGTGAAACAGTATTAAAAAGAAACACATCCCAAAAACGAAGGAGTCGTTTTCAGCCTTCTGAACCTCGAAGTCTGTGTGGTTGTAGTAAAAAACAGCGTCAGGAGAAGGCTGCCACTCACCGATATCCTTGAAACCTCTCCTGCCATTAGGCCAGGAGGTCAAAGAAGAGGGAGATTGAGCTCTGCTAGGCTGGGCTGGCTGAGTCAGAGCTAAGAAGTTTCCAGTTCGATCAATAGCAGCTACTTCAGCAGCCAAATAGCTCCAGGCCACCCTTTAAACTGATAATTGTGTTTGTTGGCTGCTTTCTTCTTGCTCTTACCGGGATGTGCGTGACCAAGGGGAAGCTGCTGGTGAGAGGCAGCACAAAAAGGTTTCGGGAGTGTCGCTGTAGGACACAAAAGATGAGAGACTCCAAATATTTCAGAAGGCAAAGAGCACGGCAAAAAGGCTTTTATTGTCTAATTCTCACTACCTTTTCTAAGGTGTTCCCATACAGACTCACCATGGCTGGTGAACAGGAACGACACCTCTCTGATCCCACGGGTTAAACCAGAGAAACAGCAAAACGCCACCTGGAGAAAGATTGTTTTGGGAAAGGAGAGTTGTTGGCCAGGATGGTTTTGAGGAGAAGCTTTCTTGGGAAATTTTTCCTTGGGGAAAAGGTTGGCAGGTGCCAGCAGGCTGAGATCTCTCAGACTCAGAGACATCAGGCCCACAGGGGAGAGCATTTTATCCATAATTTGTATAAAATTTGGTGCATCCGTTGTGCAAGGCACAAGGAAAAGATCACGTTGCTGCCACTTAGCAGAGGGAGGAACTTTGAAAAGGAAGAGATAAGGAAGGGATCTAGAGAAGAAGGGACAGGGATGGAGGGATTTCCTGCCTCACCCTGAGGTGTGCTGGGGCCTCCAGCGAGGAGGATTCGATTTTCAACCATTTTACTATTTTCTAGTACCTTAAATGAATACAGGTCACGTTGCCGAATATTCTATCTCCAGCCTGAATAGCACAAAATCCCTGGCTAGGCTTTTAGCTCCAAATAACACCAAGAGAGCTTTATGAAAATGAAGAAAAACATGAAGGGACCTTCATGAAAATGAAAATTATTTAGAGAATGTTAATTTACAGTTGCTCTCACCTGTGTTTAGTAAAAATGCCTTTTAATCATGACTGGTAAAAGAACTCCTTCCTCATTCGTGAAGGACTATAGGACCTACAACACAAACAAATCTCTTGCTGCTTCTGTGAGCATTTAGCTTGTCCTTTGATCTAAAATTGTTTTATTTATATCATTTTGGAGCGAGAAAAAGAAAAAGAAGCAGTTATTAAATGTGCTTCTAGCTGCACAACAGAGAATTTTCTCCTCAGTTCTGAAGTGCCATTGTGGGGTCCAATGTCAGTTGAAGGCTGCTGCTTTGCCTTGAAATCGTTTGCCATTATATGGAAAATGGATTGTTGTTATTTTTGCGCATTTTTATTTATTTATGCCAAGAAACAAAAGCATTGAGTACAAACCGGCATGTAAAATTTAAAGTGCAGCGAGAGAGACAGAAAGCAAAGGACAAGAGGCGGATTACAGATGATTCACTCGAGCGGCCTGAATTCTGAAATTCAGAATTTAGCGTTTGAGGATGGTAAATATGCACGTGGCCAAGCCCAGCATTTACATCAGCTTTTAGGAATTGATTAATTACACGCCTGATTAATTACATGCCTACTGAAAAGCAGGAGAACCCTCTTTAGCTGAGTGCTGCTCCTGCCTGGAGCTGGAGCAGGTTGGTCAGAAATGGAGACCATCGGCTCCATCCTCTGTCAGCAGCACTGTGCAAATTCATATTAATGAGTTAATAACGGAGGGACGGATTTAATTGGTTTTCGCCTTGCTGCAGCCAGCTCCAGCCCGTTTTCCAAGTGTTTTTTAATTTGGAGGGACTGAGATTCACCAGATCTTGTTTAAAGGAATTAGTGCTCAGGCTCTGACTTCAAGGCCTTGGGATGAGGACATTGTGTCCTCCTGAAGAAACAAGAATTTCCCCCTACATTCCATAAATGCCTCTCCCCTGTTCTGTACTTTGGTACATTATTCATAATTAATCGATAAATTACAGCAGAATAGAAACATAAATATGAACTTGCTCTCAGCACTGAAACCAATTAAAGCGAATAAATGAGGTGGAAGATGGATTCCAGTGGGCAGGAAACCACACCTGAAGGATGGGATCAGCACTCTTGAGGTGGGATCCACCACAAACAGGAGCAAAATTGGGCTGAAATATGACAGTCTTCATGCCCTGGAAATAAGGAAGGGAAAGCTCTGAAGCATTTATTCAAAATCAGCCTCATGTGGTAATGATAAAATCAGTATGTCCTAGCAGAAGAACTGGTGAAGGCGAACTGCGCTTTATTTCACTCTTACCTTTTCTCATGTAGCTCCTATTTCCTTTCCAAGTGTTTGGGACAAAGTTTGCATTGTTAGGCCTGAGCAGTTCGCCGTGGTTGAGGCATCTCCCAGGGACGGGCGCTGGGAAACAATTTAATCAAATGCCAGAAATCTCAGGTGTGTGATTTGCTTTTTCTCTTCACTCTGCCACACCTGCACATCAATCTACTGTGTGCACACCAAGAAATCAGCAAATCTTTCATAAATTAACTGAAGTCCTGCTCTTTTTGTCCCCATTCTTGTCTTTTTCCTTCATGAAAGATCTATCAGCCCATCTGTAGGAAGCACCAGGAGAAACTGTAAAGAATTCTGACTATGTAAATGTAAATTTCACGAGGAAACAATAAGAAAAACTATATGAGGTCACTTGGATGAAACTGCTTTGAAACATTTACTCGTGCCAACAAATTAACTTCTGTCTTATATTTAGCAGAAAGCTTACAACACTTAAACAAACAATAACTTTCTGCAGCGAAAACTAATGATATTTGTTTAGCCTAGCTAAAATGCAGCTCTGTGTTCTGGTTAATTTACAGGGAAGTTCAGAAGTGCCAGTGGAACGTGTTTATTTATTTATTTATTATTCATTGTAATACACAGCTTGTCTGGGCTGTGGTCTGGATTTTAACTTGTAAAGTCTTCTGAAGACAGGGAAAAAACACTCTGGAAGGCTTGCAGAAAATTCCTGATCAAATCAATCTCTTTTGAGTACAAACCACGAAGGGATGTTTGTAAATGTTGTTCAGATTTAACACACTATTGTGATGGAATGTAAATATGGCGTGCCGTGCAGAGAGCCAATTGCCCATGGAACAGAAATGATGAAGGATTAAAAGTGTCGTGGCCTTTGTGCCAAAATCAGGGCTCAGTTCTTTTAGGAGGGGCTTCTAAGATTTTAATAAGTATTCCAATGACATGGAAATTCTATTTAAATAAATATATAATATTAAAAAAACCCAAACATTTTTAATCTATTTTATTTATTTACTTTTAAATTTTTTTCTTTGCTCTCTGAGTTTAAAAATCATCTTTTATGGCCTGTTCTGTAAGTTGGAATCAAAACTCGAGGTCTAAAAGACTTTTGGAAAGTAAAGAACATTAAAATAATATTTTACTGTATTATATGATGTTTAGGGAGACTTCTGAAATTGTTTTGGGGTTGTTTATTTTGTTTAAAAGTATCTATTACCACCACAGGAGAAAATCAAGCAGGCTGCACTGAATAAAGGAAGAGGAGCTATGGGACTTTCCCAGCCAGTAATTTCTTTCCAAGTTATATCCATAGTATCATTTTGCCTGCAAATTTTTCTGTGATAGATACGCTTTCAAAAAGAAATTATATCCTCCTATCACCTCAGAATTACAGCCTCCACCTCTTTGTGATGACTGTCATTCCCATGCATGCAGGTTCTGTACAAAGAAAAGATGAATTTCAGCTAGAAAAGGTGATTTTACAGATTCCAGGGACACATGTTTGCACGGCTCCTTTCAATTTAGTTTAAGAGAAAAAAAAAAAAAAGGCAACTGGAAGCGTTTGGATGATGAGTTAAATGAGGGAGGAGCCAGGATGGCTGTTTCCTGCTCCTTTAAAAAACGATTTTCTGATCTACAAAGTGATTTGAATTCATTTTAAAAATTTCAGTGGTGTTTTCTTTTCTTACATGGTCAAACAGCTCGCAAGATGAAATGTAATTTACTGCCTGCAATTCCAGGTGCAAGCCGGTGCTTCAGGACTTTCAGTTTCTTTTGGGAGTTTCACACGTACCAAAACTGGGGAGTCCAAGAGTGCTGAAAGCAAATGAGGCAGATTTTTGGGAAAGAACATTTCCTAATGAGGTGAAAGGGGCAGGAGAGAGGCTGGCAGAGCTCCCGTCACATTTTCTGTGCAGGGTTCTGGGGCAGGGACAGATTTCGGACCCTGGTGGGGCTGTGCTCGGAGTTTATTGTTGTGTTTTTTGGCAGTAGAGGCAGGGGCTCTCTGTGAAGGCAAGAAAAGGGAATATTGGGGTTTTGAATGTCCTCAGTCAGATTTAAATGATCACCACTTCCATTCATGCAGGTTTTTTGTGCCTTATAAGCAAAGTGAGTATGTGGCAAATGTGAAAGATTTTTGTTTTATTAATTCCGTTTGCTGAAGATTGCCTGAGGTGAAAGTCTGTTGACTAAGGCCCTCATTAGCATAATGAAGTAATCACAGTTTTAAATATCTGATACAATCCCACCAAGCCCCCTCCTCGCCGAGATTTTCCCTGAGCACACCCCGGCCATGCACGAAAAGAACCTAATGTAAGAGTACAATGAAACTTTTAGGGTGCAATTCCAAACTTTGCAGCCTCTGGGACAAACACCTCCCAGTTTTCTCGTTTTGTGCCTCATCCATTTTGCCAGCCTGTCAAAAAGTACTTTGTCCTTTTCCCGGGCACTTGATTAACACTGACCAGTTTTTTCTTCAGTTTCTGCTCAAATTAACGTGGCGAGATTAACACCACAATTATTTGCAGTGGGCGTTTAATTAAAATAAAATCAGGCTGTCCACAAAAAGCGCCTTGTTTGCTCTCATTTCTCCAAGTAGAACTGATGCTGCGGTTTAATTTGTGCAGGAATCATTTTATTCCCCTTCCCAACGAGATAAAAATGTTCATTTTCTGGTTAATATATCTCACTCATTTGAAATGACTGAAGTCATGGTGATTTTGTTGAGCAAACTTTGCATGAGGGAGGGGAATTTGCTGATGTGACACGGTGGTAAAAGCTTGAAATTGCCCTAAATGCCTGTGCTACCAGCCTGCAGTGCTAATTATTCCTTTAATTACAATGTGTCTGATTATATTCCACATTTGTATACAAACCCGAATAGGATCAAATAATGAAAAAAAAAAAAAAAAGGCGCTTTCTTTAATTAAAATTCAATTTCTTGTGTGTTATTAAAACGATATTAGCATTTCCAGAGAGAGAGATTGTATTCAGCTGCCCAAAGCAGTGGCCAGAAAATCTGCATCTCAACTGATACATTATCAAATATATGTTAAATACACACATCACGAGGTTCACAGGTCAGTAGTCCTTGGGGGCATTTCAGACACACTTGGTGTGATTTTTCTGGAAGCATTTCAATCAGCAATTTAAAAGTACAAATGCAGAGGAACGAGGAAATATATATCCATATGGTATATTTATTTTATATGGTGCATTAAATACCATATACCACATAAACAGATATTTCCATCCTTGCTGTATGGATGAAAAATATCCTCAACAGTTATTTTCTTTCAGTGGCCTGCGTAAGCAATTGATATATTTTTAATTGTTACACCACGGAGCTTTTACAGCGCTGCTGGTTTCAGGCAAGGGAATCTCCAAGGCAAGAGTTGGCGTTTCCTTGTGTCAAGATGATAAAAACTTTGCCTCGGGCACAGCCACGGGCCGGGAAGGCTCTGAGTGGGTAAAAAAGGAGACAGATGGACATCTGTGAGTTCATTACCATGACAAGCCTGGGCATGGCTTTTTATTGGAGACTGATGCAAAAAACTACGCGAGAATACAGTTGCGATAACGGACTTTAAGGTGTGATGATTTTGGAAGAGTTCCCCTCATTACAGTTAGTTTTTTAAACTACATATTTGCAGAGGTAACCCCAAGAGACTTTGGGGTTTCAATGAGGACAGGAACAAAGACATTTTTGTTAATTTGAAAATCGAGGCTGAATTTGACGCACCCACTCAGACAGGTCTATTGTGTTAAGGCTTATATTCTATTATGTTTTCTGCTCTGTTAATGAGTATTTTCAATATTTAATGTGCAACAAGCATTAAATATTTCTGCTACGCTGCTAAAAATTGAGTTAGGGATCCAGTACTCCGAGCTTCTTGCAGGTGAAACAAGTGAAGTGAAAAAGGAACCTAACAGGGAAGAAACCCTGAACATTTGAACAGCAAATTTGCTTTTAGTTTGTAATTATTTGTGTTATAATAGCCCAGAATCCCATGGGTGACTGGGGCCATGTTACACGCCTGGAACATCTCTCACCTTTTTCCCTCTCTTGTGGCCATGGCAGGTTCATAGAGTGCATTAATGGCTGAGTTTGAAATGAGGGCAAAAAACAAATTCAAAGACAGTTTCGAGAGGTTGTCTAAAAGGAAAGTTTAATGTTCGTTTTCTGCCTGCGAATGTGGGACTCCGTTTGAGTGGCTGTTTGTGAAAGTGTGCCTGTAACACCCAGAACAGTCAGAGGAAGGGCAGAAACACAACTGTGCTTCGAAATGACAGAAATAGATCGTGCCTCTAATGCTTATTGTCAGTTACCCACAATTTAGGCAAAAGTCAAATTGTCAGCATGATAAATGTGTGAGATTGATTCAAATAATGCTCCAAATGACTGTGTTAGTTTACTGCAGACTCCTGCATTAACTAATCAACTCCAAACAATCACCTCTTTGGAGGGAGGCTGTAACAAACTCTGACAGGCTTTTTAAATTTCCTCTGGCAGAGCACTTCATGACAAATGTCTGCTGAGCGAATCCAGGGGATAAGCAGCTCCTCCTTACTGACCACCTCCTCATGGCCGAGGCATTAGAAAGGGTTTTCTCCAGTGTCACGAAGGGAACTTTGGGTGTCTTTAATTTCTGCCTGAGCTGCACATCTGCTCTGTCACATTCAGGAGAGCTGGCTGGACGCAGAGGATGGAAGAGATGCTAGGCAAGGAAATGAGGTGATGCTGCAAGGTGGTGTCTCCTTTGAAGACTCAACACCTTTGCAGCTGTTGTTGCTCTGGGGTGAATTTTAAGGACTGCGAGGTTTGGTGTCACTGGGGCTTTACAAGGGCTGCACACCAGAGGGAAGTGGCATCATCACAGTTTGATCCTTCTGCCAAGTGAACTTCGGGTTGGCACAGCTGCTGGAATCCCAAGTGGAAGGGAAGTGTAAGGTCTGATGTGACAAGCTATTCCACGATCTGTTTAGATTTTAATCTCTGTGTGAGGAGTTTTAAGTGAAATTACGAATACTCCAATCGTGCACTTCTCTGAATGGTCAGAAGGTGTTTATGGAGTGTTGGGAAACTCCAGGATGATTCTAGCAGCTCTAGAAGGGGCAGGGAGCAAGGTGCCTGTATCAGCACTCATGAAACACTTCCCTTCACCTTCTGTGGTTTTCCACGTAAGCCTGGCAATTTGAAAGCCCAATTAAGTGGATCCAGTGGAGAGAGGAGTTTGTTTAACAATTAGTCCTTCAGGAATTGGGACCAAGGCACGTTTGTCAGGTGTCTCCAGGGCTGCCTTGCTTTAAATACTGAGATGAAAATCACCAGGGGCCGTGGAATCTCATTTGGCCTCAGCAATTCCACCCACCCAAGGCAAAACCAGCTTCAGTTCTCAGCTTCCACGTTCATTAACTGCTGTGTCACATCAAGGACCTGATCCAGCTTTAGAGGAGTTTTTTTGCTGGAGCACTTCCCACGTTTAGTCCCCTCTGGTCCCACAGGAGAGCTGTGGCAGCAGAGGATGAGGCAGGAGTGAGCGGGGAGGGGTGCAGGCGCACTGAGAAATCAAACCTGGATGGAGCCAGAGCCCAGCACAGCGCAGGGAGAGGAGAATGAGGGGCTGGGAGGGACACAGGGGATCAGGGGCTCCCTGCTTGAGGAGCCCTGCACCAGCAACGGAGAGCAAAATACAGCATGCAGAGGCCGTGGATGGCAGGAAAAAAATAAAAATAAATAAGGTTAGAGAGCTGCCCTCATGATAAGAACGGTTAATCAGGAGGACATTTTCTGCTCTGAGAGCTTCATGTGATTTACCTGAGATAAAAGCCTTGAAGTGTAGCAGCTGAGGAGGATATGCTTGGGGAATTCACAAAGAGGTTGGAGAAACTATTAGTTTGAACCATGACAGGGCCTTTTCATCATTTTCATCCCTGCCATAAGACACATTGAGGTAGTACATACACTTAGGAAACTAATTACTGCAAGCCTAGCAGGCCAGGCCTGGATTGCTGCCTGAAAACAAATCTTCTGCAGGATCAGAGTATTAAGAGATCTCCAAATGCCCGTGAGTTATGATGCTTGTCAGTTTCCAGGATCAAGTAATGATAAAACCAAGTGGCTGTAACAAATTATTTTGTGTCCAGTTGAATAGATGATGATGATGCACCCATCCCAAACGTGCTGCTGGTTAAAGTTTCGTTGCTGCACTAATAAACCTGAGCTCTATCCAGGATCAGTTGTGATAATTCACCTCTGCGGCCACTTCCATTTTCATGAGAGTGAAATTAATTGAAAACCATGAATTCAGCTTTTCCAGCACGAAAACCCTAATTCAGCACGGATTTGGGAACCATTTCAAAAATACTGGTTTTCTTGGAGAGCTGTTTTTTCCTCCTGATGACACCTTCTTGCAATGGCCAGGTGAGCTGCAAATCACACTGCACCAGGAAAGCAAGATTTCTTTAATTTCTTTAATTTCTTTCACAGTTCCTTCCAAGTACCAGGCTGGGCTTAGCTGTCCCCTGAAAGTGCAGGAAATTGTGCTGCTCTGTGTGCAGATGGAAAAGGTGGCCCGACCAATCTATGATGGGTTTTTGTGGCTGCTGTGAAAGGGAAGATCTCAACCTCACTGCTCCCCTAACAGAATTACAGAAATCAGTGTTGGACTGGGTCACCTTTGAACCTGGAAAAGAAGATTGAGGGGCTTTGGGGTTTTAGGGCTGCTGGGGTTGTTTTTCCTTTCATTTTTCTCAGTCTGTTGCCTTTTGCTGAAATGGAAAGTAGTTGGGAGTTGGTACCACAAGAATATCCAGCATGTGGATGGAGGTAAAGATGATAAAATTATTGTTGTGTACATCTCAGGCACAGTCCCTTTGAGAAAGAGGTGTTCTCAGAGTCATTGAAGAAGAAGGAGTTGGAAATGATGTGTTTCCAGTGAAAGCCTTTTCTCTTGGAGAGTCATTTCAGGCATCAAGCAGTGGGGTTATTAGATTTGCTTTTTTTTCTGCAGTCACATTTTCCTCTGTATTATACTGCAGTATTAAAAAAGGGAAAAAAAAAAAAAAAAAGAAGAGAAGAAAGTGGTCTTGAATCATAGCAAGTGAACAAGTGAACTGTGGAAGCATGAAAGACACGGGAAATTTTTGTCTTCTTGTTTTTTGAGATTGCTTGAGGGGAATGGGGATTTCTGTATCATTTTTATAATGGATCAAAACAGCAACAGCAAACTCCCTTCAGCCTTATTGATTTAAATTTGTTAGCCGAGGGAAACAATCAGAATCAGTAAATAGAACCTGCTCTTTTGTTTGCTTTAATGAGCAACTTCGAGCTCGCTTCACACACGTGATTGTGTGTTTTGGCACGTGTAATTTATGATGCTAGTGCAGCCCTTCACAGCGTGGCATCTCTCA
The DNA here is from genome assembly GCF_029207755.1 of Chamaea fasciata. Lineage (NCBI taxonomy): Eukaryota > Metazoa > Chordata > Aves > Passeriformes > Sylviidae > Chamaea > Chamaea fasciata. The sequence continues at coordinate 8,520,571 of NW_027094107.1, forward strand.
ATTCCCTCCTGGCAGACCCCAGCCTGTGGGTGTTACAGCCTGTCCCTATTCGCAGAGGGATCAGAGGGTCTGTTAAGGCAGTTCCTAGACAGACTGCAGGATAAACAGGGCTCTGCTGGCCCAGGCAGGTTTCATGAGCAGCGAAACCTCCTTGCTTTGCCTCCTGAGTCTGCCCCGTGTGTTTGTGGGGGGAGTCAGACACGCTGGCTCCTCTCTGGAGTCATCCCCGATGCACAGAGTGTCTGCTGGAGCCCTGACTGAACACCATGCTGGTTAAAAATGCATAAAACCATCCTTTGGGGAAGCTGATCATGACGTGAATTGCTGGTCTGAACGTGCTCCATCCCACCCAGAATTTGACTTCTGATGGTGGCTCGTGGCACAGACTGACAACTGCAAAGTATGTACCTGTAAAATAAAGTTTTCATACTCCTCTTCTTCCTGAGGTCAGACTTTAAACTGCCCTACTGAGACATCTAGGTTAGGGGAGGAGACAGAATTTCCTTTTTAGTGTTGTTTGCTGCGATTGTAGTTCAGGATACCCTTCCCACGGAGGGATCAGTGTCCAATCCCAAATGCCACAGATAAACTCCTGTTTGCACGCCTGCAGTACGCGGTGGCAGGGAGCCTCGCAGTGTGATTGTCACAGTGAGAGCATTTGTTCAGCGTTTTCAGTTCCACCATCTTTCAGCAGCTCTCCCTTCCCTCTTGCTTTATGATGTGTGCGGACTGGTAATGTCAGATCTGTCTTCTCTGGGACGTGCCCTTTTCGTGTCCTTTGTTCTTTGTCTCTTTTCCAAGACAAACTGCTCGGGCCTCTCAGTCCCTCTCCCTGCGATGGCTTCTCTGTGCCTGCGCTGCTTTCATTGTCCTTCAGTGCAGGCTGCAGCATTCCAGAGGAGGCAGGATTAGAATGGATTGCACATCATCCTCCACTCGTACCCAGAGCATCTTAATGTGAGCACAGGCTCTCCCTGAGCCTCCTGAGCTGCAGCAGCCACCTCCAAACCCATCAGCACCGCGAGTCTTTTTTTTCACCCCCCTGGCACCTTCTACCCACTGCCTGTTCACCCAGAGAATGGCAAAATCCCCCCCAGGCTCCCTCACGGCTTTCCCTGGATTGAATTTGTTGTTTGCTTTGTTGTTCTCCTGCCCTGCCATTAATAAATGTATCAAACTTCAGATTGGGTACGAAACCTTGGGGCGTTTTACTGGTCAATACATTACACTTGTCACAAATGATTAGTTTGTGAAGCCGTGATGCTTTTGGATCATTAATCCTTTTTAATGTTTACCTTGTTACTGTACTTTATTGACACCAGGCAAACAACATTTTTGGGGCTGTGCACGTATTTTGCTAAATGCAGGGAGAAAAACTTGGGAACAAAAACAACTTACTAATCCTTTTTTTGGTTAAATCCTTTTAACTTGGAGCAACGTTGCTCATTTCGTCACAACAGAATAAATTGTTTTTTCCCTGCTGCAGCCAGAGCGAAAATTTCACTCCAACGTGGCAAACATTCAAATTGAAATCATGTTTTATGACTGCACATTAACCCTGCTGCTCCCCTCTCCTTATAAAATACTGCTGATGGTGTTAGATAACTCTAGCTCCAGTGCAAGCTCTGAGCTTGGGTTTTTTCACTTTATTCTGTTTGGAAGGTTAAGCCCAAATAGGAGCCCAGAGGAGCCTGTTCATCACTGTTGGAGTCTAACGAGCTCTAAGCAGGTTATGGGTCCCTCAAGTTAGCAAACAGCTCCACAGCCTCACAACGCCACCTGTTCTTGGGATGAATTCTCCAGAATCTGGAATTCCCCTGAAAGCAGCACCTGTCCACACACCTCACCCCTGACAGATGGGAACTGAGGGCTGCAGCCCCCTGAAAATCCAGTGAGGCGCAGACACCGTTTGCATACAAACTGCCACGAGGTCTTCTCATCACCGGGAAGGACTGAGTGTCTTTCTTACCCTTTAAAACTAAACTCCAACCTTTATCTGGCACCAGGAATGAGAGGTGCAGCCTCATATGTGATGGAAGAACGCATTCCTTTTGTGAAGAGAAGGGAAATCCTCCTCTGTGATGCACATCCCCTCAGGGGAGACCCAGCATCCTTCCTCGCCTTGCTCCAGAAAATCCCTGTGCCCTCCTTGGCCTGGTACTGACACTCACTGCTGTCTCCAAATGTGAATTCCCAACAGCCACGGCTGGAAATCGAGTGGGGGAGGCAGATGAAGGTGCTGGATGTGAGATGCCCAGAGGTGTGGGAGGATGGGTTGTCAGAGAACAATCCCCATCCCTACAGGACCCGAGGCAATCCCCCAATGGATTGCAGCTGCCCTGACTGCCAGGGTGGGAGCAGCCCTGCCCTGGCTGGGCTCACGGGATAGGCCCAGGGAGAACGGGGTTATTAAAGAGTGATTTAGCTGCTCCAGGGCCAGCTGGAGTCTGCCTGGCCAGTGCTGTGAGGAGGAAGAGTCGGGTGGCTGCGCAAGGAGCAGGTAAGGTAAGATGCTCTGCGAGGGAAAATGGGGTTGGGGGTCATGGGAGGGATGGGCAGGAGCTGTGAGCTGCTCCTGCAGAGGAAAGGGTGCAGAGAAGGGGTTTGCTCTGTGGGGCTGCCCATGGGAAGGGCACAGAGAAAGGGCCAGTGCCCTCAGAGGTTGCCTGGAGCCTTCCTTGGTGTCAGTCGTGCCTCCACTGTCACTCAGGGCACACGATGAAGGTGCCACCTGGAGAAAGGTGCCACCTGGAGAAAGGTGCCACCTCCCTGCCTGAGGGACCCTGGTGTCCCTCCTGGTGAGGCAGGGAGGATAAGGAGCCCTGTGCTCCTGCTGGAGTGCAGCAGGCTGCTGCTCCTGGGTTATCCTCCCTGCAGCCGAGGGAAGAGGTGACCGGGCAGGGTGACGAGGAAACGTGTTTAATTCTCGTGGTGGAATTCAGAGTCTCTTTAGGAAGTCAGGAGCAATCCCTGGCGTGCCCAGGGACCCCGGGCAGCTCTTGTCCCACTGACAGGGCAGTCTGTGGGGCTGCAGCCTGGCTGACCCTGGCCAGGCAGGGCCGTGGTGCCACGTCAGGACAGACGTGTCACTGCTCGCTTTGTGGCTTTCCTGCCCCGTGTTTTGCACTGAAATGCAAACCACACGTGAATAGAGGCTCTGGGTAACGGCCTCCTCATCACCTGCTGTATCTTTTGCAAATCAAGTTCAAGAGGAAGGCATCTGGGAGCTGGTTATTCCACTTAACTGTTCCTTAATGACTGTCTCAAGCATAGCAGAGCCTGAACTCTTGATATATTCCAAGATTCCCTTTTATTTTTTCATCTCAGAAAGGCTGGAGGGGCAATTACATGTCTTTTATTTTTTTATGACTCACCTTAATACTGAGAACTGAACTCAAAACCCTCTGTAGATGATTGGTATCCTTCAGCTGCCATCAGGTCTCCCTTTCTCAGCAGGTTGAATCAGGCTTTAATATTCATTCACCTACCCTTATCAGCCATTCAAATTTAAAACACCGGCCTCTCATGATGCTTTTCTCACGTTTGTTTTTCATTTTTTGGGAGAAGTGAAGTTGGTGCTGCACGTTAGGATTTTACACCTGGTGGCCATTCAGACCCCTTTCTAAGGCCAGCGAGTTTCCCACACCAGCTCCGTTTCTTTCCCATTAATAAGATAATGAATCATTCTGTTATGGCTCTCCTGCCCCACAACAAGCCCCGTTTTGAACTGGATCATCAACTGCAGTGAGCTCCATTCCAAATGAAAACTGCTTTCCGGGTGTTGAGGTTCATTATCTCACTGGAAACAAAGGTAGAGGAAATTGGGTTCTATTTGTAATGTGAAACCCAATAAAGTGTGGTGCAAGGAGACAATCCCACCACTGGGAGTCATAAGGATTGAAGTGTGACCAGGGCAGGAAATTAATAATAAACACATGAGGAGTGAATAAATGAGTGCTGAACGATGTCTCACCGAAGATAGAAGAGGACAACGCGGATTTTAACGGTGCCAGGAGGTTGCTGCTTCTCCTGGATGTCTTATCTGAAATCTTCTGTGCCAAAAGAGGACTTCTGGGGAAGGTTGTTCTGATCTTGCAGAACAGAACCAAGCCTAAGTGTTTAGTCCTAACTATTTAATGTACTTAACAGCAAATGAACTTATCTTTATCACTGCTCCTCCCAGTTGTGAAAGTTGGATGGTTAGGCTTTTGTGAAAGGGCTTCACAATATTCAGATGAAAAATCCTGTGGGGTTTTTTTAAGAAAGATAAAGCCTCTTTTGAGTTTATGAATGTCCAGGTTTTATTTTCTTGTGTTCGGTCAACAACGCCAGCAAGTGCATCAAATTGTGGTTTAAAGAAATGACTGTGGGTTAAAAAATCATGGGTGTAAACCAGTCCTGGTCCAGCTCTCCCCAGCTTCTTCCCAAACCTATGCCATTTCATAAACTCTTCATGTGAAGGAGGATCAGATTGAAATGATGAAGTATTGAGTTGAAATAATGAAAATAATCAGGATTACCTGCAGCCCGGCAGTGCTTATAAGCAGTAAGTAACGTTAATGCCAATATCCCCTCAGGCAGGTGAAAATGGAATTGTGAGTGGTGTGAAGAGAGTTCTGTGCTGCAAATAAATTCACGTCAAGGTGCACCCGTGCCTCTGACTGTGCTCCACAATTTACATGGGTATTTATCAGTGCCTTCACGTACAACTCATCTTTCTCAGAAGGAAAGGCAGATTTCAACAAGAGTCTGTGAAAAGTCAGCAGAGGAAGGGTGGATCTTGAAGGAAGCAGGCGGGAAGTTCTCTGTGTAGCAGTGTTCAGAAAGTGATTTTTTTTTAATCGTTATTTTATTTATTTATCAGTGCTCTGTACCTGCCGTGCAGTTTGTGGTGCAGTGTGTGAGGGGCATGGACGTCCTGCTGGGCAATTTTCCACCCTGGATCAGATGGAATTAGAGCCCTGCACCACTGCTGGCTGCTCTGCACTCATGTTTTATAGTACTGGAGTTACTGGGCTGTTTTCCTTACAGAGGTGATATGAATGAAGTGGGCCTTCGGTCCCTCCTCTCTCTTTCCTCTTTTTCTCCATAAGAATGCGGGAATAACTGTGAGGATACTGCATGTCCTGTGGAAAGTGAGAGGATGTGAAAATGTCGCTTCATGGGGACGAGGGACAGAGAGAGAACGTTTGAGGGAAACCCTCATGGATGGGCCACCGGCTTCCAGTGGTTAAAAAAGCGGGTGTGGAGCAGGATGGTTGGTAAGCAGAGCACTTAATTAAAGGGATTTTTGAGCTGCATTTCAGAGCAGTCACGTTCAGGTGTGGCTCACACACACCTTGTGCAGGAGCTACAGCAGAAAGCAATTCCCTCCTCTTTCCTGTGGGAAGAATGCAACATACCCTTAAAAATGTGTCTAAAACCACAGTGCCTCGGGACAGAGAAACAGAAGAGCCCAGTGTTTGAAAATCAAATTATTCCTAAGGAAGATTGAGGACAAATTTTCTCCAGGTTTTTTGTTTGGTTTGGGTTTTGTTTTGTTTTGGGTGTTTTTTTTTTTTTCATAAATCATTCTGCTGAATTCAACTCAGCGATGCCGGCACAATTTCTTTTTGTCTTTCAGCTGCTCTGCAGCCCTTTCTGATTTTTTGTTCAGATGAACTATTTTCCAGCATTGTTTTGAGAGAGATCATAATGTAGCAGAAGGGGAAATAAAGGCATCTGGCTAGACTCTTCTTCAACTAACCACGGCCAAGAAAGTCATTAAAGCAAATTAAAAACCAAACATGGTTTTCTCACTTCTTTACTAAATGCCACAGTTATTCATCTCTGAAAATGGACAAACACAATCTCAGTCAAGCTGTCATTCTGAAGAGGAATGGAGAAGTTCTAATTTGAATGCTAATCAAATTCTTATTTATCAGTCTCAGCTGTGCTGGGTTGGTAGGCATATGCCAACAAACTTAACAAACGTTTTCTCTTCCAAAGAGCAAAGTCTGCCTTTGCTTGCCTCCTTTGTAAGTGATTTTTAATACACACCACTAATGAAAGACAAAGTAGAACACAATGAAATTAAAAAGCTGGTCTTGCTGAGGGCACATCCTGTGAGACAATATTGACAGAATGGCTGGGTTACATCTGACCAGAAGGGATTTGATGGTAAAACTAGGCTGGGATGGAGAGGACTGCAGGGTTTTGACATTTGCCTGAGGTACCTGATCACAAAAAAAGAACGATCACAAGGATGAGTGGGACAAAAGTTTAGTAAGTTCCTTCAAGATGTGTAAAAACGCTTTGAAATCAGACTGTTTTATTGGTTTATTTTCTGCAGTGACACTGCGAGTACTATCTGAAGATCTGAAGCCACTGGACAGTTCTATGACATTGTGTCTAGTACCCTCTCTTGAGATCCCCGTGTCTGTCTTGCTTTCCAGTGGCTTTCCTGTAAAACGCTGCCTTTAGCTTTTGCTGTGCTTCAGTTCAGCCTTTGGTTACTTTAAGGGAGATGGTTTTGACTTTCTTCACGTTAAAGGTGTTTGTGATTCCCTCGTTTGGAAGTGCGAGGGTGTCTTTCAATGGGTAGGCTTGTTAATGAAGAAAGGGAGAAACTTTCTCTTTTGTTGTTAATGAAAAAAGGGATCCCCCTGACTCCAGGGGAAGAGCTGAGGGCAGAGCTGGGGCTGGTTTTAGCTCTGTGCTGGTGCTGCCTGTTCCTTGTGCCCCCGCAGGAGTGGGCTGCTGAAGTCTGTACACATCCAAGGCCCTCAGGGTGGGGCAGCAAAGCAGGGTGTGCTGGCAGCTGATGTCATTTGGTGATGCCTTGGGCAGGCTGAGCTGGAACAGAGACTGGGCAGAGCCAGAGAATAAAGCAGAGATTTATTGAGAGGCCTTTAGGGTACACCTTGGGCAGGACAAGAGCCTGGCCAGGGCTGCACCCAAGGTGGACCCAAAATGGTCACAAAATGCACAACTGGTCACGAGGTCTCACACTTTTATAATTTTTGGTCTATTTGCATATTGGGGTTTAATTGTCCCGTTCCAGCTCCAGGCTGTGAGGTCCCGTCCTTCCTGTCCCTCCCTCCAGCCCACCCTTGGTTGTGCTTTTGGGCTGACAGTTGTCCTTGGTGTGCAGCAGGAGAAGGGTTTGTTTTGTGTCCCTGCTGTGTGCAGAGCCCAGTGACACTGACTGTGAGCTTTGGTTGGGGATTTGAGGCCCCTGGTCCAGTGGAAGGTGTCTCTGCCCATGGCAGGCGCTGAAATGAGATGATCTTTAAGGTCCCTCCCAACCATTCTGTGATGGCAGCCCTGTGTCTCCTGATAGAAAATATTATCAGCCAATTTGTGTAAAGGCTTTGCTGCCTTTGCATTCAATACTTCTGAATTCCAATACTTCTAAAATTCCCCCCTCTGCTGTTAACGTCATTGACTTGTTATTTTAAATACTTCCTTGCCTTCAGCAAATGCAGTAAACGACTTTTCTAATGACCATTTTGCCACCTCAGAGCTTGCTGAGGATAGGCTGCCTTTCACCTCTGCCTTTCGAGAGATCACCTTCCCCTAAACCTTCTCCAGATCCAGGTCATGGAATTAAAGTGGTGAATTCGGGACAGGGCTTGCGTATAACTTTAATAACTCCAGAGAAATGCTTAATTTTCTGGGCAAACCCCTTCAGGGAGTTGATGGGTCACCAGGGCTGGCTGTTTAGGAGAAAAGCAAGCATTGATTTTGTGCCACAGTTGATGTTTGCCTTGCTCTTGGAGCTTTAGCCTGACCCAAGTGCAGTGAATGAAGGAATTTAATGCCTCTGGTTGTAGCAGGACTCAACGTTAGAGTTTACAAGTGGAGTTTCTCCTGCGATATCCCCATTGACTGAGAGGGAAATCAGGATGATTTACAGGCACTGCTGGACCCCAGGACGATTCCCAGAAGTCTCAGCCCAGCAGTGCTGCAACGAGCCCCAGTAATAAGATATTTTATTGTTATGGCTTTGAATGTCCTGCAGTGTACGGTAACTCAGATATAAAATAATTAGAGGCAATTAAAGACCATTAGAGGAAGGATTACTTTGTGCTAATGACAGACTGTTGGACTGGAGGAAAAATACCTCTAAAGTCATTCAGGGAAAATGATACCCAGGGAAGGTGGGGAAAGGAGCGTGTGTGAGTTTTCAGTGGGAAGAAACCTGAATAGATGAGGATTTTTCTTTCACCACACTCTCCTTTTCTTTAAATATCCCCCAAATTCCTATATCCTGTTATATCTTATAATGATAACATTTTGTTCATTAAAGATATTCATTAAATTACAACACTGTGTACAACTTTACTTCATGAAAGGGTCTTTCTCAACTCATAGGAAGAAAAGATAGCGTTTTGTGTTTAGCTGCAATGATGTTACAAAATTATAAAATGTTTTTATCCAGGTGGCAGCCTGGAGATTATTTGCGTGCATTTGGGGTCTAATTACTGTGCAAGAACTGAGTGAGGGACCAAGGATGGCTTCATATCCATGTCGTATTAAATAACACACTGGGGGCCTGAAGGAGGGGTTATAATGAGGGTTCTGAGGAAATGGGAGAGCAGTGAGGAAATGCATCTGCATGTAGATTTTATCCTTTCTGGAACAATCACGGTGACATCCTCACATAACAAATGGATAGAGGGGGGACAAATGAAAAACGTGGAGCTGATCTTGCAGGCGGCTTTTTCTGGCCGCCTCACCCACTGGTCTCTGATGCACAAAACTCTAGAGCAACTTAGGAGTCGGTAGAGGCAGATGAAATTCCAGCGACTTCTGTGTTTACCATGGAAAACCTCCATGTCTCTCCAATTTTTTTTTGTAAATTCTGCTCACCTGTGTGCGGGAGGAGCAGAAATGCAACGTGGGAAGAATTCCAGAGCTGTTGTTTAAAACAACAGAACAAAACATCGAGGAAGGGCTGCACTAATGAGATCTTTTAACCCCTGAAACCCAACGTGCCTTGTGAGCAAACAGGGAATTCCAAGTAACCCCCCAAAAAACCCCATTTTTAGTTGAAGCCAGCCGTACCAAAGCCTCAAAGATCTGTGTGCGTTTAATGATCTTCTCTGATATCATCGCAGCAATAATTTTTCCTAACACAGAGAGGGGTGCAGTGAATTTGGCGGGGTTGTGAGGTGTGATGGCTGGCACGGTGCTTTCCTGAAGAGCTCTGACACCAGATCCCCAGATTCAGACAGCTTCCGAGGGCTGAGTCGTCTGCAGGCTGAATAGAGATGTCCTACTTTGGGAGGATGCTCTCATTTCCCTTTGTCACTCTAACAAAAGTCACTGATTAACAATGCCTTCAGTTGTTACGAGAGAAATTACAGGATTTTTCACGTTTCTTCTTTTTTTTTTTAATGTCATTCTTTTGGCTTTCTGATTACTCACGAGTTTTCCTTAGTGCTTTCCTCTATTCCCAAATAAAAATTAAGGTTGTGTATTTTGTGGCTAGTCCATATGAGGTTAAGTCCCAGCCTAGGGGAACTAAATGAATGTTGGCTCTGATTGTGGAGAGAGGAGCACAGATTATAAATTTTTTAATATATATATTTAATATGTTTTTATTTTTAAAAATTCTTTATATTTTTTAATATATCTTTTTTATATGTATATAATTTTTTACTTCTTAACATGAGGCAGATTGTTTAAACGTAGTGCCTCCCTCTGATTTATGGTTATTAGGGTTTGGTTATGGTCTGTATGTTTTTGTTTGCGTGTTTGTTTTTCCTACCAGAGCTGGTACACATTAGTGAAAGAGAAATTTCAGGGAGAAGTTCTCAGAATCCCTTCCCAGTGATGGTGAACCCACCGTGTCATTTCTGGGTTGCAGTGTCCTGTTGGTGCTCACAGGACCAGAGAAGTGATGTGATGTCCAAAGGCCTGGATTTCAGTCAGTTTTCTTTGGTTTTCAGTCAATTTTCTTACATTTCTTGTCATTTGTTCATTGCAATCAAACAAAAACACAAAATCTTGCCTTTATCTGGAGCACACACAAGTGTTGTCCTTGCTGTAGTTAGTTCTTTAAGACAGAAGAGTGTGGAGCTGGTTAATAATGAATGGAAACTGTGCAGGCACCTTGTGTGCTGAAAGCTTTTTCTGGAGAAATGATTAAATGCATCGAATTCCTCATCTGATCGATATAAAAAGTATTCTGGCTGTTTCTGGACCCGGCAAACATTTTCATCAGATTTGGCTTCGATCTCCAGCGAGACGCGTTTACAGAACTAATTCCTAAGTGCTGCTCTTATCAAAGGAAATTTTTATTATTTTTAATAAAAAATTACTATCTCCTGAACTGCATTATTTAAAATTGAAATAGAAAAGCCATTTCCTTTCAGCTCCTTTGAAAACTCCCTGAGAACGTTCCCTTGGATAAAATACATTCCCTTTGATTCGAGCGGGCTTTCCACACTTAATGAAGTATCATTGCAGCACAACAGCTTTTAATTCTTTTTCCATTATCACCTCCACTCTAATTCTACCAGAGCTTCCAGCGTGGCTTTGTTGAGGATGTGGCTTTTTCTCGAGCAGAGCAGCTGAAGCAGAATTTCTGATTTTGTGGTGCACTTGTTGAGCAGCCAGCTGCATTCCCAGCCCCGGGGTGCGAGTGAGCAGGGCTGCAGGTACCTGAAAAACACCTGTCTGAGCCCTGAGATGGCAGCATCCTGCCTTCCTCCCCCTCAGCTCCTGTCCCTCCTTGCTGCCTGCATCTCATTGCAGGAATCACTTCTGGGCCACTTTCTTTCTCTCACTTTTTACAGGGAGCGTGGCCTGGCAAAAGAACCAGTCCTGCCTCCCTGCCAGTTCTTCCCTCAGCTTTATTCCCTCACAGCCAGAATTAAGTGTGATTATAGTAAGTGCAGTTATTGATATGTTTTCTGCATTTTTGAGATTGGAACCATCTGATTTGGCAGCTCTTGGAGCGTGTTGCCAGCTCAGATGGGAAACGTTTCGTAGAAGGGAGGAGGTTTGTGTTTGAAGGTGCCAGCGAAATAACAAATAAATAAACGGAATTCTAACTGCTCTCATTTCAAGGTGATTCACTATTTAGCCAGAGAACTGTGAGTCAAGGACTGTGTGGAACTTCAGTGTTATACAGCCGAGTAGCTGTGAGAATTGACTTCAGATGGAAAAGTTTTGTGTGTTTCTCTGCATCAGTTCCTGAGGAAGGACAGCGAGAGGTTTTGGACAGCAGGACAGTAAAAGCTGTGCCAACAGGAGTTTTGTTTTGACCTCATCTGTCACTGTAGGACACGAAAGAAAGATGAGAGACTCCAAATATTTCAGAAGGCAAAGAGCACAGAAAAAAGGCTTTTATTGTCTAATTCTCACTACCTTTTCTAAGGTGTTCCCATAGAGACTCACCATGGCTGGTGAACAGGAACGACACCTCTCTGATCCCAGGGTTAAACCAGAGAAACAGCAAAACGCCACCTGGAGAAAGATCGTTTTGGGAAAGGAGAGTTGTTGGCCAGGATGGTTTTGAGAGGAAGCTTTCTTGGGAAAATTTTCCTTGGGGAAAAGTCAGCAGGTGCCAGCAGGATAAAATCTCTCAGAAATTTCAGGCCCACACTGTTCACTAATGGGTGAAATGAATCTTTAGTCAATTAATCTTCAGCCATTTGGTCTGCGCCTAATTTGGTGTCCCTGGTTTGTGTGCTGACATGAGAAATGGGAGCCACGCCTGGGAACCAACACACGCACAGCCCAGAGCAAAGACAGTTTGGGGTGATAATTGTGGTTGGCTGTATTTGGGTTGGTTTGGTTGGTTTTAATGCCTTTATTGAGGGTTTGGGGCTTTTTTCTCCCCCATAGATTCTGACCTATAGATTTTTTTTACAAATTCTGACATATAGATTTTATTTATTTCGTTGCAACAGGAGTAATGATAATGAAAACAATTATGATATTTAATGGAAGATGCCTATTGTGTAGCACCTTGGTCAGATTAATTCAGCCCAACCTCCAGCTGAAAGGACAAGCTTTAAATAACACATCTCAGGTTCTGCTGATTTTCTTTAAAAGGAGAAACGAGTGAGGCTCGGCGATCCTTCTTTACAATTCAAAAAATATAAACCTCATTATCTGCCTCGAAATTTTTAATATCCTGTTGTGCATTTACCCTGCAGTGTGTTTGTAAATGCGCCTTTTATAAACCCGTGAAAATACTCGATCGTGACAAAAATGTGGTTTCAAAGATGAACTTGGCCTGAAGTCTCCCATCGTAGGTAACCTTAGCCAGACAAACACTGTCTTCGTGGCAGTGGCACTGTTTTGATGAAGCTCAAGGCAGAGCTGTAGGTAGGAGCATAACATGCGGGAAATGATCAAATACATGGCTTACACCAGAAAACAGCTTAAAACCCAACAGGTATTTTTAAATCCTCTTGCTCAGGGATTTCTGGATGTAATTCTACGTCTTCTCGCCGAGATAAAAATATTCTCTGTGGATTACTCTAATTAAGCAATATTAGATACAGCTCAAATCTATTTTGAATATATGTTTAATTTGAATAAATATCACCATTCAGTTCCTAGAATCTAATAAATCCAGCTTGGTTGAGGGTTCAGCAGCCTGGAATTTCCCATTCTATATCCCGGGGTTTTTTTTTTTTCTTTTTGTATGTTCTATTTGTTGAAATATTCAAGTAGCAGATCAGAGGACATCCAAACATATCGCGTGACTCAAGAAAACTCTTGGAAATGTAGAAATAGTAAAATTTGCTATAACGTATTTTCTATATGGAACCAAAAAAACTTTCACCTGCCATCTGGTGGAAAAAAACCGAAAAACTGCACACAATATGCGAACTAAGGACTACACCTGTTTCCTACCTGCTGCCGGTATAGAAATATGCAGTGCTAGCTCTATATAAAGAAGATTTTGCACTTACATCCCTGACTTCTTCTCCGTGCATGCTGCAAGAATGAGAAGTTTTTTTTGGTCCTTTTTTTCTTCCACATCAACAGGGCAAAGGAGTAATTGGGTTCAGCAGTTCTTCATATTTGCCTGAATAATAACCAGCTACCCTTCATGGCCAGAGCATGCTCGTAGGAAATAAAACAAGGCAGATATGATAGGAAAAACATAAAAATGTATTGATTGAACCCTCTGGGAGCTCTGGCTCTACAGTGATATTCAATCACACGTCACCTGCAGTACACTAAATAAGTTCTAAAAGTTTTTAATATTCCCTATCACAGAATAAATCACGGAGGAAACCACTGGCTGCAGCAGTTCTCTCTTAATCAGGAATATTGCTGTAATGAGCACTGTGTTCTTCCATCAGAATTACGGGCTCGAAAACAGGGCAGGAAAAAGTTCTTGACTCTGCTCTTAGGAGGAAAGCCTCACTTGAGGCTGGGAAATTTGAGCTACTGGCAGAGTGCAGGTAAGTTTAAAGTGTGGATTTCAGTGGGGGACAAGAGGCTGCCAGGCTTTGGTTGTGCTAGTCCCACAGCAGGGACATGGGAGCTGAATTCCCCTTGGGGACTTGTGTTAGTAAATGTTCCAGTTAAGGAAACAATTCCACTTTCATGCTGGACAGGTGAAAACGAGCAATGAGGCAGTGAGATGAGCTTCCATGGTTTTACCAGGATCTGTTGCTCTGACAACTTTGAGAATAAAACTGCTTTTACTGCAGACTGAGGAAATAGGCTCTGAGTATCTTAGAGATAACAAATGTGAATCAAAATGAATTTTTTTCACCCATTTCAGTAGGCCAGGCTCTTCACGGTCTGAAATAACTACAGTGGCAGCATTTAATTAGGGTTCATCCATAATCAGGAGTGAAAAAAAAAAAAAAAAAAAAGAAAAAGCTGAATTTCTGGTGTGTTAACTACCCACATTAAATTGTTATGTGGAAAAATCTGCAGCTGATCAGTTATCCCCTGTACAGACTTTTCTTTTGGGCACTGGATTGTCCACAAGGGAGCTGGGCAGGAATACCAAATGCTGGACACACAATCTACCCAATAATCCTCTGAAGGAAAAAGGTTCCCCTCTGAGCTTTTGGCCTTCAGAACGTATTTATTGTGAGCTGTCCCATCTCCTCTGAGAGATGGAAATGTCCACAGCCTGTATTGATCTGGACGCTTGTGTAAAGATTTCATTCTTTAAGGTTGTGCTGCGGTTCCAGGCAATATTAAAAAGTTTGGGGTTTTTACCTGTCCCTCGGGTTTTGCTCTGGCACACAGGGGATTCATTTTGGAGGGTGTAATGGCTCTTAAGCTTGTCAGCCTGCACTATTTATTAAACCATTAAACTGTTTTCAAGTTGTTTAATAAATAAATGATGGCATTTGAAAATGTCAGCGGGAGTCAATGAAATCTTCCGGACTCAGAAGTTATGTGAGCTCTGAGCATGCCTGGCTCTGATCTGCCCGACACAGAAGTGAGGTGCCTGTGCACCTTTCCACCTTAAACATCCAGGATTGTCCCTAGTTCGGTTTTGTAGAGTTTAATTTTTCTTGCACTCTAACTCCTTATTTCAAATAATCTCACGTCAGTCGTTGCAAACGCCATCAACGGGGGAAAAAAAATCACACCAAAAAAAACCCAACAAAAAACCCAGCAATGACAAAAAAACCCCACAAAAAACCCAAAAAACCCAAACAAACAAACAAAGAGAAAAAACAAACACAAAAATCCCACAAAAAATTTAAAAAACCCCAACCAAAACAAACAACAAACCTAGACCAGCAAAGAGCAGTGATGGGAAAGGTACCACGGGATTAATTCAGCAGATTTCTAGAGGCACACAAGGCCTGAGCTTGGCAAAGGCTTTGTCTCTGTCTCGCTCCCAAAACGATGAAAATTGACACAAATGGAAGTTTGTAGAATCCATTCTTCTCCTCCTTCAACCTGTGACAGTAAACACTGATGCAGCAAATTTCTAATCTGAATATTTGGCTTTCCCAAAGATCCCTGCCTTTTAGCCGAAAGGGATTCTCCATCTCATTTTATTTTGGTTGGTTTTAGTCATCAGGATGACTCCAGGGTGCAGGTTCTCTGTCCTGTATAAGAGTTTCTTCCTTGTATATTTAGGAAAAAGTTTCACAAAGACTTACTGCTGCTCAAAATGTTGTTACCACTTCCTCTTCCTTCTCCAGGCCCGTTAAATAACCGTGAATTTGTAGCGTTTTTTTCCACAGCTGATCTCTTGCGGTGTATTTTTCTCATTAAATGCAGTACATAAAAAATGAAACATGGAAATGCTATTCTGCATTTTTCACTCAACTCTTTTGTTGTCTGCCTGAGCACGCCGGTCTTGTGCATTTAAATAATTAATTTTCTTTTTTTTTTTCAATATCTGGTGGTGATATTTCCACATGAAAATTCAATTATTTTTGTGGCTCTGGAAGATGTGGGGTGCATAATAACTTTGATAATTAACCCAGTGTTTGGCAGCGTATTGAAAGCGATGTTTAAGGATTACAATTCAATTGCTTTTTGTTGCAGTCTTTGTTTGCAATCTTCCAGCTGACTGCCACTCTTTTTGTTTGGTTGGGTTTTGTTTTGGTTTGTTGTGTATTTTGGCTGGTTATTGTTTCGCTGAAGGTCCTCGAGAGTCTTAAATATAATTCCAGTTTTCCATAACTGAACCACGAGGTTTTGGTACAGTCCTAATTTTGCTGAAATAATTAATGACTGGGCAGGGTGTAAATGCTAAGCAGCACAATCGTAATATTAAATCAGTATTTAGTACAGGAAATGGCACAAAAATTTAGGTTTGACCCACCTTCATGCAGTTACCTGCTTCATCTGGGAGCAAAGATGATTAAATGTTGCTTTGGAGGATTTGTCACCTAAAACTCTCTGGTCAGTTTTAGGGAAGGGGGATGTTAGAAGCAGCTGCTCTTTCAAATAACACTTTGTTTTTAGGTCTGTCCACATCTTTCTTCAGGTATAATTTCCATGGATGTGCCAAGGTCTGAGCTTTCTAGGAGGGAAAGTGAACTTTTAACCTGAATAACCCCTGAGTCTCTAGAAAACTCCTCTGGAGAAACATTCACAGCGCTCTTCATTGACAGAAATTAATGGCGTGGGGCTCCTGGGCACAGGAAAGCATTTATGTATTTACTTCCACATTAACGTGGGATAACTCATTCCCGGCCTCGCTGGGACACTCTAAATACTCCTTATTCCATTAGAAAATGACTTTTCTCACTCAACATGTCAGGGAACATGTAACCAGCAGTTCTAGATAGCACGGGGATCACCTCCAGGGAGAGAATAGCAAAAGTAATTAAAAACGTGTTATTTAAAAAAAAAAAAAAAAAAAGTCAGAAATAATGAAATAATACTTGTTTACATTCTCTAGATGTTTGCTATTATACTATCTGGCAGCTTGGACTTTTCTTATTTTGACTTCTGAAATACATTACTTTGTTTCCTAAAGAATAAAAAAAAATAGCTTTCTTTTTAATTTTTCTTTTTTAATTTTTCTTTTTTTGGGGGGGAGTGAAGTGGTAGGGGTTATTAGGGACCTTATGTAGAACCAGTTATAAAAGTCCAAAATGGAAAGAAATGGAAGATATTTCCTATTTGCATGAACAAGACACAGATTCAATTACAAAAATTATAAATAGAATTAATATGTATGGGATCAGAGGGAAAAAAAAAAAGACAAACCACAGAACAGAAAATGGAAAGCAGTGCTTTAAAAAGTGCTTTGAGTCGATATTTTTAAGGATTTATTGAAGGAATAATGGCACCTGACACGTCCAATAACAGCAGATGCTCTGATCAGCGATTACCTGACTGCTCCTGTGTTTTGTTTTACTCTGGAATAAGCGAGCAGCACTGAAGACTTTTGTTTGGTTTTTTCCTTTTTACTGAGGAAAACAGAACAGGCAAACAGAAGGTTGTGGTTTTCCCGGTGGAATCCTAGTTCAGGGAGATCGGTGTGCTTTACAAGACACTAAACTTGTTTCAGCAGCTGTTTTTTATCCCCCAGAACTGTTCAGGTAAACGTTACTGCGAGTTCATGCTTAGGAACCTCACACAAACAAGGCCCTCTGTATCCTTATGAGATAAACCCACTCTATTTCTCTCACGCCGGGAGCTGTGAAGCTGGAAAGAGTTTAATGTTAATTAATTTAACGTTGTTTTGCTGAGGGTGGATAGAGAGGCAGGAGGGTCCAGGCCTGGAAATAGTTCAGGTGACGATTTAAGGTCAGTGATCACCTTTTCAGGGGCTGTTGGTGGGCAGAGTTTCCCTCCACGACTGTGGGGTTGTAGTTTCCTCCCTGAGCAGTGGGCAAGGGCAGATCTTCAGGAGAAAACTTCCCTGGCAGTTGGGATGTGGGGGAGAAATTCGATTTAATTGTTATTCCTGCGGTGTTGGGAGAGGGCCTTCCCTTTGCCACTGTCAGATGAAAGAATTCCCTCCACCTCTGCAATCAAATGGGCAAAGGGTGTCTGGAACGAGGCAGTTGTATGAAATTTATTAGTGCCAGCCAAAACCTTCCCCGGTTTGTCGTTTTCCTTCCACACCAGCCCACGTGCAGGTCCCAACTCCCAGTTCAGGGAACTTCTCCAATGGAAGAATAAGCCTCTTAACAAGATTGAATTTGCCATTGTGCAAGTTGCAAGCTGAACAAACAGAGATTGGGCAAATTTCTGTTCATTCATGTGCCTCTTTTAAAAAAACAAATACCAGTTTAATATAAATGGAAATGAGAGCGGCGTTAGTGTGGACATAAATCTTGATCTATTGTAACCTAATAATGAAATCCACTCTGTTCAGAGTCCGGATAAATGAAATAAAGTCATAGGGTGCTTTGGGGTTTTTTAATAAGAGTAAGAATCATCACTTTTAACTGAGATTTGTCTCCTTTTATTTGCTCACCGGGATTTTGGACAAGGCCATTATTTATGGAAAACCAGTTGTTAGTCTCAGAAGAAAAGCACGCCGCCCAGTCACGCGTGAGGTGCAATTGTTTCTGCTAAAAGCCAAAAATAACCCGGCGAGATATTTGAAAAGAAAGTTTCCTGGCTGACTTCATAAACTTTAATATTTATATAACCTTTAAGCAGTCAGGAGACTCTGCCTAATGGCAGTCGACTAACAGCTTGACCTTTATTGAATGGAGGAATGGTAGCACACTTACAGGAGTTCTCATTTCAACAGAAACCTCATGTTGAATTTCTTTGGGCTATTAATGTACAGGGAGCGCACGCTGAAATTCAGCTGGAGCCTGGGAATGTGTTATTCCCATCAAATAAGTCCAGGGCAACTGAAGAAAAGAGGATTTTTAAAAAAGCAGTCACCTTCAGATCCTGTAATTCTGTTTTGATAATCTTGTTACAAATTAAATATGAAAACTCTCAGCTTCCTAAAAATATTAGAAGGGGCACATATGCAAATTGGCTATTAGCATATCCAAAATCTTTATGGTAATCAGCAGTTCAATAATTTGTGTGTGTGTATGCAAAGCCCAAGCACTGTGTTATTTTTTTCCCCTGCCTTTCATAGAGGAATTAATCATACTGTCATAGGGGTTTGAAATAATTATAAAAGTGAGTCTGAATGATGAAGATTAAACACTCTCAAAACGCTTAACTGAGATGTTTTCCTCAAACACGCAGCGGAAGGACAAACAGTATTTGAATGTCACTGGGTCCTTTGTGATGACTTAGAACACAGCAAAGCAATTATTTCCTGTAGGAGGCGAGTTTTAAGCAGCTGTTGCCAGTTGAGAACGGTTGTACGCAGACAAACATCAGGATCTCTTATTTCACTTGATGAAAGCGCCAAGAATGTGCCTTATTCTGCCTTATTTGAGCCTTATTCAAGAACATGGTTGTGAGGTGCAAGGAGACAGTCACAGGAATCATCTGCACAGTTTGGGTCGGTTTGGGGTGATTTTGTTGTTACTTGGGTTGCTTTCTTTGCACCCAGTTGGAGAGAAAGTCTCTCAAGTTACGGAGAAAGTCTGAAGTCTGTGAGGAGTCCTTATTTAACACTCTTGGTCAAGATGAACAACACACAGACGTTGTGTTCCACCAGGAGCACAAAGACCTTTGGAGGGTTTTCATGAGCTCGAATGCAGTGTCAGAGTAAGCCAGTGGAAGTGGGATATTGCAGGGATGCTGCTGCAGGTGCTCAGAGCGGAAAATCCAGTCTGGCTACAGGGACACCTCCGGGGCTGGCCCAGCCCTCCTGGACATGTCAGACACAGCACAGAGCAGGGAGAAGCTCACAAACCTGCAGCTCTCCCCTCTGGGGGGAAGAAAAGCTGAGAGCAGCACAGAACAGGGGTGTAAAGACTGCAGAGGGGTTTGGTGAGCTGAGTGTGCAGAGCAGTTGGTGATTCCCGTCACAGAAAAACTCCAGGTCCTCAAGGATGCCAGTGGGGGAGCAGCAGAAAGCAAATGTGGGGGGCACAGGGGCTCCTCAGGGCTGGGTGGGGTCAGTGATTCTGGAATTTGGGGTTCTGGGAGCCTGAGGAGGTGGGCGGCATCAGCAATTCAAAAACCAAACTCAGTTTATGGACTGGAACCCGGGATTGCTCCTGTTTGTCCTTTTTTGCCCCTTGTCGTGGTAAATGCAGCCAGGTCTCCTTAAGCCTTCTGCATTGCCTGGATGGAGATGGAGACTGGCTGAAAACAGAGATTTCTGATGCAAATCTTCCTTCTTTCTCTACCTCCTCTCTCTGCTGCCTGCCATGCTCCTCACTGCAGAGATGAGATCCCGGAGTCAAGCACTTGGCTTCACCCTCCTGCTCAATACGCTTATTAAAATGAACCAGAGGTTAGCTCATTGTGAAGGCCTGGAGAAGAATTATTAAGGAGCTGATTAAGTCAATTAGGCTGCTTAGGGAATCCTTTTTTTGCTGTGTTGTTGTTAGCCAGGAACCTTAATGGGACAATTAGGATTAATTAAAATCAGCCTGATTGATTAGGATGTATAAAGCCGCACGTGAGCTGCGGCTGCGTGCTCGTGTTTGTGCAGTCTGGGAGGGAAGGAGGGAGGGAGGGGCACTGGAAACACCTCTGCAAATATTCTGTGTGCAGATTGGAGCAGGCTGGTTTGAGGGCGCGGTTGGTTTTGGCAGGGAGGATTCCACCCCAGAGAACTGAATTTTCTGCACCTCCCTGTGGGGACCAACAGCAGACTGAACAAAGGAACAGCAAATGGGTTTTTGTGTTTGGATGTGTAAAATGACACGGGGGTGGGGATTATTTTGCCTTGTTTTATCCTTATTTTTAGGATACATGGAAACCCCGAGTCCTTATTCTGTCCTTATTCTGAAATCCTTGTTTTGCCTGTAAGGTGGTGTCATTTAAACTCACTGTGATCTCCAAGGAGCAGTGGTGGGTCCACGGCAAAGGAGGGTGAGGGAGGAGGGCACTAAAATGAGGAGTTTGTGCTGCCCTTGGGGAGCCTGTGGAGGTGGACAGCACCAGCAAGGTGAAAAACCAAACTCAGTTTATGGACTGGAATCCAGGGATCGTTCCTGTTTGTCCTTTTCTGCCCCTTGTACCCCAGTCAGACTCCTGGGCCAGGCAGGCAAATACTCTGAGAGGATTTTTAACTCTTGCTTGTTCCTTTAGTGTGACAATGAGGATGAAGAAGAGGTTTCTGGCCATCTAGTAGAACTTAATTTAAAATAATGCTCATAGTAATTCTCCAGTAAGTCACTGGGAAAAAAAAAAAAACCAACCCTTCAGCTGATTTATAAAAGAACTGTGAGAAAACTAATTTTTGAATGGACTGTACTTTCAGTCCTGAGGCTCGTGACTATTTTAAAGAAGAGGCTTCTTGCCTCTCCTCAGCGGGTGTGAGCTCCCGAGGAATCAGCCTGTGTGCAGCACAAGCCCCTGGC
Organism: Chamaea fasciata; assembly: GCF_029207755.1. Taxonomy (NCBI): domain Eukaryota; kingdom Metazoa; phylum Chordata; class Aves; order Passeriformes; family Sylviidae; genus Chamaea; species Chamaea fasciata. Next base: position 8,541,426 of record NW_027094107.1, read on the forward strand.
CGTGCCTGTGCCTTCACGAGGTTATTGAATGGATGGTGTCCAGGAAAGCTGGAACAGTTCCGCAGTGGCTGTTTCCAAGTGTGCCAGTGGCAGGCTGAGCCATATGCTCCCACAGCCCGGGGCTGGTCACCTGCCCCAGCGTCCTGCAGTTTGCGCGCAGACGCACCACGGGAGGGTGCTGGGTTGGCCCTTTTCTGGCCCAGAGACGGGGACACTGAGAGGGGTTTTAAAAACTTTTATCTCGGTCCCATGTGAAGGGTGAGACAGTACAGATGTCACAATTCACGCCATCACAATCAGAGCCCAAACTATTTCCTAATTACAACACATTATTAGAGTTTCTTGGCCTGTCAGCTTTTGCCGCACGCTGCTGTTGGTGCCTCAAAGCCAATCTGAACTCACCCCTCGTGGGTCCTGTTACAATAGGGCTATCAATAGAACTGTCTTTCACAGTTCTGTTTCTCCAAACTATCCAGTCTGATTTGCAAGGCCATCATTTCAAACTTGTTTCCAGTTCCATCTCTCTCTCAGCCATGTCTGTCCCATCCCACAGCATTTCTCAGTCAGCATTTCTTATCCCGAGGTTTCCATACAGATCCACCCTATGTGAGCTCTGTCAGGCTTTGGGAATCCTCCACAAATCCATTTCCCACAGGAGGGAACCCCATGGGGATGGCCACGTGGCTTTTCACCTTCTGGGGAAGGTGGAAGGGTTTTAAGTCCCTTAGCAGCTGTCTCAATGACCAAGCAATGTCTGTCTTCATTTAAAGCTCTGGTCTCACCTGCTTTTCATTCATTGATTCATTCTGATTACTCCTGGAAACATTCTGCATCTGATGTTTTGTCCCTTTGAAACGGCTTTCTTCTGAAAGGGAACTGATCTCCTGTGAGAAAGGTTGTGCACCTTAAGTCCTCCTTTGTTTTACTGGCAAGGAACATGAGCAGCTCCACTGTTCGTTCCATGTCTTTATCCAAGATTATTTCAGGCATTTCCTGTGTAGGGAAGCCTACAAAGAGTCTTCACTAGACATCAGCAAGGCTTTAATCAGCCAGAGCGTCTTTTGTTCTGAGCAGTTGGATGAATCCTAGATGAGAGTTATCAGTCAAAATTTCTTTCTTCAGGTGCTTCAAAGGAGCTAGTTATTTATTGATGATCTAGAAAATTAACTAATCTTTCAAAACAATATTTATAAGCATCTCTTCACTTACTCCACTCCTGCACTAGTGCACATCCAGGGAAGTGTGCTATCTCAGGTCTTATTATTCCACGTTCTGGAAAGATCCCTTTCCCATCTTATTAAGGAATATCTTCAAATATTATCTCAGGTGTCAGTCCAAAGGAGAATCAGCTTTTCACATTTGGAAATGTTAAGGTTCTTCGCTTTTCTCTCGTGCTGTTAGGAAATCCCAGAGGAATCCCCGTTTTCAATAAATAGCAGGATTTGGTGTTTAACTAAATTCCATATTATCCTGTGAAATATACTGCCTGGAGTTATCTGTGCGGTCCTGGGGTGTCTCTTAATCTGCAGAGTTTCTGCTCTTAAAGGCAGTGATAGGTAAGGAGAAAGAGATAAGCAGGAGATAACGGTGTCACTGGAAAAGAATCTCATACTCTTTTAATCCTGATAAAAGTATTTATTTCAGGGGTTAATACCCAATAAGGCTCAGTAAGTAAGACTATCCCAGTTCCATAATCTAAGAAGGCAAAAGTAATCATCCACAAGATTAATTTTTTTCCCCCCCCTAAATTATATTGGAGTAAATCTTAGTAGAATCCTCACAGCATCAAGATATTAAGAAGATACCGGATGCCATCTACTTTTATTCCGCTCTCTAAAATCTGATGCTGCTCTGAGAAGTTCCCGCATATTGTCATAAAGTCATAAATCCCTTTCAGGGCTTGTAATCGTGGTCATCTCTGGCAGTCAGTAACCCTTATTAGGTCTTTCTAAACTTTAAGAAATCCAAACAATGGATTTATTTATTTATTTTATTTATTTTTTACTCCACTGTGTGTGGAGTCCCAGTTTTCATTAGTGATGCAGAAAAAGATTACAGAAGGCTTTGCTCCTTATTTCCCTTAATTTTTTAAAGGCATTTTTTCCGAGCTCCCTGTCATTTTCAGGACTTTACTGACCCTTAAACGTCCTCTCGCGGTGTCTACAATGAGTTGTACCTGCCCCTTAAGGCTGAAGCCTTACTAAGCACAAATCCACATGACACAACACAAACCCGTGACCCAAAGTTCCCCGCTGTCGCCAATAGGTGGTGGTGCTAGCTGGTTCTTCACCCGCTGCTCCCTCAGGCTCCAGGGCACCTCGCCGTGCAAACATCTGCGTGCTTCCAGCGCAGAAAGAACAATTAGGCAGAGCTAATTGGGGATGCTTGGAGCCAGGGCGCCAGGGTGCGGGAGAAAGGCGAAGGGGTGGTGCGGAGAATTCTCTCCACGCTCTGCTTAGGAAACAAGCTCCGAATGGGTTTAGCTGCTGCTGCAATGTCTTCTAGGGAAGAAAAAAACCCGAACTTGTTTCCATGTCACCTGGGCTCTGCCCTGGTGGCCAATTCCTGAGGTGGGAGGAGCAGGGTTTGTGTGTGCACGGAGTGAGTGCCCGAGTCCCAAGAAGAGAACAGTGCTCTGGTGTAGCCCTGGGTCCGCGCCTGAGCTGTTTTGGTTGTCGGAAATTCTTTTCCCAGGGAATTTTCTGTAAACAGGAGAAATGTTTTAGTAACTTTGTGATTCATTCCTTTCCCTGGGAGGGATTTCTCCTTGCTGTCCCTCTGCTCTGACCAGTGTGAGTGAAGAGGTTTGTCTTTGTGTCACCCATCAGATTGGTCTGTGTGAAATGGTATAAAAGGGAGACACATCCCAAAAATGAAGGAGTCATTTTCAGCCTGCTGAAGCTCGGAGTCTGTGTGGTTGTGGTGTAAAACAGCGTCAGGCTGTGGGTGGATAAAAGGGTTCATGGAAGAGAGAGGGCTCTTTCCCCCCGCAGTGAATGAAATGCTGAGGGAAGCGCAGATCACACCTGGAGCTAAACCCCAGTGCCTCGCTCAGACGTGACTCCCTGGTACAAAAATTAACATTGCAGCAGGTAAATTACAGTGCCAGAAACGCTGGAGTAAAGGCAGACGCGGCAGGTTGGACACAGGAGGACACGAGCGAGAGAAATGCTGTTCCTGCCTTGAATCCCCTTTGGTGGGAGCTGAGCTCGTGCCTGGAGTGTCGATTTGGCCAGGAGGGCTCTGGTATCACAAACACACATCCTGACGGGGCCACTTGGGCTTAGCTGCAGGCCTGGGCTTATAATGAGCGGCTTCAGCCAGCCACCAGTTCCTCTGAAAGAACAATTAAAAGTTGACACACTTCAAATGAGCTGGAGAACAAATTAAATCATGCCCGTAGCAAGGACCGTGTTTTTAATTTTGTATAACCTTCATTAGAGCCTGTGATAACGTGACACAAGAATTCTCAGTGCTAAATAAAGCATCAGGAGTATGGATGTGTTCATCATCTGAACGCTTTCTTTGTTTTGGGGTGGGTTTTTTTTCCCTCTTTTTTTGTTTTTTTTTCCTTCTGTTGTCTTTTCCCTGCATCTCTGGCCTCTTTGCATCCCTGTTTTTGCTGTGGTCTGCTCTCACTGCAAGGAATAAGATAACTCATGACTGGCAGCCAGCAGCTTGGAGTGAGAATTCTCATTTGTCACTTGCTGCTGCCAGCTGCCAAGTGAGATATGCAAAACCTTGTTTCAGAAAGTTCCAGCATTGTCAGGTTCTCTTGGCTGCTGCTGTCTTTCATTCTAGTATTTTGGAAGGGGGGGGGGGGGGAAACCTTAGGTAAAATATTTGAGCTTCTCTGATTTTCCTTTGGAAGAAAGAAGAAAGAAAAGAAAAAAAAAAAACAAGGAGGAGAGAAAAGGTGGAATTTTATTAAGGATGAAAATTTTTAAACCACCTATTTTTAGCTGGTTTTCTGGTGGGTAACAAGTTTTCAGCTTGCAGATGAACTCTGTGATTGCTGAAGTTCAAACATGCAATTCTCAATGCCAAAGTGTCTGACAACCCGAGCTCCTGGCTGACTGCTCTGAAGGGAGTTTATGGACCCCCTGGATGTATTCTGGATTTTCATTCCGTCACTTCATCTCCTCTAAGGGCTTCTCTTACACCCAAAACTGGACCCAAAGCTGTAAACATTTTTCAGACTATCTCTCCCTCCATGCCGAGCCAGCCAGGTCGGGATTCTGTCTGGTTCTGGTGCTGTCTGGGGTGGGGTTTTTTATGGCTTCAGCTTTCTCCAAGTTTATTTCCTACCTTTTGCACCAACTGTTGCTCTTTTCTGAGTGTTTCTGGATGAGCGCTGTGTGAATTTGTGCAGTCTGTCTGTCTGCCTGGCGTCCTTGAGTCACCCTGTGGTGCCACCAGCAGGGTCAGCCCCACTTCTGTTGGAGCCCTGGGAATTCCAGACTTTCCAGAAAACTCTGCATTTGACCTCATTAAAGGATTAATGCGGGAGAGAGGGCTCTTTCTCCAGGCAGTGAACAAAAGTGCTGGGGGAAATGCAGGTCACACCTGGAGCTAAACCCAAGTGCCTCGCTCAGAGGTGACGAGATTCACACACACAAAAAATGAGTGTTCTAAATACAAATTACATGATTGGCTTTTCCCAAATATTGAATACTTGAAGTGTGTTATGTCAGAAAGCCACGTTGTATTAATAGTGTATTATTATCGTTATTTAATATTAACATATAATTAATTATAAATGTCCATTATAAAGTTGACTTCTTGCAAATATCGAGGTGAATGCTCCATGTATAAAGATACGGTTTTTATTTCTGCTGTTAGCAAAACTTCTCCATGGCAGTGGGATGGGTATGTGGTTACACTCGTAACTAAACCAAGTGTTTAGCTAAAATAACATCCAGTGAACACATAATGACGACCACCAGCAGGTGCAGCCCCACTTATCTTGGAACCCTGAGCGCTGAGAATTTCAGACTTTCTGTGCTGACCCCTAAGAAAACTCTGCACTTGACCTGAGGCCTTGGAAAAAGAGTTCCTGGCCATCTTTTCCTTTTTGCTTGGACATGGCTTCACACCCATGTTGTACATATTCCTCATCTATTTATTGGATCCTATCAAAATCTTCCTCAGATCTTGGAAGGCATTTCATGGAAGGTTCAAGGTATTTGGACTAGCTATTAAAAATAATGAGGGTGACCTTTAGTGGCTGATCTGAGGAGGAAGATCCCTTTTTGAGGGACTCATTTCTGGAGATCCACCTTCTGAACTTGCTGAGAGTCTCTTTGCAGTTGGAAAAGAACCCCGTTGTTTTCTGTAATTTATTCAAAGGGGTCATCTGTGTTATGGTTCCTAACACTGCCTTCCTTACATCCCTTTCTTGCTGTTAATTTCATTTTTTCATGTCTCTACAATGGGCTTCTGTGCCTGGCACAATTGTTTTGGGTAGTTATAACATTTTTCCCCCCAGATGGATTTTCTTTCATGTGCATCCCACTTTAGATTTTCTTCTGGTAGAGGCTCCTGTCAGAGATCAAAGGGAGGATTAGTTCTCTCTGCTTCCACAGATAAGGATATTTCATGGAGGAAAAGTGTTTTATTTACTTATGGCTGAAAAGGAGCAAATGATAAACTTGTAATAGCTTGATTAAAATTCTGCCTTGAGGATGAATGTTCAGTTTCCCAGTTCATTACCAAATGAGCCATTGCAATGGACAAATGAAACTTGGGGCTCCCAGAAGCTTTGTGAGTCCTCCTGTATTGTTCAGTGGGACTTGATTTCTATTTATTTTAAAATATTTTCCTGTCTAATTTTAATGAAATAATTCCAGAGGTGCAAACTAGGACCAAATAAGTGGTTCTTGATTATTTGAAAGAGACCGAGAAGGAAAGGCGGTGCTTAATGTTCACACCCACGTCTGAAGAAAACAGGTTTGAATGTTCCCATTGCAAAAAAAAACCCAAAAAAACACCAAAAAACCCCAAAAAAGACGCCAGTCAAGAGCCAACACATTTCTGGGAACAGGTCTCAAGCCCTAATGTGACAATTTGTGAGAGAATTGCAGTATTTTGCAAGTTCATTGCACCTGTGGGCAGCAATAGGAGCAATGCCAGGAGCATTTTAAATCACTTCAAAGGAAAGTGGTTCAAGGAAAATTAGAGGAAACTAAAGTGGTACCTGACATCAAGAGGTGCATTGTAAGAGAAATGGATTCAAGAGCAATAGAATTTGGGATGTAGCTGTAATTGCCAGCGCAGCCAGTCGTTTCATCCCAGCACCCGGGTTGTCTCCTTTACCTTAAAGCCCCATCTCTTGGATTACTGTGAAATTCAAGAGAAGAGGCTTTTTTGAGGTAAAGTTACAGAAATTACCTGTATCTCTGTAGATGTTCAACCTAGCAAATAGCACTGCTATGACGAGCTAATCACCCTGCTTATGATAAAAGCAATTTTTCAATCTGCCATGTGTTTCAAAATATTTCAAAAGAATCCTTGTTCTGAAGCCTTGGCCTTGAAAATTCTTGGCTTTGGTAAGGTGGTCCTGTCCCCTCCTGTGCCCTCACTGTGACCTGGTGCCCCTCAGCAATACTGGCAGACCTGAAGTCTCAAATACGGCAGCGTGCTCCTCCTGCCAGGATGGAGATAATTCTCTCTTCCCAGCAGCAATAACAAAACAGGCAGAGGAAGAGTTTCTCTTTCAAGGGTACTCCAGAGCGGTTTGAGTGGCTTGTTCCCTCCCTGGGTCTGGAACAAACACCAGGCACGTTTCAGCAGCAATGTGAGAGCTGCAGGCTCCATCCCTCACCTGCCTGCCCCCGAGCTTTGGGCAGGCAGGGAGGAGGGAATTTTGGTTTCTTCAGTGCAGTTTTTGTTTGCTGGCTGCTGGTGCCGCGGAGCTGCTCCTGTGGTTTGCAGAGACAAAAATGTGCGAGGTGATGCTGTGAGCACTGAAGTGATCTCTTCTCTCAGGCTGCTCCACGCTCCCCGCGATGGGCGCTCCGCTGTGATGCGGAGTGTGCAGCTTCGAGCAGTTGCTGGGACTTGTTTGGAAAGGCCTCTGGGTGTTTGTGGTGTTAACGGATTCTGCCCTCGTGCTCGGGAACTCCGCATTTTAAATCCCGACCCTCGGCGGGGCGCGAGGCGCTCGGAGGTTTGGTTCTGGCAAATGTCAGAGTTCTGTGCATTGTTCACAGCTCCTGCATGGTTTCCTCGCAGACGGCATCTGCCTTTGCCTGTGCTGCTGGGTGACTTTGAGGATAGAATGTCGTTTTGTGCATCCGCCGCTCTGTTTAATTGTCATCAGGCTCTGGTTTTCAACAGGATAATTGGCGAGCTGTCTTCGGCGCTTTGAAAAATAAGTTGTCTTCAAATCTATTAATGTTGTTCAAATATGTACTTTCCTGAAGACGTGTTTTCTGTCACGAGGCTTCAGTGGTGCAGAGCAATTTAGGAGTTTATCAGGCTGTTATTGTCACAGATGAGAAAACAAAGTGTTACAGATAAAAGTCTTATGAACGTGACTCTCGTCTTGATCACGCTGGAAATTGAGAAGCCTCTTTCATTCACGTCCAGGAAATTAAACTAATAGACATAAGAGATGAGCAGGATGCTGCTTTTTGACCTCCTTCCTGACTCTTCCCCCAGAAGAGCAAATCCAAGGATTATTCTCAGTACCTGCTTTACTTAAAGCCCTTCCTTTGCACAGACTGTCCCGTAAAACTGGGGAGATATTCTCTCAGCAGGAGAGCAAATTGTAGCACTTCTGAGAAGGAAATTCCGTAGTATCATATTGAAATGGTATTTATTTCCTTTGAAGGAAATAAAAGTGGCGTTACAATCACTCTAGGACCAAATTTCCATGGACCAGTAATGCACACAACTGACAGTGTGGGGTGGGTGTCAGAGCAGGAGATGCCCGAGTGCTCCTCATGCTTCCTCAAAAATGCAAAGTCTTGAGGGAACAGCTCAGGTGCAGGAGATGCATCCTGTTCTCATTCTCTGCTTGGCCTTGGGTTGCACCCCATCCATGGACTGCAGGGGGTTTTTTCATCCTTTGCAATTTCCTTGGACAAATACAGTGAAAATGTTGGTGTTCAAAGTCTGGATGAGCTTCTGGTGTCTCTTGTATGTCCTGAGCAGTGTTATAACACCCGTTTTACCCTTTCAATTCAGCTTCAGCGCACATTTCAGACACCTTTATGTACCTTTATGTAAATTGCCGAGCTCTGGATGGATTCTTAGATCCAACTGATCTGAATTTCTGTTGTTTAGTTGTGTTCCCCTTGGCCACGTGCTGCCTGTGAGCGCTTTGGGTCTGCTGTGGTGACCCTGAGCCCTGCAAGGAGGGTTTTCCCTCCTCCCCACGCAGAACACAAAGCCACCTCATTTACCTGGAGATTTTATTCACACTCCCTGGTGAAATCTCAGCTCCTGGCAGGCACGGTGGAGGCGTAACCTGGTTTTCACTGATGGTTAATCTTGGGTCACCCAGGCCCCATCGTTTGTGACCTGAGAGTGCTGAAAAGGTCACTGGAGATAAAAGGGAAAGGGCTGGCTTGGAGAAAAGAGGTTTTTCACTTTGTCAGTTGTAGATTGACCTGATAAAAACCAGAATCTTCTTTATGCTGAACTGAAGGTATAGAACACGTATTTTTCCCCTTAAAGTTGCTGGATAAGTCGCACTTTTGTAATAGATTTTTGTGATCACAGTGGTGCTAATAAATCCAAGAAATGCTGCTGCATTTGGATTCGGTGATGCGCTGTGTAAGGACTTGCCTCCAGACCTGTTTAGACAACGTTTGTACTGAAAAACAACTATTAGAATTTCATTTTTCAGCAGCAAATGAATTTATGACAACCTAGGAAAAATATTCAGCTTTGGTGATGGAAGTGTTGTTAAAACACATTGTTTTGATGCATTCTCTGTCCTAATTTATAGTTTGAGACATTCCACTGTTGGTTCTGCTAAAACGCTTTTGGCACCAATAGTCATTACACATAAATGAATTAATTAATGAACATGTGTGTGGAGTGCATATTACCTGTGTTATCCAAGACTTAAAGAATAAATTACTTTAAAGATAAAAAAAGCAATCACATCTGAAAAGAGAATTTCTATTGAAAACATGTTGCTTGCATTAGTTGAGATTAGAAATGTGTCTGTAGATTTTTTTATTTTCTTTTTCTCCTCCTGTGACCTAATTAGAATACAGCAGGGCTGGAGATATTGCAATTTGTGAAAACAGACTTACAACAGCATCTATATATAGGAAACAAAGTGTATTTATTTCATTGCTTCTAAGAGATGTGTAAAGGCACATAAAACCCACAGCTTTTTTTTTTTTTTTTTTTTAATTTCATGGCACAACTGTGGTAAATTCTTTTTAAACGAAGAAGCAAAGCCCTGTGGGTGTTGAAGGCTGGGTGACGGTGCAATAATATAATAAAATATATGCAAAATTTTAGTTGTCTGGTAAAGTATGTAAAAACTCACCGAAGGACAGCAGTTGTAGTTTGATTTCTAAAATGCATCCAGAGAAAAATTCTTTGCCTAACGGTTGGATTTCCTTTATAAATGGGCCTCCCTATAAAAATATCTCTTGGCTCAGCAGATTTGTTGACTGTTTTCCAGTATTTTAAGGCAGGGCTGCAAAATACCTGAGGAAACAGATCATTACAAAATCTAATTCCTGGTACTCAGCACTGAATCAGGGCTAAATTTATTTTACATGACAGAAGCAGAGTGAATATCGCCACGTCCTTGAAATCCAGCATGGTTTTAATTGGATTCTGTCTTTTTCTAATGCTCCTGTGGAACACAATTTAAATCTTTGGGATTGAATTTGTATGACAGGCTGCCATTCTCACTAAAGTGCTGCATCATTTTAATTTATTTATTTTGCTTTTATGTTTCTTGACAAGCAATAAAGCATTGGGCCCTTAGTGGTGAAGGTCTTGCTGCTATTTTTTTTTTTTCTCCAGCCCTTACATCTCAGAACCCTTTTGCTGACACATGGCAAAGTGCAACAACATTCATTAAAAACAACAACAACAAAAAAAATAAAAGGACAACTGTTCTTAAGCTCAGCAAGAATTCTAGTGATATACAATTTCAGATAAGGAAAGCTTCATTTATGTAATAAAAAAAATAACCCCTAGGAAATGAGGTTTGTCATGCATTATCTTCTCAGCCTTCCACTGGGGCCCATAATTATGTGGAATATTTAATGTCCTCTAATAATCAGATTTTAACTTGATAGTCTCTTCAGTTTATATACAGAAACACTGCAGCCCAGTAGATTAGAAAATAAAGACACTGATTGCTTAACTCCAAATATGTGGTGCTTTAAAGGTCTAAAAGCATGATGTGCAAAATATGAAAATAAATGAAAATGTTAGGAAGCAGGTGTGAAGAGACTTTGAAAATGGGTTCAGATCTTTCTTCCTGGCATTAGTTTGGTTCCTCATCCCATCTTGTCCCAGTCACTTCTACTGCCAATAAGGAGGTAGATAAAAGGAAATCACTCCCAGGTTAATGAGCTCATTATTAAAAATGAAATTTAAAAAATTAAATATGGACGCATGGGGAAAAATAGAATTGCTAAAAATTAAGTTTTGAATGCTCCTTCTCTGGAGAGTATGAGATTTTAAAAACATTATGTTCTAGGTAGCAAGCCTACTGTAAGCCTAGTGTAACCTTGTTGATAAGTAGATGGAAGTGCATCAATTTACAAATTTCTGGGCATTCAGGCATGAGCACTCTGTTCCTGCAGTGTCATCAGATCACTCTGTCCAGGTGAGGGCTCTCCCAAAGATCTTTCCCCGATGTGAAGGAGTGGAGTTAAGCTCTGACTGGTACAGTTAGAAAGTCAGATGGACTTAGAGCAAAGAAGTTTTTTCCTCTATTCACACTGCCATTAGTGCAAAGGGATGATTTATTTTCCTTTATTCACACTGCCATTAGTGCAAAGGGATTGTTTTTCCTCAGTTCACACTGCCAGTAGTGCAAAGATGGTTTTTTCCTCTATTCACTCTGCCATTAGTGCAAACAGATTATTTTTTTTTCCTCTATTTACAGTCCCATTAGTAAAAAGGAGGGTATTTATTTTCCTCTATTCACACTGCCATTAGCACCTTAAAGTCAGCTTTGGTTGATGTAACTGAAAAAACGTTTGGTTCTCGTTCAGGGCAGCAGCAGAGTTAATGAGGTTCCGTGGAGCTGAGGGGTCTGGGTGCAAATGTCTCTATATTTGAGCAATTTCTCCCCAAAGAAGCTCCATTTCACTTTTTGCCCGGAAAGAAACGAAGCTTGAAGAAACCATGTGAGGTCTGTTGGCGGTTTGGGATAATTATCCAGAAGCCTGAGATTTATGCAGGTATTTTCTCAGGAAAATCATCAGAACCTTCTGTGTGTCTTGGCTTTGATAGAATTATTTAATATCAGCACCATCTTCCAGCCCAGTAAATATTTTACGCCTCCCAGAGAAATGGGTGCGTTGTAGCTTGTGACACACACACTCACTCTGCACGACCCCTTTGGCAGGCCTGCACCAGCGTAAAAAATAAACCGCTTAACAGATGCTCCATTGCTGATCTCGGGGGTTGATTGCTTCTACACGCTTTTATGAAGACATTAATCTTCCTGAAGTATTCTTCCTGGAGTATTCTGAAGTATTTGCAGGAATGAGCAGTTATCACTCTCACACGTTGCGCTTCCTCCTCTGTGGCCCAAGTTCACTTTCTTTGTTTTTTTGAGGAGTCTTTTTGGTTCACCTGAGCTTTGGGGGATCAGTAGGAAATGATTTGTATATAATTTAGACATGCATACTGGACAAATAACACTATTTATTTCATTTTTTATGTTGGTTTGCAAAGAGATTATAGAAGATTACGCTTCCAAAATTACAGTGGGTTAGGCCAGTCCATTAGTTTAAAAAATGCTTTTTCCAGTTCTAATTTTAGGGCATTGGCTTCTTTAAATGAAGCTTGGTAGGGAGACCATTATTATTATTATTATTATTATTATTATTATTATTATTATTATTATTATTGTTATTGTTATTGTTATTGTTATTGTTAATATTCTTATTATACTGCAGATATTAGTTTGGGCATAATTAGACAATATTTCAGTTATTAAGCTGCTCTCAACTCAACCCACGAAGTTCAGTGTTCACTTTATTCTCCTCCCTGTCACATGAGGAGCAGCTGCCTGGTCCTGAGTCACCAGCTGGGCTTAAACCCTGACAGATTTATATTGGATTAGTTTGGTTTTACGCATTTTCCTGTATTAGGCATGAAAGATTATCTTGTGATCTATTCTTAACTCGTAAATAATCTCATCCGTGCCTAGGACCATGAAAGGATCCTGTGAGTGCCAGTGCTCAATAACAATCTGCATTGGATGCAGGCAAAAAGTGAGTTCCTGGTCAAAGCATGATCGTGGGTGCAGCTGAGAGTCTGGCAGGGTTTGTCCATGGCAATTCTCTGTTTCTGGATGAGCGTTTCAACGCAGAAAAAAAAATTAAAATTAACTGTAAAAGCAGAACTTCTGATCTATTTATTTATTTATATTCCAAAAGTATAATTATTTCAGTGTGTATATATAATTATATATACCAAAAGTATAATTCAAAAATCAAAACCAATTTCTTTTTACCTTCGAATCTACGTGTTTGCAAAATAAACTCTGAAACAGAAGCATCCTGTTTTATTAAAACAATTCCAAGGAATTCCCACCAGACTGAGAGCTGCTTTGCTAATTAACAGTAACAAAACTCTGTTCCACCTCCATTGGATGTTCATGTGTTTATGTGAAATTTGGCTTTCATTCTACCCGCCCAAATGGTTCAAACTGATGGAATAACAGCTCCGGGGTGACCCAGGTGTGTTGGGTTTTTCTGGGGGCACTTTCTGCCCTCACAGGTATTCCTGCACCTCAGCAGTTCTGCTCTTGCGTTAAATTCAGGTGCAAGTAAAGCTCTAAAAGTTCCTGTACGGATGTGGTTTGGTTTTTGTTTTTTGGGGGTTTTTTGGGGGGGTTTTTTGGGTTTTTTGGGGGGTTTAATACTGTGTATTTTGGCGGCTCTTCCAGTATTGTGAGAGGGGAAACAGAACTTGCAGTGTCCCAGGGCCAGAGAATTCCACTGTGTCACTTACGGCTGGAAGGGAGAGTTAAAAAGGGTAGGAGTGGTTGTGAAAGAAACAACTCTCAGACAAACGGTCCAGAAAAACCCCCCAGTGCTTAAAGCAGAATGGGATTTTACGAAGAAACTCCTTAGAAGCAGATCTGACTCTGAAATCCCCTTCCACCTCAGAATCGTTTTGATTGTTTGTGGGTCATTTCTCTCTGTGGTGGAGTTTTTTCATTTTGTCATTGTAGAGTAATGCAAGATAAATGATAGGTAAACATTTCCATAAATTCTGCTTGCTGACCAGGGAGTTCCTTCTTAGTTAAATCCCTTTAGTACATTTTTAACATCCAGAGGTGGCCAGGTGTGCTTTTAAATCTTGTTTGACAACAAACTGAGACACTGGAGGCTTGGTGCTGCTTGAGGTTGTGGCAGACTCCGGTTTTTTGGCAAGTTATGTTCAGCTCTAACCGGGATGGAACACTCCAGCAGCAATGGTGACACTAAATCTCAGACCTTCTTCCCAGCACATCATTTCAGCGGTAAAACAGCGAGGGATTTCCTGGGGCAGCACTCCTGCACCTTTTCCATCTCCCACCATTAACTCCTCGACATTTCTGCAGCAGCCTTTTGTTAGAGCCGCGATCAACTTCCTCTCCCTGGTTTGCAGGTGCAAAAAAAAAATTGTGTTTTTTTTTTTTTCTTCTTTTTTTTTTTTCTGGAGATCTTTATAAGTTCTCCATCCTCTCAGAGGAGGGAGGGGCTCTTTCTTCCTTTTTTTCTTTCATGGCATTAATTCTGTGCCTGGGAACAGGACAAGCTTTGCTTCCAGCCCTTTGTGGTGGCTCAGGATGCCTCCCCCTCTCCTGCCGGGAGATGTTCCTCCTCTCCTGGCTCCGAGATTCTGACAAAGCCACAGGTGGGACATGAAAGCTTTTGCTGAAACGCTGCCTCCTGTGCATCAGCAAAGAGCCTGTCGGGATCCGCCCCGTGCGGATGGCGGGGGGGATTCTGAAAGGTGAAAAAGGCAATTTGAGGGTTTGATAAAAAACGAGGCCACTTTGCTCAGATGTTCGGCTGGCTCTCGCTTCAAGGACAGTTGGGCATATCGAGGTTTGTCACCATCCTCCAAAATCAGAGCTCGTGGAGCCGGGCTGTGGCTGCAGAGTGCCTGGGAGATGAGCCTGATGGCGCTCACACGAAGTTTTTGTGTTTGTGGGGATTTTTTATGGTTTTTTTAGTAGTTTTGCAATCGATTAAACGACAGCTGAGCTTCTCTCTGAAACATCAAAGGAGCTAAAAATGAATCTGAAGTTTTGTCAGGATACACTTAGGCACAAGTGTGTCACGATGCTGCTCTCAGGTAGCAGGCGGTGTGGGATGGAGGGAGCTGAGCTGGAGCATCCCACTGCTCAGAAACATCTTTCTCTTTTTTCTTCTTCTTCTCCTCCTTTTTTTCCTCTTCTCCTCTTTCTTTTCCCCTTTCTTTCTTTCTTTTCCCCCTTTTCTTTTCCCCCCTCCCTTCCCTTCTCTGCCACGCCATTAGCTCTTGGTATCTTGGACATCCTCAATAAGAGATGACTAAATTTCAAAGTAGGTCTTTTACTACTTAAAGATTCGGCTTTGCTCTTTTTCTGAGGCAGTGTGTGCTCTATGTAGTTTGCTTTATTACACCCACTCTGTCCACCGAATTTGCTGGTTTTCTTTACTATTTATAAGTAAGAATCAATAAAATATTAATAAATGAGATCCTTTGATTTGCTTTACAGTGCGTCTAGATAGTTTTATGAAATCACTCCACTGCACTTTTTTTCAGTTTGTCTCAGTGCTGTTTACCTCATTAGTACTCTAATTCATGCAGATGTGGTTATTCTCCACTGGAAAACAACAATTCCTGCATCAGGAGCCCCATGTTACCTTTGATTCACGTCTCGCTGATCTGCAGCACTGCTGTGGCTCAGGAAACAGGGGGTTTGAGTCAGTCCTGTAAGTGGGGAGGCAAAAAAGGATCTTTATTTGGTACATAAAGTAAGAGATGGTTTCCATCTGAAAATAACGATGAGAGGGTTGAACGCTTTCACCTCCTAAATAAAAAAAAACCACACACACACAAAAAAGAATTTGCACGGCAGCCAGCCCCCGTGTCACTGGCATTTAGCATTGGTTGGTGATGCAGAATTGCTGACAATTGCTAAATTAGGCCCTTTTTTTTCTTCCCCAGTATCTGATGGTCTCTGATTTGTATCTAGTGGCTGGGGGCGGGTGTAGCTGGTGACCAGCTCACCTGGGGAAATCACTCGAGCAAATATTCACTGTTCTTCTTTTTCTGAAGACCCCTCGCAGAGGTTTATTGTCCATTTCCAGCAGCTGCCTCTGGTCATGTGGGGTCAGAGGTGGCGGAACACTGACTCGGCTGAGGCTGGGTAGGAGGAGAGCTGGTGGAAATTCAGCGCTGTTACTTTTAGCTTATCTGCTTCTTGTACATGTGCTTTGATTACTTTTTCTTATTCTAAATCATTAATTCTATTCATGGGAGCAGAACGACTGTCTTTTCTTGTGTGATTATCTTTGTTAATAAAGATGTGGGAGATCTCTGGCTGCAGTTGAGGCACACGTTCCCTTCCCCCCCAAATCTGCCTTTATTGCAAATTAAACACTCCAGAAAAAATGGGGGTTTTGCTGCAGAAAAGGATGGAAATGGGATTTGGCTCGATCCAGCTGCCTTTTTTTTCCATAATGAATGGCTGAGCAAAGCAGTGTTTAATGCCTTCCTTTATCTGGGATGGGTGTAATTGGAAATGGGGTCCTTGGGACACCTGGGCAACTCCTGCCTGTGATTCATAGTAAAAGAGATAAATGCATTAAATTTGTTGGGAAACTCTGTTCATCCTTATTGAATTTTACCTACTTGCACCAGTGACTGTAGGCACACTATGCATAATGTGAAGAATAGTCCAGTGACTCCAATTAAATTATACCTCATATTTTATTTCCCCTTTGAAACCACCTTTTATGTGCAACATAATTCATTTTTGTTTGCATTCCTTCTTTAACCCCAGCTTTACCAGTTTCAGCTTTGTCAATGTAGAAATCAGACCCAGTGCTAATTTCCTGGTCAGGTCTATTTAATAATAGGAATAGCCTATTAAATGAATGTCTAATAAACGTCTATTTACCTGATCTTGCACTATTGACAGCCATTCCTTACTGAGAGGAGTAAATATCTTTTTGGAGTTAGCAATGAGAAGCTTAAACATTTCTTTAGAGTTTTCAAGTCACTTTTTTTTTTTTTTTAATCTCTGTTGATGGAAATTGCTTTGCCCTTAAGGTCTTCAAAGACTTTAGAGAGTGGAGTTTTGTGCACGAGGAACTTGACACCTGGGTGTCCTCAGCCACTTGAGTTTTTCTCTAGCCTAGGATAAGAGCTTGCCTTTGATTCCTTTAGAATGATTGGATGCTGGGTTGGTCCTAATATGGCTTTCTGCAGAAATTTTCCCAATGAAACAAATGTTCTGGCAGGATATTTTATAACCCTCTTTATTGCATCAGGTGCTGCATTGCTAATACACGTTGAAGTAAGCGCAACCATGACTGTGACGTGCCTGGCCAGCGAAGGAATACAGCGAAAATATCAATATTCAGTGCAGGTCTAATAGCAAATGCAGCCCTGTGAAAGTCAATTTACCTGTGAGCATAAGTTCGGGTGATTTGTTGGATTGAGCACTGCTTGCAGAACACACTGGTTCTGAAAAACAGAAAATGAACGTTGTTTTATTTCAGTGGAGGAAAGGACACATTCACTTTAGCAGGTGTAACCTCTGTTTGCTGTCTGGCTGATCTGCAAAAAAACAAAGCGATTGTCATTCCCACGCCTGTTTTTCAAACTTCGTGCATCCCAAAAATGTGAAAGTTTACTTTAGCTACACGTTTCTGTTCCCTGAAAGGCAGACACCCTAACGTCAAAATCAACCTTTATTTTGGTTGTCTGGAAGGCAGGGACCGAGCTGCCACGTTCCCCACCACCAAGCAGGGAAAGAGGACCAGTCTGGGATTGTCGGATCTGAGAGGAATAATTCTGATGAAATGTTCTGTACTTGGCATCCACTCCCAGCAGAGGTTTATGCCCTCACACTTTGATAAATCCCAACTGGCTCTATCTTACTGCCTGCTCTTAGGGCTAGAGTGTCTTCAGAAAAAGCAGTGCCGGTAACACAGGACCCGTTTCCAGCTTTGAGAATCTGGCTGGAGAGTTATTTGTGCTTTTTATTAATAAAAACAATAAACCCGATTTTCTCAGCGCTTCCTGTGTGAAATATACAGGGGAGCTTCAGGGTGCCACAGCTTAATTAAAGAACTTCCCCACTCCCTTGTGAACTGTCTTGATGCTTTGATTGCACCAAGTTTGTCTTCTAGGAGAAATTTTGCTGTCTGGGATGTCATAAATCCCTCCAGTGTCTCCTGCTGCCTTCCTCAGTCAGAGTTTTGAGAGTGGTGAATGTCCTCAGACACAGTTTGGGATTAAATGCAGCCTGTGTGTGCCCAGTGTCATCAGGGATGGCCTTGAGTTATTAAAATTAGAACGTTTGATGTCAGATCCACTCTTCAGTGTCATGCATTTTTTTTTTTTTCTGATTCAACAATGATATTCTTATAGATTTGCATTATCTTCGACTCCTGGGAAAATATATTCAGAGGTGTCCAAGCTAATATACATCCATTTGTTTATTTATTTGTTTTACATATATGTATCTAACCCCACCTGCCCCTCAGACATGGAATGGTCAGGAATGGAAGTGTTCCCGTATGTATTGGTCACTCCCTTGAACCAGAGTGACGGTTATAACCTGAAAACTTCACAAACTTCACAAAACTTCATCCATGCTGATTTTGAGTGTCACAGTCCGAGTTTTGCCCCTGCAGTGTGTTCCACGTTGTTTGGTTTTCTGTAGGGAAACAGGTCTGTGCTTTTCTGGAGAAGTCGGTATTTAATTTAATTCATTTAGTGTGCTGGCACTGCTGCCGATGTTCCTGCAGCAGGATCAGGGTCTCTCAGTGGCTTCAGCGACTCCTACGAAGGGTAAATTAAAAGGAAAAAGTGGAGATCAGAGGAATGTGCTCAGGTTCCAGACTCCTGCTTGCGTCCATTGGTTTGTTTGTTGTTTTTTTCAGGGCTGTATTTATCCTGACACGTTTCACCAAAGTGTTTTTATCACAGTGCTGCACAACGCTGCACTCGGCAGCTCAGCTTTTCTTCCTCTCTTAATCACTTTCTTGTTTATCAAACATCACTTGAGGAAAAAACAAAAAAAAAACAACAAAAAAACGATGCTGGGCTGCTGGAGAGCTGGTTTGTTAGTGGATTAAAGAACAAATAAATGCACGTATTGGGTGTGAGAATGGGAGAACAAAGCTCATTTTCCCAGCCATTAGTTCTCCTTGTTTTCTAAGGACACTTTGAGGGGAAGATGCAGCTTGAAGAGGCGGGAGGAAACTGCAGGATTTTTATCAGAGCCGTTCCCTGGTTTGGGTGACTTTCCATGGCTGATAGAGGTGTGAGGTGAGGATTTGCCTTTGCCAAAACCCCTCGTCCAACCCCAGTCTCTCAAGACCAGTGAGGACCTTTTCTATCTGAGATTTTTACTTTTGCCAGTATAAAATAGTGTAATATATATAAAACTTATATCTAAATTTTATATATATATATAATTTTTTCAAGAAATTTTGGGGAATTCTGTGTTGTTGGCCTGAACTGAGACTGACATTATCCAGTTATCCAAACTGCCTCCCTGTTCTGCCATCACTTACAGAGGTTTTACTGTTTTACCTTTCATTCCAGTTTTCCACTGAATAGCTACATGGGTTTATTAAAATATTTTAGGGTTAAACAGACCTACAATTGTCATGTCTTTTCTGTTCTGCTGGGTGGCACACACCTGGAATCTGCTCAGTAAGTGTTGCATGAGGTACAACGTGGTTCCTGGTTGATTTAGAGCTTATATTTTTAGCAGAAATTGGATGCAGATTTGGAGACTTGAAGCGATGGAGAATTCAGCACACCTGTAGGCAAAGTGTTTTTAAGATTGCATTGTTCACCTGATAAAAATTGCGTGGTTTGTTTGTGTTCTAAATCAGTTCATCTTCAGCTTTGAGCTACTGGGTGTCAGATGTTGGAAATGGGATTTAATAAAACCGTTCAGGAAAAAAAAAACCAACTAAATTTATATGGGGAGAGGAGAAAGATTTCTGTGAGAAAAAAACCTTTTGGGGAGGGAAATGCGGGGAGGTAAAATCACCTTTCTCATTCTCCTCTAGTCTAAGCCTGTGAGGAAAGGCTAAAATGTAATTTCTTAGTGGTGCTGAACGCAGGGAGGGGACAGAATTTGTTCCTGGGACGAAGTGCTCAATTCCCAGAGCAGGGCAGCCCCAGGACCAGATTTCCTGGGCAGGGAGGGGATGGAGCAGCCATGGAAATCCAGGTTGTGTGTCCCCAGTGGATTTCCAGGCTGCACAGCCGAACCAAACCTAAGCCTTGCAGAATTGCTCTCTGCTGGGCAGCCTGCATTCACGAATGGATTTCACGTGTCCCCAAGACTTCACTGCAGGGGGGGGAAGAAATATCACCCTCATTGTGTATAAAATGATGTGAGCAAGTCTCGCTTTGGAGATTAATGGGAGGCACTTTGATTTATCAGCAAAATGCGCCTCACATCAGGTGTTGGATCAACAGGCAATCCGTTGGGCAGGGGAGAGGAAAATGAATACCATTAGATCATTTTTTGGTCCCTTTTAACTGACATTTTATCCATTTCCTGCCATGTGAGCGTTGTTGCGACAGTGTTTGGTGCATTCAGTCATCCGCTGGCTGTTGTTGTGTTTCAGTTTTTTGTGAAAGCTGCTGCCGGGGAAGAAAGCAAAGCCAAACAATTGCCACAGGTCAAACTGTGAGGAATCCAATTTTATCAAGAGAAGTCTGGAGTTCACAAGCTCTAATCTGATGTTTGGAAGTCCCCTCAGGGTCAACAGTGAAACAATCCGATAGAAGGGGCTTAAAAATGTAAATTTTTATGGGATTTCTCTCGCTGGCCTGACCTATTAAAAACCAAACGTGCTAATTGATCTGGCGACTGGGGTTTTGTACAGTTTAAAGAGGTTTGAGTTTATCTGGACTAGTAAATAGCAGCAGCAAGCATTAATAACGAGCTCCAGCAGGTTGTGTGGGATGTGGATGTGCTGGAGGGCAGGAGGGCTCTGCAGGGGCTCCTGGCCAGGCTGGGGCACCCTTATGGGAAATTCAAAAAGCAGAAAGTTTTCATTGCGGTAGAGATGAAGGCCTGAAGTTAAAAAGATACAAGGATGAGGACACGGAAAAATAAGATTTTGGTTTTGTGCTGTGCTGGAGTTAGGCCTTAGCCAGTAGAAAAATGTGTTAAGCAAGAGAATAGAAAAGTTTAATAATGAGGCTTCTCTGTGCTTTGTTTGGAGAAGAGTATGAAACGTTCCCGGGTAATAAGAATCGTGACACAAGCAGCCCTTGTAATTTCATTCCTGTCACATTCACAGATGTGAATTCACAGATTCATTTTCTTCCATCCTTCCAAAACTGGGACTAATACTCCTTTGACGTGGGATTTACACTTCTGTGAGGAATGCCGGGCAGGATGTGCGTCCCCTTTTGTTTTGAGCTATTAATTAGAGATTGAAAGTGTTGAATGCCTCTGCACTGAAAGTGAAATAGAGCCAGTATCCAAAAAGTGCAGGTAACAAAATCATGTAGAGCAAGAAAATCTTGTCCCTGGCATAAATTATATTCTTGTCCCTGACATAAACTATATTCTTCTCTCTGAAGTATCAGCTGGACAGTTGTAATGTAAGAAATAATGTTGGGGCAGTGGCCAGTCTGGACCGTAAATCAGTGTACTCTGCATTTATCAGGTTTAGAAAAAGTGGAAAATGTTCAGTGAAACTTCAAGAATGAATGCAGAGGATTGTCAGTCTCTCTTTAGAAAGTCTGCATTTTATCCAGCGTATTGCTCTTCCCTAAACAGCTGGGCACAGCGTTTCCTTTCCGTGTTTATGTAGAGCATTGAAACGAGGTGGAAATTCATTCGCTCACTCCCTAAGAATTACAATCCTGAGCATTAACCTGGTCAGAAATGACTGAAACCAACCACCAAAAACTTTTCTGCCGGTATTATTTGACACGATTGTTGCATAAAGGGCTCTGCTCCATTAAAATAAGTGTCTTTCTCAGTCCTCATCAGTGCAGCGTGGTTCCCAAACTAATGAGGAATGAAGCAATTCCCTCACTCTGCCCACAGCCCTGGAAACACCATATGCACAAACGCTGAATGTTTTGTTACTGCAGCTTCCCAATTTCAAAGGGCAGGAGCTGCAAGCAGAGGACGTTAAACAAAATAAATCCTTTTTCTTTTTCTTTTTTTTTTTTTTTTTTTTCACAGATTGTAACAATGCCTGACTACAAGTCAAGGGCTTACCCATAAAACATTTCAACCTGACTTTTTGAACTGTTTCTGGTATTTGAAACTGATTTAGGGTGCTCGGGGGTGGTTGGTACTTTTTGGTTGTTTGGCTTGGTTCTTTAGTTTTGGTTTTCTGTTGGGTTTTTTTCTTTTTTGATTTGTTAATTTATCCCTCAGTTAGGTTTTGCAAGGGGATGTGAATGCTGCGCTCCTCCCTGTCAGGGACTAAAGGGGACACGTGTGACTCCTTGTCCTGGTAGTAGTCTCCATAATTTCCTGCCTGGAAAGACAAAAATAGCCCAAGAGTTTCTCCGCTGCTGCCAATTCCATTTTATCTTCCTGTTCTGCAGCCTGATCCGCGGGCAAAGCAGGAGTAAATATTTTCTCTGCCACAGTCATTTTAGGCTCTGAGGAGTAATGCTTAGTCATGGTTTCAGCTTGTAGTATTTTGTGGCAAAATGCTTTAAATGATAACGTGGTTCATGACACGGAGAGCTCTGCCCTTTGCATTTCACGTTTTTAAGCTGCTCCTTCTGCCTTTGGCTTCCCAGACTTTATTTCAGTGAGATGTTAAAGATAACATCCCCAGCATCAATGCTGAAACTCTGGGTGTCGGTGTAATTGACTTAAAGTTGTTAAAATTCACAGGATCATCACCGTGTACCTCAATTAATCCATTTTTTAGGAACACAGAATCGACAGTTTAATGAGAAAAGCTTTTCCCAGGATCGCAGTCCCCTCCTCCTCATTACCAGAGCCAGCCTTACATTAAAGAAATGGTAAATCCTGTTTGATTTCCCTTTCACGAAGGGCTGAGCTGTCCCAGGGGTAACTTTTCTTTTTGCTGGATGAGGAGGACAAGCGCTAAAGTAATGAGATGATCAATGGGAGTTGTTTTTGCGTTGTCCATCTCTCACATAACCGGGATATTCTGTGTTTTCCTGAGTTTTTCTCCTTTGCTGGCCCAGCCCATCACTGTCAGACCCGAGTTATCCAAGGTCAGGCCCTTCCTTGGTTCCCAGCTTTCCTTTGGCTCCTCTCCTGTGGTCGTTTGAATTAACCTGAGCTCATCAACGCCTCAAAAATGCTGCGGAGACTGTGGTTTAACGAGGTGAGGAATGACCTTTGCGGAGGGGACCACAGGACGGGTTCGCTGTGGCTTCAGTGTGCAATTAACCCTTGTCCCAGGGTGACTTTATGATGTTTGTGTCCTCCCCAATCGTCTGTTCCGATCGTGCTGTGCACTGAGTTCTCCCAAGTTTGCCCTAAACCGAGACACCCCCGCAAGAAAATTGATTTTTCCACCCGCAAAGTTACAGGATAAATCTCAATTAGCTGCAGGATTCTCCTTTTAGAGCTCCAGCATTTTTGGGGGGATAAGTTAGGTGGCTGCTGTAATGGGCTGGAGTTTATGTCACGGCACCGAAGGTTTGAGCTGTGCGAAAGTCAGCGTGTCAGAATCCCACAGATTTAAATCGTTTAAATATTTGTATGCGAACGTTGCCTCAGCCTTGAGTTTTTCACAGTTAATCTCTGATTCGCTGAGAAGGACACTTGAGAGTGTTCAGGGAGCTTTTCTGGTGTGTGGTGGGAAGGATTGTAACGTAGGAACAAAACAAAACACCCCACAAAACCAACCAAACAACCAAAAAAAACAATAAAAGGGAAAAAACCCACCAAAACAAAACATTTAAAAAAACGTAAACAAACAAACAAAAACCCCTAAATATTCTTAAATATTGTTCACCCTACTGAAAGCGAAACAGCGAAGTAACTGCGACAGAACCTGGCATTCTTCTGTCTCAGATAAAGAAAATTCATCTTTACATAAAGCAGTAGAGTTTAGCCACTCCATTATTTTCTCTTTTTTTTTTTTTTTAATTGAAGAAAATGGAGGATTTTCCATAAAGCAGTAGAGTTTAGCCATCCCAGATTTTTCTCCTTTTTTAAAAAACTTGAACTCAATTTCTTGGTGGGCTCCCTGTGCTGTGTGCATGCAGGCTTTGCACGGAGACTTACCCGGGCTGGATTTGGTGTTTAGAAAACTATGAAAACGCATTATTTCATTCCACTCATTCCAATTAAAGTTCAGCAGGGTGTGTGAATTCCGGGCTAATTGTTTGACTGCGGCACGAAAACTTTTTTTCCTTTGGCTTCCTTTCCCTCCTCACGGCGCGATTTGCATAATAATTCTTTAAATTCCGGTCTCGGGATATTATCTCATTAACATAATCACCTAATTTCTTGTTTTGTGAGTTCCACTAGATAAGTGACAATGGTCTCGGCTTATTATCTCGCTTTCTCCTGGGCTTTGTGATCACAGAGTAAACAGACGAGAAATGAGATTTTTTTTCTTTTTTTTTAAAAAAGGAGGGGACTATTCAAATCTCAGGATGAATAAATGTGTGACCCATTTATGAACATATAAAACCCCAGGAGGTTTCAGCTCCTGACTGCAGCATCTTTTCCGTCACCCACCTGAAATCAAACTCTCCACTGAGGTTTTCTCCTCATCAGGAACCAGTCGGACTCTATTTGAGCACCACAAGGAGCATTAAATGCCATTTTTTGCCTTTAGTTTGGGAAAATTAAAACCGAATTATGAAAGGTTTTAGACCCTGCAGAGATAAGCCTCAGGCACCTGTGCTGATTTGTGGAGAAAGTGTTGTTAGAGGAAAAATAAAATGTGCTTAATTGCAGTTACAGGCTCATTTTCTGTAAATATTTAATGTGTAAATTATTTGTTCTGGCATCGATAATCTCCCAGAATCCACTAAAACTGCTTTTGCATTTCACATGTTTTGTGTGTTTGCAGGACTCTCCTGCAAGGGGAACTCATCTTCAGACAGATCTTTACACCAAATTTTCTATTTTTCTCAGAGTATTTGCCATATAAACACTAATGCTGTGGCATATATAACAATATTTAACTGGGGAACCAAGACAATTACAGTTTTCAATTATATCTGAATATATTTGGTCTTAAAAAAACTTTATTTCCAAGTGCTTTGGAGGCTTTTACATTGGAGCTGCTGCAGTGCAAGTCTCTGCAAGGAGATCCTGAGGTGGTTTTGAGAGGTCTAAACCCTTGTTTTTTCCCAGGAAGTATTAGCTCTAATTAGGCACATCCCCTGAAATCTTCTATTTGATTCCAAGTATGGAATTAAAAGGATGTTTTGAAGAGTAAGAAGTCATATAAAAAACCACACAGGCTGTGCTGTTCTAACCCACGAAGGAAGTGTGGTAACGCCCAAAATCCATTGAACATACCTCTAGAAACAGATCACAAAGAAGTAACTTAATTATAGACCTGAACACTCGTGTTCTGAGATTGTTGCAAACCCCGAGGTAGAAGCCTAATGTAGTTGTTGGCTCTGTTTGCCTCGGTATTCTCAACAAGAGTGGCAGAACTTCCTCATGGAAACCCAAATTCCTTCCACTGATTTTCCTGAGGGAGAAATATCGGGGTTTGGATTTTCCGTCGAGGATTTTGGACCTAAACAATAATAAATTTGTTCTGTGCTTGGGGGGGGGGGGGGGTTACACTGTTATTGTGCCAAGTTTCCCAAGACCAAAGAGAACATTTCAAGAACAATAAAGCACTTTTCTCCTGGAGGAGTGGACAGAGAGATTATTACTGAGTCACTGGCATGGAAACTGGCCAGAATTGTGCTGGAAATTGTGGTTCTTCCCTCAGACTCCGGGCTCCCGTGACATTGTTGCAGCCCAGAGGATATCCGTCCGTCCATCCATCCATCCATCCATCCATCCATCCATCCATCCATCCATCCAGTCCCTCTGAATTCTTAAAACAAAAACACAATTAATATTTTTATTGCAGTTTGAGTCCTGCTAAACACGAAATGATCCTCTTCCTCGTCGTTTCGTTTGCGCTGCGTGTTTTTGAAGTGGGCACCAGTAAAGAAATCAGAAGTGGGGCTTTTTCTTTTCTGACTCCACGCCTTGCTATCCTCAAACACACTTTTTGATTGTCCGGATCAGGGCAAACATCCTCACAGAGGCAGCAAAACTTTTGAGATGAGCTGTTGGTTTGAAATGTGTCTGACAGGAATAAACACGGCATCTCTGGAGTGAAAGAAACAGAAACGAGAGTGGCAGCAGTTTATAAATCCATTTGTTGGGTCACTGGAAATAGGCACACGCTGCCTGTGCTCAGAAATGCTGTATTCCGTATTTGCGGTTACCCTGGAACCTCTGTAGTTCACAGTGCTGGACAAAAGGAGTCCCAGCGTGGTGGTTTTTGTTGGATAAAATCTTTATTTCATTGTGTTTGAAACCTGCTTTGCTGTTGATGGTGTGGGAGGCATTTGTTGGACAGCCTGACTTGGGGCAGTGTTCTCTTGAAAGAGCACAAGTACAAAGTGCAGCCTAACTTAATATGGATAAAAGTATCCCACATTAATGTGAGTGATTTTGAGATGAAATCCCGGTGCATTCTCTGCCTGTGTTTGGATTTTAATTCTGAATTCAGCCCTTTTAAACAGGAAGGATCACAGTCAGTGCAGAAATCTGGCTTTAAGTGGGTGACACATTCAAGTGTCCCAGGTTGTATGTTCAGATTGTGACCAGATTATTCATCTGGACAAAACAGTACATGGGAAAGTGACCTAGGATTACAGAGGTTATGGGTAGAGGATATTACCTGAATTGCATCAATTAAAACAAGGATGTGAAAGTTTCTTGGATCCTGGGCTGATCCTCTCAACAGAAGTGATTTTCTTTTTTTTTTATTTTTTGTAAATGAAAATTGATTTAACTTCCACAGAGCTATACGAAATCAAAGCTTTGATTTGAGGACCAGAGGGACAGAAATCTGAGGCAAAGCTGAACTAACCCACATAGTTTTTTCTACCAAGAACATAATCAAGCCAATCTTATTTACTTCAGCAATCTGCTGGATGGTTCTTTCCCTCTGAAGAAAACTCAGAGGACTGTGAGGTAGTGAGGATGGTCTCCTGGTACATGAAGTTCTATTGAAGTCGTTATCCTCTTTCTTGCAGGAATAATCTAGTGGTCTGGGATATTTAATTAGGCATTTTTCTGTAAGCTGTATAATTTCACGAGCCTCCATTAACTCGTATGAATTTAAAAATTTGAGATCAACAGAATGAAATTCATCCAGTTCTTTGAGCTCCAATTAAAAGCTTGCTCATGTTCAGTATCCACCCAGAATTTAAGGGAATTCCTCAAAGTTTGTTCACACTTGCCATTGCTCTAAATAGACATTATCCGCTGTGTCATTTCAGAGGCCACTATTTCATAAATTGAATAGATACAGAGAATTAAAAAAAAATCCTTCATGACTTTTTTTACAACCAAGGGCTGGATGAAGATTAGGTGGGTGTTATGTTGATTTGTCAATTCAAAGGGTGAAGGGGCAGTCTTCTAAACCCCTGTTTAAGGTCCAAAGAAACTCCTGTTCGTGAAAACTTCTGGCATTGTTGCTACAGCTCTAAGTTAGAGCTGATCCCAGCCGGGAGACCTTAACTTGTGTGGACTGATGGAAATAAACTCTCACTAAGGCACACTGTTTCTCAGAGAAAATATATTTACTAAGACCTGAACAGATTTTGTGGTTATGGGGATGTTGTTTTCAAAAAAAAATTCATAATAAAACCAGGAGCCTTTAGTGGCGAGTGGAATCATCTCAAACCCAAATCTTAGTTGTCATCTAACTGATAACAGTTATCCTCCAGAAATGTTGTAAAGGAATTGTAAACACAGGAAAACAGCAGTAAAAGGTACCAGTGTTTTATATGAAATTAAACCTCTGTGAAACGGAGCTCCAGAGTTCTTCATTTGTCATCTCTTCAAAAAGTAATCATATTTCACTGTAGTTGTCCAGGTAAATTCAGCTTCAAATTCTAGCAACTTATTTGCGTTTTTCGGCATGCATATTTTCATTTATTAGCATATTTTATAAAGTTACTTTTCAGTCCTCCTGCGTTGTAAGGACATGTGGAGCTAAAGATGCGTCGGCACAAATACAAATACGTTTGTACTTGGTTGGTTTTGTATGATTTCCACTTTGAGGTACCTTTTCCTTCTGATTTTCTCCATCTCCGCTCTAAACATTTCTGTTTCAAGCAGTGCTGAACAAATACACCTTTTCTTACATTAAATGCTTTAAACTAGGGGCTGACCTAAATTCAAGTCATAGATATTTTTTTTTAACATTCTTTGAAGCAGAGAAATCAAGTGTTGCTCCTCTTTTAAAACATCTCTGCGACCGTTTTTCAGCGTGTTCAATTGTTTGTTTATTTTAGAAGCAGCATGAAACCAGTCTCGTTGTTTGTGTTGGAATAATGAATCCTTTTGGTGCTGTTTTGATTCTGCCCTTGCAAGGAGCAGGGAATAGATGGTGACAAGTAAAGAAATCATGTGTGGGGCTGGCAGGATTTTTGGTGCATTAACAACTCTCCTGGTTTGCAGTGAGGAGATGTGTGACTGTGGAGCTGATTTTTGGTGCATTAACAACTCTCCTGGTTTTGCAGTGAGGAGACGTGTGACTGTGGAGCTGATTTTTGGTGAATTACCTCTCCTGGTTTGCAGTGAGGAGATGTGTGACTGTGGAGCTGATTTTTGGTGAATTACCTCTCCTGGTTTTGCAGTGAGGAGACGTGTGACTGTGGAGCTGATTTTTGGTGCATTAACAACTCTCCTGGTTTTGCAGTGAGGAGACGTGTGACTGTGGAGCTGATTTTTGGTGCACTAACTCTCCTGGTTTTGCTGAGAGTGCAAGTCTCTGTTTTTTTCCCAGCCATTATCTCACCCCTGGGAGCAGCTGCTCCACCACCAGCTACAAGTGTGAGGTTTTCCCTCTGTATTTATTTATGAAGTGGGGAGTTGTTTTAATATCTCTGGCTTGTAATTATAACAGTGGGGTTTCTTCCTGCCATGTGAGCTCGGAGGGATTTATACGTTGTGTTTGCTTAGCAGCAGACACCAGGAAAACGGTCTTTGAGGATTCAGCCTTTGATGGGGCTTTGTACTTACCAGCAAATAAATCTACCTGTTCTGTGTCCAGAGAGAAATCTCGTGTTCCAAGTCTCTTTCAGTTGCAAACAGCAATTCAGGGATTGCATTTTTATTTTTTTTCTACTGACCACTCTTGATTTTTATTTGGCAAGTTTGTTTTACCTATTGCCCCCAAAGGGCATTTTTTGGTGACTGGAGCAAAGGGAGCATTTGTTGAAGAGTCTGCATTCACGTAAGAATGAAGTGGAAATAACTGCAGCAAAGAAAATCTTCATTTACTGTGGTGCTAGCATAAACAGAATTATGGGATGCTTCGGCAGCAGGCTGAAAGCATGATTTGCACGCCTGTGTAGCCAGAAAAATGGAATGTTACCTGCCCACGTCAAAGGAAGTGATGATGGCAGGGATTCTTGGCACTGGGCAGTACTGGGCTACTGCTTAGACTCCTCTCAGAGGTCTTTTGCAACCCAAATGGTTCTGGAATTCTGGGATTCGGTTTAGTTGGAACATTAGTTGTGGTCGGAATTATTAGCTGGAATATTTAGTTGTGGTTCTGTTGGTTGTTTTTCTTTTCCCATTCCAAGGTTAGTTTCCTTCTGAGTACAGAGATAATAGAAGTGTTTTCCTTTTAAACAGTGTAAGTGCTTTCAGGAATCTCCTAAGTATCTCCTGAAGGAACTACTTTTCTAAAAGCTTTTGAATGTTCAGGTATCTGGCTTATTTCCAAGACTGCAACAAAGCAACTGCTTTTGTTTAGACCCATCTCAGTTTAAGCACAGAGAGTAAAACAAATGGTGGTACTGGGGGCTGTGTAAGAAACTGAAACTGAGATGGTGAGGCAGTGCTCTGGGCACCTTTGTTCTGTGTGAGTGTTAAAAATGCAGATTTATGGCGTCGTTTTGTCCTTTTGCTTCCTCCTCTCACCTCATCCAACGAGGGAGCAAGGACTGAGAGCCAATACCCAAGGAGAACAATTCTTCCTCCAAAGCAGCAGGGGAGGGATTGTGTGATGGACACATCGCTGTGTACTAAAACCCTAAAATCTAGGTTTCCAGAATTCCGACAGGATTGGGTTTTCCCTTTGCCAGGGAGGTCTGTACCCACCAGCTCGAGGATACCCTGAAGAGCCTCTGCTTTACAAAATAATTTTCTGAGAGATCTGTGAGAAGGATGAAAGAGCAAACTGGGATCCTCCAGCCTGCAGCAGCTGCCGCCTGGGAAAAGGTGTTGGGTCTCTAAAACTCATACAGGACCAAGAAAAGCAGGTCTGGGAAGGGGAACACCCAGCATGGGGCACCCAGAGGAGCTCTGAGTGGGGCCACCTCACCTGCCCCACACAAAAACCAGGCCCAGGTTGTTGGGAATAATCCCTCACTTCCCACAAGGAATTCAAAGCACAAATTGGCTGCACTGCAGCAATTTAAACAAATGCAATTAGCAGAACTCCAGCGAGGTGAATGAGAGACCTTTGGCAGGAGGGTTTGGGCCTGCCCTTGTCTTTGCTGAGTTTTTATTGGCATGAGCCGTGCCTGTCGTGTGTTTTTAGACTCAAAACACAGAATCTCAGAGAAATCTGTTTGCTGTGGACATGTATGTTTGTCTTCCTCAGACTGAGCTCTGGTCATCTCATCAAACAGTTACCAAACAAATTGAACTTAACCTAATAAATGCTCAGTGGAAATTAAACTGTTTCAGTTCTATCTGCCCTGAGATCACAGCACTTCTCACACAGTCATTAGAATTTTTTTCCTACATTACCAAATTAAACTTGTTTTACTATTGTTTATTTCCCACTTTTTACCCCTTTGATGTTCCAACGCTAAATTAATAGCTATTATCTTTCTGAAGATTTAATTTACACTTATTTAATTAACTTGGGTGCATCTTGGTAGATATTAATTGCAACATCAATTTCCAGCAATCAATAGTTCCTGGAAAATAGACCCACAATTATTGCCTTAATTTGTAACAGTGTAGGAAGCGTTTTGGTAATTTTTCTATTGCTCTGTCTGATGGCAGAACTCTGCCTAGGACTTCAAATAATGGTCGTTATTCAAATGTGATTCTTCTTCCCATGCCATTGTTAACCATTAATCACGGGTGGATCATGTCTGCAGTTAATACAGCCCACTTGTAACTCAGTGCACTCTGCTGAAATTGAATTTGTGCCACAATTAAATTTGGACTTCGGTGATAAATACCTACGTTTTCAGCAGGTATTCGTGGAGGGATTGAATAAAATTTCTCCTTTTCGTGTCGAAGAACCTCATTAAGCTAAGCTGGGATTTTTTTGTTTATTTTCCCCTTTATGTCCATTTTATTCAGGGGATTAGGCAATCATGCTTGTAATTGAATTATGAACTTTATCCCACCTCCAAATGGAGTCAGTGCTGCTGATAGCCACAGCAACCCAAGGGCCACTCATGTAATGACTCACTTGAAAAGGTTTGGATGTGGATTCCAATTCAGATAAGAAATATTTCATATTGGGAGCTTATCTTGAATGCTCTGAGTCTGGAAAACGAAGCTGTTGTCAGAATTCTTTAAGAGTTTCCTGTGCCTCTGAAAACTCATCTTCAGATCAAAAAAAAAAAAAATCCATAAAGAGAAAAATTAATGGAGTAAACTATTAAATTTTTTTTTATATCTCTTAGTGGGGTTTGACGACACGAAACAGAATAAATTAATTCCAAGTCATTCCTTCATAAAAGTGTTCAAATTCAGGTTGAGATGGTGTATTCTCAAAATTGTAGAAGATCATTTTTCTTTGTGCAAAATGGAACTATTTTTCCTTACCGTTTAAACATTCTACTACACTGCAGAAAGAAAAAATTCCTAATAATTGTGGGTTTATATTTCATGAGTGTGTGGATAAAAGTGTAGCCTGGAGTAAAATATAATAAGCAGGTAGATATTTTATGGATATAGGTAGATATGCAAATGAGGATGACAGTTAACTCTAGTCGTGTCAGGAATAATTACAGTATGTCAAAACAGAATCATTTTTAACCAGGCTGTAGAGACCTCAGGGTGGTTATTTCAGATGCATTTACACTGTGTTTTAGATTTGTGTTGTGTTGTCCACACCTTCCAGCTAACACCCGAGTAGCTGGCCATCTGACTCTGCTAAAGTTATACATATTTGTGGGTAAATTGAAATATATTTTATTGAAATATTGAATAAAAAAATACATATATTGAAATATAATTGAAATATAATTGAAATGTGTGTTGAAATATTGAAGTAACTCTGTTATTTATTCAGGAGATGAGGGGCTGCAGAGGAGGGGTTGCATTTCCACTCCCAGGGCAGCAAAACTGTGCAGGTTTCACTTTTATTTCTCATTTTAGTCTGCACAGAGGGTTTGAAACACCCGACCTGTGAGCTCCAGTGCAATACATTTGAGAGGGAGGCAGGTTGAGGGAACAGCACTTCAGGGCTTCCAGAGGACTTTGAGTCTTCTGCACTTTTCCTCCTCTGGGAAAATCTTTTATTTCAGAAACTTTGGGATTACCCTTTTTCCTTTTTTTTTTTTTTTTCCTGGAAAAAGTAGATTTTTTTTGTTTTTCCCCCTCTGTCTTTTCTCATGTGGTCAAAGATAACGCCTTCATGACACGAAGTCAATGAAGTCATTTATTTACCTGGAGAAAAGAAGGTGCATAATAAAAAATGCCTGGAGGCGCTATTATTATATGTTTTTAGAGAGTTTTATTTGCTCTACATGTATTGGAGGAAAAGGTGTGTGTCTGTTTGGGAGGAAGGCAGCAGGGGCAGAGGGAAGCTCCAGTTGTGTAATTCGGATGCTGCTTAGGCAAAAAAAAAGAAAAAAACCAACCAAAAAAAAAATTCTTGAGTCCTGACCTAGATAAATCAAATAATATCCTAATTGGATATACTTAATTGGTGTTTGCAGGCATTTTTAGACAGAGTTTTCTATTTCCACTGGGAATATTTTCATTTTTCTGTTTATAATTTGCACCACAAATTTGTTTATTAACAATTCCTGGCATTTCTTTCATCTCCTTATGAATTTCTGCTTGGGAGCAAGGAAAGTGTATCTTTGTTCTCAGGAAAGAAAAGTTACTTTGAGTTTTACTTTGAAGCACCCAATGATATAACTGAAATGTCATGAATAATTTAAGCCAACATTGATGCAAATGTTACTAGAAATAATCAAGGAACTTTAGAGGTTGTAAATAAAACCGATTTAAAGATGAAAATTGATGCAACTTGCAATTCTAATTTTGTAGACATGCAAAAGTAGGACAAAATAGTATATTGGAACATATGGGAATGGAACAAACAGCACTGACACTACGTGGGTGATTCATTTGTGAGTAAAGGAACTTAAATATCTTACTCTGGCTTGCGTATATACGGCAAGAACACTGAATTTAAAAGCCTTTCTTGGTGATATTATGGAAAAGATGCATCATGGAATCACGAAATGGTTTGGGGTGGAAGAGCCTTGGGCACTGCCAGGGATGGGGCATCCACAACTCTGGGCAACCTGTCCCCGTGCCCCAGCACCCTCACAGGGAGGAATTTCTTCCTGATGTCCAACCTCAACCCACTCTCTCCCAGTTTGGGTTTAGCCTGAATGTAAATAGTTGTGCCGTTTACAGCTCTGGATGCTCCAACACTCTAAACTGCCTGACCTCAATGGCCTCGTGGTACTTGTTTTATAAATATTGTCTTGTTTCTGTTGATTTAAGCGAGGAAATTGCAGGGGAACTGTGTTGGTGAGGGTTGGTCATTCACCAACCACAATGTCAGGTTCTCTGTGTCTGAAATCTTGCTCTTCTGGGGTTTTTCTGGTTTGGTTGGTTTGTTTTGTTGGTTTTATTTCTCTTGGTGTTTTAGAGACATGATTCTCTTGGGCTGCTTTGAGGCACAGTCTGTGTGTGGTGGAGGATCACCAAACTGATATTTCACCTCAGCGTTTCCATGTGCTTCAGGTGTTCCCCTCAGCCCCTGAGTGATGGTTGTTTGCGGGGAGAACCGTTTATTGTGTGCTGGGAAAACTGTTCATTGTGTGCTGGGAAAACTGTTTATTGTGTGCTGGGAAAACTGTTCATTGTGTGCTGGGAAAACTGTTCATTGTGTGCAGGGTCTGAGGGCTCCAGGGACCTTCCAATGGCTGCAGGGACAAGAACAGGATTGGGCCGAGGGCACAGGGTTAAATAGGGACAAAAGGGGCGGGTCTGAAGGTCAAGGGCCAATAGGGATAAAGGGGAGTGGCTAGGAACTGGGAGAACCGATAGGATAACAGGGGTGGAGCACTGCGGCAAAGACGAGCCAATGGGGCTTGAGGGTGGGAAGAACATTCTGGAAAGGGTCCATATATGGTAAATGAGGGCTGAACAGGGGCGGTAGAAACCGTCATTGGTAGAAACAAACCAATGAGGGAAGAGGAATTACAATACATTAACATATGCCTGCAAAGGCCCATGGGAGGGACGCCTTTCCCCACTCTGTCCTAGAGGGGCTCTCCCCATTTGCCTCTGCCCCTCCTGGTGGCAGGATTAACCCCGGTGACAGGATCGCCCTGGTGGTGGCAGGACCATCCTGGTGGTATGACCACCCTGGCGCTCCAGAGTGACCCATTCCTCCTTTGCCCAGAGAGTGTCTGCCCTGTTTTGCTGGACCCCACAGGGCACCCACAGCCCTCTGGACTGCACTGAGTTTTAAGTAGATGCGAAGATCTTTCCTTCCTGAATGGAATTTTTCATGCTGGCTAAAGGGTGTTTCTCTCAAATGTTTTTGTGGTGCATAAAGAAGCTACAGCGAGGCCGAGACAGCATTTCAATCACTTCAGCTTGCTACCAGTCACTGTGTCAGGGCTGGCAAAGCAAATGGATGGAGAGAAAAAAATGAGTTTGCATGGATGGTATTTTTAATAAACAGTAAAGAACAGTTCATGAACTCCTTTTGGACACTTTTAAAGCACGATGGCGGTGATAGTGCGAAGCCATCTGATTCAGATATGATTGTGTTGCTATAGTTTATTTCTCAAGGAGAAACCTCAGAGGAGATTATGAAAGAATACTTGAAAGATTTAATTAAAATCTGTTCTCTCGCA
Source organism: Chamaea fasciata (assembly GCF_029207755.1). Lineage (NCBI taxonomy): Eukaryota > Metazoa > Chordata > Aves > Passeriformes > Sylviidae > Chamaea > Chamaea fasciata. The sequence goes on from NW_027094107.1 coordinate 8,576,136, forward strand.
TTCAGCATTGCCTAATAGTTTTAATTAATCTGGATATTCCTAATTGCTCCTGTAATTTTTGCCATGTGTAAATAGCTAATTAAAGTATTAACCACCATCAAATGTAGTCTAAAATTAAATATATAAATGCTCTGCCACTGATTAAGAGGATTACATGAAAAAATAGTAAACTTTCAGGTGTGAATGCTCTCTGCCTGCAAATAAAAGCAGATCGGCTGGAGCAAAAGGGGAAGCTGATGAGGGAAGTTCATGCAGTTTCTGACTGAGTTTATAGTTTCCTACTGAGCCAGCCAATATAAGACTTGTGCTGCTCTAGTGGTGCTCAGAGAAGTTTGGAGGTTGTTTGAAACTTCACCAGTTAGTTACAGTCCTTGAGGGGCTGTCTGTCAGCGGAGAGTGCAATGCAATATCCTCAGCCTCCCGTCCTGGGCTTCCAGGACCAGATGGTCGGGGACACAGTTTATGACCTCCATCCTCTGAGGAAACGTCCTTTCTCATTTCCAGAGCCGTGTAAATGGTACAGAGAGCTCTCCTTGTTCCTGGAGGTCACACTGCGCAATGGCCTCAGTATTTGTTTGTGAGCCAAAAAGGGATGGTGACAAACCCAGGCTGAAGGAGAATAATTTGACCTTTTCCTCACGACCAGTACTCACTACCTCTGGCTCCTCCCCAGAAAGTCAAGCAGTTGTCTCTCTGTCCTCATCCTGAACAGTAAATTTCTTCCTAGTAGACTTAATAAACAATTCTACAGCTTCTACTGGCATAGGAACAACATTTCAACTGAGACTGGTGTCCAAGTCGTGGTGGGTTGGGTTGGGTGGGTTTGGTTTTCTCATATAATGCAAATCTGGCATCAGAAAATGTCATTTGGCTCATTAAGTATTTCATTGCTGCTGAACTATTAAACATCTTTTATGGCTTTGTGGTTTAATTGATGCAGGCATAAGTTACAAACAGAAAGTTAATATTATGATAATGCTTCTACATAAATCAGGTGTTTTAATAGAAAATTACCAGTCTCACTTGACTAAAAATTGTTCTGTTCTGAACCATACTGAATATACCCATGGATAGTGCACTTGAGCTTTTGAAATATTCCCCCGAGATTCTGGAAAATTGCATTAAAATGTTAAATTTCCTTTGTTTTCATTGACATTTTGACTTGATTAGCTGAAATTATAATATCTCCCTGAAGTATGGGTTATTGTATTCATGTCATTTTTGCTCCATGTTGCAGATCATTTTTGTGTTACTCTGAAGCGTGTTGGCATTTGTGGCGGTACTGTTAGAATCCTAGAATTTGGTTGATGTATATTTATGAACTTATAATTTCTGGCATCCTTTAGAGAACCGAACTACCTTCCTTATCAAAGAATTTCAGTAATCTAGCATGAGATCTCTGCTCCTTTTCCTTTTGGAGTGTGGGTGCTCTGATGGGAAGCACAGGCAGGTGTGTCTCCTCTCTGTTACTCCCAAATTACTCACTTGTGGTTTTGCCACATGCATCACTTTATAACTAAAAAACCTAGATTGATCTCCCCCTCCAAAGGGCTTTTTTAGCGTGGTGTAAAGCTTAAAATTTAAAGTTTGGAGCCTCTGTAATCAGCCCATTTGAAGTTCCATATCTGAAAATCCAGCGAGTGAACCACGCTTTAAACACTGATAGGTTTTGAATTTTAATAGACTTTATTACAAGCGTTCAAATTAAAAGTTGTCAGGAGAGATAAAAGGTTGGGGATCTGGATTCAAAGGGACTTTGATTAGACATAAAGGTCAGCAGTGGTGGCAAAAAGTCGATGCATCTAAATTAAGCATAAACCTCTGGAAGAGAATATGCTAATCTTTCATGTAAAGTACTTGTCAGGCTGATCTTGGCTCCCATCCACAACAGTTAAACTATTTTCAGTGATGAAATTTTAACAAATGGTAATCCATGTGTAATTTGCCTGTCAAGTGTGTGCCGTTTGTTTTTACAAATGTTGGATTTTAACTGCTAAGGAATCATATTATACTACATAATGTGCTCCTGATTAAAGATTTTTGTTTTAGAATCTTTAGCTCAGTTTTTAACTGCAACTTTTTTTTTTTTTTTTTTCCCCTGGGAACGTAAAATGCAAATGGGAGAAAAGGAAAAAAGAAAGAAAATCAAAACTCTAAATGTCATTGCTTTGTGTAAAACTAAGTGTAAATGTATAAATTACACTTTAATTGAGCAGCTACTTCAGGAGCTTAAAGTTCTAGTAACTGTTAATATTTCTGAATGTGAAATTAAGATTCTGCACTGTTAGTGAGCAAACTCATTAAGGACATAAAAGGCTGACAGGATGAAAAAGGATTTACATTTATAGAATCTTCTGTAAAATCATGAGAAATGACAGGCTCCATTTTTTGACGCCGAAATCAAGGTTGCATGTCTAAACCACAGTGACGCCGTGGCTGGCTTCTGCATAGCTGAGAACTAATAGGGAATTAATAGAGTGTAATGCAGGCCCATTGGGCTCAGCCTGGCTCTGTGGCTTTGATGTGGAAGAACAGAAGGCACAATTTCAGCCTTTGTTTGGTGTGCTGGACGGAGGGCTCCGCTAACATCTAAGCATGGGCAGGATTAAAACGGTGATGGATGGCACCGCAGCACACTCCTGACAGCTTTTCTGTTCAAATACAAATTTCTGTCACAGCCCCAGAACGTTTGAAGGAACATTCAGAGATGAAATATTGTGGCTGCAACAAGTCCGGTGCGAAGCTGTTATGCTTTGAAAGTAAAAATAATTACAGGCTGTGCATCTCCTAGGCACATATCTGTATTAATAATGAATAGTAGTAAATGCACTGGAGTATACTAATGAAATGTTATTGAACACAGAAGTTTTGGAAACAGTGAGGTTATCAATCTGTCAAGAAAAGTGCCAGTGCATCTGTCTGGTTTTTGGTTTTTCTGTCTGTGTTAGGCAAATAAGTGTTTTGGAAAGTTATTGAACATCCTGATTTATTCTACCTTTCATAACATCCCTTTAGAATATTTTCTTTAAAATACATTTTTTTAATGTTCATCAATTTCTCTATGAAAAAACCCCCATTTCCTTTCACTTGAGACAGCCACTATTGCCTCCAAAAACCTCTGGTTAAACCAATGCTTCCATTGAAGCGCTCTGCAGATGGAATATTGTCCCTATTGTAGCAGCAAAGTAGGTCAGAACCTCACTGTTTGACAGATGTGACACGCAAAGTCCCTACCTCCACACCAGCCACGAATAAAATGGAAAAGGAGCTGATTAGTGCAGGAGAATGTCTGCTTTTAAAGAGCTAATACCTGTAGTGATTTTCCTCTTTGTGCTGAACCATTAATTGAAGGAGAGACTTTAACTTTATCCCATTTGCACGGGAGCCCAGCTGACACTGCAAATGCCATAAAGCTTTGGGATATCAGCCATTGATTTAGCACAATGAGAGAGAAAATCGGACTCCATGAAGGGAGAATAAATTGTCTGAATCTCTGTCGTGAAATCCCAGCTCTTGCTCACGTGTTGTCCGTGGGCCGTGCTCGTTTGTCAGCTCCCAAAGAACTCCCAGTTTTCCTTTGTGCTCTGGGCTGCCTCACTTGTCTCGGCAGAGGTAAACACAGGTGAGGCTGCTGTTCGTGTTGAATAGTCTGTGGCCACACTCGTCACATTTAAGTATCAAAGGACTCAAAAGCGGGGCAGAAATATCTTAAACGTCTCTGACCACACCGTGAGAGGTAATGTCGATGAAAGTGTGGCTCAGTTTCAACCCAAGCACTTTTGTGCATCATCCTAAAGACCCCAAACACCTAATAGATGGGCAATGAACCTGTCTCCTCAGCGAAGTCTCGGTCTTCTTGGGGTTTATTTATGCATTCCTAAGGAGTGTTGCTAAGTGGGCCTCGGCCGTACTGGGAGCCGCGGCCGTGTGCGGTCTCCTGCAGCAGCTCAGGGCACAGGCACCACCTCATTTCACACAAGACTGGCTGCAGCCCTGCTGCAATCCTGTGCTGGGGTTGTTTATTCCTGCTTAACCTGTCAACCATGCAGCTTCTATACCAACACCGGGGATCCTCCCTGGAAAAGTCATCGGTCACAGGAACCGCTCGAGAAGGCTGAAAAGCTGAAGTATTTAGGATTTATTATGGCCAAAAATACTAATGGTCATATATAAAATAGGGTAGGGGAATGGCAGAGAGGTGAATGGATGTGAAAAGTGTATTTTAATGTTTATTTTTTAATAAAGTGGGGATAAAAGTACCGGGATGTGGTAGCTCTGTGTCGGAGTAGGGCCTGCAAGCGGAAGTATTTTATTAGTAACTCACGTTAGGAGTTGGTTAAGCTGTGAAAAAGAGCCAAGCAAACTCACCTCTATCTCCTTTATTCTCCAGTTCTGTCTGTCTGCTGCCTCTCCCGCGCTTTAATTAATACATTTCTTTGGATGTGTATTTTTAAAACAGAAATAATTTTCTTTCTAATGAACTGAAAATGAAAAAAAAAAAAAAGACAACTTGTTCAGTGGTTGAAAATATGAGATTCACTCTAAGCAACCAAAGCAACAGGATTTGCTGGTTAGAGATAGGAGATGCTGGTTTTAAAATTCAAAATACTGAGTTTCCACGATGTGCATTTGCAGGAGAGCCTGGACTCATGGCTCCTTGGCCATGGAAAATTCTGCCTGGTGGCTCCTCCCCAGAGCCATCCCCATGTCACTGCCACAGAAAGTAGCAAACCACGTGGAAATTTGGGCTCGGCCAAAGTTTTCAGGGCAACTTTCCCAGAGAACTTCCTGGAAGTCGCCTTAGTTGGGAAGCTGTTCAGTTATTTATTTCAGTTTTGGACTAAAATATCAAGTAACGAAATTCCCTGCAGCTCATTTCTATTCTTCCAATTGACTCCTCTAACTCCTGTCCATCCTTTTGACTGAATGTCATCATTCCCCATTTTCTGAGGAAATCAGCCTTGTCTTATATGACCAGAAACTTGCGGTTTTTTTCACCAAAGTAGAGAGAAGAAACGCGTTATGATCTGGGTTTCCATGAGGGATAATGCCTTGACATCAGTCTCTGAAATGGAAAGGACTTTCAGGCTTGAATACTTTTCTTAATACCCTCTTTTATGGAGAATGTGATTCCTCAAAGAGGCAGGAACCTGGACATTAAGACTGTGCGAGTGAAATGAAGGACATTCAGCTCCATTTGGCAGAGAAAGGGCTGCAAGGGGGCTGACACCTGCCTGTGCTGGTGTTGTCCTCGTTTGAGTTTCCATCGTGGGCCAAGGGCGAGAATAGTAATGGGCAGTGGAAGAGTATGGTGTTCTGGAGTATTTTTTAACTTAGAAAAAAAAAAGAGTGCTAGTTGTTATTTAGAAAATGAAATTATTTATTTAGGAAAAAAAAATTATTAGGATTATTTAGAAAAAAAATTATTTAGGAAAAAAAATGCAAGTTTAGGGTATAATTTTGGCTTACATTGAGGAGTGTGCTGTATTGCATCAGATCTTCAATGACTGACCTAGTGTGTCTTCCTAGGGATGTTTAAACACCAGCCTGGGCAATATTTCAGTCTGTAGGACACAAAAGCATTTTTCTACTCTGCTGGCACAAGTATGAGCTTCCTCATTTTATTTCTCCTCATCTCATCCTTCCGAAGTTAGAAACAAAACTACTTTACAAAAAAATTACCAGCAGCTAATACCAAGTGCATTACAGACAGAACATTCATGAATAAAATACGTGTTTGGTGAAGCTTTTGCTTTGTGAACCTCGATGATATAAGAACACGTAACCTTTGGTGTCTTCTTCTCAACTGCAGGAGTTGGGTAGGATTGTGTGCTTGGGCTTGCGTTTTCTTCTCAGAATGCCTTTGTGACTAAAAGCAATCTGCAGGATGAGAGCAGAGCTCTGTAAGGAAAAAGAAAAATGAAATAAACAAAACCAGCTTCAAAGGGTTAGAAGTTCTTTTCTCAGCGTGGTGGATGAGGGTGTGCACTGACCCATGCAGCTGGTGCTGGAGAGTGTAACCTGCTGAGGTGAGAGGCTGTTCATGTTTTAGGGAAACACGGTTTCTCATCATAGCTGTGTTGCTAAGGGATAGCTGGTGTTTTTCCTCTTTCTTATTCTCTCTCAGATTTCAAAGAGCAACAGGAAAAAAACGTTGCATTGTGTCTGGGTATTGCTTGTTCACGGTGGAGAGCCAGGAATGAATTGCAAAGGCAAGAAAAACTCGAAATAGGCTGTACAATATGTAGCTCAATTCCTCTCCTGAGATACTCCCTTCACTCACTTCTTAGTAGCCAGTGGTATTTTCCAGATTTCAGCCCTTCCCCTTAAGCCTGATTTGGTGATTTCATGTTCAAGGAAGGTAATTCAGTGGCAGTTTCCAGATTTCAGCCCTTCCCCTTAAACCAGGCTTGGTGATTTCATGTTCAAGGAAGGTAATTCAGTGGTATTTTCCAGATTTCAGCCCTTCCCCTTAAGCCTGATTTGATGATTTCATGTTCAAGGAAGATAATTCAGTGGTAGTTCCCAGATTTCAGCCCTTCCCCTTAAACCAGGCTTGGTGATTTCATGTTCAAGGAAGGTAATTCAGTGGCACGTCACCATCTAAAGGAATATTTTCTATCTTGGACCTTGGTGCTCCTTGTAGTTCTCTTTTTTCCTTCGTGGCCCTATGGAAAGCATAACCCTGAAAAAGATAATGTTTCATCTCAGAAGCCAGCTGATTCATCTGCCCAGAGGACATGGATTGGCAAGGAAGAGCAGAATTGTCCCCTCCAGTTTCAGCTCGGTGTTAGAAGCAGCCCGGTACTGCACCTGCAGAAAATACTCAAGACTCTCAAACACCTCAGTGGGTGTAAATTAAAAAAAAAAATTTAAAAATCTTTTATATACTTCATTAACCTTAAAAATAACCTGAGGAAAAAAAAAAAAGTCCGCTCCATTTGGATAAGAACATCAGTGAAATATGAGCCCCAGAAGCAGAAGGAGAGCAGCAGAGCTCTCCCACGGTGAGGAATGCAAACCCAGCCTGGCATGTGCCTGCCCTCTGCTCCTCCCCAAGATCACACAAGCCGGGACTCTCCTGATGGACTAACACGAGGAAAAATCAGCACTGAAACCATGTGCCGTGCCAAGGGAGCTCAATTCCCCATCTGACACCTTTAAGGTCCAATATTAATCATTTAGCTGGGCTTCAGTGGCCTTTTCAGCCTTTTCAGCTGCAGCCCACTAATGCCAAGCTTGCCTCCTAATGCTCCACGCCTGCTGTGCAAGTGGTGCTTTCAACAAAACACATTCGCTGCAGGCTCTTTGACATGGCTCCACACTGAGATAAACACAATTAGCATCAGCTATTTAAAACGCTTTTCTCTTGTGCTTGTTTAGAATTGGCCTCTTAAGATCTGGTTTTATTATTAATTCGAAGGAATGTGTAACAGGTTTGATGGAGCAGGGAGGGGGTGTTGTTTAAGTGTTTTACTCCTGAGATGCTCCTGGGTCATCCTCTGTCTGTAGTGACAAATTCACATGCAGAGACTCAAGAACTGACCAGGCTGGCCCTTCTTTTAACGTGGAATGTGTTGTAGCAGCCCGTGGAGGATAATCCAGAGGAGAGCAGGCAGGCTAGCTTACATAGCATAAAAATTTCATTAGAAAGCATTTCCAGCGAATCCTCTTTTGTAGAAAAACCCTTATCTTTCCTATATGGCAGATCAAAATGCCTTTTAGTAAAAATACTCTTGCAGAGGATGTCTGCTGAGGGGGGCTCTGCTGAATATTCATAACATCTGAGCGTGTGCTGAGACTTTTTAGAATAAATATTATTTTTTTTTTTTAGGTTGAAGTAGTTCAGAATATTATTGTTAATCTTCTTTACATCCTTTCAGGCAGCCCCCGTGTAAGGAAATTTTTGAATTAAAAAAAGAAAGAGATGGTGTCCTCAGTGGGAGTCCCCATGCCCCAGGTCTCATTAAAACCAGTGGAAATCTTCTGTTGCCTTTGCTCAGAGCGGAAGTTCTCGGCGTGGTTTTGGAGGGGTGGAGGGAAGAAAAGACCTGCCTCAAAAGAAGACAAATGTCTGTCAGAGCCCCCAGGGGCAAGGCTGCTGGAGGGAACGTTTTGTGCTCTGCTTTCCAGGCTGACTGAAACATCCATACCCAATTTCCTGGGGTTTTTTGGGGGGTTTGGTGAAAGCGCAGCCCCCGTGGAGCATCGGGGAGGAGAATGTTCCTTGTGCTCCTCAGTGCCTGCACCTGGGCAGGTGACACCCCAAACTGCTCTGTAATGAGCTGGTTCGGTAACAGGCAGGTCCTCATCTTAATAAATGAGCGTAAATTGGAGCTCCCTCTGGTTTAGCAGTTGAATATAGTAAATATCGTGAATACTCTACATTTCCTTATCAAATGGATGTGCCCAGTGGATCCTGCAGCTGTTTGCAGGCAGTTCTGGTGGAGATCTGCTCCTGGTATCAGTGCAGTGCTCACTCTGGCAAATCCCACCTGTGTGAGTCTTGTGTTGCATGCAGAACGTTGAGATTTCAGGAAAAAAAGCTCCTTTTAAAATGAATTTGTTGGTATAAACAAAGCAAAGCATTAAAAAAAAAAAGTCTAAGGTGTGTTTTGGAGTCTTTTCTAACCATCAGAACTGGTTTCTTTAAGAGATCTGGTTCTGCTCTAGTCAGGCTACTGAAATCCTCCCTTCATTTGAACTCACATGTCTGGGATGTCTGGAACATTTAAATATTTATAGCTTTGAAGGTTCACCAGGTCTGTAATAAGCACAGGGGAAAATAAATACATTATGCAAAGGGTGATTAGTTTTATCACATAGTCGTCCATGGGGCAGCTGTTTATTTTCAGTGTTCATTTCCTTGGATCAGTCAGGTAGACAGCTGTTCTTTTAGGGCATTTTTGTTAATTTAAGTAACTTCTTTGAATTGCAAATCTCCCACCAAATTCACTTCTAAAAATTCAGCCTCCAGCTCATAATTATATCATCAAAAAAAAAAAATCTTTAGATCACTAATTCAAAAACTATCCACTCGCCGGAGATATTTCAAACAAATGCAAAGCATATACACTCTAAATCATCTGATGCATCAATGTCTATATGAAACTGAATGTGAAATGTCCAGGTCTGCAAGATTTCTGAAACAAAAAATATGATGTACATCCCCACAATTCCGCAGCAAGCTTGAAATACTTTTGTCCCATAAATGTGACTTCATAAACGCTTGCTAACATCAACAGGCTGTTGCAATGATAGAAATGTGATAAGTGGTCAGCCTGTAATTAATCTTCTTGTTTTTTAAGTTGCCTTGGAGTTTTTTGCCCTAGTCCAGAGGACTTGGGGAGAGTTGTAGGATGGGAAAAGGAAAAGAAAAGGAAAAGGAAAAGGAAAAGGAAAAGGAAAGGAAAGGAAAGGAAAGGAAAGGAAAGGAAAGGAAAGGAAAGGAAAGGAAAGGAAAGGAAAGGAAAGGAAAGGAAAGGAAAGGAAAGGAAAGGAAAGGAAAAGGAAAGGAAAGGAAAGAGGAAAGGAAAGGAAAGGAAAGGAAAGGAAAGGAAAGGAACAGGAAAGGAAAGGAAAGGAAAAGAGAAAGGAAGGAAAGGAACAGGAAAGGAAAGGAAAGGAAAGGGAAAGGAAGGAAAGGAGTGCTGCAGAGTGGGCTGGTGTGGGAAATAAAAAAAAAAGTAGAAAGCTTTTACAGTAGTGCAGATGTAGGTTTAAAAGTTAAAAAAGATACCGAATAAGGAAATAGCTTGTGGGTTTGTGCTGTGAAGAGTTGGGTTTTAGCAAGTAGAAAAAAATGTTAAGCAAGATAATAGAAAATTTTAATAACGAGGCTTCTCTGTGCTTCGTTTATAGAGGAGCGTAAAAAAGTTCTTGAATAGTAAAAAATATGAAACAAGCACCCATGTAGATACAAGGTACACGTGTGGTTTTAATGATTGTTTTACGCAGATATCTGTAAGCTCTTAAGGATTTGCTATTGGTTGGAACCTTTTAAAAGGCTGGCAGTGCCCGGGCTGTCAGGCAGGGTGTTTGTGCACTGGGCTGTCAGGAACAGCCGCAGTGAGAGGAGCTCCCCAGTGTGTCCCCCCCACAGAGCCCTCAGCCCTCACAATGAACTTGCTGGAGTCACTGCACGACTGTTCAGACGCTCATTCTGCGTTCACACTCCCAGGGCTGTGCTGTCGATATTTGTGTCCCTTTCAGTGCGGGTGGAAACACAGCCCTCAGCTACCACGGCTTTATTGAGGGCAGCACTGCAATGGTGCACTGAAATGAATTCTTTGCGTTGGAAAGTGCTCAGCCACAGGAAATGCAGCGTTGTCACTCCAGCAGATGAATCCAACCTGGTGGCGGAGGCTCTTAGGCCGGAATTGCCATCAGGAGTTCAGTGACTGGCAGATTTTGACCATTCTGGGCCAAAATCATTTGTGTGTCACTGTGAACCAGGATTTGTTCCACTGTGGGTTGATTCCTGACCTGGGCTGTGTGTTCCCAGCTCAGCCCATGCTGGAGGGCAGTTTGGGGTGGGGATGAGGGTTTGGAAGGGCAGATTTCCTGGTCTAATTAAACTCGGAGCAGGTGTAATTAAAGAGAGAGAAGGCAGCCATGGGCAGGGATGGGGAGTGCTCTGTGAGCACCCAAAGCGTCCCTCAGCAGCCCTGGAACCCAAGCAGGGAATGGGAGTTTGTGCATCCATCTCACAGGGGTTTTCCTCCTGGATGTAAAGGGAGATCGTCTCCACTGAAATTCTGGAAGCTGGCAAGGAGAGCAGTCAGGTCTAAATCAATTGTAAAAGTAGAGAATTAATAAGCTTTTAATCATTTGGTGACTGTAATTTTACCTCTTATGTAATTAATCAGCTCCGTGTGTGTTTATTTGTCAGCACTGGAAGTTTTGGACAAAAACACTCAAACATTCACTTGGATATTTATCACTAATACATGCCTACCCATGCCAGCAGTCTTAATTTGGAAATACTTGACAGAGCAAGTGAAGGTGTTGTTGTGATGTGGGTACAGAGGGTGTTACACTAAATCCACTGATTGTTGTGCCCACAGTTAATTGTAAGATTGTGACTACTGTATCTAGGTAATTAATATGCTAATTAGCTGGTTTAAAGATAAAAGAGGTATTAAAAGAATTGCAGTAAAGAGCTTGTATTTCTCTCTTTGGCTGTGCAAACACGGCTCCCTGCAATAACTTAATGAGGGAATTTCAAAGGAACAAAACTAACAACAAATGAATTAGGAGCTTAACTAAGTAATTACATGGTATTGCTGAGACCCTTTGGGTAGGGACCGGCATAAATATGTGTTTAAATTGTCGTAATAGCAAATAACAGAGAGAGTGGGAATACTGAGAGAGTCTGCGTATTTCCTGGAAATTTATTTTTTTGAAGCAGCCTAAGAAAACTTTGAATTAAATGGTTATTATTGACCAAATTGGTTATTGATAGTCGTAAGATTGAAAATATTTCTGAGTTAGAGGACGTAAGCTCTTGGAGGGAAGAGAGCACAAATAGAAAGTGCTACTCCTTTTTTTTCTGACAGCCGGCCTTTAATCTATTGGTAGAAAAGGGATTTGGGTTCAAAATCCACAACCTGTGTTTGTGCAGCAGGCTGAATTTTGAATCTGTTCAAGGGCCAGGTTTGGGTCTGGCCCACAAGATTAACACAAAATCTTAAATGTGGCACTGCAAGAGGAAAGATCCTTAAGCACAAGTCAGCTGTGGACCTGTCAAAAAAAAAGGAAATAAAGGGAATTCGCAGGAGTGGAACAGACTCTGAAGCTTAGAGAGGAATGAATATATTTAATGAAATAGATCCACTTAAAAGGCAGTGCCACATAAAAGGTAAAATAGCCCAGGTTCTGAATCTCAATTCTTTGAATAAGCTCAGACCATTGCTGAGAGCCAGGTTAGTGTGGCCCAGGTGTGGCACTGGGGAGGGAACAGCCTGGGGGAGGAGATTTCTGCTTTAACAAAGGATCATGTTCTATATGGATTTTTTACATTTATAGGTATTGTAGTTTCCTTTGTCATTCAACGCTATCCATTTTAAATGGGCACTCTCTAAGCTTTGGCCTGACATTATCACAAAAGAATGAAACTCCAGCTGAACTTCGTGACATTTTTATGTCGTCCACAGGCTCTCCCTGCTTTGGGGTTTGTATCTAAATCAGCAGGTTTTCAGATGCATCTTCTGCGCGATTCCAGCTCTGCCTGTGAATCGCTGGCATGGCTGAAGTGAAAGATCTCGTGTCCCCAGTGGTGGTTGAAGTCAGAGCTGTCGCCTCCGAATTATTTTATTTCATGAGCTTTTAATCACACCCCAAGGACATGTCAAGCTCTTGCATGCTCTTTCTTTCGAGAATATTCTGTCACCAGCGCAGGCTGTGGAGGGGATGCTGTCACTTCTCCTCTTGTTCCACTCCAAGCACGTATTCATCATGCTGGGGGAGACTAACAGCAAATCTAATACCACAGGAAATTGCGATTTGGTGAGGTGTGGCACGCTCTCAGAGGCTCACGGTTTTTTTGGTGGTTGTAATGTACCAGCCACAGCAGTGCAGAGTGTGTGTGCAGTAAATCAATCGGTGCAGCCACTCTCTAAACAAATCCTCGGTTGGTTAATTAGATGGAGTCAGTTGCCCTCAGAATCGTCTTTGCGACATTTCTGCGAATGTAAATTAATTTGAAAACATTGTGAGGTTTGTTCACCGCTCCATTGAATTTTCTGTGCCTGAAGCATCAATAAGTGTATTTATAGTAAAGCTATTGAACAAGTTTGTTCGGGCTTTTTTTTGTTGTTTTTTTTTTTTCAATTACTGTTCTGATGGATCCCAACTGGAGCGTTCCTGAGTCTCACACACGGCATCTGGATGTCCCAGGGGTTCATATTTTCAGAGGGGACCTAACAGCTGTTTTTACTGCTCAGGAGAAGATATCATCCTTTTTCTGGCAGCTTTTGCTGCAAGAGTGTGATGGTGTCTATTGTGATTGCTGTTATTTTTGTGTTTGTTATTTTATAGCTTCGTAGGTGAATAAATATCGGGTGGGGGCTCAGTGTCTGAGTGTCACTTAGAACACCAGGCTCTGAAATTGCCTCCTGTGAAACTGCAGTGATATCTTTGAATGGCTGCGTATTAAATGAGTGACTCAAATGTTTCTTTGTGCTGAAGGGAGCAGTGCTGCCTAGAGAGCTTGCAGTTTGCAAGGCACTTTTGAAATGAACACCAGCAAGCGCAGCAGTTGTATTTAAAATCATTTCTTGATGGAGATGTAAGTGAAAGAGCGATATTTGGAGCAAGAATTGTTTTCAGGTGGAAATAGCCTGTTTTCCCCTCAAGCTCATTTCTGAATTTCAGGAGAAAAGACAGTCATAAACCTCTAAAAACATCCGAGGCTGAATTGCCATTGTTGCTTTCTGTCCGTGGTGCATCAGGAACCCTCCGGGGTGTCCTCAGCTGGATGTGAGGAGTTCGGCTGAGCAGCTGACAGGGCAGCCTGACGCTGGAATTCTGGAAACCTGGATTTTGGGGACCTGCTTCCCCTTTGGGCTCCAGTTAAAACTCCCAGCGCTCATGGCAGCCTTTATTTAGGTGTCTTTGCCCTCAATAAATCCCATCACCTGTCTGCTCTGCGCTTCCCTGCAGGCTGAGGTGAGGGGACCCACCCAGGCAGGGCTTTCCATGGAGGGAAAGGTTTAAGATTTAAGATTTTTCCGTGGGGGGAAAGGTTGAAGATTCACCCCTTGCTGTTCTTATGAGGTAAAGGAGGCAAAACTTTCCGTGCTCTTTTCCCAGTAAGATCATCAAGCCAGATAATCTGAGCGTGGACAGTTTATACTGTCATCATCTCGACCACAGATTGCCCCTTCATTCTGAAAATCTTCACCTTCATTCCAAAAAAGCTTCTCTTGCCGTCCTTGGAGAGACAGTTCAGTAAATTTGTTCCGCAGAAAAGAAACTTTTCAATGAAAAACCCTGCTGTCATTGTCATAGACGTGTTCAGTCTTTAAACCCCACATGGCATCCTGCAGCCCTCAATTAACAAAGGATAAAAGATCAATTCCGTGCCCATCCACGCTATCATCGTGCGAGGAGCTTTTGCAGAGCTATGGTCTTGGAGCAGTTTGAAATGCCGCCTTCTGCACAGGCTTCAGATAGATTTGTTACATTAAATAATAACTGTGTGTGCAATTGAACACACTTAATGGTAACTGCCTGCCACGGAATGTTCACTGAATTCTGCTGGCCTGGTGTGGCCGAGATCATGGTGCAGAAATCCGAGTGTAAATTCAAATTAAACTTCAACATACTTGTTGTGCAATAACAGCCAAGTAGGAAAATGAAACTCAGCCTCGTCCTCGGGGTGGCTTTGGGAGCTTGGAAAATGATGGTTCCATTGGTCAGGTTGGGGATGTGAGAAGTTATTTCTGGTCCAGTGAAATAAATGATTGTGTTAATGCCACGTTACGCATTAATCCCGTGTAAGAGTCTGGCATTGTGGTCTTTTGAAACACAAAGCACAATTCCCTGACAGAAATTTTACAGCTGTTCTCCGATGCACCTGAGATTATTTTGTACTGTATGCCTGAATGAAATTTCCTAATGCAGAAATAAGATATTTGCAGAAATAAGCGAGTTATACTCTGGGTTGTTTTGTTTTGTTGGTTGTTTGGTTGTCGCTCGCCCAATACTGCAACTTGTAACCTCTGGCTCTCTAAAAAATTGCTTTTATGGTTTACTTTTGTGGAGGTTTTTATGTTCAGAGCCCTTTCCAATCTTGAGAGAAATGAAATTTCGTTCAGTATTTTTCGTCTTGAAGCATGAATTGTTTAGCATTATGACCTGGCTGCATTTGAGTCGTATTTCTGTATAATGGTTGCACTCTGTCACTCCTTCATGGGGCAAAGAGCAGCGTAAGAAAATTGTATTTTGAATTCTGCACCATGGGAAGATCCTTAGGTTTTACAGAAGAAAGTGTTTTTTGAACTTAAATCAAGTAAGTCCTGGCATTAGCAATCATCAGTGGGCTGCTTCTCTGGATGAGAACTGTCAGCACTGGTTAGCAGCTGGGCACACCCCCGGAAATCTCCTGGAAGTGATTTCATTTCATTTCCAACATGCTCTGACTCACAGGTTTTACACCTGTTGAAATCAAATAAAAAGAATTGTAGCGAAAGCTGCCTAAACCAGGATACATGAACTCGCTCTGTCTGCTGGTAAAATTGAATTATTAATGGTTTAATTTCTTTTCCTCTTTTTTTTTTGTCTTTCCACAGGATTTGAGGTTCCAATTAAATCCGTGTTTGGGCCATTGCTTTGCCTGCCAGTGCTTAATCTTCTTGGAAAGCCTCATCACTTCTCCAAAACAAAAGAAGAAGGAGGTAAGGAGGAAAAGCCATGAAATGCAGCATAGCACATCTGTCAAAGGAACGGGGAGTAGCTTTAAAAAAAACATGCAGGATCAATGGCATTAAAAAATGATTTGTTGAGCAGCGGATGTGTCCACGTTAGGCATGTTGGTTGTGAAGGAGCTGTGAGTTCCATTGGTACACTGAAGGTTTGGTTTTGGTTGTGTTTAAGAGATTTTTCTGGTGATGTAGCCACAGGACACAAGTGACTGAGAGGAAGAGTTTCTAAATATTTATTGCTGTTCTGTATTGCTGAGCCCTCTGTAAGGTTGTCTGACATCTTAATAGTGAACTGTTGAACGTAATTAACATTTCTGAAGTTATTTAAAACTCGCTTTTGGGTCACTCTTGGTTTGTGTACTTCAAACGTGCGTAATGCAGCCCCGGGTGCTGGATGAAAAGACTTGAGCTGTCTCAGCACTCGGAGCTGTGCTGTCCTTGGCTGCCGGTGATAGATCTGTCCAAAATACCTGGAACTGACTTTTGCTGTGTCACTTAGGATTGCAATAACATCCAGCAGGGCAGGCATAACTGCAGGTGGCAGAGAGGAGCAGGAAAGTGATTTAGCCTTGACAGGCTAAGGATGAGAGGCAGACGTGCTTTGAGGAATAGAAACCTTTCCTGAGCTGCACAAGCCCAGCCTGCCGTGGCCACCCTGCAGCCACAGCTGTGTGCACGGGAGACAACATTGGGAGCTCAGTTCTTTTTCCTTTTTTCCTTTTTTTTTTTTTTTTTTTGTCCACTCATTTTTCCTGCATTCTCAGCTCCCTTCCCAGGGTCAAGTTCAAACTAATATTAGCTGGTGCAGAGCAGGCTCAGTGCCTCCTTAATACGCTTTCACCTCGGGGTCCTCGTGTGAAAACCAGCAGGTTGGAAAGTTTGTTGGCCTCTGCCCTTTCCAACATGAAATATCGTGTATTTTATTGGGGAGTGTTAACCACACATCTCCTCTCGGGCCTCTCCCAGGGATGCTATTTATAGTTCGCTGTGTAAAGGGTGTTATTAAGCAGTTGAGGAAAGAAAAGAAAAAAGTTTCATCATCAGAGCATGGAAAGCCACAGGGCAGGCAGAAAATTGCCAGTGGTGTTTGTCAGCAGGAAGCAGAACTGGGCTCAGTAGGTGTGTTTGGAGAGCACATTTCTGCTGGGGAGAGCTGAGCCTCCACACCCAGAGCTGATGGTGGAAACAGCTCACTGGCAGAAGCATTCCTGAAGAATTTCCTAGGATTTCTGTCAGAAAATCCGTGTGGATTGTTGGCTTTGCTTTGTAAATCCTTTAGGTTTGCCAAATAACTTCCATGTATACCATCCATTATTCCGTTAGTTACACCTTCTGAATCCTGTCCTGCTCCAGCTGTGTCTGACAGCACAGTCGTCTTCTAGGTCAGCCCCATGTCTGCTAAAATTCCTCCTTGTGGTGGTCCCTGAGGCTGCAAAAGATGATGAAACAACAAACATCTGTGTAATTTCACAGAAATTGCTCCCTACCGTTGCTTATGGAAGCAAGATGGGTTGTTGAGAAGAGTTGTGTATTTTGTATTCTTGTATATTGTATATATATGCAGTGTGTGTATATATACGCACAATGTGTATATGCAGGTGTATATATATTATATATATATGTATATATTAAATTCTTGTACAGAATCAGTTACCAACAGGGTCCATCTTCACAAAAATTAATTAAGCTTTAATTTAACTACTCTTAAGATGTTTGAATAGAAAGCACGTTTGATTTGCCTGTAGCCCTTCAATTTCTTTCAATTCCTCATAATTGCAGTTCCAAGCTCTTCTTTTGATGGATAAACATCTCAAATTTGTTTTTTGAAAGATTCCCCTCTATTTTCTTGTTTTAAAAAAATTAACTTTTTTACCTTCCAAACCTTCCTGCTTCTTCTAAATGTTGTTGGTGAGGCACATTACCAATTTAAAACAGATAATCTTAGTGATTATTAGCTTCTTATAAACATAATTATCCTATGATTAGTGCAGACGACATTAAAAAAAATCTCACACTGAAATGGTGCCTAAAATGAGTTTGTGCTAACTATGTGTGCAGTTTAATTGGGACCCCCACTGATACTGACAACAGTTGGTTTTGTTGTGGTTGGAGACAAAATCAAGACTTCAATGATTCCAATTCTGGGATGTCTGAGTGTCTGAATCCCCCAGTGATTTTTAACTCCTTCACCGACAGAGGGAATTTTTTTAGCCCAATGACTGATATTAACAGGAAGATGGAAATTTTGGGACAAAATTGTTCCTGACATTCTAGTGCAGATACATGGCTTTCAGTAAAATAAAGGATATTGAAAATTTCCTGGTGAAGGGAAGGCCACTCTGTTTATGTAAAAAATATTTCTAAAATGCCACGGGAGCAAGGGACAGGGATTGCTCCAAGGCTTGGGATGGAAGGGATGAGTGTGTGCTCTTGGGGAGTTTGCTGCACAAAACCATTCCATGGCAAGAAGCAGATTCTGGGTGAGCCACTGCCCTTCCGTGGTCCCTGCAGGTGGATTCAAGTTCATGTACAGACAGTCATCCCAAATAGTGCCGGATGGAATTTACCAAAGTCATCTGCAAATAGAAGTACAGGCAGAGATCGGCGGAAAGGTTGAATTATTATTGTTATTATTATTCAATGAGCCCATCTTTATAAATTATCCAGTATCCATAACGCTTTAAAACAGGATTTATTTGCTTTAATAATTCATGGAAAGTTCATAGCAGGTAATTTATTAATAATACAGTGTCATCAGTATGGATTATGCCCAACTCCTATTCCTGTTCTATTGAACCTACTGATCAATTTTCTGGCAGCAGCAGCAAGCAGCTCAGTCTTAAACAGTGGAAGGAAGCCTGTTACCTTGTTTTCAAAATAAAATATGGGGATACCTGTGGAGTACAAGGCTTCTGTCGGGGGTCAGGAATGGCTGCAAACACCGAGGGAAGGTGCACGCATTTCTGTTTGGGTGAAGGTCACCGTGCAGAAAAACACTGAAATATGAAGGCACTCACATTGGAGCCACACCACTGAAATCAATGACTTTTATACTTATTGGTGTAATTATCCTATTGAGACATTTCCTTAAGTGTTCTGCTGACCCAGAGCCAGAATAGACAAGCAGGCTGCAAAGGCAGAGCCTGTCGCATTTGAAAACTACAGTTTGTAGAGCTCCCTAAATTTTGTTGGATTATCTTCTTTTCTGACCCAGAGATGGGGCAGCTGAGAGGTGTCTTAAAAACTTTTATTCCATTTTCAGTCTCCTGAGAAGGGTGAGACAGTACAGATGTTACAATTCACACCATCACCATCAGGACCCAAACTATTTCCTAATTCCAGCCCACGATAAGCCTTTCTTGGCCTATGCTGCTCTCACACATCTGCGCACTGGGAGAAGAGGAGGGGAAATCCATCCTCAAACCCTTCTAGCAAAACCTTCCTGACCCTCAGAGGTTTGTCTTTGCATTCCTTCCCTGCCCAGCTCCAGCCAGTGGACAGGGACACACTGCAGCACCACTCTCTGTGTGACCCGTCCCTGATAAAACAATCCGTTCCTCTGGTGGCACTCGTTGTTAATCAGGGCTTTTTCCTTTCATTAGGGCCCTTGTTGGCCCAATCACTTCAGTTTGTGCAATCACGAACTTTTCCCATTTCCCTGGTGAATGGGTGCTCTTAGATCTGTCACAGGGATGCTGCCACACTCAGTATGATGCTTTGCAATTTCACTGAGAACATTAATGCCTCAAGTGTGATTGCTCTTTTTTTTTTCTCTCCTTTGAGAGGGAAAAAAAAAAAAAACAACCACAAAAAACCCCGTGTGTATCATGATCCCCTAAGAGAGAAAAGAGAGGAGAATGATGGAAATTTCCAAACTCAATTTATTTTTGTATCATTAACGTGCTGAAAAGTACCAAGGAATGCTCTTGCTGAATCAATCATTTCATAATGTATCTGCAGAGGCTTGCCTGGCCTAAAGAGAATGCTGAAAAGGCTGAAGTATCAATTTTGTACAACACTGCCTGTATTTGCGGAATACAGCACAGGAACTCTCGCTGTGTAAATGAAATGGAGGAGGGAGGGGGTGTGTACATAAAACCTTTATTGGCATGGTGTTGTTTTCTCGTGCAAAAACGACCCAGTTTCTGTGTGGAACGAAGAGAAAGGCAGAGGAGATGTAACACACCACTGAGGAGGTACTTATGAAATATTTTAATGCGAAAAAGGCAATTGCTTAGATAATAGGAAAAAAATGTTGTGAGAAATATTCATCAGGTTTTTTTCATGGAAACGGTGCTTGTTTTCCAACAGCTGGAAATTCTTCTGGCAGGCTTTAAACCCGAGGGTTTGCTGTTTCCACTTGTGTCTGCTTTGGCTTGTTCATGTCTGAGCAGTGCGGTGGTTTAACTGCCAAAGGGATCCAGGCTGAAAGTCGGGTTTTCAGGAGTCCTGGTCTAACACCAGAGTGATGCAGTGGATGAAGCTGGTGGGAGGAGAGGAGGGAGCAGCAAGGAGCACGTGGGACGTGGCTACAAACCCCTGAGTTCTTTCTCTGCCCGTTGGAAGGTGCTGCTCTGCCTGTGAAATCTGAGGAAAGCTGTCTCTTCTGCATCACTGCTTTCCCTTTGTTACCTCTTCTTCCACTCAGTTATTCTCACACCTTAAACGAGGCCTCTGTCAATAACAGGTTTTAAATAAAAGTAAGAATGGATGAATTGGATTGGATGAGATTCGTAAGAAAGTGGCTGTAACAGCTCCGGGCTTAAAATCAATTAGGTGATTTAAGGTGCAGAACCTCTGAGGTTTTGCACTGCAGTGGTTGTTCATCGGAGCGAGGAGCTCTCTCCTGAGGAGTTTGTTTCTTCACCCACGATGAAACCTTTCTGGGAGTGCAGAGCAGAGGTTTTGTTGTGTGGGGTCCTGTTCCAGTAGTCAGCTGGAGACCTTTAACTGCAGCGTTGTACCAGAGGGTCACTCATGTGCCTTTCCAGCAGTACTTGTCAAAGATGCTGCCCCCCAAAAGGAAGACGTTTTCCCAGTGAAGAGCTGTTGGGAAAGTTGATCTGCAGGGGCAAGACAGGCACACGGAAGAAAAGGATTGGCTCTGTTTAGAATAGCCCAGTCTTTCCCAAAGGAATGCGTTTTTGCACCTTTAATCCAAATATATCAGTCTGGATAGACTTTGTTCTTCCATGTGGGATGCTGAATTTTGCTTGTTTTAGAAAATCCCCTGTAGATTTCTCCATGATTTCTGATACTGTGCGAAAACAGTGTGATCGCAGCAGGAGAAAAAAATTCCTGATTCCATAGCACAGGCATGTGGTGTCATCATCAAGCCACGTCCAATTCTAACGGTCATGGGCAGTAGGGTTAAGTGGTGCAGCTGTTCTAAAGCGTTACAAATAAGGCCCATTGCAAATCCTGTGGATCTGCAGGTGGAAGTGGCCTGTGCTGTACCTTGGCGTGGATGTGCACGCTCTGCCTGCACTCACCTCCCTGCTGCTTCACAACTCCACAGCGTTTGGTCACGATTGCCTTCAGCCACTTTCCGAGTCTTGCTGTGTCCTGTTCTTGTGTGCCGTGCACAAAACAACCTCCTGTGCCACTGGAGGTTTGTTCCTGGGCCCAGTTTGAACTCTTGGAACCCCACCAAACCTGTGGTTATAACAAAATTGTTTAATATTTTTATACGCACCAGACTTTAAACCCATTCCTGTTACTTAAACGTGTTGTTTTCCCTTTGTTGTAAAATGTGTCCTGCTTTGTGAGGCTGGCACAGCCCGGAAGTTCAGCAGATTGAGCTGAGCCAATGCTCAGTTTTGCTGCTCTCCAGAGGTCAGGATAAGACAGACATTGCAGGGATGAATCCTTGCTCCCTCCACTTGGATTTTTCCTGGGCATGTTGTAGGCTTCTAATGAGGAAGAAATACGAGCCACACTGATGTGTGATTTGCATCCTTCCAGAATTCATTGCCTATTCTTAAAATACTTAGCTGAATTTAGTGCTCAGATTAAAAATGCTATTTCAGTAATTGTTTAAAGGCCAACTGGTGAGGCACTAAACAAAAGCTATCATGTTTGCAGAGCAAAAAGCATTTTCTGTAACAGCTTCCTGCTATTTGTTGGTGTGGTGGGGAATGGGAAGGCTTTGAAACTTACTCCATGAATCATTCCCAGCATTTCACGTTACTGAAACGTGAATATTACTTCTCAATGTGTAACTACACTATTAGAGGCTTCTGTGATTTAGGGAGAGCTTTCAGAATACTAAAAAGCCATTATTTACTCTCTCCCAGTATATTAGTGCAGAGCCAGGCTCACACTGGCTCTGCCCTGGCAGGGCTGATGGGTTCTCAGTGCGCTTGTCTTGATGCCTTCAGGTTCAGGTTTCCTTTTTTCAGGCTCTGCGCTGCCCAGGGGTGCAGCTCCGAGCTCACAGTCAGTGTCACTCAGCTCTGCACACAGCAGGGACACAAAACAAACCCTTCTCCTGCTGCACACCGAGGACAACTGTCAGCCCAAAAGCACAAACAAGGGTGGGCTGGAGGGAGGGACAGGAAGGATGGGACCTCACAGCCTGGAGCTGGAATGGGACAATTAAACCCCAAAATGCAAATGGACCCAAACTTGTAAAAGTGTGAGACCATTTTGGGTCCATTTTGTAATGCGCCTGGATCACTTTGTCTCCTAAAAATGGAATGTCTCGTCATTAATTAACCATCGGAGATGCTCTGAAGTAGCCCTGGTTCGTGCCTGGGGTGTTTTGGTTTTCTGAAATCCTTTTCCCAGGGAATTTCCTGTAAACAGGAGAAATGTTTTTGTAACTACCTTTTTTAATCATTCCTTTCCCTAGGAGGGATTTCTCCTTGCTGTCCCTCTGCTCTGACCAGTGTGAGTGAAGAGGTTTGTCTTTGTTTCCCCGATCAGATTGGTCTGTGTGAAACGGTATAAAAGGGAGACACATCCCAAAACCAGAGGAGTCGTTTTCAGCCTGCTGAAGGTCAGGGTCTGTGTGGTTGTGGTGTCAAACAGCGTCACTCTGCTGTGGGGTGACGGCGTGTCTGACACAGCTGCAGGGAGTGGGAACTCCCTGGGAGCTTTGCTGCTGCGGTTCTGGGGGCAGAAGCGTTGCAGAGGGGATGTTTGCTCACAGCTCCTTTGCAGTGCTGCTGCCGGTGGCTGTTTACTGAACTTTGAACACACGTGTAGCAGCAGCTGTCAGCAGCTGTGTCTGAAATGGCAACACAGAACAAGTCAGGACCTACACAAAAGTACGGGCTTTCATTAAACCGTTTTCCTGAAATGAGTGAAGCTGTATTCTCGCCTGATTCTATTACGTGGATGTCCATTAAAAACCCACGACTGTTAATTTGACAGCAACAACAACAACAGCCCCATTCAATCCATCTTTAAATTGCTTTGGTTGTGTCAGAGATACAGGTAAATTTCTTTTTAGTAGTACAGTGCTGAGTTTTGGATTTCATATAGGAATGATGTTGGTAATGCACTGATGTTGTGGATAAGCCAAGGGTTTTGCAGTGTCTCGTGCTCTGTCCACGAGCACAAGATGATGGGAGGCAGCATGGCCAGCACAGCTGACCCAAACTGCCCAAATGCTCAAGGTTTGAGTGAGAATTATGTGGTAAAAACGATTCTAACAAAGTGAGACTGGTGCTGGCCATTTATATTGTGAATCTCTACCAATTGAATAATATCTGGTTTATTTTCTCCAGGCTATGGTATCTATTTTATGAATGCACTTGTACTTCATAAATCATTTTGGAGAGCAAAAGGGAGAAAAATGAAAAATCCATTTTCCTTCAAACCCCTTGGGTCTTTATTTAATTTTTAATGAAATAGAGAGGATACTTCATCAAGGGCAGCAATGGAGTAATGGCTTTAAACTGAAGGAGAGTAGGCCTGGACTCGATTTTAGGAAGAAATTCTTCTCTCTGAGGATGGTGAAGCCCTGGCACAGGCTGCCCAGAGCAGCTGTGAGTGTGTTGGTGTTGGGAGGGTGCTGGTGGCTCATTTGGTGTTTTACTTCAAAGATCAATCAAGCTTAAAATAGGTTGATAAATAAAATAAAATTCTGCAGGTCAGAATTTTCCATCCTGAGCTTCTCTCTAGATTATGTTTGGCTGCCAGACTTACATTTGCTCCCTTCAATTTTATTGGTTTTTTTTAGATGGAGACTTAAATGCCTTGGTGAGCTCTTAGTCCTTTCCTTCCTAAATGCCCACGGTTTGGTATTTCCCTGATTACCAAATTATTCATTGGTTTTCTTAAACGTGAATGGCAGGAGCAGATTCAGTGATTTGGTGCCCATATTGGCCTATTTCAAGTAGGAAAATGAGGAAATATGCTGTGGCTTTTTTGGTAGAAAACAGGAAATCTTGCTGTTCAGTTTCAGCAGGAAAGCAACCCGTGTCAAGGAGTTGTCATGTTCTACTTTCAGTGGCCTTGGCCTGTTGTCAGAAGTATAAAATGCTTCTACTTGCCTAGGAAATATCTCAGTCCATATAGGGGTTTTCTGTACAGAAGAAGAAAAATCTCTCCTCCTCACTCTAATGGAACTTGCTCTAAGAAATATTTCCATCAGAGCCATTATTGACTTGATTTCCAGTGCATCATTCAGGTCTGGTAGGTGTCTCACAGCTCTTTCAGAAAGCAGGAGAGGGATCTGGATCATCTCAGTGCAGGAGACTCAATCACCTTTATGTATTATGGCACTTTAAAGGTCTCGTTAAGGAGTAAGAATTAGAGCTCGGCTTACATTAATGATCAACACGTAATTCAGCCAAGATTAATGCTTGTCTTCAGCCCTGTGCTATCATCCTGAATCATTGCAGCAGCTATTTGCATTCTGCCTGCATTGTCAAATGTAAAAATATTCCTTATGGGGCAAAGGTGAAATTGCAGCTGTTTCATTACCAAAGGCACAAATTGACTTCTGGCTGCCACTTTCCCGTGGACGGCACCAGTACACCTGACTGGTTCCTTGCTCTAGATATTGCAGACCAATCATTTCCTTCTCCAAACGTGCTTTCCCTGACTTGCTGTCCGTTATTATCATGCCAACTGCACGTAGAAGTTGCCTATTCAATTCTTGATGCATTTATGGCACGCAGAACAGTCTGTGAAGATAAAACTCCGTTTCATCAGCCCTCAGACAGACTCTGAAAGCTTCATGGAGTCTTTGGAGCTCCACCTCTGCTGTGCACTGCCAGCAGAATGATTCTGTACAGCAAACCTGAGCATTCCTCACAGCATCAGCAGCTGAAACTCCCCTCACAGTCAGGGTTTGTCTCTGATTAGTTGTTTTGGATGGCAGTTCTGCCAAATTTTTATTGCTTCCTGTGCTTGTGGCTCATTTGTTGTTTTTCATCTGTTTGCTCACTGAATGGATTTATTACCTTTGCATAAAATAATTCTCTCGAGGTCACTACTTATTTCCACAGAGGGTTCTTCAGTTTTAAATTGTTCTGTAGTTTTTGGTTTCTGTTACTCATTTACAGAAGAATTTTGCTAGTAATCTGCATGGATCCTGAAAAAAAAAAAAACAAAAAACCAAACAATAATAATTAAATGAAACTCAGCAAGGAAAAAGCAAACTTATAAAATAAGTTACCACATTTAGACCTTTGCCTTTAAAGGGAATTTCCCTGAATGGCAATTTTCATCCCAGATCAGAAATTCACTGTGTGGCTGTGCCTTTTCAGAGGAACTCTGAATGCTCAGTCTCCTGAGGAGTTCAGCTCATGTATCTGTCTCCAGACACATGATCAGATTTAAAAAAATAATTAAGCAGCGCACAAGTGCAGCTTATTCTCAGCCTGTGAGACGTGAGCACGCTCTGGAGCTGCAGACAGTTAGCAGCACGCAGCAAACTGCCATTTTGCAGAATGAAACAAAAAAAAATCTCTCCAAATTCTGTCTTGCAGCAGAAGTTGAGCCATTCCGGAAAGCCTTCACTGTCCAGTCTGAGCATTTCTTATCAGATGTTTACATTGGATGAACTATTTGATAAGAGAGAGTAATGTCTACAATTCAGACTGGCCTTTTATTGCTTGCCATGATGTTGAGGGTAGACACACCAGAGACTTCTGCATGGTTTATCCTCAAAGGCTTGGGCTGCAAACAAACCTGTTGTCACCTGAAATTCACGGAACCCTTAATATTAACATTAGGAACAGCTTCACATGTTGGAAAACAGATGAGAAGTGAATCCATTCCCTGGCAACGATGCAGATGCTGAATTAGATGAACAATTGGACACCAGTGTTGTCACAGATATCACACTTCTCTGTATCACTGAACAGCAGCTAATTAAAAAGTTCATTTTGACAGAGGAATTATTTTTATGAATTCACAAATATGCTTTAAGCAAATGCAAAGTAAAGGTAATAAAGCTTCCTTTGCTTGTGAACACTCTAGCCCAGCTGCTTTCTGCTGTATTTCAGCGTTTGGATGATGCAGCAGCAGTGGAGTGTTTGTTCCTCTTGTCAAAATACATCCAGCTCATTAACAGGGAACTGAATTCTCACCTTCCCTAGAACGTGACTGTGAGAAACAAGTTCAAATGGTGATGAAATAATTGGGTTTATTTGATTTCCAAAGAACATTTTGTAATGGGACAGCACTCTCACATGCTGCTTTTATTCTGGGGTTTTGAATGAAAGGGATTTTGAGTTCTCATATTTGTGTTGCTGCACAAAGTAACTGCCGGGTCCATTCCTGTGGGCAAGCGATTTCCTTGGAGCATGGATCTCCTCTCTTTTCCAAATGCAGGAAGAGGAACAGAGCAGAGCAATGATTATTCTCCTCTACATCTTCCAAAATATCTCCAGAAATTCTGCTTGAGAACATTCCTAAAAGGTGCAAGCAGAGTGACGGCTAACCCCAGAGCAGGCAGAGCTGTGTCAATCATTGCATTTTATTTGATTCTTTTCGCTTCTTACTCTTCCAATTTTCAGAAAAGCAGGCAGATCCAACTAGTTAGTGGGGTGAAAAGCAGGCAGATCCAACTAGTTAGTGGGGTGAAAAGCAGGCAGATCCAACTAGTTAGTGGAGTTTTTTCTTCATGTGTGTCTGCCTAAAAGCTCATTTTCAAGTAAAATGACGATGGTTCCATTGAAAGGAGGAAATGATGACGAGCTGATACCCTGCTCTCTGCAAAGCAGGAATCCACCGGTGAAATTAAGCGAGGAGTGACACACTCCAGGGTTCCTTTGGGGACTCTTCCTCCACCCCCAGCCCTCAAACTGCAACAATCCGTCCTGCAGGACGAGTCCTTCACTCCCAGCAGGGCCTGAGGGACGTTTGGAGTCTTTACCAGAAGTCGGGGAGTGGAGGTTTGAATCCCCCTCCTGCAGCTCATTGCCTGCCGTCTATTGCCAGAAAATCAAATTGCTCCTGCAGTGTCCCCAGTGCAGCGCCCTGTGCCTTGCCAGGACAGCCCCAGCCCCTCCGGCCAGAGGAGGCTGATAAACCCTCCTGTCCTGGCCATGGCAAACCGGTGATGGAATTGTTCTGCACCCTCGGCCTCTCTGCTTTATTTCCAAGCCCTGGAGCAGCTCCTCCTCAGCTCTTCCTGGCCTCCTCATCCTCCCAAAACAGTGTGCTGCATGCTGTCATCCATGACTGCACAACTCCAGCCTTCCGCCGAAGCTTAAGATGTTTTAAATTAATCAGGTAAAAATTAAAAGCTTGTGCTGTGCTCAGTGATGACCCTGCTGTGCTCTCCCTGCGGCTCCTGCCTGAGTTTTGTCAGGAAAACCCCTCCCTGTGCAGGGCTGGCTCTGACCTGAGCCTGCCCCTCACAGAAATTACCGGCTGAACCCAATTTTATGGGATGTATTCAGAGGTGTACGGCTATGAAAGCAGAACCAAAGCATTTACAGCGAAGAATTTAGCTTTTTATTTAGTGGGAGGGGAGAGGACATTTTTTTTTATAAGCTCCCTGTTCTCCCGGAGCACAGGAGATGTGCAGGAGATGTAAATTTGCTGCACAGGACATGACATTGCTGGGGAGATCATTTGTGACACTGAGGACACTCGTAATTTTGAGCTGAACAGATTATTATTAATTTGCTGGAACTCATTCTGTGGTCTTTGACAACGTTTTAAATTCTGAATTACCTCGGGAATGCGGGCCTCATTCTCTGAACATTCTCCAAACTGAGTCAACACACTGTTGCAGGTATTTAATTTCAAAAATATCTTCGAGCACATTCTTTTGAACTGTCCGTGTCCCAGCTTTTGTCCACTAAGCATCATGGATAATAGCAAACCTACAATCTTCTTGTCACATTTCAGTTGTAAAAATCCTCCTTAAGGCTCTCCAAACGTATAGTGCTTTTCTACTTTAAAAAAAAACAAGCAAGAAGACAAACAAAAAAATCCCACCACAAACAAAGAAGTCCAAACCCAAATCCTTGTTGTTTTCTTACCATTTCTTATCCCTTGAGCTGTCACCTGGCTGGTTTCACATTTTTTTGGATAAAGATGAAGCATTTAAGAAACAACTTGGTCCGTGTAGAAATATTTCTTATTCCAAGTTCTCATCTGCTGGAGTCAAGAAATTGGAATGTTTCCTGTAAAAAAATCAAGACAGCGTCGGGATCTTCCCCTTCTAGACACGAGCTGCCTGTGAATTTTCTGTCTTCCCCTATTCCACAGAGAGAGTGAGGTGGTTTGGAGAGTGTCAAGCAGCAGGGAGTGGGACAAGCAGCTTTTGGCTGCGAGGGGCGAGAGGTCAGCAGTGGGCAGAGCGCTCTGGGACAGGGAAAATCTGACAACTCCCCCAGGCAAAGCTGCAGCTCCAAGGCACTGAGAGGCTGGGATGGCTCCTTTGTCTCTCCTCCTCTCTTTGATGGTGCTGAGCTCTGCAGAGGGTTTGTTCAGAGCAGGATGCAGCCAGGAGAGTTTGTTGATGCACACCAAAGGGATCTCTGGGAGAACGAGGAGGAAAAAAGGAGCTTTGAGGAATGTTCCTGCGATGCCCAGAGGCTCAGTGTTTGAAGTGGCAGGACTACATGCAAAATCGAAACGACTACAACCCGCAGCAATGTAAACAATGCTTCCCTGGCTGCTTCCCGGGGTTATCCTGCCTTTTAGGATGCTTTGATTCATCTGGGGGTCATGCATCAGGCCTGCATTTCAGATGTTATTTCCCTTTTCCTTCTCTTCTGATTTCTCTCTCTTTCAATTCCTTTTTCTAATCTCCAGCAATGCTTCAATCTGTATCAAAGCCCCCCAAACCAGTGAATTAACACCGAAAGCAGGACTGCATGCGGTGAAATGCATCGGGAGGGTTTGCAGGGAAGGATTTCCCAGGCTGTGGCTGACCCCTGCACTGAGCCAGGACAGCTCTTGTTAAATGCTCTTCATGGCAGAGCAATAGTAACTCAATTACTGGAAATAAATGAAGTGAGCATCTGCTCGAAGTTTTGGAGGCCATTGTCACCAAATGTTGCTGCGTTTTAGGAGCCAAGTTTTGAAAGCCATTAAGTCCTTGTTTCATAGGGAGAGTGAGATGGGGAGGAGGGTGGAACTCTGACCCTCTCCTCGAGCTCTCTGTGCTCCATCCAACCCCACCTTCCCCCCACATCTGCACTCCTCGTGTGGCGTTCTTCCATCCAAGACACAGGACTTCACAGTTTATTTCATTTCTATTCTATTCTATTCTATTCTATTCTATTCTATTCTATTCTATTCTATTCTATTCTATTCTATTCTATTCTATTCTATTCTATTCTATTCTATTCTATTCTATTCTATTCTATTCTATTCTATTCTATTCTATTCTACTTTATTTTATTTTACTCTATTCTATTTTTTTTCTATTTATTCACGAGTTCAACATCAGCAGCTGAGGATCAGGATGCAGCCAGTGAATTGGCCTTGGCTTCACAGACACTTCCCTGCAGCACCAGAGGTGTTTAAGTGTGGACGTGGCTGTCTCTGTCCTTCAAGCATTGGCCTTTAGCTCTCCTCACTAATAGCTTTGGTCATTTAATAACTGATTTTACAGCAAGGTCAGGTTAACAGGAGTTTTTATAGGTCAGTATCTTACAGGGAATTGGTGAACCAAAAAACTGTAATTATGCATGGGAACTAATCCCTTGAATAATTGGTGGTGATTAACTGGCTCTTATCATTGAGGCAGGTGATAAGGGTTTGATATAAGAGGTAAGAAGCAGCTTGCCAAACTTAGGGCAAGCAAATGTTACAGATTTCATAAAGCCCTCAATTTATTCTCTTCTATCTAGACAATAGAGCAAACACAGCAATAATTGTGATTTTTATCAATTGCTATTGCAATCTAAAAAATTGCTTCTTTAAGGTGAGTCTTGATGACAATTTATCAGAGAGCTTCAAAAATGTGACAACCATTTGTCAGTGCACAAGGTTAAATGATGAGTGTTAGCAGTGCTGAGAAGTTTGACCCGCTTAAGTATTTTATGCACAGCTGCGTTTTTTTCCAAATAGTGCAACAGATTTCCAGATATTTCCAAATACTGTGCAACAGGACACAGCTGCATTGGGTTCCTAAGTATCACCTTGTAAGGTTCAGCAACACTGAGAATAGTGCATGCAAGTCAACTAAATTCTGGATTTTTGGTATCATTAACCCCTCCAAAAAAGTGCCGTAACTACAAAAGGAACAGGAAAAAAGTGAGAGAGAGCAGAAAATCTCTGTGAAAAATCTCAATATGATTTTTGAATCATATTGTGGGTGAATTAATGCGTCTTTTATTTCTGTTAAAGCCCAAAGTACGTTGCTCTGAATCTTCCTCCAGCTGAGCCCTCCCACAGGCAGGAGTGGTGTGCTGGAGATCTGTTAGAGGTTTGGAAGGAGGAGCTAAAAGAGAGAACTGAAATTGTGACAATGTCTAAAAAATAAATTATTGAAAAAATAGTTTCAGTTGAAGTGGTGCGTTTGGGAAGGAAGATTTCATGTGTGCAGCACAATATATGGACAAATGACAGGGGGAAAAAATCAACGAGAGTGATGTTGGTCTGTCAGAACAAAGGTTCAGAATAATTTCTCTTATCCCAAGTATATTTCAAAAATATCAGTCTATAAAGTGTCCTGAGGTCTCTCCTAGTTTTTGCTGTTGCAAGTGTTTCATTTCCTACAGGATCTTTAAATTTCCATTGGAAAAGGGAGCAAACCCCAGAGGTTGCATCTTTCAGGAGACTGATGGAGTTAGCTCTTGTATCCCTTTCCAAGAACATTTCCTTCAGCTTTCTGAAGCAGCCTGACCTTCAGGGAAAAGGAGGATTTTTCTATATTCAGTGCCCCAGCCTGCCCCAGCAGTTCAGCTCATATCCAAGGAACCCCCACAGGGCAATTTCCTAAGGCAGAACTGAGAGGTACCTACTGATAGTTTTGGTAAAATTGCTCTATAAACTGTCTCCTAGTTCACTCTACTTATTTTTAAGCACGTTATGTACTTCTAGAATGATAAATGCTGAAGAACTTAATTAGGTCTACTTATAATTGCTTATGCAGTTCCTTCAAGAATGGAAATGCACCTGGCACAAAATTAAAAAGAATAAATTTAAGGAGCGTTACCCTTTTAATTTGAATACAAGTCAAAATAGTCTGTAACAGTCATTCCAGACAACATATACTATTTTTACAGTGCAGAATAATTCCTGTTTTCTGCAGCTGGTGCAGATTAAAATAAATTCACCTAATTCAATTTAATAAAACCAGCTAATTTAGGGGAAAGTCAGTGCATTAAAATTTACTGTACATGACAACTTTTCTCATTTCGGAGTGCACCCTACCACCTCCATTTGATTAGATTTCTTATTGTAGGTTCTGAAAAGGTTAATGAACACCTTAACAAAGCAGCTCAGGTTCTCTAATTGGCTGTAATAAGCTGATGTGGTGATGGGCTGCTTTGTCGATGTAATTCTAATGAGAGATCTTTGCTGTGCCATAAAAACAACACAGAAAGAAGTGTAAAGGGGAAAAAAAAAAACAAACCAGGATCTCCTAAGCTCCTGGTTTACAGGTATGCTCTAGAAATTGTTCCCTTTCCTGGCTGGTGTGAAGTGCTAACAAAGCTCTCTGCAGCTCTGTACTCCACGTCTGCAGACAGGTACCTCAAAGAAAATTACTTCTCACTGCCACAAAGGGAGACAGAAAATTCCTGTGACAAGGATCAAGCTGTAAAAAGGTGTCTCCTGAACTCTCCTCATCTGAAAACTCCGCTTTGAGTTTCTAGTTGGGATCTCAGATTGCCTTCAAAGTGGGTTCTGCCTCTCACCCTTGACCCTGGTTTTGCTGGGGTAAAAACGAGAGGCTGGTAATCTTTGCTCTGCTAAGGATCCATTTTCTTGATCATTCACAAAAGTCAGCTCCGAATCTAGTCTGCAGTACTATCCTCTGAATTCATCCGGTGAATTCTCCAGGGGAGTGCTGGAGCAGCACTGACACGTCCGGGCGTCTGGGGTGCTTTGGGTCTCTCACTGACGTCCCAGCACTGGTCATCCCACTCTGAATGAGTTTGATCCTTTCAGATTTGCTCTTCTGTGCTCTTTCAACTCCAGGAACGTGCTTTAGGCAATGGTTTCCCGTTTCCTAGCCTTGCCTTTCCTGCACTGCTGAACTTCACTCTGTTTGCGTCCCGTGAGTCCTCGAGGATGTGCAGTTTTTTGTATGGCACCCTGAGCTTTTCTCCATCCCTGAAACAGCATAACATTAAATAATTTACTGAAACACGTACCAGTAACAGGTGTGGTGGTTCCAATAGTCCAAACCCAACCTCGAGGAATGAAATGTTTTTCACCTTTTGCAAGCTCAGGGTTTTCCTTTCGTCCCTTGCTTTTTCCGTTCTTGTGGTAATAATTTCCTGATCTACCTTATAACGTTTTGCTGATATTTTCCCTCGAGGCATAACATTAAATAGTTTACTGAAGTAGAGATCAATAACAGGTGTTGTGTTTCCTACATCTCACGTGGAAATAGTGAGGATTAGTGACAGCAATGGCTTGTGTGCAATAAACAGTGAAGGTAATTACAGTGGGAGAGGAATGGGAGGCACAGGCAAGGGTGAAAGGACTGGAGTCAATTATCACACTGGACAATGAAATTTAGATATGAACCAGGTTTTTGAACACTTTATTTCCAGCTTAAGTCCCCAGTTTTCATACCTGCATGCCAAAATGACTGCATGCTATCACGTAATGACTAAAATAAACTTGGGGGGAGAGAATATATTTCCGTGTTTGACAAATAGAACAGAAAAATGTGAAATTTGCTGCGGTGTAGGTGGGTAATGTAAGCAAGTTCTGCATCATCCCCACTGGGAAAACTTTCTTTCAAGAAACCTTTAACAATAAACAATCTTCAAATAGCATTCAATACTTTCAATGCATTCAGGGGTTTGGTGCATCTTCAGTTTTCATTAGAAGATCACCAAACAATTGGCTTTATAGCTGAGGCCCACATGTGTCTAAATCACCGGGCTATGTAAGTAGATAATAATAATAATTACCATTTTTGTAGATGAAGCCATCTTTCCATACCCCTGATCAGGGGCTGGATGAGGTTGGAAGGGACCCAGGGCCGTTCCCACATGGATTTTGAAATGCCTCCAAGGAGAGAGACTTTCCATCCTCTCTGGGGCAAATAACTGCCGCTAGTACAAAAAGGCAATGACTTTCTACCTGTGTGATTTGCATACAAATATATAAACTTGCATCCAGCAGGAATACAGCTGGATAAAATCTAAACTCAAACTCTAACACTTCAAGTGTGCAGAAGTGTTTCAAGCTAACTTTTTTTTTTCTTAAGATTTAGGGAATGGTTGTTTATCATAATAGGTGTTTAAATCAAATCAAAAGAAGCTTCCAATTTAAATTTGTTCTTTATCTATACAGCAACACAAAAGAAAATTAAACCTGGAACATCCACAGGACCTGTATTTGTTTTTCTCAGACCTGCTTCCCCTGGCTGAGTCAAGCTCAGGGGAAGAATTTGATCGAAGTACCTTTGCATTTATGCATTTAGTGTAACACGTTTTTATATATATATAACATTTCTCAACCCATTCTACCTGAAGTCTTTTCTAAGGAAAATGCATTATTCATTTTTACACATTTCTTGCAGTGGCCATGATATTCAAAGTCTTGTTGTATAAACAAGCAAGTAGGTTTAACCCAAGGAACTCCTGTCTGGTGAGAACAAAGTGTGTTGTGTCCAAAATGCCACGCCCGTCCTAAATCTGAGTGTTAAACGCACCATTTAAAATAGGTAACTCAGTTATCTCTTTTCTTTATATTTATTTCACCAGTAAATGCACCTTTGAAAAATAGGTAACTCAGTTATCTCTTTTATTTATATTCATTTCACCAGTGTGGGGTGGTCTGAATAAATACATCTCACGTTCCTTCATCAAGCGAACGTTTTCAGCTTGTATTCTCCAGAAGTGTCAAAAATTATTTATACCCAGTTTGGTTTTGTATGGATATGGGCCCATTTCTGCTGCCTGTGTGTCAGCTGGTGTAAATTGTGATTTTTTCTCTGAGCCACTGAACCCAGGGGTGTTCGCATCAGGTTGGCATCTGCTTGAATAATGTTCTGGTGGCCTGCAGTGACCACGGGGGGAAACTGTATAAAAATGGAGCTGAGTGAGTCCCACACAAATGGTTTTGAATGGACCTCTCAGGCTACAGAATAAATCTGCATTCATACTCTGCTGTTTCTTGACATTACCAGCCAAAAGTGCAACCATTTCACGTCAATGGGTTCTACTAAAGGAATATCCTGGGTGAATAAAAGGAGTAAGAAGCTGTATCTGTTACTTTCCAATCCCTCTGGATTTTAATGAAAACTGCTGGCTTATGATAATGAAAATACCTAAGAAGCCAAATTCTGGAATTCCTATTCAGTATCCGTTTTTTGAAATTTATTTATAAAACCAGCATAATCCACAGGCTGTTCAAAGTGCCTCACAGATTGCTAAAAGAAGCATTTTTCCCAAAATTGGATTTAGCCTTCATTTCTGTTCGTCACTGTGTTGTAACACACAGCAAATAAACATTATTTAGAAAACATACTCTCCAATTAACCAGCACTTAAAAAAAAGATTTGGGGTTACAAGTGAGTTTGAATATCAAAAATATATTCTGCACTCCTGAGCTTCCCTCGTTAAATCATCAGCAGATAAAAGGATTTATTATGTCATAGCAGGTAGAAGTGACACATGGAGTGATGAACTAATTCACTCGACTGATGAGGCCATTCAACTGAGTCAATATTAGAGATTAGAACCTGTCAGAGCTGAAAACACAGAAAATTTACTTAATCAGTTACCAGGAGATGAATACAAAAGGAAATCTCAATCAGTGTCTGCGGGTGGGGAAATATTTTAATTTCACCAGAGACTTCACCACTGTGATAGAAACTCAGGGGGTCACTTGGACTGTGCAGGAGGTTCCTTGCTTTGTGTCTTATTTTCCTGTCCATTAGTGCTGGAGTTTGTCCCCTGCACACTCATCCTCTGTGTACAAGTGATGCCTGAAGTTTTATCTCCCCTGTGTTTCAGGGTCTGCGCTGCCCAGGGGTGCAGCTCTGAGCTCACAGTCAGTGTCACTCAGCTCTGCTCACAGCAGGGACACAAAACAAACCCTTCTCCTGCTGCACACCAAGGACAACTGTCAGCCCAAAAGCACAACCAAGGGTGGGCTGGAGGGAGGGACAGGAAGGACGGGACCTCACAGCCTGGAGCTGGAATGGGACAATTAAACCCCAATGTGCAAATGGACCAAAACTTGTAAAAGTGTGAGATCATTTTGGGACCATTTTTTGTCCATTTTGGGTCCACCTTGGGTGCAGCCCTGGCCAGGCTCTTGCCCTGCCCAAGGTGTACCCTAAAGGCCTCTCAATAAATATCTGCTTTATTCTCTGGCCCGGTCTCTGTTCCAGGTCAGCCTTCCCAAGGATGATCACTGATGTTGAGCTGATTCCTCCCTGTAAAACAGAGTCTGAGTCGTGTTGAGAGTAACAGCAAAATGACACTGAGCATAATGGAGAGTTAATGGGAGGCTGCTCTGGCTACTGCCAGGCAAGCTGGTGTCAGAGGGATTACAATAACTGGTATTATTTCTATTATCCAAGGCCTGTTATGATCCTCTGAGTGCAACTGAGCTGTAAAAGCAGGGATGGGAAGTATTGAAAAATTACAGTAATAGAGAACCGCAGAGCTGAGTGTAATTTGGGATGATTGCAGCACAGTTCCTGTGCTACTTTTGAAAACCGTGGCCCCACAAAGGGCTGTGGCATCCCAGCACTGCATTTAGGGCAGGAGAAGGGTACACATCAATCTTCCTCCAAAATGGCATGGAATTTGCAGATTCCCAAAGAGTTTAAGGAAGATTGAAGGGTGACAATAAAATGGTGACAATTCAGTTTAGGCCAGTGAGATATTTCCATTCCTTCTGTGTTTGTGTATGCGCTTTCTGTGGACAAAAAGTGAGCATTTGATCTTCTAAATCTACTTGCCAGCTAGTTCTATTGACTGACTCCTCGATTTCTTTTCGTGCACACCAGCACTGATCTGCCTAATAAACTAAACACCTTTGTAATGTCAAAATCAAAACAGAAATTGTTTCTCCATGTACAGAGACATTTGAAATATTTTCAGGAGTTCTAAATGTCACTAACTGCATTGTGTTGTCGCTCTTCCTGTATCTCCCTCTAAACAGTAACTAGGAAGTGATTTAATCACAATTATTTTGACTACTCACCTCGAAGACATCTTTACTATATTGACAAATGGTGTCATTTTGTCGTAAGTGCTTCAAATAATTACAGCACTTGTCAGGAATCTCTAAATCAGATTACTTATACAAAAAATGGTATTTTTTTCTTTACAATTCTATATCTGAATCGAGTTGCATGCTGTCCTTGATGTGGCATCACATCACTTCTGCTGACAGGTGATAGGATCACAGGTAAAAAACCTATTTTACCAAAGGATTATGCCTGACAGGGCCTGAGAGATTTTGTGTCATCCAGAAGCTGATTGCAACCCCCTTCGTGCAAGTCTTGGGAGCTGCCCATAAGACTGGATGACAGGGCTATCACAGTCAGTTTGCATCTCGTCCTGCTTTAATAGGAATGGACACCCAGGTTGTTTTTTCATTGTGAAATTCTGTATTTGAGGTTATGAGTTGCCACTGGAATCCTGAGCAGCCTGGCTGTGATAGACACTTTACATTTTGTCCCCTCCTGGGTTTTAAACGAGCTTATAGGATGGAGCAAACGTTTGTCGCTTCTTGTCAGCTCAGTGATGGTCACGTGGAGCTTCTCCTCAAACTTCAGACAGAGCTCCTTTGTTGCTTTCCATCTGCGTCAAGGTTATTCAACACTTAGAATCTCCCTGCTATTTTGATAGATGGGACATTTAAAACTTTTATTTCCCTCCCCCCTCCCCAACTGAAGACTGAAGGAAATGTCATTTCCCTCTTTTTAAATTTCTGTGATCAGATGTATGTAACCGGAGCCAAGCAGCTCCGGAGAGCTGGGACTGTTCCAAGGTAGCCTGTTTCATTTTGTGAGAGAAGACTCATCCCTTTTCAGCAGGATCTGTAGCCAAAGCCCAAATGCAAAGGACACAGCCTGGAGCCTGGCTGACCCGCAGCTGCTCGCCCCCTCAGGGGAGCCGCTCTGAAACCCCACTGGAAACTCTCCAGGACAGACTCATATCCTGGAGTCACAGGGGTTTTAAACATTAAATTGAAGCAAACCAACAAGTCTTAGCCCGTCCTGCTTTACAGATGGGTCCTTTGAGTGCTTTGAGGAGCAGCCCAGCAGGACGCAAAGGCTCCTGAATAACGTCCTGTAGGAACTTGGGTACGGTTTTGAACATGCAAGTGTCCGCATAATTTGATATTACATGAGATTGGCCTGCTCCTCAAAGTCCTGAGCGCACAAAGGAGAGGCTGCTGCTCTCTGAGGTGCAGCAAGGGCTGGGATAACGAACCCTGGGACTGCACTGGGGTAACTCAGGATTATGTGGACACCTAAACCAAGAGAAACTTGGGTTTAAAACCTTCACTGCCTGAACTAAGTGTGCCGTGAGACCAAATCTGTTGTTTACAGCACGTTTTCCATTAGCGGCGTGGCAAGGTGAAAAATGCATTTCAGGCAGAAGGAACGGCACATCTTGGCACTGTGGCTTAAGTGGATTTCCTCTTCATTGAATAGATAAATGAAGTTCCCGTGATGTGTTACCGAAAGTGTTGTTTCTAGTCCACTGTGGCACCCACAGGAGACAGTCCAGCTCTGGTGCTCCCCTTCAAATCCAGCTTCCAGCTGGGATCCTCTCCCTGCTCCCCCCATTGAGATGCAGCCCTGTTTTCTCAGCTGCATTTCTCTTTTACATGGGAAATATTGTTGGGTTTTGCAGCTCAGAAGCAGAGGTTTACCTCACTGCTAGGGGCAGGTAATGGCTCTGGAACACAGCAGAGATTGCACTTCAAAATGAAGTACAGGAGCATTTTCAAATGAGGGAGCAGAGGAGTGGTAAATACCAAGTTAAATTTCATTGTGGACCAGGGTTCCATGGATGGGGGTTCTCCTCTTGTCCAGCAGGTATTGCAGATACGGGGTTCAGTGCAAATTAGTTTCTATGTATTTAGTGTTTCTGGGAAAGTTTTTTTTCATTAAAAAGGCTGAGAGGATTTTGTTTTAAAAAGCTGAAAGGATTTTTGTAAAAAAATGAAAAGGTTTTTTTATGGGGTTTTTTTTGATCCTTCTATTGGAATGTTGGTGAAGCTCATATTGTAAATTATCAAACTGAACAATGAATAGTTCAAGAGAAGATTGCTTCACCTCTGGAGGAACAGTCAGGGCACCTATTTCACTTTCAACTTAGTGCATTCGCCAGTTTTAGCTGCTTGTTTTTCCCAGAGCTTTAATTTAATTTCCAAAACATTTTCAGTAAAGCGAGTTGTGGTGCTGGAATCCCAAAGCCTCTTCTGCTGCCTTGGACCTTGCTGAGCTCCCCAGCCCTGCAGAGGGGATTTTGGGCTTTGCTCTGTTTGACATGATGGACAGCTGGAGGTTTGCAGGGTCATCCCAGGTGGTCTGAGGGCTGCGGAAATGTCCTTAAACACAGCTCAGACCAGACCTTCGGAAGGGAGGGAGGAAAATCCATGGAAGAGGGAGAGGAAGGAGGGAGAAAACAAAGCTGAATGAAGCACTCCCTTTATTCCACAAAGAGCAGGTGGCTCCAGTGTGGCTGCAGGGTTTTGACTTCAGCTATCACACATTTGTGTGTGGGCTCAGCTCTCATCTGGAACTTCCCATGACTTAACCCAAAGCATCATTCCCTGCCTCTCCCAGGCTGTATACAAGTTTTTCTGGTTTATTTTTAAGGATGAAGAACTGCGAAATGAGAGGGACTGAACTTCCAAAGAGGTGCCTTTGTAGCTCATTTGTTTCCTTAAAAATCAGAATGCTTTGCCATAGCACAGAAGCTTTTAGCTTTGCTCCTTGAAGACAGAGTATTTTATCAACTGCTGTGTCTTTTACACATTTTGAAACAACTTAGCCTTGCCTGCCATGCTAATGGGCATCTGTCTCATGAGGGACCCGCTTCCCTTTGTAGAGAGAGGCATTTGCAGCGAGCTGCAAGAGGAAAGGTCTTTTTCTCATCTGACACAGAGGGTTTATTTTTCATTTTCAGCATTCAATTAGAGCCCTAACGGCTTCTAGGAGAGCACTACATCCAGCATAATGCATATTTCACTGTGAAATAATACTTATTTCTCTCTTATCACTTAGGATCTGTTGGTCACCCACACGTTTATGAGCCTGTTTTACACAGCTACTTCTCCTTTACAGAGCAGGGACAGGAAGGGGAGCAAGCTTAGCAATTGTCACATCACAGGTTTGACAGTCATTAAATGTCACCATAAAGAGGCCCAGTCATATTTCACGTCCCTAACTGTGGCTAAGTGCTATGGAAATTGTGCCTGCACTCTGCAGTATTTCACCAGAAATGACTCCATGCCCAATGACAAGGCTTGGCCTGCACAGGAAAGGTCCAGTCCAGATAGACACAGGCACCTGAACAGCCCCAAACTGGAAAAAAAAGGGGCAAGATTTTCCCTGAAATGGCTGTTGAAACATCCTGCTTTCAAGAGCTTCCAAAATACCTGCCCAGGAGTATTCAGGAAAAAAATCTGAGAGTTGTGAAAATTGATTTCCAACTTTTTCAGGGTAAGAATGGATTGATGCCTGAAGTTTTATCTCCCCTGTGTTTCAGGTTCTGCGGTGCCCAGGGGTGCAGCTCTGAGCTCACAGTCAGTGTCACTCAGCTCTGCACACAGCAGGGACACAAAACAAACCCTTCTCCTGCTGCACACCGAGGACAACTGTCAGCCCAAAAGCACAAACAAGGGTGGGCTGGAGGGAGGGACAGGAAGGATGGGACCTCACAGCCTGGAGCTGGAATGGGACAATTAAACCCCAAAGTGCAAATGGACCAAAACTTATAAAATGTGAGACCCCGTGACTGTGTGGCCATTTTGTGTCCATTTGGGGTCCATTTTGGGACCATTTTGGGTCCATTTTGTGATTTTGTGACCATTTTGGGTCCACCTTGGTGTAGCCCTGGCCAGGCTCTTGTCCTGCCCAAGGTGTACCCTAAAGGCCTCTCAATAAATCTCTGCTTTATTCTCTGGCTGTCATTTGCTCAGGCTGAAAAGAGAAGCAGATCCCTTTACTGACAGCCAGGAGTGCAGTGGGATGTTTAGACTCAGCAACACCAACCAAGAAATTTTGGCACCTGAATGCTAAAAGTGGCAGCAAGAAGCTCATACAAAAGCCTTTAAGCTAAGGAAAAGCTAAATATAGTAATAAGTAGTCAGAATTTGGCAGCGAAACCAAGAGGTTGCAGTTTGACCTTGAAAACTCTGTGACAAGAGAGTTCCTTTGGCTGACGCGCCAGCTGGAACGGGGCAGGGGACTTGGATCAAAGTGTTTAACATTATTGTTCTGATATAGTGCTAATCACACCCCAGAGAAGCCCAAATCAGGACTCAACTTTCTTGTCCAGGAGCAATCTGAAAGACCCTGAAATGACATTCAAAACTGTCCGCAGCACAATATGTTCATCTGAGTCCTTACATTAAATAAACCTTTAGCGCAGGTGCTGCGGCCCAGGGGGAAGTGGGCAGGGAAGAAGCTCAGGGAGGATTCCAAACCTCATGCCATGGGTAGTGACACGTCGAGTATTTGACAGAATGAGCAGATTTTTGGCCAAACTCTTCAAATTGTTTCTGACAGTTGTTTCACAGACTATATCTGCTGCGGGCAATGGGGATAAACTATGTGGTGTCTGCGAGCTTTTAGCTTAATTTATATATTAAAAGCTGAAAAAACTGAAAAAAAAAAAAAAGAAAAAAGTTTACCAGGATTTTGTTAATACTCTTTCTTTTTGTTAATGCTCTTCCTGTACCAAGTGTGATAGGCTTAGACAACCAGAAGAATTGATCGAGCCATCACTCTGTAAATTGGATCAGAGCTTAAATTAAAATGTGCATTTTCATTTTCACGCAGGCTCTGCTGCAGGAACTCAAAATACAATTTCTAGCTAGTAAAGCATTTGGTTAAATGTCCCCTGAATTTAATAATTAGATGCAGTGGAGATGCTTCTCTTCCAATGCAGCTCTGCTTTAGTGATGGGATATGGACAATTCCAGGAACGTCTGTGAGCACTGGTCTTTGCTGGCCCACACCAGGCCTCAGCTTTCCCTCTCCCACCACTGCAAATCCAATTTCTGCTGGAAGGAATATAATAATGTGTTAGTAATTTTCTAACTGGAGTTAACAAAGTGATCTCTGTATTGAACCGGCAGACTTTACGCCTGGAGGTTCTGAACTGGCCTCCAATTTCGTCTGCCATGTAAAATATTACAGGACGCAAAAGTCTGTTTGTTGAAGGAGACGTAGGACTGACCTTCGTTGTGCATGCACCTGAAGGAATGACAGACACGAGTGTGAAAACTATGAATATCAAAGAAATAAAACCGGAGATATATTTTCCCTAATAGATTTCTGTCTCCACAGTCGAACTGCAAAATCCCAGGGTAAACTCTAAATTTCCATTCCCACAAAAAACATTCATGTTCTGGATGCTTTAAGGAAGAGCAGAGAATTCAGGTGCAGGGAGCAGACCATGGGTGTGTCCAACCTGTCCCCTCCTGCTCCATCGTCCTAATCAAGGCGAGGGAATAATCAAGCTCAATTAATAATCCCACCCCAGGCCAGGAGTGTTCCCCTGCAGGTTTGGAGCTGCTCAGGACTTTGGGAGTGTCCTCTGTCTGCTCAGCCTTCTGAAAGCACTGCAGAGATCACACAGCAAACCTCAGTTAGTGTTAAATTACAAAAAAAAATAAAAAAATAAATAACATTTCCTCTCCTTCCCTCTCAGTCTCCATTTCCATTTACTGTCTTTCTGTGCTGGAGATTTACAGGAAAGCTCTGGCCAGATATTCAAGGACTTTAATAATGTTCCCTGCTGTGTCACCATTATTGATCAGCACCAGGCATAACAGTTGTATAAATACAGATAATTGAGAAGGCTTAATTTCATTAGTAAAAATTAATGGGCATACTCTGTACTGAAAAGATAATTTTGCATAAAAGTAATTAGGGCAATCAATTTTATTCTCCTCAGTCATGTGCAGTTTGCCATATTTCTTGATTCCTTTTTTTTTTTCCCCTTCTTCCAAGCTGCAAAATTCCAGCTTTTTAATTCTACACTTGTTCCCGTTTCTCAGTTATAATCAGTGCTTTATCCTTCTCTTAATCTCCTTGGCATATGATAATTGTTCATTAAAATGTGCATCTCTAAGTTTGCAGAGGATCCTGGGCACGACTAAAACAATGCGCTCTGTGGAAAAAATCATTGTTTGATTCTACAATTGTAGTTGCTACGTTGTCTTAATCTAAATAACTTTCTTTTGATGATCTATGAAAGAAAGCATTTATCTTTGTGGTAAGTGTATAGCAACAATCTGTAGCAATGACAAATCAGGCTATTAAAATGCCAGCAAGTTTGGAATATATAACCAAACATATCTATAGGCAGGTTTATTAAAAATTAAATCCTGCTTTTTAAGCAATTTCAGTCATGGAACTAGTTATTATTAAGATTTAGATTTCCATCATGATAAGTATTTCTTCAGAATTTCAATTATTTTAATAGGATGCAAGGTAGGATTAAAGGAGA
Source organism: Chamaea fasciata (assembly GCF_029207755.1). Lineage (NCBI taxonomy): Eukaryota > Metazoa > Chordata > Aves > Passeriformes > Sylviidae > Chamaea > Chamaea fasciata. The sequence goes on from NW_027094107.1 coordinate 8,618,827, forward strand.
AAAGTGTCTGTCAAGCCTTTGGTGACTGTTCCTAACAGCCATCCATGATCTTTGTGCTAAAATCTCTCCGGAGTTTTGATCTGCCTTATCTGCTGCACCAACTGTCTCTCCCATTTTTTCTTTTTTCCTCCTGAAAACGCTCCAGAAGTCACCCCCACTTGCCTGAGTACATAAACAGGAAAGCTTGGTGGATCAGATCTTAAAACGTTTGGGCTGCCCAGAGTTCAGCCCCGTGTTCCTCCATCAGGCAGTTTCCCCAGTAGTTTTACGTGAGCTGAGACGGGGCTGTGGCACAGCTGAATTCCACAGCAGGCTTCTAACGGGAGCTTCGTGCTCATTTCATACAATTGTCTCCAACGCTTGCTGCAGCTCTTGCGGTCATTGAATCAACCCAGAAAATCAACGTTGGAGTGTTGCCTTCCATCAGCTGGAAGAGAAAAAAGGAAAGTTTCTTAGGAAGTCGTAGTGTGGGGGGGGGGGGGGAACCCATATTTTGGGATAATCTGGGAGATGCTGAGCCCGTGAAATGATTTCAGCTAAATTCTGGAGCTTTTCCTGAGGCATAACTTGAACTCAAGAAAAGTGAACAGCGTTTGGTGATTCACTGCCTTAATGGCCGAGCCAGGATTCAAATACACACAAACTTCTTTCCTTAACAGTTGAACCTGTCTCGGCTTTTAATTAGTTTTATGATGAAAAACAGAAGCTAAAACTGTTGCTCCAGCAGAAAATCCACTTTTACGCTTGAATGGTCAGCTATAATGACTATGCAAACTAAAATTACGTACATTTCCTTTTTATTGCTCTAACTACAGAGAACACACTGCTCTGCTGCAACCTCCAGTTCCTTCATTTCCTATTTCTTTCTTTCAAGAAAGCAAAGCATTTTTAACTCTAGAAATCAGGGGGGGTTTTACCACTCCTGAAATATTTGAAAATATTTCAACAATCTCAGTGATTTCTTGGAAACCTTCAGATTTTTTTGTTTTCCTCAGCTTCACATATTTTGATATCATCTCTACTGATTAGATGGGGAAAATTCAGTACCTGGTCCTGAAAGCTCTATGACTTTTCTGTGGTTTGTTTTTTTTTTTAATCTTTTCTTTTTTTGTCATGATCTTAGGGCTGAGGTTGTTTGGATGACACAGCTGTCTTAACTGCATGAAAGGCAGCAATTCCTTAGAATCTGATGGCTCAGAAAAATGCCACTGAAACAAAACAAAATCTCAGCAACAACAAAACCAAACAATCCCCAGAACGCCAGAGCTGGAGCGTGGTACAGCTGCAGTGAAGCCCTGAAAAAATCCTTAAAGTCAAAATTAAAAATAAGGCTGAGCCTGAGCGGGGAAACACCACCAGGATGTAGGCAAAAATGTCAGGAAGATTGGTTAGAAACTTTGGTTGTTTTTGGCTTCTGCCCTCCACATTCCTGAGTCAAAACCTGCAGGTGGTCAGTAAATTCTTTGTCATTGGGGTGTTCACCCTTTTGAAGCTGTCTGAGCACTTGGACCCTCCTGTAATGCCCTGTTCAGGATGCTGGATTTGGGTTTTTTCCCAAATAAGTCTGAAACTTCTAAAGGATCATCACTTCAATCCATTTAATTTAATTTGCTTTTTATATTAGGAGGTGTGTTCACTCATTGCTCACAACCCTCAGCTCCTCTCCGAGCCCCCTGTCCAATTTCCCTTGAAGTGTGATCTTGATCACGGGACACTTGGTCAGCATTTAAAACCAAGTTCCGAGACGGAGTCTGAGACAAGCACCCCGGATTTAAAACTTCTACCTCCTGCCTCTAAAACTCGGTGTAAAATTGTAATGGGAAAATAAAGCCTTTACTTTCCAAAGACCTGTGGGCAATGCCAAGGAACTGCTGATCCTAATTCAGGCAATCAGGACACAGACATTACCCCGGATGTCTGCAGTGGTCTGTCACAAAGATAACACGGCTGCTGCTGCCATGACAAATGCTTTGTGTTCCAAAAGTTACACTTCCATTAAACTGATAAATAAAACCACCTGGATTAGATTTTTCTGCCTCTCCTCCACCCAGAGAATCAAACCTTCACTTTTTTAGCCAAAGTACGGGTAGTCTGTTAACGTGCATCCAGAATTAAGGCAACCTGATGCTGTGAGTAATTAATTCTTTGGGGCTTCTGCAGCAGAGAGCTCTCAGTGAAGGCAGGGACACTTCCTGACCCCACGTGGAGGTGCTGAGTCTCCTTTGTATTTCGGGTGTGTTTTTCCAGTGTAGGATTTGTCAGTCACTACACAGCTCTCTGTCAGCAGTGAGAGCTCTTCAGACCATCTCGAGGTTCTTAAATTGATTACTTGAGAAAAAGCTTCCACCAGAGTTTGTGCTCTGGGTGGTTTTTTGAACTGTGATATGTGTTTGAAGCCGTTTGAGAAGCTGTACTCAAAAACCTTTGCAAGCACAGACAAATCCTTAAACACCAGTTGTTTTATGATTTCTTGGTGTTCTTGTACTTCTTAACAGCTCTACAGAAATGGCAGAAAGTCACAGGGAAAGTTTTCTCTTCGTGAACTTCCCACCTGTCCCTGTCTTGCTTCAAAAAAGATATGGTTTGTGATTTAAGTGTTATCTGGCATCCAAAATGTCAAATAATCCAAATATCACTAAATGCAGGAAGGGGCCTTGGTCATTCTCTAGATGAGGGCGTCTGTCTCTCTATTTAGTGTTAGAATTTCCCATTCTAACAGAATCCAGATGGTAGCAGTTGTGGAAATAAAAATGATACATTTATCCTATGGCTGCTTCCACCCCAACCACTTCAGAACAATTCCCTTTAAATTTCTTTATTCCCAGAGTGGAATCTATAAAACACAGCTACGTGCACACTATAAATATATATATAAAATCTTTTTCCTTTTTGCTGCATCCCATCAAAAGATGACACGATTGGAGCTGTATTACCCACACTGCTTGTGATGGAAACACCAAAATGGTTTAACTTCTTCCTTATTTTGATGGATGTAGTATGAATTTGGCAGTGGGAGTTGTTTTCCCATCCAGTATACCTTAGAAAGTTCTTGCTATTCCCCTCAATTAAACTCTTTGAAGGCTCGAATTTGCCATAAATTAAATAAATTCAATCTCTTATTTATTTACTTTTTTGCCTGACTAGAAAACAGCAGTTCCATAAAATGAAAACTCTGAACCTTTACTCCGCAGCCTCGCAGACATTCAACGGTTAAATGGAATTCGGGTTAAGTGATAACACGGAGCAGAAAGTGCCTGATCCAAACTGAAATTCTCTGCCGCTGGTGGAGATCCCCATCATATCTGATTGCCAAATAACAGAGTGCCTCTCACAGGGGTCACTGAAATCCCAGGCTTTATAAAAGGTGACATCTCTGTATTGACGTGTTGTGGGTTAACCAGAGCTCTGATCTGAAGCGCTCTGAGGTAAATAGAAACCTTAGCGCTGATTCTAGTAAGCTGCTTTCTAGACTTCAGAACCTCTCAGTCTCTGGAGGATTTATTCAGCTGGATAAACCTGGACCTGAGAGCTAAAAACAGGGAACAGTCAAGTTCTTTGACATTAGATTGCCAGTGGTGTGATGAGATTTAACTTTCAGCAAAGAACTCAGCTGAGCTGGAGACCTGAAGTCATAGGATCGTTTAGTTTGACAAAAACCTCCAAAACCATCAAGTGCAGCCATTAAACAGCATTCTCTGCTGGGAAAAGCAACAAATGAAAGATATCAGGCTGGAGAATGGTTTTCAGATTTGGTGTAAGCTTCTATTGGTTTGGGCTTACACCAAGACAACACAGTTGATACTATAAAGCCCAAATCCCTCTTGTTTGTCAGAGTAATAAAAAAGGTGTTTTTTACATTAGATATTAACAGGCGAGTCACTTTAGAGTAGGAAGTGGATTTCATTAACATTGGTGAATTCTCTAAGATAGCAGAGCAAAAAATGCAAACCATCCTTTATTAGGAGTTCAGTGGCAATTTTCTATTTCAAGATAATTTATGCTTGCTTAACATCCAGGTTGTTCTCTACGCCTCCTGATAAACAAATTTTTTGGGATTTATTGCTTCACAGATATTCAGAAACCTAAGCAAATATGGGTTGCAAAGAAATATGAGGGCACCAGAGTTCAGTGCCTTTGCACATTTACCAGTCTCCTTGTCTTAGATGAATTAATCAGAGTAATAAGAATCAGACAAGTTTATTGGGATGGGTAGAGCTGAAAAGTCAGGCAACAGTCAAGTCTGGTGAGAACGGTTTGATAAAATGAACCAGTTTGTAGTGAATCGTTTCTGAATTTCTGTCTCCTATGGCACAGGGAAGTTTCAAACCTTAGGATCACTCAGGCTTTGCCTGAGCCTGGGATCTGGAGCACGGCAGTGACAGGACTGGAGTGCAGGGCAGGATGAGCTCAGTGAAATCAGAGGCGGGGAAGCTGCAGCAAAACAAGAGTGTGAGCACTCGTGGGCAGGCAGAAGTGCAGCTGTGAGGTTTTGAGCAGCTTCCTGTTCAAGTGTTGCGGGCAATGGAACAGGAACAAGACTCCTTCAAACATTGATCTGTCTGTCTGTGTCTCTCTTTCAAGCGTTTGTTTTTCTGTAGTCAGGGTTTCATTGCAAGCAACGCATTTTCTACAACATCTCAATAGGAAAAAAATTGCTGTACTGTAGTAGCTCTAAATTATTTTAGTTTTTACACAGCTTTTACTTTTTATTGAAAAAATAAATCTTAAATGGATGGAGTTTTATATCCGACAGAAAGTTCTTTTTGAACCAAGGGACTCGGTGGTCCCAGTTCTCCGGTGATGGCTCTGACAGTGGCAGGAAGGGCTGAATTCTCACCTCATTTCAGGATCGCACATAAAAAAGGTCTTGTGGGTTACCCCGAAACTCTCTGAGGCTGCTTTGAGTGCCACGACTTAGTTTTCTCTTCTATTTTGTGCTTTGTAGAAAAATGTAATTATAGACAGACTTGTTCCTGATAGAAACAAGGAGCCAAACTCCTGAATTTTTGTCTCTGATCTGGGAGACCTTTGTTGTGTGTAAGGTGTTCACTGAAGGAGCTGATCTCTTATTCTGCAGCAAAATAGAATTTTCCTGTTAATGCTGCTGCTCTGACTTAACTTTCTGCAGCTGTTTGGTAGTCAGAAACAATCACATATATATACATATATATATAAATAAACCCATGATTATAAAGGGGGGTTAATCATAATTTTTTGATGCAGGCACTTAACTGACTGAAGCTGCTTTCGTGAATTTCTTGCACTGAGCCCATGCAAGGGTCTGGCCCTGGAGTGTGGGAAGGTAAAACCTGGATCTGGTTTCCATCACCTCTCAGCTCAAATGTTCCTCCGTTTGACAGTTCTCTTAAACTGCAAAAGGTGCTTGTTTATTTTGCCGAAGTAATTTCAGGCTAATAGTGAGCGATTAGCAGCATAACATCACTGATGTTGATTAGGCACTGCACTTGTATTTTTCTCGGTTTTCAGGGAAACATTAGTTACATTTGCATCTCTTTCGCTAAATGAGATAGGGAAGGAGCTCCATGAATTTATTTCCACCACACCGTGGCAGAGTTAAGATCCTTTAAATAGCAAGGCGACCCATTAGACACGAAGGGTTTTGAACATAATTATACCCATTTCAATGAGGGGGAAATACTTGGCTGCCATTGCACCACTCCTGTGCTACGTGGTGTGCTCGTAATCAGCTTTTCAATTTCCAGGCAGTCCTGAGGGCTGGGGGAGGAGCTCACACCTTCACTGGGGCTGGGTTATTCCAATCAAAGGCTAAACGTGAAATTTGGGCTTCAGTAGGCTTCGAGCTCTCTCCTTTTCAGCACATTTTATGGTCAGAGTATGAGGTCTGCTAACACTGTGCCTCGAAGAGACACACCAAGAAGATGCCAGGAATGGCAGTAAAGCTGTGATTTTAACGAGAGGGACTGTAATTTCATCACCAGTGATGGAAGGTGTGGTTGACACCATCTTCCTGCTGTTTGAGGAGGAACGTAATGCATTTAGTGAATAAAAGGAATTCATTAGAAAGAAAATATTGTGCACACACTGTAATTCAGCCTGAAAAGCTCTATTTACTCAATTGGAGGCAAGCTTTTCATAACGCAGATGCATAATTTATGTCACTTTTTTGCTGCTAGCTGTTGAAATGCCTCCTGGTATCCCATAGCCCTTCTCAGATAACTATTTACAGTTTTATACAGAAAGGGATTAAATGCCTCATTGAAGGTCACACAGGAAGACAAACAAAACCAGGAATTAAGCAGAGGTCTGTAATAATTATCTCGTTTCGTATTTACTTAACACGATTTCCTGGCACTTCAATTATGGCTCTTTGGTTGGGCAATAGCCAAAGTCAAGGCACCTTTCCCGGCCTGACAAGAGATTTTTATTTTTCTGTTTGTGTTTCCTCCGTGGGGACAAGCTGTGATCAGAACCAGAGATTGTCTTGAACGAGCCTGTGTCATAAACTCGTGTGGTTTTCACCATATCTGAGCTCTTTAGAATGTTATTTGATGTAGTTTCAAAATCAAATGTTATCTTTTGTCAGGCTTTTTTGGGTATTTTTTTTTTTTTGCTAGTGAATTTTTCAACAGGCTTTCACTTTAAATAACTTCAGATATTTTCTATACTGAGGAGAAATACATTGCCCTGAGGAGGTTTATTTGCCTTTTTCCTTGCCAACTCAACAGCAAAAAAAATGAACTGAGAACACAGAGGGATGAGAATAAAAAGTAAAAAAAAAAAAAAATCAAATGGCTGTTGCTTTTTCTTACATTGTAACTGATCTACAATCTGAAAATCTGCTCTAAAATCTGATCTGCTGCCTGTGAGCTCCATTCCTCCCAAGGCCAGGCTCGAGGGTCACAGCAGGGACTGCAGGACACCACGAGCAGCTGAGGAAAGGAGATTTCCTTGAGCACAATCTGAGTTGGGTGCTCGAGGCTTTGTCCCATTGCAGTTGGAATTCCTGCCCCTGCTGGGAAAGCTTTGGTGAAGTTCATATTTTCATTTCCGTGTCGTTTCTGCCTGAGCCCCTCAGTGCGGAGGCATAAACAATTTTTGAATCCATTCTAAATTGAAGTATTTATGATGAAGTATTGAGATTTTAATGATGTCACATTTCATAGATCATGGGGATGCTGGTGTTGTCAAACTAATCCGAGAAAGGGAGAAAAATATCTGTCATCTTTGTCATCACAGCCATCACTTACTCCGAGCACTTTGACACCACAAGACTGATCATTTCCTGAGTGCTCATTTGATCAATTAATTAATGGCAGAAGTGAGGTGTAGCTTATTATTCAATGCGTATAGACACAGTCTTCTCCAGTGTTTTGCAGTGGAACGGTAAATAATTTATCAAGTGGCTTGTTTGTGAATGTTCTGTAATCAATTGAGAATTTTCTGGAAGTGAGGTCCTTATTTTCAGCTGTATTCTCAATCACTCCCGTGAATTTCCTCGCCAATTACTGAAGCTAGAACCTTTTTGGGGAGCTGTCAGCCAAGGCTGAGAGTTTTAATGTCAGCTCTGAGAAACAGATCTTGCATTTATTAGGCTTCGATTCCTATAAATTTGTGGCAAAGTCTTAGATTAGAGTGTGAATTTTGGGTTGAAATTGAGGGGTTTCCTCCCAGCAAATATTGTTCACTGATGCGTTGAGAGCAATTCACACTGGCTGGAACGTGGGCAGGAATTTCACAAGGAAGGAGGGGTGGCAAAATATTTAACTGTGCAAAAATACTCTCTCCAGGCCAGCAAATAACATTGCAAGGAGCAGTGGATGTTCTGTTCCTTTGATCTGAGCCTGGCTTCCAGTTCTGGACATGCATTTTTAAAAAGTGATTTTGAAAGCTCTCCCCGAGAGCGTGGCACACCAGACCACTCCCGGGTTTCCACTGGGTTACACTTGGAGGTTCTGAAAGGGACTAAAAGTGCTTTGGCTTGCAAACATTCCTGCCATTACTGCAGCTGATGCATTAAAGGGAAACAGGTTTGTTCACATCCACACTTCATGCAGGTTTTTTCCCTAAAGTGTGTCCCCCACATGACCCCCTGTAAGAGTTCTCTTTTCCCATCATGGGACCTAAAAGCAGGGCTGAGTTTTCTGATGGGAAAAAAAAAAAAAAGGCCACGACAAAAATAGAAAAAGTTTTCTGTTCTTCATTTCAGCCATGGCTTCCTTTCCTCACAGGTTTCTGACCTGGGCTCTGCCTCTGCCTTGCTCTGTGCTTGGTTTGATGAGCTCCATGCTTTCCGTTCTGTCCCTGTTAGGGACAACCTGTAGGCAGTTTTAATTTAATGTGTTGTGGTCCAGGTTCTTGTTATACGGCTCGGAAGTAAAGGCTGTATTAAAGGACAATGGCTATGAAATAACATCAAAAGAGACCACGAATTTCTGCTCCAAAACGCTGTATTCTTAGTGGTGACACTAAATATCAAATATTTTGATATACAAAGAAGTGGAAAATTATCACAGCAAGACTTGAGGCTGTAAGTGGAAATTATATCCTTAACTGGTGTAAGAAAAACTGCATGAAGTGCTTGCTGTTTCTTACTGTCAATAACACAAGAGGTAGAAAAGAAAAATAGAGCTATTTGCAGAGTTTATAAATCCACTATTGGATAAACAAGTACCTTACCTTTTTCATAAGGTCTTCAGGGGTTTTAAATGAAAGAGAGCTTGAGAGATCCTGCTACTTCCACCTGAAGAAATGTATTAAGTTCACTAAGACCCAAGACAAATCATAGAAAACTGTTTTTTAGAGAGATGAACCACTTTACATATTATTTTAAAAGTCGATTCCTTATCTGCCTTCTCGATTTACACACAGGATAGGAATTTTTCAGATACTTTGTTTCTTATCAGAAATAACCACTCTGTCAAAGGTGTGCTCTAGCACTGACCAACCCTTTATAAAAGGTGTTTTTACTCAGCCTTAGTGCTGCTTACTCTCACCATCTGAAATGCAGAGGGGAAAAAAAAAAAATTACTTCAAGATTTACCTTCATTTTTACTCCTGGACATAGCATTAAAAAAATCCACAGCCCCTCCCTCCAGGGAACTCAAACAATTTTGACCTGTCCTCAAAACAGGCACGTACATTTTGTGGCTACAATAAAGAAAATCCCACATTCAGTTGAATCAGCCCCTTGCATTTTAGGTTAAAGTCCCCTCCCTTCAAAGCAGGAGATAACAATTATTATCTTATTTTTTCTGTCTGTCTCGCAATATTGCTGTGTCTGGAAAGCTGCATTCTGTCCAGGGAAAAGGGAAGTAGAAAACAAACAAACAAACCAAAGAGCCAGTTTTCTGCGTGTGCATGATGATGCGGAGAATTTTGAGCAGTTCCTGGTTTCCTTTTTCGTGCCCTCCTGTCCCAAATGCGTGAGAAAACGCGCTGTAACAGAAGGAGCAGCATTGCTTCCTCTTGTGGCAGGGAACCTTCAAACTGTGATAATATCTCCCAGTACAGTATAATCCAAACTGTGAGAATATCTTTCTTCGTCTTGAGTTGGGAAGCCTCGAGACCATTTCTGGAGCATTCTGAAATGCAGCTCTTTGACACATCTTTAGATTTTTGATCAGCAGGTTCACGTAGAGCAGATTAATTGAGAAATGATTGCAGGCCGTCTTTAGGACACAGGCAATTGAGTGTGCAGCAGGTAAACCTAAAAGGCCTGCAAAGGCAGTCTTTATAAATCCTTTTTTATATATTTTTATTCATTTTGATGGCCAAAACGCACCTGAGCCAACCGATCCTTGTGTGAAATGAATTCATTTCTATTCAGCTCTAAATTTCACCTTATGTTTCCCTATTGAAATTCAGGTCTTTGCATGTTTTGACCTTTTCAGAAAGGCCTGCCTCACTGTGAATTGTGAGTGCATTAGGAAGGTAAACACGCTCAGCACTTGTTATTCAATGAGTTTGCATTTCGAAAGTCATTGTCAATAGGTTAATCCTTTTGTACAGACGGTCTCTTTGGCTAAGAGGCATCTTAAACAAATAAAGGTTTTACCAAAATGCTAATTTTTCGCTCTTCCTGTCAACTGTCAAAGAACAAACCTCGGTGGAGGTCTTAAAATCGGTTGTTTCTAGTTTATATTCCCTTCATGTCAGCACAGTTTGAAAAAGAACTTCTGTATACAGAAGCCTAATCACAGGCTATTTGTTACTCTGCTCGAGAAATCATTAAAACCCAGGATTTTCTTGGAGTGTTTTATGAGGATGAGGGAAAGGGATAAGTTTATCTGGGTTCAACAAATATTTATAAATACCATGAATAAAAAGGACACCGAATTCAGCAGCAGATTGGGGAGGCACTTAGAGAGAAAATAACATATCCCCGATCTGATTAAAAGTCAAGTGTCTCTTGAACTGCATTTCACAACGTTTGCCAAGTGGATATATTTCTGACTATTGGTTAAAACGTGAGAGCAGAAATTAGGGATTCTGGGAGAGAATTGCAATAAAGCGGCTCCTCGCCAGAGTTGTGTGGGCAGAAGTTCAGCAGTAAATAAGGTGAGGCTGTGCGTACGGGTTTTATTTCGCTGGTTGCTGTAAGTGCTCTCACTGCCTCACAGGCTTCCTGCAGATCCTGGATTTCTGCTCGTTTCTGCACCAGAAATGGCAGACAGCAGGACTGCCAGGGAAAATGTCCGTCCACACAAGCTGCCATCAGGGGAGCCAACTGCCGTTTGTAGTTCAACAGTACAATTTGTATTTCAACAGTACAATTTGTATTGTTGAAATACAAAATGCCAGAAACTGAATTTTCCTGGATCACCAATCCACCGAACACACAACCTGGGCTGGTGAGTCAGAGCCACCAAAACTACAGTTTAGACACTTCACTGGCTCTTTCTGGATGTTCCTCACCGTGAGCTGTGCCCAGGTGATGCCCCCTGAATGTGAACATTTCACTTTCAGGGGGATGTCCTGAAATTTCCAACCCCCCACACCCATTTTTCCTCTTTTACACTGGGGACATCCATCTTGTCCAGAAAAGGAGCGAGTTTTCTAGATTTCCTCACACAAAACCAGGGGTTTTTTTTCACACTGAGTTCTTATCTAATCCTTGGCTGTGCATTAAACCTCCTGTTTTACCCAGCGCACTTCAGCAGTCAAACAGAGCTCTCTCCTCAAGATCTGCAGTTCCTATAGATTGTATCTAAATCTTTAATGTGTCCGCCATAAAATATGTATTTCTTGTGAGGTTTATGACTAACGGTGCTTCATTAAGACATGGAAGGTGTTAGAATTACACTTAATATCCGACCAACAAAACAAGGAGCAGCTCCTGGGCTGCTCCAGCAAAGTCCTGTGGGCTGAACATCAGCTGGACCAAAGTCAGGTGCCGTTTGCTGCAGGTGTGATCTATTGCTTTGTCTGCTCTCAGTCTCCATGATTTATGGTTTTTTTCTTGCCCCGACTGACATTTATATATCATCTTTTAATATCCTTCATATCCGCATTTAATTTTTTATTAAATAGCCAGGGCTTCCTAGAGCGTGGCTGGCCGAATGCTAAATGAGTGACTGATTTGGGGGATAATCACGTCAGCGTGTACCTGTGCAAAAGTCCAAGTGCACACCTGAAATCGCGTGCCAGAGCTGGGGCCCAGTTAATGAGGACAGCCGAGAAGGTGCTCATGCTCCTGGGAATAAAAACATGCTGCATGTTGTGCCTAAAAACACTTTTGTGTGCCAGTGGATAGAATTTAAAGATGGGATCTGGGCATGTTATGTTTACCCAAAGAACTTTGGGATATAAAGCATAGATAAAATACTGAACAGAATAGATGGACAGCTGCTTGTTCCATTGTGTCAGGGAATATAATCTTTTTAAAAAACAAAAACAACGATCCAAACTTTTCAAAACTGGTCTCTGAGCAGTTCAAATTATTGTGCAATGTTCCTCTTTTACAAAGTCTTGAAAACTGCTTCGCTTCCATCAGAAGAGAATACAGTAAAGGAAAAAAAAACCTCTAAGGATTCTGAAACTCCCTGGTCCAGCTCCCACCCCGTTCAAATTTCTCCTTGTTCTGTGCACAGAATTTCCAGGATTGGTTTAAGCTCTAATCTGACTTGTTTTGGCCACAGCGAAGACGTGGCAGTGTGAGCATCGTCAGCCCCAGGGCTGCTTCAGTCTGTGCTCGAGGTTCCTGTTGTGTCCAGGGCTGCTCTTGCTGCATCCTCACAGTTAATCCAATCCAACTTTCGTATTTCTGTCTGTTGACAAGTGTCCTGAAAGTATTGGAATCGTACCAACAACTTAAAAATAATCTCAAGCCAGCAAATGAAAAAATTACTCTTTATACTGAAGCTTTCGTGATTCACTCTCACTGCGTAGCTTTTGATCCTCCTCAGGTAGAGCCCATATGTCACAGGCAGGATATATTTGAACCTGGGATATTTTTACAGGTGTTTCTGTTGATCTGTGAAAGGACAGATTTAGAAATGCTTCAGAAATGCAAGGAGCCAAGCTGAGAAATATCTTCATTTCTATCTTTCAAAATTCTGTGGGGATACAAGAGGACCTTCGAACTTGAAACCTAAGGTAGTTAGGGTAGCAGGAAAACTTACAAGATTTAAACTTGGACCCAGGCTAAATTTAATTTTTGGTCAATTTTTAAAGACTTTGTCCGGCCAAGTTCAGGAGCTGTCAATTCTAAAAGTGACAGAAAGTATTTCCCACGTGGGATTTGTCCTGTCCTGTCAGCTCTTTGAGGAACAGGATCCCTCTGTGTCTGACATTGCATTACTAGATGCCAATGTCCATTGTGCCAGTATTTAACGCAATAGATTCAATGCAATATGTTGTGTCTTGGAAGAGCAGCATAGAAACAATGTGGGCAGCGAAAGGCAGCTGAGGGGCCTCTACAGAGAATTCCAGACTGGAAAAAGCTTTTTTTTTTTATTTTTATTTTCTGTGACAGATGCATTCCTCAGTAAAATTAGGGGTTTTCTTTAACTTATTTTACCTTCTTTTTTATTTAATTATTTCGCCTGACTAGATCTGCCGCGAACCACGTGACAGCAGCACAACACTCACTTTACCTTTTTTTTGCTAAGGTAGAAACCTCTGCCCAACACATAACTGTACATTGTGGTTTTAAAATGTCAATTATATAAAAATAAAAATAAAGACCAGGCAATTTTACAATTAGGTCTTTGGTTAAAGACACAGTGTGACAACATCATCAGCTTTTCATGTAATGGTTTTAAAAGCCATCACAGCCTAATTAATATGCTACAATAACAACCAGTCTGTTGCGTTCCCTTCCCTTTCCCTGAGCTTCCCAATCTTTTTTTTCAGGCAGTGATCTCAAGCGCTGCCATACGCAGATTCCTGCCCATGACAGGATTTTGCATACGCCATAAATCACGTGCCAGCTCTGTGGAATCACTTCGCTCTTCCCAGTGAGTGGCAGTGAAGTTTTAAAGGCATTTTGGGAGAATCTGGATTAAAGCCAAGCAGCTGCACCACGATGTCCGGTGTTTTATCCTGGGATGGGCTGTGCTCAGCCTGTCCTGACAAATAACCATTCTCTGGTTGGCCTCCACTCTCCAAGCCCTGAAAAAGCAGAATAAACCGAAGTAGATGGGGCTTTTTTCATGTGGTTAAAGTTCAGCTGGGAAAGAGTAATTAAAGCAGTTGAGAAGCTTTTTAATGATGATCTAAGTCCAGAAGGGAAACTTGATATCCTTCCATTTTAGCAATGAATTCAAGCATTTAATGATCCCTGCAGGGAGAAACGAATCTGAAACAAAAAAAAAAAAAAAAAAATTGACTCTCTTCTTAAACACCTGTGCAGAGCCATGAGTGTTGCGACTCTGGGATGGACAGGAAAGGAAAAGAGCAGGAAAGGAACCCAGGCAGCTCACCTGCACCTGAGAAAATAAAATATTTAACCCCTTAGAGCTGCTGACAAAGATGCTCTTGGCTTGCCAGGAAGTGATGGAAATATTTGGAAATATTTCTCTTCCTTTGCCCCCCGCTCCTCTTTGGTTCTTTAGTGTTAGAGATCTTTTAACTCTAAATGAATAAATTGTCTCTTATGAAACTCAATATTTTAGGAAGTGGAATGGTAAACAGCATCACCATAAAGAATTTTGTTCCTGATTTATGAGAGCAAGAGAGTTTTCAGCTGGCAAGAGGCTAATGCTGCAGAGATTAAATCAATCTTCATTATGGTTGCAAGGAAAAATGTTACAACAATAATAAATCTGAACGTCCAGGAGAGATATTTACTATGGAAATGTTTGCTAAATCAAGATGGAAATAAACCCAAAAGGGTGGAGGACAGCTGCAGTGGAAGCTGATGTTTTACCCAAGTCATTCCTGGTCATCACTGTGTCAATATCTTATCGTGGATTTCCTTGGTGAAAACAGGAAAGCAAAAGATTTTCCTGTTGGATATTCCGACAGAGGACCCCGGAATATTTGGTCAGTGGGGAGAGTTTCTGAGCAGGTATTTAGTGAGATTGAGCTCTCTGAGCTTTCCGGGAGGGCAGGGCAGGGCACGGTGAGAGGGCTGGACTGTCTGTCCATCAGCATTTTCAGGAGTGCTGAGAGGCCTCTGCAGAGATGACTTCTGCCTCCTTAAAATGCGGCCGACGTGTTCTCGCCAACCTGGTGACACACGTGCCCTTAACAAGGTTTGCCAGACCTGCTGCAAGGCACAAACGCCCCGTCAGAACTCCACCAGGCTGGGAACCATGTCAGGTGTGCTCTTGCGCCTTCTTCAAGTCACTCACAGTGATTTGGTGAGTTTAATTTGGTGTCCTCGGCTTGTTTCTGATATCTGTGCTGAGAGGCGTGTCCCTCTTCCACCCTGCGGCGCTTTCAAGGTGATTTGGGCTGTTAAAAAGATGAGGCACCAGAGAGGTGCTTAATTATAGGTAAGTGTGTGAACGGAGTGTGATATAAAGTAATGGAGTTAATAAAAGGACGGTGGCTAACACAATGATGATGGCACCGTGAGTTTGTGATCCATGTCCAGCAGACTTCAGATGCGGTTGACAAAGATCCTGAATTAGCTTTCTAATTAATTGTTTGGAAACAAAATATTTTCGTTTCGCTTTCCCTCCTCCTTTTGCTTGATTGCCACGCTTCCATTTCAATTCCACGTTTCCACTTTCCTGCTCTAATTCGTGTCTTTGCAGTAATCGCTTCTGCTCCTTTTCAAATTTTGCCTCTCCCCTGCAATTCCACGCTGCAGCTGGTGGGCAGCCCCTTCCAGAAAAGCTGTCAGTCATTAGGCACTGCTCTTAACTGGGCATCAGCT
The DNA here is from genome assembly GCF_029207755.1 of Chamaea fasciata. NCBI lineage: Eukaryota > Metazoa > Chordata > Aves > Passeriformes > Sylviidae > Chamaea > Chamaea fasciata. The sequence goes on from NW_027094107.1 coordinate 8,634,134, forward strand.
TCTCCAGTCATCCTCACACCATCTGCTCGTTGAACGTTCCTCGTGGTCCATGGTTTTGGTTCTGTTCAGTTTATCCTTTAAACTGAGGCATCCTGCAAGAGCGATATTATTCTCCTGCTGGGATATTACGGGAGTTATTTTTTTTTCCTCATCTGTTAGTTTGTTAAGTAGCAGCGCACTGTTTGTCCACCAAAGCCGGCTCTGTCTGCTGTGTCGTTCCAGAAGACAAAAGTCATTTGTTTTACGTGGAAGGGCCAAACATTTTTGCAGATAAAAATCTACTATGTTTGCATCATTTCTATTGTGGAGATTTTAACAACATGCCTGTAGGTGATGTGCAGGTGCCACTGGGTTTCCTGAACTTTCACTGTTCCTTGTCTTGTTACTGGTAATTCTGAGATGCAAAAATGATTTTTTTTCCTAGTTTCTCCATCCCTTTAAAATCATGTCATCTCTGATCACTTTTCTTAGATTTTCTGCCTGGCTGGTGTCTCCCTATCTGATAGTGAAATCCAATCGGTATTTCTTCATTTTAGGAAAATGATTTCGTTAAGGATTTACAGAACTGAGGCTTCAAATGTCATTTTATGAAAATATTTGGCCCCTTCCTGTCCTGGAACAAGAAGCTTTTCAGGAGCCCAGGGCCAGGAATTCATTCCCCAGTGCCCTGGGCTGTGCCTGTGCCATGGGAGGGACATGGAGGGAGGAAGGGCCACAGCTCAGATCCTTCTGCTGAGGCTCAGAAAAGCTGCACACCAGGGTTTAGAACAACATTGAGGGCTCCTCTCCTCTCCTCTCCTCTCCTCTCCTCTCCTCTCCTCTCCTCTCCTCTCCTCTCCTCTCCTCTCCTCTCCTCTCCTCTCCTCTCCTCTCCTCTCCTCTCCTCTCCTCTCCTCTCCTCTCCTCTCCTCTCCTCTCCTCTCCTCTCCTCTCCTCTCCTCTCCTCTCCTCTCCTCTCCTCTCCTCTCCTCAAGTCTCAGATGTAATCTCACTTCTCCAGGGAAAGGCTTTGATATCTTCCAGTAGCAAACATCGTTAATCTCTCGATTTTATAAACTTTGTTTGAGCTGAGGGTCCAAGTTCCTTTCGGAGAGGTGAGCAGTGAAATCAGGCCACGAGGAGGCTCCTTGGTGGATGTGCAGTCAGAAGTCACTGAACAGGTTAATTGCCTGTACTTATCTGTTAAAGCAAAGATATAGTGGTTAGGCAAAACACTTTTATACCACTTAATTCTTGACAAAGGTGATGGAGCTTTTCGTTTTCAGATGCACTCGGGTCATGAAACTTTACGGCCCAACAAAATTAAAGTGTCACATCAAGTAATTGTCTTGTTTATTTTTATCTGTGAGAACTGTAGACATTTGAAATCTATGTAAATTAGAAAATATGATAAAACCAAGGGCTTTAACTTTTTCTTACATCCGGAGACACTCCAAACTCTAAAAACTCACTCCTCATTTCAAAATAAAAATCGGGTTGGTACCAATTGCCATTTCACCTGTTATTCCTGACATGCTGCTGAATTTGATCAAAGATTGAAGGTTGCTGTTATTGCGTTGTTCTTCCCTTGAAAGGGGAGTTCTGTTATGAAGGAATTCTAATGACAGGCCCCCAGTTTTCCTCTCGGAAAGTGCTTTGAGGCAGAGGTGGTTTGGTGCTCCTCCCTGGCTGCCAGGGTTAACCCCAGTGGCCACTCAGCCCTCCCTCACTCCCCACTGGTGGGAAGAGGGAGAACTGGGGGGTACAAGTGAGGGAACTCACCTGCTGAGATAAAGACGGTTTGATAAGTGAAGCAAAAGTCAGGCCAGAAAACCAAGGAATTCATCCCCGCCTTCCCCAGGGCAGGCAGGGGCTCAGCCCCCCCAGGACAGCAGGAATGACAGTGACTCGGGCAGACAAACACACTGCAAATGCCCCCTGCCTCCTCCTCCTCCTGCAGCTGTACTGCTGAGCGTGGTGTGGGACATCCCTGACACCCTCTGGGGTCACCTGTCCTGCCTGTGTCCCCTCCCAGCTCCACTTCATCCCCACCCTGCTCACGGCTGCGAGAGGGGCAGAGGTTTGGCTGTGCCAGCCCTGCCCAGGACTAACAGAGCATCTCTGGGTTATCAGCACAGGCCAGGTCACCTCTGAGTTATCAACACAGGGCAGGTCACCTCTGAGTTATCAACAGAGCCCCTCTGAGTTATCAGCACAGGTCAGGTCACCTCTGAGTTACCCACACTGGTCAGGTCATCTCTGAGTTATCAACAGAGGTCAGGTCACCTCTGAGTTACCCACACTGGTCAGGTCATCTCTGAGTTATCAACAGAGCATCTCTGAGTTATCAGCACAGGTCAGGTCACCTCTGAGTTATCAACAGAGGTCAGGTCACCTCTGAGTTATCAACAGAGCCCCTCTGAGTTACCAACACAAGTCAGTTCACCTCTGAGTTACCAACACTGTTCACCTGTGAGTTACCAGCACTGTTCACCTGTGAGTTACCAGCCCAGCTCTGGTAAAAACCCCAAAGCACAGCCCCGTGGCAGGCGCTGTGACCCCACAGCCAGCACTCCAGTGCTGGAGTGCTGAGAGACAGCAGTGAGCTGAAATCTTGGCCAGGCATTATTCTCTCCATGTAATTCTCTCTTGCTCATACGCTTAAGGAACCGAAATGTGGGATAATGCACTTTATTAAGTTTTCTAACATCAATTATTTGCTAACTTGCGGGGTGGTTTTCCCCTAGTGCTGCGCTAATTCATCTGCCAAGCCAAGGGTTAAATACCAGAGTACTTCCAATGAAATTAGACTAATTAACTTAACAACTAAATGGCTTCGTGCTGGAAGGAGCAAGCTGAGATATCCTTCCCTTTTTTAGTCAAGAACATGAGAAAATCGGGTGTTTTAAGAAAAGCTGTAGGATATAAAAGGATGGATGTGCCTCAAACACTTGCAACCTACCTTTTCTTCAAAGAGTAATTTGCATGGAGACAATGTAAATTCACAGTTTGTCCTCCAGTTTGGATCTGGTGGCAGGTACCAGAAGTGTCTTGTCTACAGCAGCTCTGGCCTTCTAAGTGCCAGCATTTGGCAATGCTGGTTTTTTATCAGGTGCACATGTGTTACAATATCCTGAAGGCTTTCAACTTATTTTAACTTTTTTATTCATTCTAAAAGCACTTTTCTATTTTTTTTAATTTTTTTTTTTAGAATTTTGGCAGAACCAGTTTTCTTTGAATTATTACAGAACAAACAGTTAGTGGCAGGTAAATTATTCAGAAGAAATTAAGTAGTACCAGAGAATTCAAAAAGACCTTTTGGCTTTCTTTGTTGTAAATTTGCAGAAGTAATGCAGCTGTAGGATTAGAAATGAAATTTGAATAGTAATACATTATTTACTCTCCTGCTGTCTGATGAAACTTTTTCTTTGTATCTCTTCCTAAGACTTTCTCTCAGCCAATTAGTTCATTCAAAAAAGTAGAGATTTTTTTTTGCATTTTTGAAAAACAAAAAAGAGAGAGGAAAAAATGAGATGCAATATTTAAATCAAAAAGGTGTGAAGTCAAGAACTGATTTTGGCTTACGATTTTATTTTTCACTGACTATATTTTCTTTCATTCTCTCAGTGCATTGTAGTGTAAATCATTCTCCATACCTCTCTGCCTAGAAAGGTTAATAATAAAAACCATTCAGAAAGAATCAGAGTATTGAATGAAAAGGTGAAGATTAATTTCCAGCCCTTCCCTCTCCCTCCCACCTTTCCATTTAAAGCTAAAACGAGTCTTCCAGGCGTTCTAAATTATTTACTTTTCCCAAACCCGGATTTTTCAGCAGCACCAGTCCCTTTTCTCCTCTTTCTCCCCGCTCTGGATGCAGTTTTAACCTGCACAGAGTTGATGCTCAGCTCTTGACCCCTGCGGCTCTCCCCACAGGCTTCCCTAGGCCCGAAACAGGTCGGGCAGGTCAGGCTTTGCCTCCTTCTTGGGGAATACTTCAGGAATTCTTCAGGACACTCACTTTGGGCCGCAGAAGCCACAGCCAAGGCCAGGGCGAGGGAGGAGCCCAGCCTTGCAGGCTCTGTGCTGGTGTCTCTGCTCACACGGGATTTCTGGAGGCAGCCAGGAGTCCCCATCCGGACACTCCAAACCGGAAAAACTCATCCCTCGTTTCAGGATAAGAATAGTCTCGGTACCGATTGCCATTTCACTTGTTGTTCCTGATATGTTGCTAAATTTGATTAAAGATTGAAGGTTAATATTATGGCATTATTCTTTCCTTGAAAGGAACGGAATTCCTTTGCCGTTGTTCTTTCCTCGAAAGGTGGAAAGGTGCATTCCTGACCCGCGTGTGCTGCAGCCCGAGCGGGTTTTGTTGAGTTGGGGCTGCTGTAAAGCACCAACCACACCTTTAAAAAGCAGAAAATCAGAGTGTGGTGTCCCAGAGCCCTGCCAGGGAGATCACAGCTCCCCTGAGCTCAGCCAGGGAGGAAACTGCTGCCAGGTGATGCTGTTGTACACCACAACCACACAGACCCCGAGATTCAGGCTGAAAACAACTCCTTCATTTTTGGGATGTGTCTCCCTTTTATACCATTTCACACAGACCAATCGGATCGGTGACACAAAGACAAACCTCTTCACTCACACTGGTCGGAGCAGAGGGACAGCAAGAAGTCCCTCCTAGGGAAAGGAATGAAAAACAAAGTTACAGCTACAAAAACATTTCTCCTGTTCACAGAAAATTCCCTGAGGAAAGGATTTCCGAAAACCAAAACACCCCAGGCACGGAGCGGGGCTACAGCCAGGTGGTTTCTGCTGCAGGTACAGCAGGTGGAATTGGAATTGTGAAGGTGTGAGTGAGGAGTAGGTGACTTCATGAGACAGAAGAGTGGTTTGGGTTGAAGAGGGACTCTTTAACGGCTGGGGTGTCGGCACTTTATTGCAGTTATGTCTTAGTCCTGCCCTGACAAAGCACGGGGAGTTCCCAGTCCCTGTGTGGAATTAGCGTGCAATTAGTCCCCCGTTGCCTTTGCAAGTGTGAGCGGAGGATTTCTCAGCGCACCAGCCTGACTTCCCTGGCTCTGCGGCTGGTGCATCTCACATTTCAGCTAAAACACCAGAGCTCTGAGTAACCAGCTCCTCACCCACCATCAGCCCAGGAAGAGCAGCAGCTCTCCCTGCAGCAGGGAGCACTCGAAGCAGAAATTCCTGAGGCACAAAACGATGTAGAAGGCGTTGGTTCCCCCGGATGCTCTCACAGAGTGATCAAGAGGCTTTCCTTTGGCCAATACATTCGCTCGCTCCCTTTTGGAGAGTCGCCCTTCATTTATTCTTTCCCTTTGGAAGTACTTTGGAGTGCAAATTACTGCTATCAGGAGCCCTGAACTGAGAGGCTATTATTCTCCATGCTCAGATTAAATTAATTTTGAACAGTTTAATGCAGCATGTCCGAGCTGCAAGTCCAAGTGGTGTCAAATCTATTTCTCTGCTTTTTTAAGCTGCACCTTCAAGGGCACTATGATTCATGGTAAATGTGTTCTTCTAATGTCTTTTGCTAGGCATTATTATTTTCTTGCATTTGCAAGTCATGAGGATAAAATGTTAACTGTTTTCTTCCTAAAATTATGTGAAGAATGCACAATTTCATTCCAGACTTTTTTTTTTCCCCCTCCTCAAGATTATTATATTTGCTTCCTGTGCGTGAAATAAAGGAAAAGTAGAAAAATAGTCACAACGAAATCAAGAAATTCTTTTTTAAAGTGTCTAAAGGGGAGAAAGGAGTCACTATAGGATCCTGCAACATCATCACTGCATTAGCAAGGAATAATCTTTATCAGGGTCTCTGCAATAAAATTAAGGACTTTTTAGTGACTGGCAACATAACTCTGTTTTTGTTTTTTGCCAAGGTGCAGAAACAAAGCATGAGATAAATCTTTCCAAGCTTTACTTTCCAAGCTGAAGCCTTCAGCTCTGCCCTGCTTTGGTGGCCAAGGCTGGTTGGGGGTGGTGGTGGAGATCGCCCACACGGTTCTGAACCCCAAACGCCCAGGGCGTGGCACTCAGGTTTGCCCAGAGTGGGCTTCGTGATGCTCAGAGCTGCTCTCTGTGAAAGGGGCCCTGATGGCCAAACGCACTCCCAAAGGCAGGTTTTCGGAGGCGTTCTGTGGCTCAGCAGTCGCCACTCCTGTTTCTGGTTTTGCACTCTGGGGTATTGCTGTATCCTGGTCTTTAGGTGGCTCCAGCTCCGCCTGGTGTGCCGAATGTCACACGGGCAGATGGTGTCCCCGTTTTAACTTCGTCTCGTATGTCAGGGAATTGTTGTTGCTTTCCCGATCATACGTGTCTCTGAAACTGGGATCACACCGCTATGAAGTGCACTTGCATATTCATAAACAGCTTTTTGGCTCTTGTGTGTCCTCTCTCCAACCTGGGGTGTGTACACAGTTAAATTGTAAACGTGAGGGCAGTGTCTCCATCTGACAGCTGAGGGCACCTGGGTGAAAAAGAACAAGTCATGGTGAGATCTCCTTTAGGAACTGGAAAAAAGGGAATATGGAATTCTGCCTGTTAAAAAAAGCACCTTTTCGGAGAGTGCCAAGGATGGATTTCTTCTGAAAATTCCTGTTGAATTTTTATGGGCTGAAAGGTAACAACTTCCATGTTGAGCAATGTAAGAAATGTAAGACAGAAAAAAATCTGTTCTGTAAGTGATGCAATACAGATTGCCAAGATCTTGTCCTACATTAATTGCTTAAGAAATAGTCATTTACCTGTTCTGTACAATTAACTACATTTATTTTAACAGATGACATCACCAGTGATACAGCTCTCCTGGGATGAATACCATTCTGTTGTTTTTGAGATGTTTATTGAGTGTCTTCTTAGCTTAGCCTATAAAAAACCTCTATCGAGAGGTTTTTCTGTTGCTTTCATTAAGTTTCACATCAGTAAGTTGGGTTTTATCTATTCAATAGCTGGATTACATAGTCCTGGGTATATTTTCACCTAGAGCTGGGATATTTGCAATCCTTCAGGGGCAAAGATGAACCACGTAACAGGTGTGTGTTGCCATCATCACCAGGCAGTTATTTCAGCCACCACACATCTTGTGTGTATATCAGGGTGAATAATATTTCCAAAACACCACAATCATTCGTTGCATCGGAACCTCTGTGACATCCCTTTGTTTTTCTTTCCCCTCTCTTGCTGGGGTGTTTCATTTATCTTGGGCTGTTTCTGAACCAGGAGCACATCGGACAAACTTCTCTCTGCAGCTCCAGGTGCACGGTGGAGCCCCTGGGTAATTTGGCAGCATTAATTTGGGACGTTAATTGCTCAGAGCAGGGAAGTTCAGAGGGCACTTTGGGTGCTGTGAGTGCAGAGAAGAGTGATGTGCATCACACCAGGACCAGGGTGTGTGGGATATGACATTGCCATGAGGGATCTGCTGCTGTCAGGAAGGTCAAGGCACAGCAGGCAGAGAATTCCAGGCTTGGGAGACAGTGACTGAGAACAAAACCAAGGCACCAATATCCTGGTAGGATCCCTGGTATTCATAATTTTAAAGAACAGCAGAAAAATAAAATGAGGCCACAACATGAAAAATTACAGCGGTGCTTATCAGGGAGAGAGATGTCAGAGGAGCAGCAGGAACTGTGACATTGATGAAGCAAAATGAGATAATGGAAAATGAGCCTGGGATTCATCCTTATTGGAGTTGCTGTGAGTGATTTTCCTATTCCACCAGAAGTTTTGAAATTTACTTTTTTTGAATTCTTCTATCCAGCTGGAAACCTTTTTGCACATTTAAAAGAATTTGGGCCATTTCTGACCCACGACTGAGCTACGCTTCCTGCTCTGGAGTTCTTCCTGCAGTAACTCCATCATCTTCTTGTTCAGGCCCTGCCTGAAAGCACAAAACCAAATGTGCCCATAGGCACATCTGTGCTGAAATCTGGCTATGCCAGAGACCAGGCCCTGGGGTAAATTATGGGATGGAGACAGGCTCACCTGTGGGAATCTCAGTGCAAAAGGGCACTCAGGCACCAGCTGCATTTCCATGACCCTGTATAATTCCTGTGCTGTTAATGTGGGCTGAGTCTGATTTATAGCAGCAATTTTCACAGGGCCTTGGTGAGCTCTGTGCCATTTTCAAAGGTTTGGTCTCTAGCAGCAGCATAATGAAATCGCTAATATGATCAGAAATTCCCTAACAAGATAAACAGTGTTCTCATCCCTCTTGCTGTCGCTGGCAGGGCTGGAAATGCTCTCCCCCCTCCCCAGCAGCCTGCTCCTGCCCCACAGGGGTGTGGGTTTGGCAGCTGCAGGAGCCTTGTGCCAAGCCTGAGGATGCATTTTTCACGTCTCATGTGTGGCTAAAGGGGTCTGGTGCCAGGTCTGAGGATGCATTTTTCACGTCTCATGTTTTGGTGAGCGGGTCCGGTGCCAATCCTGAGAATGCATTTTTCATTTTTCATTTCTCCGGTGTGGGTTTGTGGCTCTGGGGTGGGCTGTGGGAGAGCCCAGCCACTCTGTTATGTAAATGGGACGTGATCTGTGAGCAGTTTTCAGTCACTGTGGCACGCTCAGGAGCGCAGCTTTGCACAAATCCCTCCAAAGATCGACTCGCAAGGTCATGTGAGAGCACTTAATCACGGAGAGAGATTGTTTCTGCTGCTGACATCTGAGCAGAAACACGCAGCTCAGTCCTTACAGCCACCAGTGAATGCCCCTTTGGCAGCTCACCAAACACTGAGGCTCTGCCCTAGCGTGAACTTGAAACCAAAAGTTATTTTGGTGCTCTGGAATAAATACCAAGAAGGCAAAAATCCCCCCCAAAAATATGAAAAATATGAAAATTACACGAGCAGAAAACAGTCACGCTGACTTTAAACGGCATGACACTGCATTGGGAGCTTTGAATAACACATCCCTTCAGAGAGTGGCTGGGGGAGTCTGTGAAAATGGTGCTTCAACAGAAGTCATGAGGAAATGAGTTTCAGGACATGCAGGATCTCATGGTTTGGACTGTGAGTTCTGAGAGGAACATTCCTGTCTTCTGAAAATATGAAGTCCTGTCCCTTTCCCTGAATGACATTCAAGGCTTTTCACTAAAATCTGTTCCACTTTATCCTTGTTCAAAGTGCACGGCCCAGCCCATTCTGTTCCGTTTCCATTGATGACCACATTTCAGCAGTGCAGCACCAACAGAATTGCTTCATACCCAACATTCCTAAGGGGACAACCCTTCAAAGCATGAATAAATAAAGAACAGGTTGTGACATCCAATCTCTCTCCATTATCTTACCAACCTCAACAGCTGCTTGCGAGTGGAATGGAATTTCAGCTTGGCTGAGTGCTTTGCCCCCATTATTTTATTGTTCCACACAAATTGATGCAGACTTTGGAGAGCCAGGTTTGTACTGACTGCAGCTCCCTGCTCCCGGGCTCTGAAATCCCTCTGAATGGGGGAAACCTGAAATAACCAACCCTCTTGTCAGCTGCAGGCCAGAACTGCCAATGGAATGAATCATGGCTTTGCAATTTAAAGAAACAAACTCCAGCAGCTCGATCCAGTACCAGCAGAAAGTGACAGGAGAAGCTTGGCTGGAAGTTAAAAATTCTTCCAGCTGGAAAAAAAAAAAACATGAATTGCTGCTTTGTTAAAACTTCCTGAGGGAGAGTAAATCCTCTGCTGGAATTCTGGAAACTTAGATTTGAGATTTTAGTATGTAGCAATCCATGTGAGCCATGGAGGGCTTTGGGCGTTGTCTGGGTCCTTCTTCTTTTCTTTTTTCTTGTGTTTGGGGGGTTTTCTGTAATTGGTTGATGGAGCCCGCATTGCAGACTTCAAGTAGTTGGCTTTTGGGTTTAAAATAAAAATAATTTAGTTGGCATCTCAAAATTGGACAGATTTTCCTTGAAAGGACCTGGTAGAGATAGAGAAGTTCTCCGTTTTACCTCATTTCCCTGACTTGCCAGTTAGAGCTCATGGCTCGTGAGTCTGTAAATAGATAAAAAATAATAAACATCCAAATCCGATCATGAAACCCCCATTTCCCGTGTATTAATCCCAACCTTGGCAAGGAAAAAAGGAGCAAGGGCCCTCACGATGCTCCTGTCAGTCTTTACTGTGGATTATCTGTATTTCCCAGAAAGCTGTGGCTGGTTTTTAGCTGATGTCAGGAGGCAGCAGGGCTGCTGGTGGTGGGCCATGGCAGGGAGGTTCATTCCCAATTTGTGATATCCCTCCCTGCTTCCCACAGTATTTTTCTGTGCTGACAGAATGAATAGGAAATGGGAGACAAATCTGAAGGCAGGCCTGGCTGAACATGACATTCAGAAAAATGTACCTGGATCCTACAGGAATGAACCCAGACTGACTCTTGTCACTTTTTATCAGCCTTGGAAAGGAAAGGGAATGAGAAACTTACCTTGCTGACTATATTTTTAATATCTTCTTGAAAAGGGATCTGAGTCAACTTTGTCCCCCTTTCACAAACCTATTTTAGCTCCTAATTCTGCATCCAAAGATAAGAATGAAATGTGTTGTTTAATAAGAAGAAAAATAGCTTCAAAGTACCAGTTATACAATAAAAAAGCAGAATCTTAAAGCTAAAAAAGCCCCCTGTGCATAGAGGTTTATTTTAAAAACATTGTGAACTGTTGTCTCTCATCACGCAGCATAGAGAGTACATTGAACACCTACAAAAGATCAAAGAACTTCAATATTCTGTCGATTCTGCATTTTCAGCCTAACTACTACATCAAATAAATTATTCTCTGGCATTTGTTTGAATGCGAAGTACAGTAATCAGGGCTCTAAAGCTAATCTGATTAAGTGGTTTATTTCACAAAAGCTGTCCTATCTCTTTTGCACTGAAGATTAGCCAAAAACCCTCAATGTTCCTCTTTCACCAATTTAAAATTCAGGAATATTATCTAATAATTTTATTACTGACAGAGACTGTACCCTGCCCCTCTTTCGAAATACTCAATGCAGCCAAAGCAAACAAATGGGTTTCTTGTGTTTGAAAGAGGCACGATGACGGGGCTGCTAAATTGCTGTAGAATTAGTGAAAGCCTAATCTTTTTCACGAGCAAGTGTTGTAAAAAAGCTGCAGGTAGAGTAATTTCCCTCCGTATTATTTTTGGGGCTTATGCTCTGAATATAAATGCAATGAAAATGCAAATGAATTGCTGGATTATTTAAAATATGCATAACAGGCAGCTATTCTTTTAGAGGGAAATTTGCTTTCCTTTCTCATCGCCCATCTGGTTTGTTGTCTTGTACATATATTTGTTTAAGATTTATATAAAAAACCCCCTTTAGATTTTGGGCATCGCATGCATAAAATAAAAGTGCCTGCGGTTCTGAGTCTTTTGAAATTCCTCTTGGAAGACAGGAATTTGCCTGTGCTCTTCCAATATTCATAACGCTACTCCAGCATGGCAGCACGTTGCACAGAGTCCCTCATTCTTTCGGCTCCAAATGGAGATACTTGGAGTTTTATATTCCTTCCTTCTCCCCTTAAATTGAGAAGCAGGAAGTCCAGCCCACTCATTTTGTTAAAAACCACTAATTCTACATTTATATGTCATGAAATATGGTTTGGTTTTCCTCAGTATCATTTCCTACTTGTATTTGTCAACTTGGTGTAAATTAGGGCTCTTGGTTATGTAATCTATCCCTTTTTAAGTCTATTAATTTGTTCTGAACGTGGTCTTTTAGAAAGATATTTTTAAATCAGCATAATTTCTTTTATGTTTGGCTCTCATGTCCCAGGGGCTAATGTGGAAAACACTCCACAAAATCCCGTGGCTTTGTGTTTTCTGCAGAACCGGCAGATGATTGCAATGATCCCTTTGGCCAGGAAAACTTGTGAATGCATTTCCTGGGATCCTGAACGAGGAGCTGCTCTCTCTGTCCAAATCTGGGCACGTGTGCTCTCAGTGAGCTGAGGTTCTATTCTGCAGCAGATCATTTCATTTCATTATAGAGATTAACAGTATTTCCTGCTCTGAATCGGCTCCCAGGTTTTTTTTATCCAGATGCAGACAGAAACAGGTTTTCACAGAATTTTTTCCTTTTCTGGCCTACCAGTGCTGTTCTCTGTATACTTTTGGTATAAAACAAAAAAAAAAGAGAAGTTTTAAAATAGGTGTGCTTCAGGTGAATATTTGGCTGTCTAACAGAAGTCACTTTGGTTCCAGTTTGACGCCTCGCTGTGTTAGCATGGCCAGTTTCTTCTGGACAACTACACAATTTGATAAAAACCTGTTGAGGAGTTTCAGTGTTAGTCCTACGAGTCTCTTTTCTCTCTAGATTAAATATTGAGAAATAAACCAAAATATGTAAATACAGTATACCCCAAAGCAAAAAAGTAATTTCCAACACAGATGGGTTTCAGGAGGTCTGCTGCCAAAGACTTTAAAATCCTGGTGCCAGGGGGCGATTTGCTTGCAAAAGAAGAAAAAGTGCATCCAATTACCCTCATGAAATGATGAGTTCTGCTCCCAGATCTGCCATTGAATGGGGCCTTTGAAATGGAGGTGCAAGCAATGGACATCTCCGTTCTCACACTCCTGGGGTTCTGACAGATCCAGCGTGTCCTGTTTCTCTGTGTCCCCTCAATATGAGGGCAACAACTATAAAGGATCATAACCTGACCAGCAGTACTCTGCAGGTAAAAATTAGCAATTTTTTTTTTCTCTAGATATGCTCTGCAGTCATTAAATTTAACCTTTAACGTGCTACAGGGAGGGTTTCACTCCATCCCAGAATGTTCTGGGCTCGCTGAGGTCGGGGCTGTGCAGTTTAACATCAGCCAGGGAGCAAAGGCAGAGCAGCACAAGGGTTTGTGGGGCTGCACTCATTTGGCATATCTGCACTGGATCTGCCCTTCCCCTGGGGAAATGAGCCGGGCTTGGCGTCTCCATTGCTCTCCTATAGCAAATTCAGGATATTTCCATGCAGGGGGAGGTTCTGGATAAGTTTATTCCAATTTTACATAAATATAATATAATATAATATGACATATAATATCATCTAGAAGGAAATTCTGGTTTCCTTAAACTCTCATAGGATCTTCAGAGTTTTCATTGGAATCATCCAAGTCCACAGAAATCCTGAAGGAACTGATGGAAACTGGTTCTTTAATCCTCACCTTAAAGAATGATTTCCTGCGTTTCTTTACGGCTCAATTTGTCATTTCATGGAGTCTGCTGGCAACATGATTTAAGGGTCTAGCAGACACTTTAACCTCTTCATAGCAAGTTTCACAAACTCCTTTTCCATCCTCTCTCCTTGATAGGACCAGAACACGCACTAAATCTTATTTCATTCTGCGGTTTTTGGAGTTACCCTCAAAACATGATTAATTTCTTTTTGTCTGAACCTAATAAGGCAGGTTCCACTGAAAGATGACTGGGGTGGTTATCTAAAAGACAGAAAAAAATCTCAAGTTCCACCTGCCCAGGCTCACTAGGCTCCTGTCCAGGTGAAATAAACAAAATTTCCTTTCATGAACAGAAACAAAATACTCTGAAGTAAACGTTGGACCGTCTGTAACATTTTCAAAAAAGCAAAATTTTAAGGCCATGAAATAGATTTGACTTAAATACTGTAAGGGCTCAAAGAAAAACCAATTGACTCGAGTTAAAAACTTTCTCCTATTCCATTAACCATCTCCCCACTCTTGATTTGGATTTTCCCAATGTGAGTTACTAGCAAATCTCTGAAATAGTTTGTAATATATATTTGGAAAGTATTATGTAATGTTTTTTATTATTATAGATATTATAATATATATTATATTATAATGTCTATAATAAATATTATAAATATATTATTATGTATTATTATTATATCTATTACAAATAACTATATATTATTAAAGTACAAATGTATTTAGACTTTGAGGTGCTGAAATGTGGAGGGAAGCAGATGGCATCCCATGATTTCCTCAGCTTTCATCTGCTGCTTTGAGCAGCTCCTCACTCAGAGTTTCCCTGCACGCAGGGACCTGCCCCAGCACTGGAGCCAAATTCACCATTGGGTAAATTGTCCCAAATTCACCATTGGGGAAATTGTCCCGAATTCACCATTGGGGAAATTGTCCCAAATTCACCATTGGGTAAATTGTCCTGAATTCACCATTGGGGAAATTGTCCCGAATTCACCATTGGGTAAATTGTACCAAATTCAGCATTGGGGAAATTGTCCCAAATTCACCATTAGGTAAATTGTCCCGAATTCACCATTGGGGAAATTGTCCCGAATTCACCATTGGGGAAATTGTCCCGAATTCACCATTGGGGAAATTGTACCAAATTTCCGTGGGTGCTGCTAGGAAGGCGCCAACAACAGCTGCAGAGCTCCTCTTTTGCAGCCCTGGTGGCCAGGCTGTGCCTGAAACACCTCCCAAAAATAAAATAAAATAAAAGAATAAACCACCAAGCCCTCCCACAGGAATTCTGCAGCCCACCCACGTGGTGATGTCAGAGGTAATTATTTAATGAGCAGACAGAAAATGAAAAGCGCTGTGGAGCGGCTGCTGTCAGAAATCTTTACAATTTGACTTTGCAATTAGATCACCTCAGCCCCGCATTCCCCTTCTGCTCAGGGCAGGAACACTCAGGGAATACTCCAAACCCACCAAGGCAGCGATGGCATTAATTACTTGCAAATGTAATTAAGAAAAACAACCCTGGTGATCTCTGATGATCGTGGAGTATCTATTTACTAGAGGAAATGGGGTGTAGGACTGAAAATGTGGCATTTTAGGATCTGGTTTGATATGTCGGTTCTAAATGGTGTTACAAGTTCTTGCTCTTCAGACAAGGGATGGGAATGACTGGATTCTGGAATTCTGGCCTCGTTTAAAGCAGCACTCAAACACCCTCTGACTTCTCCAGACAAAGTTTCACCCTCAGCCCCTTGCCAAAAGCTGTAGAGGGAGTAGCTGTCACAGAAGAGAACTCAGGAGGATTCTGCTTAGAGCTGTGCAGAATATTTTTAGTGGAAATCAGAGATCTTTAAAATGTTCCAGCTCCCAAGCAAAGACCTGAGAGTGGATGGATTTTGAAATCCATATTAATAAAAAAAGTGCGTGAGATCTTAAAAAAATATTCATATCCTGATGAAAAAACTTTTGATCTCACATTTTATTTATGGGGTTTTTTTTTTTCAGCTGTTTTATTTCTTAGCCAAACTTGGAAGCCAGGAATGAAAAAAAAAAAAATCTCAGTGATTTTTCATACCATTCAATCTTCAGTTCATTTATGCAACCCCTTGACCACGACTTGTTCTTATTTCAAATGGGCTCAGGGCATTTCAGTCCACAGTTGTTCTAAGGGAATATTTACCTTCATATTTCTCTTATTTTTGGTTTGCTGTTGTTTTTTGGGTTTTTTTTTTTCCTGGGCTGTGCAATTTCATGATATTTAACACAGATTGCTAGTGGCTGCTGCCAGAGGTGATTTTTTCCTTTTTTCACGAAATCCTGCACGTAAAGAGAGTGATGCTCCAGTGGCAGCAGTGTAAGCACAACTTTGGGTTGAACAAAACCACGAACGCGGGAGAACAGCAATGAAATAATCTTTGTTTAAACTGGCCCTTAAGGAGAGATTCAATCGGAATAGACGAACAGGTGTTGCTCAAGAAATAGTTTGTGATTTGACCTCTGAATTTTGGGGACTCTTTGCCTGAGAACTTTTCGCCCACACACCTTCCAGACCACGCACCAATTCTTCCCTGAAACCTTTTTAAAGCAGTTGAAGCACGAGCGGCAAGGGCCGGATCCGTCCACAGCTTTCGGGCAGGGTTTGCAGAGATCTCTGAAACTGCCTGCTGCTTGCCTCAGAGTCCTGCAAGGATTATTTTTAATTTCTGTGAGGCAGCTCCAGCCCTCACTGCCAGCAGACCGTCTGGCACATCTGGGACACTCTGAATTATTCTGGGGCTTCTTGTCAAGTTTCTTCTTTCACGAGAAGGGATTGAACATACACCCATAATTAATGCATGAGAAGTCTGATATTAATAGATGAACTTTCTGTGCACCTTTTGTGTATTTTACCCACCCACTTAGGCAGTCATAAAGAGACAGAAACTAGAGGGAAGATTATTCTCAGCTGGAATAATTTAAAAGATATTGGAAAGATTTTAAAATTGGAAGCTTTTTAAAAAAAATTTTATTTTAATATTATTTTAAAAAAATATTTCTTAAAAATTAAAATACAGTGGGTAGCACACCTAGAGACTGGAAGTATTTATCTGACAGTAAAAGTACAGGAATTGTGGAATAGCACACAGTCATTATTAGAAAATAATTAGAAATAACAGTTATAAAATAATTCAAGAGCATTTGGGCTCAGGGATTGTGTTGTTATTGAGTAAAGCGATTTCCTCATCTGCTGGACTTAACTCTGAAAGGTTAGCCAGGACATTTCAAACAAGTAACAAAAACAGGTGGAAAAATGAGTTTAATTAGAAACACCCCCCAAAATCTGGCTACATGCTGCTTGTGTCCTTAGTAATCCCTTAATGGACAAAGAGAAAAGGAAACTCGCTTTGTCACCCGCTCAGTCTTCCCGAACATCTGGAAAAGGTTTAAACTGCACAGTTGTTTCACAGCTGCCTGAGAGCAAAAGAAACAGTTTCCACATCTCGTGGGGGAAAGGTAAGCTGGAGAACACCTCTGGAGTACTCTGGAAATACAGAGAAACACTGAAATGAAACAAAAACCAAACAAAAAACCAAACAACAAAAATAGCAAAAGCAGCTACAAACGAACCAAAAAAAAAAAAAAACAAACGCCAAGTATTTTCAGAAGGTTTTAGCTTGGACCTAAGACAGTATTTGGAAAGAGCTCAGCACAACATAGTAAGACCTGTAACAATGTAAGTTTTAAACTTCAGGTGTGTTCAGTTCTGGCCAGTTTTTGGTGGTAGTGGGGTATATAAAACATAGATATTTTGTGGTGGGGGAGTTATATAAAATATAGATACTTTGTGGTGGGGGCTGTAGAAAATACAGATATTTTGTGGTGGGGGATATATAAAATATAGATATTTTGTGGTGGGAGGATATATAAAATATAGATATTTTGTGGTGGGAGGATATATAAAATATAGATATTTTGTGGTGGGGGGGTATATAAAATACAGATGTTTTGTGGTGGGGGATATAGAAGATATGGCAGCTGCAACAGTGCATCCCTCCCGTGCATGCAGGGCTGCATCCCTCCCGTGCATGCAGCTGCAATGCTCCCATGCCCAGCCCTGGGTCAGGCTGTGGGTCAGAAATGCAGCCGGGCTTTGATGGGAGCACGGGGCTGCAGTGATGGGTTGAGCCGATATCGCCGAGGTGGGGAAGGTTTATGTCCGAACAGAACGGGCAGGCAAGGAGATAAAACAACCCCGTGCTCCGTGTCAGCGAGGAATGTGCAATGCGTGAGGAAGTGCGTGGAATTGTAAAAAGGAATGAAGGAGTTTCCTCTCCAGCACTGCAGCCTGGGTATAAAATCTGTTGTTTACCGCTTGTTTCAAGACTTCGGGATATATTTTCTTCCGCTTTTCATCTGTGTTTTATTGGGGCATATGGAGGCTGGTTGAAACCTCAGTTCCTCACACACTCAGGGCTCTGTGTCGTGGTAACGATGCCTGCAGTGGGAACGGCAGCGATATTACCAGCCATGGCTTTGAGGAGCCTGATTCCCAGACTTCCCTGCACTTCCATTTAAAAAGTTCATGCATCTTTAATGGTGAGGATCACGCTGCAATTAAACACCTCAGCAGCAGCAGGGGGGCTGTGCCAAGGAGCAGCCTGCGCAGGATTTTATTTATCCCTGACAGGAGGCATCAGGTTCGGGCTGTCCCTGGCTCCTCAGAGCTGGCAGCAGCCTCAGGAGATCTGCCAGTCCATTCCTTAACCCCGCATCAATTCAACCAAAATTGGCCCTGAGTAATACCCGCTAAACTTTAAGCTCTGCTTAAAAGGAAAGCAAACAAACAAAGGCAAAAAACTAATAAGAAATCGCTTCTATTAACTCATACGTAAATGTTTATTTAGGGGACAAGAAGTGAGAGGTTGCATTGGGGTTTTTTAATAACAAACTGACCTGAAGTTTATCCTTTCCTCTCTCTGACTTTACCGGCTGTTTTGGGTGTCAAGTTCACGTGCTGTTGGGTGTTTATCCACCCTCCTGTGAGGTTATCACATCGTCCACATCAATACTCTGTGCAGGACAGCAGAGCAGTGAAATGTTCAGCCCTTTGCTAAGTCAGATTTTGCCACTTTTTAGACTTTTTGGATATTTCAGTGTTTTTCTTAAACCGAATTTTCAAATTGCACTTGTGTATTATTTCTAGTTGAAGTCTCCTTGAGGCCATTTGGATATTGATGAACGTGAATTTAAACATCCACTTTGGTGTCTTTTTTGTAACGTGATGAATGAAACAAGAAGCAAGTATAGTGCTTTGCTCAGCTAAAAGGTGATCTGACACCCCATAACACAATCCACAGACATTCCTAGAAGCAGATAGGAGGAAGAGTCGCTGTTACATCCCGAGTATTATTTTTGAATATTTAATACCAAACTCAGAAAATTAAATCCACTTTTAAGCTGCCTGCTAAGCTTGGTTTTCTGAGATTTCATTTGTGCAGCAAACTTTGCGCAGGAGTTTTATTCACAGCGGGTTTGATCCAGCCCTGGAGCTAAACAAGACTTTTCCTGCATCTGAAACTTTTGATTGTGGAGGTTTTTGCCAGCAGAGAGCTGGAGCACACGAGCAGGGAAAGTCCCTCCTGTTTGCTCCACAGCCCCCAAGCAGAGGAGAGGAAATAACGGAATTTTATTCTTCAGCTGTCAGTAAATACCTGAAACCCATGGGGGGAAGCTCTGGGTGCTTTTTCAGAGGAAATTTCCAGCCACAGGACACAGGGAAGGAGGGAAGGTTGGTTGCCAAACCCACACTGAGGGGTTACCTGAGCTGGGAATACCCTGGACGTGCGACTTGGGGATGCAAAACACACCAGTGCTGAGATTTCACACTGCAAATGGAGTCAGCTCTTCTGCCTTGGACACATGGCGCAGATTTTGGGTTTAAGGCAAGGATATTAATTGCTGCAGTTAGACTTTGCTACTGCAATTTTACTGTAGAATTATATTATAAGGCAGTGCATAACACTAAATCAGGTTTTGGGTTTTCTGGCATTGCATCTGCTGTCTCTGGAATAGGAATATCAATATGCACTTATCTCAGATAGTTGTTATGAATGTGCAGTGAAGGAACTAAATACTGCCGTGATGAATGTCCCAGGAAGGCTCTGGGGGAATTCATCATCCTGTCCAGGCAGGGCTTTAAATGGTGTACAATAAACAAGGCAAACTAGCATACAGCAAACAGGGGGGATGAAGCTGATAATATTGAATAAGTGTCAGCAAGTGATTTATTTGCATCTCGTGCATTGATTAATGGTGGGGGTTTTTTTCAGAAATGATGTGGGGTTTTATCACATGAAGGCTGTGATCTGAACGGGGGGTGGGAAAGCAGCCTGCCTAAATCATGATGTTTCCTAATTTGGGGTGCCCATTTCTGACATTTCAGTGGTTTGTGCAGGTCGTGTCCTTGTGGGACGCACAATCGTTTCACGTGAAATACACCTAAATATATTTATACAAATGTATATTTATATATGTATGTCCTTTGCAGCATGCATTAAACCCTGATCACCCCCCCTCCCTCCTTTCCACACTGACTCTGCTGCTGGTGAGTATATCCCAGAGCTAAAATGAACTGGTTCTGATGTCTGGTGGTAATTGTGAGCCATTCCTCCTCTCCCCAGCGTGGAGTCCAGAGGATAAATACACTTCTCAGGCCTGGCAGTAAACACATCACGGGCTCCAGTTAGGAGAGCATGCTCTGTGGTTTTATGGCCAATATAAACTCTATTGATTAAGCACAGGGATGTTGTTGGAGGACCTGCACAGGCGTTCAGTCGGTGCCCGCAGCTGCCTCTGCACTTGTCTCAGAGAAATCCTGCAGCCCTCGGTGAATTTCAGTGAATTTCAGAGAAATAACACTCTGTCCAGGAACCTCCCCGCAGCAATTGCTGCAGAGAAGGTTCTCGTGTGTTACTGCCTGCCACAAGGACAGTAAATAATTTAAAGTAATTAAACTAGAAAGTGCTTTCTTTACAAAATATTGCTGTAGAAAATACTTTTTTTTTTTTAATGCAGTAAAATTTCAGTAGCAAAGTCTTACTCCAGCAATTAATATCTCTTTCTTAAGAAGAAAGGAGAAGATGGAGCTATTAGTTTGTCATAAATTAGGAAGGTGTGCTAACTGTTTAAAAGGAAGATTTTTCTGCCATCCATCTCAAGTTCTTCCCGTGCAGAAACCACCTGCTAGAGATGAGTAACTTCAACACTGAAAAACAGAATTCCTACAGACAAAACCTTTTGGAACAAAGCAATCATAAAAAATAACATTAGAATATTGCAAATCTCACACGCTGCAGGCCATTCACACCACCCTGGGCAGGAAAGTCTTCCCTGGGGCCAAAGATTTACCCCAAGAAAAGCAGGAATTAGAGCTCTTGCCTGCCTAAAGAAAATTCTTTTTAAAAATAGGCAGAGAACCCGATTTCAGGTTATTGTCATTAACAATCAATAGTCCGGCTGAGAATAGGAAAATGTGTGATGTGTTCCTTCTGAGTCACCTTTCCCATGACAAAAAGCCAGGAGAACTGGAATTGTTCCTCCTGGAGAGGAGAAGGCTCCAGTGAGACCTTGGAGCACCTCCAGTACCCAAAGGAGCCACAAAGGGATTTTTTACTGGGCTACCGAGTTATCTTCTCTGCTACATTCACATCTCTTTAGTCTCCCACATCACTGCTTCAAGTAAAAAAGCTCAGTGATTTCTCAGGTTGTTTAATCAGCAGATCTAAGATTTCTGTGGTCCTCACACACCTTTGAAGTCAGTGCACATCCACAGACATTCACAAATATCACCACAAGCGTTTCGTTTCCAGTGCCATCTGAATATCCTTCGGTGGTCTTGGTTTATTTCGGACTTTTAGTGGCCAGTTATGAGTTTCCCTGATATCCCAAAGTGCAGGACATTTATAGCAGCTCTGAGAAAAGCACTGGGAAGAACAGACACTCTTCACTAAATAAAACAATTTGCCACTGCCTGGGAACTGCTCGTGTTCAACGCTTTGCCTCACACTTTGATTTCATTTTCTCAAGATGTACTTGTGCCCTGAATGCATTTTGGGATTCTACACTGAAAAACAAACCGGTGCTCCTAAACAATATTTAAAATGACATTTTTATTGTGTTGGCACGAGGCACGTTGCTGAGTTGCTTTTAATATGATAATGCTCTGCAGTTTACTGTGCCATAAGTGCAGTTTGGCAGTGGAGTTCACATGAATATTTCATCCAGAAAAAGGCCATGAATTTGTAATTATAAATAGACCTGTTCCACAGAAAGAGATGGATGATTCCATAGCCACTGATTTTCCAAGGAAGTGAGATGTGGTTGAAGAGTGAAGGCAAAGCCTTCCCGCTGCAGATCACCTCAAGCATCATTCCAGAGCTCCAGACTTTTCCTGGTGGATTATCTGGAGCTGTTTACGATGCTCCAGTTTCTGTGTCTGGGCTCCTTCAGCTGTTTTTGCGAAAGTCCTGGCTGATCAAGGAGGCAAAGCTCAGCTCCTGCTTCCTCCTTCACCTTATTTTGCTCACCAGCTCACCCTGATTTAGCTATTTAATGCCAATCTCCATGCAGACATTGTGACACGTTCAGCATGGGGAATAATTCTTGTGGAAATTCTCTGAAATGCCAGCAGTGCACTAGGAAAGCAGCACTAAAACATCCCGTCTTCCTTTTTTGGATATTCTTAATATGACTCGATTGCATCCACTTTTATCCAGGGGTCAGCGTTGCTCCTCTACCACTGAAAAATATATTCAGTATATTCAATATAGTCAATATATTAAATATATTCAAGATATTCAGAATATTCAACATATTCAGCATTTTCAGTGATCAGTCCTGGACTTTAGGTGGAAGAGAGGAGAAGGGAAGAAAAGGAAGGAGGAGAATGAGGAGGTTGAGGTTTGTGCTGAAGGATGAAATGTGAGATTTATCCTGGAGGTTGATTCTGGCCAGGGGGAGTGAGATCCTCAGGTTGATGTCCAGTGGAAAATGTCTTTGCAAATCCCTCGATGGTACATTTTTAAAAAAAAGGCCAAGAGAAAATTGGTGGGCTCACCCCAAGAATTAAAATATTAAATTAATTTAAAATATACAAATAATAATTTTTAAAGAATGAAACAAAATACAAACACACACACAAAACAAAAACAAAAACAAAAACAAACAAACAACAACAACAAAAAACACCAAACCAAGAGCTCAAGAAAATAAAAATTTCAGCTCAGGCTTACTTTCAAAATACTGTGGGGATTTTAGCAAACAGCATAACCTCTGCTTGCCTTCGATCCCTAACATTTACCCATTTTACACATTAAATATTAACGTTGTCCAATGGTTTGAAAAGCTCCTGGTAAAGTCTGAAAGCTTCTAGAGTGCTGGAAGAATCCTTGTTTATTGTTTGATCGTGTTCCCAAACCTTGAAGAAAGTTGGGCTCTTCAATATTTTCCCTGCAGACAAAGCAAGCACGCTGGGGTGTGGGAACGAACAGCATTGTTCTGTTCAAACAACAGCTATTTTTGTTTTCCTGGCCTCTGTTGTAGAACAGCAGGTGTGAAAAGGATACACAAATGAATGGAAGTTCACTTCCTCGTTGAAGGCATCACTGGCTCTTGCTTTGGCCCTTTCTACTTGTGCAATTACTGACGGCCACTGGTCAAGCACTTTTTCTTGGAAAAGCAGTTGGAAGGTTTTTATGTGTTTTGTGTTTGTGTAAATTACAGAAGAGCCAGGAGAGCCTGCAGAGAGCTGGAGCCAGGCTCTGCTGGGCAGATGCTCTGAGTCTTTTCTGAGGGACATTTTGTGATTAGACACTCCTCAACATTTTGTAATAAATTTTCCTTAGAACGTGGAACAACATCACAGGTTTGGTATCGTGCGTTCAGTACGTTCTTTGAAAATAAAGGACATACTTTGTTCAGTATGTTCTTTATTGCAGCAAAAATAGGGAGGAAAAAATAATATTAATTGCTCTATATAAATCCATTCCAGAAACGGGCAGGCTGAGTGCCTTAGTGCTTGTGGTTTTCAACAACCCATCCTCATTTTTTCTTGCTGTATCTCAGGCTAAATAGGAAATTCTTCCCAGGGAGAGGACCACAATGAGCCACGCTTCCACACAATAGGGCCTGATATGAGCTGGTGATCTTCCAATATTTTCTTACTATAAATGTAAATGGCGAATAATTAAAAGTGCTGAGATTGGAAGATAGGGGTGTAATATCCTTTAGGGAATTGAATCCTTTTTTTATGATGTGGATTCGCTTCTGAAGGTTCCTTTAGAAACATAATGTATTTGGTGGTGCTCAGAACAGATCTCTTACCCTCTCTCTAAAAGAGAGCTGGCTCTCAGAATTACGATTTTCTTTTGTAATTTCACTATTTTAAGGTCTTATATCTGGGCTGGGCTTTTCCATAACTTTTTCCCGAAAATTTGTAATGAATAAGTTGCTCATTTAAAGAAGGAAATGAAGATTTTTGACACGTGATTTTCTGTCTCCCGTGCGTGTATGATCTTTCCAATATCCACAATTTTCTCATGAGAGCTCCTCACTGCCGCATCGATGGAATGGGGAGCGTCGCTGATTAGTTTGAGAAAGGCCGTGACAAGGCAGGGGAAAAAGCACATTCGACCACCTTTGGCTTGGTGCGTGACTTGGTGAAATTTCTCCGAGTGCAGGAGCGGTAACGGAGAGTTAGTGCTCTGATTTCGGTTTTCTGAGAGGGCTGCTTCAGGATATCAGGGCGAAAGCGGAGAAAATGAATGAGAATGGAGGGGGCAGAGGGAGGCAACGATCCCAAAGTCAGCTGTGGAGGCCACTGTTCCCTGGTTTTCATGGGGCATTTCAAACTTCGTGGGTTTAAAAGTAGACTCAGTGAGGCTTGAGGGTCCCCTCCAGCTGAGGGTATTTGATGGTGATGATGGAAGAATCTGAAATAAGTTTTGCTGAGCATTGTAAAGCCTGGAACAGATAGGATTTGAAATTCAGGTGTTACCTGATGCCAAGCATAACACTGATATGTGATTAAATCAAAGATACCATGTATTAAATTCAAAATCCAAGTAACAATTCTTAGCAGTAGAACTTGGTATTAAAATATTGTGACATCTTCAGTTATCTATAATGAATTACTCAGGTTATTCTGTAATCCCTGCAATACACTCTTTAAAAAAAAAATATCCAAAGTAATATGCATTAAGATCTTCTGAAGAAATGATGAAGAATGAGAATCACGGAAGGCATTAATCTCATTTTGAGAGGTAGCTACAATCTGGTCACCCTTGTTCAAGAGAAATGAACTTAAATGAGAGCAGATGGAAAGAGGTGCAATTACGATGATGAAGCGAGCAGTGAATCTATCACAGGAGAAGGAATTAAAGTGTGTGACTGAACAGCACCCACTTGTTTAGCCTGGCAAAACGAAGACAGAAGCGCCTGAGTCCTCTGTGTAAATAAAACCAAGGGTTAAACGCAGGCAAGGGAGAGGGTTTGATAAAGTGTTTAACACCTGGCATGAGTGAATGGATGCAAAGTGGAGCTGTCAGAAATCCTCCAGCAGCGTTTTTAGGTGCTGGAAGAGCACTCTGGAACTGAAACAACCTGCTCCAGGTGTTCTCTGCTCCTTCCCTCATTTCCAGTGTATTTTAGGCGCTGGAAGAGCACTCTGGAACTGAAACAACCTGCTCCAGGTGTTCTCTGCTCCTTCCCTCATTTCCAGTGTATTTTAGGCGCTGGAAGAGCACTCTGGAACTGAAACAACCTGCTCCAGGTGTTCTCTGCTCCTCCCCTCATTTCCAGTGTATTTTAGGCGCTGGAAGAGCACTCTAGAACTGAAACAACCTGCTCCAGGTGTTCTCTGCTCCTCCCCTCATTTCCAGTGTATTTTAGGCGCTGGAAGAGCACTCTGGAACTGAAACAACCTGCTCCAGGTGTTCTCTGCTCCTTCCCTCGTTTCCAGTGTATTTTAGGTGCTGGGAGAGCACTCTGGAACTGAAACAACCTGCTCCAGGTGTTCTCTGCTCCTTCCCTCATTTCCAGTGTATTTTAGGTGCTGGAAGAGCACTCTGGAACTGAAACAACCTGCTCCAGGTGTTCTCTGCTCCTTCCCTCATTTCCAGTGTATTTTAGGTGCTGGAAGAGCACTCTGGAACTGAAACAACCTGCTCCAGGTGTTCTCTGCTCCTCCCCTCATTTCCAGTGTATTTTAGGTGCTGGAAGAGCACTCTGGAACTGAAACAACCTGCTCCAGGTGTTCTCTGCTCCTTCCCTCGTTTCCAGTGTATTTTAGGTGCTGGAAGAGCACTCTGGAACTGAAACAACCTGCTCCAGGTGTTCTCTGCTCCTTCCCTCGTTTCCAGTGTATTTTAGGCGCTGGAAGAGCACTCTGGAACTGAAACAACCTGCTCCAGGTGTTCTCTGCTCCTTCCCTCATTTCCAGTGTATTTTAGGTGCTGGAAGAGCACTCTGGAACTGAAACAACCTGCCCCAGGTGTTCTCAGCCCTTCCCTCATTTCCAAGCAGGAGGCAAGGCCAGGGTCACTCAAGCCTGGTGCAAGGAACAGTCACATTACAGAGATTTTAATACACAAATCTTAATAATGACACTCCTCTTAATTAATGCTGTCCTTACCCTGCTTGCTTATGTCACGGGGAAAGTTGCAGGGAGGATTCTGCGGCGATTGGAATATTTTTCTAACCTTGCTAATATAGAAAATATTACATCAAGCATTTGAAGAAGTGCTGGTAAGCAAGTGTAAGGGCAAGGGAAAATTGCTTGGAGTACAGAAGGCACCATGCGTATCTTAATATGAGACAGTGCAAATAAATTGTTGATGCCATTATTATTTTAATGCATATTTAATACAAGAGTCTTCAGGAGAGTGAAAGCTGTGAATTTAGTCACTGGTTTTGAAATGACAGCACACGTGAGAACTTGAAAATTAGAGTCCTGTTAAGCAAAATATTTTCAGTCTGTTGGTAGAGAACTCTAATTCATGGTTGCCAAAAGGACACACGTGGAAAATTATAACTTAAAGGACAGGAGCAAGGGAGGATTTCTGAAAGGTGAGGCATGTTAAACAAGTGAGATTACCACTTTAAAAGTGAATGGCAGAAGAGAAGACGGGAGATTTAGTATTTCTGCGTGTCAAAAATAGCTTTTTCTTTTCACCAAAATTTTATGCAACAGATTCTTGTATGGGCTACCTGGAGAGGGATTGGCTGCTCATGATTTTTAATATTGATAAGTAAGCAGAGTAGCAGGGAATGGGAAGCGCACATTGGTCCATTGTTGAAGAGCAGAATTTTTTTGCTTTCTTTGTTGGGATCGTTTCTCTTCAATAATTTAATTATTGATTCCATTTAAAACACGCAAGGTAATAAATATTTCAGGTGGTACTTAAATGAAAAGATGGTTTAAATGGCAGATAGTTGCAGTTGCTTTCCAGGATAATTCCTGACAAACTGAATGGACGGCCCAGGGAAAATGAAATGCAATAGATGGAAGTGTTAAGTGATGCTCCCGGTGTGTTACCCAAGCTCAGTGTGGTTGAACTCGATATTGGATTAGGCAATACTCAGGAATAAATGTTCAATGCAGGCTATTGACAGATTGAGTGTTAACTGCTTACTCCATTGTGCAGCAGCAATAGAGGCTAATGCACTTCTGATACAGAATTGATCTTCTTTTAGAAACCAGTCCATACGGAATAACCACCAGGCTGAATTCCCCTCTTTTGGTCATTACCTTGCAAACACAGAATTATCAGGGAACTAAAGGAGCACACTCAGTGAAGTTGATAAATCTGGGAATATTCGGTGTAGAGAGGTGGAAATCCAGGGATGTGCAGAGAGGTTGGGAGCCCCTGTTAACAGCACTGAACTTGGAGGGAAAACTAAATCCTGCTCTGACGCAGAGAGCCTTTGAGGCAGGACTGGAGGGGTTTTCCTACTCACTCTTCAATCATATCCTGTTATTTGACATTTTAAAACTGGACACCGAGTCTTTGGCACCTTTCAGAAGCGAACTCCAAGGCAAAGACATCGCTGCTGTTCCTGATCCCCCCAGTAGAGATGTGGTTAATTTAACACGTGGGTTCCCTCCCTGGGGTCGCTGCACCACCCCACACACCCTGAGTTAATGGCACGTGTGTGTGCAGGGTCAGGATTCCCTGGGCAGCTCCAGATTTGGGTGTAGCTGAGAGCCCCTCCTGTGGGCTGGGTGGAATTTTCCCCTCCTGTGGAATTTGGGGTGCATCAGGAAATCGGGAGTTCCTGCTCTGCGACCACTCTTCCCTGTGCTGATAAAAATGCGGGCTCTTGTCAAAGTGTGCCTCTTTCTCCTCAATCCATTCCATTTCCCAGCCCTTGTGTCCCATGGCATGGATGGCTCTGACAGATTTTGACACCTGAAAACCAGCTCGGCTTGGACTGAGGTGCTGGCCCAAGGCAGGTGGGGAGCTGTGGAACCCAAACCTGGCCAAAGCTGGCCTGGGACTGATTGCTGGGAACGGCAAAGGACTTTTGAACTCAGAAGAGGTTGTTTTGTCTTTATATCCACCTAAAACCCGGGGAGTGACCCTTTGTAAACCCATCGTGACCCCAGCCAAACTGTGCTGACGATTACTAAGAAATCACGAGCACAAATGGCATTAGCTGCAGGCACCACTACAATTAATGTATGGATTTCCTTTCAAACGCTGTTTGCACACCTGTAGCCCTCGTATGATATGTATTATTCAGTTCTGTGTGGCAGGAAGGGATGATGAGATAAGATTTGAGGCTGGGATTGTCAAAACAAGGAGCGTTTGCATATGTAGCTGAAGATGAAAGGGGATGTGGCTGCATGTCTGGAAACCAGATCCTCGAGAATTTCTCTATCCCCACGAGGTACAAAGGTGTCGTGAGCTGAGCTCTTGGCACGAACAATGGGAACTCTTTGTAGGTCTTTTCTGCCTCGTTCAGGCTTTATTTAAGACTGCCCATAATCAGGCAACTCTTGTGTTTTACATTGTGTCCGTAATCTGTTCTTGGGAGTTTTCTCGGGGATTACTGATCATTGCAGAGCATCAGCCAAACAGTGCCAAGAACAAAGGCTGCTGCCATATCTCAGCGTGTAGCTCCAACACTCTGGCATTTCAGTTTTTCTGCAGTTGGTGCTGGGTTCAGTATTGAATGCCTTTCTCCTGTTTTTATAATTTTTATAACACTTTAAAAATGAATTATTCGATTTTTTTTTTAAAGACAGCTTGTACATTGAGGGTAAATATTGTAAGCATGTAAACTTGCCATTTAGCCTTGATTTCTCAACCGTATTTTACTGTCCACTGGCAGAAAAACAAGCAAACCCCATCCTGGCCTGGCTTTACTGTGCCACTGCCCAGCAACTCTTGTATATTGTTTCCTTTTTTAATTTGAGACATGATCATGATTTTTGCAATAAATTGGTTTTTTTTCCCTGAGTATTCTTCCTGATGGATGATGCATTTATTTAAGCATCAGTGGGCAAATAAAAGTTACCCACGGATGACTAACAACCTTGAATAAATACCATTTCGCTCAGCAGCTATCCATAGCACCTCAGCAATGCAATTACATGCCAGGACCTATTATCCCAATTAATGGACTGTTTTATATTCACTGTGCATTATACTTGGAACCCTTCAGAGGCCTGGCCTTCGCTTAGCCAGAGGCAAGAAAGAAATGTAGAACAAATCACCAGGAAAAGGCTTTTCATTTGCTCTCCAAGACACACGGCGTGTAATTGTAGTTAAGGCATAGCAAGGATGGTCTCAGAAATGCCCTTTGATTTAAGTTACAGCAGAACTATTTATCGAAGCCACGAGTTTTAAATAGAGCGATCTTGTTTTCCAGGACGGTTGCTGTCCACAGCACGAGGAGATGTTTAGCCATCCTCTCCCTGCGTTGTCCTTTTTCACAATTATTTTGCCAAGGGCCAAGTTGGAGGGCTGTTCACAAGATTCAGGTTTCTTCTCTCTCTCTCAGCAAATGAAATAAGAGCAGCAGCTCCTGGGGACGCTGCATTTGCTGGGTGGGTGAGCAAATAAAAGAGTCTGCTAAGAAGTAAAACACGGGGCAGTGTTGCGCTGCTGCTCCGTGAGATCCCAGCCCCGGGCTGGGATTGGACCACTGGAGATTCCCTCGACTCCCTCTGCTGGTTTCCCCAGCTGCATTTGCGGAGCTATAAAATAAAACACCACTTGTATTTCTTCTCCTCATTGTAAGGGGCATTGATTGCTCCTCATTGTATATTACAGCGAAGGGGCAGTCTATTACGCGAATTTATTGCGTTTTCTTCATGATAATTACTGGAAGTTATTGAACAAGGCAGGGAGTTATCACCAGTAAGCTCCTGCTAGAGCTGAGGAAGCAAATCCACAAATATTTAGTGGGTCTAAAGCTGTAAACAACACATCCTGTTTACCGTGCAGTGGGAATTTACAACTCGCGGAGCAGCGGAGGATTTTGTAGGGATCACGCTCCAACTTCTACAAATTCAGGCTTGAAATATGAACTGTAAGGAACTGTCCTTGGTTGTGTGGTGCAGGTGCCTTTTGTGGAGCCGTCAGGCAGCAGTGAGAGCGACCACCAGCCCCCCCACTTCCCTTGCTCAAGGATGGCATCACTATTTCATGAGCAGCTGGGCAGGGAGCAAATCTGCATCCGTGCACTAATGCAGGGCTGCTCTCTTAGGAGCAGGAATCTGTCAGTGGGGGAAATCAATAATGGAATTGTCCCCAGGGGTCTGCGGATTCCTGTAAAACACAACCACTGAGTCATCCTTCTGTCATTCCTCTGCACAAGTCATTGCTGCAGCCCCGCTCAGCACCAGGGGAGAGGAGAGCTGTCACAGGTGATGCC
This sequence comes from Chamaea fasciata, assembly GCF_029207755.1. Classification (NCBI taxonomy): domain Eukaryota; kingdom Metazoa; phylum Chordata; class Aves; order Passeriformes; family Sylviidae; genus Chamaea; species Chamaea fasciata. The sequence continues at coordinate 8,664,217 of NW_027094107.1, forward strand.
TTGGGAGGGCTGACCTGAAACAGACACTGGGCAGAGCCAGAGAATAAAGCAGAGATTTATTGAAAGGCCTTTAGGGTACACCTTGGGCAGGACAAGACCCAAAACGGACACAAAATGGACAAATGGTCACGAGGTCTCGCACAAAACTTTTACAAGTTTTGGTCCATTTGCACATTGGGGTTGAATTGTCCCATTCCAGCTCCAGGCTGTGAGGTCCCATCCCTGTTGTCCCTCCCTCCAGCCCACCCTTGTTTGTGCTTTTGGGCTGACAGTTGTCCTTGGTGTGCAGCAGGAGAAGGGTTTGTTTTGTGTCCCTGCTGTGTGCAGAGCCCAGTGACACTGACTGTGAGCTCGGAGCTGCACCCCTGGGCACCACAGACCCTGAAACACAGGGGAGATAAAACTTCAGGCATCACAGCCAGAACCACCACAGGGCGCTCTCCCCAAATCTCCTGGGTGGGTTTTTATTGCCCCCAGCCCGCACAGAGCTGGTGTGTCCTTGTCACAGCAGATATTGTCACCCCCAGGGAGGTGCCCAGGGCTGCTGCAGCTCAGCTCAGATCCTGGATCCTGGGAGCCGCCAGGAAACGAGGGTGAGCAGGTGTCTGCTGCCCACTGGGCACAGCTGGGACCGGCAGGGGCAGCTCAGCAGGACGCTAGAAGATAAATGCCAAGTGCGAGGGTGTGAGTTGTGTTTTTCTAACAGCTCCTTCTTTCGCTAGAAGAAAAGGGAGAGATGGTGTGAGATGGTGTCAGGTCCTGCTCCTCTCCTCTCCTGTCCTCTCCTCCCCTCCCTGTCACAGATCCTGAGACATCAGTGGGTGCAGTGCTTGGGACAGCCAAGATGTTCCATTTATTTCCAAGTCCAAACAACCTCCAGATTCACCCCTGGATCCATCCCATTCCAGTCATGAGTGGAATCACCTCTCAAGCCACTCCTCTAATACACTTATCATAGAATTATTTCATAAACAGAAAGCAATGCTTTATAAACATAGGCAGAAAAAGTGGTTTTACCGACTTCAAATGCCAGAATTCCTAGATTTTTACTTCTACGACACCAGAGGGGGTTTGTTAACCTGCAGGGCCTCTGTGGGAAGAACCAAAGCATTTAAAGAGCAGCCCAGCTGCCCCACCAAAGGAACGCTACAGGTGTAATCCAAATGTATGTTTGTTTAAAGGTGGAAGATAAAAGCCAAAAAGAGAAGTCAAAAGCCAGTAACTTCAGCACTTTGTCCCTAAATACACGAACAAACTAGTAGAGAGGAAATAAAAAGCTAGCACGTATATTAACTGCAATTAAATGCTGATGACTTTGATAAATGCTGCAGTCTCAATAAATGTAAGTGATCTTCACATTACTCTTCATTTATTGACACCCTGGTACTATTTTGAAGAAGATTCATCTTCCACCAAAGACTTTTATTGCTCTAATATTTCACGAGTGACTGGCCAATTTCTCCCATTATCTTCATATTCCCAGTTAAATAAAGAACTAACATTATCCCTGATGACGATCTGTGTCATCTACAAAGGCACTGAGGAGACAAAACACAAGCTCAGAAAGGAAATTCCTGGCCATTATTCACTGGTTCTTGCCTCCATTCCAAATATCACACCGAAATAGGCTTGGCATTTTTTTCCTTTTTCTTTTGACCTATTTTTCTGGTTCTTCCCCCAAGTGGAAATGAAAATATCATAGCTTTGATGCGCTTTCCGTTGGGAATTATTAACTTCTTGTGAGGTTTATAAAGCTTAATCACCACCAGTGGAACTTGGAAATCATGTAAAAAAAACCAAACAGGAATGTGCAATAGGACGTAACATACACTTGTGGTTACCATTGTAAATGGCGTTCTGTCTTTGCAACACTCGGGGTGTCATTTCTCTACTTGATTTTAGTATTTCCTTATTCTGTTCTGTCAGAGGTTCAAAGCAGGAAAATGTGAACTCTTGAAAAAGGAAATTCAGGCTGTGAGTGGAGTCCTCCCTCGTTAGTGCTTCTTTTAACTGCTCTGGTTTGTTCTAAGTATAAATGACTTTGAAAATATTCCTTCCACTTGGCCAGTCCCTAGCACTGAATTGCACATCAGCCTTAAATTATAAGGAAAATAATGAAAAGGAAGATACAATGATCACAGAAGCAACAAAAGATACCAATGCTTTATAAATATTTATTTTTTTTTAGCTACAGCTACAGTCCTAGTCAAAATCTTACCATGAAACTTCTGACTTCAGATAGAAAAATTAACAAAAATAGAAGTGACTGCACAAAAAAAAAAAAAAAAAATGTATAGCATGAGATATATTCATCACTGGATAAAGCAGCTGAACCCAGCATTAATAAAGATTGCTATTCATTTCTTGAATTTGTATGATTGACCACTTAAAGAAATTGCCAGTGCTATGGAAAGTCTTGTGACTAAAAGGGAAAAGTCGTTTGGTTCAGGGAGGTCTTGTCGGCCTCATAAAATAACAGTTGATTATAATTATACAGTAATCTCTGAAATATTCTCTTGGGAAGTGGAGAGAAAATGAACAGGGGAAAAAAATTACCTCCAACTGATACACATTAGTGATATCAAGAGGACACTTGTGCATGCTGTGAGCAGCTTTCCAAAGCTTGTTCCCTTTGCTCACCTCCCATTTCATCTGTCTGGTTACTTGTACTACGTAAAGGCAGAAAATTTCCATTTCCAAAGTCACTTCATGAACTCAGCCAAACTATTTCTGTTCCCTCAGTTGTCGCGCTCTAAAAATAAAATGCAGTTTTATGTGGCTGTTTAGCCCTGAGATAAGGAGCATGAGAACAGATCTGAACCTCTCCAGGCTCAGACAGTAATTGTCCCTGTGACTTACAGTGTCAATTTTCCACTCTCACTATTACCACCATGAGGGAAACACTACTGGTGTAACAATTGCTCTTGATTTTTAGCACGTTACGAATTTGCTGCTTTGCAGAGCAATAACCAGAAGGGCAAACTTCTTTTTTAGTTCTGGTTTTAACAGGGGAGCAATTGGTTTTTTTCCCAGTTTTGACCTGGAAAATTTTGCAGTCATGTCAAAAAATCCTGCTGGGAAACGGTCCCCTCCCCCTGGTCTGTGTTGGCATGTGGGAGGCACGTGCCTCATTTCTCACTAATTAGGAAAGTGTTTTAAAACAAATGAAAATAGTGAGCACTGATTGATGCCACTGCCTTGTGAGCTGTTGGAATTTCAAGGTAATATAGAACAGCATAAAAATCTTGTGTGTTTCTTGCAGGATTAAATCCATAATGGAGAACCACAGACACATTTAAGATATTTCACCTTTTTTTCAGGTGTTCTCGTCCTACTAGGCTGTAGAATTCCCCAAATTTAAATAAATACATTGCCCATTTAAAGCAATGAAACTTGCCATTCATTCTTTAGCCTGGAGGATTGTGTAAGCACAGAAAAATGCATTTCCATGTCGATATTTGAATTATTTTCAGTGTCTGCTTTAGGAGCTATTGGAATGAATGGGGCTCCAGGAGCGCATCACTCAGAGCAGCAGTCAGGTGTGTCAGGTCTCTGGCAACCAGAAATTCTCTTTTTTTAAAGAAATTGCAATGATCTGCAGAGCTGTTGCCCAACCCTTTTAAGCCCAGTGCTCCGTGTGGGGAATCCCACAAGTGACATCTCGCAAAGGCAATAATGAGGAGTTCTCAGCTTGATGGGAGTCTCTGTTATTTCTCTAATGTGAAATCCCAGTGGGGTCAGCCTGGAGCAACTGCAGACTTCAGTGCAAACTTCAGTGTGACACCCCTGACCCCAGGACAGACTGTGAGGGGGAATCGGGCCACTCTGTCAGACCCACTGTGGTTTCCAAGGGGAACAAAGAGCTCCAGAAAATTAAATCTTCTATTAGCAATGATGCCTTGGGCAGGCTGACCTGGAACAGGGACTGGGCAGAGCCAGAGAATAAAGCAGAGATTTATTGAAAGGCCTTTAGGGTCCACCTTGGGCAGGACAAGACCCAAAACGGACACAAAATGGACAAATGGTCACGAGGTCTCGCACAAAACTTTTACAAGTTTTGGCCCATTTGCACATTGGGGTTTAATTGTCCCATTCCAGCTCCAGGCTGTGAGGTCCCATCCTTCCTGTCCCTCCCTCCAGCCCACCCTTGTTTGTGCTTTTGGGCTGACAGTTGTCCTCGGTGTGCAGCAGGAGAAGGGTTTGTTTTGTGTCCCTGCTGTGTGCAGAGCCCAGTGACACTGACTGTGAGCTCAGAGCTGCACCCCTGGGCACCGCAGAACCTGAAACACATGGGAGATAAAACTTCGGGCATCAGGAATTAAACATCTAAAATGAAATATCTGTACTGCTTTACAAACACCTTGTGCATGTTTATACTGTGAATCAGGGATGTCTCTACCTATAGAAGATCTACATGAAACTACTGGGACTATCCGTGCATTTCACCTATAGTGAAGCCTGCACCAAAATCTGATGTCCCAGAGTAAACAAGAAGTGTGTGTCTAAAAATTTGCAAGCCTAGAGATGTTTAATCTTTTTTAGAGGTCAAGAGTGATTGGCCACAAATCAAAAAATAGCTCGAAACAAACTAAGATTCCCCAGCCCCAGGCTGGTTTGCCAGAGGTGAATTTGCATGTGTTACACATGTCCAGATGTTCTTTTCAGCTCATTACTGGCAAACAGCCCAATTTGTCTAAATCACATTTAACATACAGCAGTTTGTGGCAGGTGTAGAGAAAAAAAAAAAAACAACATACATCTTTCAAGTCTTCCATGGTATTCTCTGTGTAATAAAAATCGGGGTTGTAAATGACCACAATAGTATTTAAAAAGGGTAGGAGAGGAAAACAGAACTTGATAGTGAGCAATTAGGCACAAATTAAAGAGGAATTGAATGTAAGCTTCCTGTTTTCAGCTCTGAAAGGCCCTGGCCACACAGAGCGAGGGAGGGGTTTCTCTGCAGGGTCTGAGGCCACTTTTCCACATGACAGTCATGGCCTGCAGGAGTTCTCAGTGTGGATAACTTCTCGATAACAATCATTTGTGGGATGAAGAGTGAGTTTGGGCAAAAGCTGAGAGTATTTTGATTTATTTTGTCCTGGCATAACCCTGCTGGGGCAGCACCAGGAGCAGCAGTGAGAGGACTCAAACACTCCTCGAGGAGACTCAAACACTCCAGTGCCTGTGCAGGCACTGCTGGGGCTCAGCAGCCCTGACAGAGCTCTGCAGGGGCAGCACGTGTTCCCCTAAAAGAATCTCTGGCTTTGTCACACAACCCACACTCTCTGTCTCTTTGGAAGGCACATTTTGCTGTCTCTCACCCGGTTGTTCTTCAGTGTTGTCCACGGGACAGAACATTGCACCAGGTCTCAAGGGAATTCTTTGTGCTTCTTCCCTCGTGCAAAGTCCTCTGACATCTGGAAATGGAAACCTCCAAATACTGGCTGGTTGTCACCATGTTGCTGCCATTATTCAGGGAGGGAATGAAGTTCCTGATAACTGAATTCACAAGTATTTAGCAAATTCCTGTGCAATTTAAGAAGATTCTTTTCTGTTTACTTCAGAAATTCTCTGCGGCGTCTCCTGCAGCATAGGGATAACACAGAATATTGAAAGTGTGCAGGTAGCTGCTGTTAACACCTCAATGAATGTATCGTGAGATGATTTTTAATCAATTTAACATTTTTTGGCTCGTTCTGTGAACTCCCCTGATGCTGTAAAGGGAGATGTTTTATGTGTGATGCCTGTGAGGGGTAGGATGCTGACAGTGGCTCAGGCTGGTGGTCTGAGCACATCTTTAGTCAGCTCTGTGCTGTTCCTCACAGCTGACATCCTCTTGATGGCTCTGAGGCCATTGTCTAGAGTCCAGTACTGAGCCGGACAGAAGTGCAATTAATACCGAACAAATCCAGGGGTTGCACTTTGTCTGCACGTTGATTCCTCCTGCTTCTCTAGAACAAATTATCTGAATTCCTACTGCATTAGCAACAGCAGACTGTTTGGAAAGAGATTCTGAGGGCAGACACGCCACCTGGCAAACGGTGCAGAGATTTGTCAGGAAAACACATCAAAATTGCAGAGAATTCTTTTCAATGGGCACAGGATATCACACAGCATCACGGAATCTAAAAGCACTCTCCTTTTGTTTATTTAGTACTATAGTGCTGTTTATTTGCTACAATGTTTAAATAAGAACAGTTAAGATTCATTTCAAAAGGGAAAAAAAAAAAAAAAAGATCTTTTTGCTGTGATTTGCAGAGCCTGAGTGCAGCTGCAGTGAAATCTGTAGGGAGCTCCCAGGAAAAAGAACTTTTCTCTAATGGCCAGTGAGCCATCCTCTCCCCTTTTGGCGTCCAAGAGATGAAGATTTTGTCTCTAGGGCTGCACGGCAAATGAAACTTTGGCAGGGAAGCAGAATTCTGCTCTGAGTTTATTGCTCTGGAGCTCTGCAGAGCACCCAGGAAGGGGCCCTGTGAGCAGAGGCTGCGGATATCATTCCCTGGCTGGACTTCCAGGGAATATTGAAAACACGTTATCTGTGAGGATGCCTGGATCTGTGTTGATTTATGCCCTTTTCCACCCACTGCCCAGTTTATCTTCTCTGAACTCTGACTTTGGGATGGTTTTGTGTCTGCACAGACTGAAATACATAAATGTTTGGGTTTTTGTTTTGGTTTTTTTTGTTATGCAGTTTTAATGGCGGTTTTTTCCCCTACAGAAAATAAGAATCTGTGCTGTTTATGGGCATCTGTTACTTCTGGAATCAGCTTGCTAAAGGACATTTTGTGTTTAGTAATCCAGAAATTCCTGTAGTTAAACTTTCAGAGAAACACTTATTTTTCCCATGCAAATAAAGCAGTGAAGGCTTTTTTTGTCAAAACATAGTTGTTTGTTATTCCTTTTACAAGATATATAGTCTTGTTTTGGTCATGATTGCTCATGCAACCATATGGGAGTTTGTTCAGATTCTAGTGCAGCTCAAATCTGTTGCCATGTGTTTGCCTACTCAGAGTAATTTTTTAAAGGCATGTCTATTTTTCACCGCTGAGTTTAAGCTAAATTTGTTGATTTTCTTTTTATAAGAGACAAATTTGTGAAGTCAGATGTTGACTGTTCAGGGCAGTAAACATCAGAGTTTGTGGTTTTGCTTCTCTCTAACGAAGTTCTTAAATAACAAGTTCCCAAAACTATTTCTTGGGCCTGACTGATCAGTAGCAGCAGCAGTGTTAGTGCTGAAACCACTGGAAAGTATAATGATAATGATAAATGATGAAACTGGAAGGGCCAGAGATACCCAGGCTTTCATGGCCACTGAATTTCCCAATCTTGAAATTACGAGCGGATTTCTCACCTGTCCGAGGTTTCTGGAGAGGCAGGCAGGGTCCATGGAGAAACGTGGAAGGATTTAGGGACATTAGGGACAGGGATTTCCAGCAGCCAGACCTGCCGATGGCTCCGTGCTGTGGAAGAGGGGGTAGATATTGGCATCATGGTGAAACTCAGCTCTTCTTCTGCCTTTTTCTCTTTTTTCTTTCTCTCCTTCGTGTGTGTGAATGTCCTTTTAATGCTACTGCTCTGGATAAAAGAGTCAATTCAACAGTGGGGAAACTGCTCAATTCTTGCTTTATTCTGTTTGCTGCTTAGGAGCCACCCAACAACACCCTGTGCAATTTTAGATGTGCGCTGACTTCATCTGCTCTCCAGGAATAACTCTCCACTTTTACAAATCGGTTTTGTTTATTGAATTCTCACTTGCATGGATATGAAAGAAGAGCTTTTTTATGTCCCGGCACATCTCTGCTGCCCAGCGAAGCTGGTGGAGTTGTGCGAGGGCTCTGTGTGGCCGGAGGAGCCTGTGGGAGTGCTCTGCTCACACTCATCAGTTCCCTCTGCGATTCAGTGGCCTCGGTAGGACTGAAAATAAATCTGGCATTGACTAGGAGTGAAAATAAATCAGTCAAACGAAACGTGAAACCAATGACTGACTGAGAAAGGGAAGGAAGGAGAGGGATAAATGATGTAAATTCCCAATAAGCTGACTGTACTACCCCTGATCTGCCACAAAACAATGCAGTATCACCATTCTCTGCTCTTTCCCAGGCCTAGGACGAGACAAAAGTATTCCAAAATTATAGGTAGTGAACGCAACTTTGAAAATTATCTCAGTGGAGGAGAAGGATAAAAATAAACATTAAAACAAACAAAAAGCTAAGGAGCAGGTCTTCAGCTGTCAGGAGTCTTGGGATCTAGGAAAGCGCTGCTTCTGAGAACAGAGGGTGCTTTGAAGTTTAAATTTATTCAGGTCTTGGAGAAATGTGTGTCAAAAGATTACACAGATATTGCTGATCAGGCAGCACTGCTGTGGATGCTGGTTCTTCCACACCCTGCTGGACCCCAAACCAGCTGGGGAGCACCTCACTGTCAGTGCCACACGCCAGGAATTGCTAAATCCACTTATTCCAACCAATCCTGCTCGGGATTTTTTGAGGAGTCGGTTTTTTCCAATTAGGAGAAAATAATTTTGAAGAGACACGAGGGGAATTTGTTTCTAAGGTTGTTCCTATGTAGCTACTGGAGCAATTCAGCCCAAAATCGGATATCAGGGAGTCAGGTCTGTGCGTACAAAAGGTGTTAATGGTGCAATGCTTTCAGCTGAACTTTCTGTCTTCTTTTATTTCAATTAATCTTCCTGTTCTGGACAGCTCTGGAAGCACAGGGGGCTCCAAGCATTGGAAACAATAAGAAATCACAAGTTAATGACCAGACTATCCCTGCTAGTCATCGCAGCTCCACTCCCCAGTCCCTTGGCTTTGCTGCCGCAGGTTTGTCAGGAAAAGCACCAGAGGGCAATTGACCACCGTGATTTTTTTAGAGCGTGTCACAGCTGCAGAAACATCTGCACACACAGAGCATGTTAAAACTCCCCCGACAGGAGCATAAATCACTGCGCTGCCAAACCCTGAGAGATCAGGTTTGCAGTCAGTCATTAAACAAAACTTATAATCTATGAAATTATGCATTCCAGCCCAAAATGCAATATTTCACCTCCCAAATACAAAGCTAGGTGCTCACCATTCCTTCTCCTCTGCACAACACAGGGCTCGTCAACAAAGGTGTTTGTGCCAGTGCGAATAGAGGGGCTCCACCCGTCATCCTCCTGTCGCCAACAGACACGTGCCTAGCTGAACCTGATTTTTCTTCTGCAGATTGTCAAATCCAAGGGACGCAGTCTTTGCTCTGCTTGTGAGTCCCAAGAACATCAATAAGGAGTCCGGACATGCATGGTGTGCAAAATATTTCCACAGGAACACCCGCACAGGCTGCATTTGTCAGGGGCAGGCTTGAGCCACATTCATCCACTGCTCACATCTCTACCTCTCACTGACATCCTCTACAGAAAAACTCCCCTGGTGCACCCCTGGACAAAACCTGGGTGCAGCCTCTGGTTTGGAACATTGTAGAGTCCACGTTTCCAGGCTGATCACCTTGTACCTGGCTTTGCTGTGCCCTGGTGCCTTTCCTGCCCCCGAGTCAATGTCACAGGAGTGCTCAAGAGGAAAGGTCTGGAGGAATTCTTCCCAAGAAATGTATTTTGATGTGACCTGCCACAGCAACAGGGCACATCAGTGTCCCAGTTTCAATTGGATCACCCTCTACACAACATGACTTTAAGGAGCAGAGTCTCTGTAATTTTGAGATGGGAGTGAAATCTGTCATCCATACGTTTTATACAACACACTGAATGTACATTTTTTTTTTTGTCCGCAAGACAATCTGTGCCTATTAATGTATATACGCATTTTCATGAAGGTCAAAATTACCAAACAAATATTTTTGCTAAAGCTTTTATTTTTTTTCCAAGTGTGTTGTCTAGTTCAAGCCTAGTTAGCTACCCAGAGGTAATAACTCATAGTCTGACTGTAGCACACAAGCTGGAAAATTGTTATCTAATTTAATTAGTAAAAAGCTGTAACTGCTGCTTGCATGTCATCTCACATGTCACAGCTGAGGCCGTTTTACGCAGAAATTTCCTATTTGCACATTTGAACTGGAACTTCACCCTCTGTAGAGCAGGTTCCAGTTTTGGGTTGGGTGTCGGAGGGTCTCGTTCAGAAACAAGAGATGCAGAGAGCCAATGTGAGTAACTCTGGCCAGTTTGTGTGATTTCAGGGTAACTCCGGGTCACTTTGGTTGAACAGGGTCTCCTCTGAAGCTGTGTGTGAGATTTGGGGCTGTAGATGAATTTACCAGGGGTTGGCTCAGCCCCACCTCAAGCTTTGCTGTGAGGCCAGGGATAAACTCTTCTTTGGAGGAGTTCCTGAACTGCACGAAACCCAGCAATTATTTCTCTTACAGCAGGGATCTGCAGAGAAAATAAGCAGTTCACATGTAGGCATTTTTGTTGGCAAAAACACTTACATGTAGGCCACCCTCTCCTTTTCCTGCCTCTGTCACTGTTCCCCTTCCCCGCTTCAGAGAGACAGGCTGCGAAGTGCAATTCCACATGGATAGACTGAAGAGCAGAGAAAGTTCCTGTAGGGTGTGTTTCCTGCCTCCAGGGCAGAGGTTTGGGCAGTGTCAGAGCTGGACTCTCACCAGATGCAGTCAGCAAGTTTCAGAACACCTGGAATTTTCCCAACTAAATCTATGTGAAGCTAAATATGTTCTTCAAACTCCAGCATTCCATGGTTTTTGCTGTTGTTTCTATTAAATGTGGCCTCGTGCTGTTATGGACCCCGTACACATTCCCTTTCTTCTTGTACACAGCAGTGCTGAAGGAAGTGGAGGGAAAACCATTTCACCTTTATAGATTCAGCCTTTTTTGGTGGGACATCCAAGTTTGGACACAGTTTGTCAGTGGGAACGAGGCAGATTTTCAGAAGGGAAATTTTTCACTCCACGAGCAGCAATCTCACCGTTGCACTCATTATGTAACGCCTCAAATTGTTCCCTAAGTTAGACTAACTGATGCTGATAAATCTAATATCCTAATAAATCAAATAAAGACTGGTAGAGAGGAAAATGAATATTCTCGAAAGCTTTCTTCCTCATAAAGGAAAAGGAAAATGATAGCATAAACTTAAAAGAAATGAGATTGTTTAAGAGTAATTGGAGGAAATTCTATATATTTACATTTTTTAAAAAAATCCTTGTAATCTCTGGTCGTAATTCTGGTTACAAACCTGATTATTTCTGCATATCACCTCTGCATCAGAGAGTCTTTGTGCTCTGGTCGTTTGGTTTGCCCTCAAATCGTAGATTTACACATGAAATAAGTAGTGGAATATTTGTGAATCCCTTGCATACTGGCCCAGATTTTGATGTCCTGAATTAATAGGGGAGAGGTGTGTGACACGAGAAAACAAGAGAATAAATCACTGCAGCGCATCCAGATTAGCTGCATGTCTCCGTGAGGCAGAACAGAATTAGCAGGTATCTGTCATGGAAGTTAGCTGTGTCTTTGTTGATCCATCAGGCAGGTTAAAATACAGCAAAAATGAATATACATGGCGTGCATGGCGTGTGTTTCATCTTGAGGGACTTTATATCATCAGTGAAGAGACTCCTGGAAACAGGAGGGTGATCAAAGCTCTTCCAGGGGGTACTCAGGCAGCATCTGAGTTGTATTAAACCTCGATAACCCACTCTACTTATCACTCGTCCTAATTATTCTTCGTTGGATGGGTAGTTCCCGGTTTAGAACCGGTTTGGAGACAGAAAGTGAAAGGATGGCAGCAGGATCGTGCTCCCAGAGCTCAGAATTTCACCCTCTGGTTCAGGGTTCAGGCAGGCAGCTCCGGGGTTTTTTATTTTGGGGTCTTGAAAAACCTCCAAGGACAGAAACTGCAGGAGCTCCTGGGGCCCCCATCCCCTCCTCGACTGTCAGCCCCGTGCCCTGGATCTGTCAGCTGATCTTCCCTCTCCTGCCTCCCACTGATGGGGAATTCAGGCTGAGAGTGATGTGATCAACCTTGTTCTGCTTTGTGTTGTGAGCAGCTTCATACGCTGCGCAGAATAAATGCATGAGCTTTCATTAATTAGAGGAACTCCGCAGAGAACTGGGGAGTTGTTTGTCTCCAAAAAGATAGATAAAAGCTGAAAATCTGCAGCCAGAGCCTCTGACAGCTGGCTAGAGCCTGGAGACAGCTGGCCCTGGCAAGGGGATTTGGGATGTTGGAAAAGGTGCCCCTTCCTTTAATTTCTTTAAGGTAGAGGTTTCAGTGGTGGAGTTGTCTGAATTTTAAATACGTATTCAACAAAGCTTTAGTTGTCCCAGCAGGTTTCTCTGGACAGCATTTCCTGCTCTTCCTCACCAGGATTTGTCACTCCTTCAGACTGCAGACAACCTCAGCAGTCAGAGGTCTCTGTGAAAATGCTCAGAAGTACCATTATTGACAATATTGATGTTTTAATTGTTCTCATTAAGTTCTTAATACTTTGCTGCATTAAGAAAGTGTGGAAAGCTCCAAGGCATACTTTTCAGACTTAAAAAAAAAAAAAAACCAACCAAAAAACCCCAGTCTATTAACATTTGGTTCCAAACTGAACGTTTCCTTCATAATAAGAAAAGCCATTTCCCTGGAGCTGAATAGAAAAGCGTATTCTGAAGCCTAAACTTTGAAAATGCTTTCATCAGAGAGCTGTAGCCAGGCTGGTGCTCTTGGAAAGAGGAGTCAGGGTCCTCTTGGAGGAGTCAGAGCATTTGTTTTTCCTGCCAGGATTAGCGCTGAAGCCTTGGTGGCCACCCAGACCTAACACAGGAGCTGTAAGTGCAGAATCCACACAGCCCATGCAGAGTTTGTGCTCCTTTCTCCCAGGAGAGTGCAGCCTGCTCAGCAGGAATGGCGGAGTCTTGCTGGAATCCAAGAAACTCAGAATTTGGGGTTTTGGTGTACAGTAGTACATGTGAGTCAAGGTGGAGGATTTAGGTTTTGTCTTTGTCCTTCTTCTTTGCCTTTTTTTTCCGTTTTCTTCATGGGTTTGGGTGGCTTTCTGTAACTGGGGGGAAAGGTCCTCATTGCAGGCTTTGGGTGGTCATTACTGGGCCAGAAATAGAAACAATACAGGTGTCACCTCATTATTGAGTGATTAGTGCTTAAATAACCTTGGTAAGAGTTAAATCCACCCATTTTACCTCGTTTCCCTGACTTGCTAGTTAGAGCTCAGGGCTTGTGAGCCTGTAAATAGATGGAATATAATAAACAGATACAATAATATAAATATATTAAATATATAAACAGATAAAATAAGATAAATATAATAAATGGATAAAACATAGTAAACCTTCCAAGTGCGAACTTGAGCTTGGTGTTTCCTGACCTTGGCAGAGAAGAAAAGAAGCCAAAACCTTTTTGGAGTTTGAGCAGCTGTGTGCGCCTGGCTGTGACCCCGCAGCTCTTGATCCCAGAGTAAATCCTAAAAGCTCCTGCTCCCCACCATGGGCTCCCTAAGCTCCCCAGTTTGGGCTTGGCTCCCATGTTTTCCTATGCACTTGGAGATCTTAAGGATCTTTTCCAACCTAAACGATCCCACGATTCTGTGTCTCAGGAAGAAATGATTAATTATTTCCCATCAACCCGAAACCACATTAGGTTTTGCTTGATGTCACGCTGGAATTAATGGCTCTTGCTGGATGGCTTTACAGGCACAGCGCTATTCCCCGCCCAAGAACACACAGAAAAATATAAATCCCGAGAGCTGAGCAGTTAACTCCTGTCTACAGCTCACCTGGAGATGAAGGAGTGGTTACTCACACTGATCCTAAAATATTCCCCAGGCACTCCTGTCTCTAAGAGGGGACTTCCTTCACTGACTTGCCATTTTGCAAGCTTCATGGAACGGAGCTGGAGCTTTTAAAATTCCAAACAAATGTCCCGGTTTTGAGCAATGGCAATGGAGTGGCCCCTTGGGGTGACACTGCCCCGGAGGGGCTGTGTTCAAAGGAAAGTGACAGCAGCAAGCCCGGGCAGCAGAATAATCCCGTCAGCAGAACATTCAAATTATGTTCTAATGAAATAAAAATTTGCAACTTATATAGAAGCGGCAGATGCTTTAAGGCCTCCAGATTCGCTGCCCCTGAATATATGCGGAATTACAATGACAAAAGGTGGCAAATGGTAAAATTTTAATGACACCCACTGCACTTGTAATGATGTAAATTCCATTACTACTGGGAAAAAAAAAAGTTCACGTGACCCTGTTCTAAGCAGCAATGATTTGCAGCATCGCGTTTTTATGCTATTTTTCTATTTTTATTCTCTTCCATTTCACTTTAATTAAATCTTGATGCTATTAACAGGTATTCCCGTAAAATGGAGGGCTGAGGAATGGCATGAGTTTATTCTCAGAGCATTCCAGCTGAGGCATGTGGAGGAGCACACAGAATGGTTTGGATTTTACCATGAAAACAAAGACATATTAGAGCATTTTAATTGATTGACCAAACCACTTGATAACCTTTTAAGCTTTACATTTGAGATCACATCAAAAGCCCAGGAAGGTTTCGGGCAGGTTTGTCAATAGGTTTGATTTCAGCACTGCATTTTAGGGTGAATGTAAACGATAGGCTTTCACCTTTTTTCATCAAATTTCATATGAAAATAACAATTAACATCTACTGCTGCTGCAGTAAAGAGCCTTTGTGAGCTGGATCTGAAGACTTCTGTGACTTAGCAATGTTTGAGGAAAGCAGAGTAATGCCCTTACGTCTTGTACAGAGGTTTTCTCCTCAGAATAGTGAGAGTTCCATCCCTTAGAGGTTATAGAGTTTGCATATTTAATTAAAAACATGAAGGTAGGATTGCTCCCTCACTCCATGGCTCTGCTGTGGGCACGTGTGTGTGCAGGAAATCAGAAATGCAGCATTTCCAGCCTTGCTAAGCCAGCACAGGCTCAGTTTTTGCTGCTGCAATTAGGGCTGAGCACAAGAATGCAAAATATGGGGGTTATCCTCAGTTATGTTCTGTCTATTAATTAGCCACAAGCTAAATGAGCTGGTTTTAAGCTCACTTACCAAGAGAACAATGAAAACATACCAGTTGCATTAAATGTGTAGATTTAAAAGCAAAGTGCTCTTGGCTATAAAAATATTGCTTTTATTAATGTTGAAATATGTTTGCAAGGAGGTTTTTTTTGGTTTTTTTTTTTGGTTTTAATATTACTTTGAACATCAGGAATGCCACATCGAGTGCCACAGGCAGCGAAAAGTATTTTAGTAAAAAAACTACTAATAACCCCCCTTCTACCTTAATTATGTTTCCTTTTTGGAGAAGAAAAAGGCCCAGCCCTCCCTCATCCTCCTTGAGTGCCCTTTAAATCAGGACACCGCTGACACTTTGTTTCCAATTAACAGTAAAAACCTTCTTTGATCCTTTGACTTCTTTATGAGATGAATTTATATTTTCTAGACTAACATGCATGACAACATAATTCTCCACACTCATTAATATTCAACTTCTTTGCTTTAATGAGGGAAACGAAGAGGAATGGAATGTCATCTGCTTATCTGAAGCAGCAAGGGCTCTGCTAATATTCACACGCAGAACGCCCCACATTTAAATAACATTCAAGTCGTGACACATTTGGCCAAAACCAGGTCATCCAAAGTTAAGCCTGACACACTCAGAGCTGAAGTAGATCTCTCTGCGTGATCTTCCAACAGAAAAAAAGTTGGTAAATCTCTGTTTCCACTCGATTTCCTTTCCTATTCTTTTTGAGATATGGACTGTGGGAAGATTAGTAGGTTCATTCTGATGAAATAATGAAACTCTGGCATCATTATTCCAACGTGATTCACTCTCGTTCCCCAGATAAACCTTAGTGGGATCCTCAGAGCTAAGAACAGGCACAGCTCCTTATTGCAGCTGTGGTTTTGACCCTTAATATCTCTGTGGCAGAACTCCAGGGAGAATCCACATTTTGGTTTTGACTCCATTAATATTAATAGAATCCAAATTTTAATAAGTTTTACTGCTACGACTGGGTTCAAATAAAGCATATGGGTATCCTGTGTTCATCCTCAAGTGGCATAAAAGTTTGCATTCCTAATTTTGCATCCAGCTTAAACGCCAGACAACTCTTGCCAAACTCAATGTGAAATTCCCTTTTGGAATACTTAGATTAAAATGAAAGAGTGTGCTCTCCTTCCCCATTTCCTGTTCCTCCCTGTTATTAAGAGATTTTATAGTACAAGAATATTAACTTTATGTGCCATGAGAACTTAACGCTCCAGCCTGGAAGGCTGGGTATCCAAAAATATCCTCCAGTTATTTCTTAAAATAGCTGCTCACAGTCTATTTAAAGCCTTGCACTAATACTCCAGTAATAGTTTAATAAGACTCCTAATAACTTCTGTTACTTTTGCACTTCTAGAAGGACCTTCTCTTTTGGTACAGGAACATGACCGTGTGTTTTGGGTTGTTTTTTTTCTTCATCACTTTTTTTGGCAGGGAGTTTTATGGATCTTCACAAAGAAATAGAGATCTATACCTGTAATACTTTTCAGTGCATGATGGAAGCTCTTAGGTCAATAGCATTACCACTAAAATGGAAAATGCTGTACAGAATGTCCAGAAAAAGTCTCCATTAGCAGCGAGCTTGGGAACCTGAAAGCAGACGTGACACCATTAGTATACAGATGGAGTTTAGAGGAATACACAAAGCTTTCAGTCAGCCGAGGATAAAATAAAATAGTGTTGAGGTATAGCTGAATAAAAAAGAAATAAATAAAAGTTTAGTCTTGATAGTCTATCTGAGATATTGTTAGTGAGCTGGACTTGAAATAAGTTTCTTTTCTAAAGCTTTCTGTGTTTGAACAACGTATAAAGAAAGAAACTAGTTTTTCCTTTGTGATATATCCTTTAGATCAGTCCCTTTTGCAGCAATTTTCCTGCTATTGGGTGCACTTCAGCTCATGATCCTGTTATCAGCTTCAGATATCAGCAACATCTGAATGCTTCTGGAAAAAAAAAATTACATACAGATTAAGTGTTAGTGGGATCCCAGTGTTCCCAGCACTTTGAGAACTCGTCAAGTCATTCCTTTTCTCTGTATAAGCCTTTCTGTCCAGCTGACATTTTTAGTATTGAAATGTTGGAATCCTTGGAACAGTTGTGAGCAAAGCCTGCACCTTCCACAAGGGTAGAGGCGAATGCAGGTGTGTTGGATGGAACATTGGAATGCAGTCCCTGGAATCTCTTCTGGTGGGTGGAAAGACAAGGCTGACAGTGAGTGGGGAGAGGCTGAAGCTGGTGTGTGATGTGTGCTCCAGGGGGCCTCTCTGGTGGGACAACATCTCCATCTTCCTCCCACATCAGTGACTGTGAAATGTTTTGTGCTGCACCTGCGATGGGGGAGAGGTGGGAAAGCAAACAGGAGAGCCTGGAGGGGAAGTGGTGGGAGTGCAGGGGGGAGATTCCAGGAGGTTCCACTGTTTGTGCCCTGGGCTGGAGCATATCGTGATCCTGCTGGGTATGTCCTGTCCTGGATCACGTCACCCGTGGGATTGTCATGTCTGTGTCCTGTCCTGGATCATGTCACCCGTGGGATTGTCATGTCTGTGTCCTGGGCTGGGGAATGTCACCCGTGGGATTGTCATGTCTGTGTCCTGTCCTGGATCATGTCACCCGTGGGATTGTCATGTCTGTGTCCTGGGCTGGATCATGTCACCCGTGGGATTGTCATGTCTGTGTCTTGGTCTGGGGAATGTCACCCGTGGGATTGTCATGTCTGTGTCCTGTCTTGGATCATGTCACCCGTGGGATTGTCATGTCTGTGTCCTGTCTTGGATCATGTCACCCATGGGATTGTCATGTCTGTGTCCTGTCCTGGATCATGTCACCCGTGGGATTGTCATGTCTGTGTCCTGTCCTGGATCATGTCACCCATGGGATTGTCATGTCTGTGTCCTGGGCTGGAGAATGTCACCCGTGGGATTGTCATGTCTGTGTCCTGTCCTGGATCATGTCACCCATGGGATTGTCATGTCTGTGTCCTGGGCTGGAGAATGTCACCCGTGGGATTGTCATGTCTGTGTCCTGTCCTGGATCATGTCACCCGTGGGATTGTCATGTCTGTGTCCTGGGCTGGATCATGTCACCCGTGGGATTGTCATGTCTGTGTCCTGTCTTGGATCATGTCACCCGTGGGATTGTCATGTCTGTGTCCTGGGCTGGATCATGTCACCCATGGGATTGTCATGTCTGTGTCCTGTCCTGGATCATGTCACCCGTGGGATTGTCATGTCTGTGTCCTGTCCTGGATCATGTCACCCGTGGGATTGTCATGTCTGTGTCCTGTCCTGGATCATGTCACCCATGGGATTGTCATGTCTGTGTCCTGGGCTGGAGAATGTCACCCGTGGGATTGTCATGTCTGTGTCCTGTCCTGGATCATGTCACCCGTGGGATTGTCATGTCTGTGTCCTGTCCTGGATCATGTCACCCGTGGGATTGTCATGTCTGTGTCCTGTCCTGGATCATGTCACCCATGGGATTGTCATGTCTGTGTCCTGGGCTGGGGAATGTCACCCATGGGATTGTCATGTCTGTGTCCTGGTCTGGGGAATGTCACCCGTGGGATTGTCATGTCTGTGTCCTGTCTTGGATCATGTCACCCGTGGGATTTTCACGCCTATCCACAGAGACCCACTTCTCTCAAATAATAAACATAAAACAAGGCATCAGACGGTAACTTACCTGTGCATCTCCCACCTGCAGGGTTTGCCTGAGGCTGTCTGAAGCCCCAGGCTCCTCCTGTGCTCTGCCAGTGCACAGCAAAAACGGGGCCTTCACTGGGGGGGACCCAGAGGCCGGGCACAGATAATGCTGTGCAAATACATCCCTGCAGAACAACTATTCAGCCTGTTCATCTTTGAACTCAGGGCTGCAGGGTTACATTTTCCATGAGGATGACAAATTTAGGTGGGGGGGTAGGGGGAGAAATAGATGTAACAAATATATTTTAAAATTAGACTTATCAAAATGCTGTGAATACTGGAATACATCTGCTCAGCGAGAGCAAAGGCATCCAGATCAGAATTCTTAGATAACAAAAAGGAATCAACTGAGTACAGTAATGGAAAGATATTCACTTCTCAATATTCATTGCAGCTATATCAAGCTAAAGGACTTATTTATATTTATAGATTGAAGCATATCTCAGATAATACAGCAATCTAAAATTTTAGTGCTGGGAGAGAAGTCTATATTTACAGCACCAAAAGATCTGCTTGGGGAGCAGACATGGCACTGGAGCTTTCTCCGTGCTACCATGCCACGACCTTCAGGTGTCATTATTCAAAAAGCAGGATAAAGTTTCTCACTCTCCCCTTTTGTATCCTTGCCTCCTTCTCAGAGCTGCTAATGAAGCCTTCTCTTAATGGTAGTTACTATGGTAATTAATTGGTATTAATGGTATTAATGATGTGGATATACTCATCACCAAGCATTGCCGTGATACAACTGTGGCCAGGTGGGGCCCTGATAAACAGGGACCATTTTAAAAACAAATTTTCCAGTGAAGTAGGGTAATCTGGAATCCTGGGGCAGGATATAAACTGCCCCAGTGTCACTCAGGGAGCCGTTGCTCAGTCTCTTCCTCTCTCAGATACACAAAGTGAAGGAGCTCCCCTAAAGCACAAAGCGGGCCAAGCAAACAATGTAAAATGAGATTTCTGAGATTTACCAGCCTTCATCTGCTCACCTGCAAACAAGGCTCATCTGTGCTCATGGATGTGCTGCTATCAGATTTGTAGGGTCTAGATTGCTGAAATGAGAGGATATTGTTTTCTGTCATTCAATCAGGCTATTCCATGGACTCGACAGAATTTGGATGATTACAATTCCTCCAGTGTTTGACGAAAGCAGAATAATTTGCACTGTACTAATATATTCAGCCATGGTTGACAGCAGCATTAAATAAAGTGCTGCTTCCTTTAACTGAGGTATCAAAAAGAGCCAGAAAGAAAGGGCAAGAGAAAAGGGGGAAAGTAAATAAAATTATACCTCAGTGAAAGAGAAAGCTCTTGATGAAAAGAAAATAAACTTTCAAATTGTGACAACTGTGTGAACAGGAAAGCACACTGGAATCAGATGAATCAGAATACCCTGGGCAAAACGTCCACAGTGTGTACGCCTTGAAGTTCACACTTTCAGGATTTCTACTGAAATAAAGGAGAAGATAAAGAGCTCTAAGAATCAAAGCACATATTAAGTATGTTGAAATCAATTTACAGAACAGAAACCCTAATGCAAAACCAGTGCGTTTGCTGTTTATCAAACTGCTCCAAAAAATGGCGTTTTTCAGTTAAAACATTAATGCTCCAAGGTGATACATCTAGGCAGAAAGATAAATATGTGCCCATTCCTCATCAGAATTTCATTTGACTTCTAAAGAAAGAAGCTCAGCTGGAAAACTGACAGGATACACAGCTAAACTTTGTTTGTTTTTTTTTCTTTCCCCTAGAATTAGCACAGTAAAATACAAACAAACTGCAGGGGCAACTGGGGTTGTGATCATACGTCAAATTTCCTTTCTCTTCTTCTTCCCTAGCAGTTGTGTGAAAATATGAAGGCAACGTATAAGCTCCTCAGGACTTTACCATCTGTACATTAAGTTATTAATTAAGTACAAAAAAGACCCGGTTTTCCCCGCCATCCCATTCCTAATATAATTGCTTCCTAGCTCAGCCCTCTGTCACTAATTCCAAATGAACGCTGTCAAACTGCAAAGTGCATATTGTTGTCAGCATAACCTGTTATTACACGCCATTGCTGGGTGTTAATGAAGTGTTAAATATCCAGAGCTGCCAACACCTTGGTCCAAGGGAATGTGAACACGAGGAAATGGATGTGATACATGGCTACAATGAGAAAAATTATTGATCACTGCTTGGATGCATTTTTAATATAAATTAAGTGTCTCTTTCTAAATTGAGATCTCTAAATAATCATAAGGGTCAGGTGTTGGGCTCATGTAGTATCTCGGCTTCTCTCTCTCCACTTTAATTTCTGTAAATTGGTAATGCTCCTTCTTTAGGGTTCAATCCTCCAAAGTCCTGCAGCTCCACTGAAAAGGCTGCACACTCTTGCTTTGTACCTGGTAATAATAGTGTTCAACACTTTGTAAGCTCATGTCTTGAATAATCAAACTTATTGATATCAGTAGCCTTATTCAATATTTAAAATTGCAGTTCAGAAATGTACTCATTTTTCATGTGAAGAAAGGAATATGATGAAAGTCTACAGGGCAGTGATGTGCCTCAGAAATCATTCTACTGAAATGAATTACTTTTTTTGACTGAGTGACTTCAGAAGGCATTCACATCAATATGGTTTATAACACGTGGAAAGGAAAATTGACAAGAATTCTTTGGAAAATAGAAGCAGTAGTTCCTCACCACTTCATAAACACTGAAATACACATTCTTTTATGTAAAGATGAGTGAAGGGGTTGAGCTGTTCCTCGCCACCCAGCCTTTTTCAAGGAATCAATCTCACTGAAAAGCACGGAGATGCAAAGGTATCAGATGTAAAAGGAAATGACATTGTGGGGTTTGCACCGGGCTGTCACAGGAACGGGAGCACGTCAGGACAAGCAATACCCCTTTTATTAGTAACTGTCCTTTCTGGGAGATTGCTTAACTCAGCCCATTTAACAACCCGCTCCTTGCCTTTCCTTTGGAAAACGCATTGACATTTGCCCTTCTTATTTCTGGACGCAGCCACACAAATCCAATAGACTGGGCCCAAGCATGGAAAACAGCAGTGTCATAAAGCTTAATTTCAATAACAAGCTTCAGCAGCTCAGAAAATGCATACTCTTCATTCCTCTTACAATGGGAAGAAGTATCATTTAGCCTCTAACAAGGAAAGAGGTAATGAGATAAAGATTTAGTGCTGGTGTTTATAGGAGGCCTGCCTGAGATTATCAGCTGGAGCAAAGTTGGGTTTTGTTTGATTGGCTTTTGAAGGCGTTTTTCGGGTCACATTTGAAAGTAAAAATTTCAATTTCTTGAAAATAGAAAACTGACAATTTCCTTTAAGAAGAATAGTATATTGGTTCAAAAGAATCTGTGCAGTAAATGTCGTATCTTCATGCAGCTAAACATCAGAAGTTATCTTCTACACCTGTAAAGTTTTTACATTTTTCTCTTCTGTTCTTCCCCACCATAACAACAGGGATTTTTCCCACTCCCATGAGTTTTCCAAATTCTAAAATTCAAAACCCTGGGAGCTGCTGTACTATGTGCACAACAGACCACAGGATATGTAAAAATATTTCTGTACCAAGTTAAGGCTCCCTAATATATGTGTGTGTGTATTTATATACAAACCTAAACACATGTGTGGCCTTATCAGTTTGCAAACAGCTGAACTGCACATAGTTCAATCATTTATAAACAGACTTTTCACCAAAAATTACATTCGATTGTTTGAAACTGATTCTCCTCTCGCCACCCAATGCACAAAGAACATAAGGAAGCCTCAGGTGAAAGAAGCAGGAGGGAACTCTCCGGTGCTTTTGTTCCCATCCCCAGGAGAATGATCATTCATTGAGAACGATCATTCATTTCGTGATCAATTTCCGATCCACTGCTGCACAGTGCAAATTCAAATTAAAGATTTTGCACTGAGGGTGAATACCAGAAGCATTAAAATTTATCACAAGCATAGCAAAACTGTGAGTTTAACTCACTGCCCCATACCCCCTTGTGTTATTTAGTCAGGTTTACACACTCAATACATTTCCCCAAAGGCTACTGCAGATTTACAACGCATTCTGCTTCCCTGAAGTACTTGCATGTCTACAAAGCACTACTGATAAAAATTAGATATCAAACAAATGAGATGGGTGTCAGAAACTTATAAATAATGAATTAAATGCTGGTTTACTAATAAATATTACAGAACAAACCAACAGGTTCCAAAAGAGTGTTTCCCTTACAACTTCCCATTTAAAGTGCAAGGGTGTGATGCTGTTTAGGAGGCTGAATTATATATATCTGGATTTCTAATTAGTCCAGCTATTAACCTTTTCTCCAGTTTCTCTCAGTGGTGATATACTGTACTATAAATTCCAGAAGAGATTACCTTGCGGAGAATCTGGTTTTTCATAAATGCCCCATGCATATTTCATAATCACTTTTGATTTATTTATTCTCCATCTGATCCTCCACTGTCTCGTGCTGGCGCAGTTTTACCTGTGCAAGGTGGACATGAACAGAATTTTGGGCTCACTTAAAGCAAACATGCTTTATTTTCTTTTTAATGGATTACAGAGCTTCCATGGGGTTGAGGCAGCTCAGAACTTCAGGTGAGGAGTAATTTGCCTGGCAGAAACTTCAGGCAGACCTCAGGCACCAAATCCCTGTGTAACAAAATTATCTAACCTTATTCCTCCTGAGCCCACTATTGCCCAAGCAGATGTGTGTGTACATATATATCTGTATTTCTGGGTACACACTCACCTACACACAATTATATATATATATATATATATATATATATGGAAGGATTTCTGCAGGTGACCAAGATTTCTGCCCCAAGATCCCCAAATGGGTTATTTTTAAAGAAGTTGCACCAGAACCTTGTGCTCAGAGCTGAAGAGAGGCAGTACATGGGGGCCCATCAGCGCAGCATTAGCATTGTGAAACTGCTGCACTTCACAAAAGCCTGCCAGAACACGGCCCAATGTATTTGTAATTTGCCATCCATTCAAAAGCTGAAAAAAAAGGAGAGATCAAATTGTCTAACTCTTCCCAAGAACTCCTGAAAAACCAAACACGAAGTTGTTGTGCTGGAACAGTTTCAATCACATCTGTAAGAAGTGTGTAAACTCAAAAGGCTTGTTTTAAAGATCTTTAATTAATTATTCTTTTACTTTGTTTGGGTTTTTTTAGAGGAGTAGGTTGATGTCTGTGGGGATTTCAGAAGTCAAAACTGACAGTAAATATTTAACTATCATAACCAGCCAGCAATTACATTTAGCTCCTGCACTCTCATCTCACCAGCCCTGCAATCTAGGAACTTCTGTGCATGTTGGGATTTCTGTGAAAGTTAGCATTAATGAAATAGAGCTTTAAATTTCCCTAGGCTCGATCCAGACATTAAGAATATAAATGTAAATTAGCAGAGAAGAGCCAAGCAGCCTTGAATACTAACATTTTCGTCCCGTAACTTTCAGTTAAAAATGTGCTCCGGAATGTGGGATCCAGCCTTCCGCACCCTCAAAGTGCATTAATAATTCTCAGAACAGTTCTGTAATTGTCTATGTGCTTGCTACAGCACTGTGAGGCTCAGACACCCTCCAGTTACAGATTATTACTGTCTGTCTGATAAATAATTCCTGTCCAGTTCCATTTTGACTTGAAGACTGCTTCTAAAAGAATTCTTTTCTGCTTAAAAAAAACCACCCAAGTATAGAACAAATTTGGCCACAGTATTCTACTTATTTCACTTTTTACTGGCAAGACAAATCTTGCAAATTCATTGCCTTTCCCTGACATTTTTACAGCCACCCGCAGTGTTTTCTTTCATTGCAGTGTATTTTGTATGTTCATGGGTGTGCACACTCTGCCTTCCTTGACTCTCCATCCCCATCACCACTGACAGGATGTTCTGTGGGAAGCAAGTGAAAAAAAAAAAGAGAAATAGTGAGAACATGAAGCTTGTACATGCTCTTACTTCAAACTATTGAACATGGTCAGTAGCAAAGCACCAAGTCTAGTTACAAAACCTGAGATTTTTATATTTGAAGAAGGTCTCCTTTTAAAACTTCTCTCAGTGGTTAAACGCTCACTATTTGTTGTACCAGCTGCATAATCTAACTCCTCACCTACTCAGAATTGCTGATCTCTTTCAATATCGGCTGCTAGCAATGACCATGACTAGAAGACAGTAAGGACTGGAAGGACAATGATGATATAAACCTCATTTTTCTAAGTTCAACTGAAGTGCTGAAAACCTGTTTGTGTTTTCCGTGGCTACTCAGGACTATTTTCTCGTTAGAACAATGGGTTGAATAAATTAAAAGGAAATAGAGTTGTTGTAAATAGAGTGATTGTGAAGGCTTTATATGAAAGTATTTTTTCTCCTGGTTTTTTGGTTTTTGGTGGGTTTTTTTTTGGTGTAATGAAAAAAGCGATCGATCACAGAACTAAAAAATATGCTGGAAGGGATCTCAAGGAATTTTTGATCTTACTCCCACTTGGAGCCTGGACCTTTCAAGTCTGAATATTCTCAAAACTGAGAACCCTGCAGGCAACATGTTCTAGTATTTCCATGGTGAAAACATTTCTCGTAACATCTAGCTGGAATTTCTCATGTGTGCCTGGTGCCTTTTTTCCTGCCCCATCCTGCTGAACTCACTCAGCAAAGTTGCTTCTGTCTTGCAGCAGGGGAGCTCTAAACAATCTGTCAGGTGAGGGCTCAGACACCCCACAGGGAGGCACAGAATGACTTCTCCTGCCTGGCTGCTGCCCTTCAGTGATGCCTTGGGAGGGCTCACCTGGAACAGAGACTGGGCAGAGCCAGAGAATAAAGCAGATATCCATTGAAAGGCCTTTAGGGTCCACCTTGGGCAGGACAAGAGCCTGGCCAGGGCTGCACCCAAGGTGGACCCAAAATGGACAAAAAATACACCCCAAATGAATGACCAGTCACGAGGTCTCATTCTTTTGTAAGTTTTGGTCCATTTGCATATCGGGGTTTAATTGTCCAATTAAATTAAAGGCGGCAGCTGACAGAGCAAGAGGACACAGCCTTAAGCTGTGCCAAGGGACATTTGGGTTGGATATCAGGAAAAAGGTTTTTACAGAAAGGGCAATAAAGGACTGGAATGGTCTGCCCAGGGAGGTGCTGGAGTCGCCATCCCTGGATGTGTTTAAGGAAACACTGGATGTGGCACTGGGTGCCAGGGTTTAGTTGAGGTGTCGGGGCTGGGCTGGACTGGATGATCTTGGAGGTCTCTTCCCACCCAGTGATTCTGTGATTCCAGCTCCAGGCTGTGAGGTCCCATCCTTCCTGTCCCTCCCTCCAGCCCACCCTTGTTTGTGCTTTTGGGCTGACAGTTGTCCTTGGTGTGCAGCAGGAGAAGGGTTTGTTTTGTGTCCCTGCTGTGTGCAGAGCCCAGTGACACTGACTGTGAGCTCAGAGCTGCACCCCTGGGCACCACAGACCCTGAAACACAGGGGAGATAAAACTTCAGGCATCACAGGGCTATTTTGCTAATTTATGGCAGTTTCTTACAAAAGTGAAGGTGAACAAGGAAATTCAAGGCATCTCAATTTTCAGTGAGATGCCTCTTAAAAACCATTT
Organism: Chamaea fasciata; assembly: GCF_029207755.1. NCBI lineage: Eukaryota > Metazoa > Chordata > Aves > Passeriformes > Sylviidae > Chamaea > Chamaea fasciata. Next base: position 8,690,532 of record NW_027094107.1, read on the forward strand.
GGTTTAAAAGCATTTGACACGATTTAAAAGACATTTTTTGTAAGCTTGCCTCCTAGGAAGCACTTGGGAGTCTAAGTAAAATTTGAATGTTTATGTTTTAAAGCACTTTTAATGCAAGAAATCTGTGTATAATTATCTCTAATTAGTCATCTCTTCCACTGAGATTTATATTAAGCATTTAGTTTTTCTCTACAGTAGCTATTTCCCAGGCTTCTTTAATAACTAGGACTGTCTGACAAGCTGATCTCAGGATCAGATTTCAAACTCATCTTATTCCATTCTACCTGTTGCTTCAGGACATTTCTTAATGAGGCCAGAGTTACTTTCATGTCTAATTAAGCTGAAGAGATTAAGATATTTAGGTCTTGTTTTTGTATACTCTCCTAAGGGAAAAGTAAATACATAAGCAACAGAGATCAGCAGAACTACAAGAAAGAAGAAAAGCAGCAGGAACACAGGGGATTATTATGTAATATCAGGGAACAGGAAAAGGCTGGGTAGATTATCCTTCCTAAAGTATCTTCACTTGCCTCGAAAAATATTGCACTGAACTGTGAGTCAGATTTCTCCCTAACATGATAATATGTCTTTATCAGATGAACCTGAAAGAGAAATATGGAAGAATGGACTTTATGTCTTTATAAAACAGATTTGAAAACAGATCCTGATTAGGATTTCCTATTTATCCCATAAATTAAACTGGAAGTAACCATGAGACTGATGAACTAATGTATCCAAAATACTCTGTCAAACATGACTCCGGTTTTTATGTTCCTTATCGTCTCCAGTGTCAGCTTTCAGCGCAAAGAGAAGTTTATTATTTCATTTGGGAAAGAAACGATCCCTGTTAGATGGAAGTTTAATCTCTCCTCAAAAGTGCTTTACCTTAGTTCCACTCTAATGGGCAAGAGGATAGACTCAAACCTCTTCTGGCATGCAGTCATATTCAGGAATAAACATTTCAACTGAGTATTTTTCAACAATGTTTTTCAATCATTCATTTCATCTTTCTTAGTAAAAGGTTTCTCAAATCTTCTAGTTTAGGTACAAGTTTCTGCAGTACCAAAGAGGTTCCCTCTAAAGGCATTTAAACCAATCTTTTCATACCTCCAGCTCCTTTCAGTAACCTGGGAGTACACTGATTTATTCATTTTGCATGTTCCTTTCATGTGACGTTAGGGTTTTTCTCCATTTTCTCTTCAGATCTGAAAACATATGGATGCTCTCCCATCTTTTTTTTTTTTTTTTTTCCTTTTCAGTCATGACCTAGAATTCCTTTTCACTTGGCTCTTGGAGGGAAGCTGGGAAATACAAACTGGTCTGTTTGGAGGGTTCTGAAGTTCAAACCAGAATAATGAAGGAAACAGTTGTCTGCGTCAGTTGGAAATTGATTTTTATCCAGTTTATTAAAAAAATTAAAAAAAAAAAAAAGAAAGAAAGAAAGAAAGAAACCCCAAGAGTTTAATTTTCAAGGAAATGCTTTATCTCCATGGACAGTACTTTTTGTAACGAACTGGAGGCAGGTGCAGCGGCTGCTGCTCCTGGCCCAGGCCGGGGACACCAGGGCAGGTGAGGCTCCCCGGGAAGTGGCGCAGCAGTCCCGGTGCCAGGAGCATCAGCACCACCTTGTGTTCGCGGGCTGGGGAAATCCGTCCGGAGCCTTCCCCACATCCACAGCGCTGCCTCTGCTCCCCACAGCTCTGAAAACATCCACGGCTCTCCCCGCTGTAAGCTCAGGATAATCGATGAATGCAGGCACGTGGGAATTTACCAGGAAACCTGCCGGCAGTTTTGGTCCATGTGTTAGAGAGCTCATGATCAGCCCAACCACCGCCAGATGTTCTGGGTGGGCACCTTGCAACAAGACAGCTCAGAGGTGAATTCTGTCAGAAGGTTTATTTACAGGACTTCTTTCTGAGTGCCAGGCATGACGCTGTAATCCCTATTTTTTTTTCTTTGAAAATTGAAAAAAGGGAACAAAGGAGCGCTCTCCTTTGTGTGACGGAGTGATGGAGAGCCTTGAGAGAGTCAGGATCATGTTTGGATTCCTTTCTCACAGCCTGTAAACATCCTACAAGGCAGCGCTGCTTCCTTCAGTCTTGTGCACGGCAGAAACTGTTCTGTAAACAAATCTATTTCTGGTACGCTTTGCACCAACTTGACTATGAAAACACATCAGTTTTCATTCCTTTCTCAAAAAAAAAAATATCAGCTTCTCTCCATCCATTCTGGTTTCTGGAAAGAAATATCCCATCAGAAATTGCAGTGGCTTCTCTTTTAGCTCTACTATATGAAGTACAGTTTCCAGCAGAAATTCTGGGGCAGAACCTGTTCAGGAGCTGGTAGTATATGGGAGTGCAATTTCGTAGACAGTTTTCTACACCTCGGTGTAGACATTTAGCCTAGCTTCACAAAATTCAGGTCTCCTCTCTGAGAGGGAAATAGAACAGCAGCTTTCCCCACTTTCTGGCCCCTTCTTTTGGTCCAGAAATTAAAAACTTCTGACTGGTGTTTCACAGCTCACTTTCACCTCTCTTATCCTTTAAAATTTTGAGTATTCCCAGACTAAGTGCACGACTGTGTGCAATGTATCAATTTTCTTTTCAGTACGCACATAACTAGAAAAACCTATCGTGGCATGGCGTACTCCTAAGTATTAAAAAAATGATCCTGATTCTCTTTTACCCTTCAGTTTGTGCATCGTTACAGAGAATTCACATCGGGGACAGTGAGACTTCGTTTTGATGGTGTTTTACATCCATACCTCATGTGCACTTCTATCAGACTGATGTACCATTTTAAAAAATGGAAATTTTCCAAAACCGCTGTGCAAACTCGGAATGATGGATCAGTCTCATTAGCTTTATCAAGTGGAAACCTGGGTTTAAAAAAAATAAAAATGCAACCGTGTGCAGTGTGGTTGGGATCCCACGGTGATGGACACTACAGGATCTTCAAAACAGTGTCCTCTGAGAGGTTGACAATGTCTCTAACGTCCTTATAATTTCTGTTCCCGTCCCAAAAGGGGCAGGGCGCTGTTATTAGTGCCACTCGGTCCCTCCTGTCACTCTCTGTCAGGCAGCTGGGATCTCAAGGCCCTTTAGACTTGGGTAGTTTACTACCTGCATTAAGGGACTCACTGTAAATATTTCATCACCTTTCTGAAATAGTTTTCTCCTTTTTTTTTTTTTCTGTTGAAAAGACAGACAGAAACAAGTCTTTGCAGTACCTGACAGGGCAACAAGAGAGCTGTAGGAGAGGCTTTTTACAGGGATGTGGAGTGACAGGACGAGGGGACGGGCTCCGGGCTGCCCCAGGGCGGGTCTAGATGAGGTGTTAGGAAGATTTTTGCCGTGAGGGTGGTGAGGCGCTGGGACAGGCTGCCCGGGGAGGATGGAATGCCCCATCCCTGCAGAGTTCAAGGACCGACTGGATGGAGCCCTGAACAACCCGATCTGGTGACCCTGCACATGGCAGGGGTTGGAATGAAATGCTGCTTAAAGGTCCCTTCCAACACAAACTATTCTGTGATGCTATGAAGCTGAACCCTGTGTTTTGTGTATTTAGCACTGGGATCTGGCTGACCTCTTGCCTCTGTGTTTCGAAGCCTGTTAACTGTATGAAGGAGTAAATTCCACAAATGGCAAATCAAACAATGACTTCAGGAAGTGGTTGTTTCATTTAGGGAAGGGAACTTCATTTAGGGAAGTGTCCCGTGTCTCACAGGTGTCAGGAAAGCAGTCAGGGATAAACTGAGGTTCCCCAGAATTTCAGAGATGTTTTTGAGGGCTTCACCTGATTGAAACAATAGAGGCACAAAGAGGAACTTTGAGCATCATTCTGGGAAGCACAGGCTGACAGAACTTCGGTGAGTGGGGATGTCCTACCCCAGGTGGGATGAAAAGTTCCTCTCCAGCAGTGAGACCAGCAGCTGTCTCAGGTCTCACAGAGATTGCTGCAATGCAGGCAGTGATCTCTATCCCCGCAGGAGGCACGAGAATAATTTAAAACCAGTGCTTGAGCATAACTCACTCACCAGGTAAAGACAATGACTCACTCAGGAGGCTCATCTGAACTTGAGTGAGCCAAAAGGTGTGAAGCCAGTCCTCAGCACCAGTCCTGCCATGAGTGTTGTACCTGTGCACTCCAGACACCATCCCCTGCCACTGACAGAGAAAATCTCTACTGCAGAGAGCTGTAATCCTCTAGAAACCTACACGTGTAAGAGAACTCCATTTGGCGTCAGTGAATCTAGCAATATTTCACTTGTTGCTTTCTTTTAAACTAGTCTGGCAGGCTTGGCTGTGAAACCTAGGGGTCAGAATTATTTTCGCTAAATGCATTTAGGTTTGATGTGCTTAAGGACTCTGGTTGCCAGGTATAAAAATATTCATCCTGATTCTTGGAAGTCTATCTGTATCTGTTCCTTCCACTGGAGCACTTCCCCTAAATGAAGCACTCCAGCTGTACCACGGGTCTGGTCTCACACTGGGATCTGCTCCTGTTTCTGTTGGAGCTTGCATGTGACACACCTGGAATTCCACTTTCTTCTGCATCTTCCTCAAGGAAAAACACATAGTATCTGCCTGGTTCTCCAGGCAGACCTTTTGAGTTTCCCTAACCCAACTCACCAGGGAACATGCACGGGTATCTGAAATGACCATATATGTGTGTGTGTGTATATATATATCATGTATATATGTATATATGTGTATATATATATATATATATATATATATGTACAGACACACACCAGGCACTCCATTTGATACCTGGCAACAATTTTCCACTGCTGAGTTTATCCACTTTGTTTCATTTAGTCCAGCAGTGGCTGAAGAGACAGAGGCAGAATTAAACATCCACCTCCAATGGTTATCTTTTTATGCCTTCCCCTGATGAGGCTACCACCTTTTGATGACTGCTATATGTTTATGACTACAACAGGCAATTCCACAGGATTCTGGGAATTAATAGTAATTTGTGTTCTTTGTAAGCCCACAGCAGAGCAATATTCACTTGACTTTGGTGTTATCTTAAAACCTGGAGTTTAGATGGGTCTAGATTGGTTTATGAATCCAGATGGGTCTAGAATCTAGATTGGCTTATGTTTCTGTGACTAACACAGTGACTTCGTTCAAGACCTTTTTCTTTCTTTGGTTTTGAGGTATTTCCATGCTCAATCCATGGAATCTAATTTTTTGTGTTAATGAAAAACAAAAAGTCTATCCAAAGAGAGAAGAAACCAAAACAACCATGTCTGCTGGGAAGCAAAGTTTACCTTTTACTCTAGGCTCAGAAGAGCTCAGACTAACCTATACTGCTCAAGAATGACTCCACCTACCAGGACTAAATCACAGAAATTCGACAGGACTGTTTTGGCTTAAAACAATTGACTTTTAGAAATAGTTAATGATGAAGATTGTTGAATGGTTTCAAGATTCATGAGAAGTAGATTTGGTTACTTCTGGCTTTTCTGGGCTCCCTATGAAAGTAACGTATAGAATAACAGATGATTGTATCTAATTTTGTATTTTTTATTATGGGTATCTTCAAGATGTCACTTTCCCCAAATATTTACGTAAACATCATCAACTAAGTGAATGAAGTATCTTCTGGGGCGCAGCACAGAGTAAACAAAAGGGCTCGACTTTGGGCGGTCTCTGCAGAAACTTACAAAGAAATAACAGCCCTAGTGAATTGCACTTTCCCCCGGTGTTTTCCTGGGACCAAACGCACAGCCTAAACAACTGCAGTGATTTTTAGGAGTTGTGTGATTTGTGATCGTGTGATTTTTAGGAATTTTAGGTATGTGCATGCAGTTTCCATGTGAACACAGACCAGGATGGAGACAGACTGATGAGGCAGGTCCAGCCTCAGAGGAACACCTTTCATCACTTCCTTGGATTCCTTCAGCACAGTAAATTTTTAGGAGCAAGTGCTGCTGCAGAATTGGCTGTTATGAAAAGAGCGGGTGATAATCACCTTTATGCCTTGTATGTCCTCCTGAGGATAAAGAGTGCAGAAATGATAAAGATGATCACCAGCTGATGAAGTTCCCCTCCACTAAGACTCAGGGCTGTTAATGGAGGTGGCCACAGGAGATGCCCACCGCAATAAACCCAGATCTAGAAAGGAAAGCTGCTGAAGCACCTTGTGTAAACCAGCGTCGCTCTCCCAAGCCTTGATCCCACTGATTTCCTGAGCAAGGTAAATTGTTTTAGGTGATGTTCTGCGCTACATGCCAAGGCAGAGGGCGGCCGGTGGGGCTCTCGCCGGGACGGGCGGCGGATCCCCGCGGCGCCGGGGCAGCATCCCTCCCTCCTTCCCTCCTTCAGGCGAGCGCAGCCGCCTCGCCTTCCCTCAGAATTCCCGAATTTGTGGCCCGGTCTCGCACGGGCGGGGCGGGCTCAGTCCGCACTGCCGGGGCCGTGCCCCGCCAGCCCCCGCAGCCCCGAGCCGCCGAGGTGGGCTCCGGGCGCGGCGGCGGGCACGGCGCCTGCGCATCTCCCGGGCATGCTCATTAACAGCGGAGCAGCCGAAAAGGGGAAAAAAAAAAAGACAGAAAAAAAAAAAAAAAGAGAAAAAATCCCACCCTGAGAGAGAGAGAGAGAGCGAGAGAGCGGCGCTGGCACTACACCCGCCGCCGGAGAGCGGCATCATCGGCGGCGGAGCCGGCCCCGCGTCCCCTCCCGGCCGGCTGGCGGCGGCGGCAGCGTTCCCCCGGCGGGGCTGCGGGGCAGGGCGGGCTGCGGGAGCCGCGGCCGCGGGATGTGGATTTATCCCGGCCCCCGGCGGGCAGCGGGCGCCGGGCACCGCGCCTAGAGGCGATGGGCGAAGCCGCCGGCGGGGCTGAGCCGGGGCGCCGCTGAAAGTTCGGCCGCTGCGGTGGCCGCGCTCGGTGAGTTTGCCGGGCGGGGAGGCGGGCGCCCCGGCACGGCTTTCCGCGGGGAGCGGCGGCGGAGCGGAGCGCCGGGCAGCGCCGGGGGTGCCGTGCCCGGGCGGAGCGGGAGCCGCCGGAGGGTTTCTGTGCTTGCCACTGGGTGTGTACGTGCGGCTGCCGGGCTCCGGGGCGGCTGCGGGAGTGCGCTCCCAGCAGTGATGCTGCGATGCTCGGGGCTGAGCGCCGGCTCCCCGTGCGCCTTTTCCGGGGATCTCCGCGGGTGCCGGGCGCGGAGCGGCGGCGCTCTGGCCGCGGTGCCATCGCGGCGGGCGGCAGCGGCTCCGTGCCCGTGCCCGGCTCGATGCCCGGCTCCCCGTGCCCGCGGCCGTGCCCGGCTCCCGGTGCCCGTGCCCGGGGCGATGCGCGGAGCTCCCCGTGCCCGAGGCGGTGCCCGGCTCCCCGTGCCCGAGGCGATGCCCGCTCCCCGTGCCCGTACCCGGGGCGATGCCCGGCTCCCCGTGCCCGGGGCGATGCCCGGGGCGATGCGCGGAGCTCCGCGGGGTGATGCTCGGGACGATGCGCGGAGCTCCGCGGGGCGATGCCCGGGGCGATGCGCGGGGCGATGCGCGGAGCTCCCCGTGGCCGTACCCGGGGCGATGCGCGGAGCTCCGCGGGGCGATGCCCGGGGCGATGCCCGGAGCTCCGCGGGGTGATGCTCGGGACGATGCGCGGAGCTCCGCGGGGCGATGCCCGGGGCGATGCGCGGAGCTCCCCGTGGCCGTACCCGGGGCGATGCCCAGAGCTCCCCGTGGCCGTACCCGGGGCGATGCCCAGAGCTCCGCGGGGCGATGCCCGGAGCGATGCGCGGAGCTCCGCGGGTGCGGCGGCAGGCGGGGCGCTGCCGGACCGGGCTCCGGGCTCGGCGCTGGCGGTGCGGGAGCGCCCGGGCCGCCGGCACGGAAAGGGAGAGGGAAAAGCCGCAGCTCCGGGGCGCGGTGGCTCCGCCGGGGCGGCGGGACCGCGCTGGCTGCCGGCTGGAGGGAGGATGGAGCGGTCCGTTCCTGCCCGCTCCTCCGCCGGGATCTGGGCTCGGTGTGTTCTCCTGCCGCTGACTGCGGGATCTGGTGATCTCTTCTAGTCAAGGCGTGTGTACACACAGTGGTTGCGCTGCTCTGCTGCTTCCAGCTGTTTTTTCTCTAAAATACCTTACAGCTGTAAGCCCCTCGCTGGCGGTTTGAGCTCGATGTGCGCCTAGAGCAGCTGTGGGTGTGATTGTGGTACATAGTGAGGAACCTGCTCTGTAGTATGAACTCCGTGCTCTTACCGTGCCCAGTGGCAACACGTTTACCTGAGCACATCTGGGCTTTGCGTGTTCTAGGACTGAAATCGATGCCGAGAGCTCCCCGCCCTCCCCTCTGTTTAAATACATGCTGCCTTTTTAGGCTGTGTAGTAGGTGATAGTCTTCTATTGATTGTTTTCCCAATATCCAGCGGTTGTAGATACCCATCTTGATTGTGCTGATGCTTCCCTGGTAATTAACGAGACAGATGCACTGTACTGTGGAAATAAATACCAACTGTCCGTGTGGTGGGGCAAGCATCTCAGACATCTCCCGTGTCTCCGCATGGGTTTGCAGTAACAAGCCCCCGCCACTCCTGGTGCCTGGATTTCAGCTGTTAATTGTGGAGCTTAACGTAAAGCATTCTGATATCTGAGGTTTGGAATTCCTGGTGTTGTACAGAGAGCACTCTGTGAATCACAGATAGCAAGATGTAGTAGGGGAAGAGCTATACATCAGAAGGTGAGACACAGCCAAATCAATAGATTTCCTTCCTTCTTGTCCTTAGTTTCTTTTCAAAGCTTATTTTATACACGACCCTCAATGCTGTGGATTAATCCCAAAACACTTCTTCACAGACGAAACGCAGTCTCTTAATAACCTGCTATACCTACAGATATCATATTGAGAACATGAATTCATCGGAAGTTGATACTGTAGTCTTAATACAACTGTGTGCCTTGGGGATTTGGGCTTGTTGGTTTGTTTTAAGAACTCAAATCTCTAAACTGCTGGGGAATTTAGGAACCACTCTGGGTCTTCCCTTTTTTTGTTGTTGTTGTGGTGCATGGTTGGTTGGTTGGTTGGTTGGTTGTTGTTGTTGTTGTTGCTGTTGTTATATCAGTTTTGTTTCAAAGAATGGTTAGAAGTTTTCTGAATAGCTGATCTTTAAAACCCCCTGAACAGTCAAAACCAAATAAGATCCCAAGAAAATCAGATTTCAAATACTGAAATAAAAAGCCTTTATTTTAAAGAGAACAGTTCCTTTCAGTTGCCAAATTGTAAGTATTTAAATGACGTGAATAAATAGCAAATGAGAAAATTCTTATTGAAAGCAGCTTTTTAAGAATGTGGGAATGCAAATTACTACTCTCCGCACTTCAAGTAGTCAGATGTGGAAGTAAATGAACATACTGTATTGATGGCTTATGTGTAAAAAAGCCATTGAAATGTATCCAGAGTTCCATAAAAGCAATGTCATCTGAGGAAAACTGTGGCAGAGGAAACCTATTACTCACTTGATGTGGCGTCACAGTTGAAATGAAGAAGAAATGAAGGCTGAAGGAATGACCTGGTTGCTCACACGTGTGCCTGTAGTCACACACGGAGGTGTGTGCAGTGTTGTGCTCTGCAGCAATGGCCCAGGAACAGGTAAATGTCCACTTCCTTCTCTCCACTGAGGTAGGAAATGGGGAGGATTGCTGTTGATGTTAATTGGAGCAGGCAGGACATTATTTCAGCGTGATTCATGAGGTCTAAACGGTGTGCATTTAATTTTTAAATGATCTTAATCTGAAAAATGTAAGAAGCATAATGCAGCTTAATTTATCACAATCTCAGGGCTTTGAATGTGGGAGAACAGTCCTCTCCATTTGGTCGGGAATGTTTTTTGTTCCCATTTTAGACTGAGAGAACGATGTCTTTGCTTCTGTCACAGTGACCGCCAGTATCTCACAATGACTGTAGTGGGACTTGATTTTGAAATGTTTTAGAGACCAGATATAAACTGGTGATGGAACTGTGTCTGAAATTCACGAGGTTCTGTTTTCTCGTCTGCTACTTCTTCATGTAGATGTGCCCATTGTTTATATTTGACAGTTCAGCACAACTGAGTTGATGATAACTTCTCTGAGACCAGACTCAATACAGTTTTGCTTTTTCTCTAAAGGCCCAGTCCTACGTCTGCTGTTTTGAGGTCCAAAATTTTCTGCCTTCAAAGTTAGTGAAACCAGGATCAAGTCAAACTGTAGTTTGGTAATTGCTGGTAGAAGCAGATTAACATATTGTAGTCACCATTGTGTTCAGCTTCTTTAGTGTTTTCAAGTGGTGGTGCATGAAGTACTGTAATGCTTTTGCAGCCTTTTTATGAGTTAAGGAAATAGAGTGTTTGCTTTGTCACCTTGCCTTTGCTCACCTTTAAAGATCAGTTATAGCGTACAGACTTTAGGTTTCCCAAGATTTTTGTGCATTGCATATACCAGTTGGTGACAGCTTATGTTTCTAAAACCTCTGCAGAAGTTACCAATAAATGTCACAGTATTAAAACAGTAAGGAGAATTTCATGGAGTCATCGAAAGTTTGGGTTGGAAGGGACCTTGAGAGGTCATCCAGTCCACCTCCCCTGCAATCAGCAGGAATATCTCCAAGTAGATCAAGTTTCTCAGAGCCCTGTCCAACCTGACCTTGAATGTTTCCAAGGATGGGGCATCTACCACCTCTCTGGGTGACCTGTGCCAGTGTCTGATCACCTGTACCATAAAAACTTCTTCCTTAATCTCAGTTGACTCACCTTCAGCTGGAAACCATTGCTCCGTCTCCTGTTTGAGTCGTTGTTGTTGATATCGGTGTTTGACTGCAGTCCTTTCCAGTGAATAAATAAAACAATTCTTGTCTCACAAATTAAAATGCTTGCAGAAACCACATTGAAGCTAAGGCTCGTGAAGGTTTTGGTTCAGAAAAAACCACCGTGTTTAGAGAAGAATTCCTGATTTTTATGATGTAAGGTGGTGTGGAATCCTGGGTGGACACGTGTTAAGGTGATGCTGTTGCTCTCCTGTAGAGGCTGATTTAATCTTTCACTCTGTTAGTTGAGTTAGAGCTGGTCACCCAACCTTCTATTCATTACCAGTGCTGCCTTTCTGTGTGGGGCTGGTTTGTAACTGGCCTGGCTAAACCCAAATCCCACTGGAGAGCAGCAAGCTCTGTGTCTGACTTCAGCCTAGGTTATGATCAGCCACCTACCAGCATATCAACCTTCCCACAGTTCTGCCAGACCAGCGCTGCCCCACTGAGGGCTCTTGCACCTCCCCACTGTCTCAGTGATTTCTCATTATTTGACCAGGCAGATACTTATTTTAAAAGATGGAGCGTTTTGCTGAAGTGCTGGTACGTGGCATATTCAAAGTTTGCTGAAATCAGTGAGAGGTAGACCTGCCCCTCCCTCAGCTTGCCATTTTACTAACTTAACTTTCGTGGTTTCTTGACCAAGGACAGAGTGCAGTGATATTTGCACGGAATTATTCTCTAGTACAGCTGTAGCTGTAGGTTTTAGGCTGTGGTAGAATTGCCAGTGGTAGCTGCCTCCTCCAAAATCTATCCAGCTATCCATGGTGTTGTATCTTACTATTGTTCTGCTTTCCATGAATCAAACAATTAACTGAGAAAGAGACATAAATGTGCTGAGTGACAGTGGATCTCTGTGAGTGAAATAAGAGGGAAATTATGTTAAATGGTATTTCTGTTGGATGGAAAGTAAGATCCTGATGCTGCTGAAGTAAAAAAGGAGATATTCGTTATATTCTTATCTTGGCACTTTGATAAGCCTGTTCTTGAGGTTTCTGCTGCATTTCATGATGAGGAGACTATGCTTAAATGAGCAGATTTCAGTCCTCATCCATCTTTGCCCATGGCTGAGACCACATAAATATTAAATCCTTAAAAAAAAAAAAGTCCCTACTAGTAGGCTTAAAAATCAGTTCATGTGAATGAAGCTAAAGTCTGCCGTTGCCATCTAACTTCAGAAAAACTCTTTGTTATTTGTTGGTGTTTAGGTGCTTTCTGTTTATTTGCTTGAAAGCCTTCATGCATCTTGAAATTTGATAGACTGTAACATGGAAATCTTTGTGCATAAATTATAGCTGTAGTTAGCATTATGCAATGCAGTAATGTCACTAGTATTTATACTTGACAGGAGAAGTAATTTAGATGCTTCTCTAGTTTTTTTGAATAGCTGGTAGGTGTTACCCGTTCATTTAATTCACTGTATTAAATGCCATTGGTTTTACCTTAATGTACCTTTAATAAATTTAAAAAGCTGTTTGAGCAACGAAAAAGCACCAGAAATGCAACTTTAGTGGAAATTGAAATATTAATACCAGTGATACAGGGTTAATTGAATGTCAGGGAAAAAATACCATCCAGAGGATGAAAACTCCTTCACTTGTAACTTCCACGTTGAGAGTAATTTCAAGGTGTTTTAAAAGTTGAAATGAGTCCTAAAATGGTGGGGGAAATGCATCCTAAAACTGCATTTTCTGACTTAACTGTTGCTGTTATATTTGAACACAAAATCTAGAGCAGTTTCTTGAATAATAATGAAACGAGGCATAAAAATTAATCTCCATAAAAAGTCCCCGAGGGGAAAAATAAAAGACAGATGACTTTGTGAGGAGCATTCTGGTGTGCAGGGAGACGAGGCATTTCCTATATTCCCGTTGCTGAGTAATCTTTATTTACTTATATGGGGTAAGTTTTGGTACTTCTTTCTCTTATTTTCTCGAGCCCAGGATGTTTTACCGTGCCTCAGCTTTCCACAGAATGGGCACACGAGTCGAGTGCTCTTGTTGCCAGCCTGGCTGGATTCTGATTTTCTGTCAGTAAGTAACTGGTATTTTCAAAGCTTCTCTGTTAAAGTTCCAGTTAGTCTGGGGGAAAAAAAAAGGAAACTCTTTTTCCTTTCAAGCTTTCAGAAGCAGTTCACTTCCTGGCAGCGCTGGAGCTTTGTCTCTGCTGTGGCGTGGTGGTGAAGCTTCTGCATTGAACTCAGCTTGTGTTTCCATTTTCCCTTGAACTGATGAAGAGTCAAAACTTAATGTGACACGTTCATCAGCTGGGAGGGAGGATGGGGTTTATTTTGGAGACCTGAGATGTTGAAGGCTCGCGTGCTGGATATGGAACCTACGTGTGGGATTTCTTGAGTTTGTTAGATGGGGTATTGAACGGAGCAGCTTCAGAGTCCTGTTGGGTATTTGCCATGTGAGCTCTTGTGCTTTCAGACCTGTAATTATCCAGAAACGGCTGATGTATGGAAATGGAGCGATGCTGGTAGTCATCTTGTATCTCTCTATATACATATACACGCGTGCTGTTCCACTGAGTGTACAGCATACGCTCAAATTAATAAAAATAATCAAAAGTTAAATTATTTTTTATTTCGTAGGTCTCAGAATACGATCACTGGATGATAGGTATCTGTGTTGCTTATAATTTAAAAACCTCTCTTAAGTTTTCCATGTCCAGAACTTTCTGCAGACATACACTTACATTGTGTTTTATCATTGCTTACTCCTACCGTGCCCTAAATCACAAATAGGGCCCTGGGAGTGTTAATCCTTCAGCCCCATTGTTAATGAGCAACCTTTGACATTTCAGTAAACATCAGCGTGTTGGGTGCTGAGTGCACGTTGTTACCAGAGGGAGACAAGTTGTCTTTTTGTTCTTCTTTCATTGCAGGATTATCATTAGTGTGTGTGTATGTCTGCATGTTTTGGAGGTATTTTGTAAAAAAAAAAAACAAACAGCTTGGTAATTGTGGTTGTGCCTGGGTGGGCTTGGTCTGTTTCTCCAGGCAGCAGCTGACACAACAAGAGGACACAGCCAAGGGAAATAAATACAGGCTGGATACCAGGACAGAGATTTTACAGAAAGGGTGATAAAGTACGGGAATGGTCTGCCCGGGGAGGTGCTGGAGTCGCCATCCCTGGGTGTGTTTAACAAAGACTGGATGTGGCACTCGGTGCCAGGGTTTAGTTGTGTCAGGGCTGGGTTGGACTCCATGATCCTGGAGGTCTCTTCCAACCCTGTGATTCTGTGAATTCTGTGAATTACTGAAGATCTGGGAGGTGGTCAGAAAAATACCTTCCAGTTTTCTCCCAGCAAAGAAAGTCTTGTTGGGCTGAAAAGAAAGGGTGCTGGGGCTCACCTGTGTGCTCTGTGGTCCAGGTTGTGTTCTGTGGAACACGGCTTGAGATTTCCTGGGGCTCTTGGTTGTGTCCCGTTGGAGTGAGGGTGCAAAGGTGTGTTGGACACTAATGTCCTGGAGCTGTTCCTGGCACAGGCTGCCCAGGTACAGCAGCAGGGCTGGCAGGGTTCAGGGGGGGAACAACTGGGACCCCCTCCGCAGAATTCTTGTGAAGAGCATGAGGGAAGTGAGGGAGGACAACAATTCTGGAACCAACTTTCTCCGTTATTGTTTGGATAATCTATTAATGGGAACCTTATAATGACGGAGTTTGAGATAAATGAGAAGTAGAAATGAGGCATTTTTCAAAAGTCCCTCCAGTAAATGTTTATCTGCCATTAACTGATGAGTAGAAACAACTTCAGTATTAATTTCCTACACTGAGGATGAGTGAGATCAGTTCCAGGCTATTATGCCCTGAATTTGCAGACAGCTCCTTGTAATTAAGAAATAAACCCCACAGTTGTTTTGATTTTTCTCTGCTGCTTTGCCTGGGGGTCAGAAGTGTGTTCTTGATGCCTGCTGTCTATAGGCACTAAAAGATTTAAATAGCATTGTGCCTATTAGCAGAAGTTGTTTGCATTGGTGTAAAAATTTCCCTCCAAAGCTGATTTAGTGTTCCAACACATCGGGGCTGTGGAATTACAAGGCTGTTAATAGATGAGAAAACCACTCTGTGTACCATGAAGGTGATTATGACCACAGGAAACTTGAATCAACATTGCTTTAGGTCACGATGTTGTAGCGTGGAAACTTTTAAAAGGTTATTTCCTTAAACTGTTAACAAAACTGGTCTTCTGTTATGGTTTCAGCTCCTAGGGACAAAACTTTGTGATATCTGCTTTGTCTGCAGAATAAAACAGGAGCTCTTCTGCTGTTACTTATCCTGGGAGCTGAGCATCTTGTGACGTTTTTGAGTACCAAGGCAGGGTTCATTACTGATGGGAAAACAAACTTTCTCTACCGTGGCCATTCCAATTGAGCTCTCTGCTAAATAGTGCTCATTAAAAAAATCTATCATTTCCAGGAATTACAGTTTCAGCCCTTTTAAATGTTTCGGTGCTTTTCCTTACACGGGGTGAGGTTTGTGTATTTGAAAAAGAAGGGCAGGGAAGGACACTGCTTCAGAAAGATTATCTTCCTGGGGAAGCACACAGCTAAAATTGGACACTGGATGAGCTGTACAGGCCTAAGGGGCAATGATAACAGAATTAGCAGAAATAAAGATTTGCTGTTTCCTGCTTGCTGGAACAACTCGTCTGTTGTGGGGAATATGTTGATGATACTCCCCGAAGTGTAATTTATTATGTACAGTTTCTGAGGATTCCCAGAGTGTGTCCAAATTCACTTTTCCCCTTCTGGTGTAGAGTTAATGGGGAGATGAAGCAGCTCTGTTTGATCAGCTTCTGCTGCTTGGTTTTAGGAGTCTGGGAGAGCTGTTCTCCTCCTCTCTGAAGGTGCATTGCCCTCTCCCCGGTGCAGGAATGTCCTTCCTTCCCTCCTGGGCTCCTTTGTCTCCTCTCCAGCTCTTCCCTCCTTCCGCACACCCATGGATGGTGTTGGGAAGATCCCTTGGCACCTCTCGGGTGGAGAGCCAGCCCTGGCAGGGTAAGGCAGCTCTGGATAGTCAGGAGTCAGATTTTTGTCATTTTTATAGCAGAACAGGGCAGTTTGTGGGGCAGGACTGAAAAGTGCCTGTTGCACCTTCATGTTTAGGCAGCTGCTTGGGGTCTTCCCCTTCTTGGTTTTCAAAGCAGGTTTATTTCTTAATTACAAGGAGCTGTCTGCAAATTCAGGGCATAATAGCCTGGAACTGATCTCACTCATCCTCAGTGTAGGAAATTGATACTGAAGTTGTTTCTACTCATCAGTTAATGGCAGATAAACATTTACTGGAGGGACTTTTGAAAAATGCCTCATTTCTACTTCTCATTTATCTCAAACTTCGTCATTATAGGGTTCCCATTAATAGATTATCCAAACAATAACGGAGAAAGTTGGTTCCAGAATTGTTGTCCTCCTTCACTTCCCTCATGCTCTTCACAAGAATTCTGTGGAGGGGGTCCCAGTTGTTCCCTTACCTGAAGCTGTACTCACTCCATGGTTTTTTTTCTATTACATGGAATCTCTATAAACAGATTTAAAAACAACAACAAAAAAAATTACTCTGCTGCAATTTTTAAACTCTCGGGTCAACTTGTAAACTTCTCCAAGAAGATTGTGGGTGGGTGTGGAATTATTTTTAGAATCAGAGATCTGCAATGCCAAGTACGCATCCACTTCTGAGCTTTCTTAGTTGTGACTAACAGACTAAAGATACTTCTTTTAATTCTCCTCTTGACATTTCCCGAGCAGCTGAGATGAAGTTCTTTGCTAAGGACAAGCAGTTTAAAAGTTTGACATGGGAAAGGGGATGATGTGAGATGGAGGGTGTTCTATGCCAGCTCAGAAAAATGGATGTTGTGGTGTCGTGGTTCTGGACTGCAGTTCTCTAACAGAGCCATAAATAAGGAATGTGTGGACCTGGATACTCCTCAGCTGGTGGCAGAGGTGGTGAGCAGACACAGCAAGGCTGCTCAGGGTACAGATCCTGCTGTCGGTGTACCTCTGAGCTGCACAAGGGCACAGCTGCGGAGCACAAATACAGATGTTTGGAGAACGGACCTCTGCACACGTGAGCCTTCATCCAAATTGTGACAGCGTTAGCTAAAGAATTCAGTTCTCCTAGAAATGAGTGCTTTGTAATGAATGGAATTCAGGATGACAGTTGTCCATTTGGATTCTCAACACTGCGGACTCGCTGGAATTTTATTTCACTGAAAAAAGAAATTAATTAAAATCAGTGCATTCCTCCTTTGCAGTCATATATATGAAACAGTTTCAAAGGATATCAGATAAAAATTGTTTCCATAGTAAAAGGTTCTAATTTTTCTTCAGCACCTAATACTTTGCATGCTCTGAAGGAAATAGTTTCTGTGCCCAGACTCCAGCTCCTGTTACTGTACTTGTTCAGCAGAGGAATTACCCAGCAGGAAATGCTGGTTGTGTTTGTGCCATCCTCAACAGAATCTGCTGTGTTTCCCAACATATTTTTACTGTTCATGAAATCCTTCATGCGCTTAAATTTAACAGGGGGCCTTGTTTATTTCAAAGAAATCCAGGAAAAGTCCTAAAACATAACTCTTGCCTTTTTCATCGTGGGCTAACGTTCCTGTGAATGGAAAGGTTTCACCGTGGAAGACCAGTGAAGTCTGCAAAACTTCTTCCTTGTCCTTTCTCACGTGTGAAGAGGTTTCTGTATCAGTATTCAAACAGCACATCCAGAGGCGCTGGAGATCCTGCCATTAAACAGTGAAAATTAGTGATCATAAAGTGAAACTGTGTGTACTTAGACACACTTAACGTGAGTCACAGAGCTGGCACTGGCACTGAATGAGTGCACTATTACTGGGAAATGATTGATATGTTGCTTTTATAACAACGTAACAGCTGAAGCGATTTTTCAGCATCATTTGGAAATGGATAGAGACTTTATTTTCAGTTGTCATAATATTCCACTTTGAAATAAATGTACCACCCAGCAATGATAAATTTGTGCTCTCTTTTTGAATCAGGTTGGTATTTTCCTATCTCTCACACTCCGAGCTCCATCATAAAACTGAAGTTTCCCTTGCCTTATGCTTGGCTGTTTAATTTGGGCATTTTGCATTGTGCAGTTCAGTTTGCTGCTCCCTAGGAATAGGTGTAAGAGCAGCTAACGCCACATTTTACTGGGCGCTTAACTTGTATATTTGGGGTTTTATTGAGTTACAGGAAAGCACTAGCTGTAAATCAGTGAACATCCAGTGAAATCTAGAGATTTAGTTTTGAGCACTCTCTGAGGTGGTACCCAAGGCATTTTTCTGGTATCCCTCTAAAATGGCACAAAAGATGGTCAAGACCAACACATCAACAGTTCCTTCACTCAGTCTACATTGACAGTTTTTTTAATGGCACCTCTGTTAGATCTTTCCACACACTCCAGAGAAACCAATACAAATGTTTTGGAAGTCAGCCCTTCAGCTTGAGCTTGTGAGCGGAGGGAAATTTCGTATTTAGGAAAAAGAGCCAAGTTTGGGGTGCAGGGAGCAGCTCAGTGGTTCCTCTGGGCAGGATGGAGGGCAGCTGCCATGGACAGTGTGTCTTGGGAGAGTGTGCAAATCATCCAGAATTTAGGAATTGTCATTCTCCCCCAGGCTGTGTCTGTTTCCTGCGAATTTCTTTTCCCCAGCTGTATTTGTTGTTTAAGTTACAGCGATTCAATTGTAGATATTTGGATGATGTGGAAGTAAAGGGATTTTACTTTTCCTGCTCCCAGATCTCTTATTTTAGTTTTTTAAGTGCGGATCATGTAGTCCACAGTCCATTTTGAGTCTCTCTTTACAACTCTAAAGGCTGAAGTTTTTGCATAACTGTTCTTCATATGAGCTTCCATTCCTATTTCCTGATTCCAGTGGGGGAAAAAAATGTAACATAACAGACGTATCTTAGGCTTAAAAAAAATAATTTTATGTACATCTTAAACATTTGTTTCTATTTGCATGTTAGAATTGAAATGTATGAACACAAATACAGCGCGTTTGTCATCTTTTAAATTTGTCAAAATGTCAGAGAAGTAGTAAATATTTGGTTCTGTTTTCTGGCAGACTGGGGGCAGACAGTCGCTGCCTTCTAATTAGTTAAAAGCCCTCCTACGGAACTGGAAAAGGTATTCTCGTGCTTTATCAGCTTTTAATTTTACATTGTGGAGGTGACAATGGCCCACGTCCTCATTAGCCTTCTGCTTGTTTGCTTACGAGCATCTCTCAGCTGCTATTCTTTTCAGTTTTGTCTGAGCAATAGTGCCCCGTTTTCTACAAAAACAGTTCTTGCAGGGTTTTTTTTCACTCTTGGTGCTCCTTTCAATCTTTGTTTCGTAAAATTTGTTTCGGTTTTTGTTTCATACAACCCATAAATCGTGAAAAGCCTCCCTTTTCCTCCCAACATTTGGTTTTGCCGGGTGGTTTTTTCTCACCTACACTGCAAACATTGAGGAGTTTTCTGTGGTGCTTCATGGACACAGGTGTTAGAATTCATACGATTCCTGTTTTCTTTGTGCACGTTGGATGTGAAGAAAAAGGGATTCTCCGAAATGAGTTTTGCTAAGTTTCTGATTTCCTGAGACTGCTGGTGAAGTGAAACATCCCAGTAGCGAAATTCAGTCTTGAATGGTGGAGTGGAGCTGAGTTCTGCTGTATTAACTTTACCTTGGAAAAGAGAACTGGCTGAGAAGTTGTAAATGTGGTCCTGCATAAGACCCTCATACTCCGGTGGTTTCACAGGGAGATTTAGGACTGTTTGCTTTTTGGGAGGAAAATAGTGTGACAGCTGGGCTTAAACATGTTTTATGGGATTAAAAATTCTTTTAAGGCAGAGTTCGAGGGGGGGAAAAATCAAGAGATGCCCAAAAGCATCAGTTGGACACGAGTTCAGAGGAAGCTGGGACAGCTCTTTGGAGCTGTGTAGATGTAAATCAAATCAAGACACTTCCAGGTTTCCTGTAATTGTTTGCAAATTCTAAATTTGATAGTTTTATTTTTCTGAGAGTAGACAGACTTTGTGTATGCAGACTGGGATACTTGGGGTGCCTCCAAGCCTTTCAGGTGTTTGTTCCTGACGAAAATACCTTGTCCTTTGTCAATATTTGCAGCTGTCCTTGAGTGACAACCTAAGAGTAATTGATGAGCGTTTGTCTCTTGTGAATTCCTCTTTTTCTCCTGGGGTACGAGTATCTCGTTAGTAGAAACAACAATATACAAAAAACCACGGTATTACTTGTCCACAAAGCGTTCAGTATTTCAGGACCGTGTACTAAAAACTCTGTGTTTGCTTCCTCTGCGTTAGTTTTGAGCTTTTGTTTTGGTTTCTGACTGGGTCTTGAAAAGCGGCATCGCAGCCAGTGTTTTTGCAGGAAAGAGCCTCAAGGAACCTGTTTCACCCCTCAATAATTGGTGTGAAGACCCGGTAATTGCTTTGTTTTGTAGATAGCTTCCCACACGGGGAGGCTGAATCCTGCCTGCCATTGAGCGTTTGAGTTTGTAAGGCCACTTGGTATTCGAAGCCCGGTGGTAAGTCTGGAGCACTACCCAGAGAGTTGAAAGGAAAGGGAAATGAACTTACACAAGTCGCAAGGCTGGAAGAGATCATCTTCTCCACCCTTTCACTGAAAAACCATCAGCCGGTGTTCAGGTTATCATAGAAATCCTAATTTCTGGCCTTCCTTCCCTGTAATTAACGCAATCATCTATCACCCAGGCAATTCACGAGTGTTGTGGTTTCAGTGGAACATCAAGCGGTCAGGAGTGATGAGGTGCGCCGAATGGACGACAGGGACCGTGTTTGAACCCCACACGCCTTCAGATGGAAAATAATTATTGTCTCTTCTGACTCCTCTTGTGAAAGCAGATCGCACATGGAAACTTTGCTGTGTATTTTTTTTTTCCCCAATATCATTTTGAAACAGGTTGGCACTTTCTTCTCCTTCTGAGGGGTAAATGGTGTGTGCTGTGCTCAGAGTGACACCTGCTTTCCTTTTTGTCGGTTCAGGTCCGGACACAGAAGGGCTAAACACAGCTTAACCATTTTCACTTTTTGTTCTCTGAAGACAAAAGAAATAAAGGCGATTTCCTGAAGGTTGTGTCTTACATCTGCGGCGCCAGATCTCCTCCCTGTGATCTTTTATTCATCGCGGAAATGCCCCGCAGCAGTCCCAGTGTCTTCCCGCAGTCCCCGGGGTTTCCTTGCTCCTGTGTTGTGTCTGTCCTGGCCCAGATGTGACGGGAGTTCTTGTGGCTGCTCTGGATTCCTGTGCTGGCAGCCCGGCCAGGGAGAAAGGGCTGGGTGTGAAACACTCAAATGTTTGCCCCCAGAACCCTCCCCAGCTTTATCTTGTCATTCTGGACAGCTGATACAATAATTTCAGCTTGAGACCTGCGAATAATTTTAAGCAAATTTCACTCTGTAATCATAATAATTATGGGACAGAGATAAGAGAGGGCTGGGAGTGATGGAGTAAGGAACTCATGCTGGTTTCCAATTGTTTGCATAAATCATCCCCTGATTTAATGTCCGATAAGCACAGGAGGAGTGTCTGGTGGCCAATGAGAATAACAAACCTCTGAATGCAGAATTGGAATGCTCGTGGGAGACGACTGACTGAAATTTGTGCGGGGATGAGATGATGCGAACATTTCCTGTCTGTTTTGCAGGCTAAGCTCTGCAGAGGTTGTCATCGTAAAAATAATATTTGCAATTAATTCTAAGTGCTAATAGCAATTAGTATAATTTCCATTGGTGAAGGTGTATAATCTTCTTAATCAAGTAATGTTAAGGAGAAGAAATTTTCTTTTTAAGGCGCTTGCATAAGTGATTAACACGGTTTTACTGAGTGTCTTTAATTGTTAGTGGTTTTGGTTCTCAAGTTCTTTGTATGTGTTTAATCTTCAAATGACGATGATGTGACACCACTGACACTGGTGTGTGCTTTTTTTCTCTAACTAGTGCCATTCTTCGGGCAGGGTAAAGCTTTATCCTTGGTCTGCTTTGGCTGTTTTGTCTTAAATTAATTTCTGGGGTTTTATCTCTGAGAGTCTCTCTATAATTATCAATTTATACACGTACCCAGTTATTTGGCATACCTGTGGCAGATGAGTACAATTCATGCTAGTTCCAGGTAAATTGGCAGGTTTTATCTGCATTGTGGAAATGTGGAAATCTTTACCCCGGGTTTGTTTCTTCCACTTGTTCTTCCTTCCACTCCCACCTGTACATGATACAGAGCAGTCAGGATTTGCCAAGTCTCTGTATTTGAATGTGGAATAAACACGTTCTGCCCCAGAAGCGCATTTCCAGGTTAAGGAGGGAGTTGAAGCAGCTACAGCACTTCGGCACTTCACCGCAGGGAGAGTCTTTGGTAATTACCTACGCCTGTAATGAACTTACGGGGATAGGTAACTACCCAGTCAGTTTCTGGTTTTCTGTGTTTGAGATGAAGTGCTGAGCACTAAAAGAACGCGCCCCTCTCTTTCTCCGATGGTTACTTACCCCGGAATACAGTGAAAGTGTCGGTGTTAAAGAGGAGAATGTCTCAGTCCTGCCTGGCTGAGCCCTGCTGTTTATTGCTGGGGGGAATGTTCTCCTCCAGTGTCACACAGTGGATGGTTCCCTTTGGAGCTGGAGGCTCCTGGAGCCCGTTTTTGATTTCCCTGCCCTGTGAGGAGGGAGGCTCGGCCTGAGGAGATGCTCCCTGAGCTCCAGAGTTGTTTCCAAGGCTGCAGGATCAGGCAGCAGGGTGGGATTCCCAGTGATGTGAGCAGAGCTGCAGGGATGGGGAGGAGCCAGCAGCTCCCTGGAAAAGGTTTTAGTGGAAAACTGTACAAAACTGGGCGTTTTGTGATGTTACACAGTACTCCAGCAAGGCATAGCATAGTTTCATTCTTCAAAAGAAGGCATTAATCCAGAAAGAAGATGATGAAAAACGTCCCTAGGAGGGGAGATGAAATCACATCTGAAGCCTTGCAGCCGGGCAGGAGCTGGATCCCTTTTCTGTTTGCTCAGAATTACCAAAGAACCACCTCAGCTCCCTGAATTTGGTGTGTTAGGTTGAAGAGCTCCAGAGGACCCACCAAAAGCGTTTGGAAAGCATGAGCTCCGGGCTGCGGAGCACACAGCTGCCAGGCAGGGGATGTGCCAGCTCTGGGATGCTGCCCTGTAGATGCCCTTCCACCCTGGCATTTCTTACATTTCCTTACAAAATACCAGCCTGGGCATCTGCAATGTCAGGCATCGGCTGGTTTGCTTTGTTCTGACTTTTCTGGGAGTTCCTGATGTGATTTGTGTAGCCAGTTGCATTTCGTAAATTGTGCAAGCATTGCTTTTCAGGTGGAGCCTTTATTAAATATATTTTTTTTAAAAAGCCAGGAAAAGTGTTTTAAAGAAACACATCTCTCCATCAGAGATATTTACTTATTTGCACATACCTTGGTGCTTTATTGAAGGATATTTTAGATTCTGCAGGAATTTCACTGTGTGCTTCAGTTTCCAGATGTCAGTGTGCACAGATATCTGTTTGTCTTTCTGCTGAGAACTGATGAGGGAGAGGTGGCATCACGCACTGGTGGTGGGGTTGAATAGGTTACATTTCATGTATTTTGTCATCACCTTCTTTCAGAGCTCCTGAGACAAAAGTGGCAGGAACTCAGCCTTGCCCCATGTTTTTAGGTAGCCCTTTCCACATTGTTTAATATGGATTAATTTTTTTCCAGGAGTGTTTGAGGGATGTAAGCTGAACGTGCCATCCTTTATGGGCCCTGCTGAAACAGCTAGGTGGCAATGTTCTTCTTGTTTCTTCTCCTTGCACTAGTCCCTGATTAAGATGTTTATTAATAAAGAGGAGTACCTCGTAGATTTCATCAGAGAATGGAGTTAATTAAAGTAGTTTTTCAGAAACAGTGATCACATCGAGGTTTGAGAAGGAATGTAAAACTATTTATACTCGTTGCACAGATGCCGGCTAAGATAAAGCTAGGACTGACATGATAATAATTCCCCATTCCTTTAGTTAGGTGTGTTGTATCTGGAAGAGAAAATATTCCAACAGACAGTTGGAAAATTCTTAGAATTACGTCGATTAAAATTCCACGTTGGATGGCCATGCCTGTTGCTTTATCATTCCCTCCGAACAATGGCACACCACAGTGCTGCTCCAAGTGCACATCAGCGCTGTTCCATTCAGCACATCAATGCAGAACACCCTTTGAAAATCACCGTATTATGCAGCTGAAGATTTAGGCTTTACTTTGATATTCTTGGAACTGTTTGGTAAGTGTCTTCTCTCCCGGCCGAGGAATCCAAGGGGGGGAAACAAGCAACTCTTCTCCTTTCTTCTTGCACATATTTGATTAGAGCAGTCAGCCCTATTAAGAAAAAAGAGCGATCTGGTTAGTTTATTCTGCTTTTCAGACTGGCAGTCAAAGGCTGTCAAGGGGTTTTAAATTACCCAGAAACAAGCTTTAGTGAAAAGCTTTTTTTTTTTATTTTTTCCCCCAAAATACCATTTGTTATCCCAATAGACAAAGAAGTGTCTGTATTAAAACACAACTCATGAGCCTTTTAAAAAAGAACATAATTTATAAATAAAGGTAATTTTTTGTGACTGCATTATAGTTAATATGAAGGTGCACTGAAGTCCACCCTGTTTATAATTATTCTTAGTAAGAAGGAGAGGAAGGCAGTGAGGACATTTGCATTTTTGCGTTGTAACGCTGTGCCCCTGAAACAGAAAAGGGTTTTTATGAAGAGCAACAAGGCAAGGTCTTTGACAGAGGTCCTACTGAAACAAACCCGAAAATGAAGCACAAGTGAACTTCTTCTAAACCACAAACTGGAGCGTTGTGTCTTTTTTCATTAAACGCATATTTTGATTCATTGATTTTAATAATGCTTAGGAGTAAATAACCTCAGGGTGTGTCTTACTTTTGGAGGTCTGTTATTTCTTGAAATTGGAGGGCAGGTCTCTGGGTATTTTAAGGAGTTTGATTTATTTATATAAAACTCTTACTGTTTCTTGTTGACTGAGTGTTTTTCAAATATCTGAGTGCTTATGAGGAGCTGGTAGAGACTGGCATGGTGTGTTCAGGCCGTCTTTACAAGCTTCTGGATCCTCTCCTGCCCCAGCCAACGTTCCCCGTGCCAAGTGTGAGCTTCTCCTGGAGCACACATTGCTAATCGTCCTCAGCCCAGCCAAATTAAATGGTGTCTTTTTAATGAGAAAAAGAGTTTGGATTCCTGTCCATATGCTTCAGCTGATGTCAAATCCTACTTCAAACAGATGCTGACCTCTATATTACAGAGGCACGAGGGCTAATTATTCTTGAGCAAATTTCCAGTTCTGGCCACCCATAAGGAACCTTTTACATTTCCAAGGGTGTGGATCACTGTAACATCCCTGTTAAATTTGCCTTAGGATGTGTCAACATTAAAATTCCGGTACTTGGAGCACGTGCTGTTGAAAAGAATATCAAATGAAAAGTTCTCAGAGTATTTTCACTTCATTCACCTTTACCATTTTGTATTTCTGCCGGAGATTAATCATCAGGAAGATAATTGTGCTTTCTGCTAAAAAAAAAAAAAAAAAAAAAAGTCTGTGGTCTTTTTTTTCTAGAAGCTTATCTTGCAGCTCTTAGGCAGCCACTGCCTGTGCACCATCACAAGTGGTTCAATCTGGCATTAGGAGCTGGTGGCACTGGCTGTTATCCACGGAAGGCTCTCTCTGCAGATGGCCAGATCCTCTTTCCTCCACTCCTCTCAGTTAAAATGTGTAAATGTGAATCATGCATGCTTGGGATTATTCTTTAGAATGTCTGTAAGTAGCACTTATGTATAAATCAGTTAAGAGCTTGAGACATTTATGTGGAAAGGATCTATGAGGGGAAAAAAAAATCCTGTATTCTCTGTCATTTTTTTTTTCCTTTAAGTTAAAAATACTCTGTAAAACCACGCGTACCTGTATAAAGCACATCATAAAACAAGTGCAAAAGGCTAAATGGGTGGTGGTGAATTATTCAGGGTGGCAGAGCATCTGTCTTGTAACAAACAGTGGTTTGGTTGATATAAATTTCCGGTGTAAGCTTTGTTTTTTAAAGACCAAGTCTGCTTCTCTGCAAGTGCCCATATGGCCAAGTCAGAGTTCACAGATAAAGACAGTCCAACATGAGGGTTTAGCTGCCTGTGCTGCTAGTACCAATAATATGGGCAAAGCCTGTCACACAGATCCTGTAACCCTCCATAATCTGAGAAAACGTAGAAATCAAACTTGCAGAACTGAATTAGAGCTGGATGGGTATTAAAACCCTCGATTCCCTCCCATTTAAACACAGGCCATCTGTTGTTTCCAGCTGTACCCCTTCCTGCAGCGCTACGCTGGGAATCCTGTTGCAGCATCAACAAATCTTGCCCTTTTTTTGGGTTTTTTTTGTTTTTTTTTTCCTGTTTCTGTAGTGTCGCTCCAAACCACCCAGCGCCGCTGTTTCTGGCCGGAGTGACAGTGGGATGTTCCCTCACTGGCCGGGTAATCTGGAGTGTGGGTGGCAGAAACACCTGAAGTGCAGATGATAATATTTGGAACGCTCCGGTGATAAGGTTTCGAACAACACGCGGTGCGACACCTTAATCCTCTGCTGTCACCTCCCTCCAGACCGCTGCCCGCCTCATTAATGTCGCCGGAACAAATTATCACTTCGCAGCCCGGGAAACTTCTGCGGTGATGGATGTAACAAGGCTGAAAAAACAGTGATGGAATGCGCGTTCCACAAGGCAGGATCTTCACAGGCAATTAAATCCGACAAAGGAGGAGTCTTCCTGCAGGAATGTGCTTCCAAATCAACGGCAGGATCGCCGTGGTCCTCTGTTGTTATTCCACATCAACTGGTTCTTGTGTGCGGCAATCACCTGGGAAAGCTAAGCTTGCAGGCATAAAATGAAAAACGAAGGTTTAGCATGTTTTAAATGTGGGAGCTGTCGGATTAAACCCTTTTCTGACCCAGAGATGGGGCAACTGAGAGGCGTCTTAAAAAGTTTTTATTCCATTTTCAGTCTCGTGTGAAGGGTGAGACAATACAGGTGTTACAATTCACACCATCACGATCAGAACCCGAACTATTTCCTAATTCCAATCCATTGTAAGCCTTTCCTGGCCTATCAGCTTTTGCCACACAGTGCTGTTAATGCTTCTGAGCCAACCATCTATCAGAACAGCCCGCATGGGTCTTGCTATGATACACCTTTCATAGTTCTATTTCTCCAAAATACCTGGTTTGTTTGCAAGGCCATCGTTTGAAACTTGCTTCCAGTTCAATTTCTCTCTCAACAATGTCTGTCCTGCAATGTCCACACCCTGTTTCAGCGCCTCACCATCCTCTCGGTCAAGAATTTCTCCCTAAAATCGAATCTCAACCAGCTCTCAGTTTGAAGCCGTTCCCCTTTGTGTTATCACCACCTGCCCTTGTCCAAAGTCCTTCTCCACCTTTCCTGTGGGCTTCCTTCAGGTGCTGGGAGGTCACAGTTAGGGCACCCTAAAGCCTCTTCTCCAGGCTGAACCATTCCAGGTACAAACTTCATGACATGTAGGTACTTAGGAATTCATTTAAATAAATAAATGGTGCTTTTGAGCACCTATCTTATAACAGCCTGTGTCGAGCTGATAACAATTCAGCTGTCTAATAACAGATGAATTGCTACCAAATAATTGGGTGTTTTCATTGGTTTAAACTGATTGACTTACTGGCTTCTGAACTGAAATCCACTTCTTAGCAGCAAACCTTGTGGATTAAAGAGTTCTGATATTCCTGCAAATGAGGTCAGAACCTGAATGGACTTCTGTAAGTAACTTTGCAGGAATTCACAGATGGGTGTTTGGTGGCTGTGAGGTGGAGCTTGGCCTCCTGTGGTCTCACAGATTTCAGTCTCACATCAATAAAAACTGCAGGACTGGGCACTTTTTCCTTACTGGGATGGGTTTGTTGTTTTTGGGGTTTTTTTTTCTTACAAGAAACATGACACCTCAACTCTGCTTCAGTGCGCCAGCGTCCCTGTAAAATCAGGCCCCCTCTGAGCTCGGTTTGAGGCAGGCAGGAGTGTTTTACTCAGCTGGGATTGCTTCCTGCAGTGCTGGGGCTGGTGTTGAAAATGCAGCGGCCCATTGCTGTCCCACTGCAGTGTGTGGGAGCCTTTATTATCTAGGACATCTCCACCCCTGTGCCTTCTGAGAGCTCCTGGGAAGGAGATAACTGCATGTGGAGAGTCTGGCGGTATTCTGTGCAAGTTATTTTTTTTGATTTAATAGTCAAGCAGGTAATTCTGAGTAACTGCTTTAATCCAGGTTTCTCAAATTTTGTTCTTTTTTTTTTATTTGTGCGTTTTGCAGGGCTGACAGAAAACTCTCACTTCCTTGATTGCAATGCTAAAGGTGTATTAAATAGTTTTATTTTAAGATATGCTTTACGTGGTGCTTTTCAGAATAACGAGATTTGTGCCAGGAAAATTGGGGGGCATGGGGGGAGAGGAAGAGCATTTGCTTGACCTATTTCTAATTAAAATTCAGATTAGAAGTTTTATATTCCTTTATTGACCATTTCAGCAGACGAAAGCTGTTTTTCTTACATAAACCAAGGGAGAATTTGTGGTTTCCACATGTAGATCAGCTTCTCCCCCAGCACCAGTGGACACATACATATTAATTGAGTTCCATTTCCCTGAGGTTTGACATTCTTTCTTTTAAAGTCTAAATAGAACAGACTCTTACGAGTGGATTAAATTTTTTAAGTTTAAAAAAACCCCACCAAAATTTAGTTTATTAGAGATGTTGATGCATGCTCTTCTCTTTGACTTGATTTTGTAGAAAGCAGAATGCAGCAATGGTGTACCGAAAAATGAAATTAACTCCAAGTTTTCGACCTCAGTGTTTTGAAACCATTTCAGTGCATGAGGTATTAAACACGAGATACAATGAACCCCAGAGGAGGAAGATGAACATCGTTGGGGTGAAAATTAAAACAGTTATTTTAATAACGTGTGTTTGATGTTACTGTGAACGCATTAATGAATGGCTAGGCAGGACCTATTCAGAAAGTGGATTTTGTGTCTGACAACAGACCCATTTGTTTTACTCCAAGGTTCCGTTAACACACATTGACACGATGCCAGAAGTTTCAATTTCTCCTTTTGTGGGCGTTAGTGCAGTTTGACAAAGAAACTCCACAGCACTTTCAGTAACCGGAACGGTGTGAAATCCAAAACTGCTCCGAAGCAATTAAAAAACCAGCCCCGGTATTTCAGTAGCCCTGGTTCTGCAGAGAGCTGTGGGGTCACCGGAGCAAGGGTCTGTCTGTGCAGGTCTTTGCACCCCCAGGGCCAGAGGACGGATTTTCGGATCACTTCAAAGGTTTCTGCTGACTTTGGTGGCCCTTAGGTGGTGATGCCACGGAAACGGGAGGAGATAGGTGCTGTTTGTGTTTGGGGTCTGTGTGTGCATGGTCACTGAGGGAGGGTGGTTACTGTGGGTTCATTTAAACCTTGTTTAAAGGACAGCCTGGGAAGGCTGGAGAGGCTGTTCCCTCTCCCGGGGACGGCTCCAAAGGGGAAGGAACTCTTGGGGAGACAAGACTGAAAGTTCGAGTGTGGGCCTGATATTTCTGGGTCTGAGAGATTTTTAGCCTGCTGACACCTGCTGACTTTTTCCCCAAGGAAAAAATTCTTCCCAAAACCATCCTGGCCAACAACTCTCCTTTCCCAAAACGATCTTTCTCCAGGTGGTGTTTTGCTGTTTCTCTGGTTTAACCCTGGGATCAGAGAGGTGTCGTTCCTATTCACCAGCCATGGTGAGTCTGTATGGGAACACCTTAGAAAAGGTGGTAGGAATTAAGACAATAAAAGCCTTTTTTCCGTGCTCTTTGCCTTCTGAAGTATTTGGAGTCTCTCACCTTTGTTTTGTGTCCTACAGTGACACTGGAGAGCGTGTGCTGTGTGTTGGTTTTCTTGTGACACAGAATGTTTAACTGACAGTCTTGACAGGAGGGTGTGTGTGATTCACCATTCTCATAGTCCTTTCAGATCTGCTGTCAAGGATTTGGTGCTTTTTATTTTTATTTTACATTCCTAGTGCTGATCAGTAAACAACAGGAATGCAGAAATAATTGTCTGAACTTGTAACGGTCCGGAAAATTTCAGGTTTCATTTTTCCCCTATCCATGGCTGTTTCATCATTCAATTAAAAATAATGCTAATATTTAAGCATCTAACTAAATTTAGATTGTTGTAGTATGGAGAGTTATGGACTTTTTGATTTGGGGGGAATTGAAGCCATCTGTTGCCTCGAAGCAGAGTGATTTAGTAATCAAGTACAACAGTAAAAAAGAATTTATCTAGGGAGGCTATTAATTAACAAACTTGGATCAGGTTCAGCATCTCCTTGCCCTTAAAAGTCAAGTCACTTCTGACATATTGGTTGAACAATTATATTTTTAAGTGAGGGGTTGCATTAGGCATTCTGTACTTTGCATTCCTATTCTAGAAGAGAATATTTAGATGAGAAATATGCCTCTTTCAAAAAAGAATAATCACACTTTTTTATTTTCTGGAAAAGAGAAAAGAAACTTAACTTCATCTACTTGCATGTAGTTGCCTGAGAAAATCCAGCTCAGGCAATGGAATTGACTCCATTTTAAGGCATGGATAATTGAGGGAGCATTTATAAAAACTGGCGTCCAACTTCTGTGTGTCTGAACACGATGGTGGTGCTGCTCTCCAAGGTTGTGTCCCTGACATTTTCACTCCGTCGGCCTGCAGCAAATGTGCCTTTTACCTTGAGTTATCTTTTATTGTAAATCCTTTCAGCGAATGTCTCTTACCGCGTTAAATGGAAATTGAGATTCGCCGTGTTTCAATTTCAGTTAAGAACTAACAGAAGAGTGGTAATAATTCTGTAGAGTAAACCATGCAGGAAACGTTTTGGTACTTGAGAGACTGAAAGTGAAGTGATCTGAGTACCAAAGGGCTTAGATCTGTGACCTCCAAATGTGTACTGGAAGAGAAACAGATAAGAATTCTTCATCTCCATTTTTCGTTAATAATGAAATATTTATTAAATAATGAAATAAGGCTAACAGAATGTAGGGATGGGTGACGTATATGCCAGGAGGACAAAAAGGGGAGCAGCTGGGTTTGTTGAACACGAGCTTTATGATTTTGTTCTAAGAAACAGCACCAGATTAAAATTACTCTTAGTAGTGAAACTCTGTATAAAACACCTGTGTGTAGTCTAAAAGGAGGAGGAGGCTAGGAAAAAAAAATTAAAAACTCAGAACGTTGAAGGCATCGCCGTATCTGAGTCTCTTACCATATTAGTGGGAAAGGGTGAACTATAGGAATGTTGTTTAATGGGGTGGAGGGAGGAGGAGGAAGAACAGATTTGCTTGCTGTGTGTCTCGAACTGAAACTGTGTCTGGGATCGTCAGTGGCGTATTTGATGATGAAGAAAAACGCAGCTAAAATGCTTGAGACGTCTTAAAACCTGCAGTTCCCCAAATGCTAAGTGGCTCCTGCTTTCTGCTTTTTCAAGCTGAATTTTTACATGTGCAATAAGCTGCACTGAATTAGTGTGAAAACAGGTTCTACTTCTCTCCTCCATTCATCTCTGTGCTCAAATGGAGAGAGATAAAAGCACGTGTTTACATTCCCTTTCTCTTGCAGCAGCATTGAGCTTTTAGGCACAGCTCAGAGCGTTGCTGAGCTCTTCATTGAGGCTCTGGGAGAATGCATTTTTCTTTTAGTCAGGCTGCTGTGAGGAGTGAAAAGTGCTACCACACATCTGTAAGGTACAATATTCTACTCCGGGAAGATTTGGCACTGGCTGTACAATAGGCTTTCATCCTTAAACTGTGACTTTTTTGATGCTTAAGCCAGATATTTAGCTCTTTGAGTTTTATTTCTATCACTCATTAGGATTGACATTACACAACACGTTTATCTCTCAGCTGCTTTCTGCCATATGGCGCTGTTGGGTTTACTACTCCACTTGCCAAACTGATGGTGAGAAATGGAGCCGGGAAGTTCTTTGAATACATTTCAGTCAGAAGTGGTGTAAGATGTGAATGGGAACTCCTCCTCAGCTGAAATTCAAAGAAACATTGGCTTGAAGACATCATCCTGTTCTCACTGCTGCATCAGGCAGTGTGAGTTCACAGGGAAATATTTTGTGTAAACCCCAGGAACATTCAGAGCTTCCAGTCAATGTCAGATATTCGGTGTACTGCCTTGAAGGACTGCTGCATTTGTAGCTGTGGATTTCCATTTTTTTGGTAATTTTGGTACCAATTTTGTTGAAATCTGCTGAACACCCCTCTGCTTCCCCCCACAAAAAAATAGTAATGGGAATGTGCTTGGGGTTGGACCTCCCCAAAGCCCCTCACAAACAAAACCTTTTTGGTTTTGTATTGTTTTGTTTTCATTGGGTTTTAATGATTTCCTTTATTTTTTTTTTCAATTATTGCTTGATCTATACGCTAAAAATTGTTCTGGGAATTGTTCTGTAAGGTTTTGACAACGTTTCTGTAGGATGTTGGGGTTTTTATCGGTGACAAGCCAGCTTAATGTCTGAGGTGGGTGTTTTCATTGGTTTATAAACCAACATCCTGTGGGCAGATGATTGTTTATGTGTAGGATTCTTATTCCATAAATTTAGTTAGCGATTAGTTAGTGCAGTTAGTGATTCTCTTTAAAAATAATAAATACTAAATGTATCACCGCTGGTCATTTGCCTCGGAGCATTCCTTGCAAATATCAAAATCCACAAATATCTGAAATATCTAAATCCAAACATGTTAATCCCCTGTCCTAATCAGGGCGCAGATGTAAGGAGCTGACAGCTGCTGTCCTTTGGCCACTGTGTCCCGGGGCTGGCCCGTGGCTGCAGATGTGCTGGCTCCTGTTCGCTCCATTCACTGGCACCCAGGGCTGCCTACGGAGGACTTCCCCTGAGAGATTCTCTTCATGACAATCAGACCAACACCTTTCCATGTCCCACTGATGCCTGTGCTTCAAATTCCAGTGCGTTTGTTCACTGGGAGTGAAGAATTTGGATAAAACCGTTCAGTCAGTGTCTTGACTTTGCTGTACGCTGGTTAAACAGCAGTGTTGGGAATGAAGGGAAGGTCATCTAAACTCCAATCTCATTGCTTTTTTATCCTTTAGCTCATCCTTTAGTTAAATTTGGGCTGCTGGGCTAGAGCTGAAAGGCCTTGGGGTCTTTTTCCAGGGGGCCTTAGCAGTCAGAAAGTGTTAAACAGACTGAGCCTGCTGAATTAACTGGGCTGCTGTGAAGGAGCTGGTACTGTGTGTCCTTCCATCAAAACTCTGCACTGAGAAATGTAGCCCAGCTGTTATTTGGGGAGAAGGTATTTTAATTAGGTGTGTATTTTAATTAGGTGTTTTCCTTGTCTTAGGTGTATTAGGTATGTGTATTAGGGTCGGTGTGGAATTGATGATGGGAAGCAGCATTTGTTGGTAAGTTGTTGGTTTGTTGATGATTTGTTGATCTCAGCCGGGCTCTCTTCCCTTTACTGAGGCAGTGGCCTAAGAGTACAAGAAATAGGAATTACTGTGCAATCTGAAAATGTCAACATTTAAACATTTAAAGGGGAAGCAGATGCAGACCAAGGCTAGAAATGGGCTCAGAGACAACCCTGTTGGTGAAGGCTGTGGTTTTAATTTCAGGAAATCCTCTGTTAGGGGCCTGCATCTCCGTTGGATGTGTCTGTAGAGTCCAAAAAGGGTTGAAGGAAAGTTTACAAGGCCAGCAGTGTTTGCATGTTACTAAGAGAAATGAACTGTTGGAAAATCAATCCCCCAGCCAGGCTTCAGCCCATTCTGATGCTGCTGTTAAGGGCCAGCACACGGTAGTTTGCTTATTAAACAACAGAGCATTTCCAAAGTAATTGACAAGCCAGTTCTTCCCTTTGCACCTTTACATTTAGGCTGGAGTTCTGCTTTTCTGTAAATGCAGCTTTGCACTGGACTTTTATAAATACTTGATGGAATGGTGAAAGTCTTCACAGCTTGATCAAAGTCCTTGTCTGATTAAGGTCTACATTTTCATCTCACTTTTTCCCTCTAGGTTCCAAGCTGGACTGCTTTGTGTTTATTTGCTCTCGCTGCGGTGTGAAAAGAGGTCACAATTTTCTCAAAAATCCACTTAGCTATCACAGGCTGACATGCTCAACCTCTGGCACGGTGGAAATGAGCTCAGGGGGTTTGTCAGGTGTAGAAAGTTTTCCTTTCCTTGGAGCAGAGTGTGCCAGCGTTGCCACAGACCAGACTCAGCAGGGCTTGCCACAACTTTCAGCCCGGTGAGGCTTGTTGGGAGGGACAGCAGGGATGTTTATTTACTGAACTTTGTCCTTTATTTACTCCTTGAAAGAATCCGGAAGGTCCTTTTATCATCAGCTAATTGTCGAAAACAAATGAATCTTTGAAAGAATACTGCTATGTGCTTAATGAAAGCAATTGATGTACCATTTTCAGGCAGGCTTCCTGGTTGTTTGTTTTGTTTGAAGATCACTTTGTAGTCTTGTTCAAAGACCGCCTACTTAGCAGAAGGTAAATTGCAAAGTTCTTCCCATTTTTACGTTGGCACCATAATAAAAATCTGTGTAGTTGTTCAGACCATACACAATTCCACTGAGATTTCTGGTTACCTTCGAGTGAAAACTCAGTTTAGATGTTGTGACTGGGTAGTTTTTATTTGATTCAGTTTTTTACTAACCAAGTCTTTCAGCCTAATTAGATAATCCAATAATTCATTTTATGGGAAAATATTCTGTATTTGTTTGAGATATTACACACAGTGAGCTGTTTTCTTCTTTTTGAGTCCCTGGGAAGCTGAGGGTTTGTAAACAGGACTTGGCAGAGCAGGCAGGAGCATCCTTGCCAGTCAGGGTGCTGTGTTAACAACATATATATATATATATATATAAACAAACTCTCTCTATATATTATGTATATATATAAAACTATATATAAATAGTTAACTTGTAACTTTTCCTTAGGTTTTGACTGCACCTGGAAGCTGTAGGAAAAGTTAATAAGAGGAATTTTAGAAGGAATATCAAATACTTCTTATCACTTTTTTGTCCTGCTGCAGAGATGCCGAATTATGATTCTCACAGATCTTTAAGATGTAAGAGATTTTCCCTTGAAAAGGATGTGACTTTGTACGAAAACAAAGCTATCATTTTAATCCTTTGAAGACATATTATACCTAGTGAGGAGAGGGTTTCTGTTTTGTTTAGCTTACCCCTAGATATGAATGGTCACAACAGTAATCTAAGCATGTTTATGCTTTTTTGTTGATTATTCTTTACCTATCAGGACACTTTCTGATACACTGATAAAAATGTAGGAGGATAAATGTGGTTTATTTCCCTTTCATATTTACAGTTACCAGGAATTAACGGACTCTAAGATCTTGATATTTTTTTGTTTCTTTAATTAACATTTTAATAAGGCCTTTGCTGTTTGTTAAAATTCAGCACTGTGTTAAAATGTATTATTATTCCACTGTGTTCCAGGGATCAGTGTCAAGCAGATTTAGTCGTTTTCCTCTTCAGGGCTTCCTGGCAGGATCTCACTTTTCTTATTAGAAACAAATCTGATGTGGTATATATATATATTTTTTTTTCCAGCAATCCTTTTGTCTTTAGAGGCCTGCAGTGTTCTTATTTATCCCATTAGTATTTTTTTTTTCTCTCACTGTATTAATCTCTCCCCTCCATCCCCCTTGGTTCCCTGTCTCGGTGCAGGGTTCTTTGTGGCAGTGGCAAGAGATTGAGTTAACAGTGGAGTTCAGGCTGGTTGCCAACAACACCCAGGCTCACCTCTTCTCCATGCAGCAAATCTGGGGCGTGATTTGGACATCTCCTGCATCGTCCTCAAATGCATTTTTATCTCTAAGGAAGAGTTCTGTGATGGAATTCACAGTCAGAGAGGGGAGTGAGATGGCTCTGCCAGGTGCTGGGTGAGTGGTGACCCACCAGAATTCCCAATGAGCTGCGCTGAGGCTCGGAGCTGGAGCAGGGAAATGCAGGGAATGCCCAGCAGTCCCCTGACCCCGCCGTGTAGGTGAAGGGAAATGAAATGCTGGGTTCAGTTGTCTGTGTCAAGTGCTCTCCAGCACCACAGCTGGAGGCAGATTAATGACAGGATCCTCTGGTGCCTGTTGCCATCACAAGCTGAAAACGAACCCCAGCTCCATCCATGCAGAGATGCTTCCCTTGCCCTGAAAAATCAGGATATTACTGCTCATTTTCTGTTACTGGGTGTAGGCCAGGTGTCGCCCTGATCCTTTAGCCTTCTGATGACTGTTTACATTTTTCTAGTGGAGTCTCTCAGGAATGTAACATAAACAAGTCGATTGTTTTCATTCCAGTCTGTGATGGACTGGTGAACTGACCACTGGGGTCAGAGAGGTGTTCCTCACATCTACCAATCCTTGACCAAACTCCAAATCCTATTTAAATCCCAACCGATAATAAACTTCCCTCTTCTCTGCTCACCTCTGAACCTGAGTGAGTGTGGTTCTTTCGTGTCCCTACCGGTGACAACCAGGTGCTCGAGTTTCTTTGGCTTGGGGTTTTTTTTCTTTTTGTTTGGCTGGGTTTTTTTGAAGTCTCTTATATCACATGGGAATTACTCAGTGGACCTGAGATGTTTGCTGGCTGCCAAGCTCTGAGCAGTTGCAAAGATAAATCATCATTCCTGTGTTAGGGCTGCTGCCTTTTGATTCTGGGCAAAACCTGGGGGTTGTTTGCTTTTTGTTTGGTGGGGTTTTTGTTTGGGTTTTTTGCGGGGGGTTGGCTTGGTTTTTTGTGGGTTTGTTTTTTTTTTTTTTTCCTGTAGGCAGTTCCAGTTTCCTGTACAGGGGATGTTGAATCTGGACTAAACAAATGAAGTCTCAGAAACACTGAGACCAAGAAAGGTACTTGGTAAGGTCGATGAATTGAGAGGGGGAAGCCAAAACCCACCTGGAATAGTCTGCCTCCCTTTCTGCTGCTTGCTTTTGTCAGCTTTCAAGGCACCAACAGTTTGATTTCTACAAAGGAATCAACACAACACCTTAACAAAATTAAACTGGTTGCCATGGCTATAAGGCACCTGGAAATCCAAGAAAATCGGTCATTCTCCCCAGTCTTCTGCCTGTTTCTGCCACACCTGAATTTGACAAGGGGTTTGTGGGATGACTGGAGACTGATCTTCCCCTCCCTGCGAAGTTCTGATTGTAATTTGCACTCCTTTGCATCCTCATGCAGCAAACACTCCTGTGAGCTAGGAAAGTGCCCTTATCTCAGCCTGACACACAGAAAAGTGCTTTCTGCAAGGTCACATGGGCACTTAGTGACTGCGCAGGGCTGAACAAGCTGTTCCAGCCCCAAGCTAGAGGGGTGGGTATGGCACAGCTTTCCTTAAATGCAAGGAGTCAAGTGAAAATGTGTTTCCAGTGCAGCCGAGCAGGACAGCCTTCATTACAGCAGTAAACATTGTCTCTGGGCAGCTGAAACCGCGGCTCAGATTGCTGTGGGATGGAGCGCTGCACGTTGGGTTAAAATCGGTGGAAAGTGACACCAAAACTCCTGCGTGCCACCAAAATTCTCTAGTGAGCGTAGAATGTAAAATATTGCCAGCAGTCCTGGTCTGTAGGTATTTACTTAATATTCTAAGTGTAATATTGACTTTTCCCTCACTTCTTGATCCCTTTTTGACAATCACGAGTGCCCCAGCAGCTGGACACTGCAGACAGCCTTGCAATGGTTTACACTTGTTTCACTTAGGGGTGTCCTCTGGTCCACATAAACCAGAATTCTTGGTTGGCATAGGTTTTAGTTCCCTTTGTTGGAATTGTGGATTTCAGGCACGTTTCTGTTGGAATTATTTTGATTTAGGCCACCCTTTTTTAGTTACCTTGGATGCTGTAATTGTTGAATTTGCACAAATAGCTCCTTGTTTTAAAATACGTTTAATGTTTAGATTGTTCTGTAGCAACAATCAGGTTGGGTGGTGAAAATTACGGTACTTCAGTCTGCTTTGCAGAATGAAGGTAATTAAATCAGCTCTGTTTTTAAGTGTCAGTGTAGTGTTACTGCAGTGTCATTTCTGTGTAGCACCATTTTAGAACTGCTTGATCCAGAAAACCTCCACATGTAAAAATAATTGTGAAATGGCTCAGGGTATCTGCTCGATTTCACCAGGAATCTGAACGGGTTTTCAAGTTTTTGTCAACTGTGAGAGCATTATCTGAAAAATAAAATTCTTCAAGTGCTGTTGAGAGTCTCTTTTTAGAAACCCTTCCTGGGTTTAGCTGACAAATGATGATGGATGAAATATGATGTGTCAACTGGAAACTTTCTTCCCTTCCCTAGGTAGCTTGTGGTTATCCTTAGGAAAATCAGCATTTGGCACTGGCTGCCATCCAAGTCATGCTTGAGAACCTAGGAAATAGAAAATAACTGCCATGGTGCAGTTGAATTATTCTGATGGCTTGTTTTGATTTTGCTGAAGAAAGGGATGAGTCAGAGATAGCTTTGAGGCTGCAAATTCCAAAAACACCAGAGAAATTCAAGCGAAGTCGACTTGAAAACGCCCAGGGTGTGTTTTCACCATTGTGTGCTCCGGGGATGCTTTCAGAATCCATTCCAGGTGACACGTGGAACATCACAGGCGGTGACCAAAACACACAAAGGTGTTCTTTGTTTTGTGTAAACAAAGTGGCTTGTATTAACAGTGGAAACTCTTGCTCCCCAGCCTCGTGGTTTAACTGCAGGATCCTGGATCAGGCTTGGCCAGGGGAATGTTGTCAGGAGGGCTCAGTGTTCCTGCCCTGGCTTTGGGGTTTCTTACTGGTTTTTCCTCCTCTCACAGTTGTGTGCCCTCATGAGATCCTTGCGTTGTTTTTCTTTACAATTTACTCCGTGTTCCAAGTGATTGTATTTGAGCAAGCCGAAGATCAAGTTTCAAATTTTGTATTCCTCGTATAATGCTTTGTTCCACACAGGATGATAGGAAATAGGTGTTGTATAACAAATACTGATTTTTAGAAAAATAGGACTAGATTGAAATTGTTAAACAGTAAAACAAGCTTTATTTAAATGAATTAATTTTTTGAAGTCCCCAGAGTGGGTTTAAAACAGAAGCTGCAACAAACTTAATTTCATTTGAGTGATAGAACAAATGGAGTATAAATAATGGCAATTAACTTCGGTTCAGATTTGCAAATCTAAACCCATTTTCCATCTACATCTTCCGTTGAGTTGTGCAGGGATCACGGACCTGCAGCTTGCAGTGTTGTGGCTGTTCTGTCAGAACACAAATCCGGGCCATCTGTGGCTTGTTTGAGGTGGTTACTGGCACTAGTTAGGCTTTCCTTTGCTGTGAGGAGTGTGAGAAATTGAGCTGAGAGAGAATTATCATTCAGTATTTCGTCAGTTTCTCACTGCAGTCAGCCTGATACCACTCCTTTAGGAAAAGAAACAAACCTATAGAAGGCTTGCTGACCGTTCCAAACCAACATTTCTGTGCCTGGAAAGATCTGGAATGATGGGGAAGCATTTTTGATACCACAGTGCTGTTTATTAATTAGCTGAGACATTTGTGGTTTGGGTTCTAATTAGCATATGATATCCAGGACAGCAGCTAAGAATGTGATGTTCCAGCTGAACTGTGCCGCATGTTTGTGTCTATTTGGGTCCAGTAAATGTGTTTGTGTCTATTTGGGTCCAATAAATGTGTGTATTTGTGTCCAGTTGAGCTGCAGAGGAGCCGAGGTGGGACCAGGCATCATCATCTCTTTATTTACCCTCCCTGTGTGGTGGTTTCTGTGCAGCACACCCTTAGCCCGTGTAGAATTTTGAGTTTAAAAAGGAGCTCGGGGCTTGTGCCAGCCTGAGAAGTGGCAAATGGCACACGCTGGGTTAAGGTCGTTTCAGACCTGTTCAAATTTAATACCGGATTTTAGACAAATGCTTTCATAACAGGGGGAGAAGGGGTACATGATGGCTTGAATCTTTCTATAAAATGAGATGTTTCTCAGGGGAGGGCTGCAATTGAATTACAGAATGCCTTGAGAGCATCCTTGTCGGTGGTTAGAGAGACAGAAAGGGAAGCAGAGGGACTCTCTCACAAACTGAATGTGCCAGGGACACCCTATAAATCAGCCATATGAAACCCCCAGCAATCCCGTAATTATAACTTAAATGCAGTTTGGGAGGAATGAAAAGCAGCATTTATTTAAAACATTAAGACAAATTACTTCATTGTATGAGCCGTGTATTTTCTCGGTGCTTTATTCAATTAAGCCTTTCTTGTCTGCCCAGCTAACACCCTTCCCTCCATCACTGCCACAGTGCACTTGTGTGTGGGCATCAACATTTTAATGTGCAGGGAGGAGACCCAGGCTGGGAGCTGCAGCAGAAGCCAAATTCCAAGAGGAGGATGGTGCTGACAGAGCTGCCTCTCTTTCTGCCAGAGGCAACAGAGTTGGAGTTTTCTGTCCATAAGATTTTTTTGCAGCCACCTAAAGAGAAAACTGGGAGGTTGATCCAAACTCTCCACTTGTGTAACCTAAGTGAATTACCAGAAGGGCAAGGGGAATTATTTGTGGATGTTTTTTTGTTAAAAGTCACTTGAAGAATTGTTCCCTATTGTAGAATTTTTAGCCAAAAACTTTTTATTTTCTGAGAAAGGAGCAAGGGGAATATTTATTGTGTAGTTATTACCATTGTAATTGGCAACAGGGCGTCGAGGTGATTGTTATATTAAACTC
The DNA here is from genome assembly GCF_029207755.1 of Chamaea fasciata. Taxonomy (NCBI): domain Eukaryota; kingdom Metazoa; phylum Chordata; class Aves; order Passeriformes; family Sylviidae; genus Chamaea; species Chamaea fasciata. The sequence goes on from NW_027094107.1 coordinate 8,731,151, forward strand.
AAGATGTCAGTAAACTAATAAATTGACAGTATTTACAGTTTCTATAGGGACAACATTTACTCTTAAGATTTGGAGGTAGATTAGAGTATTTACAGAGTTCTTAGAGCAGTTAAAATATCCCCAAGACACCTTACATGTGAACTGCCACGAGAGCAGGTGAGTGGCTGAGCTCTGTGTTGGATTGCTCCTGACCTTTCCAAACCTGACTTTTTGGGTTTCTTTAATGGGCACCTCTGTGAATCTTTCAATTCCAGCATCCAGAAGCTGTAAATAGTGGGGTGATGCAGCCTCAGTGCAGGAACACAAATAATCTTCTGTTTAGTTGATGGAAATAGGGAAGAGCTTTTCCAAGCCCACGTGGAAGGATTGTCCTGGTGCTGAGCACAGACAACCTGATTCCCTTTCTTTTTCTTGACCACATAAAACTTCCTTCTGTAGCCTTGCACGACGCCAGAATTCTGATGCTATTTTTGGAGGAGATCAGGCTGTGGATTTTGAGGGGAAGGGTTCTTGCTTGGTTTTCGGTTTAGCGCAGCATGAGGAGGGTTGTTTCTCTGTAACACACACGGCATTATGGCCTTAGCAGATGGAGATTGGAAACGGGAGCCGTGTTTCTATCTGTGCAATCTCATTGCCATGCAGACAATGCTAGAGCTGTGAGAAAGCAGCTGAGCTGGCGATCTCATTTAGCAGCCCCGACAGCCAACCTGGGCACAGGGGAAATGGTCAGTCAAAGCAGGCTGGAGGTTTTACTCCTGAGTGTTCCTGGGGATGTGACACCCCAGCTCCAGGGCCTGGAACACCTCTGGCGTTCTTCTGGTGGGGAAGTCTCCAGATTTCCACAGCAGATAATGCTGGTGTTAGCCTGGGTGCGATACTGGGTTTGCCACAGAGAGGCATCAAATCACGTGCTGTGTGTAACCAAAGGTCTGCCTTCTTTTCGGAATGTATTTTTGGGGAAAGGAGGAGAGGAAGATTTGTGGGAGAACCAGAGACCACCTGAATTTTCAGATGCTGACTTCCATGGTCTTTTTCTGGTTTTCCTCTGAAAAATTATGGTTAAAGGCTACTTAATAGCTCAATAGTACAGTGATTTTTAAATCAGTTTTCTAATTAGGCTGACTTTTTGGGAGGGGAGCGGTGACATTTTAGGGGGAAGTCTAAAGTGCGTGCTAGCTTTGTACGGCCGTAGAAATTCCACACTGCTAGTACAATTTCCACTTTTCTGTAGGCAGCTGAAGAAAAGTGGAAATTCCACGCACGAAGGTGGAGCAGATGAGAGCTGTTCTCAGTGAGTTTGGAAAAGCAGCGCCCTCGGTGTGGAGGCACTGGGTGGAAACACCCTGGAGGTGTTGCGTGTGTGTGCGCTGGCTGGTGTAGCAGCTCACGCGTTGCAATATTATTTGATATCCAAATGCTGAGCGCTTTATGCCACACAGGGAGAATAAAGGGAGAGTAAATGAAGGGCTGGAGCACACTCAGTCATCGTGGCTAATTAGTACTTGATGGCTAATTTGTCCTCCGTGGTTGGGAGGGGAGGCTGCTGGGTGTGGGTTGATGCTCTGGAGTGAGCAGGGGGGAGAGTGGCCCTGCTCCTGAAAGAGATCAAACAGCTGGATTGGAACTGTCCCACCCTGCTCAGGGTTTGAATCCTGGGAATGAAGAGGTGCAGGGAAAACCTGAAAATCCCGGATGCCATTCTAGATGAAGCCCCGTGAAATACACCTTAAAGACAGCTTTGTTTTCAGTGAATAGAGGGTTGTTAGAGTGTTGGGTTTGGTTTCGTTGGGTTTTTACAGTAACATCCTGAAGTTTTCCTTTGTTGATATTTAGTGTTATTTCCAGAGCCTTTCACATCCCCCCAAAAAGGTTGTTTTTCTGTTTGTTTTTTGTCGTCTTTGCTTTTTCCCACCTGAATCCTCTGTAGGACACAGGTGATGTATGGCTGAAGAGTTTTAGAGAGCTCCTTGACATTATTTTAAAATAATGATAAATGGGTTCAGACTGGTTGGTGGGTTTTCTGTTTGTTTATGGGTTGTTTTGGGTTTTTTTTGTTTGTTTGGGGTTTTTTTGTTTTTGTTTTGTTTTTTTTCCTGCAAACTTGCCAATGACTGCAGAATAACAGTAAAACTGTTTCGGTTTCCTCCTCCTTGAATACTGGCTGCTCTGTTATGTGTCCATAAAACATTGAGAGGAAGATCTAGAATCTTTGAACCACTTGCAAGCTAATTTTTTTTTTCTTTTTTTTTTTTTCATTTTACCTCAACACTGAGGTGCCACATTTATGTGCTTTGTGTGAGACCCCTCTTGTACCTCGAAGGTGGAGCGTGGCTGTGGCAGTCTGCTCTCAGGATTTCAGCCAGGCCATCGATTTCTGCCTGGCTTGTGTCTGGAATTCATTATTGATGTGCACCGCGGTCCTCAGATGGCTGCAGACGCTTCCACTGAGCACCTGTAGCTGCCATATGTCTTTGTTTACTGCTGTAGCGGAAGAAGGGGGAGATTTTAGGGTTTTGTTTCTCTTTGGGAAAGAGAGGCTTGAGAGGCTGAGCGAGGTTTGATGTTCAGCTCAGCACAGCTTCTAAGCCTTGCCATTGACCTCGCTTTTGAACTTCTCATAGCTGTGAATCCTAATCTGTCATCTTCCTTTTTTAACCTGAACAGAAAATTCTTTTGAATTATTAGTCAAACCATCTCATTAGGCAGTTTTAAGGGTGAATTTTTTTTTTTAACCACATCATACTGTAGATTCTCCTCTCTACAATGTCTCTCGTGGCTTAAAAACTAGTAGTAAATATAAAACAATGTAATCAAGCATTTCCTGCTTTGGGCTCTTACAGAAAAGTTTTTATGTTCCAGATTGACAAACTGTTGAGTTCAAATATACTTAGAAGAAACTGAAAAGAGTGAAGTGCTTATTGAAATTACTTTCTTAAGGAAAGAGCCCTGAACTGCTTTGTAACTGTAATTCACCAGAAATAATTTTGTTCTCTGAACTCACAGAAGGCTCCAGCCTCATGGTGCTCCGGGTTTCTGGGGTAAAATGTTACTGCACTTGACATAATGATGAAGAGAGCTGTTCTGGCCCGTTTTGAAGAGGCAGATTTTGAGTTCTCAGTAGCAATTAATACAGATCAGCAGTGGCCACAGGCTCTTAAAGGATCAGGGAGAGAGAAATGACTCCGAGTTGCCCTTGTGGTAATATCCTCAGAAAGAAAAAAAAAATAGATATATGAATCTTAATGAGCGTTTATATTGGTAAAAGGTCAGAGAAGCTTTATGAAAAGGATCAGTACCCAAAGAGGTAACGTTAGTATTGTTGCTGCAAAGTTTACTGGTCACTGGAAACAAACCCCAACCCACGGGGGTGCTGGTGCTCAGTGATGTGGGGAATTCTGCTGTGAGCGTGACTGGAACCCAGGGCTGAGCTCAGCCCCTGAGCAGTCTGAGAGCACGGGCGACAAGGGGTTAAACAGCTCATGCATCATTCATGGCAGGGAAATGAGTTTGCCAAAGCAGGCAGTGTTTATATATAACACTGCACATGTGATAACAGACTTCTGAGCTGGAGCCGAGCCTTTCAACATTTTCTTGCTTAAGATCCCCAGAGATATTTCATTTACTTTGTTCTTGATAGATGTTCTAATTGAGAGTAAGTGTGTGATTCACATTCCGGGTCTTGGTTTGCAAAACAGACAGCTCTGAGCTATGAAGTTCAGATCTGGATGGAAATCTGCCGTCATCTGTCAGATGTATAGTCTAAACTTCCATTTAATTTTTGGGGAGTCTTGTGTCAAGTTTGTGGCTCAGGGGAGAAGTGAATCAGCTTGTAATGATTGATAGTCCAGTATATCAATAAATGAGAGTCCTCACAGGACGTCCACATGGCATTCAAAACCTGAAGGGTGTTTTTTTTAAATAATAATTTTACTTTAATGGGTGCTGACTTTTCCAGTGCTCGTCCTGGAAGGTTCCCTACCCTGTCTGAAATTAGATGGCTGTAGTGATTTATAGAAAATACAGAGTCTTGCTTAGTGATGAGACTAAGGGAACTAGAGACATCCCTTTAAACCTGTCCCCACTGGAAATAAGAAATCATGAGGAATGCAGAAACTGTGAACGCTACTGGCCAAGCATCGATGCCTGTGGCTGAAATTTGCCCTCAGCTCTGAGGCTGATGTTTGCATATTCTTCAGTGTTTCTTCTTTGCCTAAGCCTGGGCTCGCATTCAGCCTCTAGTTCTGATTTCAGCTAAATGTTACAAAGCTGGGGGCTGGGATGTCTTTATGCTGACGTGAGATAAGCAGCACTTTGGGTTTCAGTGCCGTTTGTCTGTTGTTGCTGGAGTCCGCATTGTTGTGAATACAAATGGAGAGAGCGTGTCTTTGTCGGCGCTCTGAGGAGAGGCTCGCACTGCTGAGATTGCCTTTTGCATCCTCACTTTGTGTCTGTGTGTGTGTGTGCGCCTTGGAAAGGGACCTGAGCGACTTGAGCAGAGCTCTTGGGATCCTTGCCGCGTCTGTGCTCCCAGTGTGGGTGCTGCGGGGGAGTCCGGGATGTCTGCTCGCTGCTCATCACAGAGAACTGTCATCGCTGGTGGTCAGGCTATTTGTCCTCCACGCCTTGAGCACAATCCTGACCTTACTGGGCTCTGGGAGAGTGGCTGGTCACCGTCAGGCTGTGGCCACACTCCCACTTTCTGGAGAGCGGGCTGCTGGCAGGTAGAAACATTCCGAATACATTGATGCTGTCTCCGTTTTCTGTTCGTCCTGGAAGGACAGGGGAGAGGAGCTTTGCCCCTGCTCCCACCTGAGGCAGTGATCATTTCAGTCCTGAGGGACAGGCAGTCATTACCCTTCCATCAGCTCAGAGATGCATTGATCGTGTTCAGATGATTCTGCACTTTCTTTTTTTTCCTTGTACGTGGAGAGGTTCTGTGCTTTTGAGGAGCTTTTTCACGTTTTTTGTAATCAGTGGAGCTCAGCTGCAGCTCTCAGTGCACAAGGGCAGGTTGAGCTGGGAGGGAACTGAGGTGCTGTGGCTCTGCCATCCTCTCCAGACACCACCATGGGGAGATCTCAGGGCACCCTGGGGCTAGAATCAGGGTGAGACATGTTATCTGGACATTTCTCCACCTCACTGTGTGTGTTTCAGAGCACCTTGGAGATTAAATTATGGTGAGACATGTTATCTGGACATTTCTCCATCTCACTGTGTGTGTTTCAGAGCACCTTGGGGATTAAATTATGGTGAGACACGTTATCTGGACTTTTCTCCACCTCACTGTGTGTGTTTCAGAGCACTCCTGGGGATTAAATCGTGGTGAGGCACAACTGGAGCATCTTTCAAACCTGAGTTCCTGAGAATGAGTGGATAGAAAAAAGGGCTGAATGTTAAACCTCACTTCTGCTGGTCTAAATCTGGCTCTTTACTAGGACCAGAGCTGGGTGGGAGGAGTGAGTAGAGGAGAATTGTGAACTTCGGGGTGGCGATTTCGTTCTGTGGGCTCTGTTGTCGCTCCTTTGCCCTGTGGCAGCAAACAGCAATCACATCTCCAGCCCGGTGGCACCTGTGAGTCAACAGTGCCTCTGGGATCCTTCTGTGGGAAAGGGGCCGTGGAAATGGAAGGCAGGGATATTACCTTTATTATCAATTAAACTTTCAGTGCCTTTGACAATCTGGCACGCAAGGTGCATCCGGTGAACTCTGGCTGTGATTATTTCCAAACACCGTGTAAAAGCAGACCTTGCCATCCTAGTCACATCAAAAAGGACGAAGAGGGCAAGTCAGGGTAGAATCACTTCAGCATATTAGAAACCGCGCAGAAATTCTGCTTCTTCCTTCTTCTCCAGCTCCCCTTTCCCCTCAAGAGATTTGTCTGTGCAAAAACTGCGCTGCCACATCCTGTAACCCCGGGGAGTTACTACAGCAGGATTGTTGGTGGCAGTTCTGTAAGGAATTACACTGGAGTTAGCCCTGGAAATGCTGTGTGCTGTGGCAAGATAGGCTCGTTTTTAGAGAGTAATTCTCTTCCTTCCCCCCACCCCCCAGGATGTGTTATTTTAGGATGATTGTACTTCACACTGCTATTTCTGTTCAAGGTATGATAATTAACGTTCTATTTCCAGAGCTCTTCTCTAAGCCTGCCCTTGCACATACACGTGTGAGCGTTGGGTGTGTATTTTTAGGGCTCCTGTGTATTTTACATGATCATTGTCTGTGTCCCACTCTTTGTTAGAAGCTCTCGGAAAACACACTTTGCGATTTCTACAACATTAATGCATTTAGCACAAGCTAAGTTCACTCGCTGGGTATGTTTTCCTTCCTCTTTACTTTTCAGAGGAGGGGGAGGTGTTTTTACCCATTGTTAAGTAAAATTCCATTTTCAGTTGCAGGTGGCTGTGCATCAGTGAGGGATGAAGCATTTCCAAGGCTTTTGGAGGAAAACAGATTTTACATTTTTCAGTGTGGCCAAGACGTATTTATTAGGATTGCTTTGCCAGGGCTTCCCCTTGGGAGAAGGTTTTTCTAGACTTCATAATGTGGTATATTTGAAGAAAGTTCTCAGTTTTTCTCTTTATTGAGTCAGCCTAAAAATGGCAATGCAAATCAGGATTTTCCCCTCCGAGGATGTTTGGTAAGCCAAATTCTCTTGGGGAGTTCTGTGTTTCTGAGCTACCTGACAACTTTTCTGTCTGTAAAATCAACAGCAGACTTGCAGAATTGTTTTGTCCGTCTTCTCCACCCCCAAAAAAGTGTGTGGGCAACCTGCAGAAATAGAGACACAGCAGATCTGATCAGTTCCTGGAATACTCTGGACAAAAACCCCTCAGATCTTCTGAGCTTTGCTGCCTTTTTGGGGTTTTTTTTTTTGAGTGTAAATTACTGCCATTTTAGTTTCCAGAATAACTCTCATGAGCATCTTCAGGTGGATTGCCTATAAAGAGCTGTCTAATGGTACAATATTTTGTACATTTGCAGGTAACTAAAAGCCACAGCTAGGATTTGAGACACTGTGTAGGTTTCTAGCACACCTAAATTCAGATTCTTCTGTAAAAGGATGACCAGATTACAGTCAGCGGATGAATGTGGTTCTTTCTCTGTGGAGATCTTGTCTGTAGGAGTATTTTTATTTAATCTATGATGCTGCTGAGTTACATGCAATTCTTTGAGCATTTCTGCATAGATACTGGCAATCTCTTCTTTATCATTGGATTATGATAATTCTTACTCTGCGGGCAAGAAATGAAACAGAGAGGATGGGGCGAACAGTTCCAAACATACGGTGAATTCTGCAGGATTTCATGAACGATAAACCTGTCGGGGTTACCTTACTAAGTAGTTACTCCGTGTTTTTCCTGAGCCAGCCCTAGCAGCTCTCTGGGAAGGTGTAAATAGATCTGCAGATCTGCCTGTGCTGTGAGGGTGACACACGAGTGGGACACAAGGATGTCGATGTGAGGAAAATGTACACGAGGCTCATTCTGCATCCTGATTCTTGGCACAGCGTCTTGCCCAGGAGGCAGGAAGTAAACAAACGGCCAGCCTGAAACTGGACGAATCGGAATTGATTCCACAAGGAATGGGGGGATTTTGCAGCCTTTCTGACTGCGAGGAATCCCATGGTTTCCCTGTGGCAAGTGTATTTTCCCAAAGCTTGCTGCAGTACCAGGGCTGGGTGTCTGCCTTCACAGAGTGCTGTGGATTGCAGTCCTAGAGACATCATTTTTCATCATCTGCAAACATGAAAATAACTTCAGTAAGCACAGCAGCCTGATTTAGTGATATTGAAATGCTGCCATCTCAGGATGTGCATCATATGTATAGCCACGTTTAAAAAAACAAGGGAATAAAGAGAAAGCAGAGAAAGAGGGAGGAAAAATTTAAATCTGGAAGTGCTTGGGTTGGTTGTTTTTTTTTATAAAGCAAATATTTCCCACCAGCTGGAAATGGAGCTGACAGGATAAATGATGGCTGCTGGTTTAGATCCAGCTATTGCTGCCACAGGTACGTATGCATATTTTGAGTTCCGTTTGTTCCACCTGGAGATGGTTACAATGAAAACATAGATTCCCTTTGTTTATTGACTTCTCTTAGAACAAGACCTATTCCCATGGAAGTTTGGGGGCACTGCTGAGATGGGGCTTGTGATGAGAATAACTGTGCAGTGTCTGTGTGTGTACTGAGGCACGGCAGTGTTCATGGATGTGGATTTATCCAAGAGTTTGTGCAGTTTTTAAAGATTAGTCCTGATTGACTGTAACTCTCCTCAAAACGCTTGGGATAGTTGAAATGGTGATGTCACTTAGAATGTTATCCAGGTAATCTGTAAATTGCTTTTAGGACGTGACATTGCTATTAAACTGAAAATCCATGGAGCATCCAAAGAGAGGTAACGCAGGAAGCCTCCTCTGGGCAGCTGTAACCATGGCACCTGAATTCTTGTCCGACATAACCTTTTTGATGCCTTTTTTTCCCCCCACCAGAAAGAGCTTTTATCAAAATTCCTACGGCTTTCCTGTTGCATTGACACCCAAATTCATTTCTTATCAGTTGGGAATACACAGTTGGATTTTTCTTCAGTTAAAAAAAAAAAAAAAAAGCTCCTGCTGAAAATGGAGATGAATGTACTTCAGAAAATAACAAAAGTCTATCTGTGTGTTTTGAGCTGCTATCTCATTGTATAATCCTGCCTCTTTGAAGGCTTAGCTTTTCTCTGTAGACTAACAGCCTGTATAGAAATGTAAGTCTAGTAGCACCAGGCCTTCTAGAGCTATTCTTGTGGGGTGTGATAGAAGCTTTAAAAAAAACCCAACAAAACCCCATATTTGGAAAGTGAATTAATTACTGCATTGTGCTTTGAGCTGGTGTGAAGATAGCTCAGCTTTACCAGAGAGCTCTGATGTATTCTCTGTCCTGTGCTATAACACAGTGAGGCACAACAAACCGAAATTCTCAGCACTTCCTAGGGTGAATATTATTGTGAGCACCAGGGGACACCTGCCCTGGCTCCAGCTCAGGTGGGGCGGGGGCTTCTGTGATTTGAATTTTGTGATTGGAATTCTGTGATGAGCAATTTGAAATCACCAACCAGAGCCCTTTTCCCCCCCCTGCACGTGCCCAGCACGTTTGGGATGTGAGGCTCAACATAAGACACACCAAACAGATGACCGTGCCTAGAGCTTCCTGTTCAAAAAATTGGAATTTTTCTGCTGCACGTTGCAAAATGAAATTAGTTTGGGGTGACAAACACCCCTAAAATTCTCTAAGTGCCCTCACAAGGGGCCAGAGCAACTCCTCAGTCTTCCCCAAAAGTCTCCTGGTCCCCTGTGGTGTCATATTGATCGTACACCAAATGCACACATCAGCCTCCTGACCCAGCCAGCACAGTTTGCAGTCTGTCAGGGAGAATCCCCCAAATAATGGAAAATACCCTCCTAATCCATACGTATGTTCCATAAAAAGCCCACAAGCCGAGTTGGTTTCACGTTGTTGGGAAATGGTGCCAGGTGACATTTAAAGCAGAAACGAAGCGCCGTGGGCAGGATGTTCTGGAGGGGTACAGGAATTGTCCGGGCACATGCGCCCACAAAAACTCGTGTGCTTCATGTGTTCCACATGGCAGTGTTGCCACCTATTGATAGAAATTTAAACTTCACGGAGGTGTCTGTAATCGGGTGTTTCTCCAAGCGCGGCGAGGGTCTCCTCCTGCTGATGAGACACGGCCAAAGCGCATTCTTTGTGGTGGAACAGCTCCTTTGGTAACACGGGTGCTGCTCAGAAACCAGCAAAGGAGAAATGTTACCGAAGGAACCCAAAGCTGCTTTGGGATGACTTGGATGGATGAGGGAAGGAGTGAGTGTGCCTGGCCTGCACATTTCAGCTTTGCCTCTGATTTTCGTGGGGATAGAATGAGCGGTGGAAAATTAAGGCAATATTGATACAGCCTCTGAAACTGTTCTTCAAAAATACGCTGGGAATCGAGCTCCCTACTGACTGTACTGGAGAGGTGATACACTTCTACTTAGAAATTAAGCATATGCTCCTTGGCATTAAACCTGTTACTTGTGGTGAAATATGAATATTATTGGAGAATAAAAAGCTGTCTGGTTTACAGTTTTGTTTAGACAGCTGTTTTGTTATGAAGAAAAATGGGTTTGTTCTTGTCTGAGAAGACGAGTGAAAATGAATTCGAAGTTGTCCAATGTATGTTCAGAGAATTTCCATGAAAAAATAATGGATGAATGTGAGTGCTGCTTTATAGTTGGGGAAGAACAGTGACTAATGAAATGGTGTTGGCAGAGCCATAAAGTCACATACACAGGTGTTCAGCTGTGTGTCATTCTTTCAGGCAACCAACATTTGTTCTAAATTAGGGCTCTTTTCAGTATTTATCAGCATTAGCTCCTGGATAAACTCTCACATTCTGGAGGTGTGCAGTAAAACGGATGATGATGTTTTAATCTTCCATGACAAACACGGTTTAATTTCCTGCATATTGCTTTGCTGCAGATTAATCCAGCCTGGGGTGTCCTGGCTGGGGGTGGTGTTCTGCGGAGGGCTGGGGTGAGTCTGGGGTGGGTGCAGAAGAGTTCCTGTCACTCTTTTTTCCTTCAGCATCCAGAGAAGGAGAAAATGAGCTCAGGGAGAGTCTCAGTGCTCTCTGGCAGCAGGATGGAACCTGCTGGGGTTTGGTTCCTTCACCCAAAACTGAAGGGCCAAGGGGCCCGGGGTGGCACCGGTGAAGGTTTGAATTGGACATCAGGGGAAAATCCTGACTGAAACGGTGCTCAGCCATTGCAGTAGGCTGCCCAGGGAAATTACGGAATCACAATCCTTAGAAGTGTTCAGAAAACGTGGAGAGGTGGCATTTGGGGACGTGGTTTAATGTCAGTGTCGGGTTAATGGATGGACTGGATGATCTGAGAGCTCTTTCCAGCCTTAGCAGTGCTGTGATTCAGCTGAAGCAGGAATAGAAATTTCCCTCCATTACAGACTGTGAGGGCTGGAATTTGGAACATTATCCCATGTTCCAAGCGCTCAGTTTGGCTGAGGTAGGCAAGGAGACACAGCATGTTAAGCTGCACATAGAAATAAAGCAACAGGAAATGCAGAGGAGATTATTCAGGTGCAGAAAGCCAAACGGGGATCATGATCTTAGAAAAGATTCGTCCTTAAAAAACTCAGGGATCTGTAGTTAATGTATTTATTGTAGAATAAATAGATACATCAGTTTGGAACTATTTATGTGGCTCTGAAACTTGATGGCAAATGCCACGTGTTAATGGCTTATTATTTGTGAGGGGAAAGTGCTCTTTCTTAGCTGCAAGCTAAGTTCAGTTCCATGTCAGGCTTCTAATTTCTCCTTGTGGTTGCGAAGAGAATGTCCTTACCCATCCCTCATTTGTCAGGGGCTGATAGGAAACATCTGCGCAGCTTGTTCAATCTGTTAACTGCGTGTGTTCATCCGAGCTGAACTGACAGGGAAAATGTACCAAATAATATTGGACTGGGAGGATGACCTTTGCTAATAAGGCACTTACACCACACTTGATGGGAACCAAGCCGCTTGTAGTGAAATGCTGGCTTGAAATGGCTCTGTGCTCTTTATTCCCATTACTTTCGGTGGACATAAAGCATGTTTTCTTGAAGTATATTGAGTGATTTCTTGAAAAATGTTCATAAAAAGTAACTTAAAGAATAGGTAATACGGGAGGAGATTTTTGATGGGCACTGAAGTTATTTTTTAATGGAGCCTTGATCCCTCTCCTGGAGCTCTTGGTTAAATACTGAATTAGATTTAGCAGAGATGTTTGTTTCCTTTATCGAAATGATAGGTTTAGTGTCTGGGAAGGAAATATTTGATAGAAATGCTTTGCACTGGGTTATCCACTTGTGGATTAAGCACACCAAGCTGCTGGAAAACTCTATGGTAGCCCAGAGGTCACAACCTTAATCTGATTAGGCTGGTTTTGATTATTAACTTGGACTCCTTTATTTATTTATTTTAAATCTGGGAGACCTTAACTTCTCAGGAATCTGAGATCAACCTAATCCTGCTAAAAGAACTCTGAATTACGAAATCTAAACCGACGGTGGAGTTCACTGCTTAGTGTGGCGCAGTCAGAAATAATCTTTCCTGGCTTGGGAATATGAAGGTTTGGGTGCTGAACTGAAAAACCTGACAGTCAGGAGTGGTGTCCTTGATTTCTTGTGTTTTTGGGAAAACGTGGACCTGATGAAAAGGAGCAGTGATACAGGCTGTGCAGTGCCAGTGTTCCAGTGCTGCTGACCCTGTCAGGGGGAATTGGCAATGAAATTTCTTCGTATTTTGCCATCGTTACTCGGGTTTTTCCTCAATCAGTCCATGTTTTCTGAGCAGGATGCTTCTCACGGGCAGAATGCTTCACTCTTTACATGAATGTTTCGTGTTTCAGATAACTTTTTAGAAATATATTTATTATTGCATTTTTAACAGTTATTTTTATATGAGTATTAGTATCCATCAGCTGATGTCCAAACTAATATATTTAAATCCAGCCACACAGATCACTAAAGGTGATGCCCTCTTACCCTGCCATGTGCAGGGAATGCACACATTTATCCCACATTAATGGCTTACTTTTAATTATGAGCACCAATATCTCTGGCAGATCTGTTCCCTATTTTCGTGTGCCACTGAAAATGTATTCTGTGTTAAGTTTGGGTTGTTTGTTTTGCTGTAAAAAGTCATTTGATCATTATTAAACATTCACTGAGCATTCCTCATAACCATTTGACTTGGAAAATGATGATCAGACTAGATTAGCAAGTTGAAATTTGGTAGATAAACACATGGTACTCATTAATTTTAGTCTTTAGTGTTCAGTAAATATGATAATGTTGATTACATTCCAAATTCAGCCAAGATATTTATGGTATAAGAACTCAATTTCTCATGTTTTCTTTTATGTTTAAACTCATCAGGGAGATAAATTTACCTGGTGTTTTGGTCAACTGATTAATTTGTGATCAGTGTGCACCAATATTTGAATGTTATCGAGAAAAACACCAATGAATATTTAAATCGCTTTTTAACATTTTGTGTGCCATGCACCTTCACTAAAGCGTCCCCTTGTCTCTTACTCTCATTCTGCTCAATGGATAAAGGAGGATTTTTAATTCCAAACTCACCTAATACAGTTTGTTATCTGAATTACTTCTGAACTGTAATGCGGCTTAAGTTGATTTAAAGCCAAGTTACTGAAGTAGTTTAGCCTCGGAACATCTGTGGTTGTAAAATGGACCTTCTCAAGCTGCTAATAAGACTTTTTATTTTCAGTGTTTCTCTCCCAGTGTAATGATTCTCTTATTCGAGCTGCAGAGCAGAAATCAGCAGATTACAATGCTAAACCCACCGAGTTTGTGTTTAAACTCATTTATGCTCCTGTGTGCCGGTGCAGCTCCCACTGAGCTTTAGAGGGACGCATGTACATTCTTAGAAGTAATTCAGATTTAGAAGAATGTGTGTTCCCACCCCAGAAAATAAAAAAAAATCTCAAAAGTATTCCTAATTTTAAAAGCCAATGGAGTGGTGAGGATTGCAGCTCCAGCAGTTTCACTCTATTTGCTCCGAATTCACATTGAAACATTTAAGAGGATAATACTGAGGATGACCTTAATTCTGTAACGTTTGAGTTTTTTAATCTTAATGAGCTAACTTTTCCAAAGTAAATTACAAAACTCTTAAGACAGCATTCCTACACCAGGGTGGTGTCTGGTTAGTGCAGCTGCAATTCGTGTTTCCTCTTTAATGTATAAAAATTCCTTTAATGTATAAAATTTCCTAAATTTCTCTCGTTACTAGAGCAGAAAACAGTTTATTTGTTCATTTCTTGGTTTTGAACACCTACCAACTTCCTCAACACTCTTCTTTGAGGTGGAGATTTGGGACTATCACTTTAAAGAACAAAAAACCTTTTGTACTTTAGGAGATTTTACAAGACTCCTGGTACTTCACTTGACAAAAAAAAAAAAAAAGTTTCCGAAGGGCTGCAGGGAAACGTGCTTCGATCTGTGCATCTTTAGGTGTTAAACAAGGAGGCTTCACAGAAAATCACGGACAGGGATGTGTTATTGGGAGCTGGCTCTGCAAATGTAGCATTTGAGGAAGAAAAAAGCGCCTGGGCTGTGGGGCCGACCCGGGGGTTCAATTGAAATAAAGGCGTTGCAGAGTAATAAATGTGTTAGGAATTAAAGGCAAAGCAACTTGTTTTACAAGTCCTAATTAAACTGGGGGAGATCAAAATAGAAATTCTGCAGTGTTCTTCTGTCAGAGGTAACCCACTGGCCATCATGGTATTGAAGGTAGTAATTCCTGCGAATGATTCTGGCGAGCCCTGGAATTCCTGGTCCACTTCTGTGTGTGTGCTCATCCTTAAATCTAGTTAAAGGACTTGAGTGGTGTAATTGCATTACTTGGCAGCGGTATCTGTTACATAAAACTTGGTCTACTGATGGCTTAATTTTATTTTTTTTTAAATATTCCATTGACTGCAGGGAAAAAAAAAGATGGAAACTAATTCTCTCTTCTCTTAGTCTGCTGATGTTTTTGGTTTTTTTTTTTCCTTCCTCCAACCATCCAGCAATTTCCAGTTCCAAGTTCCCTGTTTTCTTTTGGGGTTTTGAGAGTGATGCTTCTCACGCTCGTTCAGCGAGGCAGTCCCTGAAATGGGAATGGATCAGCTGAAGGCGCTGATGGTTTTTTCCCCCGTCAGGGGCTGGGATGTCACCCCGTGACCAGCCCCTGCTGTTCCCAGAGCACTGCCCCAACCAGAGCCACTTCATTTCCATCCCTGCTCGTCTGCCAGCAGCCTCAACCACGTCAAATTCAAGGTTGTTGTCAGAATTACAGTGTGGGAGAAGGAAGGAGGGTTTGATTTTTATTTGTCTTCAATCCTGATGAAAACAGCTGAAAGTCTGTTACTAATGTTTGGGGATTGTAGGAGCCGAAACGAGGAATAGGCCTTTTGTTGATGATTTTGGTGTCAAATTTCCTGGTGGTGTTTATAGTTCAGACTGCAGATTTGAGTTCCTCGGAGCTTTATAAGGGTATGACATAAAAATACAAGTAGATTCTATGTGTGTAAGGAATTCCTGGTTGTTCTAGGAGGTAAAAAAATTTGCAGAGCTTAAAATTCTTCTACTTTTTTTCGAAGGCAGAAGATTTACATGTGTTTGTAAAAACCACAGGCGAATCCCAGCACTCAAGAGCCAGGTGCTAAATCAGTGATTGTGTCAGAATTTGTGCCCTGGGGGTACCTGCAGACCTGTCCTTGTGTGATGAGGATGTCACTGTGCAGTGATTTGGGTGGGGTTGGTGGTTGGTTTTCACTTGGTTTGGTTGTGGGTTTCTGTTGTGGTTAGTTGGTTAGCTGGGTTTTTTTATTCGTTTCATCTTGAGCAGCGCACTTCCCTTCCTTAATTTCACAGGCTGCTGTAGGTGCACGTGGAGCTGTATTTTATTTGGTCTGCTTCAGAGGAATCAGTGCAGACATTTCTCATGGCTTTTTTCATGAAAATCCCTCCCAGTGAATCCCAAAAATCCGATCTTTGACTGTGCACAGAGATTTCTTTAACTCCAGAACGAGAAATGACTGTTTCATTTCGTTTTGAATGTTTGGTGCTTTCCATTTTCGGTGTAATGTAATAGCAGAAAATCAGACATAAGCTTTTAAGAGAAGGATGATCTTCCCAAGGTTAATGTGTGTTTCCAGCCTGTCTCTGGTGCATGTCTGCACTCTGAGCAGAGTGCTGGTAAAATGCAGCATTTAGGGAGGTATCCTCCGGCTACACAACTTCTCTTCTTCCAGCAGTTACATTAATGGGAGTCATCTTTAATAACAGTTGACACAAACCTTGTCACGTAACAAATTGCTGAACCTTGGAACTCCTCTACACCTAAAAGCCCTGAAATGTGTATTTAGACTTGCCTCCACATCAGCAGTGACGCCAGATGTTTTCTAGGGGAGCTTATTGAGGTGGCTGCTTCTGCAGTATGTGTAAGTAATGACTTTCGTGGTCTTCTTTTGTCTCTGAACTTTCTTCATTTGAAAAATACGCTGAATACTCTATGGCAGGGTTTTCTTCAGAGTGATATTTATCATTCAGCATCGTGTTCACAAACCCTCCCGTGCTGCCTTGCTCACTCGTGCAGATCAGCGCTGCCTCGCTTCGTTCACGTCACAGCTGCCTTTTTCTGCTTCCCCCAGCACCTTGTGCCTTTAAACCACGGCCCAGCTGAGGTACCTGTGCTGGGAACGTCTCTCCTTTCATCACCCACCTGCAGCGGCAAAATGCAGCGGGCAATACCCGAGTTCTGCTGGCAGAGTGCCCTCGCAGCTTGGAGTGTTTTCGGGTATTCACAGAAACTGCAAACTAGGATGTGAAATGGGGGGATGAGAGTTAGCATCCCTCCTCAGCTGAAAGGAACAAAGTGCACTCACTGGCAGATGTGAAAGGCAGGTGCCCATTTTGTACCCTCCGTGTGGGTGTGTTTGATATGGGAGAACATAACAAAGGATATCCTCTGAACCGCGCATAACGCAATTCAGCCACAGGTAAAAGAAAGGTCATTTTCTTGCCTTGTTGCCTGGAAGGAGACAGCAGAGCTCTAACATATAATTGTGTTCTGTGACAGTAAAAGGAGTCTTTTGGTGCTCTGGGAAAGGAAAGTGACATTTTCCTCGCTCATGAGAGAAACACAGCTCCACATTAAACGTGCACTACGGTGCTCCCAATGTAAATAGAATTAGCGGGGGCAGAACTGTTACCCGCAAGGATAATGAGTCTGTTTTTTTTTTAAATGCAGCTTGTACAGATAAATATGTGTGCCTGTATGTGGACACGCATATGAAAGCAGCAGGCAGGAGTCACAGTGCAGTTTCATCCTCTCTCTCTGTCCTTGCTGTGGTTTCTCAGCTGAAGAGAGGGAGCTGAGCTACAGGGAGCGATTGTGGTAGTGACAGTAATATATTTGATAGAGAGGAGCTTGAGTAGCTGAGAATTTTGAGCACTTCATTGAAAAAACAGAAGTGTGGCCTGGTTTAATTTTTCCTATTTTGTGTCCCCGTGGTGGGGCTGCAGTCGTGCTGTTCCCCCTGGGCATCACTGGGGTTCAGAGGCTGCTGATTTCCCTCTGGAGGTTCCTCTTCTGCCCACACCCAAAGAGAAGAACAGGACCTCTGGATTTTTACACACCTCTCTAATTCCTGGCCTAATGGGAAGCAGCAGTTGCAGCAAAGTCCCATTTGCTCTTGAAGTGGAATTGGTTATTGGAGAATACCGGTTTCCAAAGGAAGCTGGCTGCTTCAGCCCCTCTTGGAAAGGATTTTGGGGATGGTGCAGCCTAAACTAGAGGAAGGGACAATATCTGTACCAGAAGCACTTATACTGAAAGGAGGCGTGGGCAAACAGCTCTACCAACAGTAAAGAAAATAAAAATTAGTATTTCAGAGACTGATGGCAGGAGCAGGAAGATGATTTCAAGGGCACTTTACCGTGTTGGGGTTGTTGAAATGTAGAATCAGTGCCTCCCTGTTAGTGTGTTCCTACAGAAGACACTACTTCCCTATTTTGGGGGGAAAATAGCTCACAAGGGTGTAGTCAAGAAGCGCCTTGTGATGAGAGTGCAAAACCTGTGATGCTAATAGGCAGGATATGGAAAAGTGTGAATAAAGCTTAAATAATAAGTTTAAGCTGCTCTGAAGTCTAAATAAAAGCAGGCCTGGGCATAAGAGGCAGTATTCTTCCACAAACACGCTGGAGGCATGTTTGTGTGTTTGTGAGTTTGTGTTACATTCCCAGGCGGAGCTGAGCCTTTGGGAATGCAGCCGGGAGATCTCCCCGTTCTTTGTAGAGCACCACAGAAAATGGTATAATCAATTGGCAAAAACTGGGAAGTTTTGGATGGACAACGTAAAATAATCTGTGCCAGGAAGGCTTCACAGGCTGGTGAGAACGGATGGATGCAGGATGTGCTCCCAGTTTGCACTGCAGAAGACTCCTGGTACTTGCAGGAGAAATTTCTAGTAAACATTCATTACAAAGGCTCCTCTATTGAAATGAGAACAAAGGCTCCACTAAAAAGATCTCAAAGGATTCAAATGTACCTTTTCGTAGGTGACATGCTGGTACAAGCCAGTTCTCAAGGGCTTGCATCAAGGCACAAATCAGCAGTAATTTCAGCCCTGCAAGATCATAGCACGATCATGAGCAGAAAGAAAATCAATCTGACACCAGCTCAAATAATAGCAGTTCTGGGAGTCACAGGATACAGTCCAAGTCTGCTGGGAGGGTCTGCTTGTCAGAACAATGGCACTCCAAGACACCGAACGCTTTGACAGACATCAAAGCAAGAAGAAAAGGAACAGAAAGATCACTTCTCAGGCATGGTGGTGTCACTCACAGGAACAGCAGCCCGAGTGATGCTGCAGATGAAGGTGAAGCAGATGCTGGTCCTGTGGTCGGGCACCAGTCAGGTCTTCCTGCAAAAAGTACTTCAAATGCTTGAAAAGCCTTTCAAGTTTTAACTTAGTGGGTGATGTCAGAGCTGCACAACACTTGGTGGCGTTTCCTCCCCGAGTTAGAGGGGCAGAAGTTAAGAAAACTATTTTGGAGCAGACTGAAAAGTTCTCTTTCCGTGTGCAGTAAAGGATGGTGGCTTCAGAAAATTCTCAGCACTGCTGTGATAACTTGATTGAGAATCTTGCAGGACATTAAACTGTGGATCCTGTGCCTCCTGTAAGTGCACCAGCCTTGTGAGCCTCTGCTGGAAATAAAACAAGCTGCTGAATTTCTAGAGCTGCTTCTAGAAATCCTGGAGTGCAGCAGAAAAGGAATTGTCCCAAAAAGGTCATGGATGTGAATAGGAACAAGGCACATCAGATCTGAGGGGTGGACAGTGCTGAAGAGATGCTGATGATGTTTAACGTAATGTGTCCTGTCAGTAAATTCACCTGGAGGTGGGAGCTGCTGTCAGCGTTTCGTTTCAGAGATTTTGAGTAGGTGGTTTTTTTGATTTTGGAAAGGGGAATGAAATTTGCTAAGGCCCCATGGGACCTACCACAACAACTCCTAATGCCCAGGGGGGGAAAAAAAACCCACCAGGAAAATTGTGACTTGGTTTATTGTGATGTCAACTGATGAAATCTTTTGTCTCATCAAATATAACAATAATTAGACTTGTTCATATGCTTTGCTAGTCCGTAAATACTCTGGTGAATGTCCAGTTTGCTTAAAGAAGACTTCACTTATTCTAATTAAGGGAAGTGAACGTGAAGGAAAAATTGTCAGCTGAATGTTTTTAAACACCATGGCCAAGGCAGCCTGGTATCAGTGCAAATCTAATACTGGAACTGTGGCTTAGATGTTCCACAGCATCCATGTGTTGTAAATTATTCTCATGTGCTGAGCTTATTGTGATACAAAATTTAAATTGGTGTCTCCAAAAATTAATAGTATCTACAGAGAACATGTAATTTTCAATTTTTGTAATCTCCGAGCAGCTAAACCTGATTTTAACAACTACTTTTTTGCTAATTAAGCCTTACTGGGTCTTCTTAATTAAGCACACAGTTGGAAAGGAGACAATAATTATCTCAATTTGATGGCTACGCCAATTTGCATTATCAAAAAATAACCAGAGCACATTCCATTTTCCTGTCACATCCAAACACTGCTTGCCATGTGCTGGTGTGTGTGTTTTACAAGGGTTGTACCTTCCGAAGTTACTCCTAGGTGGAACAAACGTTGCATTTTTCTCCCTGCACATGCACAGGTGCATGGGCACCTCGCTGTTGCTTTGCATGGATAGATAAATTAGAACAGTGGAGATATAGATATAGATATAGATATACACATGCAGATATAAATATTTTGATACTGTTTTCCTCTTTAGTTCGGAAGAGCACCAGCATTCAACTCTATTTTCATGGGACTCAGCTACTTTAGGTGGAGTTTTCTAATTTTAGGTCGTTACAATGCAAAAATGTGCTCTTGTCGACAGAGCAGTGATCGCAGCAGTGGAGAAGGAGCTGAGCTGCCACTGGCCAACATTTTAACCCTTCCTGGGGATGTGTTTGGTGGGAAGAAGTGCCTGGGGTGTGTTGGAAATTACCTGTACAGCCCGAGGAAGCTTAGCTGTCCCAGGCATTCTAGAGTGTGAGGGGGAACATTCCTTTTCTTCAGTTCTGGTATCTTCTTAAAATGTCTTTTACTGAGAAATTTACAGCTCTGACCACACATCCTCCTTGGAGGGAAAAAAAAACTTCTGGGAGTTCTGTGTTGGAATATCTGCTCCTGTGGGCTCAAAGTACAGTCTCATATAATCTCAGATTTCCTTTATCCCTTTCCCTGTCTTGTCCCTGCCATAGAGTTAGGAATTAAAAGGCAGCGAAGGACTTGACCATGTGTTAGGGACAAATCTGTAGATATTAAGCACTTGGCTTGTTTCACTCAAGCCCGGACTTTTTCGTGTTCTTTAGGATCCTTCGTTGAAGTGCTGACACGGTGGGAGACTGTGCACAGCGTTTGCATTTTTTTAAATGAAAAAATGTTCCCCACTCTGAGTTATTCTGCAATACAGTGAGGGATTGTATTTCCTAGAGAACAGCTCTGCAGAAAGGCTTTGTGCCCAAGGGATGCTCTGAACCCGTCCAGGTTTTGTCACCCTGACTCCTGAATGTCCTTTGTCCCGCAGAAGGAGAGCTGGAGCTTTTTTGTCCTTGAGCCTCAGTACCACCAAACGGTGAGCTTCCAAAACGTGAGGGGCTTGTGTGGTTGTTAATCAGTGGCAGATCTCCAAGTGGAGTGAGGGGCACGCGTTGGACAGGAATTCTGTGCCGCGGTTGAGTGGCTGACATAACGTGTGTTTCCAGGATCACTTTCAGTCCTGCCATTCGCCCCAGAATACCGCAACGACCTGACTTCCTTTGCAGTTTTACTCTGCAGTGTTTCCTCCCTGAGGCTTGAGGTGTGGTGGACAGCACTTGGAATTACTGGAATTAAGTGAGACTTTGACCAATTTTAAGTGAAGATGATAAAATGTGAAAACGAGCCTCACTCTGCTTGCATCCATCACAGCGACGTGTGACTGTGTGAGCCAGTGCAACCCATCCAAAAGTGGAAGGAGCGCATTGTCTAGGGAGTGTGTTAAACCCAGAGCATGGCCCTGAAAACTCTGTTTGCATCTACATATCAGTTAGAAAGAGATGGGGAAAACCGAATTCTGAGGTTGTCATCTTTCATCTGTGAGTCTGTTCTTCCTGAGGGGTGCTGTGGAGTCACCTGCAGGGATAACACGAGGTCTCAACATTTTCCAGCCTCACTCCTTCCCTGCAGACGCTGGGCACGTTGGACCTACTGATCCATCCATCCTTGGGGCATTTTCAAACATCTTTTGGTGTGTTAATGCTTCATGAACCACAGAAAGTGTTCATAGGAATTTTGGTAGATTTTGGGGTTGTTTTTCAATTCTGTTTCTTCAGCCCATCTCCGAGGGATTGCGTTCTTTCTTGATTTTAGTATGAGGCTTTTCCTTCCATTGAAAAGTGTTATCTGCTTCCAGCCTTAGACAGATTTTCTGTATTTCTTCACAATATCTAATTCCATGTATCACACAGGAACATAATTTCTTCCTGCTCTAATGCTGCTCATCTCCTTTAGCTGTGTCTCCCTTGCTGCGTTGTGTAAGGCTGAATTCAAAGGGACTTTCCTTTGTTTGTGATCTCTGGACAAATATTTGAGGGTAAAATTGTTTGAAAGTACCTACAAGGTCGGAATGTTTTTACATTTTTTTTTTTTTTCTCCTCGGTGTTGCATTTCTCAAAGGTTTAACTCACGAGTGTCTGCCGTGTTTTGCCTGTCATATTTTGCAGCTGTGTATTTCAGGAGGACCTGCAGAGCAAAGGTGCTGTTCTTTTTGCCTTCAGCAGCCCGGAGCTGATGTTGCTGCTTTAGCGGCTCATTTTCAGGAGCTGCTGGGCTGAAAAGGCGATAAGCAATCGGTGCCTTTCAGATAAGGGTGTGTGCTGAAAGAAGAGAAATAGAGAAGGAGCCACAGTTCCCTGCTTGTATTTTGGCATTGTAACTGCAATTGCATTTCAATTCTAAATAGTCTGGAATATTAAACGTGGCGATTAGCTGAGGCCAACGAAGGTTAGAGTTTTTCATGTTTTTGATCTCGTATTCTTCCGGAGGACCCTGTTCAGCTGCATGATCCTCATTAGCAGCCACAACCTGACCTCTCTGAATAATTCTGGAATTACTGGGAACCAGCTGGGGCTGGCACTGCGCGTTTGATGGGGCTGCTGGTGGGTGGTGACTGGGGAAATCTGTTCCTTCAGTGGGCACCCCATGACGGCAGCCTTTGGGGGTTTGTAAACAGCCTTTGAGGGTCCCAGAGAGGTGATCTCTGGGTACAGAGAGCAGTGTCCATGTACACAGGGGCTTCTGTCCTCCTGTTCCCATTGCCGGGCTCTGGGCTCAGCCTCACCCATGCCCCTGACCCTGCTCAGCTCCGCGAGGGGTTCAGGATGGAAATGAGAGGTGAAAACAGTTTCTGATAACATGTGCACTGGGCGCTTGGCTGCACAAACCAGACACAAAGATCCTACAAACGTCCGTGTTAATGTCATTGCTCCAGGGGTGGTGTTCTCCTATCCAACAGAACTTTTTGCAGAAGTATTTCATGGTGATTTTCAGCTCTTAGTTGTTCATTCTTCTGCAGAATTGACTGTAAGCTGCAATGATATCTGTTTTAAAATAGGGTTTGAATTACCTGCTATTCTGTGCCTAAATACATATTTCACCTATTTATATGTCCGTGTATATAATAAACACGTGGCATTTTTCTCTTGTATTTTTGTTACGTATTTTGTGAAACCTTTCAGTAACCTTTGATGATGGAAAGGGTAAAAAAGGTGCTGCTTGTGAGGAGGGAGGGCATGAAGACACTTAGAGAAAGGTCACTTCCAGGAACTGTAAGCTTTTGTGAGACTTTATCATTTTGCTGACAGGGTCAGCTTGGTATTGATTGCCTGGGTGTTCTGTTTAGTTAGTTGTTACTTTAGTTGTTTGAGGAAACCTGTGTAAACATCCAGGCAATATTCTTCTGACTCCTGCCCTGTTTCAGCATTTGGAGTTGCTCACTGTGCTGTATTTTTCCAAACAAAATATGAAATGAAGTTCAGGTATTTGATTGCCAGTGTTCAAACTCAGGTTTACTGTGCCACACCTTCGGTTGTTGGATTTAACTGAGTGTCTTCCTGTAGAAAAGCTGGAAGATTTGATAAATAAATCTTCCTTAAGTAGTTGTTTACTGCAACTCAAGTTTTACAAGTCTCTGTGCATCCTAATAATTTTTTATTATTTTTTTTTTAAAAAAAATCACTTGAAACCTCCCACAAAATAGATGCGCAGCAGCTTTTAGGGGGAGTTCTGTGTTTTGGTTTTGTGGGGGATTTTTTGGTTGTTTCATTAACAAGACATTTGTCAGCCTGGTGGTTTTGCACTTTGGAAGGCAGGATGCTCTGCCTGCGTCCAGGGCTGCTGCACTTGTTGCCTTCCTGGCAAAATTTATTTCTTCTCTCCTGCATCTTCTTAATAGAGGCCCTTAATTTCTCCTTGTTTTCCTCGGGCTTCTGCAGCTTTGTCTCCATTTATTCTGTCAGCCAGGATAGATGGGGAGGCTTTTTCCTGTCAGTAACCATTCCTGCAGAGTCCTCAGTTCATCTTTTAAGCCAACTCTGTGCTGGCCCCTTTGTGCCCCTCTGTCATTAAAGCAGCTCACGGGATAAGTACTGAACTCGGGCAATAACAGGCAATCTTGGGAAATAACAGTGAATTATTTAAGCAAATAGCTTTGGAGGAGCAAGTGTTACTTGCAGTAACTTGTACAGAAGCTTCTTCCCACCAAGGGGAGTCAGCCCACAGCACAGGAGCCTGTTCAGGTGCCTGTTCATGAAA
Organism: Chamaea fasciata; assembly: GCF_029207755.1. Taxonomy (NCBI): domain Eukaryota; kingdom Metazoa; phylum Chordata; class Aves; order Passeriformes; family Sylviidae; genus Chamaea; species Chamaea fasciata. Next base: position 8,755,154 of record NW_027094107.1, read on the forward strand.
TTTAATTGGTTTATATAAATGAAATAAATGTAAATGTAAATATAAATGTGTATATAATTATAAATGTAAATATAAATATAAACATAATTGTAAACGTAACTATAAATATAAATGAAAAATACAATTGGATCTTTTGGATCTAAAGGTATATAGTATGTCTGAAATGAATTGTTGTTTTTTTTTTCCCCAGGACTGTTCCCTTAAGGCATCCCAGTCACTTGTGTTCATGACTTTGAGCCTGTTGTCTCAGAGATGGAGCAGATGGACTGCAAACCCTACCAGCCACTGTCCAAAGTGAAACACGAAGTGGATCTAACCTACACAAGCTCCTCAGACGAAAGTGAGGATGGTGGGAAGCAGAGGCAATCCTATGACTCAAGAGAAACTCTGAATGAATATAGCCAAGAGCTCAGACTCAACTACAACAGTCACAGCAGAAAAAGAAAAGCCATTGACCAGTCCACGCAAGGTAAATCAGTTAATTTTTTTCTGCTAATTATGGTTATTGCTCCTGATTGTGCACTGTGAAACAGTATCAGGAGTCGAGCAAACATTTTGTTCTCAAAGACTTGTGGCATCAACCCACTTTTTGCCTGGTTTTAATCGTACTGTGATATCAGAAATTTGGGATTCTTGTTGTTGTTGTTGAGGAAAAAGTGCTTTTTTAGCAGGATGGACTGACTGGTATTCTGGAAATCAGCACATGCTACTACAGACAAATATTTTCTTTAGAGGGACCTACTCTTCTTAGTAATGTTGAGTGATTAATTATTTACTGCCTTTGCATACGTTGGTGCATTTTGCTGTAAAATCAACACTGGGGCTGCAGGCTGTCTCTGCATGTGCTCACAAAGCCCGTGAATTAATTCAAATACAGCAATTCTCCAAACATTTCTAGTCATATGAATAATCGAGTCATTTAAAAGCTGGAGTTAATTAGTGTATTGTAAGAAAAAAAAAAAAAAAAACCAACCCAAGAGTGAAATTTCTCTTTTAGCCTTTTGCATGATTAGGGCAAATATTTGAGCAGTGATGATGGTTGAACTAAGGTTAGGGAAGGAAGTGCTTAAATTGCATTAGTGTGGCCACTTCTTAGCTAAAACTTACAGAACTGACTTAAAAACAAACAAATAAACCCCAAACCCTCAAACAAGCCACGTCACACACACACCCTGCCCCCAAAGCCCTCACTGCTTTGCTCAGAAAAGCCACCTTCAGTTTGCTGAAGATAAAAACAGTTTTATTTTTTTATGAGGAAATGAAAAATAGGAAAATTTTTCTCCTCTGTGATGTGTAAATTATTGTGAAATTTGGAGCGGCTGTGCTATTGCAGCGGGTTTGGATTTGGGGTTTTTTTACTGCAGATATTCTGCTTCAGGTTTGCGGCCATGATGCTGGAGTTGTGTGGAAGTGCCTGGAATTCATGGCAGGGATAGTGCTGGGTGCCTCAGTCTGTGTGCAGAAACTGCCTCCAAAGAGATACACAACTGCTGTGCTGGGGAGGAAAAAGTCATGAGCACAGAGTTCAACAGAGGAGTGTTTAGAAAACTGAGTCCTCTTAAAAACACCCTCAAAAACCCCCCCAAAAGTCCCCAAAACCCTCAAGAAAGCCCCCAAAACCTAAAAAAACCCCCTCAAAAATCCCAAGAAAATTCCCCAAAAACATCCCCCCCAAAATCCCCCAAAACCTGAAACAAAACCCTCAAAAAATCCCCCCAAAAATCGCCAAAAAAATGCCCCCAAAACCTCAAAAAACCCTCAAAACCCCCCCTGAAATCCCCAAAAAACCTCAAAAACCCCCCAGAAATCCAAAAAAAACCTCAAAAAACCCTTAAAAACCCCCCAGAAATCCCCAGAAACCCTCAAAAACCCTCCTGACTTTATGCTGAGCATGCTATGAGAGTTTAATTAACTGAGCTGTGGCTGGATTGCTGGACATGTTGGACCCCCCCCCGGGCAGGATGTGACCCCCCCGGGCAGGATGTGACCCCTTGGGCAGGATGTGACCCCTTGGGCAGGATGTGACCCCTTGGGCAGGATTGGACCCTATGGGCCGGATGTGACTCCCTTGGGCAGGATTGGACCCTCGGAGCAGGATGTGACCCCCGGGTCAGGATTGGACCCTCTGGTCAGGATGTGACCCCTTGGTCAGGATTGGACTCTCGGAGCAGGATGTGACCCCTTGGTCAGGATTGGACCCTCTGGTCAGGATGTGACCCCTTGGGCAGGATTGGACCCTCGGAGCAGGATGTGACCCCTTAGGCAGGATGTGACCCCTTGGTCAGGATTGGACCCTGTGGGCAGGATGTGACCCCTTGGGCAGGATTGGACCTTGCCTGGCTTTGACCTTGCCAGAGTCTGACCTTCCTAGTTGTTGTCTTTCCTATGTTTAGACTTTTCTTGGTTTAAACTTAGTAACATTTAGACTTTTCTAGGTTTAAACTTTGTAACATTTAGACTTTTCTAGGTTTAAACTTTGTAACATTTCGACTTTTCTAAGTTTAAACTTTGTAACATTTAGACTTTTCTAGTTTTAAACTTGCTAAAGTTTAGACTTTTCTAAGTTTTGCGCTTTCTACGTTCAGATTTTTCTACCTTTAGATCTTCCCTGGTTTAGACTTTTCCAGGTTTAGAGCTTTCTTGGGTTAGACCTTTGTATGTTTTGACCTTTCTACGTTTAGATTTTTCTATGTTTAGACTTTCCTAGGGTCGGGGCTTTTTTATTTTTATTATTTTTGCTGCCGGTGGGATTCCTGTCAGCTCAGCTGCAGCATCCCCGGCCTGGGCACGTCCGGGAGGGTGGCAGTCCCTGCTGCAGGCAGGAGAAACCAGCCGCCGTGTCCTGTTGGGTTTGTTCTTCCAGAACATCGCCCCTGAAAGCAATCACATTAATAATTTTGGAGGAACGGCTGAATTACTGTGTGTTTCCGTAAGGAGTTATCAGGCATGAACTCGGCTGAGTTCTTCTGGAGCAATCTGTAAGGAATCATGTGCGGATGCAGAATTTTGCCCTCGTGTTGTATGATTATTTTATTGACGTTATATGCCCCCAGATTTTTCTCTCCTAGTTAATTTTTAGGAGATACTGCGTGAATTTTCAGGTCTTGGGTTTTTCATACGTTGGTATCTTTCTGTGTGGACAGAAGACTGTCTGTTACTGCTTCACGCCGCAGGATGAGGCTTGATATCTGCGTTTGTAGAAAATTTACCGAAGTTTCTAAGAGTAGTTTGCTAATATGCAGGGCAGCTCTTAAATATTTCCTTAGCTCTGGGGACCTTCTTCCCTGATTGTGTAGGTTATTTTATTATTTAATACTGTGTCATTCACCTCAAAGCTTCTTAAATCGTATTCACGTGCACTCATTTGTAAAGATGGAGTTGAACCTGTGCTAGAAATCTTCGTTTTCTCTTGTCTCGGACAAAGAATTCAGTTTGGAGTAGCTGATGCCATAATTGCCCTGCCAAGTGTATCCATTTGGCTTCTCAGGGATTCACGCTGGCATCTTTCTAGTCATTTAAATCGTGCTTTTTCTCTGCCGCAAATTGAACCTGGATATTTGGCCTGGCAGATTTGAAATACAAGACTGGTGGTGGTGCTCAAAATTCAAAGAGCAAAAAAAAAAAAAGTTTGTAAAGCTGAGTGTAAAATTTCAGCCTTCGGGCAGGGTATGGTTGCAGTGCTGGTGCAATCCATCCATTTCCAAAAGGATCCCAGATTTCAGTGTGGGACTGGGAGTTCTGGTGGGCCAGGATAAAGGTTCCGGTTTGAATTACGAATCTGGATGAATCCATAAAAAGTGTCCAAACACAGAATGCTGAACTGCGTCAGTATTTTTTACTCCTCACAATTCCTGAAATTGTATCTCCAGTGTTACACTTCAGAGATATTAATTGGTTGGTTTCGCAGGTCTTATAGGAAAAAATATCAAAGGAAAAAAACCCCTAAATAAGTACAGAGTTGATCTATTGATCAGGCAGGTTTTTTACAAACTGTTCTTCGTGTTTAGTACTGGTGCCCTTTAGCGTCCAGGGCCAGCAGAATTCTGGGCCTGGTGTTGTTTGCATCAGAAACTTGCAATTATCTGGCAATTCAAGATTTACCAAATAACACCACAGACTGTTTCAAGCCCAACTAAATTTTAGTGGCCCAACAGCTCAACGTGAGCAGATACAGAAATCTCCAGACGAAGCATCGTTGACTCCTGAAGAGCCAGTGCTGAGCACACCATGTGTGTATCTAAAAATGCATTTTTTTAGTCCCTGGAAGGTTCAGAATCCTGCTTGTCTGAAGATACACAAACCTGCAATAGCTCATCCTGGCAAGATCATCTTACAAAGTAAATTCCTGGCAGACCCGATATCGTATAGTTTGGAGATATTGGCAAACAGAGTAAATTAATTTGTTGAAGGATTGGTAAACATATTGCTTTGTCCTTGGAAGAGACGGAGTGGAATTGGCAGAAGTTGTCAGAAATGTTGCTCTTCTAGGAAAGTCATGGCTGGACCTGGCTGTGAGGAAACAAAGTTCTTCTGGCTGCCCCATCCGTGGATTGCATCTCGAGCTCATGTGTGACATGTTTACATCATGAGGACCGTGTTCTCCCGCAGCTTTCTCTGTTTCCACCAAAGCAAACATGAAAGGAGCCGTACTCTACAAATCCTGGCAGTACAGAAAAGCTTTCTGGTTAATTATAGATTTGTAAGGAAACACCAGTTTAGAGGGATGAATTCCTGATAGGATGATCAGCTGGGATCGAGTCATTGGCAGAAGTTTATTGATTGTTAACAATCTCAGCATATGGCAGTAAATTTCTGCTTAGACAAACGTTCATTTCCTGGCAAGAACAGTGTATTGAACTGCATTGTGGGCACGGCAGAATGGAGCTATTCCTCACAGGAGAATCCAGCAGCGAAGAATTTCTGATAAATACTGCTGTATTGCTGATTGGACCCTGGGCAGGATGTGACCCTTTGGGCAGGATTGGACCATCTGGGCAGGATGTGATCCCTTGGGCAGGATGTGACCCATCGGGCAGGATTGGTCCATCTGGGCAGGATGTGACCCCTGGGGCAGGATGTGACCCCTTGGGCAGGATTGGTCCATCTGGGCAGGATGTGACCCCTGGGGCAGGATGTGACCCCTCGGGCAGGATTGGTCCATCTGGGCAGGCTGTGACCCCCTTGGGCGGGATGTGACCCCCCTCGGGCAGGATTGGTCCATCTGGGCAGGATGTGACCCCTGGGGCAGGATGTGACCCCTCGGGCATGATTGGTCCATCTGGGCAGGATGTGACCCCCTTGGGCAGGATGTGACCCCTTGGGCAGGATTGGTCCATCTGGGCAGGCTGTGAACCCCCTTGGGCAGGATGTGACCCTTGGGCATGATGTGACCCCCCTCGGGCAGGATTGGAGCCTGGGCAGGATTGGACCTTGCCTGGTTTTCACCTTGCCAGAGTCTGACCTTCCTAGGTATGGACCTTCCTAGGTTTAGACTTTTCTAGGTTTAAGCTTTTCTAGGTTTAGACTTTTCTAGGTTTAAGCTTTACTAGGTTTAGATTTTTCTGGGTTCGGATTTTTCTACGTTTAGACCTTCCCAGGTTTAGACTTTTCTAGGTTTAGCCGTGTTTCGGTGCTGACAAGCACTTCAGTTCCCTAGAAAGGACAAACCCCTGGTGATGTGCAGGGATAGGAGAGATCTGTTTTCTGTGCATTCAACTCCAGCCATTTTCAGCTTGCTGGGGAGGAAGATTTAAACGCGTGTAACTCTGAACATCACACGACCAGTCAAAACCAGTTTTACTGATCAGCCCAGACATAAATAAAAGGCACGCTGACAAGCACTGGTGGGAAATTGTCCTGTCAGGAAAATGTCATGGTGGTGTTTTGTCAGCTGTGAAGAAGCAAAAGCTTTTTACATAATAACCGTGTGCTGCTCAGATTCCAGAATTATGTAAATCCAGTCAGGACAGCAGATCTGCTTTGTGTCTGCACCAGGGCAAGGCAGCTGAATTTGGGCTGTGTGTAGGATGTGCTTTTAGTTACAATTGCCTTCTTTTTAAATGATGCGTAAAGCTTAAAAAAGCCTTTATTAGATTCTCCCGGTAATCTGTTATGTGTAAGGCTGGAATAACGAACTAACAAACCTCAAGTCTGTGGTCTGGGGGCTCTCCCAGAGGAAACCAATGCCAGTGGAGTGAGTTTTCACCGTTTTAACAGAGATTTGGAGCATTTATCTGGGTGAATTTATGACTCTGTGCTCATAAAGGAAGAAATTACTTTAAAAAATAGAAGATTTCTGGTGACATGCTGTTACTGGACAGGGTTAGTATAAAAACAGTTGAGATATTTTGTATTATTAGGAATTTTTTTTTTATTAAATGCTAGCTGCTTAGACTTTTAATGTTGGGGTTTTTTGGGTTTGTTTTTTTTGTTTGTTTGTTTGTGGGTTTTTTTTGCTAATTTTGGAAAATCTGAGAACTGAGGCACGTTCTGTACCTGTGTGCTGAGAGCAGAAGCAGAGCGATGTCTGTGTAAGGGCGCAGAGTTTATCCCCTGCACTGTCTCCTGATAGTGGAGGGGAAAGTGGAGGGGGATTTAAAGGTCCTTCAGCTTTCTGGGCTGTGCACTAGCGGAAGGAAGCCACAGCTAATCAGCTCCATCTCCTGTTGCTGTGTGTTCCACCATCTGCTCCCAGCCTTTATGAGCCTGACGGTGTCCAAAAAAAAATAAAAAAAATAAAATCACACACAAGGCAAAGTAAAACAACCCCACGCTCCTCAAGCTTCGGTGCAGTCTCCTCCTGTATTCCCCTGCCCAAACTGGGGTTCCTGGTGTGCTGGGCTGGGCTCTGATCACCCAGGATAAACCGGTGCCAGGTTTTATTTTCCTGAGGTCCCTCCTGCCCCGCAGCCTCTGCCCGGCGGGGAGGAGCTGCAAACCCTCAGGAAAGGAAAGGTTCAGACCCCCTCCAGATATCCTTCCTTGATTTGCCAAGTAATTGGAAAGTTCTCTCTTCCTGAAATAACCGGGGCGAGGGAACCGTGTGTTTGTGCCTTCGCTTGAAATCTCATGGGGGGGAATGCTTTCCCTTCCCTTCATCAAATCAAAATACATGAGGGAGCTGAGCGTGCAGACGCTTTTTTCCCCACGAGGCTGAAGTGGGTGCTCCTTCCCTAGATCACAAGCCTGTTACAAAAGCCTGGAACCGGCTGTCACCATTCCTGTAATGCTGCTTCCAATCCTGTCTCAGCTGCCACCATCTCAGTGGAAAAAAAAAAAAATGCCTCGTATGATCAAAAATAGTTTCATTCTCATAAGTAATTCTTCTGATTTAAAAAGTGAATATCCAAGAGAGGGGGAAAAGTGAGGGAAAAAAAAACCTACGGGGAGAGGAAATAAACTAGCGAAGGATCACAGTGCGTTTGCAATCCCCTGCTAGCAAGTCTCATCTGAAGAATGAAAAAAGGCGTTCTCCAAATGTTACACTGGCTTAACGATCCATTTGTCAGCGCACAGATACAAACTACCCGAATTGCCGTTCTCTTCTGTGAATCACCGGTTTTCCAACGGTGTCAAAAGTCAGGAGGGCAGAGTAAGGCAGGCGGTGCCGCAGGAGCTGAGGAGTTTGTGGAGTCACCATCCCTGGAAGTGTCCAGGGCCAGGGTGGTGAGTGCCATCCCAGCCCGTGGCCGGGGTTGGAGCTGGGTATCCTCAGGTACCTTCCGGCCCAAACCACGATTCCGTGAGCTGTGGCAGCCTTTGCAGTGACTGTGCCAAATGCTGATGGAGTGTCTGCAGGAGGGGCTTCGGCTTCGGAGTGAACGTTTGGGAGTTCTGTTTGTCAGAGCCCGGAACTGCGTCCGTCGAATGTTCAGAGCCTCTTCCTGTAACATTTCGGCGCGTCCAAGAAGATGTCAGGAGTTAAATAAGCCAAGATGGGAACAAGCAGCAGAGTGAGGGGTGGGTGTCAGAGCAGGGCCACCAGCACCTGGCCCACAGGCTGCTTTGATTTACATCCCCTTGCTGTGGCTTGCTTTCGTGTCGCTCCTTCCGAAACAAAAACGAGCTGTCATCTTCTGGATCTGGGAATCTGCCTTGCTTATCTTCATTTGTAGAGCAGATGCTGGAACAAAATAACGTTTCTTCCCAGGGTTTCTCATTTATGTGTCTGTCAGACGGGTTTGTACATCTCAAAATAAAGATCTGTCAAGAGGGAGCTCAGTGAGTCGATGGCATTGCTGCAGATCTGCGTAAACAGCAGGGTGGGTGTGCCCCAACCAGTACAGAGCTTGAATTAGTTCTCCTTTGGAGAAGGAGGCTCAGATTCTTCTGATCTTAGGTCTTTATGTGAAATAAACTGTGAATGTGATTTAAAATCCAAGGTTCCCGTTTCAAATTTAGCCTGAGGAATTTTCATAGATACTTTGGGATTTTTATTGATTTTAAAAATTAATTTCCTGATTATTCAGTCCTTTTAATAAATTAATTCATTAATAGATTTGTGGTTTTAGTCCTAGGAGAAACTATCTGACACACGGTTTTGTATTTTGCTGTGGTCTTTAGATTAAGACTTTCTTTTCTGTAGAATTTGGTGTGAAGATACAGAAGAAAATGAGTTAAGTATATCTGCTTATGGATAAAAATATGAAAAACCATGTGCCTGTTTTTAATACTAATTCTGCATGAAAATAGTCCTTTGCCTTCGCTAGCCTTACTACTGTAATCACAAAATAATATTTCTTCTTTAACAGCAAAGGAGTACATTACAAATTACGTGTTGTGTGCGTGTCAGTACGTAACCTTGGGTAGTGTTTTGTCAGAAGGGCGTAATTAGTGGCTTTGGAAAGGAAATATTTGTAGGATTTATTTGGTTGGTTTGGTTTGCGTGCAGATTCCCAAAGGATTAATTGAGCTGTTGATTTTAGGGATATGATTCTTCCTGGTAACAGTGAGAATTGTGCCTACAGGTGTGAGTTTAAGCTGATACTGTTGCAGCAATCGCTTAAAAGTTTGCAGTTAATTGTTGATTTTTTGGCTATTGATCTGTGGAGTGTTAGTGTTCAGGGATGGATGCTGATAGTTTACTTTTATTGTATGCTTAGGAAGCTGATCTGCTTTCAGACAATTAAAAGAAAAAGCCTTACTTACTGAATCATTTCTGCATCTTGATGCCCTAGCTGCTGGATCAGACTATTGAAGATTCCACTGTTTTTAAATCATCTCTTGGCTTGTTCCCACACTTTTACTACTTCACTGGTAGCATTTGAGGACTTCTGGCACACATTTTCTTTGGGTTTTTTGGGGGGGGATTGGGTTGGCCGGTTGATTGGTTCGTTTTCCTCCAGTCTGATAACATCTATTAAAAAAAGGAGAGCATTAAAAATGAAAAATGTCCTACATCAGTCCCTCTTGTGTTTTTGGGGCAGTTCCAGGTGTTCAGCTGGCTGGAGGCTTGTGCCTCTCACAAAGACGTTGGCAGGGACTGACTGTACCTTTAGAAATGGCTGCCTCTGAAATGTTTTATTTCTCTGAAGAAGGAAGGTGTTTTCTGACAGGTTTTGGAGCTGTGGAGGAAAGGAAGGGCTGGCACTGGGCACCTCAACACCAGTTTCTGCTTGCAGAAATAACAGCAGTGGTGTGTTTCTTGGCTGAGGGGTGGGCTTACATTCAGGAATAAAAGAGCCGTTTAGCTAATTTTCAGCTTGCATTTACAAACTCTAACGAGGAGAAGCACTGCCTGCTCAGGCTGTGTCTCCAGTTCCTGGATTCCTGTCATCCAGCTGCACTAGACCTCAGTACAAAGTGAGCCGTGTCAGCTCTGGCCAGCTCCTGCCTAACATGTTACCCCAGCCCTCCAGTGAAATGTTATCCGGCCTGGAGCTCACCCATGTGATGAATATTCATTTCACAGGTGATTATTGTCATCCCCCAGCAGCCCCACTCACGCAGACCAACCTTGTCACGCAAGCCACCACTGCTGGGCCTGCTCTGGCAGCGCAGAGCTCGGGGTTCCTGGTGCTTTCATAATGCTCCATCCGCTGTGCTATCACATGCGGGTCAGATGACCGTCACGGGGGTTAGAAAACTCTGCATTTGTGCTTCGGGAAAATAAACTCATCCCTAAGTCCCTCACCTGAGAACAGCGCAGTGGCCACAACCAAGGTTTGCTGTAACTTGGTGCCCCGGTTTAGGTACCCAGCGCAGTCAATTGAGTGTTCACGCATTGTATTTTCAGGATTTTTGGGGTTTTTCTCCGAGACTGTAGTTACTAAAAGAAATCTCAGTCCTTAAACTGGATGCAGTAATGGCTTTATCTCAACTGTCAATTGAGTGGAATAATGTTGCTAGCGAGTGCCTTTATTTCAGTTTAATTTTATGATCTTTTTGGAAGAATTATCTGCGTAAAATATATTTTAATGGCTAACAAGTCCTACTGAAGGATAAAAAATATACATAAATACTGTTTTCTTTCTATTGGCTAAGTATCATTACTATCGTTATTGTTCTTATTAAAATGAACAAAAGTGCTAAATAGCTCCAATTAAGTGGGAAGGGAGCAGTGTGTGTGTGAGCTCTTAGAGCTCAGCAGCAGATTGTTTGCAAATGAGGCGTTTACAAACTTGATGTCTTTGACGACATTCGGCACAATTTGACAATGTTTGCATCGTTATTTTTTTGAATTAGCCTCAAAACATGCTCGACAAATCTGCCCGTTATAATTTCAGCGGGCTAGCCTAAGCCAGAGGACAGGATAATAAGCAGGAAAATACCGACTTGTGGCATTTTCTGGCCATTGTCTCTTGGGTTGTTCAGGAGCAGAGCTGCTCCTCACTCAGTTTAGCTGTCTGTCCCCTGATTCCTCATTTGGAATTGAAGAAGAGCAGGGAGCAGCTGAGGGTCTACATACTCCTCTGAACGTGTATATTGTTGACAGGAGAGCTCAAATAAATGCGTTTTATTAGCCTGGCAAAAGTAGTTCTTTGTCGTGTGTTCACTTTCTCTCTTGCTGCATGGCAGGTCGCTGTTCCTGCTGCTTGGGATTGAATTATCCTCGTGGTCAGACCCATCCTTCCCTCCTGGCCCCTGCCCTGGGAGTGCCAGCACTGAGAAATGTCAGCTCCTGATCCAGTGCTGGGTTCCTGTGCCCTCTGAGCAGCCCCAGCTGCTCCTTCTTGCTGTGTTTGTAAAGATCACTGGTTTAAGCTCCTACAACCAAATGTTTGGGGGTTTTTCTTCGCTTACAGCCACTTCTGGATGTGCTGCTTGCATCCTTAGCCAGTTGTCCTGATCAGCTGTGCTGTTTATTTCCCATTTGCTCTCTCACTGCTGTGTCTAATATTGGACGCAGCACGAGATGGTGCAGCTCAGGAAATGGTGAAGCAGCTGGTAGGGAAATGAGACAATACTAAATGGAGAAAATGTGAAAAAAAGGCAAAATCCTCTTGTGGCTTCTATATTCTGTGGGGAACTGGTCTTTGTGAAGACTCTGCACTCAGCATATTTGCGTGAAACAAATTCAGTAGGAAAAAGCAATGGAGAAGGGTTTTAAGGCCTGGATGAAACCTTTATACAAAGGTTCCTTTTTCTCTTGATCTCAAAAAACCCTCATGGAACTGGGAGTGTTTCTGGTATGTTTTTTTCCCCTGTAAAATGGTTAAACTGAAGGAAAAATAGACACTTTATAGACTATCACTGAGAATGTGCTATATGTGTTAAAATGGTGAAGTTTATAGTTACAGGTTTTAAGTCTTTTAGTTTTGGGGGTTTTCCCCCTCCTTAATATAGTGACTGCATGTGTGAGCTGGGGTTTTCAGCAGAGGAAACAGTTGCTGCTGCAGTCCTCCCAGAACAGCCAACAGTAGAGCTAAACTATGTTTTTACAGAATAAAACCAAAAGAATTGAGACCCTGAATGTTCATGTGGCATTCCTGTTCTTACATCTGCCACATGACTGAGAATTGCTCAGGTCAGGGTGGGGCCCCCTTGTCCCCTTGGCAAGCAGAAAAGTGTATCAGGGTTCTCCAAACCAAATGTAGATATTGTGACTTTTCCTGATTTTCTGTGTCCTTAGCGTTTGAATTCTGCACAGATTCTTCCAGCAGTACGTATTAATGTCATTGAACAAGGTTTAATACACAATTGCTCTCATTTTTGTTTGAATCTGGTGTTTTCTCTGGAGTCTCTGTTTTCAGTGCTTTCTCCCTTCTGTGTCCCTTTTCTGATCGTGGCTTAATTACATTTTAAGTGCCTTCTGTGTTACTGTCTCCACTGCCTCAATTAGTTCCCCTCCAACTGTGTGAATATTTTAAAAACAAGACACAAAGTATTTCTGGCAAGGCAGCGTGTGAACGCATGGCTATAGAACCCGAGTTATGGTAGCTGTGAAGAAAGCTACCAGTGTGCAGATTTGAATTGGTGCTGAGCTCCTGCGGGTGGTGCTGAGCTTCTGGTGTTGGTCTGGCATTTCTCTATTTGTTCTTATGGCCGTTGTCTAGTTGTTCTTCTGGCCTTTGTCTAGGCTTTGGTCTTAATCTAGGCTTTGGTCTTACCTTTGGCTAGGTGTTGGTGCTGAGTTCTCCAAATTGGTGCTGAGCTCCTGCGGGTGGTGCTGAGCTTCTGGTGTTGGTCTGGCCTTTGTCTTGCTGTTTGTCTGGCCTTTGTCTTGCTGTTTGTCTGGCTGTTGTCTAGTTGTTCTTCTGGCCTTTATCTAGGCTTTGGTCTTACCTTTGTCTAGGCTTTGGTCTTACCTTTGGCTAGGTGTTGGTGCTGAGTTCTCCAAATTGGTGCTGAGCTCCTGCGGGTGGTGCTGAGCTTCTGGTGTTGGTCTGGCCTTTGTCTTGCTGTTTGTCTGGCTGTTGTCTAGTTGTTCTTCTGGCCTTTATCTAGGCTTTGGTCTTACCTATGGCTAGGTGTTGGTGCTGAGTTCTCCAAATTGGTGCTGAGCTCCTGCGGGTGGTGCTGAGCTTCTGGTGTTGGTCTGGCCTTTGTCTTGCTGTTTGTCTGGCTGTTGTCTAGTTGTTCTTCTGGCCTTTGTCTAGGCTTTGGTCTTAATCTAGGTTTTGGTCTTACCTTTGGCTAGGTGTTGGTGCTGAGTTCTCCAAATTGGTGCTGAGCTCCTGCGGGTGGTGCTGAGCTTCTGGTGTTGGTCTGGCATTTCTCTATTTGTTCTTCTGGCCGTTGTCTAGTTGTTCTTCTGGCCTTTGTCTAGGCTTTGGTCTTAATCTAGGCTTTGGTCTTACCTTTGGCTAGGTGTTGGTGCTGAGTTCTCCAAATTGGTGCTGAGCTCCTGCGGGTGGTGCTGAGCTTCTGGTGTCTGTCTGGCCTTTGTCTTGCTGTTTGTCTGGCCTTTGTCTTGCTGTTTGTCTGGCTGTTTTCTAGTTGTTCTTCTGTCCTTTGTCTAGGCTTTGGTCTTAATCTAGGCTTTGGTCTTACCTTTGGCTAGGTGTTGGTGCTGAGTTCTCCAAATTGGTGCTGAGCTCCTGCGGGTGGTGCTGAGCTTCTGGTGTTGGTCTGGCCTTTGTCTTGCTGTTTGTCTGGCTGTTGTCTAGTTGTTCTTCTGGCCTTTGTCTAGGCTTTGGTCTTAATCTAGGCTTTGGTCTTACCTTTGGCTAGGTGTTGGTGCTGAGTTCTCCAAATTGGTGCTGAGCTCCTGCGGGTGGTGCTGAGCTTCTGGTGTTGGTCTGGCCTTTGTCTTGCTGTTTGTCTGGCTGTTGTCTAGTTGTTCTTCTGGCCTTTGTCTAGGCTTTGGTCTTAATCTAGGCTTTGGTCTTACCTTTGGCTAGGTGTTGGTGCTGAGTTCTCCAAATTGGTGCTGAGCTCCTGCGGGTGGTGCTGAGCTTCTGGTGTTGGTGTGGCATTTGTCTTGCTGTTTGTCTGGCTGTTGTCTAGTTGTTCTTCTGGCCTTTGTCTAGGCTTTGGTCTTAATCTAGGCTTTGGTCTTACCTTTGGCTAGGTGTTGGTGCTGAGTTCTCCAAATTGGTGCTGAGCTCCTGCGGGTGGTGCTGAGCTTCTGGTGTTGGTCTGGCATTTGTCTTGCTGTTTGTCTGGCCTTTGTCTAGTTGTTCTTCTGGCCTTTGTCTAGGCTTTGGTCTTAATCTAGGCTTTGGTCTTACCTTTGGCTAGGTGTTGGTGCTGAGTTCTCCAAATTGGTGCTGAGCTCCTGCGGGTGGTGCTGAGCTTCTGGTGTTGGTCTGGCCTTTGTCTTGCTGTTTGTCTGGCTGTTGTCTAGTTGTTCTTCTGGCCTTTGTCTAGGCTTTGGTCTTAATCTAGGCTTTGGTCTTACCTTTGGCTAGGTGTTGGTGCTGAGTTCTCCAAATTGGTGCTGAGCTCCTGCGGGTGGTGCTGAGCTTCTGGTGTTGGTCTGGCATTTCTCTATTTGTTCTTCTGGCCGTTGTCTAGTTGTTCTTCTGGCCTTTGTCTAGGCTTTGGTCTTACCTTTATCTAGGCTTTGGTCTTACCTTTGGCTAGGTGTTGGTGCTGAGTTCTCCAAATTGGTGCTGAGCTCCTGCGGGTGGTGCTGAGCTTCTGGTGTTGGTCTGGCCTTTGTCTTGCTGTTTGTCTGGCTGTTGTCTAGTTGTTCTTCTGTCCTTTGTCTAGGCTTTGGTCTTAATCTAGGCTTTGGTCTTACCTTTGGCTAGGTGTTGGTGCTGAGTTCTCCAAATTGGTGCTGAGCTCCTGCGGGTGGTGCTGAGCTTCTGGTGTTGGTGTGGCATTTGTCTTGCTGTTTGTCTGGCCTTTGTCTAGGCTTTGGTCTTAATCTAGGTTTTGGTCTTACCTTTGGCTAGGTGTTGGTGCTGAGTTCTCCAAATTGGTGCTGAGCTCCTGCGGGTGGTGCTGAGCTTCTGGTGTTGGTCTGGCCTTTGTGTTGCTGTTTGTCTGGCCTTTGTCTAGTTGTTCTTCTGGCCTTTGTCTAGGCTTTGGTCTTAATCTAGGCTTTGGTCTTACCTTTGGCTAGGTGTTGGTGCTGAGTTCTCCAAATTGGTGCTGAGCTCCTGCGGGTGGTGCTGAGCTTCTGGTGTTGGTCTGGCATTTGTCTTGCTGTTTGTCTGGCCGTTGTCTAGTTGTTCTTCTGGCCTTTGTCTAGGCTTTGGTCTTAATCTAGGCTTTGGTCTTACCTTTGGCTAGGTGTTGGTGCTGAGTTCTCCAAATTGGTGCTGAGCTCCTGCGGGTGGTGCTGAGCTTCTGGTGTTGGTCTGGCATTTCTCTATTTGTTCTTCTGGCCGTTGTCTAGTTGTTCTTCTGGCCTTTGTCTAGGCTTTGGTCTTAATCTAGGCTTTGGTCTTACCTTTGGCTAGGTGTTGGTGCTGAGTTCTCCAAATTGGTGCTGAGCTCCTGCGGGTGGTGCTGAGCTTCTGGTGTTGGTCTGGCCTTTCTCTTGCTGTTTGTCTGGCTGTTGTCTAGTTGTTCTTCTGGCCTTTGTCTAGGCTTTGGTCTTAATCTAGGCTTTGGTCTTACCTTTGGCTAGGTGTTGGTGCTGAGTTCTCCAAATTGGTGCTGAGCTCCTGCGGGTGGTGCTGAGCTTCTGGTGTTGGTCTGGCCTTTGTCTTGCTGTTTGTCTGGCTGTTGTCTAGTTGTTCTTCTGGCCTTTGTCTAGGCTTTGGTCTTACCTTTGGCTAGGTGTTGGTGCTGAGTTCTCCAAATTGGTGCTGAGCTCCTGCGGGTGGTGCTGAGCTTCTGGTGTTGGTCTGGCCTTTGTCTTGCTGTTTGTCTGGCTGTTGTCTAGTTGTTCTTCTGGCCTTTGTCTAGGCTTTGGTCTTACCTTTATCTAGGTTTTGGTCTTACCTTTGGCTAGGTGTTGGTGCTGAGTTCTCCAAATTGGTGCTGAGCTCCTGCGGGTGGTGCTGAGCTTCTGGTGTTGGTCTGGCATTTCTCTATTTGTTCTTCTGGCCGTTGTCTAGTTGTTCTTCTGGCCTTTGTCTAGGCTTTGGTCTTAATCTAGGCTTTGGTCTTACCTTTGGCTAGGTGTTGGTGCTGAGTTCTCCAAATTGGTGCTGAGCTCCTGCGGGTGGTGCTGAGCTTCTGGTGTTGGTCTGGCATTTGTCTTGCTGTTTGTCTGGCCTTTGTCTAGTTGTTCTTCTGGCCTTTGTCTAGGCTTTGGTCTTAATCTAGGCTTTGGTCTTACCTTTGGCTAGGTGTTGGTGCTGAGTTCTCCAAATTGGTGCTGAGCTCCTGCGGGTGGTGCTGAGCTTCTGGTGTTGGTCTGGCCTTTGTCTTGCTGTTTGTCTGGCCTTTGTCTTGCTGTTTGTCTGGCCTTTGTCTAGTTGTTCTTCTGGCCTTTGTCTAGGCTTTGGTCTTAATCTAGGCTTTGGTCTTACCTTTGGCTAGGTGTTGGTGCTGAGTTCTCCAAATTGGTGCTGAGCTCCTGCGGGTGGTGCTGAGCTTCTGGTGTTGGTCTGGCATTTGTCTTGCTGTTTGTCTGGCCTTTGTCTAGTTGTTCTTCTGGCCTTTGTCTAGGCTTTGGTCTTAATCTAGGCTTTGGTCTTACCTTTGGCTAGGTGTTGGTGCTGAGTTCTCCAAATTGGTGCTGAGCTCCTGCGGGTGGTGCTGAGCTTCTGGTGTTGGTCTGGCCTTTGTCTTGCTGTTTGTCTGGCTGTTGTCTCGTTGTTCTTCTGGCCTTTGTCTAGGCTTTGGTCTTACCTTTGGCTAGGTGTTGGTGCTGAGTTCTCCAAATTGGTGCTGAGCTCCTGCGGGTGGTGCTGAGCTTCTGGTGTTGGTCTGGCCTTTGTCTTGCTGTTTGTCTGGCTGTTGTCTAGTTGTTCTTCTGGCCTTTGTCTAGGCTTTGGTCTTACCTTTGGCTAGGTGTTGGTGCTGAGTTCTCCAAATTGGTGCTGAGCTCCTGCGGGTGGTGCTGAGCTTCTGGTGTTGGTCTGGCCTTTGTCTTGCTGTTTGTCTGGCTGTTGTCTCGTTGTTCTTCTGGCCTTTGTCTAGGCTTTGGTCTTACCTTTGTCTAGGCTTTGGTCTTACCTTTGGCTAGGTGTTGGTGCTGAGTTCTCCAAATTGGTGCTGAGCTCCTGCGGGTGGTGCTGAGCTTCTGGTGTTGGTCTGGCATTTCTCTATTTGTTCTTCTGGCCGTTGTCTAGTTATTCTTCTGGCCTTTGTCTAGGCTTTGGTCTTAATCTAGGCTTTGGTCTTACCTTTGGCTAGGTGTTGGTGCTGAGTTCTCCAAATTGGTGCTGAGCTCCTGCGGGTGGTGCTGAGCTTCTGGTGTTGGTCTGGCCTTTGTCTTGCTGTTTGTCTGGCTGTTGTCTAGTTGTTCTTCTGGCCTTTGTCTAGGCTTTGGTCTTACCTTTGGCTAGGTGTTGGTGCTGAGTTCTCCAAATTGGTGCTGAGCTCCTGCGGGTGGTGCTGAGCTTCTGGTGTTGGTCTGGCCTTTGTCTTGCTGTTTGTCTGGCTGTTGTCTCGTTGTTCTTCTGGCCTTTGTCTAGGCTTTGGTCTTACCTTTGTCTAGGCTTTGGTCTTACCTTTGGCTAGGTGTTGGTGCTGAGTTCTCCAAATTGGTGCTGAGCTCCTGCGGGTGGTGCTGAGCTTCTGGTGTTGGTCTGGCATTTCTCTATTTGTTCTTCTGGCCGTTGTCTAGTTGTTCTTCTGGCCTTTGTCTAGGCTTTGGTCTTAATCTAGGCTTTGGTCTTACCTTTGGCTAGGTGTTGGTGCTGAGTTCTCCAAATTGGTGCTGAGCTCCTGCGGGTGGTGCTGAGCTTCTGGTGTTGGTCTGGCCTTTCTCTTGCTGTTTGTCTGGCTGTTGTCTAGTTGTTCTTCTGGCCTTTGTCTAGGCTTTGGTCTTAATCTAGGCTTTGGTCTTACCTTTGGCTAGGTGTTGGTGCTGAGTTCTCCAAATTGGTGCTGAGCTCCTGCGGGTGGTGCTGAGCTTCTGGTGTTGGTCTGGCATTTCTCTATTTGTTCTTCTGGCCGTTGTCTAGTTGTTCTTCTGGCCTTTGTCTAGGCTTTGGTCTTACCTTTGGCTAGGTGTTGGTGCTGAGTTCTCCAAATTGGTGCTGAGCTCCTGCGGGTGGTGCTGAGCTTCTGGTGTTGGTCTGGCCTTTGTCTTGCTGTTTGTCTGGCTGTTGTCTAGTTGTTCTTCTGGCCTTTGTCTAGGCTTTGGTCTTAATCTAGGCTTTGGTCTTACCTTTGGCTAGGTGTTGGTGCTGAGTTCTCCAAATTGGTGCTGAGCTCCTGCGGGTGGTGCTGAGCTTCTGGTGTTGGTCTGGCCTTTGTCTTGCTGTTTGTCTGGCCTTTGTCTAGTTGTTCTTCTGGCCTTTGTCTAGGCTTTGGTCTTAATCTAGGCTTTGGTCTTACCTTTGGCTAGGTGTTGGTGCTGAGTTCTCCAAATTGGTGCTGAGCTCCTGCGGGTGGTGCTGAGCTTCTGGTGTTGGTCTGGCCTTTGTCTTGCTGTTTGTCTGGCTGTTGTCTAGTTGTTCTTCTGGCCTTTGTCTAGGCTTTGGTCTTACCTTTGGCTAGGTGTTGGTGCTGAGTTCTCCAAATTGGTGCTGAGCTCCTGCGGGTGGTGCTGAGCTTCTGGTGTTGGTCTGGCATTTCTCTATTTGTTCTTCTGGCCGTTGTCTAGTTGTTCTTCTGGCCTTTGTCTAGGCTTTGGTCTTAATCTAGGCTTTGGTCTTACCTTTGGCTAGGTGTTGGTGCTGAGTTCTCCAAATTGGTGCTGAGCTCCTGCGGGTGGTGCTGAGCTTCTGGTGTTGGTCTGGCCTTTGTCTTGCTGTTTGTCTGGCTGTTGTCTAGTTGTTCTTCTGGCCTTTGTCTAGGCTTTGGTCTTAATCTAGGCTTTGGTCTTACCTTTGGCTAGGTGTTGGTGCTGAGTTCTCCAAATTGGTGCTGAGCTCCTGCGGGTGGTGCTGAGCTTCTGGTGTTGGTCTGGCCTTTGTCTTGCTGTTTGTCTGGCCTTTGTCTAGTTGTTCTTCTGGCCTTTGTCTAGGCTTTGGTCTTAATCTAGGCTTTGGTCTTACCTTTGGCTAGGTGTTGGTGCTGAGTTCTCCAAATTGGTGCTGAGCTCCTGCGGGTGGTGCTGAGCTTCTGGTGTTGGTCTGGCCTTTGTCTTGCTGTTTGTCTGGCTGTTGTCTAGTTGTTCTTCTGGCCTTTGTCTAGGCTTTGGTCTTACCTTTGGCTAGGTGTTGGTGCTGAGTTCTCCAAATTGGTGCTGAGCTCCTGCGGGTGGTGCTGAGCTTCTGGTGTTGGTCTGGCATTTCTCTATTTGTTCTTCTGGCCGTTGTCTAGTTGTTCTTCTGGCCTTTGTCTAGGCTTTGGTCTTAATCTAGGCTTTGGTCTTACCTTTGGCTAGGTGTTGGTGCTGAGTTCTCCAAATTGGTGCTGAGCTCCTGCGGGTGGTGCTGAGCTTCTGGTGTTGGTCTGGCCTTTGTCTTGCTGTTTGTCTGGCTGTTGTCTAGTTGTTCTTCTGGCCTTTGTCTAGGCTTTGGTCTTACCTTTGGCTAGGTGTTGGTGCTGAGTTCTCCAAATTGGTGCTGAGCTCCTGCGGGTGGTGCTGAGCTTCTGGTGTTGGTCTGGCATTTCTCTATTTGTTCTTCTGGCCGTTGTCTAGTTGTTCTTCTGGCCTTTGTCTAGTTGTTCTTCTGGCCTTTGTCTAGGCTTTGGTCTTAATCTAGGCTTTGGTCTTACCTTTGGCTAGGTGTTGGTGCTGAGTTCTCCAAATTGGTGCTGAGCTCCTGCGGGTGGTGCTGAGCTTCTGGTGTTGGTCTGGCCTTTGTCTTGCTGTTTGTCTGGCTGTTGTCTAGTTGTTCTTCTGGCCTTTGTCTAGGCTTTGGTCTTACCTTTGGCTAGGTGTTGGTGCTGAGTTCTCCAAATTGGTGCTGAGCTCCTGCGGGTGGTGCTGAGCTTCTGGTGTTGGTCTGGCATTTCTCTATTTGTTCTTCTGGCCGTTGTCTAGTTGTTCTTCTGGCCTTTGTCTAGGCTTTGGTCTTAATCTAGGCTTTGGTCTTACCTTTGGCTAGGTGTTGGTGCTGAGTTCTCCAAATTGGTGCTGAGCTCCTGCGGGTGGTGCTGAGCTTCTGGTGTTGGTCTGGCCTTTGTCTTGCTGTTTGTCTGGCCTTTGTCTTGCTGTTTGTCTGGCCTTTGTCTAGTTGTTCTTCTGGCCTTTGTCTAGGCTTTGGTCTTAATCTAGGCTTTGGTCTTACCTTTGGCTAGGTGTTGGTGCTGAGTTCTCCAAATTGGTGCTGAGCTCCTGCGGGTGGTGCTGAGCTTCTGGTGTTGGTCTGGCATTTGTCTTGCTGTTTGTCTGGCCTTTGTCTAGTTGTTCTTCTGGCCTTTGTCTAGGCTTTGGTCTTAATCTAGGCTTTGGTCTTACCTTTGGCTAGGTGTTGGTGCTGAGTTCTCCAAATTGGTGCTGAGCTCCTGCGGGTGGTGCTGAGCTTCTGGTGTTGGTCTGGCCTTTGTCTTGCTGTTTGTCTGGCTGTTGTCTAGTTGTTCTTCTGGCCTTTGTCTAGGCTTTGGTCTTAATCTAGGCTTTGGTCTTACCTTTGGCTAGGTGTTGGTGCTGAGTTCTCCAAATTGGTGCTGAGCTCCTGCGGGTGGTGCTGAGCTTCTGGTGTTGGTCTGGCCTTTGTCTTGCTGTTTGTCTGGCTGTTGTCTAGTTGTTCTTCTGGCCTTTGTCTAGGCTTTGGTCTTAATCTAGGCTTTGGTCTTACCTTTGGCTAGGTGTTGGTGCTGAGTTCTCCAAATTGGTGCTGAGCTCCTGCGGGTGGTGCTGAGCTTCTGGTGTTGGTCTGGCCTTTGTCTTGCTGTTTGTCTGGCTGTTGTCTAGTTGTTCTTCTGGCCTTTGTCTAGTTGTTCTTCTGGCCTTTGTCTAGGCTTTGGTCTTAATCTAGGCTTTGGTCTTACCTTTGGCTAGGTGTTGGTGCTGAGTTCTCCAAATTGGTGCTGAGCTCCTGCGGGTGGTGCTGAGCTTCTGGTGTTGGTCTGGCCTTTGTCTTGCTGTTTGTCTGGCTGTTGTCTAGTTGTTCTTCTGGCCTTTGTCTAGGCTTTGGTCTTACCTTTATCTAGGTTTTGGTCTTACCTTTGGCTAGGTGTTGGTGCTGAGTTCTCCAAATTGGTGCTGAGCTCCTGCGGGTGGTGCTGAGCTTCTGGTGTTGGTGTGGCATTTCTCTATTTGTTCTTCTGGCCGTTGTCTAGTTGTTCTTCTGGCCTTTGTCTAGGCTTTGGTCTTAATCTAGGCTTTGGTCTTACCTTTGGCTAGGTGTTGGTGCTGAGTTCTCCAAATTGGTGCTGAGCTCCTGCGGGTGGTGCTGAGCTTCTGGTGTTGGTCTGGCATTTCTCTATTTGTTCTTCTGGCCGTTGTCTAGTTGTTCTTCTGGCCTTTGTCTAGTTGTTCTTCTGGCCTTTGTCTAGGCTTTGGTCTTAATCTAGGCTTTGGTCTTACCTTTGGCTAGGTGTTGGTGCTGAGTTCTCCAAATTGGTGCTGAGCTCCTGCGGGTGGTGCTGAGCTTCTGGTGTTGGTCTGGCCTTTGTCTTGCTGTTTGTCTGGCTGTTGTCTAGTTGTTCTTCTGGCCTTTGTCTAGGCTTTGGTCTTACCTTTATCTAGGTTTTGGTCTTACCTTTGGCTAGGTGTTGGTGCTGAGTTCTCCAAATTGGTGCTGAGCTCCTGCGGGTGGTGCTGAGCTTCTGGTGTTGGTCTGGCATTTCTCTATTTGTTCTTCTGGCCGTTGTCTAGTTGTTCTTCTGGCCTTTGTCTAGGCTTTGGTCTTAATCTAGGCTTTGGTCTTACCTTTGGCTAGGTGTTGGTGCTGAGTTCTCCAAATTGGTGCTGAGCTCCTGCGGGTGGTGCTGAGCTTCTGGTGTTGGTCTGGCCTTTGTCTTGCTGTTTGTCTGGCTGTTGTCTAGTTGTTCTTCTGGCCTTTGTCTAGGCTTTGGTCTTAATCTAGGCTTTGGTCTTACCTTTGGCTAGGTGTTGGTGCTGAGTTCTCCAAATTGGTGCTGAGCTCCTGCGGGTGGTGCTGAGCTTCTGGTGTTGGTCTGGCCTTTGTCTTGCTGTTTGTCTGGCCTTTGTCTAGTTGTTCTTCTGGCCTTTGTCTAGGCTTTGGTCTTAATCTAGGCTTTGGTCTTACCTTTGGCTAGGTGTTGGTGCTGAGTTCTCCAAATTGGTGCTGAGCTCCTGCGGGTGGTGCTGAGCTTCTGGTGTTGGTCTGGCCTTTGTCTTGCTGTTTGTCTGGCTGTTGTCTAGTTGTTCTTCTGGCCTTTGTCTAGGCTTTGGTCTTAATCTAGGCTTTGGTCTTACCTTTGGCTAGGTGTTGGTGCTGAGTTCTCCAAATTGGTGCTGAGCTCCTGCGGGTGGTGCTGAGCTTCTGGTGTTGGTCTGGCCTTTGTCTTGCTGTTTGTCTGGCTGTTGTCTAGTTGTTCTTCTGGCCTTTGTCTAGGCTTTGGTCTTAATCTAGGCTTTGGTCTTACCTTTGGCTAGGTGTTGGTGCTGAGTTCTCCAAATTGGTGCTGAGCTCCTGCGGGTGGTGCTGAGCTTCTGGTGTTGGTCTGGCCTTTGTCTTGCTGTTTGTCTGGCTGTTGTCTAGTTGTTCTTCTGGCCTTTGTCTAGGCTTTGGTCTTAATCTAGGCTTTGGTCTTACCTTTGGCTAGGTGTTGGTGCTGAGTTCTCCAAATTGGTGCTGAGCTCCTGCGGGTGGTGCTGAGCTTCTGGTGTTGGTCTGGCATTTCTCTATTTGTTCTTCTGGCCGTTGTCTAGTTGTTCTTCTGGCCTTTGTCTAGGCTTTGGTCTTAATCTAGGCTTTGGTCTTACCTTTGGCTAGGTGTTGGTGCTGAGTTCTCCAAATTGGTGCTGAGCTCCTGCGGGTGGTGCTGAGCTTCTGGTGTTGGTCTGGCATTTCTCTATTTGTTCTTCTGGCCGTTGTCTAGTTGTTCTTCTGGCCTTTGTCTAGGCTTTGGTCTTAATCTAGGCTTTGGTCTTACCTTTGGCTAGGTGTTGGTGCTGAGTTCTCCAAATTGGTGCTGAGCTCCTGCGGGTGGTGCTGAGCTTCTGGTGTTGGTCTGGCATTTCTCTATTTGTTCTTCTGGCCGTTGTCTAGTTGTTCTTCTGGCCTTTGTCTAGGCTTTGGTCTTAATCTAGGCTTTGGTCTTACCTTTGGCTAGGTGTTGGTGCTGAGTTCTCCAAATTGGTGCTGAGCTCCTGCGGGTGGTGCTGAGCTTCTGGTGTTGGTCTGGCCTTTGTCTTGCTGTTTGTCTGGCTGTTGTCTAGTTGTTCTTCTGGCCTTTGTCTAGGCTTTGGTCTTAATCTAGGCTTTGGTCTTACCTTTGGCTAGGTGTTGGTGCTGAGTTCTCCAAATTGGTGCTGAGCTCCTGCGGGTGGTGCTGAGCTTCTGGTGTTGGTCTGGCCTTTGTCTTGCTGTTTGTCTGGCCTTTGTCTAGTTGTTCTTCTGGCCTTTGTCTAGGCTTTGGTCTTAATCTAGGCTTTGGTCTTACCTTTGGCTAGGTGTTGGTGCTGAGTTCTCCAAATTGGTGCTGAGCTCCTGCGGGTGGTGCTGAGCTTCTGGTGTTGGTCTGGCCTTTGTCTTGCTGTTTGTCTGGCTGTTGTCTAGTTGTTCTTCTGGCCTTTGTCTAGGCTTTGGTCTTACCTTTATCTAGGCTTTGGTCTTACCTTTGGCTAGGTGTTGGTGCTGAGTTCTCCAAATTGGTGCTGAGCTCCTGCGGGTGGTGCTGAGCTTCTGGTGTTGGTCTGGCATTTCTCTATTTGTTCTTCTGGCCGTTGTCTAGTTGTTCTTCTGGCCTTTGTCTAGGCTTTGGTCTTAATCTAGGCTTTGGTCTTACCTTTGGCTAGGTGTTGGTGCTGAGTTCTCCAAATTGGTGCTGAGCTCCTGCGGGTGGTGCTGAGCTTCTGGTGTTGGTGTGGCATTTGTCTTGCTGTTTGTCTGGCCTTTGTCTAGGCTTTGGTCTTAATCTAGGTTTTGGTCTTACCTTTGGCTAGGTGTTGGTGCTGAGTTCTCCAAATTGGTGCTGAGCTCCTGCGGGTGGTGCTGAGCTTCTGGTGTTGGTCTGGCCTTTGTCTTGCTGTTTGTCTGGCCTTTGTCTTGCTGTTTGTCTGGCCTTTGTCTAGTTGTTCTTCTGGCCTTTGTCTAGGCTTTGGTCTTAATCTAGGCTTTGGTCTTACCTTTGGCTAGGTGTTGGTGCTGAGTTCTCCAAATTGGTGCTGAGCTCCTGCGGGTGGTGCTGAGCTTCTGGTGTTGGTCTGGCCTTTGTCTTGCTGTTTGTCTGGCTGTTGTCTAGTTGTTCTTCTGGCCTTTGTCTAGGCTTTGGTCTTACCTTTGGCTAGGTGTTGGTGCTGAGTTCTCCAAATTGGTGCTGAGCTCCTGCGGGTGGTGCTGAGCTTCTGGTGTTGGTCTGGCATTTCTCTATTTGTTCTTCTGGCCGTTGTCTAGTTGTTCTTCTGGCCTTTGTCTAGGCTTTGGTCTTAATCTAGGCTTTGGTCTTACCTTTGGCTAGGTGTTGGTGCTGAGTTCTCCAAATTGGTGCTGAGCTCCTGCGGGTGGTGCTGAGCTTCTGGTGTTGGTCTGGCCTTTCTCTTGCTGTTTGTCTGGCTGTTGTCTAGTTGTTCTTCTGGCCTTTGTCTAGGCTTTGGTCTTAATCTAGGCTTTGGTCTTACCTTTGGCTAGGTGTTGGTGCTGAGTTCTCCAAATTGGTGCTGAGCTCCTGCGGGTGGTGCTGAGCTTCTGGTGTTGGTCTGGCCTTTGTCTTGCTGTTTGTCTGGCTGTTGTCTAGTTGTTCTTCTGGCCTTTGTCTAGGCTTTGGTCTTACCTTTGGCTAGGTGTTGGTGCTGAGTTCTCCAAATTGGTGCTGAGCTCCTGCGGGTGGTGCTGAGCTTCTGGTGTTGGTCTGGCCTTTGTCTTGCTGTTTGTCTGGCTGTTGTCTAGTTGTTCTTCTGGCCTTTGTCTAGGCTTTGGTCTTAATCTAGGCTTTGGTCTTACCTTTGGCTAGGTGTTGGTGCTGAGTTCTCCAAATTGGTGCTGAGCTCCTGCGGGTGGTGCTGAGCTTCTGGTGTTGGTCTGGCCTTTGTCTTGCTGTTTGTCTGGCCTTTGTCTTGCTGTTTGTCTGGCCTTTGTCTAGTTGTTCTTCTGGCCTTTGTCTAGGCTTTGGTCTTAATCTAGGCTTTGGTCTTACCTTTGGCTAGGTGTTGGTGCTGAGTTCTCCAAATTGGTGCTGAGCTCCTGCGGGTGGTGCTGAGCTTCTGGTGTTGGTCTGGCCTTTGTCTTGCTGTTTGTCTGGCTGTTGTCTAGTTGTTCTTCTGGCCTTTGTCTAGGCTTTGGTCTTAATCTAGGCTTTGGTCTTACCTTTGGCTAGGTGTTGGTGCTGAGTTCTCCAAATTGGTGCTGAGCTCCTGCGGGTGGTGCTGAGCTTCTGGTGTTGGTCTGGCCTTTGTCTTGCTGTTTGTCTGGCCTTTGTCTTGCTGTTTGTCTGGCCTTTGTCTAGTTGTTCTTCTGGCCTTTGTCTAGGCTTTGGTCTTAATCTAGGCTTTGGTCTTACCTTTGGCTAGGTGTTGGTGCTGAGTTCTCCAAATTGGTGCTGAGCTCCTGCGGGTGGTGCTGAGCTTCTGGTGTTGGTCTGGCCTTTGTCTTGCTGTTTGTCTGGCTGTTGTCTAGTTGTTCTTCTGGCCTTTGTCTAGGCTTTGGTCTTAATCTAGGCTTTGGTCTTACCTTTGGCTAGGTGTTGGTGCTGAGTTCTCCAAATTGGTGCTGAGCTCCTGCGGGTGGTGCTGAGCTTCTGGTGTTGGTCTGGCATTTCTCTATTTGTTCTTCTGGCCGTTGTCTAGTTGTTCTTCTGGCCTTTGTCTAGGCTTTGGTCTTAATCTAGGCTTTGGTCTTACCTTTGGCTAGGTGTTGGTGCTGAGTTCTCCAAATTGGTGCTGAGCTCCTGCGGGTGGTGCTGAGCTTCTGGTGTTGGTCTGGCCTTTGTCTTGCTGTTTGTCTGGCTGTTGTCTAGTTGTTCTTCTGGCCTTTGTCTAGGCTTTGGTCTTACCTTTGGCTAGGTGTTGGTGCTGAGTTCTCCAAATTGGTGCTGAGCTCCTGCGGGTGGTGCTGAGCTTCTGGTGTTGGTGTGGCATTTGTCTTGCTGTTTGTCTGGCCGTTGTCTAGTTGTTCTTCTGTCCTTTGTCTAGGCTTTGGTCTTAATCTAGGCTTTGGTCTTACCTTTGGCTAGGTGTTGGTGCTGAGTTCTCCAAATTGGTGCTGAGCTCCTGCGGGTGGTGCTGAGCTTCTGGTGTTGGTCTGGCCTTTGTCTTGCTGTTTGTCTGGCCTTTGTCTTGCTGTTTGTCTGGCTGTTTTCTAGTTGTTCTTCTGGCCTTTGTCTAGGCTTTGGTCTTACCTTTGGCTAGGTGTTGGTGCTGAGTTCTCCAAATTGGTGCTGAGCTCCTGCGGGTGGTGCTGAGCTTCTGGTGTTGGTCTGGCCTTTGTCTTGCTGTTTGTCTGGCCTTTGTCTAGTTGTTCTTCTGGCCTTTGTCTAGGCTTTGGTCTTAATCTAGGCTTTGGTCTTACCTTTGGCTAGGTGTTGGTGCTGAGTTCTCCAAATTGGTGCTGAGCTCCTGCGGGTGGTGCTGAGCTTCTGGTGTTGGTCTGGCCTTTGTCTTGCTGTTTGTCTGGCTGTTGTCTAGTTGTTCTTCTGGCCTTTGTCTAGGCTTTGGTCTTACCTTTGGCTAGGTGTTGGTGCTGAGTTCTCCAAATTGGTGCTGAGCTCCTGCGGGTGGTGCTGAGCTTCTGGTGTTGGTCTGGCCTTTGTCTTGCTGTTTGTCTGGCTGTTGTCTAGTTGTTCTTCTGGCCTTTGTCTAGGCTTTGGTCTTACCTTTGGCTAGGTGTTGGTGCTGAGTTCTCCAAATTGGTGCTGAGCTCCTGCGGGTGGTGCTGAGCTTCTGGTGTTGGTGTGGCATTTCTCTATTTGTTCTTCTGGCCGTTGTCTAGTTGTTCTTCTGGCCTTTGTCTAGGCTTTGGTCTTAATCTAGGCTTTGGTCTTACCTTTGGCTAGGTGTTGGTGCTGAGTTCTCCAAATTGGTGCTGAGCTCCTGCGGGTGGTGCTGAGCTTCTGGTGTTGGTCTGGCCTTTGTCTTGCTGTTTGTCTGGCTGTTGTCTAGTTGTTCTTCTGGCCTTTGTCTAGGCTTTGGTCTTAATCTAGGCTTTGGTCTTACCTTTGGCTAGGTGTTGGTGCTGAGTTCTCCAAATTGGTGCTGAGCTCCTGCGGGTGGTGCTGAGCTTCTGGTGTTGGTCTGGCATTTCTCTATTTGTTCTTCTGGCCGTTGTCTAGTTGTTCTTCTGGCCTTTGTCTAGGCTTTGGTCTTAATCTAGGCTTTGGTCTTACCTTTGGCTAGGTGTTGGTGCTGAGTTCTCCAAATTGGTGCTGAGCTCCTGCGGGTGGTGCTGAGCTTCTGGTGTTGGTCTGGCCTTTGTCTTGCTGTTTGTCTGGCCTTTGTCTTGCTGTTTGTCTGGCCTTTGTCTAGTTGTTCTTCTGGCCTTTGTCTAGGCTTTGGTCTTAATCTAGGCTTTGGTCTTACCTTTGGCTAGGTGTTGGTGCTGAGTTCTCCAAATTGGTGCTGAGCTCCTGCGGGTGGTGCTGAGCTTCTGGTGTTGGTCTGGCATTTGTCTTGCTGTTTGTCTGGCCTTTGTCTAGTTGTTCTTCTGGCCTTTGTCTAGGCTTTGGTCTTAATCTAGGCTTTGGTCTTACCTTTGGCTAGGTGTTGGTGCTGAGTTCTCCAAATTGGTGCTGAGCTCCTGCGGGTGGTGCTGAGCTTCTGGTGTTGGTCTGGCCTTTGTCTTGCTGTTTGTCTGGCTGTTGTCTAGTTGTTCTTCTGGCCTTTGTCTAGGCTTTGGTCTTAATCTAGGCTTTGGTCTTACCTTTGGCTAGGTGTTGGTGCTGAGTTCTCCAAATTGGTGCTGAGCTCCTGCGGGTGGTGCTGAGCTTCTGGTGTTGGTGTGGCCTTTGTCTTGCTGTTTGTCTGGCTGTTTTCTAGTTGTTCTTCTGTCCTTTGTCTAGGCTTTGGTCTTAATCTAGGTTTTGGTCTTACCTTTGGCTAGATGTTGGTGCTGAGTTCTCCAAATTGGTGCTGAGCTCCTGCGGGTGGTGCTGAGCTTCTGGTGTTGGTCTGGCCTTTGTCTTGCTGTTTGTCTGGCTGTTGTCTCGTTGTTCTTCTGGCCTTTGTCTAGGCTTTGGTCTTACCTTTGTCTAGGCTTTGGTCTTACCTTTGGCTAGGTGTTGGTGCTGAGTTCTCCAAATTGGTGCTGAGCTCCTGCGGGTGGTGCTGAGCTTCTGGTGTTGGTCTGGCATTTCTCTATTTGTTCTTCTGGCCGTTGTCTAGTTGTTCTTCTGGCCTTTGTCTAGGCTTTGGTCTTAATCTAGGCTTTGGTCTTACCTTTGGCTAGGTGTTGGTGCTGAGTTCTCCAAATTGGTGCTGAGCTCCTGCGGGTGGTGCTGAGCTTCTGGTGTCTGTTTGACCTTTGTCTTGCTGTTTGTCTGGCCTTTGTCTTGCTGTTTGTCTGGCCTTTGTTTCGGCATAGGTGCTTGGTCCTTGCTGTTAGATCTCCCTGTTGGTGTTCGTTCTCTTGTCTCTCTGTTGATTCTGGGCTGGACAGTGAGCTCAGCACCACCACCCGCAGCTCAGGACCAAGGCAGACCTGAACCCCAGCACACACAGCCCAGCCCAGCCCTCAGTGCAGGGACACGTGTGTTTGGAGTTTCCTGATTGCTCCTTGTCAGCCCTGCTCTCTTTCTATGGCAGCCAAGGAAAGAGAATTACCTGGCAGCCCCTTGTTCCTTTCCTCTTCTCCGCCCAAAAATTACTCTTTTCTCTCACCTATTAGGTGTCCATAGGATCAGGATGATTTCCTGTGCAAAAATTCTTTATTTATGTTGGTTTCAGTAGTAGTAAAAATGAAAATTATTATCTGAGGACTCCAGGAGAATATTTTAAAAGAGTTTCTGTCTGCTTTTTTATTTAAGCTTGAAGAATTAGTCTGAAGAAGAGACTAGAAAGGTGCTTGCCATGAGGGATAGGTTGGAACCTCATCCTCTGGTCCCTCTAGGGAAGGACCTGCAGAATACAGAATTTTTCTTCCTTACAAGTTCCACAAGCCAAGGGGTTTCCTGAAAGTGCAGCCTCCTTTCCTAATCCCATAGCAGCCAAACCTGCAAATTTCACTCCTTAGTGTTGTAACAGACTCTGATTCCTATTTTATTTCTCCTTTAGTTGTTATTACTGCTATTTGTGAATTTTCTATCAACTCTGCTGGTGACTGGAGGATAACATAAGAAAGTAAGCTACATAAAGAAGGGAATGCAAGGGAAAGTTGAAAGACGGCAAAATAAAATGTACCATACAATGCACTTGCTATGGAAGTATAAAAATTCTAATGGTATATTTTATATGGTTATTTTTGTGTAGTATGTATATCATTTTTTATTTATTAAAATAAACGCAGCTGAGAAACAGTTCCAGTCTGTGGAATTGGTGATAAACATGAGATTTCTGAAACAAATTAATAGTCAGTGTAATGCATTTTTGAAAATTAATTGGTTTTCAGCTTCTTCCTCAATGATTTTGTATGGTTGGTTACTGGAGCTTAATGTCTTGGAATTATATTGTCCTAGGAAAGATGTGGTGTGCTCTCATCATGGAAACAAGTAAGATCTTGGCTAAATGAGCAGCATATACACAAAAGCATTCAAAAATGTATGCAGCAGGTTGTGTTTCACGAATGCCTTTGTGAAGCAGCTTAAGATCTCTGCACATTTAATTCTCAAGTCCAGCAACCAGCCAGTAAACCACAGTCCTCAGGTGAAAAATGAGAAATTTTAAGGGCTGTTGAACACATGAAATTTAGCAGAGTGCTCAATAGCCCTCAAAATTTCTCATTTAGGGGAATGCATATGTACTGCTTCCAGAAATGAAGGCGAACTTCACTTTCCCCATTCGATTTACATTTTTCCTCCCTCCCTCCCAGTGTCTCTGAGTCTCTTACACCAGGAGTAGCTGGTCTGCCTTGTTGTTTTGCAGCACATAAAATACAGCTGCAGATTAAAGCACTGGAGTGACTTCGGATAAAAAATGTATGAGGAGTAGTCCTGAGGATGCACTGGGACAAGGGTTTTGTATCTGCAGGAAAATCCCAGCTGTAGGTTTTTAACTGTGCTGGTGGCTAAACTGATGCCACAGTAAATAAACCCTTCATGAGCTGCCTGGAGTTTTCAGTGGCTCTGTTAGAGCAAAGCTGGAGCTGTGTTAGAACTGCCTGGTCAGCTGCCCGCTTCTCATATCAACCTTCAGTATCTGTCCAGCTTCTCTTTAACTGCTTATCTCTGAAGATATTTACTTTTTTAAATAGAAGATTGTATTTAGAAGTAGAAAGAAAGGGGTCCGTTAATTGAAGTGCTGATTTTTTTTTTAAACAAAGCCCTCTTTCCTTTTCTTGATCATTACATATTTTATATTTCTTCGTGCATTACTTTTTGATAAACTAAATTAGTATCTGTGAGATAAAGTACTTGTTCATGTAACAATTGTGTTGCAACAGGCTCCGTGAAGGTCCAGAGTTGAAAATCCTTTCATTGTCTTCACAACTGCCACTTTTTTTCCTCTGTTCCAAAAACTTGAATTTTGTGTGAATGTTCTCTCATTTCTCTTGTGACTATGTCTTTGTGGTAATACCAAACCTATCATAAATCTACTTGAACTTCACGTCCTTGTGGAAATATGTAGTATTTTAGGTAAAAAGGTTAGATATGCAGACTAAAAGCAGCCACTTCTGCCATTGTAAAAGCTTTTCAGAAAATGCATCCCGTGGGAGTGAAAATCCTGCAAAGGCTTGTATACTTAAGAAATAGACTATTAAGGCAATAGATTGTGTTAAATTTGAGTTGAACACGAGTTACAGTACAAAAATTCTCTTCTGCTCCACCAAAAAAAAAAAAAAAAAAAGGAATTAACATACAGACTGAAGGGTAAATTCTGTCCTTCTTAAAAATGTGTAATCTAATTAGCATTTGGTGGGATTTACTGGGATGAGTTTTCCCCTTGGCGTATGCAAATGCAAACAGGGAGAACATGGGCCCCAGGCTGGGAATGGCAGAGTCTGCCTGGAGGGACAGCCGTGGAAAAAAACCTCCTGCATCCTTGTCCCTGAGGAGCTGCCATCAGCTGAGGGGATTCTTGGAGTCAGGGGGAGATTTTTAATTTTGGGACAGTTCCTCAGACGGTGAAAATAAGCGAAGATCTCTTTTGAAGGGGAAGAAGGGTCAGATGGTGTCTCTTGAGATCACACCTGTTGTGAGGCAGACAGAGTTCAAATGGTGAATATTCCCCACACAACTGCCTCCAGACATTTTGGCCGTTTTCCCTCAGCCATCTCCATCAAACCTTGGAGTCAGCCTTCTCTCTTTGCTCCCTCTCTTCTTCCCTTGCCCTCCACTGATGGGGTTGCTGTTCCCTGAGCTCAAAGCCAAGACTACAACCAAGACCTTCAGGAATTTTTGGGTGGCAAAAGAATATAGAGACAGATGACTTACACTTTCCTCAGGTGGTTCAATTCATATCTTAGCATTTGGTTTGTAGGTTGTGGTTGATACCTTCGAGAAAATACTAGGGCTTTTTGTTACCTCAAGAGAGAGTGCTTAAAATCAGAATCATTGCGCTCACTGGCTGGTAAGTGGATTAGTTTGGCAGATTAAAGCTTTAGTTAGGATGACAGTAGAAAAGAGTGTTCGTCCTTAGTGTTGATCAATGACTCTTGTCTCTGACGTTCCTTTTCTAGGAACTGAAATACTGTATGCATATTTGATATAGTATTTAGTCTCTCAAGATGGCATCCCAGGTCTGGTGTTCAATTAGGGAGTGCAGTTCTGTAATCCTTATTTAATTAGAACTCCCTGTCATCGTCCCTGCGAGTTGCATTTGTAATTGGATTCTCACAAGTGAGAATATGCAGAGGCTACCTGAGAGGGAAGCTGCAACTTGCTGATGTGTGTCACTTACCTGTAGTTCTTCGAGAATGTTTCCTCTGCATATTCACATTCTGGGTCCTGTCCACCTTCTGTTTGTGCTTGGATTTCTGCTGGCAGCAGCTGCGGTGTTCAGTAAGGATAACCCGGGGCACTGTACAGCTCCCAAATCTCCGATGGCCTGGTGTCATGGGATGGCCCTGGTACAGTCCTATAGGCACTGCTCTCCTGGGAGGTTCCTGTAGGCACCTGGAGAACCCAAACCCACTGGTGTGAATATGCAAGGACAGCACTCTCAAAGAGCCAGCCGATGGTAAGTACCCTTTCTTTGTCTTCCCTGATAAACCAAATGTTTCAAATGTTTTGTTGTAAGTTCCCTGTTGGCAAATTCGCTACACTTCCCCGAGGATAAAAACAGGCTGAGGTTAATTTGGAGCTGGCAAAACCTGGGGAAGTATCTGTGTTTGCAGATGCTGACTTCAGTTGTAAACTGAAGTGCGACTCTCAGCGTGCGGGTGTGTACACGTTTGAGCTGTGATACATATTTCTGTCAGACAAAAAAGGCACAATTACAGTGCAGCACTACAATAAATTCTTCCAGCTGTATTACACTTAGAGCAGATTAGATGGTGGAGTGAGTCACTGACCACAAAACAGCGTGAGCAGTGTTAATTCTCCAAGCAGCTTCTCCAAAAGAAAATCAAAGTTGCATTGCGTGGGAACTGACAGCGGTCAGAACGTGGATTCTCAGGCTCCAGGCAGTGCCTGAGGCCTGTGGGAAAGCCAAGGTAGGAACTCTCTCAGTCTGGCCTGGGAAATCCTGAGGAGGAACCCAAAACCATCCCTGTAGATAACCTCCTCCTGACACCTGGTGCTTTTCCGACTTGTTCACTGGTGGAGATGTTCACAAAAAGGTGGTGCCCTAAAGGACCGCTCCTATTCATTGTACCCAAACACTGTATAAAAAGAACCTGTCCTTCAGTAAACTTTGCTATGAGCCCTCTGAAGAAACCGGACTTCTGCGTGTTACCCACAGCATCGCTACATTTTTCCCCGCGCTGTTGTGTTTTTCAGAGCTGGAGTTCCGCGAGGCTCCCCACATGCTGTGCCCCGGCTTCCAGGGCGACCTGCACGGCGTGTCCCAGCACAGCTACCCGCTGGAGGTGGGCTCGGACGGCTTCCAGGGCGACCTGCACGGCGTGTCCCAGCACGGCTACCCGCTGGAGGTGGGCTCGGACGGGGACACCGAGACGGAGGGCGCCGCGTCCCCCGAGCACGCGCTCAGGATGTGGATGAGGGGCATCAAGTCCGAGCACAGCTCCTGCCTGTCCAGCCGCGCCAACTCCGCCCTGTCCCTCACCGACACTGACCACGAGAGGAAGTCTGATGGGGAGAATGGTAATAAAGAAATGCCTCCAATGGGAGCAGGAATTTGTTCAAAACTTGCTTTTTCTGCTTCTCTTTTTTTCCCCTTTTTTCTTTTTTTTTCTTTATTTTTCCCCTTCTTTTTTTTTTCCCCTTCCTTTTTTCCCCCTCCTTTTCTTTCCCTTCCTTTTTTCTCCCCTTTCCTTTTTTTTCCCCTTTCCCTTTATTCCCCTTTCCTTTTTTCACCCTTCCTTCCTAGGCGCCTGCACTGTATGTAAGGCGAAGGGATTGTCTGCTGTGTGTATCGTATTTTATAGTTTTTGACTTAGAAAGTAAGACCAAAAAAAACCGAAACGGCGATTTTGTTGAAACATCGTTTCTCTAGAGACCAATGACTTCCCCACGCTTTTTATTTTTATGTCGCAAGGCGTTTATCATTTGAATTTGGTGGCCTATGAATTAGGATCTAAAATAAATCTAGATGTGTACATTTATATCACATTCTGCATACAGTTGTTCCTGTGGCTTCTGGGTGTAGCTTTAAGGCTCTTCAGCCAGAAAAGAGCCTTTTCTTGGCTTGAGAAAGACAACCTGGAGTCCTAAATTCTCCATTTACCTCTCATCTTATGCTACACCTGAAGACATGTCTCCATCAGTAGGACAGGTTTTTGCTGTGTCTCAGTTCTGTATTTCCCTGCATACGGAGAGTGGGTCACAAGGGTTTGGTTTTTGTGTGTGTGTGTTTTCTAAATATTCTTTCTCAGTCTGGATTTTTTTTACTCGTTTGCTTTTCTTACGATTTAGTGTGTCACCGAAAGGAAAAATGTGTATTTAATTAGGTAACGTGGGAAATTAGTATTCCTTTATCTCTGCATTAAAATTGATTAAAAGCTACTCTGCTTCCTTACAAAGTATAGTAAGTAAACAAATTTATCATGCTTAAGATCAACAAGCTTAGCTGATATTTTAATTTCTGTGTTTAATAGCTGCATGTTGTGGCAGGTCTAGATGTTATTAAATATTGACACTTCATTGTTGACAGCGACGTATTTTAGTGCCTCTGTAGTCATAAGGTCAATATAACTGGAAGGGGTTTATAAATGGCTTTTCTATACTTACATGTTTGAATTTTTCAAATATGAAGCTCTTAATTACATAATTTCACCTGGATGTCTGCCAGTACCAAGGATAATGTTCAATATAGGCTCAAAAACATTACATTACCTGCTTGAGGTTAAAAAAGATTCTGGTGCACGGCTTGTTTCTAATTAAATATTCCTGTGAGGATTAGGCAGTCTGAGCTATCACAATTTCTTGTGTTGCTGGAATCAGTTCATTTTGAGATGTCACCCCATTTCCACTGTGCCTGTCTTCAGCTTCCTGCTTCTCTGGGTCCCATCCTCTGGAAAGTAGGTTTGGTTTTTTTTCCACAGGGAGCTTTTGTTTGGGCCTGTTTGTGTTTTCCCAAGACCATTGGGTTTTAGATAGTGGCTGAAGGAATTGAATCTGATTCATGGGCTCAGACTCCATTTGAAACAATACTTCTAATAATAAAAACATTTTAAACAGCGGGCTGCAAAGATAAGATAATAATATTAGCCATATATTAATAAGTAGATGTAGTAGAGAATTTAGTAGGTTACAGATCAAAGCTGAGTTTAATGAGCTAGAAACATGTAAGATTATTCTTGTGTAATTCATCTAAGTATTTGTTTTATAGCCTGGGAGCAGTGATCCGTTTAACAGAGCTTTTGACTGTCCTTAAATCTCTGGTGATTTTTCATTTTGATTGCTGGGCAGTTGGGTGAGTTTTGGACAAGTCACCTTTGTTCTTTGCACTTCACATTCAGTATCTGTTAAAGGGATAAAGATAATTAGTAAAGGAAATACTGCAATGGCTGATGCCGTATGAGAAGGAAAGCTTTCTGAGTGCTGAAGCTCTGCAGACATGGGAGGATTTTCTAAAGGACAAGGCCCTGATTTAATTTATGGTGCGTGTCAATAGACCTACTGTGAATTCACACCTGCTTAAATCAGGCTTGAATTTGGCTCTTCATAAAAGTCGTGTGTTTAATGTAAGAAAGTGACAGCATTGCAATTGATGTTGCTGTTATTTACTGTTATTTTGTAAACAAGTCAGGCATTAAGCTGATCTCTGGCTTTCTCATTTCTCCAGGAAATTATTACCAGCAGCTACATTACAATAACAATGGTGCTCTGAGGAGTGGGCATGTGGCTGCCTCTCTGTGCAGGATTGTGTTTCTAATAATGATGGCTGAAGTATATCCATTAGCTCCTGTCCTGTCACTCTGTGTTTACAGTGATGCAATTAAGAAATTGAATTACTAATTTGCAAGTAGACCCATTAGGTTAAATATGTGTAAGTAGCCTTGAAAATATAAAGGTAAATATTGGTCTTAATCCCATTCCCTCTGTGTCATTGAATATTTTTCTCTTTGTTCCTTGCATGCTTTATTTTGCCTTTTTGTTGTGGTATGGATTGCATTCTGTTTGTACACTCCTGCCTATCAGATCATTTAAGGCACTAATAGATTAAGGGAACCTCATCAATGAAATGCAAAAGCCCCCGTGGTGAAATTCCTTCGACTTCTGTAGTTAACTGGAGCTTGTCAGATGTTTGATTTATGATACTTTCAGATACTTGACAGAAAAGGGCCACTTACCTTCCCTTAATGAAAGACCTCTGTTGCTTTTGTTGTGGAGTTTTTTGGGTATTTCAGTGCTTGGATGGTGTCGGTTGCTTTGCTGCTGTTCCCAAGGCAGCTCCTGGGTGTGCAGGGCAGCTGTGAGCGCCTGCAGTGACATGGCAGAGTCTTTCGGGGGATATTGGGATGTTCCTGATGTCCTGAGTGCTCTGCTGGGGCTGTGCAGAGTGTGAGAGGCTTCTGTCCGCCTTGGAGCGGCTCCTGTGGAAATGTCACTGTCTCAAAGGCAGCGTGGAACTTTTCTGGATGGCTTTGGATGAGTGTGAGATGGTTCCGTGAGTGCTGCAGCATCACCTCAGCTGCAATTCCAGGCAAGCCCTGAGCTTGTGCCCACAGTATTTCAGAAATTGTTTATGTATGGAAATTCAGCTAATGACTCTTTTGTCAGTATTGTGGGGGAAATTGTGCCTTTTAAAATTACCATCTTTATTACTTTTTCTGACTAACAGGGGCATTGCATCTGCACGTCTGCTATTTTAATCTTTACAATTTTCATGCAGTCTATTAAAATCAGTACTCAGTATTAAAACATTCCCTTTTTTGTGGTTCTCTTTTAAGCACAATGAACACTAATTTAAAGACAAATATCAGTATTTAGTATCTTACACTGAAGATAATGAAACAGTGTTTAGAATGTAGCAGAAATACCTCCTGTATTCCAGAATCCAAATGACCTTTGCCCACAGCATAGTAAAAACTGTCAGTGCTTTTGCACAAGGTTGTGTAAGATTTTTATCCTTGCAGATTTTTTTTTCCTTTCATGGTGACAGAGGAGGAGAGGAAGGAAAGCTTGAGGAGAAGAGTCAGGTCTCATTTTTATTCCAGAAATCAGTAAATTGGCATTAGAGCTCAGAAAAAAAATCTGTTGGCCTTCCTCCTCTGTGTGATACTGCAAGTACGGTGGATGTGCTTCAAGGAGGCAGCAGCAATATAAATGATCACTCTTTCTTTCATTTACATCCTTTTTATTTTCTCAGCATTCTGGCCATAAACGCAGAGGAAAATTATCTCCAGAAATATTTCACAGTGCAGAAATACGTTGCAATGATTCTGCAGTTCTTGGAACCTCAGTTTGTCTCGGCTGCCACAGGGGGGAAAACTGAGATGGGATGGACAGAGAAGTGTCTGCTTTCTGCCAGGGTGCTGCAGTGCAGGGGGGTGAGGATTGTCTGACTTTTCATTTCACTGTCTTTATGAGACCAGGCAAAACCTGAACTTTTTCTCTTGTTAAGCATTTACTGGGAGTTCTACAAGAGGACACCTCTGGACAAGTGTGTTCCATTCTAAAGAGTCAGCATGTCTGGCCTGATGTTTTATTTATGTTGTTTTATTCAGTTTACAGGATTTTTTGTTTCTCATCCCTTTTGGTTAAATTTTAAAATGTTTTAGAAGATCAGCAGTCTGATCTACACAAGCAACCTGTAGTCATATTTTATATGTATGTCCTTTGGAATTATTGAGTTTAGTTTCAGAGTTATTTTGAAATGCATTCCATTTTCCTTATATGCCTTAAAATGTAGTTGTTTCTACCAGTTGGAACCTTTTGTTCATCAAAGTTTTGGATGTTCTGCTTCAAGCTGAAAGTTGAATATCATTAGTGAAAGATAAGGCTGAGGGAAAACCTGTGTGAACTCTGATCATGGAAGATTACAGTTAAGGCTGCTGGATAAATGAGATCAAGTTACTCTCATTTGGTTCCTTATCCTGCCAGCCAGAATGGTTTTAAACACAAAGAGAACTGGAGCTTTTGTCATCCCCACAGCAAAATGCTTTGCAGCTGCCACATCCCAGAATGGTTTGGCACGGAGGTGACGTTGAAGCTCATCCAGCATCCCCCCTGCCATGGCAGGTACATCTCCCACTGTCCCTCCAAGCCCCAATGTCCAGCCTGGCCTGGGACACATCCAGGGATCCAGGGACAGCGCCTGGGGCACCGCAAAGTCACCAGGGAAAGTCACCATCTTCCCGTGCCTTGGGGGACCCAGAAGGGGAGCCGGGGGTGGGCTCTGGTTCCATGAAACCACATCTCCGAAAGGTCCCTGTGCGGGGGGAAATGCCTGCAAGGGAGGGTGGCTTAGGACAGGCCAGGGCTGTGCAGCTCTAGTGCTGGAAACTTGGTTGAAAGATCTCAAAAGCAGGTAGCAAAGGGACCGGAGTGAAGGGTATTTCTAGACTCTGCATTGTGTTGGTTATGGTTCATAGAATTACTGTTCATAGCACTCCTCTCTCCTCTTTAATTGCAAGGGTTTTACTTTGATCTTTCAATGCAGCTTTTAAGCTTTCCCCCTCTCTGCCTACAATTATTTTTGAGTAAATGTATATTAGGAATTGATGCATACCTTCTGTACGTACCAAAGTCACGGTAAGTGTTGTTCAGACCTGTCTGCCCTTCTCATTGCTTTGTTCAGCATCAGTGTCAAGTGGCACTTTGGGTTTGAGAACGTCCTGTTTGATTAATTCCTCCCCAAATGGTGCTTTTGAGACAGCAGACTTTGTTATTGCCCCGTCACACTAAGGTCTTTTAGAGCACGTGTTTTGCTGTGGTAGGGTCACAATGCATGCTTGGGGTTTATGGTTTTTGTGCATAATTTGGTATAAACACACCTCCAGTTACACAGTCAGAAAGGGTCTGGTGTCATTTGCTTGAGTTGAATCTTACTTGGATCTCCTTGAATTGTTGAGCTGTGCACTGTCAGTGGGACCTGACGAGCAACGCAAGATTTACAGCTCAGCACTGGAGACTTCTCCGTTATTTTCTTCGCGACAAAACAGCTTGTGGATGCTTGCACCTTTTGTTGCCATGGAAAGGTTTGGGTTACGCTGCTGGTCACAGATGGGGGGTGGAACCAGCAGCAAAGCTCCTGGCGAAGGGAAAAGCTCCAAATTTATTTTTATGGACTTGTAAATTTTTGTTGAGGCCAGAAAGCTTCCCAGAATATTACGTAATTTCCTTTCATGAGGAAGATGAGAGTGACATATATTTATAAGGAAGCGTACATGGCTAGAAATGAGACTTCACATTTTGTGCCTTTCCCAAAACTCCTCAGCCCTTCTCTCCCAGCTGAGAAGTTGTTCCAGTGCTTGTCCATTGCTTGGATAAAGGGTTTTGTGTGTGTCCGAGGGCAGCATTGCTGCTGAGCATTTGTGAAGTGGGCACAGTGCAGGGGCCAGGCTGCTCTGCCCAAGGCATCACAGCCCAGATGTGTTCCTTCCGGGGCCTCTCTAATTATTCCCCGCTGAGAATTGCAGTTCTTCCTCTGCAGCAAGGGGCACTGCCCAAATGCTTTGCTGTGATGTGCTCAATGTGTCTACAACCATCCTTTATGTCTTTGCCTGTGGGGAAAAACATAATTGAGTCATTCTTCCTGAAGCCTGTGTGGTTGTGTGTTCAGCCAGTGCGGTTTTCATTTCAAAACTCCTATTGATGGTTGCATTGATTATTTTTATTTTAGCCTGTAATTCTGTCTCCAATCTATCTTTTTAATTTTTATAGTTCACTACCTATTGAACAGCAAATTCAGCTACGTTTGGTTGTGTGCATATTTTTTTAGAAATGTTATCTCCTGAATCCAGATTTCTCCGTAGTAGCTAATAGCCTACAGTACTTGAAAGCTCCTTTTTCTTTTTAGAACCTATCTCTTTTCCAATACATTTTCTGATTACTGCACTACGGTTCGATTTTTATTGGATCATTTTAGAGCGTAATAATTCATTTCTGATCCCTGGTACCTCTTGTCCGTGTCTGAAGTACTCCACATTATTTCAGTCACTCATTTTTGTTGACATCTTTTCTCTAAAGGCAGTCTGCTGCGATATCTCTCAAAATATCTTTCTGGCATCACCATTTTAGACTTGTGATATCCAATTTCTTTTTAATACAAAATCAAATAGAAAGCATTTTCTGTACTTCACCAGCCAGCTCCAGTGGAATTTTTTGAGCTTTCTTCTAGCTGTCTTATACATTGCTCAGAGGCAAATAATGGCAAAAACAATACTACAGCCGTACCTGCAATAAAACAAACACATTTATTTGCAATTGCTTTGCAACTCAAACAGTGCTTGTTAATGTTAAATAAAGACCATAATAAGTAGAGTCTAAAGCAACTGAGTTTTTGCGTAAATCTGTGTAGAATTATTTTTTCATTCATTGCTTCCATAACAGTGTAGATGGAATTATTAACTACCTTCTGTTTGGGAAAAAGAAAAAAAAAACCAGGTGCCCCTCCAGGTTCTGCAGAAAGCCAAGTCAGCTCCTGCAGTTTCAGTCAAGTTTCTCTCTCGGGCTCAGTCAGAGCTCTTGAGGTTCTGAACGGTGGCCACTGTTACGGCAAGAGGCTGCTGGTAAGAAATGGCAGTGAGGTGCCATCTTCGGATGGTGCCAGATTGTTTTCTTCCAAAGCTCAGCTCCGTGCAGTCACGGAACAAACAGTTCCTGTGGGTGGATCCGGGCTCTGGGCACGGCCAGAGCTCAGGTGTGGGTTCCCACAGGGAACTGAGGAGTCAGGATGTGGGAACAGGAGGGGCGGTCCAAAGTGGAGATGTTCGGATTTGCCAGCTCAGGTCGCGTTTCCACGATAATCATCTCTTGTGACACAGAAAACACAAGTTTTCTTGTGTTTCCTGTGTCACAAAACCCCACCCACGGTCTCCTGCCCTGCTGTCCCTCTTGTTGCTGCCCTTTCAGTATGCGATGGTGGGATTTGGAGCTTTACGTGCCCGTGGAAGAGAAATGAAAACAGAAACTGAGCACTCCTTGGGGTATGGTTGTGTAGCTCAGGTGTGAAACACAGCAGCCAAAGAATCCATGGCAGAGCCTTTCCCTCCTTCCTGCCGGAATGTTCTCTGCTTGCTTGCCTGGCATCAAGACTTCTCGTGTTCTTGGAGAACACCAACATATTTTGGTGATGGTGTTAGTAAAGTCCTTGACCGGTGATATTCTGAAGCTCAAATCCTCATTTATCATGGACTGATAAAGCTGAAAAACCAGCTTAGTCAAGGGGAGAAGTGTGTTTCCCACGTAGGATTCTGTAAGTTAGAAGTAGCAGTAGTTGAAACAGGGAAGTGAAACAGATCATTTAAAGGGGTATTTGTTGCCTTTATTGCCTATATTTTGAAACATTAATTGCTAAATATACTTAAATATAGTATTTTCAGTTTTGAAATGATAAAAAATGTTGGTGTTTATTACAGTATTGAAATTTAGCTTGTTGGGCTTTTAATAGCTGAAATGTGGGGATGATAGCATGACGCAGTGTTAGGGACATAAAAATGTTTACGAGAAATTGTCATGAAATGTGTCAGAAACGTGATTCTTACCTGATAGTTAAACTGCAGCCATTCAAACATCAGCCCTGGCACACAAGTCAATACCAAACATTTCAAAGATCCAGGAGGATCCACAGCAAATTGAATGAGGTTCAGCGTGGGGGATAGTAACCAAATATAAAATATTTCAAAGGAGCTACTTTGGAAAGCGGTAATGCTGAAAGGGGCCTTAAGGGCCAGTAAATGAGATAAATGGAGCCAACAAGTCAAATGCCACTTTGGGCTGCCTGTGTACATGTGTCTTGTCAAGGAGCTGTGAAATATTGCAGCTGTCATTGGGACTTCTCAGATGAGTCCCTTCCCAGCATTTCAACACCAGGGCTGGATAAAATCAGAATCTCAGACTAGTGCAGAGTGCAGAGTTGTGTCTTTGGGACTTGTTATTCGAGGAAAGGATTCTTTAAAAGGCCTGGATCTGTAGAGATGGTGCAGGTTGATGCTCAGGTAACTGAAGGAGGTGTGGGTGCAGGGAGAGAGGAGCTCTGAGGGTCTCTGCTGTCCCAGGTGATGCTGGCCGAGCTCTGCTGGCACACTCAGACCCGGCAGTGCTGGGGCTGGCACTCTGAGCAGCTCAAACATGGAATCAGACAGAGTTTCTAAACTGTAATCATTCAACATGGGAATACTCTGCCATGAGCCCTCGTGCTGAGGGTTGGTGCGAGGGTCAGTGTCCGGAACTTTTTCTGGCTGGAGGTGATCCCACTGGATGGGTGCCTTGGCTCCTCCTGTGCTCCTGTAAAGCTGTTTTGTTTCTCCTGACTATTCCATTTCCCCAACTTGTCTGTCCTGGAGTAGTATGAAGCAGTAAATGAAGTGGTGGAGGTTTTGTGGCTGCAGTTGTTAAAAACCAGCCAACACATTTGAGTGTATACTACAGAGGACGTGACCAGCATGTGATTATTGATTGCTGCTCTTCATCAGTTATCAGGAAATAACCCAATAGATCTTTCCATCTCTGACTTGTGTGTGTTGTCTGTAGATGCAGCAGCTGCCCATAACATTTGGCAACTGGCCCAAGCCCAAAAATTAACTCTAAAAAATTAATTTTCTATTAGCTAATAAGGACAAAGGCCGTTCAATTTCTTGTGTATGCGGGAAGCTTATTGAATCTGAAGATGATACAGCTGGGAACGAGCTGGTGGGATCCATTTGTAAAATAATAATGCCTACACATCACAGAAGGGCTTGTGCAATCATTAAATAAAGGGGATTTTTGGTAGAATACAGGTCAAGATATTTATCTACGTTAGCCCAAACAGGCAAGTGTTTATTAAAGATTTCTGCAAAGAAATTAAAGAAACCTACATCTAATCAAACTGTGCCAAGATTAAATGAGAACCTTCCCTTTATTATCCTGCTGCATTGCTGCCCTCCCCTGACAAGGTGTTAATCACAGCTTCTTCATCTCCTCTGTAGTTTGCACTTCAGACTCCGGGTGCAGCAGGGTCAGTTTCTTTTAAAGGTTTTCATCTATTCCATTGCATTGGCTTTTCTGCCTCGGCTGGAGGCAGTTGGTTTGTAGTCTTTTGATGGGTCCAGATCTAATTTTTTGGTTCCTAGGGCTCTTGGGTAGGGTGGACACTGCTAATTAATCCCCTTTGCATTTCGAGTGGCTGATCTGCAAAGTCTCTGTCGGTGCAGTGTATCTCAGCTGTAATTATATTTCATCTCCTCTCTTAGAAGCAGGCTTTGCTGAACACTTGCCCTGGAGAATTTTGATCTGGGGATGGGGTGTACGTCTTGAGCACTGTCTGTATGTCTTGCCAAAGGCTGGATGTGGAAATTGGAGTAAGGGCTGGGAAGATGCAGGCTGGTCAGTGTCCCTTTGCTGCTGGGCAAGATCGGGGAGCGAGTCCTGGAAACAGCCAAGACACAGGGAAAATAAAGAGGTGGGTGGTGAAAGCCAACATCACTTCACCCAGGGCACATCCTGCCTGACAAATCTGGTGGCCTTTGGTGACAGGGTTACAGTGCTGGTGGCTAAGGGAGGGATCATCTGCCTGGAACTGTGCCAGCGTTGACCTTGTCCTCACGGCGCCCTTGTCTCTGAACTGGACAGCCGTGGGTTTGACAGAAGGAGCACCTGGGTGGGTGGGTGGATTTAAATTGTTGTGGTCAACATCTCAATTCCCAGGGGGAGGCCAGTGAGGGGTGGGTGACGTTGCTGGGGTCAGAAATGGGAGCAGTGCAGGTGAGCACTGGGGCCAGGGCACCCTCAGCAGGTGACGCCGAGCTGGGGGGGATGATGGAGGGAAGGGATCCCACCCACAGGGACCTGCAGAGGTCTGCACAAACCTCAGGAAATTTGACCAAGTGCAAAGCCCTACGCCTGGTTTGAGACAGTCCTTTACTAAAAACTCTTGTGAGGAGAATTCTGCGTGTCTAAACCTTGCAGCCTGTTTCTTTGGACTAGAACGAACAGTGATTTTCTTATCCATGGGCTGGAATTGGGACTATTTTGAGACCACTGGAAAAAGTTAAATTGCTTTGAAACGAATGTAAATCAGGTGCTGCCATTGTTCATTGAGAGCCAGAGAAATGGGACTTCTATTTGAATATAAACCGGTATATTAACTTTACTGCAATAGATCAGTGTGTTTTAATACATTTACAAATGCATTTGGTGTGTGGAAAAGCCTTCCCTTTCATCATCTGTTGCAGTTGCGTGCTGCTCCTCTTTTGTGACTGCTGCATTAGTGAGGCAGAGGAATGTACCACAGGCGTTTTATCATCTCACACTGGAGCATTACACTTCATGACTGCCCTAGCAACATCAAGGCACAGGAAACACTGACCCTTGGCCTGGAATTTTGTTTAACAGGGCCCAGAATCCAAGCTCTGTGTCAGTCTGGGTTTGTTTCGCGAGCAGGGGGAGCGAATGTGACTGCCGAGAGCTGAGCAGCAGCAGAGTTCTGTGAGCTGGCAGCTCCGGAGCATCCCGGAGCTCAGGCCAGCTCAGCACTGGTGGCAAAGCCCAGTCACAACTGCTTTGGTTTAAAAAAGTAGCAGTGCTTTTATTTGGCTTCTGACTGGTTTCCTTGGGCGGAAACATTTGTTTGAACGGGGAGTCTTACCTGAGGAAGGGCTGCATGGTTTGACATTCACTGAGCCAGCTGCCAGAACAGGAACAGAACATGGGTTTGTGCTCTGAAAGTTCTAAAATTCAAGCACTTTGCTGGCATTATCACACATAGCTCTGCTCATTATGAATTAACTTATAAGTGCTAATAATAGCTCGTGGCAAAGGCGCTCATTATGTGTAAATACACGTGACTAAGTTAATTTAATTATTGCTATCATTTACATGCTGACTAATCCATACATTTTATGAATGAGAAGGTCGCAGCCGTGCTCTAT
This sequence comes from Chamaea fasciata, assembly GCF_029207755.1. Taxonomy (NCBI): domain Eukaryota; kingdom Metazoa; phylum Chordata; class Aves; order Passeriformes; family Sylviidae; genus Chamaea; species Chamaea fasciata. The sequence continues at coordinate 8,799,853 of NW_027094107.1, forward strand.
AAACCCATTTCTGTGGGAGCAGAATTTGCTCATCACATTGCTGCAACAAAAACTGAAATCTCCACCTTGTTGTAGCCTTGATTTGTAAATCCATACACTGGTTAGTGTAACTTCTGCACACAGAACACAATAATTGATTGACAGCGTTAAAAATATATGTGTGCACAAATACAGGTCCCAGCTCGGTGAAAGATGTGATGTGTGGCCTGAGGGTTTTTTAATTTACAGATAATGTGATGGTTGTTTCCCCACTTTCAGCTGTGTAGTGGTTATCATGCTGTCATTTCAGTTCAAAAAATAGCCAGGGAACAGTCATATTGCAGTGTTTTACATTAGTGTCTCATTCTTGCAATATTCCAGCAGCCTAAACACATTCACAAACACTCAGCGTGGTTGAATACCAAATAATTCACCTGCCCTGCTGCAGAGTGGAGGCAAATCCTGCCCAGTATTGCCTGGCTTCTGACTGGAACACCAGCCAGAGTTCACTGAAGAGTTGTGTTTTATTGATGGGTGTGGATGACACACACAGCCTTCCTTTGGATTGCTCTCATTTGTTCTGATGCATATTTGATGGTTTGAGAAGTGCAGCATTCCAGGGAACCCGTCCTGACACCTGGGGGGAGACAAAAAGAATCCATTCCTGGTGGAATCAGCTTTATTGAGGAGCACTGACGAGAGTGGTGTCATATAAATGAATGCAAAAGTCTGACTTGTAATGTCTGTTGCTAGTACGTCTGGGTTTATGTGGAGTTCTGTTGCAGCATGTCTCACCCTGCTCCCTTTCTGAAACTCTCTTTGAGCCAAATGCATTTTTCCATGCAGCATCATATGTAAATTGCAAGAAATGCTGTGCCCTAACCCACGCTGATCTACACTGGTGTCCTTGAAAAATATGCATTTAATGAACGTAAATGTAATTATTCCCAAGAGAACAAGTATTTGTTTATGCTGCTGGTCGTGCTTCCTATAGCAAGCACTATTTTTACTAATAATTACTTTAAAGTTAATACTTCCTATTACCTTGAATTATTTATGAAATGAAGCATGTGCTGCCACTTAGTGACCAGAAAAATGGAGAGAACTTCCTTGGTCTTCAGTTTTACTGGTTGAGTTATGCTCTGAGAAAGTGAAAATCCCACATTCTCTGTGTTTTGTGGTTACTAAAAGCTACAGACAGATGCTGTAAGGAACAAATAATTTTTCCTCTGCAGATTTGAGTGTACTTCTCAAGGCTTAGCTGGGGTTCAGCTGTTCTGCAGTGCCTGGCACACAGCTGTGCTCCCAGTGCTGTAAGAGGCTCATCCCCACATTTCCTCCTCTGCAAAGTGAGACTCTGCAGAAATTTGTTCTCCTCCTGTTTGTTTTTTCCCTTCTCCATCTCCATGCTTTGAGAAAGGAAATCTCTCCTCTTTGTATTTCTGTCCAGGGCCTTCTACCAGCCCTAAATCTACTCACTTCCTCTGCCAGGCGTTAAGATAAGAGAGATTCTCCTATTTCGCACCTACAATTTGTTCATTTGTGCTTTTAAACTGTTTCCTGCCCTTCTCCTCAAGAGGGATGTAGTTTCTGAGCACAGACCAGAGTGTGGGCTCTTGACATCTCTGTGTTCCTCTCGAATATGAAACTCAAACCTAGCAGATGTGGTGCTTCCCTTCCATCCTTCACAGCTCTCCGAGCCAACAGCTTTGTGGTGGCCCTTCAATCCTTTCGCTTGACACTTTTCTCCTCTGCTTTTCAGGCTGCTGAAACACTTCATAAGAGATGTATTGCAGGAAGTGTTCGGTGTGCTGTTCCTCCTGAGGGTCTCCTCCTCAGGAGCCCTCAGATCACTTTGAACTTCGAGGCAGCAGTTTCCCTGAGCTGACACCTGCCTCAGGATCCACAAGAGTATTTTAAAAAAAGAGAGAAACACGTTATTAATTCGGTTCTCACGGAGCATCTCTCCGAGTGGCTGACAGGCCGGGACACAAGGATGCCTCGCTGCATTAGGGAGTGCATTGTCTCCGTTCTGCTTTAGCACAGTTCTGCAGTGCGATGGTCACTCAGGGATTGAGGTGCTCGTAGCCAGCCCTGCAGGTTTCCTGTCAGCAAACACAGGGGACAGTGAGGGTGCCCTGATTGTCAGAGTCCTCCCAGGCCAGCCCTGGGCAGAGCCCAGGAGCAGCAGCTGGACACACGCTGAGGCAGCCTTCACGATGCCTGCAAAGTTCATCCTCTCTTTCAGGAATTCGGCAGGAAATACAGCCTGTTTCAGACTCAAACTGCAGTAGATTGTGTTTGTGGAAGGTAGAAAAGGTGGCTGAATCATAACATTGTGATTTTCATGTGTTCTCTTGTTTCATGGATTGCAGGAGGTTTTTTTTTTTCTTCCCCTTCCTGGCTGTTTGCCCAGAATGACAAAAATACATAGTGAGATGATTAAATAAAAAGAAATCTTCTGGTTTTAAAATACTTTCTTTCTGAAACCATTTCTCCACAAGAGTCCCTGTCTTCCCAGCTCACTCTCAGAGCTGGGGTTGACTTTGGTGACTGTCCTGCTGGGAGGAAAGTCTTCCAGGATGGGTCCTCCTGTTTCCTTACACGTTTGCACTGGGAATGGGACAGTAGAGACAGCAGGGGAGGAATGTACAGGCGTCCTGAGTAGTTCTTTATGGTTCCAATTCAGTCAGCCTGTATTCCACAGCTCCATTAAAGTCACTTTCTTTTCTTGCTTTTTTTTTTTTTTTTGTTAACTCAGTCTGAGGTTGAAAAACTAAATGCCAGCTGACTTCTATGGTTTTACTTCAATTTTATTTTTTTAAAATCGGAGAGGAGAGGAGAGGAGAGGAGAGGAGAGGAGAGGAGAGGAGAGGAGAGGAGAGGAGAGGAGAGGAGAGGAGAGGAGAGGAGAGGAGAGGAGAGGAGAGGAGAGGAGAGGAGAGGAGAGGAGAGGAGAGGAGAGGAGAGGAGAGGAGAGGAGAGGAGAGGAGAGGAGAGGAGAGGAGAGGAGAGGAGAGGAGAGGAGAGGAGAGGAGAGGAGAGGAGAGGAGAGGAGAGGAGAGGAGAGGAGAGGAGAGGAGAGGAGAGGAGAGGAGAGGAGAGGAGAGGAGAGGAGAGGAGAGGGTTTCCTCTGTGGTCCCTGGAGCAGGTGTGGGAATGAGGAGAGCTGGGACAAGTTCTCCAGGTGTGCCTGGAGCCCGGCCAGCCCTTCCCTCACCTCCACAGCTCCCAAATGCAAATCACTCTCTGCAGAAACCTGAAACCATCTCCCATCCGTGTGTCCTGTACAGCACACAGCTCCCTCAGAGGTGTTGGGCTGCGGCAAAGCAAATCCCATCAATAACAAAGTTACCTCAAACCTTATTAATAATAAACAGGATTGAAAAAAAAAATGCATAATGAATTTGAAAGTCAGGTTGAAATGTCAGACAAGGATTTCTCGTGATATTTACTGAAGCAAGCTTTATTTCCCGAGTCTCTGAAGTGAGAGAAAGGGTAATTAAAGGTACAGCTGTAAAAACACCAATGACTAACACATCACAGGAGGGAAATTTGGGTCTTCAGAATGGAAAAACCTTACCTACCCATGCAGCGTGACTTAGATGACACAATAATGGGCGGGCTGGTTGTTTACTGGTTGATAGCCCTTATTTCTAAATGCTGACCTAATATATTAAAGATTTCACAGGAAGTGGTGGGCTTCAGGATGACAACAAGCAGAGTTAAATCACTGTGGCGTTACTAATTGAAAATGGTTTTCTTCAAAATCTAGACTTCCAGAATCATAATCTTCCAAAGAGCCAAAGCAAGAACCGTGTTTGAGATTTTTTATTTCTAATATTACAGGATATGCGTTTTTCTATTAACTCTTCCTGTGTAAGATCTTTTTCCTTATTCCATCAGTTGTTGCAGAGTTGAGGACACATACTTGATGTTTTCAGTTGAGTTGTATTTATTTATATTAGAAGATTCTCATATAAAAAAAGGCAAAGACCATTGTTTTTCTTTTCCAAATGCAAATGTACTTTAATTAACAAGGAGAAAAACTTACCATCAGATTTAAAGGAAAGGAACTGACTTCCTCTGTCAAATATCACTTGGGAAAACAAGTGGAGGTGCTTCAGGGCATGAAACAACTGCCAGCAAGTTCTGTTGTTTGTGGAGAGGAGGGAGATGGAGAGAATTTCTAATAAAGTATTTTCTTCACAGTGAAGGAGAACTGATGGGTTCAAACTAGTCCCTTCAAAAGTTGCTTCAGTATTAAAATTGTACTTTTCCAATTGTCAGATTTAAGTCGATGTAAAGACCATTGCAAGCTCTGGTTTCCTTTGGGAAAGAAGTTAAGCCAGCAAATACATCACTTGCATTTGCTGGTCTGTGTTACAAATCAATATTTTAGTAACCAGAAGTATGATACAATTTTAGCTTTCGCCAGAAGAATTCTTCAAAATGAGTTGTGATTTTTAAAATGCAAATAAATAAGAGAGCCGTAACTTAAATTGACAAAAAGTGAGAAATTAAGTTCAAATACTAAATCTTTACCTAATTGTCCCTATAAATGAATTCTCTCCTATAAAATCTGGTGTTGTCACATGTGAGTTACAAAGTCATTTGTTACAGAATGTCAGCCTTAACTGTAATGAATGCTTTGTCGTTCTGTTTCACACTCTTGAGTGCTTAAATCACTATTTATCTCCAGATTTATCTTTCTCTATTGATTTTCCACAAACAACTATTTTTTTCTGTGTCAATTAAATATTATATAAAGTATAGCCTCCCATCTCACATTACAGCTTTTTCCCCCAAACCTAAGATGTAGTGGGAAGAACACACCTTTAGGAATGCCTCTCACATTCTGCTGCAGATTTAGATTTTTCTTTCTGAACTCTCATAAAGCTGGTTTGGTTTTGGTTTTTTTTTCCTTGGTGGATGGACGGGGCTCTGAATTTCATAAAGATTGCATTTCCTATCTTCTGCTGGTGTTTCTAAATACCATTACTAAAAAGCCAAGAGGGTTTAAAGGCAGGGGTTTGTCGATAATTTAATTATTGCATGCACGGCGTGGTGTTAACGTGTTTGGTGTGGGCACTTACCTGCGCACGGTTTGATTCTAGACTTGGGCTGAGAAATGGGTTTAGGGATGAGACTTTTCTGCCTCTCACAACATGAGAAGTGATTTGTGCTGTTCACTGTCATCGTCTGGTGTTTCTGTGCGTTTTTCCTGCCCACGTGTTCCAGAACTGACTCTGTGGATATATCAGGTTCGTTATTTTGGTCTTTTCTTGGCAAGAACTCAGTAGTGGGACAAATGACATAAGAGATAACTGGAGGGGAAAATTAGTGTGCCAAGAGATTCAATTTCTTTTATTCTATTTTGTACGATATTAAAAAGAAATTTAATGTTATTACTCTGAACGTGTTTTAATTGCATGAGCTGTTTCATTATATGCAGATTTATTTGCTGACATATAAATTATCTCTGCGTGTCTGTAACAGAAGTTTGGTGTGGTTGGTTCTTAGCAAACAATGTATTCAATGGGTTTAGCTTTTCTGCAGAGTTTTTCTGAGGAATATCATAGAGGACAATGCTAATTTGATCTGTAATAATATTTAGGAATCCTCTAATTAGATTTGTATCTTGTCCGCAAGGTAACCGAGTCTTTCTCTTTTGTTGGGGTTTTCTTTGTGGGGAGTGTCACTTTCCTCTTTTAAGTCAAAAGACAAATTCTTTAATCCAGCTTTACCTTTTGATATTATTTTTCTCCTGTATCTGTGTGTTTTGGACTTATTTTCAGTCTAATTCATTAATAATTCACAGTGAATGTTCAGTGGCTTTGCACGTGTTTAATTTTTGTGACTAAATTAGATTGTTTGCACACTGTCCTCTTTATTGGTGCCTTATATTTGGCAAGCCCGGCTTTGCAGGGCTGTATTTTAATTCCTTGTCAATGAGGTGAGAGGAAAACATTGCTAGCCTCTCTCTATCCAGCTGAGGCCAGGTGTGAGCATTAACATTTAAGTAGAGCAGTTAGGGCCAATTATGATTTTAAAAGAAACCATAAAATCTGCAGGAACGCTGTTTGTCACCCATCCTTCTTTGTGGTTTCCTGCTTTTCCATTTATTTTTCAGGCATCTGTTCTCACTTTCAGTCCTGCTGACAGTCGGGCTCCAAGCTGACATTTGTACCCACAGGTTGGATCTGTGAAGAGATGAGATTCTGGATGATAATGCAGAAAGAGGAACTTGGGTCCTCCTTCTTTATTCTCTATTTTATTATATGCATCTGGAGGATGTAAGGTCTACCTCAACCTCCACAGACCCCAGGGAGGCTGGGGTGCTCTCAGCTGCTGGTGGAGGTGTGTGAACAGGAATGCACCAGGAATCAGTGGTGGCTGTGGGGATAGACTTTAGAAGAATCTGATCAGCCAGTTGGAGATTTCCAACCAAAACTCGACTGGATTTACTGAGGAATGACACTTTTTCCTGGGATGTCCTGTCAGTCTGCAATACCTGGTGCACAAACCCTCCTTTACCTTGTAAATCCTGCCTCTCGGGTACAGGTACAAGTTTTCCTGTGATGAACAGTCACAGGTTCTGTCTTTCTGCCTGTACTGCCCACACGTGTTGACGAATTAACAAACCCATGCTTGGTTTTGGTGTGTAGCTGTTACTGGTATTGGTCACCGGTGATTGGTCACAGCCAAGCTAATATTAATTATATCCTAATTACGGACCTAAAATTTGTGTCAGGTCCTCTGCTTGGACTACATTTCCACAGAAGCCTGTGCTTCTGCAGTGATCTTGGAGTTCCTGGTGGATCTGAGTTCTTTGATAACACCTTTCCCTTTCCAGAGAGCTCTTCCCTACTCTTCCTCAGCCAGCCACGGTTGGGACCGAGAGTTTCATGTCTCACCTTCCACTTGTGACAGGAAATGTTGCTGCTTCTTAAAGGGCATGATGTTGAGAGCATATTTTAAGTATCTGGGGGGAAAAAAAAGTTGGTTCTTCATCATTCTCTGCCTGCAAAATATGGTGAGTTCTGAATAAACCAGAATAAGGTATCTGTAGTGGTATTTGCATTTATACATGTTGGTGGCAGGAGTGTAATCACGAGTAAAATGTGAATTTTTGTACTGTTTTCTCTCTTTTTCAGTGTACCTAGAAATTAGGACTGCTGCTTCTGTCTTGTCAGACCTCTTCATAAACTAATGGGGAGGCACAGTTGTCTGCCTGCAGGTTCTTCTGTTCTTAACTCAGCCTCAGTGCATTTCTGACCAGTTCTTTCATCTCATGGCGAGATGCAGATGTTGAGGAAAGGCCCGAGTGCTGGAAGATGAGCACCTTTCTGTTTGTGGAAATTGATCCATTGACTCTAAAGAAAAGCTGAGTACACTTCATATTGACATGTGTCTTGTATCTGCTCCATCGTGTGATCCCTCACGGAACAGTAATGCAAAAAAAAGAGTTGAACAGCACGGTTTGTTTTGTATTAATATTTAATCTGAAACCAAAAGCACTTAAAGGAGCTGGGGATATGAGTCTTCTATTAGAAATGGTTTCTTTGTTGCACTAAGCACTTGCTACCCAAGTAGATGAAACCAAGAAGTTTGTTCAAGTATCATTAAGTTTTTAAAATTGTTCTGCTGGGAAAGCTTTTGTTTCAGTTTCTGTTTTTAAGGATTGTTTCTTCAGAGTCAATCAAAAAGCAACTTCCTTGATGTTAACCACAAAGGTACAAATTAAGGCTAATAAACTGGTATTGAGTGAGTCAGAGAAATACTGATAAATGTGAATGCCTCGGAGAGCATTCTGCAGCTCTGAGCTGTGGAGGGGCCGGGCAGCTTTCTAAAGAAAATAATCAAATCAATGGAACATCAATTATTAATGTTCTGTAATGCAGGAAAATTGGGAGAGCTGAAAGAAAATCAGCATGCTGCTCCAATCTCAGGGAACAATGAGCACACCCAAGGTTTTGCAAGCTGAGCTCTGCCTGCTTCCCTGAGAGCAGCAGTGTAGGGAGGCAGCACTGACAGGGTGATGGGGGGATTTCAGCTTTTGTTTCAAGTCAAAGACTGTTCCTCAGTCATGGCAAAGCACGAAATTATTTCCACTGGGCCTAAAGGCGCTCACGGGGAAATGGATAAAAGGGATTAAGAAAATCTCATAATTTAGAGCTGTATCTCGGTTTTTGGAGCTTTAGTCATTACTTCTGTGCAGAATTCAGTCATAAATAGAGTTTGCATCCCCGGGATGGTGGTTTTGACCATTGTCAGGTTGGGATGTGACCACGCAGGTTGGCAGCAGCTCAGCCCCACCTCTGCCTGCTGCTGCTGCCAGGAGCTCCTGTTTGTGCACAAATCCTGCCCTGCTCATTGATTCACGGCCTTTGCAGGGGTAGGAGAAGCAGGCACTAAGGCTTGCAGCGATCACTTCAGCGCTGTCCTCCCCTCCCAAATGACACCTGGGCACAGGGAACTGAAAAGTGCCATGGATATTGGAATAGGCCCTTCATCGCCCATCAGGGTTTGCTGTGAGCTCTGTATCACCTTAATGTGTCAGCAGAACACATTTTTTGCCTTCCCCCAACCCAACCACATCACCGTCAGGTCTTTTAAATCTCTTTTCCTAAAGTTTCAAACTTGCTGGAATATTTCGAAGTCAGAGCTTCCGCTCTGAAAAAGACCATGTGCTCATTCTTGAGTGAACTCCTCACGGTTTCCTTGGCATTCTGATGCTGAATTCTCAGGTGTTTGTGTTCATTCTGTGCAGAGAATGAACACAAAATTCAGAGTAACGTTGTTTTCTTTGGCCGTTAGCAGGGCAGTCGGGTCCTGCTGCTGCCTGCAGGCTGGGCGGCTTGGATATGCTCTTCCACAGCAGCAGTATTGAAATCAATGAAGTAATCCCTCTAGGTTCCATCCGAGAATCTGTTTTTTCACTCCACTTCTTGCCCAGGTCGTTCATACAGCTGGAGCAGTGTTTCATCCTGATCTCTTAGATCGCCTGAATTTTAAGGAGGTAGTTTTTATGTTTTCAATTGTCCTTTAATAAGTTTCATTGTGTTGCACAGCACAGCGAGTGGGATGAGCTGTGGGTGCTCTATGTACTAATTTTGGCAGTAATGCTTTGCAGCAGTGCTCTGAATGTCTAGGGATGATATTGATTGGCATTCCATCAGTTCTAAATATTGATAAGAAATCGTTCGTTTATTTAATGCATAATTTCTGTCACCTTGTTTTGGCGATGGAAAGAACCAATCTATTAACTTCAGCCACAATATTTATGGATAAAATCCTTAAGCCTTAAAATTATAAATAATTAGCTGTTGTCACAGCACTAATTATTGTACATACAGTGTCAGCAGGGCTATAATCTATCTGTCCAATATGTATTCTACTCAAATTGCATTAATCATAACTTGCTTAAATGTTAGCAAATGACTCTGCAAAGTACTTGCAGCAGCAATTCCTGCAGCCTGGAAATAATGAAGATGTAAATCACTTCCACGCATCGTTTCCATAATATTCTTGTGATAGGATCTGAAACTGCTGCATCCGCTTCTAGGCCAATATTTAAGGCAGATCCTCTTTGTGGTGGCAGCATGGTGGAGTTCCTCCGCCTGTTTCCAACTGTGTAGGGCCATGTCGCAGTCAGTTGAATTAATGAATTTAGATTTATTTTCCAGACTAGTCATGGAAGTCAATTCCAGTCAAGTATACTCTGAACTCAGAACAACACTGTGTACTTTTTGAACACGGTACCTCACATTAGCATGCGTGCTTGGAGTAGGTTTCATCCGATGAAATTCTGCATGTCAGATAAAATCGTGTTTGGGGTTTTGTGTGAGTATTATCTTCTCACTTAGTGCAAATCGGCATGGTGTACTGGCTTCAGCAAGGATGTACAATTTTATATGACAATATATTGCTTCAGGACTTAATTTCGCGTGCACTTGTTTATGTTGTGCAATTTCCTTGATTCCTATTTTGCTTTCTCAGTGCTGGAGTCCGTGTTCCTGTGTATATTGGCAATAGCAGCTGCAGCACTTTGTGATCAGCTCAGAAGCAAACATGCCTGCGAGCCTGAACGTGGGGAGGCATAAGCAGAGTTTATTGAGGAGCCCACCAGCTCCGAGCCTCTCTCCTCATTCCTTCCTGTGGGAAAATGCTGCAGAACTATTTTCTTGTCGTGCACGTTTCATTTCAGAAGCTCCTGACTGTTGTTGGAGTGATAAACCTGAGCAGCCACACCAGGGCTTGAGTCATGGTGCCCGTGGGGATGAAGCTGAGCTAGTTTGCTCAAACTCCTGAGCGTTTTTTTGGGTTTTTTTTTTTTTCCAGAGGCAGTTTGCATGTTGAATTGCCAATCTACGCCATAAATTCCCATCCAGAATTCAGTCACTGTGCAGAAATTTGATAGTCTTCCAAGACGAATTAAAACAGCAATATTTAGGTAAAGTTTTCAAGCTCGTCTAACATGAGCTCAGTGGAACTGAAATTTTTGGAGGCTGTAAACTTCAGTCTTTCTGTGAAGAGTGTCAGTACTTGAAAGGCTTGAGACTTTGTGCCTGAATTTTGTTTATCGCAAGGTTATCAGCCGTTTGATGGCTATCATCATGCCTGAGAATCTCGGGAGAAGGGGATTTTAAAAGTGTTTTTATAAACAAAATGAATAAAAGTAAGACAGAGTAATAATGAGGAGCTGCATTTGTCAGCTGCTTTCTGAAGTGTGCCATACTTGTTGCTAGGATAATGGAGAAAATTAATACATCCTGTCAGGACTGCATGACAGGAACACTGAAAAGCTCTGAAGTGACTGTACACAGTGGAATAAAGGAAATCCACTTTGATCTACCATTTTTGATGTTTTATAATTGCACTTATTATCAGGTCCTTTACTCTCTTCTTATTTGACACAAGATCCATTATCAGTGACAGCGTGAATGCGAACACGGGCTTGATTTGCAAAACTACTTGGGATGAGGTAATGGGGGGAAAAGCTTTTTGTTCCCAACTGTTGAGAAAAGAAAAAAAGAATTAAATCATTTATGTTAGTGCCATCAGCTAATATCTTCCGAGAAATGCTCCCCTTCCAGTGGAATATTGTTTATATGCTGTCTTTGAGTGGAGCTTGTTTAATTAGCTCCCTAATGAAATATTGTGTAACAAAATGGAAATTTATCATTTGCTTTTATGCCTTTGTTCAAGTGACAAACTAGGGCAGGTCACTGTGCCCAGCCTGGACTAGGCACCGTTTCCTTTCCTGCTGCATTTGAATAGAACCCATTTAATATTTTCTTTTTTAATGCCGTCTATTGAAGATTTTCAAACAAAGGGATAAAGTGCCGTCCTTTTAGCTTTCCATGCCGTCTCTTCTCTCCCGTGTGAGATGAGAAGCACTGCTTCACAAAGGGGCAGGTGACCAGGCATCTTGTCTTTTATTGGGCTCTAGAGCAGATTTAGGCTGTTTCTATAGCATCGGGGGTATGTGCATATATTCAGAATCCACACAGCCTTTCTCCTGTAGGCTAAGAGAAAAAAGGTGACTTGGTTATTCAGATGGGCTGAAGTTATGCACAGAGTTTTACTTGGTTCCTGCTGCAATCAACAAGAAGCCCCTGGTGGCTGTATTCAGGCTGCATTTGGTTCACTTGGCTTGGTAGGTACAGAAATAAATGAGCAGAGTCCTGGCGACACGCTGCCCCAGGGGCCAGCCCAGCCCTTGTGCCTCATCAGAGCAGCTCCCTGACTTCAGAGGGCAGTCCCTGACACGGAAATGTGCCTCCCTGACTTCTGCCTGCCATTGCTCTGTGGAAAAGCTTTAAAATGTAAACTCCCGTTTCTCTGAATGGGTGCTGAAACCCAAACGTTCCAGGCAACGTGTCAATGCCGGTGCCATTTCCCCAAAGCAGACATCTCTCTTTGGAGGGGAAGCTCCTCATCAGAGCAGGAGACTCACCTGGAAGCCAGGTAATGGTGAGGAAGAGGGTTGCACATATCCCCTCATACCTGGTACACAATTAGCCTTCTCCCTTCCTCGCTCTCTCTCGTCTCTTGCAAGCCACTCCCTGCATATAAATAATCGAAGCTGAGCCTCCCGTGCGCAGACGAAAGCTGTAAGGATGGGCTTTCTGGGTTTCCGAGGAGTCCTGTTCCCTCTGCTTTCACCCTTCTGCACTGCCTGGCTGCGTGAGCGCTGGGTCTGCTGAGCCATCCTGTCAGCTGCAGGGAGCCTGTCACCCCGCATTCACTGGCACCAAGCTTAACAAGACTTAGCACTTCTGTAGTGCATTTTGGTGTTCAGAGTGTTATAGGGGCATTAAATCAAATACTGCTCTCAGCTGGGCTGGATCCCCGCTCCTTGCTCGGTCTGGCTTGACAGTAAGAACTTGGGGCAGAGAATAAAGGGCTTCACTGCACCAGTGGGAGCATCAGCACAGACTGAGAGAGCGAGGGAATGTGTTCCTGTGCCCAGCAAGAGAGTGCACTTGGCAGTTCCCTTGCATCACCTGGCTGAGGTGAAAGGAAAACAAGGCAGTGTCTCACTCCATTCGCGCTTTTCCATTCCTGCTTTTGGGTGAGGAGCATCACTGGCTGTAATGACAGTAGCTTGTCGACTAGTTTTGGTGCACATGAGGACCACTTGTGCTCTCTGTGCACTTCCAGGAGTGACTTCCTGCAGTCCTGCTCTGGAATCTCCGGCATTCCAGCTTCAGAATTTTCTTATAACTCAAAAAAAAAAAAAAAAATCGGTTCTGGAAATGTTCTGGGTGATTTTGCCTGTTCAGTGATCATGTGGACAGTGTCATTTGCTTTGACAGCGGCCATTCAGTGATTCTCGCAGTAACGTAACCTAACAGAGCAGCTTTGTCTTTGGCTGGTGCCTATGGGAGGGCTGTTAGTGGGGAACACGGAGGTCTTTGCTGTTGCTGTGGGATTGGAAGGGGTTTTCTGCAGGGAAATGGAGTCGTTTGGAAAGCAGGATGACGTGCTTGGTTTTGTATAGTTAATTCACCATCATTTTAGTGCTGCCTTTACAGCGTGTGAAATGAAGCAAATGCTGCACAATGAAGATGGACGCAAACATAGACAACGCTGTCATCCTCAGGGATCATCTGGAAGGGGATGAATCACTAATCAGCAGATGAATAAACTTCCCAAGCCATTTTACTTTGTATTAATGTTGGAGCTGGATCAATACCATAAATGTCAGCTACAGTTTCCTTCATTTCGTTTGGTCTCATGAAGTAAACATTTTTGCATTAGCTCTGCAGTCACACAGTGTGACGGTTTTTAATACAGATGATGTAGCAAGATAATCATATTGTGCTCTGGAATGGCAGAGATGCTCCCATGAGGTGAATTTCAGCTCAGCAGATGTTCTTTGTGCACAGCTCTTGGGAACCAGGCTGGGTGCTGGCACATGCACAGCTGAGCTGGTGGCAGCTCCTTCCCTTCCCTTCCCTCTTTTTTTCCTGTCTAATCAACAGGACAGAATTAGAGCTTTTGAGATCACTGCAGGCTGCAAACCACCCTGGGAGTGTCTCTGCAGCCATCTGAGGTCTCCTCCTACGTTAGGCAAAATTTTCATCTCAATTTGGACTCTGAACTACCATACAGCTGGCTTAGATTATGTCTTTATACTCAGTTCTTCTTTTTTCAGCTGGAACCAATTCACTGACGTGTTTACTCAAACATTTTTCAGCCATGTATTTTTTTTCTGCAGTAGGGTATCTTCATTTTCACAGATATATGGTGTGTTGCTTTTTCTTCAATATAAGATTGTAAAAGACCAAGTGGAGGAGGAGGAGGAAAGCAGAAAGGGGAGCAGCCCTCTCCTTTTTGATGCGTATGGGTTTGTTTTGGGGAATTTTTTTTCTTTCCTAATTTCTACTTAATGTGGCATTCTGAAAAGTTCAATTTCAGCTGAATGCTGCAACTCAGCTCTAATAATTACTTTTAAAAGATCATTTTGAAATTTTGTAAGCTGAAAGTGCCTACAGATCTCCATCCGTTTTGTCCATCCTCTCTGGTAAAGGATAACCACTGCACATATTATTGCCGGCTACTTCCTCCACTTCCCTGGCACGTTTGCTTTATTTGCATTCAGTCTGGATGTTCCACAGGGAGGGAAGGCAGGTGATAAAGCCCAGTGCAGTGAACAGAACTGGTCATTCTGTCCTGGTTTCCTTGGTTTTTCTGTTCCTCGGTGCTGTGAGATGATTTTGTTGCTTGGTTATTGCATCACTCAGAGTGAGGAGCAGGAGTCCCATTGGTGCTGCTCACTAATCTGTGTGAGGTTATTGCTGAGAGTCCTGTGTTTCCAAAGGAGGCATCGAAATCAGAATTTCAACGTCAGTATGAGGATTAGAAGGAGGCTCTTCTCTTCTGGACAGCAAATCATGTGTTAAGATTCCAACTGCTGTTCAAGTGTCAGTACCCAGCTCGCTCTGAGAGCTGGCAATGAACTGTTTCTTCTTCAGCTTTTAACTTTTGCATTGCTGGTGGTACCGGACTCCAAGGCAGATCCATTCACTTCTTTTCAGCCACCAGAAGGGGTTGCCTTAAACTTGTTTCACCAGTTGGCTAAAAGCCACTTTTTCTCTGTTTGAAATTCTGAAATATGTAGGAGTTTGGCATAGGATTCAGAGCTGAACAAAGACTAATAATCTGTTTTCTGTCAAGAACCTGAATTGCTGAGAACTTGGTGGGCTTGTTTTTCTGTGGTTGTAAGTATTGTAAGTTTCAGTTGAGGTATAATTATTTTTCTATCTTATAATTATTATTATTATAAAAGCAGCTTCACCTAGTCTGGGAAGTAAACAAAAATAGCTAATAGTGAGTTCTGAATAATTTGGCGTTAGGTTTCAGAATGGTGTGCAAGTACTTACAGCATCAAGCTCTCAGATTTTAAACCAGTTAAAGGGAAATCTCTTCTGTAGGAAAAGGTGAGAGGAGTTTTTGCCTTAGCACCAACTGTTTGACCTCAAAATAGTAACTCTTTTTTTATTTGGAATGCGTGCTTTGATAAATCTTGGAGTCTTTATTAAAGATGTCTTCCCTTTTGCCGATTTCTTTTGTTGAGGTTTCAATTATTTAATTACAGGTCTTGATATGAAGCTAATCATGCATGAGCCTGTATGAAGCTGGCGTGCTGAAAGCATAAAATCATTAAACAGTCATTACTGTAAACTGACGTCGGCCTGTAATTTTTGCAGTTAACGGGGGAGTTGATGCTTGGTGAACAATCCAATTAAAACTGGCAACAAAAGACTTAAAATGTCAGCCAAATTGCTTTTTAATAGTCAATGCAGCCGTCACAAAACATAAACATTAAGGTCCCCATAGTAGCATAAAGCTTCACGGTGAAACAATTCTAGAAAATGAATAATAATTACAGTATCCTGAGAATTCTCTTAATAGATCTGCGCTCATTAAAATACTTTGTTGGGTAGATTCATATGAAAAAGTATTTTTCCCTTGATACTTCTTTATGCATTTGTTTTGAAGGTTTTATTCGGTATTTTATGGACGTAATTTCTAGTAATATTCAAAAATATGTGTCTTATTTACAATGAGTTTAAATAACTGTATATGGATAAGCTCTGAGTGAAACACAAAGAAACACCGAGTGAGGTGAGCTGAGGATACGGTCACAAAGAACTTTTATAGCCTATTGATGCTGTAAAATAATGTCAGCTTTGTTCATTTTGCATTGCACTAGATTCTGGTGGAATTCTGGAGGCTGAGAATTCCAGGCTTCCTGTGCTAAAAGACTCTCACCCTCAAGCAAACACTGCGTTTGACTTGAGGCCGTGGGACAGGCTTCCCAAATTGAGTGACGGCACTGGGGTTGTGGGTGTGGAGTTTGGATAGAAGTGTGTGATCTCACAGGGTGCCAAGCTTAGATTGAAGGGTTTAGTATATAGTGATATATGGGGAAATACGGAGGGTTTAGGGTGTTGTCTGAGTCCTTCTTCACCTTCTTCTTCTTGGTTTGGGGTGGTTTTTTTTTCTAATTGGGTGAAAAAGTCTGCACTGTGGGCCTTGGGTGGTCATTATTGGGTTAAAAGTATAAATAACATGGGTGTCAGCTCATTATTGGATAGTTTATGCTTAAATAGCCTTGGAAGGAGTCAGAGACACCTCCATTTCCTACCTTGCTACTTAGAGCTCACGACTCCTGAGCCTGTGCTATAGGTAAGAGTTGTTAAACACTGAGTCCCAGCACAAAAACTGCATCCTGTGCATTAATCGCGGCTCTAAGGAGGAAAAGCAGACAAAAACCCGCAGGATTCCCTGGTGAGTGGAGCCAGACTAGCAGGAGAGGCTTGTTGACGCTCCCAGGCTGGAGTTACGCCGCTGGGTGTGCAGTGGCCTCCCTGGTGCTGTGCTCAGGACTGATGGCTGCGGGAGTGCAGGGCCCTGAAAACAAGCACCGGTGCGGGGTTCAGGTGTTAAACAGTCCTGCGCATCAGGGCATGGTCAGTGCCCAGCTGAGAGGGGAGGTGGAAGCGTGCTGGTGTTCCAGAAAATGCACATGCTACCTCCAAGTGCCCAAATATGCTTTAGAGAGGCGGAGCTGACACCTGTGGCCTTGTCTTACATTCATTTTCAGCAGTACTTTACCTGTTCCTGTGTTGTTTTGTCTTTGCCTACGGAAGTTTGGCTTTTCTTTGAAAAGTAATGGGCTTGCTGTTTACCATCAGCTACACATGTTCCATTGTCTCTCCTCCCAGCCAGCTCAGGACTATAGGAGAAGTGTCAGCAGAGCTGAATGAAATGTTAGCAAGCACCAATGCAGGCATAGATCTTTTTGTAGAAGTATTTGTTTTGTCTGTGCTTTGAGAGGGACAAGAGCTTGTAAACTTTCTCCAGAGACAAAAGGCAGGAGTGGTCAATCAGCTGATTTTTCACTGAGCTCCGTCCTTTCACTAATACAGTGTCACTTAGATACCACGTAGAATCATTTGGTGAGTAACAAATAGCCTTCTATTATGTTATCTGACAATTACATGCAGCCTCATTAAATGGTCCCTTGTAATTCTAAGGGTTACCAAGGAAAAATGATGCTAAGCACCCTACATCCAAGGTTACCATTCTTCTTCCTTCTAAAAAAAAAAAAAAAAAAAAAAAAGTGTCCCTTTTTAAAAACTGTATTTTGCTCTTTAAATAGATGATGAAAATATAGCTGCCCCCAGGAACTTCAGGGCCCATGAGGACTGAAGTTTGGGTCCTGATGTACCTGGCAGGTTTAACCATGACTCAGGGCTTCTCATATTTCTGTGGAGCCACAGAACAGTCTGTGTCTGCAAAAATACGAATCAACCAACTGTCTCTGGTGGCTGGGCTGTGAGCTGAAGAGGACTGTGTACTTTGGTGAGCTGGTGGGACTGGTGTCACTGTCCCCGTCCCAGGGGAGGCAGGAGCTGAAAGGGAAAGGTCTCCCCTCAGCCCTCGCAGGGCTTTGTGTTACTTGGGTCTCTAACAGGGCACGGCCTCAGGCAGGCTTCTCTCCCTGAAAATGTTGCAATATTGCAGGACTACAGATGAAGCAGGTAGGAGGCAGGCAGGGGGTGACAAAGTGGTTTAATATGTCTGTATTCATGATATTTGCACTGACCTATTGGGCCGAATACACGGTGTGTTTCAGTGTGATTTATGGTTGCTAATTCCATTACCCATAGATCCCTTTCAGAAAGCCCTCACTGCTAATGAATTTAATAACACAAGGGCCAAAACTTGAATATTTATCACTGCCAAAACCCATCAATAACGGCGGAAACATTAATTTTTACAGCCATGACTGCTTGCAACCTATTTTACCAATCATAAACTGCTCTTTAATCAAAATCTGTTCACCTCTAAAGTCATCAAATATTTGCTGCCAGGCTACTTGTAAGTGCCTGTCTTTTGCAAACCTAGATGATAGGCTTACTGTGTAAGCTGTAATTTCTCCCACTTTGTTCAGAGTTTTAGAATAGTGATTGTGCCGTCCCCTGTGAGTTCCCACTGATAGAAGTTACAACTCGTGATATTGACTGAACCCGCCACTTTTAAGTAATGGCAGGAATTACAATTTCTCCTGGAAATATCCCCTTTAAGCTGGCTGGGAGCTGTCAATCTTCACCCTGTCCTTTGAATGCTGTGTGATGTTAATTGTGCCAGCAGCTGCTTGATCTGCTAAACAAACCGCTGGGAGCCTGAGCTGCTTGTTTGGGCTGTTCCCTCAGACTCCATCACAACTGGAGTGCTGCTTTTCTTCTCCTCCCTCCTCATTTTGTCCTTGACGCCTCAGCCCCCAGGGCCTGTCCTGTGCTGGCACAGGCTGCAG
The DNA here is from genome assembly GCF_029207755.1 of Chamaea fasciata. NCBI lineage: Eukaryota > Metazoa > Chordata > Aves > Passeriformes > Sylviidae > Chamaea > Chamaea fasciata. The sequence continues at coordinate 8,818,169 of NW_027094107.1, forward strand.
GGATGGAGGAGAGTCCTGGCTCAGCTGGGTGGGCACTAAAACCTGACTGATGCACCACCTGCAGCGCAGGGGAGGAAGGCAGTGAGTGCTGGTTTCCTCGCAGATTTTTCATATTAATTGGCATAAATGTGAGCATTTCCCATAAATGGAATGTTTTCCCCATCAATGTTATGCATGGAGCACATTAGTATTTAACAGCTCTGTGAAGAAGTAGCACAGAACAAAGCCGTAATTCAGGCAGTTCAGTGGAGTAAAAGCACCTCAGGAACTGTTGCTCTTCATTCCCCTCTGGCAATGTTAATTTTATATGAACACACATCAGCATGTTTATATTGTCAGGTGCTTCTGCATGATAACATTTAAACCTTGCATCTCAGCCACAGCACAGAGCATTATAACCTCCAACTCGTTTCAGGTTACAAACTGCAACACGGAGAGGGACATCTTACAGTGCAATGTTTATGACCAAAATTACTCCACTTCAGCAATCAGGCTCCCGAGTTAAAACACTGACTGATGGAGTTAATTAAGGAGGAGCAGTGCTGCCGTAGCTCCAATGCTCTGCAGATGTAAGTGCCTCTAAAGTTTGTCAGGAAAGGTAATGTCTTTCAGTGCAGCAGCTGCAGAGGAAAAAGAGCTAGCTTTGGGCCCAGAAGCCTTTCTTTTGGTTTGAGTATATTAACATTTCTATCATCAGAGAAAGCAGGAACACTCCCCCCCACACACACACACACACCTCAAGCAAAGGGTTTATCAGTCTTCTTTCAAGAATTGCGCAAAGTAAAACTGACAAGTTAAGTAAGTTAAGTGTACAGTACAAAGACAACAGATGCCTGAATTTTTTTTGTCCTGAAAGACAGAATATTATTAAATGCAGCCTATCCAGAAAGTTGGAAGATGTGGGAAAATCCCAGGCTTGTGTTAGAATACCTAAATAAATATGGAACCCATGAGGAACTTTAGGCAAGTTTAGTGCTGTACTACAAGAGACTGTATTATTCAGAATTAAAGAGGTATTAACAGGCACTTCTGTAAAAACAAGAGCGTTTTAAAGAAAGATCTGCTGGTGTTGGTCCCATCTTTCCTTTTTCCTTTGGCGTTCAAAACTGGGTAATTCCATTTTTGTAAAGCTTCCTAGAGTGAGGTCCAGTATGAGTGTTTATAAAATATACTTACTTGGCTCTTACAGGACAGGTTTATCTTTGGATGTAGAAACATGAAGAAAAGGAAGTGCTGCCGTGATAAGCAGAATACTGAGACCTCACAGAACTTTGTGCATAAAGGGATTATAAGAGCAAGAGAGGGGCTTTGGACAGGGGCATGCAGGGACAGGAGGAATGGATTTAGGATATTGGGCAGGAGTTGTTCCCTGCCCACAACAGGAGATTTGGAACTGGATGATCTTTAAGGTCCCTTCCAGCCCAAACCATTCTATGATTCGAAGAATGCTTAAAAAATCATCACAGAGTGGTTTGTAACTGAGCAGCAGTATACCCACAGAACTTTTAAATAACCTGAATTAAACTCCCTGAACATATGTTGCTGTTTTGTTCATTAAATAATGGATTACCAGCTAATTCACACTCTGCTGAGACACATCCAGTAAATAACAACAACAACAACAACAACAACAACAAATCCAAACATACCAAGAAATAATAAATTCAGAGACTGAAAAAATTAAAATATTTCAAAAGCACTGCAGGTTAGATGCGAACCTTTTATGGCTCATTGCGTTTTAGTGTATTCTCTCTGATATACTTCACCTAATAACAATACAGGCTATTGTAGCCTTGTCAGTAAATGATAAAACTGTTCAATTACCCTGTCTTTTATATGGATCCAAAAAGTATAGGAAAATGTATTTCAGAACTGTTAGGAAAACACCTCTGCCAAGGCTTGGCTAATTTTCAAAACTAACTTTAAATTGCATACTTAACTAGTTGATGAAGCTGTTTATTTCATTTTTGCCAGTCTGTAAAGCAATTTGCCTACATGCTTATGATTACAAAGGCATTTTAGCCTGACTCCTAAGGAAAATGAGTTTATGTTAATGCTGCCCCTGTCCGTGGTGCTGATCTGTCCATCCCATTCCTTTTGAACAGAGCAGCAGCACCACCCACCATGGCTGAGCCAGGGAGTGTCCTGAGTTAACTGACTCCCCACTTTCTGAAGGCAGAAGCCCATTGCAAAGCAGGATGTGAATTATTTCATGTCCTGAGAGGAAAAGCAGCAGAACTGAGGAGGAGCAGTTGAGGTCTGGGCTCTGTCAGTGTGGAATGCACAATTCCACGGAGCACCACGTGGTCAGTGCTGTTTGTGGCCATCCAGGAGAGCAAACCAGAACCAAATTTCAAAGGAAAGAGAGAAAGCAGAACCCCTTCAAGCCAGCAGAATTTCAAGGCAAGGTTTTCTTGTTTCCAGCTGCCAGCCCCGCTGCAGTTTCTCTTGGTGTGGGTGCAGGAAGTTTGCAAAGTGCCTCAGAGCAGAAGAGCTAACTAAATTAGCCCTTAGTGAGTTATTCCTGAAACTGAATAATGAAAGCAAAACCCCTAAGAATTAAAAGAAAACAAAACAAACAAACGAACAAAACCGGTAGAAAGAAGTTTGAGTAGAGTTTGTGAAGTGGATGGGGAATGTGCAAGTTGGAGTAAAAGAGATCACCAGAATGTTGCCTGGATCTTTTCAGGAAATTTCACAGCTCTAGATGTGCTCTGCTGAAAGGAGAGGGCTATTCGAAAAAATTACTTCTCAGGGGAAATTTAGAAAATTTCTAAACAGTCTCCTTTGTCTGTGAAAAACTGAGCTGAATGCTGATGAGAAGGGCAGTGATGAAGACCAAGAGAATAATTTCTGGCTTGGTTACTCCTCAGGTGGAAATCTGATTTGAAGCAGATTATTCCAAGTGTAAAGTTTGAGCTGAAATAATGTCATATAGCTATGTTTTTAGATGAATGGAAATTTCTGTCACATCAATGAAGACTGTGAAAACAAGTCTGTATTTGAATATAATACATAAATGTTCTCATGTACAAGAATTTAAAAATAGGAATGTTATTAGTAGCCATTAAAAATAAAAGCAGCAGATAGCATTAGGTAAGCCAATTCCTGTATCAGTCTCGTGCATTTTGGACTCTTGTTGGCTTTAGACAAATTATCTTGCATAATATCCCCTTTTAGGTATTTAAATGATTTTGCAGTAAGTCATTTTACATAGTCTGCTGTTTATTTAGAGTCCTGAAGAATCCTAAGTGTGTATATTTAGATTTAATGCTGTTTTATATCCCAAGCTATATTTCTTGTGTCATAAAAAATAATGAGATATAGACTCAGTTTCAAGCAAAATAAAAACGACTTTGCCAATTTAGAAAGTCTGTAAAAACTAATTGGAAACTCGGGCTTGTTCTCAGCCTAATGAGTTTGCAGTGCTTCACTGAAACCAGGGTCTGATGAGGAAGACTTTTTAAATCACCAAAATAATCAGGCTGCAGTGTGAGGTTCTCTGTGATGCCAGCAGCTGGATGAAAGGGTGACAAGTGTGATAATTAAAAAGGAATCCCCCCAGGAAATGGGATGTGTTGCTGTCTTGTGCTAAATTGCACTGGGAGTTACAAGGTACCCAAGGAGCCAGAGATTGGTGGTTCCAAAGCAGGACCAGTCTGTTATTGCATGGGGCAGACTAAACTCTGTCAGACGATTGTGTGCCGTGGACAGGACAGATAAAAAGGGAGCTAAAAGATGTGTTGCCAGATAGATGGTACAGTTTTTTCCCCAATACCTAGGGAAGCAGTCACCTTGGCATTTACTGCACAGCCCTTGATGTACCTTGTAGAGTCTGACTGTGTGTCCTGGCAAAAATCAGCATTTTTCTGACAGGACAGTGGCTCAGCCATTGAAATGGCTTGTCATGCAAATTACAGGTTGTATAATAACCCTGCAGATTTTCCCTAGAGTGGATTTGAGATTGATACCTGAAGTAAGGAAATGTCATTGATCAAATACGTAAGGATGCTGGACATCAAACAGTATGTGCAAAATTTGGGTAGCTGTCAATTCTAAAATAACAGGATAGAGGATTTACCCAGATTAATTACTGTATGAAAGTGCCTTAGCAGATTATTTTGGAGCCCTGGACTGTTGACTCCAGTGATTTAATTTACTGAAGCCTCCAATTTTCTAATATGCTTAGAAATGCTTTTCTGGTGTATGCAAACAAATAGTACAGCATAAACCTCAGCGCAACCGTAAGAATGCTGCCTTGATAAAAGATCAATGAAATTAAAAGGATTAAGCCTGGGCCAAATCCATGACAGCTTTGCTTGCCACAGCATTGAAAAGCTTATGTGGAGCACTAAACAACCTTGTTTCTCCAGCTGGGGTAAATTGGGGCTGTCACAGAGGAGAAGGTGCTTTTGTTCCACAAGCCTTTCCAGGAGAGGAGAGGATCCACTTTCATCTTTTGCCTTGAAGACACATCGTGTCATAATGTAAAGAAAGTATGTGTTGTAAATGGATGGCAGCAGTTCCTTGCAGGGGATTTCTGCAGGTTCATCAGAGCTTGGCTCCGGCTGGATTTCTGCAAATTCAACTGGACATCTGCTAAAAAGGGAGAGTGAGGGTGAGCGCAGAAATGGGATAAAGCTGCGTTAGACACTGAGGTGAAGTAGCTGGAGGAGTTTCAGGGTAACAAGTTCACAGATCACCCAGTGCGGCAGCAATTTTTACCACTCTCTTCCTCACGAGGTGTTTGCTCGTGTCCATGGCTGTGTATCTGGCTGTACTGAGACTCTCTGGAGACTTGGGGGAGGCAGGGAAAACAAGGTTTTATTGTTCCTCAAAGTACCACCGCACCACGTTTGTGTGTTCACTGTCCTGTGCAGGAGGTTGAAGCTCAGGCTGAGGCACCCTGGATTGTTCTGGCAGCATTTGTTAGCACAGGACAGGACCCTGTGCAGGCACAGGGTCCCTTTGGGGTGCTGGGGGCAGCCTGGGGGTCCCACGGGGCAGGGGCAGCACAGGGAGCAGGGCCCAGGCTGGGCTGTCAGCTCCCCGCCAGTTCAGCTGCCATAAAACCTGACAGCAAAGATTTACTCTCTAATATCTCACCTAAATCTGTCCTCCTTCAGTTCAAGGCTTTAGTCTCCCCTTTCCCTTTTTAATTAAGACAACCTCCTGGGAGGTGGCTGTGGTCAATGGGGGTTGGTCTCTTTCTCCAGGCAGCACTGACAGAACAAGAGGACACAGCCTCAAGCTGTGCCAAGGGAAATACAGGCTGGGTACTAGGAAAAAGATTTTTATAGAAAGGGTGATAAAGTACTGGAATGGTCTGCCCAGGGAGGTGCTGGAGTCGCCATCCCTGGGTGTGTTTAAGGAAAGACTGGATGTGGCACTCGGTGCCAGGGTTTAGTTGAGGTGTCGGGGCTGGGTTGGACTCCGTGATCTTGGAGGTCTCTTCCAACCCAGTGATTCTGTGAACGTAAAGGAGCCACTGACTGCAAAACAACATCTAATGGCAGCCTGAATCTTGCTAAAACAATAACCCTGTGTGTGTTTGGTTGTGTTGTTGCAGATAAAACAATAATCCTGGTTGTGTTTCCCTGTTACTGCACACATGACAACAATCCCATGTTTGTGTTTCCCTGTTGCTGCTCACATGACAATAATCCTGGTTGTGTTTATGCTTCCCTGCTGTGGATATAACCACAATCCCATGTGTGTGTGTGTTTCCCTGCTGCGGATATAGCAACAATCCCATGTGTGTGTGTGTGTTTCCCTGTTGCACCCATGACAATGATCCTGGTGGTGTTTCTGTTTCCCTGTTGCACCCATGACAATGATCCTGGTGGTGTTTCTGTTTCCCTGTTGCACCCATGACAATGATCCTGGTGGTGTTTCTGTTTCCCTGTTGCACCCATGACAATGATCCTGGTGGTGTTTCTGTTTCCCTGTTGCACCCATGACAATGATCCTGGTGGTGTTTCTGTTTCCCTGTTGCACCCATGACAATGATCCTGGTGGTGTTTCTGTTTCCCTGTTGCACCCATGACAATGATCCTGGTGGTGTTTCTGTTTCCCTGTTGCACACATGACAATGATCCTGGTGGTGTTTCTGTTTCCCTGTTGCACCCATGACAATGATCCTGGTGGTGTTTCTGTTTCCCTGTTGCACACATGACAATGATCCTGGTGGTGTTTCTGTTTCCCTGTTGCACCCATGACAATGATCCTGGTGGTGTTTCTGTTTCCCCGTTGCACACATGACAATGATCCTGGTGGTGTTTCTGTTTCCCTGTTGCACACATGACAATGATCCTGGTGGTGTTTCTGTTTCCCTGTTGCACCCATGACAATGATCCTGGTGGTGTTTCTGTTTCCCTGTTGCACACATGACAATGATCCTGGTGGTGTTTCTGTTTCCCTGTTGCACCCATGACAATGATCCTGGTGGTGTTTCTGTTTCCCCGTTGCACACATGACAATGATCCTGGTGGTGTTTCTGTTTCCCTGTTGCAGACATGACAATGATCCTGGTGGTGTTTCTGTTTCCCCATTGCAGACATGCCGGGCAGCCCGCACAACCAGTTCACGTTCCGGCCGCTGCCGCCGCCGCCGCCGCCGCCGCACGCGTGCACCTGTGCCAGGAAGGCCCCGGGCCCCTCGGACTCCCTGCAGAGGAGATCCATGACCACCCGCAGCCAGCCCAGCCCCGCGGCCCCCTCGGCCCCCGGCAGCACCCAGGACTCGGTGCACCTGCACAACAGCTGGGTGCTCAACAGCAACATCCCCCTGGAGACCAGGTACGGGGCCGGGTTTGTCCCAAGGGCAGACCCCAACATGAGTCCCGGAGGGTGGGAACTTCCCTGCAAAAGTGGACACAGACAGCAGTTTAGTTCAGCTGATCCTTCTGGAGCTACAGGCTTTTCTTATGCTTTATAAAGATAAATCTCTGCCGTTTCTGCTGTAACAAGCTTAAATATGTGCCTTTGCTTTCTGCTGCAAGAAAGGTGACCTCTGGGTGTTCTGTCCCGTCAAGTTTTGGTTCTCTTCTCTTAGGAGTCAGGTAGATCTCTTTAAGCCTCTCTGCATCCCCATTCACTGCATTTCCATCAGGCTTCATTGGGGGACAATACTTGGCAATTTATTTTCCTTTCGAGTTCAGTTTAAATTTTCTGGTTTCTTACTGGGTTTTTTTGCAAATTTGAAGCTTCTCATAAAGGACAAATACAGAGGTATGCAGCTATATCTGTAATTCTGTAAAGGGCTGTGCAGTGAATTAGGAATCCAGACTGGAAAACGTCCTTCAGGCCCCACGTTAGTCATTCACAGAGTCTGGGAATTTTCCACATTGTGACCCTCCCGTGGTTGGTTGAGCTGATTTCATGCCCCCACTGGTCACTCCCAGAAGCCTCTCAGGAGGCTGGCAGAAAGGCTGCCTGATCCATCAGGAAAATCTGGGATTGTGTGTGCCAGGATGTATCTGCAGTTTGTGTGCAGACAAGTGCTGTAGCAGGGGACACTGGAATAAAAAGTATTTGTCATCAGCACTTCCCAGGAGTCTGCAGGGCACAGCTCAGCCTTGGAGAAAAGGAAGGGCTGCAGCTTGATTTTCCTGCCTTTACCAGGGAATGATTCTGGCAGGACTGAGCTGGTGCTTCGGCCTCATACCTGCATTCCCTGCTTTCCTTCTCCAATAATGTCTAGCTGCCCATTAAAAATAATCCTACAAAATAAAGAGAAACATTTCAGTGAAATGCTTCTGTGCCAGGTCTTTAATAACACCAAATCCAGCTAATATCTACATACCTAATGTAGCTAAGCAGATTTTTTTGTATTAAATTTGGAACATTTGCAATCAAAAAGAAGACTTGGACAGTAATGTACTCCCTACTGTAACAACTAGGCAAAAATCAGGGTACTCATGTTCGGCTTTTCTCCCAACTGTATCTCCTGTTAATCCATGAACAGAACATGTGTTTGGTGTTTTATCTGCTGCCATGGAATATTAGAGAATTTTCAGACAGGAAAAGATTTCCTAGAACTAATCATGGGACTGTAAAACCTGCTCACTCTGGACAGGCAGAAATTAAGCAAGTTTCTGAATCTGCTCATAGTGATGAAGTGTCATATTTATGTAAAAGAAAATTCTCTAGTTCTGAAAATGTTTGCAATACTCAGATTAAACTTTTACATAATTAGAATTTGAAACCCTAGATGAGATGGCAAAGGGCTGCAGGGAAGATGTATACTGACTGTGGTGGATGTGTTTGGAAGTTTTCTTGTACAGTAAGACCTGGTGACGTTTTTATAGAAAAGGGCAAGTCAGAAATGTGGTTTTGTGCTTCATCTGGAGGTGTTACACGCGCTGATCTGCAAAGCACTTTTGTCAGGGCCTAACTTACTAATCTTTAATGATGAGACTGACTTGGGAAGATGAGATCACTTGCTCAAGTTCACAGCAGCTTTTGGAAAACTATAATTAGAGTCTGTCTGTGTGTCATTGCCAAGGCCAGCTCCCTCACTCTGGCAGTTATTCTGATTAAAAGCAACCCAAATAAAAATAAGAATTAAGAACAGCTTCAAAGCTCCAGAGGACACGTTATCAAACAGCTGCTGCTGGGGGAATTGGGGAAGAGCTGTAGCTGCGGGACGTGCAGCAGCTCCAGCCCTGCAATGTGCCCAGGGATGCAAATACAGCCTCCATCCATGCCTGCACACACGTGGGGAAAAATAAACACAGCCATTATTGAAATCACTTATAAACATGCAGTGATTTCATTGTCACACAGAGAAATACATTTTAAGCAGTGCCAGAAAAAAAGACTGCAAGGATCTCTCACACCACATAAAAACATGGGAAACATTGATTCTCTTTTTTAGGAAAATGTTGTTGGGCTCTTACAAAAATTGATTTTTTTCCCTCTTCCCCAGAATGAGGCACTTGCAACTTATTGCCTGTTCCCTTCCTTTCCACTAAAATAATTGTTTTTTCAGGCTTCATAGATACTTTGCTCTAATGCTTCAAATCTGGTGATTTACAGTGTAATACATTGTCATTATCTCTGACAGCCCCAACTGAACACAGCAAACCACTTTTTATGGAGTAGGTGTTAAGCCCTGATAACTCAAAGGAATGTTTTTCGTTTTCTCCATGCCCTTCTAGTTAACTCAGTATTTGTTTCCGTATCTTGCTTTCTTTGTTTGTTTGTTTGGTTTTTTTCCCCTGCTGTTTGCTATTTATTTTCCCATTTCAGTCAAATCCCCAAAGAGGAAGTCAAATCTAGATGTTAAGTAGGGATTTTTACCTGAGATTTTTCTTACCCTCCTTATAGCCTGTTACAGATCCCTCATGGATAAACCATTGGTCACACTTTGAGTTAAGTTTTGACACAGATTACCAAAGCATCAGAATTTTTAACTTTTCTGTCTAAATTTCAGAATTTAGTTAATTTTGATTTTGTTCCAGAGGGGAGTTTTTTAGTCCCGTTTTGTGCATCAGTATTTAAGATATTTGCTTGTTCCTTCCTTTTTGAAATCCAATTTCTTGCCGGTTCCTGTAGCCCATTTAGCAGTGCTGGCAGTGAGGTTAACGCTGTGCTGAATGGGCTGAAATCTCCCTTCAGTGCCCTGGCAATGAGCCAGTCCTGTGCAGAGACAGCTTCATTTAAACCATCTGATCACCATGGAAATAGCTCCTCTACGGGGACACTGAGCTACCAGACCATAAACCTGACATTCAGTTATCATTAATTTATATAAAACTCTGAAGTGCTGGAAGAATAACAGGAGTATTTGGGGTTCAAGGCAGTTGTTATTTTTAGTTACAATTCAGCAAGATTTCAATCAAGTTTGATCAGGTCTCTAAACACTTGGAAACTTGGAGAGTTTCGGAGTTCAGAAGTGTATTTGAATCGCCATGTAGATGGAATCATTCCTTTCCGTGATTTATAGTTATTTAAGGTGTATAGCTATGATTAGCTGCATTTGTCTTCCTGAAGATAACTTGGTGATATTTCTGTTTGGTATGTGGGGAGATCTTGACAACAAGCAAGAGGTTTATTCTGTGCTATGGTTTAGCTTTGTTCCTCTTGAATCAACCTCATAATAATTTTTCTATCAGTCCACTGATAGCCTTTCAGCTCACAGACCCCTGCGCATAGTCCCTTTCCGTGGAAGCTGTAGTGATTTTAAAAGCAAAAATGGTCAAAGATGCATCTGGAAATTCCCACTCAGTTCAGTGTGAGCCCTTGCAAGGTTTGATCCTTCTTCTTGGTCTCAGCATTTGAGCATTTTGTGGATTTTGTGCGTCTCGCCTCCAGTGCAGAGACTCAGAAAACACTTTCCTGTGCCTTGATTTTCTCCCAGTCCCAGGTTTCCATAGCAAAGGGAGCAGCTTTTACAGCTCCCAGGTGTTAATGAGCACAAGCCCCCAAACAGGGAGACACTTTCTGCTTGAGCAATTCACTGGGAACTCCTTTGCCAATGGAGCCCACTCCTGAGATAAATCGCTGCTTTTGGGGCTATTCCAGGAATAAATGCAGAGGGGGCTTTCTTTATGAGCTTTTCTTCGAATTATGTTGGCCAGTATTTGCTGCTATGACATTTCTCCTGTATTTTCTCATTTTCTACCTAATTAAACAATAAATCAACATGTATGGAGGCTGACCATATTAAAAACAGACACATGACAAGGGCTTTAAATTCATTGAGTCCCATGTGTTCTCACTGCGCAGCGGAAAAGATCTGAAAATATTTCTCTTCTGAATTCCAAAAGATAAATTGAAGACTGTCAATGTGACCATGAACTGAAAATAAAAGCTGTAAATATGACCTTAAATTTAATAACGTGAGAATGAAGGTGTCTTTCGTGGAAATAAAAATATAAACATTTTGTCAGCTGCAATGAAGTACAACTTCCATGTCAGCAGCAATGGCCCTTGAGGGTCCTGCTTTGAGTGGTTTGAGGTCCAGTCTCTAAGGACAGCAGGGCAGTTTCAGTTGTTCGTACTCCCTGTTGTGTTTTCTCCCTGAGAGAAGCTCTGTGTGGGCTCCCTGGAATCGCGGGACAGTGTTTGTGTAAGGGGTTTTTATGGCAGCTAAATATAGCGGCCTGAACAATCCCACCGCAGATACTCCTTGCTCACTGTTTGGAATAACGCGGTGATATCCAAAGTTATAACGGGATGCGAAGCTGTGTTGTGACTTTATGGCCACCAATGAGCAAGCAGCCTTTCAGCTTTCTAGGAAATCATGTTTCCATTTGCAAAACCAGAAACAGACTGAACCAAAATTTTGAAAGAGAACAGTAAATAGAGGTTAATACAAAGGGTCTGGGCTGTGAGGAGAATGAAAGCAATTCTGCCTTTTCACTCCCAGAATAATCAGACATGTCTGTGTGATGCACATACATTTGTAGAGATGAGCAGGGGGACGAAGAGCCAAAGAGACGCTGTGGTTACCTCAGAGAGGGAAAGCTTTCCAACTGCCTCTTCTATTTGTGAATGTTACTGAGCCTTTAATATTTATTTATGGATTGGAGTTATCAGCGTAATAATATTAAGTGACTTTTATTTCGCCAACAAATACCTTACAGATTATGTCCTATATTTCTCTTTTTAAGAGAGTATTATCGTCTTCTTTATGGACGTTTTTGATGTTTTTGTGAACAGTTAGTTTTTCTCCACTTGGAAGGAGTGGTGCTATCAATCACCATTATAAATGCTCTGATTTTTCTTGTGTTCTCAGTTCACAGAAAAAAAAAAAACCACCAAACCACCACAGGCCTCAGCTTTTCTCTTAGATCAAATATTAAAGCACACATCAGGCTGCAGTCACATCTCAACTTTTGAACTGCAGGTTTTATTATTTTGCTCTTTAGAAAGAGAAGCTGATTTCATAGAATTGATAGCAACAGTTGAGCGTGTCCTGACGTCCTTGGGGAGCCGTGGTGTGCTCAGACAGATGAGGAGTCAGCTGAGTTTATGAGAGCACAGCCACAGTCTGCCTTTGGAAATCTGTCTTTGTGCCACCAGCGTTTTTCAGATTCTATAGAAATGTCTTCGGGTGCTCAATATCCACTCCCAGAAATGGAAGCTGTAAACAGTTGGGGTTTTCAAACATTTTCTCAGCATTACTTCACTGTCGCTCAGTTTCAGTGTACCAGTGCTCCAGAATCTCAGTTTTATTGCAAATGAGAGCAGTGTCAGCTCTGCTCTGTGTGGATGGAGTCGTGTGTCCAGCAGAGAGCTGAATGAAATTACTCCTGGCTTAGGAATCCCTGGTTGTTAGAGCCTTAATGATAACAATTTTCTGTCCAGCATTTCCTTCCATTTACCTCTGATTCCTCTGAGCCATGCACCATAAAGGACCATCAGTACTGCCAGTATCAGACCTTCCTGCTGTCATTTCCCAAAAATTTTAATGAGAAGTTATCTAATTAGTAGTTTTGGTCATTATGTCTTGAATAATTAAAGTATGTAGAGAACAATTGACCTTTATATATTTGTAATATTTTTATATATGTGTGTGTATATGTATATATGCATACGTACTTCTCACATGTATATTCCTATATCTAATAACGTGTCTTATTTTATGTGGTGATTCTGCTTCTGTTTCCGTGAATATCAATAGGAATTTGCCATGACATTTTTTCCTAAAGTCTAAGTGATTAACTGCTGACTGAGAAAAAACTTCCCATCCCTGCGAAAGCTTTCATGTGTGACAACAAAGCATGGAATCCAAAACAACCAGCTGTGCTCTCACAGCCTGATAGGAGGGAAGCGGGTTTATACAGTCCTGTAAACAGTTCTGTTACTTCATTTGGGTTTATTCTTTCCCTGTTTATGAGTTGGTATATTTTGAACTAAAATTAGGTGACATTACCACGTGGAGAGCAATGCCATCTTTCTAATGTGTGTGTCTACAGTGGGAAGGAAAACCCAAATGTGCTGTGTGACGCAGTGCCAGGGTGCTGCGCTCAGGGTCAGATGTCAAGGTTTGTCTGAGTGCAGCTCGTTCGGGTAATAATCATGGAGCAGAATAATTAATACTCAAGTTTAATTCTTGTGGTTTAGACGTAAGACTCCTGATACACAGGCCCTGTAAACTGCAGTGCAAGCTGACCTGTTTTCTCATTTGCTTTTCTATGTAACTAAAGGGCTCTTTGGAAGATAAAGCTGCTCTGTAATACCTTTTTATTTTCCATAATCTGGCATTTTGCAAACCGTAACCTTTCTTTTAAAATCTTATAATGGAAATCCATAATACCACACTCACTGCACCATTCCAGCAATTACCATTTCAGGAACATGTATTTACAATATTCCTGAAGTCAAATGTCACAGCAGAACAACGTTTCATACCCTTGAGTGTTTGATCCTGTGCGTCCTGCTGTGTGTTCCTCAAAGAAATCCTCCCAGCAGGCACTGATTGATGCAGATGTGCGTTTCAAAACTCATCCTGTGCCTTTCGGAGGCGCTTTTGCCTTTGGGAGGATTCCGGACCTTGTCCCTCGCTGTCTCAGCCTGGACAGGGGAGCACCAGGGTGCTCCAAACTCCTTTGGGTCATGCTGTGCCGTGAGTTTTGGGGGTGCACCCATCAGAAAAGAGGGCACTGAGGAGGCTTGCTCCCTGAGATAAAACACAGGCAAGAAGGACCAAAGAAAGCTGGTGTTTGCAAATGAATATCTGCTGGGTGTGGGCAGCCCTGAGCTAGCCCTTCTTGCCACAATTTCTGAGCACGTATCGCAGTAAGTTGTTGTTTAATGTGAAATAGCCTCTCCTAAACTCTCTTGGAGAGCTCTTGCCAGTCCTGAAAAACCATCCTGCCTCCTCCAAAAAACTGCTCAGTACTTCAGCACCAGAGCTGGTTCTGCAAGCCAAATTTCTGTACCTTATTTTCTGTGCTAATGTAAGTCTTTGCTGCTTTCTCTTGAAGGCAATCAGTCCTGCAGAGCATGCTGAAATAGGTCTCCAGATGAATTCTTTCATAGCATGTTTGAGAATCACTGCGGCAGGCAAAAGCATTTGAAGAAAAACCACTCTTGAAATAGCTCAATTAAGAGCAGTAAAGAAATTGTGCTCACCTGTATAATAACCACAGTTCTTCAGAATGGATTATCCTTGTAAATCAGGCGACTGAGTAGTCACTTTTCTTTTTGTTGTTGTTTTTAATTTCCTATATTCCATGGCAAAAAAAAAAAATGTTCTCAGTGGCAGTGGCTGTAGCATTTTGGGGGTATGACAGGTGAGTAAACCAGGTAGGTGTGGATGGAGGGGATACTGCTGGCAAGGCACACAGGGCTGCTCAGCTTGGAGCATCCCAGTCCTCTACTGAGAACAGCCTTCCCTCAGGGAAATCAGCGTAGAATTTATCTGTGTTATGTTGTTTCACATAGATCTTGGAGGATCCCAGTCCTCACCTGAGAAACCACCTTCCCTCAGGGAAATCACCTTAGAATTTATCTGTGTTGTTGTTTCACTGAGATGTTGCTGGACATCCCGTGGCGTGGTTAAAAACCTTGCAGAGGGCAAACACACATTTTCCTGTCCGATCCTTTCTGTATGCAGTATTCACTGTGCAGTGCTTGTACAGTTCCTTTTGCTCTGTACCTCCCGGAGTGGTTTCTCATCCTTCTCTGTCTTCTCTTTGTAGGCATTTCCTGTTTAAGCATGGATCTGGGTCCTCAGCTATCTTCAGCGCAGCCAGTCAGAACTATCCCTTAACCTCCAACACTGTTTACTCTCCACCTCCCAGGCCTCTCCCTAGGAGCACCTTTTCCAGACCTGCCTTCACTTTTAACAAACCTTACAGGTGCTGCAACTGGAAGTGCACAGCTCTGAGTGCCACTGCCATCACCGTGACCCTGGCCCTGCTGCTGGCCTATGTCATTGGTAAGCCCCGACCTTTCCTCTGCTCCTTCCACCTGCTCTGCTCTGTGCTGCTGCTGCTGCCTTTGCACTGACACAAATCAGGTTTTACCCGCAGTATTTGCCATGGGTGCTCTTTGAATCCTGGCAGACAAAACACTGGGTTGGACAAAGGCTGAGCATGGAATTCTCATTAACTTTCTACTCTGTTGACCTTGATGCTGCCTAGCAGACAAAGAAATATTATTCAAGACTCCGTGTTTATACTAGCAGAGGACTCCTGCTGATTTTAATTGCTGTGATATTTTCTGGAAGGTTTGATTTTCGTACATTACAACATTGCTGCTCTTAAAGAATCATTGGGAAAGACTGGTAATGTTTAATTGTGTTTTGCCTTGCTACCCTTAGTTAATTTCTTCAGTCTCATCTCCGTTTAAAATCTTACATGACTTTCCTCCTAATGGTTATAGGAGTTATATATACATATATTGCTATACTGTCATTTGCTAGAATGACAACCAGCTCTAAAAATAATTTTATACCATGTTGTCCAAGATGGATTTTGTTATCCCTTTATTGAATTTCTGCTTTAAAAATGGGTTACTTAGTACCAACTTTGCCATTTTGTTAGCAAAATACATTGGACAGGTTTATCGGAGGAGCTGGGAAGGGCTTCCTCAGGTTTTGGGTTGGTTTTTTGGGGTTTTTTTGGAGGACAGGTGTACTGGAGGTGGCTTGAAGTCAGTGTGGTTCCAAGCATACACGGGAGAGCCATTCTTTGTGATTTCCTACGTAACATTTAGCCTGAACTTTAATTATTGCATTGGGTTTTCAAGCTGAATTGCAAATATTAAAGAACATTCTGTGTGTAGAATTTAAGAATGTGATTGTGGCTTCCGCAAAACCAGGGAAACCTAATTTGCTTTTGCTGTCTCGCCCACACCCTCAGACTTGTTTCAGATGGCAGTTCCCAGGTGGCAGGAGCCAGAGTATTCCTGATGCCCTGTAGCTTGAATGGGAATAATTCCAGGTTTGCCTGAAAGAGTGCAGTTCGTACTTGGTAAAACTTGACAGAGATACAAGTTCAGATACCTCTATACTGATAAATGGCCACTGATTTTCTATACTCTCTGAATAAACGTATCTGTAGTGAAAATTATTAACATTTCAATAATTCCTGGTTTCCCACTGAGGCTTTCTTCGGTCCCATAGAGACAAAATTTGGGTTATTGTCAGCAAGATGCTCATCAGGAGGGATTTTTTTTTTCCTGACATCCTCACCTAATGCATATGGGAAAGCAGATTTGAGCATTTCTGGTGCCTGATGATTTGAAAGCACCTGAGGATCCTGTAAGCTCCATTAATTGCAGATTTCCATAACAGCTGCTGAGCATATGCCCTGGCTTAGGGCTGGCTGCAGCATTCCTGCAGCCTCATCTGTTTGCGGCACATTTCATCCCACCCACACCATTTAGATTTTATCTGGATGAAGCACTGCCCCTTTCATCCCTGTTTAGGTTTCAGTCTGCCCCTGCAATTTCTGTGACTTTCCAGGGATATTCTGCTCTGTGTCAGCAGGCTGGGAAGGCTGGAAGCACTCCTGGTCACCAGTGACTCTCCTGTGGATGTGTCTGTTTGTCGTGTCTTGGCAGCACAGGGGTGGAGCGTGTTTCCTTTAGTTAGGCAGAAGCAGGTAAAATGGAGATGTCTCTGCATTTTATAAATTATTACTATTTCTATTAATGTTTTCTATGGAAAAAAAAATTTTGAACCAGGAGTTCTAATTCAGAAAAATTTTCAGGATGCAATTACTGGCTTTTGTTCTCCCCAGAAATGTTTGGGTTGCATTAGCTTCCCTGCAGACTCAGGTAGTATTAGTCAGCCTGTTCCAAGTGAATATTCCTTCTGCCCATCTCTGGTTGGTTAAATATTTAAATAAGTTTATGGTCTCTCCTTATGACTCAGGTAGCTCAGTTCTTTCCCTTTTGCTGGGTTTGATTCATAGCAGTAAACTGTTTCCAGAGTTCACTGGCTCTGTGGGCTTGCATATTTGCATATCTTTTCACATCAGAAATTTAAACGTGAATGTTTTAAAGGAGTAGTTGAATATAGAAATTCAGCCTGGGTGTAACACTCTGAGGCTGGAATTCACTCCCCCAAGTGTTTTCTCCTTGCTCACCGTGATTCTGGTCCCTCTCTCCATCAGGTTTTCTTCAAGGCAGAGGAAGTTGTGTCTGAGCGATCTCTGCAGACATGGGCCCACTTCTTAAAACAAAACTCGTTTTAGTTTCAGCACCAAACTTAAACCTGTGATCAGCTCAGCAGTTGTGACTGGAAAAATAAGGGAGACTTTTAAAAGGCAAAATCGTTTTCATCGTGTTATTATCTGGCACAGCCTGCATTGACTTTCCGTGAACCACAATTTCAGGCCAAATGAGTGTTGATCAGAATTTACCATCAGGCTTATTCTTCTCCTCGTCCAAGAACTTAAATGTTCTTTTTCAAGTGTTTTTCACTGCCTTTTAAAGCTTGAGCTCCACGTTACTTTTAAAAAGATGCCCAAATCTCAGCCTCAAGTGAGAACATCTCCAAAGTCTTGGAGACATGAGGCGCATTCCAGATGAAAATTTACAAGTGGCTCTTATATCTGTAATGAGCTGAGACCTGTGCCAGAGTCCTCTGAGCTGCGATTTCTTTTCAGTCTAAAGGTAAACTAGCAAAATGTTTTTGTTCTTTTATATTTTCAGCCTTTCCCTCTTATCAGTGAGACTCAATAGCAAGGCTTTTACATAAGAACATGTAATTCTTCTGTATTTTCTCTCCTTTGAACTGCTACTCAGTTAAAAAAAAAAACACCGTTTCTCCATTAATCCTCTTTTGGCCTATAATCACTGTGTTTACTATTTGGCCTTGCTGAAATAAATTTGACTATTTTATGGACAGTAAGGAAATTACAGAACACTGTTGGTGGTTGTGTAACAGCAGATTTATTGAAAATCTTTAGTTTATCAAGAAAAACACATATTTTCACTTCAACGGGAGTAATTTCTGTGAATAGGTTCTAAAGTCATAGCAGTTACTCCAAAAAACCCCTTATTTCATAAAGTGCATGTTTGGCCTTCAGACTGCTGGAGATGTAATTGTAAATGCCTTGAATTATTTTCTGTGGAAAAAGTCATCCGTACTTTTATTTTTCCTTTTCAGTTTTCCCCATGTGGATCCTGGGAATGGGGGGCAGGGATGTTGAATTTGTCCCCAGAGTGGGACACAGCGAGGTGACACTGGTGCCTCTGCAGCATGAGGGGCTGCAGCAGCTCCACCAGCAGCTCCTGCTCTGCCTCAGTCTTGCCAAAAAATTTAAGAGTAAATGAGGCAAATATAAGAGATAGAATAAGAAATACGGTATTTCTTTTGGTTTTTTTCCACACCACCTCATTTCCCTTAAGCCCAGTACAGTGGGTGCTCTGGCTGCTCATTTAGTAGGTTTTTTTTAGCCCATTAGTGAGCAGGATTTTTCTTCCATGATACTTTAAGGTTTTATCAGCTGATTTGGACTTGCAGATCACTGGTGCCATTGATCAAAGGTGCCACACTCCTGCTGTTCCTATTGATTTCAGCAGGTGATGCAAATGTTCGGTGCCTCTGAAAATGGCATCTCATGTTCTTGGATTTCGCCATCCCTGACTATGAAATGACTGTTCTATATACAAATGGATTCTCAGGTATGGATGTGGAGTCGTCCCTATCCCTCATGATACTCTCACTATTTATGAGCAGGCTCTGGAGGTGGGTGTTGGGTTTTAAATTACATTCACCAGGAGGGTAAGGAAATGAGATCCTCTGTGCTGCCTGGCACTGTGACCTGGCATTTCTCGCTGCATGTCCAAGGAGAGGAGTGATGCTTTCAGCACTGGCAAAGGCCAGGCCAGGTTTTAAGGACAGATGTATCTCATGCATGGATTTATAACTTTGGTTTAGACACCGTGTAACAGCAGCGGGAAAGGAATTATGCAGAGAGGGATCAAGGGGAAGATGAACTGCTGCACGCTGAAGGATATAACGGGCTGGGTAAAGAGTGCGGGGTGTTGGAGGGTTGTGAAAATGTTGTGATACAGATGAGCAGCCCTGAAATGCCGTTGGAGAGCTCTCACTGACACAGATACAGCAGCGTCTCTCAGCTGGGAGTTGTGGTGTCTGCTCTCCTGGATCCTGGCTCTTACTGAGGAGCTTGATATGCCACAAATACTATATTTATATAATATTTATATTACATATAAGTGTTCAGAGGAGAAGCATTTACTGTTGCCCAAGACAAGGTTTTGTTTGTTCCTAAATATAAAACATGGCTCGGCAATGAGAAATGAAACCAGCATCCCTCTAGGAGGATTGCAGGAGATGGGGCTATTTGTATTTTCAGGAATGAAAATATGTTAGGGATAAAGAGAGAACTTCTTGAGAAAGAGAAGAGTGCTGAGAGTTCAGATGGCTGTAACAAATACGTGGAGCAAGCCCTTATTTCATTAAATGCCTGAGAGGACCAAAACAATTTACCACTTTGATATGGATTTTTTAAAAAATATATTCTGAAGACCGAATCGAATACTAAAAGTCTCAAATTCTGAAATCTGTTTACAGCAGAACGGAATAGTATTTTATTTGTAAAATGAGCTTACAGAAGATCACCTCTCCTAAAGGTCAGGATCAGAACACTGATTGTGGCTCCTGTGTCCGGGTATTTTTCTCATTAATTAATTCACCTTAACTGGAACAGAGACACTGATGCATCTGTGGCTTCATGCCACAGTGAAATCCAGCTTTATAAGCAGAACCTGCTCGCAGTTACAGAAACAAACCGTTTTCTGGCACTCGGAGCAGGTGCAGGGAGGAGTCAGCTGCTGATGCACGTTCTGTACCAGCTCCTCTGAGCTCTGGGGATGACCTGCTGGGATCCTGTCAAACAGCAGAGGAGGCTGAACAGGAGCCTTCAGTGCAGGTCAGCAGTTTGGAGGGGCTCCACATCTGCGGGAATTGTTGTCCTTTGGAGTTGATCTCGCAGGTGGTCGGTCCCCACTGCACAGGACCCTGGGGCCAAGGCTCCGATTCACACTGTGCCAAACACCGGAGCTGACGAGCTGTGCTCCCACAGAAGGTGGATAAGAATAAATTCAATTAGATCACTGGCTTCCTAGCAGATGGCAGGCTCGTCCAGTTTGCAAAGCCAGCTCCGAAAAAGACTTGCTTGTAGCTTTGTGGGTATTTGTTGAGTGTGCGGCAGAACTGTGGGGGCTGAGGTGCTCAGTCTGGGACTGTCAGTTTGTTGTGTTTAAATGGTGGACAAAAGAAGTGACGTGGTCAGTTATTTCAGAGGCAAAGACCCGGGTTTGTGTTCTGAGCACAGCCCCACTGGTTTCACTTACAGCAGTGAAGTGAGGCAACAAAAACCTGCCTCTGAGTAGGGAAAATCCCTTAGGCAGCATAAAGTTACACTCATTTTTCATCTCTTTGCTGAGAGATTCCATGAAAGAAATTTATAGAAAGGTTAGATCATGTAGGCCTTTAATATTTCTTTTTCTCCAAGAGATCTGTTTTATACCTAATAATTATTTTTTTAGCTAAGAAGTATAATAATTCAGCTAAGAAAAGCTCTGTACTCTGACTGGGATCTTCTGTACTGGAGAGAGAGAGGTCATTTAAAATTACCCTGCACAGCTCCACTGTGTGGCCTGGCCAGGGCAGGGAGGCTGAGGAAGAAATTAGGTTCATTTTAGTCCTGTGGCATCCTCCAGTCTCCTCAAATACACTGACTACAGACTCCCCAAATTTACTTTCTGCCATAACATCCACAATGCATGTTAAAAAAAAAAAAAAAAAAAAAAAATCTGTGTCTACTTTTGTGTTAGAATTTTATCAGAAACTCTGAATTGAAAAGGGCTAGCTAACAAAATACAAATGAAATCTAGGTATGGTAGTATCCATCATGTAAGCCCTATCTCCCAACGTTATGGAAAGAGGGTCAAATTTTGCCTTCAGATCGATTTTGCCTCCAGATCACCTCAGTGAAAGCAATGTACAACTGATGGATTGCACGGAGTGCAGTAATAATGTAATTATTGACAGGGCATTGTCCTGGATGCTCAAGCTAGCCAAGAAAGAATATCTTTCCAGATGAGCGCAGTTCCTCCCAGCAGGGAAGATGTTGCATCAGGTGTCAGAGGAGAGCCGTGGTCAGGCCAGCCGATGGAAGCTGGGGCTGATGCTGCTGCTGGCTGACCTCAGCCCCTCCCAGCAGAAATGGGAATTCTGCCATCATGCCAGCTCACGATCTCCTTATCTCCATTTCCCTGCCAGTCCTGAAAGTGGAGCAGCTCGGCAGTGACCTCACACACCCCACCAGTACCTGCAGTGTTCCAGGGGCTGAAAAATACAGGGTGTGTGATTGCGGACATTCTGTGGGATGCCAGGTAGGCAGGGCCGGAGTGGCTTTTGCCTCTCCTGCAATGTGAGTGCAGTCGTCAGGCTTCAGAGGCTGCTCTGTGTGAGCCTGAGCTGCATCAGAGGAGGCATCCTCAGTGCTAATGGTGGCTGTCATGCAGCCAGCCCCCAAGGGTGCTGCAGGAGGCTGAACTCTAGGAGAGGGCAGAGACGTCCACCACAAAGTGAATCGCCCTCCTCTCACCCAGCCCAGTGCTGTCAGACACAGCGATGGCATCAGCTCCTGGTTGTTCTGTGCTCTGGGGTCTTACACCTGGGCGTTGCACTGGGGAAACACAGCTGAGAGCCTTGCAAATGGATTTGTGCTGTGGGACGTGACTTTGTGCCCACACTCGGGTTGCACGGCGTTTTCTGTGCCCCTTTGGTAAAAGCCAGAAATCCGCTTTTACCTTTTCTTGTAAAAGGCAGAAAAAAAAAAATCAAAGGGAGAATAACTCCAAAGAGAAGTTCTTTTGAGCTTTTTAATGAAATTCAGTACGTGCCTATTTATTTCAGAAGAGACTGGAGAGATTTGAAAGTTTTATGTAATCTTGTTTGGCGCGATCACTGTGTGTTTAAAACATGCCGTACCTCTGTTGGAGGAAGAAAGCTCTGTAGGACTTTTGTGTACACTAGGTAAAAGAGAAGTATCACAGAAAACGAGGAGGTGAGGGAGGGCTCTGTGTCTACTAAATAAACATCTGTCGTTCCCTGTAGTTAACCGCTGAAAAAGGCATCCCTAGGAATTGTCTGTGGTCTGCCCAGTCCCGGAGTGACACCTGGATCTGGAGGTAATTCCTCGGCAGCTGTAATTAACGGAAGGAAAAGCGGGATGATTTGAAGCTCGCAGGGTGGCTGGGTTTCTGCGGAGTTAGGAGTCGTTCACACCAGTTCAGTGGATGCTGTTTCCCAGCCCTGAGCTCTGAAAAAGGCATCCCTAGGAATTGTCTGTGGTCTGCCCAGTCCCGGAGTGACACCTGGATCTGGAGGTAATTCCTCGGCAGCTGTAATTAACGGAAGGAAAAGCGGGATGATTTGAAGCTCGCAGGGTGGCTGGGTTTCTGCGGGGTTAGGAGTCGTTCACACCAGTTCAGTGGATGCTGTTTCCCAGCCCTGAGCTCTGCTGGGCAGCCCTGGGCTGTGCCCGTGGCCCAGCACAGGCTGGTGCCCGTGTCGCCCCCCGGGATGAGACACCCGAGCTGGCAGAGCTGCTCTCTGCGGCACGGGGGCTGTTCCAGGAGGGAGCCGACTGTCAAACACACTTACAGGGAGGGCTGCAGCCTGCCAGCCTTTGGCACGGGCTGTACAAACAACAGCACTTCCCCGGGCTGAGGGGAGACAAGGCCAGGGCAGGGCTGTGCAGGGGATGGCGGCATGCACAGTGTGCAGTGTTGCACAGCCGTGCAGCAAGGGAGAGCTGCAGCGCTCCTGCAGCTTTGTCACCTGCAGCACGTGCAAATGCTGGCCTGGGAGATGAATAACAACAGTGGGAAGAGTGGGAGAAAGCAACTCTATTATAGCCAGGATTCCACCACCGCTAAAAGCCTATTATTGATGTGTGCAGTTGTGTTTTGCCTCTAGTGATCTGTTTCAAGTGTTTATAGAATTCTGTGCATTAGTATAAATGAAATGTGCATTCATTAGCTCTCAGTCTCATTGAACTGTGTTCCCTTTTGTTGTTAATAACTCTTTAAATAATAATAACGTGCAGAAGCTCAAGCCAGGAGCAAAGCACTTACTCTGGAGATGTCAAGGCTGCTTTTTGTTGTGCCTGGCAGTGATCTGTCCCACGCTAAGAATCTCAAACTCAGGCCTTAACTCCGTGTGATGTGACTGCAGGACCCTGTTCAAAGTATTGTCACGGTCCCTTGGTGATTTCAAGACCACAGAATACGGAGCAATCCAGGCTTGAGATCTCACACTGACACCAGAGAGCTTAAAAGTTCACTTCTGATCCCTCCTCTGGGGGTGGGTCTGTGCTGCCCAGTCTCCAGAGCCCAGATGTGAGGGTGGGTCGGTGCTTTGAGATGCAGTAGATCTCTCACACTCACTGTCACCTCACTAGCTCAGTGGTAATGCTCTCATTTGCTTGATTTGCATCATGGATCTGTAGCTGGGTGACCCTGGGGTGCACAGATCTGGAATTAATGACTGGAGATTGGCAGCTTTGCATTCTTGTGGTGGTTCTCCCAAGCCCTGACAGGAATCCACACAAGGCTTGGGATTTCACTGAATTTTTAAATTTGACTTTTCAGCATGCAAGGGAGGCCTGTGACCAAACACAGGGGAGATGGACTCCAAGGTTCCTGCACGTTTTGAGATATTTTCCTTGAAGGATGTACAAGTGCAGAATAAAACCATGTACTTTCCTAACGCAAGGCCCTTTCTAGATCACACTGACCTCTCCTGGGAGTCTCTGGGGTTCCTGCATGGTTCAAGAAGAGCAAATAGATTGCATTTCAGGCTCCCACTGTGGGCAGAGCCTGCTCAGTGCAGATTGCTGCGTGTGGCTCGAGAGCTGCTGCTGGGGCTCTGCTCCTTATGTGACGATTTCAGCTCCTCAGTGGGGCTCAGCCTCAAACTCCAGATTCTAGTGGGGCATCAGTGCTCCCTGCTGAGTCACTTCCATGCTGAGGCAACCTTTCCTTGGAATAATTTGCCCTTCTCAGTCAGACCTGGGTAATGGTCTGGACCAACTGCAGGACTGTCAGGTTACACTAAAATAAAACCCTCTGTTGCTGTCTTCATCCAACCATCCTTCAAGGCCTCAGACCAGAAACAAAGAAGGGAAAGCAGAAAACACGGAAGGCTGTGCAGGCGGAGTGGAGCAGGCAGCCCCTGTGTATGGCAGTAAAGATGGTTTATAACTCCTTAAAAGGATTATTTGGTAGTTTTCCTTGTACATTCATCAATAGCAGCTGTATTTCTGTTAATTTGTGTTGTGAAATAATTGCATGTATTTTAGATGTAGAGCCAGCTTTTGATCTGCAGTGCAATTCCAGATGAAGTCTGGAGTCAATGTTTTTGCTGATGTTTAACCTCAATAAAAGGGCTTTAGAGTGCAGTGGGCACAGTCTCACTTCAGACTGGGTTGGAAAGGGGAGAAGTTTCAGTTGGTGTCACTGTCTTTGTCAACAAATTCTGAGATCTTTGACTGTCAAAACTGAGGGACAGCACTGACAGAGCATTAGAATCTGGCTCACAATATTGAATTTATTCAACTGTTATCCCTTTAGTTGCAAATAATTCCATTAATTGCTGCAGAAATTCTTCACCCTGACCTGGCTGAGCTCCAGAAGAAAGTGTGGAAACTAATTAAACATTGGGTTTTAAGGTAAAGTGGTAAATTGCTCGTTAGCCGCCTTGAAACTCTGATTTATTACTAACAGGATAAAGTAGCACTTGACTTTGCAGAAAGTGGGTCATGGCATTCTTTCACAGTCTCACTGAAGGTGCTGTAGTTGAGACATCGATTAATTGGTTTTCATTTTTTTGCAGCAGTACACTTGTTTGGTTTAACCTGGCAGCTACAGCCCGTGGAAGGGCAGCTCTATGAAAATGGAGTTAGCAAAGGAAATAAAGGAGCAGAATCCACGGACACTACTTACTCACCAATCGGAGGGAAAGCTTCGGATAAAACAGAAAAAAAAGGTACGTGGAGCTGAGAAACCATCTCGAAGTGATGGAAAGGAGCGCTTGGAAGCAGGCAGCTCCTTTCCTGCAGCAGGATACCACGGAAAGGTGATGCTCTGCCTGTAAACCTGAAGCCTCTGTTGTAATTTCACAGGGATAAACAGCTGCTGTCAGGTACTGTGCCCTCACATTTTCCCAGCTCAGTGCAGCAGCACAGGATGCTTTTCCAGACTTTGCAGGCATGTGTTTTAAACTAATCTTTTAGTGACAATCCGCTTTCTAAACCAGCAAGTCAGATTTCTTCAAGAAGTCTGACTGACTTCTGACCCACAGCTATGAGTTAACATTTTAATATGTAGTGATGTGATTAAAAAGCCAGCCATCCTATTGATGCTGGCATTTACCGGGGGAGTACAAGGAAATTGATTGTTTCAGGATCAGTAATAATAAGCATATGGGTATATTTTTGTGGAGGTAATTGGCACCACGCTGTTCAGAGTTTTTCTTTCTTGAAGCCAAGAGAAACCTGTGATTAGGAATCTATCTCCTGTTTTAGACTTATGAGGAAACTGTGCTTAGAAAGCATAGGAGGGAATTAATACCCTAGTTGGCAAGATTGGGAGCTGTACAAGGAATTGAATATAGATAATTAAACGATACTTTGTCATAAAAAAAATATTTTACAACAGAGCAGAATTTTATTGCAGCACTGTAATTTTAAAAGCTTATTTTGGACTTCTTCAAGAAAGAGCAAGGAAGTCCACGAGGATAGTCCGTGAGGAGTGTGTCTTCAGGTGCCTTTTTTGCACAGCCAAATACCTGCTCAGTTCAACTAAACCCAGAAACAAAGCTAAACTCTTTTTCTCTCTTTCTGTAAAGCTCAGTGAATATGAAAAGACACATTTCAGAGGTGACTCGGCATTTCCATGCTCTGTGCTTGTCTGAAAAATTACCATTTGAAAGGCAGAGGCTCCGACTGCATCCCACCCGCAGGGGTGGGTGCTGTGTGTATTTTCCTGGTAGCATTGTGGACAGCAGCCTGCACTTCTTTCCCCAGGGAGGAGATATTTGTACATCTAAGTGCATCTGGGGGGTTTTTAAGCTTTAATTAAATTGCTGCTAAAGCAAAGGTATTTTCAGCCAAGTGTGGAAAATCTCCCGAGGTACGTCACAGCGCTGATGTGATATTCAGCACAGTTTGATAATATCAGTTAGTGAGAATTCACCCACACTGAAGACACAACACTCTTCTTTTTCAATGAGGAAACAGACCCTCTCACCACAAAATACAAGTTTAAGGACCTTGAACACTGACCAATGATGCCTTAAACTCCAAAAATGATACTGTAGCCTTGACTTTTTACTTAGTGCTCTCCTGGCTTGTAATTGACTCATATTAATTACCGTGTGTCAATATCATCGAAAAGTACCATAGTGTTTTACTTAACCCAGGGTAATTGCTTGCAAAGAATCATTAAGATTTAGTATCTCCAGAGTATTGGAAATAGGGGAAAAGGTTTTTCAAATTTACATCAGCCAAGTAGGATGTTCTATGGCTTGGGGTGGAAAGGGATCCACTTTCATTGTACAACAGAGAAAGTGGAATTCTCTTTTCAAAACTCAATATTCAAGATTTTTTTTTCCCATGAAGCAAATTGGGCAGAAGTAGTCACACCTTGAACATTGTTCAAGTAGCGATTTGGAAATATTTTAATTCATAAACTAAGGACGTGGCATATTTTTGGGCACTAGATTACAAGTTCCTGCTCTAAAAATAGATGTATTTACGTGGTGAGGTATTATGAGTTAGCCCCTCGTTCTTGCTGTGGGTTTGGTGACACAAAGCAGCTGTAAAGCTGGAAGATCTGGTACCCTGAGAATCGCTCCTGCCTTGTAAATTAAATCTCTATTCATTAAGAATGCTAAGTACTTCCTAGGCTGGTTAAAGCCCATGTGAGGTCCCGCTGAGGGTCTTTGTCATTAACACACTCAGGCAAAAGCTGGGCCTGGCTTTGCTGCTGCTGTTTTCACTTCCAGGGGTGGTTTATAAAATTCCACTACATGATGTTGGATTAGATAATTTATTAAATGCTTTTATTGTAAAAGATGAGGCTCCAGTCACTTTGCTCCTCGTTATTTCTCATTGTGGTTCTGGGATGAAACGGAGCATAAATGGATATGGCTGCTGGATTCCTTCTCTTGATTCATCCCCTAATGCTACACACTGTCCTGTTTTCACTCCAGGTCAGAGTTTGGAAATGCCAGTATTGAGTTTTCCCGACCTTTCAGTGGAATTAGCTCAACTGTTAGCAGGCTTGGGGCTGTGATGTGCAGCATGTCACAGTGCTGATCACAGACAGGCAGCAGAACACGTAAAGATGGTGATACGAGCCAGCAGAGCAAGCCAGCTCCAATCTGGTTTGGCCAAGTGTCCCTTGTTCGTCCCGTTTCCCTTTCTGTTTCAGTGCTCTCACACCCACGTGTGAGGTTACGTATTGTAGATGTCTGCAAATTTACTGTTTGGCATTCTGAAATTGTGCCAGTTCTGTCTTCAGAGTGCCTCTCCCCGTCCTCATGCCCCTGTTACACTTCCATGAAGAAAGACCAAGCCAGAGCAGATGTTCTTTATTTCTCCAGGACTAGATTAACACCACCAGAACAGAACCATTAGGAACGGTGATTAATAGCAATCCAGGCTTTGCACAGGGGCTCTGAGCTACCAGGTTTGATGGATTTTCTGTCCTCACTGGGGTCCGTTTGGGTGGCTGCTGCAGTGCCCCTTCAGCAGCAGAATGAAGTGTGTGCCAGAGGAAGGATTTCCCTCCATCCTCGCTCTGTATTCACAGTGAATGTGTTCTGTTTGCAGAGCTGATGGGCAAAGACCGTGGTTTACACAGCAGCACTTCCACCTTTTCATAATCAGTAAAGTGTTACTAGATTTCCAGCAAAAACCATGAGGAAAATACCCCGTGACACCTGTTGTGGGGAATGTTGCTCGTGTTTGTTTGTGCTTTCCAACTTGTTGAATAAAAAATGCTCTTGTCAGTGTTAGAAGTTGATTTTTGAATATTCCAACCTGTCCAAGGCACGTTTATACCTTGTAAGGAGGTTTATACCTTGTAACCTTCTCTCTTCGCCCCCTGTAAATACTCAAGTTGAGTGTTTGTTTGTTTGGTTTTTTTTTGTGGAAAACCAGTGTTCCAGAAGGGCCGGGCCATAGACACGGGGGAGGTGGAGATTGGAGCCCAGGTGATGCAAACCATCCCACCTGGGTTGTTCTGGCGCTTCCAAATCACCATACACCACCCCGTGTACCTGAAATTCAACATTTCACTGGCAAAGGACTCTCTGCTGGGCATTTATGGCAGAAGGAACATCCCACCCACTCACACTCAGGTAATTGGAAATGATCCTGATTCTATCACATTTACTTTTATATATATAATATATATGCCACATTTCTGACCTACAGTAATGCTTTTTATACAGAAGCTGAAGCTAAATTGACTAGGTTATGCAATTGCTGTCCACGCTGTGAATGCTTAGGCAATTCCTCTGAAGATTTCAGCTGTTTATTCATGTTTAGAGGAGACATGCAGAATAGATTCATGAATATTTGCCAGGCGGTTAATCTTTGCTCATTACTATTTCAGTTTGATTTTGTAAAGCTGATGGATGGAAAGCAGTTAATTAAACAGGAACCAAAAAGCTCCGAGGAGCCTCAGCAAGCCCCCAGGAACCTGATCTTGACTTCCCTGCAAGAGACAGGTTTCATTGAGTACATGGACCAGGGAGCCTGGCACATGGCATTCTACAACGATGGAAAGAAAGTAGAGCAAGTGTTTGTACTGACTACAGCTATTGGTAAGAGCAATCACAATCTCGTTGTCACTCTGATTATTACATTGCAAAGATTGTGCTTGATGTGTTCCAGCTCCTCTTAAGTATTCTCTGAAACGTGTTTTATTTCAGCTTGGTTTAATTAACCTCAGTGGAGCAACATGGAGTTTAAGCCAATATTAGACAAACAGCAACATTTGGATATGGATGTTCTCAGATAAATTAAGTGTGAAGTTTTCATGTGTTAAGATTTTTATATGATGGTTTAAATGCTTGAATGATTTCTGCTGTTATCTTTTTCCAAGTAAAAGAGATTATATCTGCCCTCTCTCCTTACGTGGGCCATAAATCCTACAGAAATTATCCAGGCTTTAAGTGTGTTATTTCCAGTGTTTGAGTCCATTGAAAGTTGGAAAATCTTTTGTGGATTTGTTTGCGAGTGTTGCCTGATGGATGGGTGCTGTTGTTTTATGCAGTTATTCAAATGCACTGGGTTTTTTGGAATCCAGAGGACAAATGAAAACACAAACGCAAAGACAGGAGGGAATGCCCTGGTGGCGCGAGAGATTCCTCCTGCCTTTCTAACACCTCTGGGTGGGCACGTGGTCGCAGATGTGTGCGTTGGGAGTGAGCGGTGCTCACACACAGGGCTGTTCTGGAATTTCAGTTGAGGGAAATGTTGTATTTGTGACAGTCTGGGTTTGCTGCGGGACTTGAACCACTGCACCCTTTAGTTAACCTGCTCTGCCATATGTTTAGCAAGATGTCTTTACTAGTAATGGCCCTGCCATCTGCTCTTCAGGGCAAGTGGATGCTATTTTTGCTTTGTGGTGAACACCTCGCAGAGCAGGGCAGGATGACTCAAATATCAGGATCCTGAAGGACTTGCATAAAAGGAAAAAATCGGGAATTGAGGTAGAGTTGTAAGGACTGGTTCTGGTGAAAAATTTCATACTTGCTCTCTTCAAATAAGTTGAACTTCTGCAAGAAAACGACATTCCATAATTCGATTCCGTCTGAGGAAATAAGATTCAAGCAATTTATGAAGCATCTTTGCAGATACTCTACAAAGACCATGAAACCTGGCCAAACTCCAGCCCAACCCAGGATCCAAATTCCTGATCCCTTGTTTATTTTTACTGTAAGACAGCAGGGTTTATACAGGAGGGTTTAGATAGTATTTCATTTAGTAGTTTCTACTAAATTATTTATTTAGGAACTTCTACTTCCCCCCTTCCCTTCCACCCCCCTACAAAAAAAATTAAATTAATTTCCAGAGTTTAATTCATGTTCCATGTGATAAAAAAGTTGCTCTCCCTCCCTTTGGGGGCCAATAAGCAGAAGAGGGAAGTGTGTGAGCCCCAGGGCAGGCAGGAATCCTTGGACTTCATCTTTGGAATGGCTGCAAAAAGATATTTTTGGGGCAAAGTCTGTTCACTCTGCTGGAAGAATCTGCTGCTGGTGCATCTGAAAATACTGCCAGCTCCTGTGTTTTCATAACCTGTGTGTCTTCTTCTCCTGGTTTTCTGTGCATCATAACTTGATTGTTTCTTTGGGGCTTTCCACAAAAAAATAAAAATTAAGCAAAAGAATTTAAAAAAAAAAAAAAAACAAACCCTTGAGGCACTCTTCTTGTTTACCCAGACTGGTCTAGAGTCATATTTGACGTCTCTGCCAGCAAAGGAATCAGCCGGAAACCCTGAGAGCAGAGCAAGAGCTTGGCTGCATCTCTGCCAAATGCTCCTTTGATCAATTAAGATCGAACTACACTTCTATAGGATCTGGGGTTTCTTATTTTTCCTCAATCATTTTGTGAGGGAGGTGTCACGTTTCCCGTTTTCCTGTAGCCAGAGGTATTTCCCCGTCTGTGAGTGGCCGTGGACAGTCCCAGTTCCCCGTCCCCACCCAGCACTGCATGGGCTGCAGAGCCCTGGGGCTGCTGACACCCCCCTGCTCCACACAGCATCATCTGAGCCCGAATTTACCTCATATTCTTTGTGGAAAATCCGTGTAAAGCACTGAATCCACTGCATTCCTCTAGGAAATCCGTGTGTAAATTGGAAGCAGCTAATCCAGGTACAGATAGGAGCCTGTCCTCAGATGTGTGAGGTTAAGTGGCTTAATATCCAAAGCTCTGTGATAAAACATGGGCGAGTTTTAGATCACAACTGAAGGTGGGGTTTTTTTTCCCTTCGAGTCTAGTTCTTAGTTCTTTATCACGTCGAATTTCATCACTGTACAAAAGATTATTTTTTTGTTTATCTGATTGTATAGGAGTGGAAATCCTGCCCTTCTCTGAGGGATTCAATTCACGTGGTTCAAATGAACTCTGTAGAAGGCAATTTACTCTATAAACAGGTTTCAAACAAATTACTTCAGCAAGAAAAGAAAGTGTTTAAGGTGGACATTTTTTTCAGCAAATACTCAGGTTCCTGCAGTGCTTTTAATGGCGGTAAATTTTACATGAACACTTACTTTAAAAGCTTTTTGGTGTAATATAAATGATGCACCTGTTATCTCAAAGCTGTCAAGAAAAAATCTAATAAATATTTGTAAGCTGCTTGAACAGGGATTTTGTTTTATGCTCCCTATGAATGAAAATGGGCTTTTTACCGCTGCTGTATGTTGAGATGTGTCCTGCAGAGTGAGGTGAGGATGCCACTCATTTTGAATTCAACCAATTTATGTTTTTCTTTGTGCACAATTGCCTGGATAAACAGAAATCCTGGATGACTGCTCTACTAATTGCAATGGGAATGGAGAATGCATCTCAGGCCACTGCCACTGCTTCCCAGGATTCCTTGGTCCTGATTGTGCAAAAGGTAATCTCCTATTAACTGACCCACGGTGCATGACAGGGATCCTGGTTATGCTGTGTGACTGCTGGGCTTGCAAAGATTCAAAGTGATTAAAGGAGATTAAATTCCCTTTTCCAGACAGATGGCAGATACACTCCGGGCACACATGTGGAAAGTTTCTTTAACTTGGGTTAACACGGAGCAAGCACTTCTCCCTCCCTGACTTTCAAATTTAATGGGTTCCTCCTTCCACCTTTGCATCCTGTCTGTAATTATAAAACACATTTTTAATAGATGGGTTAGCGTAGCATAATGTCTCCTGTTACTTAAAAGCGACAAACAGTTTCACTTTGGAGAAGACATAAGTAAATCAAATGCTTCTGGGGTCTTAACTTGAATAAGGTGTAGATAAGAAACCTAAAGCAGCTTAGAGATGGTTTTCCAGCATTAAGGCAGAAAGACCACATTAAGTGAGCTTACTTCTGTTTCAGGTGTTTCTGTCAGCATTATCCATCATCCGTGAGAACGGATAATGTGATAATAATTCTGCATGTGATGTCCAGAAGTTCTCACGATTTCCCAATGTCTCCTCAAATGTAGGGTTTGGTTTTTTGAGACTCAGTTGGCTCGGAAATTGATACTGGATGGTAAAAGTAAGCTTTCACATTGCTGGCTTACATACAGATCCGTGATGGCTACAATTTCAATGATGTCTTCTTAGGAGAAAAAAGAAAAAGGCAGGATCTTGTTTCAGTTCACAGGAAAGAAATAATAATCTTGCTGAAATCAGGCTTCCCTGCAAGTTTTCCACAGAGGCCAATCAAGGGGAGAGTTGTTTTTATCTCCTGTGATGTCCCATTTGTGGTCAAAATTAAGGTAAATGAGGAGACAGGGCCATTGTACTACTGCTGCACCACCTCGCTCAAGGATTTCAGTCTGTTACAACCCTTGAAGCAGACGAAGAATGGAGGAGCTGGAGTGGGAAAGCAATTTTACAGAAGGATAAATGCAATAACCGTTAATCTATGGAAGGATGTAAATACACTAAACAGGTCGGTCTGCCCCGTTCAGATTCGTGCCCGGTGCTGTGCAGCGGGAATGGAGAATACGAGAAGGGTCACTGCGTGTGTCGGGGCGGCTGGAAGGGAGCAGAGTGTGACGTGCCAGAGGAGCAGTGCCTTGACCCCACCTGCTTCGGCCACGGCACCTGCATCATGGGCGTCTGCATCTGCGTGCCGGGCTACAAGGGAGACATCTGTGAGGAAGGTGGGTCAGCTTGCCTTCTCTGCA
The DNA here is from genome assembly GCF_029207755.1 of Chamaea fasciata. Taxonomy (NCBI): domain Eukaryota; kingdom Metazoa; phylum Chordata; class Aves; order Passeriformes; family Sylviidae; genus Chamaea; species Chamaea fasciata. Next base: position 8,851,069 of record NW_027094107.1, read on the forward strand.
CCCTGGGGGGTTGGCTTTTGGCTTTAATTTCTGCCTGGTTTAAGTAGTTAAAAGCTCACAGAGGTGCGATCACCTTTCTTTGATGCCGTACTGTTTTCCTCAAAACTACCTTTGCTGTCTCACAGAAAGTAACGTTAAGATGGAAGATTTTCAAAGGTAAAGGTATTCAGGTCTTGGTGACAGTTCGCAAATGTTCACATTTTCACTTGAGAAGACAAAATTATTTCTTTTTATTTGGCCGAAAGCTCAGGGTAAGGCAGCCAGGAGATCATTTAAACAAAACATGGTGTGGTAGCTCTCCAAAGCAATCAGACCGCTGTAATCAGCTTTTCCCTTTTTCTTTCTGTTACATCTTAGGTTCTTCTGACAATACAAAGCCAAAAGGGCAGCAAACAGGTTACTTTACCGGAGCATATTGTTTAATTCTGTTTTCACATGTCATTTTTAGTGGGAGCCTTTGTTCACAGTGCTAAACTGGCGTCCTTTAAAGCCTGGTTTAACAAAAAGAGGGAAATTCTGAGAGAAGCAGCGACTGTATTTTTGCTGGTTGTGGTGCTGATGTCTCTCTGCCCTCATCTATAAACAGAAGCAGTTGTTTCCCTCAGCATGGCTGAGATAGCTCATCAGCTTTGACTTCCTTCCCTTGTGCATAGCCCCAGAAAGCAGAGCTCTTCCTTCCCTGATTTGATGATTTTTCACCAGTCCCCTTAGCCTGGAGCTACTGACAGCAGACTTTGTGCTTCCTGCTATCAAGATTTTCCGTGATTCTTTGGAGTAGCGCACACAGGAGGCTTTTTATGTTGCTTGAATTCTCTAGTCAGAAAAATGTCCAGGATGGATTTGATAGATTTGACATACCTGGAATGGTTTCTAAAGGGAGGATCAAGAGAATGCTTCTGACAAAGTCAGTTGCTGGTAGTTTGAGAAACCAAGAAAACCCAAATGGGAAAAAGCAAGTGCTGCACAGCTTTCCTCAGTGAGGCCATGATGCTGAACAAGCCTGTAGATGGGGAGAGGCTGAGTGCTGTTTTTAGCTCCTTTGTTTCTTGCCATAATGAGATCCTGCAAAATGATTGGGGGAAAAAATGACATTAATAAAATGACATAGATGTACTCGGCTATCTAAACCGAGAGTGGGAAAACATTCGATTTTTATAGTGAGAAACTTATTTTAATTTTTTTTTAAAAAAAGATGAAATTATGTAGAAATAGAGAAATGTGGTGGAGGGAACAAACCTGTGTAACCAAGCACAGTGGGTTTTCATTGGAACAGTGTGTCCTTGACATGGCTGCTCAGTTTGCATTGTAAAACATAATTTGTGTAGTAGTTAGGGAATTCTGTCAGGAATTAAGATTATTTCATTGTACGTATTTTTGTTTAATAATTGTATTCTTTAATACTTATTTATTTATTTAATATTATTTAATATTTATTTAATAATTGTGTTTTATTTCTATAAAACCAACCGGATTTGGTTTTATAGCGGTGCTGTTAACAGACATAGCAACAGATGTGGTGTCCTGGGAGCACCAGTGACTGCATGAATTCATTGCTAGGGGGGGTCCCTTGAATTTGTCCTCCCAGATTATCATTCCTAAAATGGAGTCACTCTATTAATTTTAAAATATCAGCAAAATAAAGAGCTGTCTCAGGATAAGAGGGAATTGCTGTGTATTTTTGTCCTACGCTTAGCAAGATGTGCATTGTCCAGAAACACTGATTCCCTCTCTCAGAATTGCACTGTGCTGTGCACAAGCCTGGGAGGCTGAAAAAGATACAAAAATAAATCCTGAAATAAGATGTCGAATTGGTGGCAAAGCAGTTCAAAAGATAAAGCTTTGCTTCTTTATTTTTAGGTTGAAAGGTCCTACAAACTGGAGGGCATTAATTCCTGTGCCTGAAATATTTAGCCTTCCCTTCCCGAAGCAGAAAACATCTCTTCATTCCCACAGCACAGGCTGCTGTTTGTTAAGTTCACAGTTTAGTTATTAACACACACACTGTGCTGATACTTGAGAAACACGCAGCAGAACTTCCACAGCGTCTCTTTAACATCATAATAGATTGTTAAACCCACGGATGGGCTGCTGGCTCCCTGTTTCCCATGCTCACCCCACAGATCCTTCCGTCCTCCTGCAGCCTCCAGGGAAGGCTGGCTGCTTCTGCTTAAATCCTGTCCTGTTAAAGCAGTGCGAGAATATGCTGCTCATACAGCCCTAACCAGCTGATTTAAATTCCTCTGCTGAGCTCCTGAATTTTTCACAAGCAATAGTTTAATCCAAATTGAGAACAAATTTCGTTCTTTGTTTGCAAATTGTTCATCAGTACGTTATGACTTTTATGAAGCTGTTCATTACCTGCAATTGCCCGGCACATATTTTTTATGTGTATGGGATTTTTATTTTTTTACAGCAAGCATTGAGTCAGAGATTCACTGCTCAATCTTAGTGGACAACCTTTTTTTTTTTTTTTGTAGCAGATTTTCAGCTTTAGAGAGAACTTTTCACAGGAAGGTGGAAGAGTAAATCATTCTTTTCCCAGATGCAGACAAGACACAGAGCACAAACGCCCAAATGGAAATACAAAGCACAATTACAGAAGTAACAATTAATTGCTCCAGCTGTTTCCCAGCCCTTCTACTGAAGCACAGCCTTAGACCGAGAGATCCGTCCTGGGAATCTGTGTTTTAAAAATAAGACAATCCATGACAAGAGATTGATTTGACCTCTCACAATCTTCGTGCTTGCTTTTTGCTTTGTTTTCGTCTTACCCTTTTGCACAGAATTCAGGAGCCTGTTTTTCCCTTGTGTTTGCTAACGTTGTTTCAGTCGGGTATTTGCCCAAAAAACGCATGAAATGAACCTGAATCCCTGCTGTATTTCCCAGGTAAGCGACAGCAGAGGTGTGGGTTCTGTGCCCTGAGCTGTGTGTTCTGCCTTGCAGAGGACTGCCTGGACCCCACGTGCTCCGGCCACGGCGTGTGCGTGCAGGGGGAATGTCACTGCTCCCCGGGCTGGGGAGGGCTGGGCTGTGACACTGCCCTGCCCCTGTGCCAGGAGCAGTGCTCAGGACACGGCTCCTTCCTGCTGGACACGGGGCTCTGCAGCTGTGAGCCGCACTGGACGGGACCTGACTGCTCCACAGGTAGGATGGACACTCAGCTGCACCTGCACTGCCCAATGCCAAAGGTTCCAGAGTGGTTTTGAGTGGATTGTTCCAGGTACATCCCCAGTATTGCCCAGCCTGGAGAGGGATGAGCCTCCTCTGTGATCCCTTCCCCTTCCTGCCCTTCTCGAGCTCCTCAGATGATAAAAACTAACATTTTAACGTGGCAGGGTGTCGTTGTAGGACACGAAAGAAAGATGAGAGACTCCAAATATTTCAGAGGGCAAAGAACATAGAAAAAAGGGATTTATTGTCTAATTCTCACTACCTTTTCTAAGGTGTTCCCATACAGACTCACCATGGCTGGTGAACAGGAACGACACCTCTCTGATCCCAGGGTTAAACCAGAGAAACAGCAAAACGCCACCTGGAGAAAGATCGTTTTGGGAAAGGAGAGTTGTTGGCCAGGATGGTTTTGAGGAGAAGCTTTCTTGGGAAATTCTTCCTTGGGAAAAAGTCGGCAGGTGCCAGCAGGCTGAAATCTCTCAGACCCAGAGATATCAGGCCCACAGCAGGGTGGGGATAGACAAGAATTGGTATGGGAGGAAGAAGAGAGATGAAGGGTGACTGTGACCTGTGCATATCCTTAGGAATTGCCAATGTTTGGAGACCCAGCCTGAGCTCTGGAATCACTCATGGATTTTTTGAGGCTGGAAAGGACCATGTTGTTCACGTTGTTTGATTTTCTGTAGAACATTACCAAAAAATAACAATCATCCTTCAGGTTTTGCTTGGCGCTCGTGGTTTCTGTTTGGATTTTTGAAAGTGAAGCTTCACACAGAGACTGAAAATGAAGGGTAGTCTTCCATTTCCTAGATAAATTGTTGTTTCAATTATGTCTGGGCCTCTCTGCTAAAACCCTGCTCCTTCCATTCCTGGTTTGAATGGGGGCAAAGTCTTGCAATCATGTTTCTTTCTGTGAGGTGAAAGGTTGGCAAATTATTTGAAGTCCTTTCCAGTGTCCAGCCTGATCTCTGCTCTGACCTGTGGACTGGCACAACCCAATATCACTGCAGCACCTCCAGATACTCCTTCTGTTTCCAAAGTTATTGCTGGACAATTGCCATCCCTTCAGGGCCAGAAAATCCTCTTGCAGGACTCCAAAGCAGCTGTCAGGATATGTTTTCATTGTGTTTAAATTGGTTCTCAATAAAAGCAGCTCAATATGGTTTGAAAGTTGTTCAGCCACTCAGTATTGCTAATCCTATACTACTCGTAGGACGCAGCTCAGGCTGGCTTTTGTTCAGCTCTGTTCAGATCCATCCTTTCAATATCCTTAGCTGGATATCTGTTTCAGCTATATTTGGCCTCTTTCTACCCTACAATATTGAACTTCCATGAAAAGTCACTTTCCTTTGTTAGCTCAGATTTCAATTTACCTCTCCCAGAGATGACATGGTTTTCCTTTAAGCTTTGCCTTGCTCCTTATGAGCATCTTTGTAAAGGCTCTTCCTATGAGCTAACTACAAACACACAGATAATAAACCCCTGATTCTTCTGCCTCCTTTTGGCAGCATCAGCTGAATTTCACCCTGGAAAGAGTCCGGCAGATTTTTAGCTACACCAATCAAAACAACATTGTTATGTCTTTTCTACAGCCGTATGTGATCAGGAGAAGAAATCTAAAAAGTACTTTCTCTCTATCTTTGGTTTCTTACATGGACAGGATCAGAGTGCTGTCACTGTTCCATGTGGTTATAGGCTGACATGTATTTGCCATGAGGGAGCTGGATTAGCCTGGTAATTCATTGCTATCTTGTTTATCACTTGGCCCATTTAATTTTAGTTCTTTCCTAGCTTGGTCGTCTTTTGGCAAAGTGCTCAGATTTAACCATTACCAGTTCAGCCATCTGACAGGAGATGTGCCCAAGGGAACTGCACAAGACCCTGAGCTCCATTTCTCATTCAGTCTCCCCCTGCCCCTAGGAGATGTGGAGAACTGAAGTTTCATGCTTTGTTCCAAGTCTGACTGATTATATAATATGTTTTGTGAAAACCACCTGTGCTGAAAAAGGTCATCCCTGGAGCGTTTCAGAGTCTCAGCACCTATCACCGTGCTGAACCCTGTTATGGCAGTATGTGAAATCCATTATCAGCCTGACCTTCAGCACAGATCTCAGCTGACCTGTGCAGCAGGGGTGTGATCTACAGGACATGGCACAGCCAGGAGGATGGGAGACTGGTATTACACTATTTGAATGTCACCAGGACTTCAGTGTAATCATCTTTCTGCTCACTGTCTGTGGATCTTTGTTGCTTTATTTATATGCTGTCACCCAAAATGCCTTGATGTTAATGAGTCATCTCCCCTTGAGGTGTCTGGGCTGTGCTTTTCAGAAAGAGAAAATCAAACTCCTGACTACTGACTGCTCCTGTCAGGTAGAAGGGAAGCTCTGACTAATTGAAGGTGCAGCATCAACTGAACAAAAGAACTCATCTTCTGTTCTCAGATTGACACCTTTAACATGGAGCCTTGAGATTAAGGGAGAGAAATATCAAGAGAAAATGGACTCAGAGTTATTCAGGGGGGCAGAGCCTTGCATGAATTAGTGTGACTGCAGTGATACCAGCAGTGCAGTCCCAGCGTGCTTCAGGTGAGAATCCAGCCCTGAGTCACTAATTAATTGCAGCACTGTGCCTAAAATACGACAGACTGAGAGATCTGTGACAGAGCTGATGGCTCTGACATCCTGTCCTGCATTCATTTCTTTAGACTCTGTTCAGACAAAGTAGGCCACTCTCTGTCCCCTTACTCCAGGACATTTGTCATAATTCCACTGAATCCATTTATACCACTGAAGCAACCTAATTATGATTGGGAAAAGAATACTGGCAGTTCTTAGTCACAAAAAACATTCATCCTAAAATGATTATATGGAGATGGCATATATTTAGCATATCTATTTTTGGTGAAGCTCTCCTAGCAAGATTGGTGGTAATTTTACAAAGGGCAAAAATGAATCAGCAGCCTCTTCCTTCGATATCTTGGTGAAGCAAAAAAGCCTCTTTAAAACTGAAGTGCTTTGAAAAATGCAAAATGTTGTAATTGTTGTAAATTGATATGTGCAGAGTGGAGTAATTTAAAAATCATTAGAAGTCTGCATTTTTTACAGTAAAGTACTTCAAAAAGAAATGAAGGCATAATGCAGTATATTAATATAGTTCAAGACATCTCAAATAGGTTTCAAAATTAAACATCAAAAACCGCAGCTTGAAAAAATAATTAGGTGAACCCATTTCAGCATAATCAGAAACTCTTCAGGTTCAGGGAATTGCAGTGGAGGGGTGTCAGTCACTCTCTTTTGCCAAGGATGTTCACTACAGAGAGCCTGCACTGGTGGAAGTAGCCTTGAAATTTCCTCAGTGCATGATGGAATGTCGTGCATTTTCTGTGGATTGCTCAGTTGGTGCTTCCACCCTGCTCCCTAGTTTGGACAAATCTCAAGAACTTTTTAATTATACCAGAAACGTCCTTCACTGTTTTGTTCTTTAGAAATGATGGAATTGCTTAATTTCGTCTAACTGTCCTCTTTCTGTGATTTGTGAGGAGCTTTGCCTATTGCTGCTCTGCTAATTAAAAGGATGATTGAAGTTCCCCTGCTGTACATTGTCTGGCATTGTAGAAAGGCTCTTCCCTACTACTGTATATTTCATTGAAAAGAAAAAAAAAAAAAAAAGCAATGCGTGAGTAGTTTGATTTTTGTATCTCCTGTAGAGCTGCAAGAGTTTGCAAAAATGTGTCTGGTGAGCAAGGTTTCTATTAAAAATGTACTGCTTAAAGATTGGAACACTTAATATGTGTTGCTGCAGAATTTAAAACAGGAGAAATTTAAGGCAGTGAAGAAGCACTCCAATAAAAAATAATTATCCTACATGTTTAAATCAGTCCACAGGGAACCAAAAATACCTGATGTAGTAATGTATTGATTGAAGAAATAGGATGAGTCAAGGCTATGAGATATACAGTGAGGAGACATGGGGTGTTTTTCAACTGATTGCTGCTTATTTTGCAGATATGCCAAAAATAATGGCCCTTCCCTTTCCTTTTTCTTCCTGAAAATTAAGATTCTTAATCTATTGCTGTCTGCGCCTCATTCAGCAATGAATGGAAATATTCCTCATTCCAGTGAAAACGCAATTCGGTTAAGTCACCTTTCGAAAACCCTGGCCCAAATCCAGAGCAAGGTGTTCCTCTTTTCACGGGGTGGAATCCACAGCCCCAGTCTCGGGGCTTCTACCTCAGCATCCCTTGGCTCACCCGGGAGGGAAATACCCGGATTATTCTGCTTACCCTGCACTCGGGGCAGCTGACGGAGCCTTTCTGCAGGGAGCCCATCCTGTCGGGGCTGTCCCCTCCCTGTGCTCTGTGTGCCCATGGTCCTGCAAGGTCCTGCAAGGTCCTGCACGCTGCTCTTCTTGTGTTGGGGTGAGCTTCTGTTTCCTCCCAGCTGGAACAGCACAAGTGGGAGTTGCTGGAGCAAGGGGACAAAAGAGCACTGGAACAACTAGAGGTTTTGTCCTTCCGTGAATTTCAGAACGTCTGTTGTGCGAAATGTGCCGCATCATCCCCTAAAAAGCAGATATTCGTGATGTTTGTTGTTGTCACGGTAAGTGTTGCACTAAAATCGCTATCATTTCAACGTATTTATGCAGCAGAGTCTGTGAATTTTAACTTCCTCTGAAAATAGGCAATTGCTATTGGTAAAAGTCAAAGCCATGGGAACTTCCCTCCGTGCTGCGTTTCTGAGGGTTTTGATTTGTGTGTATTGTTGCCAGGGTAATAACATCTGTAGACATGGAAGGATTTCCCAGTCTCTGCCCTCCTTAAGGACATTTGCTTAAATATTTTGGCTCAAATAATACATTAAAAAAAAAAAACAAAACAAAACTAGGTTTCTAATAATTATCCCAGATATTTTAATGGCCATGAGGCAATAACTCCTTGTTTACTGTAGCTGCGGTGTACATTTGGGGGTGTCACTCTTCAGTCCAGGAAGCCTTGGCCATTTTATAGACAGATTGTTAACACAGCGTCTGTCACCTGGGGTCCAGAATCATTTTGCGAGGGAGTGCAGAGAGCCGACCGTTCACATGCGTGGTGATGGTTCCCCTGTCCTGTGCTGAGGTCAGAGCTGCCCTGAGGAGGGGTGGGCAGGCTGCTGGTGCCCCGCAGCTCTGGGGACTCATCCAGGCTCCCCAGAACAAATGCAAGTCACGAGCCGCACCTTTGCTCTGGCAGCAGCTGCCTGCTGCTATTTCTGTTTGTGCTGCTGACACCGAGGAGGGTCTGCTTTGTTTCCTGGGAGCTGGTTGTGCCTGCTCTCTCCTGCCCAGGCTCCGCTGAGAGCACGGGGACGTTTTCTCCCTGCCTGTGGATGGGCACAGAGCTCCCAGGCAGGTGCTGAGCGCTGTGGAATTTGTGCTAATTGAGGCTGCACTCCTTGGTTTTGTGCAAGAGCTGCTTCTGCCTCACCGCTGGGTTTGTCCAAGGAGCTGTTGATTTGTGCTAGAACAGGAGGGAGCAGGGCCAGCGGCTTCACCTGCTTTTGCTTTTTCCTGGGAACCTGAGATGTAACTTAGAAGCTGGTGATGACTTTTGGTTTCTCACAGTAGTTTCTCCTGCAGTACAGATTCATTGTTGGGAACACACAGACCAAAGCCTTGTTTTAGTTGAGTCACTGTTTCATTGAATCGTGGAATGACTCGGGTTTAAGGGCGCCGTCCAACTTCCCTGCTGTGAACAGGAACATCTTCCACTAGGTCGGGTTGCTCGGAGCCTCTTCCAGCCTGGCCTGAACACACCCACAGCTTCTCTGGACAGCCTCTGTCTGTGACTCAGCGCCCTCAGAGTCAGGAATTTCTTCCTAATACCTGATCTAAACCCGCTCTCTTTCAGTTTAAAGCCGTTTCCCTGTGTCCTATCACTACACGTCCACTGTTCCTGTCCCTCTTCCTTGCTCCCTTCAGGTCCTGGGAGGCCACAGTTAGGTCACCCTGCAGCTTCTCTTCTCCAGGTGTAACAGATTTCCCTCTGTCCATTAGACTGGCTCCTCAGTGAAAAAAAATTGAGGTAAAAATCACATTCCTTTAAAAGCATTCAGTCCCAGGGCGTAGATGTACATTCTGCAGATCATTTTCCCCTTTCCTTCCGAGTGCCAGCTCGGTGTCTGATTTGGCCACCAAGGGCATCCCTGGCACTTGTGGGCTGCCATTGCTCTTACTCAGATGAATCTGAGTTGCTGTTCTGTGTACCACAGAAGATTTAGTGCCTATGTGGACATACCCTGATCCCCGCAGACAGCCTGGGGAACTTTTGCTGAAAATAGTCGTCTCAAAACCTTTATTTTCTTTTGATGCTGGATTAGTCCAGGCTGTACGTGAGAGAGCACTGCACTGAATGCGCCTGCTGAGCCACCCCTTTGCCTATTTCCCTTTCCCCCCAAAGCCATGGCTGTCCTCCGTGTTTCTCATCGTTACCACCTCACGCCTGCCCTGATCCTTGTGGTCTGTCACTTGCTCTACAGGTTTCCCATTTCTCCTGCACAAGAGGCTTTTCAGCCCAAGGAGCGTGAATTGCGTTTTCCGCTCTGTGAGGGAGCACAGAGGCTTTGCTTTCATCTCGCTGTTAGGGCTCGTGGCAGATTGTTCTGGGCTGCTTTCATTCCGGTCTCCTGATCTAACAGAACGTCCAACAAGGCAGACGTTGCACAGCACTTCCTTTCGTGGTTCTTGGGGTGCTGCAGAGGCTTTCGGAGCTTGTGACTCAGGGTACAGTTCTCCAGTGGTGGCTGACATCTCACTGCTTTGCTGCAGGAACAACTTGAAATGAAACAGCGAAGACAAATTACAAAACAGGACCAAATTTGACAAGGAAAGTCCACATCGACTTGGGCAACAGCGTTTTAAAAAATGTCCTGGTCGGATTTCTGTGTGCTTCTCCTTGCCCTTGTGTCAGTCTAATCGTCCTTGCTGTTGTGTTACACTTCTGCTCATTTATTTGAAACGTTGCCCGTGCTGGTCCGAGCTGCCAGCTGTATCATCTGTGAGGAAGAGACAAGTTCTGCAGCTGAGGTCTCTTGTGTGCAGGCCCGGCACGGTTGTATTCTCCTTCACACCAGTGCTATGGCTGGGTAAACAGAGATGTTCCCAGTGCCAAATGAGGATTCCTCTCAGCGGTATCAATTTTCAGTGCTTTGGCTGCCTGAAATGAAATATCTGTTAGCATGTTTACCATTGCCAGTCCAGCTTCTTCGGGCTGTATTGATTAAATTTTTGTACTGTAAAAATACCATTTTGAACCGCAGCGAAATCGATATAGAGTGAGGGGGTTTTATATATATAAATTGGATTTGGATCAGGAAGAAAATCTTCATCAGATGAAAAATAAAGCTGGGGGAAAAAAGTGTGATAAAAGATCTCAGAAAGGGAAAAAGTTGCTCTGTCATTTCCCCAGCCTCTGTTGTATTTGCCCTCTAGACCTTTCTGTCTGTCCACTGATTACTTTTCTACACAAATAAATTTTCAAGCAAATTGAGGCTTCCAGTTTCAAAAAGATTCTTGTAAAGAGATGTAGCATTGTCAGAAACTACCTTACAGGGCTTCTTATGTGCAGCTGCACTCCTATATCTTGTGATACACAGTGGTGCTAATGGCAACCTTCCTTCTGGAGGCATTATATTAATAATATATAATTAGGTACTGGAGTACCTAATGCATTAAGAATAAGTTCAGTGGGATGATGGTAGGATTATTTCCAGAAAGCAATTAAAACCAGCCCTGCATGGATAGTGAAACATTCTGAGTTTCAGAACAAACAGTGAGGATATGGCATTTTGGTTCCAGTGGGTTTATTTTATTTTGTATGTTGTGGCCTGTGGTAAGAAGATAAGAAAGGGAGTTAGGTAACTGCAAGGCAAGACACCAGAAAGGTTTTCTACATAGAACTTACAGTAGGAAGGTTTAAAATGAGGCAATGTTTGGGCGATGAAGACGTTTCGGGGAAGTTTTGCCTTTGGTAGATGCAGCTGATAGTTGTGTCTGAATTATCCCAAATAATAGTCAGGGCTGGGTGAAGTTTTGATCCCCCGTTTATTTTCTGAGGTTACAGCCTATTCAGGAGTTCTTTTCTGCAGCTCTGGTCTCTCTGAGGAAGCCCCAACCTCCTCAAGTGCCTCTTTGCCTGCTGGTAGAACAGCTCCTGAGATAACACAGAGCAAAGCATGGAGGGCCAGTCCTGCACTCAGATCTCAGCTGGGCTGGGATTTTTCTAAGTGCTGGTGACCACACAAAAGCTTCTTTGCTGGACTCACTAATTCATTTCATAACAAAAGCCAGAGATCTACTGAAGAGGAGACAGAAACAGGTCATCAGTCATGTAATCATGCGGGAAAGGGGGTGCTTAATCTGAATTAAGGTGTTAGAAGATATCAAGAAGGCACATGAACAAAAATGGTGTTTGAGGGGACTTAGGCATGTCCGTGTTTGTGTAATTCATGGAAATTCAGAGTTGGAATATGTTATGAGCCTCTCTAACATCACTCAGAAATGAGGGCAGATACAATTTGAAGTTGAACTTGTTTTCTCCTTAAGATTTTTTCAAAATCATTTTTCTTTGGCTCACCATAGCTTTGTATGCATGCTCCAGTCTTGCTTCGTGACAGTGTCAGAAAGGATAAATATCAGTAGCTGAATAAATTTAAGCGTTCTAGTCTGATGACAGACTGGGAAAGAAAAGTATTTCAGACAAACGTTCCAGTTCAGGTGAGATGAATCTCACTCTTTCAGTCTTTTGTTGGGATGGGCCACCGTGTCCCACTTTGGGCAAGAACAGGATCTTTGGAAATGACTGTGAAAATGATTTTGGAGAGACATATGATAATAAATGCAATGTAATTTGCAGAAGGAGTTGCTTTGAATTTATTCACCCAACTATAGCGCATTGTTGTGGTGTTGTGAGGTGACCTTTAGTATATTTCAGTGCCAGATATTGGCATGCCATGCATGAAGAGAAGGTCCAGGAGTGTTGCAGCAAGAGAAGTTTAGATGGAGAGAATATTTGTCTGTGGAGATGGTCTGATATGGGTATGAATTGCCTGTCACAGCGCAGTCCTGTTCTCTGTTGCTGGGAGCTTTTCAGGGATGCCAGGCCAGATCTAATTTGAAACAATAATAGATGATCCTGGGAAGTCCTTTGCAGCTCTGTTCTTTATAAATTTATGTTTAAACAGATCAGTCATTTGGTGGTGATCTACCACGTCGGTTTATTTCTGATTGTAGTACATTTCACAGGAGGTTCTGTGGCAGGTTCCCCTCCCGTGTTCCTCGGGGGTGTGGAGGACAGGGAACAGAGGGACAGCGCACCATTGCTGCCTCTCCACACAGGAACCTGGGTTCAGTTTTCCAAGGGGAACACGTTCACAAAGCCTGGCAGCTGACAGAGGAGGAGTTCAGCATTAGTGTTTTGGAGACATTTACAAACCCCTTTGGTTTCCAGCCCAGCTTGAGGGGCACTGGGCACTGGTGGGACCCCTGGGGTATTGCTGTGTTGCCCCGAAAAAAGCTGTCCCTTGCTTGGCCATGGATCACAGGGTGGTTTGGGTGGGAAAGGATCTTAAAGATCATCCTGAAGGCATCTCCTGCAACACCAGGAGGCTCCAAGCCCCATCCAAAATGGGCTTGGACTCTTCCAAGGTTTATTGGCGTGGCTGTGGTTGAGTAAGAATGTAAAAACTTACACACCTGACTACCACACTGTGACCCTGCTGGAAAACCCAAGATCAGTTAACATCCGGGTTGCCAAAGAAGTTTATGGAAATTGGGAAGATCAGTTAACATCCGGGTTGCCAAAGAAGTTTATGGAAATTGGGAAGATCAGTTAACATCCAGATTGCCAAAGAAGTTTATGGAAATTGGGAAGATCAGTTAACATCTGGGTTGCCAAAGAAGTTTATGGAAATTGGGAAGATCAGTTAACATCCAGATTGCCAAAGAAGTTTATGGAAATCGGGAAAAATGAGACAAGCTGTACCATAAAAATAACATCTCTTCTAGTACAGATACGTACAGCTTGATGCCTGCATGAAACCTCTGCAGTGCGCTCCTGGGTGAACAACTTTGAGGGGAACAAATTTCCATTAGGTTTTACAAGGGGGGGGGAATAAAAAAGCTCGAGTGCTTTTGAAACTCCTAAAACTTTACATTTTTGAACTTTTTTGTGGTGTAAAAAAATTATATTCATAAAGTCAGTTGCTGGAAGTGAAAGCTAGAACAGGGTTGTCTCCAGGACACAGCAGGAAGGTAATTTAAAAAGCTCAGGAACATTGTTGAAATTATCATGGAAACTTATTAAATGCAATGTATATTTAAATTGAGGAAACTTCTTTATTAGGTCTAGATAGGTGATTTTGCTGCCTCTGGCAGTTAAGGTTATTGGGTGAAAGTCAGGGTAGATTAATTTCTAATCTTTATGGAAAAACCACTTATTAAAAAATGGATAGCGAAATTATTAATATAATGCTGAAAGTTTAGACTCTCTGTAGAACAAGACTCACCACTGAACAAAAGTATAATGAGTGTTTCCTGGTATTTGGCCACTTTTGTTTACATATAGTTTTGTATTCTTAGCATGATTTTCCAGGAGTTATTTCTGACACGTGTTGAATTAACATTAAAATCTTCCCTTATCATTACAAATTATAAAATATTTAGCTTTAATTTCCCTTTTCATAACACATAAGTAGGAACTTATTATAAAACACATTTGAAAGAACTCATTGTTGACTTAGGTAATTAAAATGAAGAGTGTGGAGTGCATTTTTAATGCTTTTTAGATTAGCTCAGGAATGATCAGCTATTTGTCTCCTTCTCAAGAATATGTACAAATAATGGTTCGCAGCTCACATTTGCCTTTTTCCAAGAAATTAATGAGCATTCAGAATTGAGGACGTGTCAGGAAAATTCTAGACTGAGCTGAACATCTTTGAAGTCTCTTCTTCATTAATTGCTGCGAGTGTAAGGATTCAGCATTTGAGATTTGATGCAAACTGTGTTTGATGAAAGTCTGGAGGAAGCTGCAGGGGTTGGCTGAGGCCAGCCCCCAGCACTCTGCTCACAGCGACTCTGCACGGCTGGGCTTTGTTCAAAAACAAAATTCACTTTTCGCAAAACAAACTGACACAGGGCCACGGATTGCTGTGGATTTGGGTGACTGGGTTTCCTGGGAGCCCTGAAAATTCCCGTGTGCTGAGGAGCTGCCTCAGGTGTGCCCAGAGCTCAGGCAGGCGGCTGCGGGTCCCGGTGAGCTGCGGCACACGGGAGTGGCAGGGCAGAGGTGGCTTTGTGTAAACCTACAAGCCTGAAATCCAGCATGCTGAGGGAACTTCAGGAATTGTGAGCGCGGACGTGGTGAGAATGAATGGCAGTAATGGCACAGCACAAGGAAAGGCTGGTGATGTGACCTCCCTGAGTCACCCAATCCAGACTGGCCCTCTTTGTCACCCTGCAGAAGTCATCCCTCTGCTCTTGTCCTTCGCAGTCAGGTGATGGCACAGCTTGTGGCTCCTCAGCAGGACAGTCTCTGTCCAGGCTGGGGTTTGCATCTCCTCCCTCGTGCTGCCTGTGGTGCTGCTTTGATCTCTCCTTGGGCTGACGTAGCTCAGCTAGCTGTCAGGTATTAACCCAGGAAAATAAACTGAATTATTGGCTGCCAGTTCCATGACCTGAATCATCTCAGCAGTTTCACGTGTAAGCGCCAGGCAGGGACCACAGAGCCCGGAGATGGATGGAGAGCAGAAGGAGGAGGAGAGGAAAAGCTGTTCCAGTCAGAGAAGGCATTTTTGGCTGTCTCAGCTGCTGCACTGACCCACAGCCCAAAGGCCCTCCCCACTGCTGGCTCTGCTGCGTTTTGTGGTGCCCCTGTGTCCTGTAGGACCAGCTGCTTTGGAAGGAGGAAGATGCTCCAGCGAACTGAACAGTTGCATCGTGTCTGCCTTGCTGTCCAGCCTCACTTCTGCGTGGATTTTTGCCAGCTCACCTTTACCCGAAGCTGTTCGCCCAGTCAAAGTTCCTGCAGGATTTCCCATTGCAGTTGGGCCCTGAGCACTCACTGGGGGAGCTCGTTTTGTCCAGTCTGGCAGAAACCCTCCCTACAAACACAAATGCTCATGTGGCCCCTGCTACACGGAGGTTCCTGGGCTTGTTTATCTGCAGGAGGAGTTTAGAAGTAGTTTTGCATTTAAAAACAGGACAACCTGAACTGATAATCCTTTTTTTTTTGATCTTAGTTGTTTGAATTAGCTGTGGATTAAAGCTGCATGTTCTACCACAGCATTAATAGGATGACGTTAGGCTTGATTTCCCTTGCTTTGCATGAGAAGTCTGCGGAGAATCTTGGATTTGCTTGGCAGAAGAATAGATTAGCACGGTAAACAGCATTGCTGAAGCCTTGTGAAATCACCAGGAGTGTAAGACTCAAGGTTGCCTCAGTGACAAGGACGTGTGAATTGGCTGAACTGCAGGTCAGCTGGGGAAGGTACAATGCCCCAGACTCAGCACAGTTTTTCTTTGCAATATAACAGAGCAGTCTCTTTCCTTGTTTTACATATTGTTTTTCAGGAGTATCATAGAATTGCACCATCAGATAATTATTTTAATCTTGTACTCCAGTATAACACAACTCCCTGTCTGAGCAGCAAATTCAGTTATTTTTTATATAGCTGGTTTTGA
Organism: Chamaea fasciata; assembly: GCF_029207755.1. Taxonomy (NCBI): domain Eukaryota; kingdom Metazoa; phylum Chordata; class Aves; order Passeriformes; family Sylviidae; genus Chamaea; species Chamaea fasciata. Next base: position 8,866,958 of record NW_027094107.1, read on the forward strand.
CTTCCTAAGGACAGCCCTTTGCTTTTTCTGAATTTTGTGTGATGTTCTTTACCGTGCCTTCTGCTTCTGACTTTGAGTGGGACAAGTTTGTCACTCAGCCATCCTTTTGATTGTGCACTGTGCTGTCACCCTGGCTATTAGCACAAAGAAGGGCTGAGCTCTCACTCAAGACAGAGCCCAGCACGTCTTTGATGTCACTCTGCTGTTCCATTTCTGTGCTGCTTTTTACTTTGTGTTAAAATGATTGGAAGATAAGATTTCAATTTAAACTTTAAAAACTTTTCTTGGTCTGTAAGTGACAGCATTTGTCACTACAAATGCTTTTAAGGGTGTTTATATACAATGGTTCCAAGATCTAAATGATCATTGTTTAAAATCTGTCAAGGGAAAAATCCTGCCACAACTAAATATGTAGCACTGACATTTGAAATCCGAGCAGACATGAGTGTTTGGCTTATACTTTGGTGCTATCAGCTGCTTTCCAAGAGGAAGAAGGATGAGACATTTCCGTAGCAGGTAAATTGCAGGGTAACAAGCAAATTCTGTGTCTTTACACTAATTATTCTAAATAAATTCAAACTGTATGGAAGCTTCCTCTGATGAAACCATTCTTTTCATTCGGTATACGTGGAAGTAGAACTGCAATTAGCATATGGTGATGTGCTGAAACAATTCAGGACTTTGCTGCCACTGTTCTGCAGTGCCCAGGTAGAGAAATCCTTCTGAGGGCAGTGAAGGAGGAATTACCTGAAAGAGCTTTCCTGGTTTCTTAGCAGTTGGCTCATGCAGGTCGGGAAGGAAAAACAAAGTCTGAATCCTCGAAAGCCATTTAGAACCAGGGGGATGTGAATGTCTGTACATGTAATATTGCATGCTGCTGTCAGGGTGAGGGGCTTGCCTCGGCTCCTGCTGCCGTTCTGGTGCCTCTGTGTGCTGAAAGGAAAGGCCATCCTGTCATCACTACGAACATTTGAATATCCAAAAGATTGGTTTCCTTATATGTACTTTATGTGCCGCTCTGTCCTTTAATTCAGCTCACAGCATTCGAGTTTATGGGAGATTTTAGAACTGAGGCTCAGGAAGAATTAGCGGAAAGATGCCTAATGCCATTGTCTGGGTTTGTCTTCATGTCGTGGTTTGTCTGGTTCAGATCTGTCACGGTGCCCTCTGCAAAACCATCATTTGCAGTCCCCAGGCCAAACAGACAAATGGCCTGGGAGGTAACTGCTAAAGAAGGAGGCAGCCAGACTGCAGAAGGTCTGTGCTGGGTGATAAAATCCCGCGTTTGATCCGGCTGATGAGCGATACCGGCGCAGAAGTGCATTAGTGTCTGTGCAGCGTGTTGGCAGTGTGCAGTGCCGTCCCACACGGCGTGTCGGTGTTTTCTCTGCAGAGCTGTGCACCCTGGACTGCGGCAGCCACGGGGTGTGCTCCAGGGGCATCTGCCAGTGCGAGGAGGGCTGGGTGGGCCCCACCTGCGAGGAGAGGACCTGCCACTCCCACTGCGCCGAGCACGGCCACTGCAAGGACGGCAGGTGTGAGTGCAGCCCCGGCTGGGAGGGGGACCACTGCACCATCGGTAAGGCTTCTGCACCTCCAGGAATTGTACACCACAGATCCTAACCCTGTCCAACACTGATCACCATCATTCCCATTGAAATCTGATTGGGGAAAGCAGACACTCAGAGTGCAGACAGGTGTGAGTGCAGCCCCGGCTGGGAGGGGGACCGCTGCACCATCGGTAAGGCTTCTGCACCTCCAGGAATTGTACACCACAGATCCTAACCCTGTCCAACACTGATCACCATCATTCCCATTGAAATCTGATTGGGGAAAGCAGACACTCAGAGTGCAGACAGGTGTGAGTGCAGCCCCGGCTGGGAGGGGGACCGCTGCACCATCGGTAAGGCTTCTGCACCTCCAGGAATTGTATATATCAAATCCTAACCCTGCCCTACACACAGTGCCACCATTCTGATTCAAATCTGACTGGGGAAAACACAGACTCAGAAGGCAGACAGGTGTGGAAAAGGCACCTCTGTTTGTCCCACAGAACGGCAACTTGGCACAGCTTTTTCTGTGTAGGGGAAAAAACAGATTAATTAATAAAAAAAAAAAAACCACCACGGAAAGGAAAGATAGCTCAGTCCTAACGTGTCTTTGGGATGTGTCCATATGTGAATTGTGTACGTGGGAAGGAGAAAAATGTTTAAAAAATAGAAGGCGTGAGGAGACAGAGTTATTATTTTCCTTACGTCTTTCTCCCATTAAATCTCTTCCCTTTCTGTCTGAGGATTTACATATTTTACTTGCTGCTAATGGTGTTTTTCCTAGAGCTGATTTCTAACAATATGCCTAATAAGGTAAAGCTTTCAGATCTCTTTAGAAGTCATTAGTCTATTATAAAAATGTAATGGTTATATTTTTAATGAAATTAGACAGGTTTTTTGCAAAGTCTACAAGTGTTTCTCCCTAAAATGTCCCAAAATGAGATTATTATCTAATTTTCAGAGATGAACAGCATAAGGTCTCGTCTTTGTTCTTGAAAAAAAATCTAGAATGTGTTAACTTTATCTTGGGCATTTTAAGATAATTCATTCCCTGGCTCTAGAATTCTCTGCATCAGATTTGCTAAACCAAGAATTAAGTTTGTGATGGAGGAACAGCCTAATTTTCTGCAGATCGTTTAGAGCAGATCCAGGGAAGGACCAGAATGTTTAAAAAGATAAAAAAGAGCTGCTGTTCACGTTGGAGGCAGTGCCAGGTGTGGCCCCAGCACACTTGTCATCAAATGGAGAACGATCACAAACACAAAGTTCTGGTCACAGCAGCAGGAGCAGAGCTGCCTGCGGGAGGAGGGAGACATTTGAAATCTAACCCCCAGGCGGCAAGCCATAAATGTGTTTTCATTTGGTGCAGAAGTTTGATCCATCTCAGTTTTGTTCTTTTCTTTTTTAAGCTCACTACTTAGATGCTGTTCAAGGTAAGTTTTTCATATCAGCATTCCAAACAAAAGAAAAATAATGAAAATATTAAAAAAATATTGGGAAAGGAGTGTTTTCTGTTACTCATTTTGTTTGGGCTTCTGTACTGCCAGGCTCTCAGAAGAGATGACACGTTTGTTTATGGAGATATATATAGACAGATATGCACACGCAGAGACAGAGATTTCCAGCAGAAAATGCAGTTTTTAATAAGTAAGGTGCTCAACTCATTTGCAAAGCTGTAGCAATGTAAGCATGTTTTACAGGGCCAGCTGATGTGCTGTGTTAGGCAAATCCATTTTTTGCTCTTGTTTACCATCCAAAGCAATGCCAGAGCTGAGGACTTGCTAAAAAGCTTGTGTTGATACTGTCTCCCATGAAAAGTAAAAAAACCTTGTTTTGTCATTTATGCTTGAAGCGAGTTTCTTTTGGTAGAGAAGTGCTCTTGTTTTCTAAAGCTGTCTGTGCCAGATGTGATCCAGTTCTCTTCAAACCATTTGATACAAGGGCTGAGTTGGATGTGGCTTTGTGTGTGGTGCTGTTCCTTTGATTGCTGTGCCTTGCTGCAGGTCCTGCTCATCCACGTCAGTGCAAGAACCTTCCCCAGGGTGACAGTCCCTGTGCCTGCCCCAGGACAGAGCAGGGATGCACAGCCCCTCCCAAAAATGCTGCTCCCTGAAAAACCAAACTAACCAGCAGTGCAGAAAGATCTCAGTGCTTATTTTCTGTTTCCTGTTTTATTTCTTGGGAATTAGATAATAATGAAAGCATGTAAGCATTCATTTTATTGCATTTATAGACCTAGAGGCCAACCATACACAGTAGCAAAATATAATAATGTGCAAGAAATTAATTAACTCAGCAGGACAGTGATTGGAAGTGGAGAAACATCCACATTACCCAAAAGAGCTCCCACATCCTGCCCTTTCCCCCAGCTCCCTGCAAGAGGCTTTTATAGTGCATTTGGTGGTTGCCAAGTTCGTGTTGTTTTGGAGGAGCATCTCGCAGAGCTCAGTGTGAGAAAACGGTGCCACCCATCTCCAGTTTTCCTGAGCAGGAGTCCCAGGCTCTGATCCCTGTGTTTGCAGATGCGTTCGATAAACGGTGCTGGGGTGAGGAGGAGGGAGATCCTGTGTCCCAGGTGAAGTTACCAGAAATGTGCTGCCTGTGGGGCTGTGAACCACAGCCTGACAGAGCAGACAACGCCCATGCGGAGCCTCTTGGGGCTGTCAGGCTCTGATTCTTCTTTCCTCCTCAAAAAACCCCTCTCTGATAACACCTAGTGCTGGTGATCAGTGGCAGGTGCACGGGGCCTTTCAGATGTCCGTGCTGGCAAAACAAAGTGATGCCACCCTTAGTGCCAAGCTTCATCCACTGTCCCTTGGCTCCATGTGTGACATGGTGAGGATGTGACAAATGTCTGAGCTGGCACTGCACTGTGCAGGCAGATGGGCGTGAGTGTGCACATTCCTCTCACTCTCACAGGCAAGAAACCGAGGTGCGAATGTCCAAACTCCTCTTGAGTCAGAGACTGCAGGCACATCGTTGAGAGGATGCTGCAGCCCTTGGTCCAGTTTTGATCTAGAACCAGCACCACCAAAGGCAGCTGCTGGTGCTGTCGGAATCAGCTGTAAGGGAACAAAGTGAACAGGCAGGCAATGCTCCCTCGGCTCCCGTCTGTGGAAAGAGGGTGTTGGAGCATAAATCAAATTGGCTTTTTCTCAGTCGGAGGAGTATTTATGAGCAGAATAAAAAGGTCACTTCCACTCCCTGCAATGGGCAGGATTGTCCCCACAGATGCCAGTTTGTCATTTAGACAATATTTTCCATGTGTGTCTTTGATATAAATCTTGATTATGTGTGTGATGTTGTTAGTGAACCACAGTTTATTTTTCAATAGAGGAAGAGATGGACATGACTTTAGAACTTCATGGCATGATTTTACTCACTTTTTTTTCCTGTGCACCAAATATTTAACACTAAAAAAAAAAAATCTTTATTCTTCACTGAGAAACTGCTTTTGGGCAAGCAAAGGGAAGGACCAAGCTGGGGATTTTTCCATATTCGGCCAGAAATGTAAGTGGCTTCCAAGCTGTGATCATTTGAAGGCAGCAAGTGCTAGAAGTAGGAATGTTAGTGAATAATTGCGACTGCAAAATAAGAGGAAATATCCCTTCATGAAGGCGGTTTTTTTCCCACTTTCTATTTTAGATGGTTGCCCAGGCCTCTGCTATGGAAATGGGAGGTGCACTCTGGATCAGAACGGGTGGCACTGTGTTTGTCAGGTGGGCTGGAGTGGCCCGGGATGTAACGTTGTCATGGAGATGGTGTGTGCAGATAACCTGGACAATGATGGAGGTAGGATACATAATTCATGCGTCTGTTTACCTGTCACATCCTTGCCTGCCATTTAAATCCGTAGCTGTGGTGTGTGCTTTCCGTTTAATCGCCCCGTGTCAATGTTTGTTTGCTCGAGGCAGTTGTCCCACTGCCTTCACCTGAAGCAGCGCAGGGAGGGAGCACCAGTTGTGCTGGGTGCTGCTGAAGGCACAAAGTGTCTGTGGCCATATCTACCAGCCCATGCTTTTTTCTCGTCAAAAGCTGAACAAAAGTGTAACGAGTGATTGCCTGTATCTCCTTTCCACTTTTCCTCATGATTCTGTCAGTCTTTCAGAAAAAACAGCCAAGAGAGACCCAAATGAAAAAAAACCCCTCTGTGCCTGTCCAAATGCATCCAGTTACTCTTCTATTATTATTAATTTAATACATTTGCAAGCACAAAGTGCACATTTACAGTTGCTTTTAGCATTAGTCTGTCTCTTAATATTTCTACTGAGACACAGCACAGTCCTTGCAATTTTCTGGACCTGCTTTTGGAGGACTGTGGAGGAAACTGGTGTAGGAGGCGTGCACAAGAGGTTTGGGAAAGTCCCATGAACAGAGCCCTGTACTGAAAGAATGAATCATCTGCTCCTTTCTAGCAGTTGAACAAGGGCCTTTGGCACTAGGTGCTCCCCACCTCAGTCCTCTGGGATCTTGATTTCATTCTGGGGCTGCGGAAGTCTTGGGTTTGCTGGGGAAAACACAGTTCTTTCATCCACTGGTCTCTGCTTCCTTTCCAATGGTTTGTTCTAATACACAAGTTGGGGCATTTTTTTTAAGGAAAAAACATCCAGCTCTATTTCCAGCTTGCCAGTGGGAGACAAGCCACAATATCCCTGCCTGGTTGCTCTCAGAATTAATTATTTTTCCGGAGTGTTTTAGGAGTACTCGTTTACCGAAGAGTCAAGGACTGTAGCTTTTCTCTGCTTCACCATGTGCTTGTCCCTCCCTCAGAGCTGGGCAGGGACATTCAGGGTCTGGATTCAAGGGCAGGTTGGAGGAGGCTTTGAGGAGCCTGGTGTAGTGCAAGATGTCCCTGCCCATGCTGGGGCTTGGACCAAGGTGGTCTTTAAGGTCCCTTCCAACCCAGGCAGTTCTGTGATTTTATGATCAGCCCCAAACAACCCTTAGACTGTACCCTGAGATGTGTTAAAATTCTCTTACTGTGTCACACCTAGAGCCTGTAGGAGTGTCCTGGAGGAGATCTTGTACTCCACTCTAGGGGAAAACCTTGCTTGGTGATTGTCTCTTCTCTTCTAGGTCATTGATAAATTAAGCTTGATGTAGGTCCAAGAGCTGAGGTCACTGTGGGACCTCAATAGAAACATTCTGACTCAGTGATGAGTCCTCGTTTGCAGATATATTTTGAGACCTGATCTTGCATCCTGTGGGCTCTAAGACCCTGCTGTCCTTTGGCAAAGGCTTCCTCATTTCTGAACCCTGTTCAAAATCACCTTATTCCTCTCGTATCCTTCCTTTCCCGCCTTATTCCAAGAGGCCCAGGAGCCCTGTCAGTGCCCTCCTGCTCTGCGTGGGTCCCTGTCACACGAGGTCCCGCAGCTGCCACCCCTGCCCCCTGTGCTGTCCCACCTGTGGCTGTGTCCCCTGCTGTCCCAGCCCCTGGCTCACCCCCCTGAGCTCCTAAACCTGCCCAGAAACCCTGCTCAGCCTGGGATGGATGGAAAACATGTTCCGACCCACCCTGTGTACTGCCTCTGCATGAACTGCCCTGTGCTGGGGTCTGGGCTGCTTTATATTCTGCAGTAGCAGTGAGTTATTGCAAGAGTTGGCACTTTTAACTCTAAATCTCCTTGAATTTGTCAGTTTAAGGCAGACACTTCACATCATTTCAACGCAGGTTTTAAAAGCAATTTTCTTTTGCCTTTTTAATGGGAACATAACATGGACTAGGACAGCTCTGTTGACATTAAAATTAGAGAGAAGTGCAGAGAGAAATATTTAATTATTCTGACTACTACAGATGGGCTAAATGTAATTAAGTTTTCTTCACAATCAATTTCATATAAGAAAAGAAAATTATATCTACATATTACAACCACTTCCCTTTAGAGATATATATATATGAAGTTCATAGGACCTGATTTAGCATAAGTATAAATTTCTCAGTCCTATTGTGCTTCAAGTTCATGAGGAGGAGGTCACCACAAAAGAACAAAGCTGCAGTAAATATGAGCAACTATCATTTCAAACAAAATCTAATTTTAGGACTTAGACAACGGGATAATTCTGTGTAGTTTTAAGTTATTTTTTCATTTTTAATTTGTCACATGGTACTTTCAGGGATGGTAAAACTGAGATTTTTATCATTTAAAACTACATTCAGACACAGGGTAGATAAAAAAAACAGGTTTGTCCCAACTTTAAGGATTCAACAATGTCATTTAATTGGCATGGGGAGGTGTTAGTGTTGTTGTCTGCCCTGTATTAAGAGCACAAAAGCCCTGGGAGGGGGAAAGTTTTGAATCCATTATTTAAGGACTGATATAATTGTATAAAGAAAAGCCATAAGCACATTCACTGGCATCCTGGTCCTGCAGCTCCTGCAGCACCACGATCCCTTCAGTGCTGGGATGAAACACGTGTGGAGCTGTTCTCAGGGGCAGGGAAAGTGCAGTTTCCTTGGGAGCCCCATCAGGATTCCCTGCACTTTCCCCTGGCTGAGCCAGAGCTGCCGTTCCCATTGCAGCTGATGACTCTCTGTTAGCTTTCCCCTGCTCCCAGACTTCGGGCCACGTTTACCTGTTCAAATATCACTGCAAATAGCAGTGGAAAGGTCTCAGCGTTCCAACAGGTGCAGGATGGCATGGTTTGCTCCCAGGGAGTCCTCTGCAGTCTGTTAGCAGCGTGATGTCCATTAAAGAGTGCCAGGGAGTCAGGCAGGTCCTGTGCAGAGGGGCCTTTCCCTCACTGGCTTCCCTCAGTGTAATCCCACTCCTTGTTCTCCTTTCCCTGTCACACTGACAGGATTCCAGGGTATAAAATGGCCATCAGCTCATCTGAATAAACATTTCCTCTTGTCCTGACACTCGTTTAGACCCGTTCAGCTCCAGAGGATCTCCAGAAAGCTCTGCTGAGCTCTCTGCAGGCAAAGTGCCTGTGCCTTGGTGGGGTGTGGGGACACTCATGGGTCACACCCCACTCAGCCGTACCCAGGTTACAGTTCTCCTGGTTTTCGGACATACACTTACCCAGCTGCTGCACAAACAGGTCTTTGTCTCAAGCTGAAAGTGGCAGCCTGTCACTCCCATTAGTTTCTTTGATACAGATCTCTTTTAAATTCGCCTGCATCTCCTTTTATCGTTTTCCTTTCATGAATCAATCTTGCCCGTTTGTTTTTAAGGAAAGTGCTGTTTACTACAAGCTTTGAATTCTTTTCCAAATATGCCTTCAGTCACTCCAGACAGTTATTGTCGCTTTCTCCAAGCTTTTCCAAGCACCAGGAAATATATGACTCAGCATAGCCTTGGGTTGGTAACCAGTGCTGCTTAAATATTGATGTATTTCTGACCCGTCCATTGGCGTTTTAATAACCCCTCCATCACAGAGATATTGAGTCCATATATAAGTAATATGCTGTTATTACCCAATATAAATAATACTGATGGGAATGGTTTTCATTGTTGCTGAGCAGCGAGGGCTCCCTGGGGATACTCGGGGCTTCTGAAAACCCTGATGTGGATTTGTATTGTCCTGAGTGTGGAAGGCCAAACAGTGCTGGGTGAAACACTCCCAGCCTTTCCACGACGGGTTTCCTCACAGAAACACCAGTGCTCCCAGTTCACAGCCTCCTGTCTGCTGCAGGCCATGTATTATGGATAAAATTTGGGAATTAATGCATACGAATGAGCATTAGAGACTCTTTGACAGTTGCTGCTGCTGCTGCTTAGTCTCCTCTGAAGTTGCTCTTTGATTCCTTTTGCTTGGATTCCTGGCAACACTAATTAGCCTGAGCTGAGCCTGTGGTGAATAAAGTCAGCACAGGCGATATTTAAGGAGACTCTTAAATCCCATTTTTTACTTTCTGTGGACATGTTCTGGGCATGGATGTCCCAGCTCCATCTGTGGCTTGCCCTCCCTGGGGTCAGTACGGACAGAGCAGGAGTGCACTGACACACACACTCACACCCCTCCGGTGGCTCTGCAGCACTGAAATGAAAATCATTGGATGTAGAATTATTCTGTAATTCTATATCCTGTCCTGAGCTGAACAGGAACCACCAGAATCATCAAAGTGTGACCCTGACCCTGCACAGGACAGCCCCAAAAGTTACACCCTGTACCTGAGAGTGCGACCCAAACCCTCCTTGGGCCCTGTCAGGTTTTGTACTGTGATAGCCCCGTATTTGTGCTCAGGAGCTGCAAGTACTACAGGGGTGGATGAGAAGAACAGAGATGCTGGGATTTGAAAAGTAGGTGACAGAGGTGCTCGTATCAGGCACAAAATATATGACTTGTCCAATGTTCTTGCCATTAACTTAGAGCTGACAAAATCCCTTTTCATCTCCAACTTTTTTTTTTTTTTAAATTTTATTTTCGTGAGAACTTAACACAAGTATTCTGCAGCACGTGGAAAGCTCAGGTACAGGACACAGGGAATGCACCCACTGTGCAGCATGCTCCCAGACACAGAAGGCAGAGGAGAGAGATCTGTATTTCTGGAAAGCAGCCAGTGCAGGGGCAGGTCCGTGGCCACAGGTCCAGCGCCGATTTTGCTGGCTGCTGAAGGTGATCACGCCTGTAGAAGAGAGATTGCTGCCCCGTGTGTACATCACAAAATGTGCTGTACCAAGCACAACACGAGCCTTCTATGGCCGCAGCAGAGCTGAGGAAGTAATTTCACAACACTTGTGACATCCCTTCCATCATATGGAATATATATATATAAATGTATAAGCAAGAAAATGTGTTTTGTTTGATGGAAGGCTTTGTGTGATTCCATTGACACACACTCCTGACCCGATAAATATTAATAGCATTCCTTATAGAAGGCTTCCTGAAAAAATCCATTCCCCAGCAAAGGAGTGGGGAAATCTTGTCCCAGTTCTGTGATCTATTGCAATGCAGATAGCAGTGCTGTGGCTGAGAGCACAGCAACTTGTTTTGGCATGCTCTGCCTTCTCTTTGAGGTTGTTTGAATTATTGAAGAGTGCTAGGAAGTGTTTTCTCTGCTGAAGTCGATCTTTGCGAATCCTGTTTTAGCAGCAATATTAAACATATTTCAATTTTCTAATTCCCTTTCAAAACAAAAATCCCAGCTCATCATTATCCTTGCATACAAAAGAAGGCACCTGGAGGATGGGAAGCCGTAATCTCAGACTCATCAAAATGTAAATCACTTTATTAGGTAATCTGTAGTGTACCGTGGATGTGCCTGACTGTCTTTCTTATAAAATAAATTTAAAAATGCGAATAACAAACCAAACCCATTTACACATCTGTGATACGTTTTAGTCTGAACCTAGGCTGTGATGCACTTCGGGGTAATTGACAGTAAAAACTTCAGTGTGCAGGATCCCCTGCTGCAGGAATTACAGTGTTTGCTGTTTGTAGTAGTTTGCTCATACTGCTGCCTGTTGTCTCCTGAGATTTTAAAGAAACCCTGCTGGTTTGCTAACGCAGGGAGCTTTTAATAGTTGGTTCCTGACAGGAAAATTTAACTAAAATTGTGACCACTTGTTGAGAACTGACTAAATGTATTCGTAGCATTTTCAATTGAATGAATATGACAATACAGTTTATAAACAAGATTTATTTGGCATTTTTTTTCTTTCCTGGGTTATTCTCCTGGATTAAAAATCTCGATTAAATAGGATTGGCTTGTTGAAAATGTTATCCTCACGTGCACTTACTAATATGATTTGCATTATCACAACTTGCCTCCATTTGTGGTTCTGTACCAGCTTGGCTTACCTGGTTCATTTTGATGGATATTGTGCTGAATTATAGGAGTTTTCTGTTGAGGTCTTAGATTTGGATTTTCTTCCTTTTTTTTTTTTCCTTTTAAATTGTTTCATTTAAAACCGATGTCTTGAATGAGCCTGAAGCGGAACAAAGATTTAATTTTGGCTGAAGAGTTCCCTGTTTGCCCCGAAACAGGTTTTTCAATTTTACTTCTTCACAAAATGAGAGAAATATTTCTCAGTTCTGTGCAAGTCGGTTTCTCCTCTAAATTTTGGTTGATTGTTTGGAGAAAAGCTGGAAGTTGAATTATTCAGACAATTGTAGTTAATTATCCTAAAATACACGTGGCATTCTGAGCCAAGTAGCTGATTTTAGGAGTCCACAGAGAAGCTGGTGCTCCTGCACCTCCTGCCTCATGCCCATGGAGCATCTTCTCTGAGCCTGACGTGTCTCTCCTCTTTCATTCTGCACGGCTGTGAGGGGAGATGGAAATAAATTCCCATCTGATCAATCAAAACATTTTTTAAGTAACACACCATGAGAGAGAAAAGAGGACCCATGATAGTCTGTGACCTAGAGCGCTGCTCCTTTGCATTAATTCTGATATTGTGGGCAGCAATTTCTCTCTCTGATGACTTTGCAGCCTTTGTTCCTGCTGAATCCAGCACATTTGTGGTGCTGTCAGGACTCACAGCAGTCTCAGAATGTTCAGATTTGCTCCTGGGACTTCACACCCTCCTGATGGGAACCCCCCCCCCCCCCCCTTGTACCCCCGGGAGGCTGAAGAGGAAAATGAAACCAGGTGCAAGTAATTCAGACCAAAATAACTCCATTAGCAGGACCTGCAAGAGTTTATAAGGCAGTCAGTAAGCTGCAAAGAAAAGAGGAAAATTGAGTCTGACTGGAAGATGGAAAATTGCTTTCCCTTTCCTTGGTTCCTTTTCGTGTAGAGCCTGAATGCACCGTGTAGGGCACCAGTATGGAAGCTCTTGACCCAAGCAGAGGAAAATGAGGACTCTATTAGAAAAAGCAAAATAGTTAAGTGTTATTTTTGCAGCTATTTTTTTCCTAAGCAGACCTTCATATTCTAATCCTGCTGTGACCTTTCACTTTTATTTCTTCCGTAAATGAGAGAATCAGGTCAGCTCAGGCCCCACATCGAATGGCTTGTTGACAAGGGGAAAATTAATCAGAATTGCTAGTGTGGAATAAATTACTCCAAAATAGCTTCCCCATGGATGCTGTTATTCTGCCATGAGTGCTCCTTTTTTCTGATTAGCACATAATCTGCTGGACCGATGGTTGTCCGGTTTCTCAGGTAGTGGTGAGCTTGTAGAAGTTGGTATTTTCCAGAAAATCCCCCGACTCCTGGAACAAGACTTGTCCCTGCCATAACCCTTCACTGGCAGAGCCCTCTGCCAGCATAAACCACAGCAAGAGATTGCAGTGTCTCCATGACATTTTCTTTTATTCTTTAATGTTCGTAGTCTTGGATGATCTGCTGAAAAGCATCTGTAGCTTGATGCTTTTCAGTTCACTTAGGAAGAATATGGAGAGCTTATTCCTTGGACAAAAAAGAGATGAAACAATTTAATTTTTTTCCTTGCAGTTCCAAGCATGTTCTTGAAGTTTCAACCCAAAACATCGGGTTTGGGTTTTTTTCCATCTGAAAACTTTTTCAGATGAAAAACTTTTTTTCAGATGAAAACTTTTTCAGATTTTTTTTTTTTCACACTGAAAACAACTCTGGTTCATGTTGTGAGCTCCTCCATCCCTTCCCGTGTGCTTCTGTTTGGACCGGAGGCCCCTGATGGTTGGAGTTACTGACTTCCCAGCAGATTTCAGTGGCTTCCTTGGCTCTCCTGAATAGAAAGTGACTGCAGCACTCAAAGGCAATAAACTCAACAGTGCCCTGTGAAGTTCTAATTCCACTGCTGGCAAATGCTTGCTGTCTCCAGGGTTTGGGGAGTGTGGGGAGGACTTGGAGCCCGCAGTGACCTGTGGCCATGGCAGCTCTGCTGGAGCCCAGGGTGCTGGGTGATTGTTGCCCTTGGCTCACTGTCACAACCTCGCCTGCTCCCTCTGATTTCCCAGCTGCAGAGGAGAGATCTGCTGAGATTTTTTTGCTTAGCCCAGCAATTATCTTTGCTCAAGGCCAGGCAAGGATTTTCAGATGCCAGGAAAGCCCATTTCATTTTATGTGTTTGTTCTGCAGAAGGGCTTTTGCTTTCTTTTCAAGGGGAATGTTTTGTGCTGCTGTTTGCTGAGCATTCACACAGAGCTCTGCCTGGGGATTGGTCTGGCACCCATTAAAGTCAATGACAAAACTCCAGGAGCTCCCTGCTGGCACAGTCTGCCCCGAGGAGCTGCACTTTGATAGACCTCGAAGTGTTGGTACAAACACAACGTGGAAAGTCAAAGCATGAAGTGAAAATATCTGACAGCGTGTTGATCCTCCAGCATTCCAATTTAAACACCGGGGAGATCCATGCAGTGATACGGTGACTCTGCATTTATTCAGACCAACCTTGCTAGAAACACAAAGAGGTGTCTCTGTTGAAGGATAAAACACCTTTACCTCGCTTTAAATGCAAGCTACACAGCTGCTAAGTCATAAAGTGGATGTTGAAGAAGATTGTTGGGTATTTTACTATCTCCTATTAAATCTGCTTCTGATTGAGTATGTAATTTAGGCAATTTGGACATCTAAGCTGCTGATAGAAGCAATTAAATGCCAATAGCCCAATTTTAAGTTTTATTTAGGTGCTTAATTTAGATGCACTTCAGTGCTTCAATTTTCATCATAAGCTTTGGATTTTTAAGTAAATTAATTTCACCCACAAATGTTGCTGCAAGTTTGTCCACGAAGAAATGTAGATTTACAAAAAAAAAAAATTTATTCTTTCTTCTATTTTTCCTACTTGAAAATGGACAGAGGAGTAATAGGTGACCCAGCTGGGGTGAGTGTGTGACTTACCTGGGGGGAGTGTGTTCTGTTTTCTGAGGGAGGATTTGGTGAGGTGATCCAGTGTTAATGGCCGAGACAGATGCCCCTCCTGGACTGAGCATGTGTGTCAATGCTGTATTGAATGTGACTGTGTCATAAGCAGCATGCCTCCACATTGATTCCGTCCCTCCTGTGCTCTCTGGTCGTAAATGTGGTGCTTTCTTCCCAGAACAGCTCCGTTTCCTGAAGTTCCCCTTCTTTCCATTTCAGATGGCCTGACAGACTGTGTAGACCCCGACTGCTGTCAGCAAAGCAACTGTTACTCCAGTCCTCTGTGCCAGGGCTCACCGGATCCCCTGGACCTCATTCAGCACAGCCAGCCCCCCTTCTCTCAGCATCCCCCCAGGCTCTTCTATGACCGGATCAGGTTCCTCATTGGGAAGGAAAGCACTCATGTAATCCCAGGAGATGTCTCCTTTGAGAGCAGGTGAGTCTTCTCTCCAATGAAGGACTTCTCTGGGCGTTGAGAACTGCAATTAAATTATTTAACCAGGAGAAAATGGGGGTACCTGGAGAGCTGAGAGGGCTCTTCAGCAGTGCTCATAAAATGCTTAAGAGGATGAAAAACTTTAAAGTCCCGAGAGCTGAGGGCCTTGGTTATCAGGCTGTTGTTGTTGCCACCTGTCTGATTGGTGGAAGTGTCCCAGCAGCAAACTCTGCTGCTGTTAACAGGGCTGACTGTTGTGGGAGGTGAGTGGTCTCATTCCTGTAAAATCAGCAGGGCAGGTTCAGCCCTCCACCCTGTTCACACATCGTGGCAGGATGCAGAGGGATCCACATCTGCTGTCCTCAGTCACCTTTCGGCCCAGTGCACTTGGATTGGTATTTACAGTGGAATGAATTCAGTGTGTGTCACGTACGTGTAATCTAGACACATAATTGAAAAACCTCCTTGGTTTTGCTACACCTTGGTAAAGCAGCGTGGAGTTCTCTGTTTTGTGCTGCAGGTTATCATGCAAAGAGCAGAATGATCCCTGAGTGTTTGTGAGGTTGGCTTTGCCCTTTAACAGGAAGGAGCTGTGCAGTAGGAAAAGGGCACTTACTCTCAGAAAACCTGGTAACACGTATTTTCTTGCACATTTGAAATAGAGAGGCACATAAGTTTTTATGCTGCAGTTCACTTGGGAAGCTATAACTTACATGCTGACAAAGAGATCCACAAATCATCCCCATCACCTGACTATTACCCTGTCAGCTTGGCCTATGCATTAGATAAACCATGTTCCAGTAATAAGCACATAAGAATTTTTTATTTTCACAGTACACAGCACTTAGATTACAACCTCAGCACAATCCTGCACACAAATTCAGTGCACTTTTTTTTTCCTCCAGCATGAATTTTTGATGAAGTAAGTTTGTAAACAGTCATTATTGATCTGAAATACCTAAACGTTTAATCACTATTAATAATGTAACAGGACGTTATAAATATGTAGAACAGTTGGCCATGAGGATGAGCTGCACGGGAAGCCACTGCTGGGTCTCTTGTGAACGAGGCCACTGTACTTGGGGCAGGTTCCCTGGCTGGCCCTGTGTGCCCTTTAAACCAAAGGCCGCCGCTGGAAAACGTTCCTGCTCCGAATGCCTGGCAGTGAGGGGTTTGCAGGGAGGAGGGCAGTGAGTGCTCAAGGTGCCTGCACAGGGCTCTGTGACACTGCAAATGTTAGCAGCCAGATTGCACATAATCCCATCAGCGTGCTTTCATAGATAGAAGGAATTGATCTTTTAAAGCTATCATCGATGGGATTTAACTTGGATTCAAAAGCTTTTTCCGAGTATTTCGTTCCTTTGCCCTGATGCCTGCCATGCCTTTGAAGGCTGAAGAGCGTGGGAGCAGCAGCCCATGCTCACCGGGGCTCCTCACTTCCACTGAGGAGTAGCAGGGCTTTCCTGGCGCTGCTGTGCCACTGACACCCCACACAGCACCGCCTCCCACTGCAGACAAATTCACAGTTAGTTTGGAGAGAGGATCCCTGGGATTCGGCTGAGGGTGGCTGCATCTCTGGGGTCAGGGCAGTGCCTGGGGACTCGTGCTGGGCTGTCCCCTGGGGTTTGTCAGCAGCAGTCTGCACTGTGCTGGGCACCCCAAAGGCTTCCTCTGCCCACACTTTGCTTCATCCTCGAGTCTTCCAGGCTGTTCATCCAGAAGTCAAATATTATTAAAAACTGCCAGAATTTTACTCAAGGATGAGAGATAAGCAGGGTCTCTGAGAGAGGCTACAGCTACACTGTGCTGCCTCTGTTCAGAAATCTTCCTCTGACATTGCCAATCTGTCATCTTGTGTCGGTTCTTCTCCTGGGGATTAAGATTACTGAAAAAAATACAGAAAGACAACTGCTGCTACGGTAAAAAACATCAGAAATCTGTGATCCAGCCTATCTGGTAAAGACCAAAGAATGCTTGGGGGGTTTTCATCTCCTTTGGGCAATTGCTGAAAAGTTTCTGTCTAGGCAGATGATGTTAACTCATGGCTGCCTGCACTGATTTTATAGCGTTGGTGGTTCAATGTGAAATGTTGGGAGGATTGGATGTAATAGTGGCGTGCATTTATTTCAGAGCACTGCCATCCATTCCCACTGGTGCTCCAGTTTTGCAAAGCCCTGTCTGCCTTTTTTTTTTTTTTTTCATTTCCCTTTACAAGAAATCTCTGAGACCGTTAGGAGGATTAAGGAGGAGACATCTCTCCAATGTTTTCAGTCTTGTGATTCAAATGACATTGTGCAGTGTTTTACTGTCCCACAGGTCAGTGGAACTCTAGTATGGGTGATGGTGTTTGCATGAATCTCACTGGAGACAAAATGATGTTGATCAGATCTTGGAAAGCCATCAAAAATGGTGGAGATTATCTCTGTCCTTCAGACTGGAACTGTTGGGTCTCTGGAATTTTCCAAATAATCTGAAATACCAAAGCTAGTTGTTCTGACAGCTGCTGAGACATCCAGCCCTCTGCATTTGCATCTTGGACTTCAGCTTAGGTCCAGTGTTTAAACAATTGGCTTACACGGTGCAGTCAGGATGTTGCATGAGCCATGGATACTGGATACTACACCAAAAATAACGTTAAGGGGCTACATGTTTGCAAACCATTTTACTTTCTGTCCTGTCAAAGCTGTGTCGTGTGCACGGGGTTTTTCCAAACTCCCACTTAGACTGTGCCTCGCTGAAAGGCAGGTTTGAGACGTTCTGGGTAAAGGGAAATGTACTTGCTTACATCAGGCATGGGTTTGACCTACTGCATGTAGCAGGGTGGAGCAGATTAAAATGTTTTTGTCGACTTCTGTTCTCAGGAAGGTTTTCAGCTTGTTTCTTTGCTGAGGTTTTTTTGTGTTTGTTTGGTTGGTTTGGGTTTTTTTTTCCATGCATGCTGCTGGCAAGCTATTTGACTCACTGCAAATTGCCCAGGAAAAGGGTCCAGTGTATGGTACTGAATTAATTACCCTTCAAATGCTGCTTACAGCAACAGTGTCAGCAGGAAGGAACAAATGTACCTCACTAGCCTTCAGCTTAATTCCTCTCACTGAAGATTTTAATCAGAAATGTAATACAGTAAATGGCATCTTCTGGTAATGTGACACTTGCAAATTGACAAGCTGCTTGACAGAGTTCCATATCTGAGCCTAATGTCTCAGCCCGAGGTGCTTATTGGGATCTTAACATGCAGAACAAAAGCCAAACAAGAGCAGGTGAGTAGCAGCAGAGCAAGGCAGGATGGTGGTGAAATAATAAAATGCTTTCCAAGTACTGAAGGAATACATCTAAAATTTAAACTTCTGTTCATATTTTAAATTAGAGATGTCAGACAAACTGCCTGACGGCAGAGACCTGAGATCCACAGGCTGGTGAGTTCCTCAGTTACTCATGGAATGATCCATGAAGCACTGACAGAGGAATCCTGCTTCTTTCAGGTCCCTGCAACCCCTGGGAATCTCAGCTTCCTCTGCAAAAGCCAACTGCTCCCTCTGGAGTTGCGGATTTAGCACAGCTTGCCAGGGGACTGGGAACATTTTTAATGCATTTGAAGACACTAAGGCAGCTTATCAGGGGCATGTTCCTGCCCAGCCTCGCCAAATTAGAAAAGACGTTTTTGCGCTTGGTGTCGAGTTAAAACCGCTTGGGAAGCCTTGGGTCTGGGGTTACACAACCAGCAGAGAGGTGGCTCCTGGGCAGAGTGTCCAGGTTATCCCCCGTGAGGAGGCAGAGCAGGGCAGTCCCCAGAGTGGGGAATGAGTCTGAGAGGCAGAAAACACAGTGCACTGAGGAGACATCAGCATCTGCAGAGGTTTCCCTGCTCAAATGGAGATGGGCAGGGAGTGGGAGCAAGGCCCGCAGCTCATCTGGGCAGGGGATGGATGTGGAGGCGAGGGAGCTGCCGGGACATCACTGCAGGGAACACGCTCTGAGAGCTCCAGGAGCTCTGCTGGGGGAGGAATGGAGTGAGAAGTTCTCTGAGCTGCAGGGAACCCTCGTGCTGGGGATGTGGAGCTGTTCTGGGGGCTGCAGGGCTCTGGGAACAGGGGAGAGCAGGTTGGGGGGGCTCCTGGTTATCTCCTGGGACTCCTGGTTATCTCCTGGGACTCCTGGTTACCTCCTGGGGCTCCTGGTTATCTCCTGGGACTCCTGGTTACCTCCTGGGACTCCTGGTTACCTCCTGGGGCTCCTGGTTATCTCCTGGGGCCCCTGGTTACCTTCTGGGGCTCCTGGTTATCTCCTGGGGCTCCTGGTTATCCCCTGGGGCCCCTGGTTATCTCCTGGGGCTCCTGGTTATCTCCTGGGACTCCTGGTTACCTCCTGGGGCTCCTGGTTATCTCCTGGGGCCCCTGGTTATCTCCTGGGGCTCCTGGTTAGCTCCTGGGACTCCTGGTTACCTCCTGGGGCTCCTGGTTATCTCCTGGGGCCCCTGGTTATCTCCTGGGGCTCCTGGTTACCTTCTGGGGCTCCTGGTTATCTCCTGGGGCTCCTGGTTATCCCCTGGGGCCCCTGGTTATCTCCTGGGGCTCCTGGTTATCTCCTGGGACTCCTGGTTATCTCTTGGGACTCCTGGTTAGCTCCTGGGGCTCCTGGTTAACTCCTGGGGCTCCTGGTTAGCTCCTGAGCCTTAGAGACACATGCTGCTCATAAAGGAACTGAAAAATGTTTTCATAGCTGCAGTCAATGCCAGAATTAAAGCTAATTCTGATCAAGTGCTTAGGCAAAGATTTAGTAGGTTCTGGTAATTCAAAAAGAGGCTAGAGAAGACTCTTCAGTTTAGAGCAGGTCATAAAGAGACATTAAATAACGAGGACAAATGTAGGAACACAGAGGCAGGCTTAGGACATTTAAAATCTAAGAGATTACAGAGAGAATTCAGTACAGATAAATGTAGAATAATGAGGTTTGTGTGTCTTTATCACACGCCGTAAATATGTGTGGCTTGTAAAATATGATGAATAAAAAAGGAGAATGTTGAAAGATAAGTCTCTTAATATTATTTATGAATAATGGGAAGTGAAGTGAATGAACGAAGCATAGAAAGACCGTGGATGAAATAATGGAGATTTTGATGAGCTGTTATCATACAAATCTGTGTGCTTGATAAAATATGAGGACAGAGTAGTGTCAGAAGCCAGGTCTGTGTGGAATGAACAAACAGGAGTGCAAGGATAACGCCCTGAGTAATGATCACTCCCAGGGCTCTCCCTCTCACACCAGCGTGTGTTGTAAATATATGGAGTGCACTCCTAAAGGTATTAGAAAAGAAAATGCCCATCTGTTGATGTTAGAAATACGGGGGAATAATCTAAACAAGTATTTTCTGCTCTGACAAAGAGTAATTGCACCTGGCTGTTCTGTTGAGTGAGTCTTGGGAGTCTGTGGGGACAAAGAGGAGCTCAGTTGCCTTCAGTGGAGCAGCAGATCTTGGGCCACAACCAATTTACTTCATGTAGAAAACGAAACAGGTGATAAATCAGAACTCCTGCTTTGCATGCTGGCAGTAATGCAGCGTCTCCCATTCCCCTGGGATTTATCAGCATCTTTCCATGGCCTGGGAGCATGGATTAGCAGCTGTGGTGAAAGGTGAACTCACCGAGGTTCATTTTTACCAGCTGCATCTTCTCAAGTCGTAGCCAGATGGGTTTGATGATATCATGGTGATAAATCAGTGTCCTGGTAGTGGCTTGGGAGAATGGGATCTTAAGAAGCATGTCAAATTTTTCAGAAATTTATGTTCTCCAATTTCTGCGTATGATTTCATTGGATCATGGTCAATTAATCTCTCTAGGGATATTTTTTTAATTCATATGTAGACTCCTAAATAACTTTTGTCTGAGGAGTTTTAAGTTTTTTCCTTTAGATCACGTATTCACTGTGCAGTGGATGTGTCTGTTGAGGTTTGCCACAAATTTTCAAATTGAGAAAGAAACATAGCAATGCCTAAATTTATGCTTGTCATTTATATTGAGTAACTGATGCCAGTTCGCTTTATAAGTATTCTGTTGGTTTTGACCCAAAATGTCTTCATGTTCCCAGAAGACTTGTGCATCCACTGTTCCGTCCATTACCTCGAACAGCAGTTCCAGGAAATGGGGGCAGCAGGATCAGGAGTTCCCAGGACCTGGGTTGGTTCGGCCGCTGGAGGTGTGTTGATGTGGTGTAGCTGACAGCCCAGGGCAAAAATACTGGGAGGAATTTCAGAGGAATGTGGCTTGTAAGCCCCTAGAAAATCCCACCAGGTCCTAGTCTGCACCGTGAGGATATTTTACTCCTCATCCTTTGGAGACCTGATTGCTTTATGTTTCTTTATGCAGATAGGTAAAAGGCCAAAGCTAGGACAGAGTAATTTCTTCAGCATTTCTGTGCCTGAGGTGAAAGGACAAAGGTGGAGGTTCAAACTGGACAGTAGGAAGAACCTGCCGTGGGTAGAGCACTCTCGCAGAGGCACTGGAGTGGGTTACTTGCTGAGCTTATAGAGTTAGACAAGCATCTGTCTGGGCTGACGGAGGCATGGTTGATGTAACCCGAGGCAAAGGAATGGACAAGATAAAGTCTTGTATTTCCTTTCAGCTCTCATTTTCTATGACTCTGTGATCCTGTTAGCCTCCGATTAGACACACTTAGTAACGAGTTCACTTTCCTGCCCACTGACCCTGATGTGCTCTGCTGTGCTGCCATGGTCCAAGCCCTGCACTGCATGTGAGGGTAAAGTGGGTGCCAGTCCAGCACATCCCAGAGGGAATTTGGAAGGGCATCACGTGTGGTGGGGGATGGAGGGAAATGCGTGTTACACTTGACTGGGCACCCTGTGAGTTTGGCTGTGTAACTTTCTGAAGTTGGGTGAAGCCCGTCTATCTCACTGCTGCCTTATCACATTAGCTCAGCTTTTTTCTAACAGACAGCAGTGCCCTATACCTAGCAGCAGGGAATGAGGTTTCATTCTCTCCTTTCACAAACCATCACTCCCTAGAGCTGCGGCAAGCTAAACCACACCATCAGTGAAACCTCTGCAGTGCCATTCCGTGGCAGAGCAAACAGTGCCCTGAAATACGTCAGGAAATGGGAATACATCCTCCCCGTACCAACAGTTCGTGGGAGAGTCTGTGTTGTCCTTATGGCAGAATGCTTTTTCTAATCAATCTTCGGGGCTTGTATGATTTTTCTTCCAAAAACCAAGAGTCACTGTGGCAGCAGAGTGGTTCTGTCTGTCTGGGACCACGGCACAGCCCAGTTTGTGGCCCCGGTGCCCTTCTCACCCTCCTGATGTTCGTAACTGTTGCCTTGTGCGGTTGTGTTGCAGACGGGCGTGTGTCATCCGGGGCCAGGTTGTGGCCGTCGATGGGACCCCCTTGGTGGGAGTGAACGTCAGTTTCCTGCACCACGACGAGTATGGATACACCATCAGCCGCCAGGATGGAAGGTCAGCCTCGCGTGTATGAGCCCCTCTGGTTTAGGTTTGTGTGGCCAAGGCCATCTGCCAACTCCTGCTCGTGTACAGAATGTTCACAGACATCACAGCTCTCAGTGTGGCTGGAGGATGACATCTGGCCTTCTGCTCTGGGAGCACAGTTGGCTGCAGCTCTCTCCAGTGAAGGGACCAAAGAAGAAAGAGAAGGAAAAAAACCCTGAACTGCCACGATGTTACGGTGTCATTCAAATTCCTGGAGTCAAAGTGGGCCAGGTCTGCTGTAACGGTGTCTTCTCGACAATGGAATATTTGCACAAGTCAGGTTTTCCAGGAAATATCCTGTCTTCCCACTTTTTGTTGTTGTTGTTAAGTGTGAATCATCCAGATAGTTTATTGAGGTGTCAGTGCAGTCAAATCCTTTAGTTGATCACCTGAGACACACAAGGAAAAGTGGGAACAGACTCTTTCCAAAGACAGATGGTTTAATTGCTGTTCCATAACCAGCCCTGGCTTCCCCTTCTGCACCAGCCTCGCAGGTCTGGGTTCATTTCTCCGAGAAGGTGAGGTTTCAATATGTTCTATATTGCACTCCGGGGTTGGCC
The DNA here is from genome assembly GCF_029207755.1 of Chamaea fasciata. Lineage (NCBI taxonomy): Eukaryota > Metazoa > Chordata > Aves > Passeriformes > Sylviidae > Chamaea > Chamaea fasciata. Next base: position 8,889,735 of record NW_027094107.1, read on the forward strand.
ATCCATTTGCAAGAGGGTCATGACTCGCTCCTGAACTTCAATTAAGCTGTTAAGGGCACTTTAAGCCTTCACCTTCCTTGGCTGGATTGTGAATTACAAGAAATCTGAAGCTGTCTTCCAGCAGGGAAAAAGTGCTGCAATTTGTCATTGTTGCCACATTTATTTTTTTTTTGTTTGGCTTTGCCAATTTATAGAAGTAAGGAAGGTGCATATTTATTTCACCTCAGTTTATTGACTTTCAAATAGCACTACTGAAAGTTAGTAATTATCATCTCCTCCTTACGCTAGCCTGGATGAAGTTGTTGCATTAAAATATGCTACCTGTATTTTGCTGTGAATGTAATCGGTGTCATTTGGGAAATGTGATGAGATATGCATAATTAAGTCTGACTCCTTATCACAGTTTGTTACCATCAAAATCCTCCATAATAGATGCATTCAGTGATACAGAGAGTGAAGTAGCTATTTACATATTACCTTGTGTTGCCTGACCGTGGGTGTCAGAAACTCTGGAAGCTGAGACTGTGCCTGATGCCTTCTGTGTCCCACTGTTCTGCAGCCCAGATGTGCCAAAGGTTCTTCGCAGCAGCTCCCAGAGGATCACCCTCCTTGTGTTCAAGAGCTGACTCAGTTCTCAGTGCAGTTAATCACCATCTTTCCCAAAAATTTCATATCCTGTGCAGGGAGGTCATATGCTCAGTGTACTCAACCTTTTCCTCCTGCTGCTTTTAGAAGAAGGGAAAGGCTTATGTTAATAGAGCCAAAGCCTAACGGGCTTTAAGCCTTCTTATTCTGCATGCTCTTCCTGCATAGATGATGAGTGGCATCCTTTTCCTGGGATGGGAATTGCTTTTCATATGAACCAAAGCAATTGGGTTCACACTCGTGTTACAGATGGCTCGTTAGTTTGATGTTAATTGATAAATAGAGGGGACAGAGGGCAAGTAACAGTGAAATTCTGTGCCTTGGTGTTGATGAACGCAGGGAGAAAGCACACAGAGGTAAAGCTGCTTTGTGGATACCAAGGAATGTACACTTGAATGATTTCTCATAGTAAATTAGGAGCTGTAATAACAAACATAAGGGTTTTGTTTGTGACGTGATGAAAGATGTGGTAATGTGATGAAAAAAAAAAAAAAGAAAAGAAAAAACAATTTGTTTTCTCTTTTCCAGTTTTGACCTTGTGGCTGTTGGAGGAATCTCCGTCACTCTGGTTTTCGACAGATCTCCTTTCATATCTGAAAAAAGAACACTTTGGTTGCCTTGGAATAGATTTGTCATTGTAGACAAAGTTGTAATGCAGAGAACGGAGTCGGAGACACCATCTTGTGACATCAGTGGCTTCATCAGTCCAAATCCCATTGTACTCCCTTCCCCCTTGACAGCATTTGGAGGGTCCTGTCCTGAAAGAGGAACTGTTATTCCAGAGCTACAGGTAATGAAAAGACTTTTAAATTAACAGTTTGTTCTGTTAGAACCAGGTTTACACAGTCTTCAAAGACAGTGAGCAAGTAACTGCTGTAATGGCATTCACTTGACACAGTAGCACCAAAGCCTATCTATTTAGTGCTGTTTAACAAGGTTCTCTTGTCTTTATTCTTTCTTTGCTTTTTAATATTTGAAGGTGCTTTATTTCTTACCTTCAAGTAGAAGAAGGTGGGGAAAGCTGACATGAATTATTATTGAAACCCTGGTTTGGTGATAGTGACGCACAAACCCATTCCTGGGTACAGATGAACAGTACGACTTCCCAAACATCACCGTGAGACGTGATTCCTTGGACATTCCTAGGGGTGTTCCATCCATTCACAGCTTTATGTCAGATTCTCGGGGTTTATTACTTTCTTTCCAAGGTACAGCAATTTTGACATGATCTTCAGGACTTCCTTTTTAATTTATTTTTTCTTGGCACTCCCTTAAGTGTTTAAAGTAATTTCTAATTAATCTAATAATTAACTGTTGTTTTACCTGGGACTTAAGAGAGGTTTCTTATAGTGTTGAGTTTCGTTGTATGTTTCCGGGGATTGAGCAGAAATTAACTGAGAATGATAGGAGACAGAGATATATTAGCCTGTATTAATACATGAATATTTCTTCCTGCTTTTCTGCTACAAAATGGAAAGGAATGTCAGATGTATGACAGAGAGGGCAGCTGGGATGTCAGCAGGAAAGAAGGGGAACACTGCAAATCAGAAACAGTAAAGGGAGCAGGATTTCCCTGGCAACACCACATTTCATATGTTGAAAGGACAAGTGCTGGCAGGCCTCCAGCTGTACCGCAGCAGTGCTGTGACAGTGATGCTGTTGCAGTGTGTAAATAAAAACGGTTGAAAGTGAAGTCATCTATTGTTAAATAAGGGAAATTTAAGAACTGGAAAACATAAACAAAACAGTTTGTCTTTTTCCGAGCAGGATGAATTTAACATTGTGACAGGTAGATTCGTTAGTACAGGAATGCACTAACATCATTAACCTTGTTAAGCACGGTCTAGTTTTCAGGTGGCTTTTGAGTGACTGTGGTGGCGCCCTCCAAGAAGCCATTCTCATCTCTTGCTGCTCCTCCTCACAGTCTGTCCCAGAGCAGCTCTGGTTTAGCAGGCAGGGTTTTTTCTTCCTCGACACTCCCCAGGTCAAGGTTATTGTCTCCAAAGCAGGATAGTATCTGAGCATCACAATGCATACGAGAGAAGGTGTGTGTATACTTGAAACATTATTAATTGTTAAGTAAACTGAGTAATTAAGACAAGGTAAAGCTGCACAGCTTGTTTGCGAGAGTATGTGCACGGATGCAGTATTCACTCCCCAGCAGACAGGAGAAAAGCATCAGAGGAAGAGGCTCTTCATCAAACAGCCAGCCTGCCAACCATTCAGTTGGCCAGGCAGTGTCTGGTGTTGGACACTGTGTCACGTGCCTGACGCTGCTGAAATAAACCCAGTGTTTATTTTTGTTTCAGTGTTTTCACAATTGTGAAACCTGAAATGATCACCTGCTCTCTTACCATTACACTCCTGCGCTTTTCCTGGCTGCGGATGCAATGATGTGGTTTTTTTCCCAAGGTGGTCCAGGAGGAAATTGCAATTCCCTCGAGTTTTGTGAAGCTCAGTTACCTCAGCAGCAGGACACCGGGGTACAAGAGTTTGCTGCGCATTATTCTGACCCACACAACCATCCCTCCCGGAATGGCCAAAGTCCACCTCATCGTTGCTGTTGAAGGTCGTCTGCTCCAGAAATGGTTCCCTGCTGCAGCCAATTTGGTGTACACGTTTGCCTGGAACAAGACAGACATCTATGGACAGAAGGTTTCTGGTCTGGCTGAGGCAATGGGTATGTAGAATCACCTTGGTGTAAGTAGAAGCACTCACACGCGTCAAGCCAGGAAAACATGGCAAATAAATTTTGTTGCTGCTCCTACGTTCTTTTAAATCAAATGCCTCTTTAGCTGAAGTCACTGAAGCGACTTGTATGATTTCCCAAGAACATTTATTTTCTTGTTCTTCCAATGTCATCTTTCTAATTTAATCAATTTGAAAATTCCCTTTTCCCTCAGAGAATGGTTTTGTACTAACGGCATTATATTCAGCTGTCTCTGGTTTTGAATGTTACTTTGAATATGACCTTTGGTGTGTCATTGTTTCTGTCATTTTTTGGCTGTGACATTTAAAATGTCATTTCCGCTTAGGGTTTGCAAAATTCTAACTTTTGGGCATCCTTTCTTACTACATTTCATGTCCCCAACAGTTAAAACTAATGGATTTGTTGTTTAAAGATGTTTATCCAAAACCCATCATGTTTCATTGGCTTTGTTCAGCAAGCAGCACAGGCTGTTCTGAGAATTGCTACAGAAGTGCTGTCTGTGCAAACACATTTTATTTAGCCAGCATTTTTTCTTTCATTAATTTCATGATTTGTTTTTTTAAGGGCTTTCTGGTTTTTTTTAATTTAATTTGATGTTATGTTGTTTAATGGGCTAATAGATGCTTTGTATTAGAATGACTTATTTTACAAGCAAAGCTTAGTGTTGTGAATGGACCCACGGAGTTCTGTAGCAGTTCTGTTTGCTCTCTAGGACCAGGAGCACTGGCGGGTCAGGCTGGGGTGACAAGGAATGTGTGAGGGATTCCATACCTCGTTCCATGTCTGCAGATGTTCTGAGGGGCAGGCAGGAGCTTCCTTTGGATCTGTGATGTTCTCCATGCAGGCAGACGCAGAAGGTGCCAGGCAGGCTCTGCAGCTCCCAGCTCTGCAGTGTCACAGGGACTGCGTGCCCACACTGCTGGGCTGTGGGGAGGCAGTGGGGAAAAGGAGCATTACAGCCTCTTCCTTGTCATTCGAACGTTTTCCTTGTCATTCATTGTCATTAGAGCATTTTCTTTGTCATTTCTTCTCTGAGGATGATGCAGAGACACAGGGATGTCCGTGGTGGTCACCACACCAAACTGTGGGGCGTGATTCCATAAGGCAATAGGCAAAGGAAAGGGTCAGCTGAAGCTTTTCCCAGAGCGGTGGTCCCACTGTGTCCCTGAGCACACACAGCACGGGCTGCTGCCTGCAGGGGCATTCCCACCTTCTCTCCTTGCCCATGGCCACCACTCACATTCACTGGATCATGAAATGAGCCAGATCAGGAACAAATTCAGCTGAAAACTGAAGCAACCAAGGAATAAGTGATACATTTTTGGCTTCATTAGTTTCCTGATCTGCTGTGAATGCTCATGCAGAAGCTCAGGTCTTCTCATTCCAGCTGTAGCTCACACGTGGCATTGCCCTAACGGAGTCCAGACTCCACCCTTGGGTGCCAGGTCTCCAGGGCTGCTGCATCACCTCTCCTGTCAAACATCCTGCACTCCTGGTTCCCATCTGCACAGGGGGAGGGCACTTTGCTGGGGTCGGTCAGGTGCTGGCACTGCCAGCGAGGCTCGGAACAGCCCAGGTGTGGTGTGAGGCAGGGAGCAGCAGGGACCTTCTCAGCCTCCTGAGATGCAGGAGACCCTGGGAGGGGGCAGATCCAGCCTGGGCCCATTGCTGGGACCAGTCCTGTTTGCTGGGACCAGTCCTGTTTGCTGGGACCAGTCCTGTTTGTTTGCTGGGACCAGTCCCTGTTTGCTGGTTCCAGTCCCTGTTTGCTGGGACCAGTTCTGTTAGCTGGGACCAACCAGTCCCTGTTTGCTGGTTCCAGTTCTGTTTGCTGGTTCCAGTCCTGTTTGATGGGACCAGTCCTGTTTGCTGGTTCCAGTTCTGTTTGCTGGTTCCAGTTCTGTTTGCTGGTTCCAGTTCTGTTTGTTTGCTGGTTCCAGTTCTGTTTGCTGGTTCCAGTTCTGTTTGCTGGTTCCAGTTCTGTTTGCTGGTTCCAGTTCTGTTTGTTTGCTGGTTCCAGTTCTGTTTGCTGGTTCCAGTTCTGTTTGCTGGTTCCAGTTCTGTTTGTTTGCTGGTTCCAGTTCTGTTTGCTGGTTCCAGTTCTGTTTGCTGGTTCCAGTTCTGTTTGCTGGTTCCAGTCCTGTTTGATGGGACCAGTCCTGTTTGCTGGTTCCAGTTCTGTTTGCTGGTTCCAGTTCTGTTTGCTGGTTCCAGTTCTGTTTGTTTGCTGGTTCCAGTTCTGTTTGCTGGTTCCAGTTCTGTTTGCTGGTTCCAGTTCTGTTTGCTGGTTCCAGTTCTGTTTGTTTGCTGGTTCCAGTTCTGTTTGCTGGTTCCAGTTCTGTTTGTTTGCTGGTTCCAGTCCCTGTTTGCTGGTTCCAGTTCTGTTTGTTTGCTGGTTCCAGTCCCTGTTTGCTGGTTCCAGTCCCTGTTTGCTGGTTCCAGATCTGTTTGCTGGTTCCAGATCTGTTTGTTTTTGCAGTGAGGGAAGGTTCCAAGTGAGCTGTTGGCACATGTTTGTGCAAATCCAGAAATCAGGAAATATTCTAATATTTCTACTATTCTAATATTTCTAATACAGAAAACATCTAATGAGTGTGAAGTCCAGAACACATCCAGACTTTAAAACATTTTAATCCAATTACACAGCACCTCATGAAATGGGACTGTAGTCAGCTTCCCAAATTAGGAGTAGATGAGCTTTGTGTGTTTAAATATGAATAAAGCTTACACAATAGTGCTGGATAGTAACTTTTAAATTATTTAATTGGTGCTTAATTTTTTCTTTTCCTTAAAGTTTAGGTTAATTATGCTTCTTTCCAAATAGGAGGAAAAATCTTGATATTTTAAGTGCATTACTAGCATGCTTTGTTAGATTCCAATAAAGCTTTATTTAATTTGGCACGCTGCAGTTACTCAGGGACCTTTATCTGCATCCATTATATGAATTTTTGTCAAAAATAATTTCTTCTGCCGGTATATTAGCAATATTTAATAATGCATTCTGTTTCAGATTTCATTTTAGTTAAATTAAATCGGAGCAGGTTGAAGTCCTGGAAGTCAGGATTATAACCATCTGCTTTTGGTTTTCTAAATATTAGAAACATCTGTATTTTTCTTGGGGGTTATTGACAGCACTGATCACATCACCAGTTACAGAAAACAAGACTTTCTGAGCATATTTCCACATGCGAATGGTTCTGTTCAAACTTGTTGGAGAAATGTTTGCTGGCATCTGTCCAGTCCCCCAGCTCCTCACAAGAGGCCATTTTCTCACAGTCAACAACTGAGACGACAAAGCAGCATTTTCTGCTCTGAATAAATAAGCACCCTGTTAGGGCTGGTCAAAATATTTTGATTGTTTACCGTAATGGAATTTAGGTGGTATTAAAATTATGTGGGGTTTAAGTAAAATCTACCTGAAGCTGTTACGTAGAAAAAGTGAAAAGAAACAATTCCTTTTTTTTTTTATTTTGGAAAGGTTGAAGTATTTCAGTATTTCCTGGGTAAAGCTGTGGAATTTGGTGTCAAAAAATATTCTTCCTTTATGAATGAGTTTCACTGAAATCAAGTAAAGTTAGAGATAAATTTTTTTTTGAAAGGTTGGTATATTACAGATGTCAAAAATTATGAAGTTTTGTTTTGTTTTATGGAAGTACTAAAGGAAAAGGGTTTTAATCAATTTGAGTTCCCAAGTCCCACCATCCTTAGGGAAATTCAAGATTTTTCCTCAGGTATTTTGGTAATGTGGAAGCCTGATAAGATAAATGTGCAATTCTAGAAATGTTCAGCTTGTCAATCCATTTCTGCCTAACTATAATTTTTACAGTCAGCAAACAAATTAAAACCAATTTGTTTTAGCATGGATTCTTCTCTGTTTAAGCTGTTATTCAGGTAATTAGCAGAAATGCAATAAACAATCAAGTCAGGAGTCGTTGGAGGAGATTTATAATCTTATGAAATCCATAACTGATACCACAGACAGATTTCTGCTTTGAAGCAGTAGTAACTATAGCTGAAATAACATACTAATCTCTTTAAACCCTTTTTTCAAAGAATACCATACAACAGCAGCAATCAGGCAGAGGGAAATTAGTGGCATCATTACTTGAGAGATGAATATCAAAACCTGGAGTGAAAACCTGCGAAGCAGTTCACAGAGAGAAAGGTGGACTGAGAGATCTTTTAATTATTTGTTTGCAGTGTCGGTGGGATATGAATATGAAACATGTCCTGATTTCATTCTCTGGGAGAAGAGAACAGTAATCCTGCAAGGCTTTGAAATGGATGCATCAAATCTGGGTGGCTGGTCTATAAACAAACACCACGTACTAAATCCACAGAGTGGTAAGTCCCTCCTTTATTAACTGCCCACGCAGAAGGAGAATACAAATTTTAAAGGAATTAATTGTTCAGATTTTAAGTGTTACACTTCCTAATGTGTAATCCTCTTTGAATGTGCCCCCTCATTTGTTGAGAGCTGAACTGCAAATGCCACGTGAAAGGATATTTTTAATGTTCTGGCTCCCAGGGTTTAGACATTAATATCACTGACACATTGTGGTCGTTGGATGGGAAAAGGGCAAACCGATTTGGGTTCATTCTCACCCGGCTGGTACAAGTGCCACATTTCGGGTCAGCCTGTGGTGTGTGATATTGCCAGTGAAGTGTCCACACCCCCGATTCACCCTGTGCCTGCCTCAGTTTGGAGCAGCCCAGCCCCAGGCAGGCTCAGCCTGTGTGGTCACAGCCCAGCCCTCCAAAGCCCGCAGCTTTGGGGTTTTGGGGCTGCCCACTCTGGGGGCAGCACAGGGAGTCCCTCCTCGGGACAGGCCGTCCTACACCCTGCAAAGCATTAGTCAAAAGGCCGTAAATGCTTTGGGTGTCCTATCAGCCCTGCAGAGATATTCTCCAGGCATGGAGGCTTGAGTATTTCTCCCATTGCTTCTATTTTACACCTGGGGAGGTTTCTTTTCTTCCATGAACATCCATGATCGGGAACCAGTGGGACCAAATTATTAAAACAGTCCTTGTAGATAAATTACGGTAACTATATATGGTTTTGCCAATAAACAGATATCTCATTGTCCAGGAGAAGAGAAGCTCGAGGTCAGATTTTAGCACTTGTAAGTCAACAGAGTACTGGATTCAGTAAAGTTCTCTCAATTTGCTCCGGCTGAGAGTCAGTCCAATAAAATCTATTTCCATCTGCAAACTTCTGCTGATGAAGATTCATGCACAGATGTCTGGCTCTCAAGTTTTACAAGTTCTGTTGCTGCATGCACAGCTACAGTATAAATATTCCAAATACAAAAGGTCAGATTTAGTTTGTAAATTATCTGGATTTCTGTTTTGATTTAAAATAGTCTGACATTTTAAACAGCAGTTCTTTCATTCCCTGTCTTACTGGTTTGTATAGATTGTCTCCTCTAAATGCCAGCTATTGACATTTAACAAAGAGAAATCTGACCTCAGTCAGCTGAGCCCCCAACTGTGAGTCCCCTAGTCGGCTCCTTGGTGCCAATTTACCACTTGCGTAGTTTAATTTCAGGACTAAATTGCTGGCAGTAACTCCAATTTATATGACTGTCTGCTAACTGCAGTGGTTACTACTCCAATTCACCCCGCAGGCGCTCCCGTGTCCCGGGGTTTTGTAAAGCACACAATCCCAGCCCGGGATTGCTCTCCTGGGCACCAGGTACGTGGTGACAAATCCGTGGGTTGGTGACAAACGGCTTCCTGTCCCCGTGCCGGCTGTGTGGCTGCGAATGCCAGAGGGCACTGCCCTGTCAGCCCCAGCCACCTCCTCTCCGATGGGCTGTGCCCGGTGCTCGGGAGGGGATTGCAGCTCCTCGCCTGCTCCTCCTCTTCCTCACCTGGCCCTGCTCTGCCGGGCACCGCCGAGGCTGAAGTCAGGGCAAGCTGCCGGACATCCCAGCCCATCGCCTGCAGACACGGGAGGGATGGAGAGGGCACGAGCCCCCCCGCCGTGGGATGCAGGGTCTGTCCTGTCTGCAGTTTGCATTTCAGGGATGGTCACAGGCTCCTCAGGGCTGTCACAGCCTCTGAGCACCCGCACCTGCCCCAGCCAGAGAAGCAGCCGAGGGCACAAAAATGACTGTAACGAAGCCGGTGCACCCCTACCAGAGCAGCCTGTGGGCTCGTATGAAAGCAACAAAAGGAAATAATGAACCGTGGTACCCAAAAGGATAAAAATAACAAGGGCGCTTCTGGTCTTACCCAGAAACAAGTCAACTGCACTTCCATTTCAGATATGTAAAATGGGCTTTAAATAAGGACCAGAATGTGATTCAAACTAGAATTATGTATTTCAGGCTTATCTCCGTGCCACCATGACTGATATGAAAAGCATTGAGTAGCCTTCTTGAGTATGAATATATTAAGATTTTTCACTTTTTAATTAAAGCATCTCCTCTGAATGTATGAAGAACTGCTCTTTTTAGAATGATGAAACTTTTATGATTTTGAAACACTGCCACTGGATTAACTACAGAAACATCATTGGAATATAACATTCTCTACTGCAAATTGCAATTTTATTTTCAAACTAAAACTAGAAACACTTTGCTTATATCTGACTTCAGCCATTAAAGCCTGGTCACCCAGCAGGGCTGCTGTGCACAACATTCCTGCTCAGAGCCAGGGGAGATCTTCTTTCCCTCCCCAGGAAGGCTGCTCATTTTAGAGAAGGTACAAAATAAACTGAGTAACAAGGAATAGAGGCAATTTTACAGGCTTGCAGTTCACAGCAATGTGGAGGTGCGTGCACTGACACGCAGAAACCTTAGCAAGTGAAAACTGTGTCCTGCTGCCTGATTGGCTACTGCAAGGATTTGCAAAAATAAAAAAGAAATGATGCCTGGTTCCAGCAGAATTGATGTGAAATAACAAATATTGTTCCAATGTGGCTGTCCCTGGAAACTGAGGATTTTTAAAGGTAAGCAGTTTTGCATCAGTCTGGCTGTTGGGTTAACAAAGGATCACATCCCTTCTCAGCTGTACTCCAGTGCTCTTTTCCCACTTTTTTTCCCTCGCCAGTTTGATCACTTCTAATTTGTGACATGATTAGAGTTTTATTGTTTTTTTGTACAAGGTCTTTGTCGGTTTGGAGGATCATCAGGGCATTTCTCGTAATCAAGAAGAGAGCAGATACCATAAATATTAGTTCCTACACTGAGGTCCTTTAAAGACACCTGTATCTCATGAATACCAATGAATGTGCTGTTAACTGATTTTTCAGGGCGTTATTTGAATTAATTTTTTTCTGATGGCCAAGTGCACTGATTCCATTGTTATTTATCTCGGGCAAGGAAGAATAGTTTTTGAGGGACTTTCTGCTTTAAGGTGATTTCAACCCCTGTGCAACAGAGCATTAATCAACTAAATTTAAAGCAGCAGCTCAAAAGCCTGATATTAAGCACACACTTACATTTATTGACAGCAAAAGGTATTCTCCAGAGCCATAATTATTTACTGGCATTTGTAAGAGGGTGTTGAAAGATTACCTTAACATTGTCATTTCAGACAAAGGGCAGCATCTTCATTTCACAGTATTTTTATCCAGTGCATAAGAGAGAATATTGCCATTTATTTTACAGGCATATTTCCAGGATGTTTTCTTTTAAGCCATCATTCAAACAAATCTATGTATTCTGTCCTCTATTGTTCATAAATACTTTTTTTTTTAAATATAATTCCCTTCAAAATAGCTGTGGTAGCATTCACTAATTTCCAAGGTGAATTTTATCTTCGGATTTACCTGAAAGTCACAAAAAGTAGTTTAAAGAAAAGTTGGTAGAGACAATACATAAATAGATTTGCTGTGCTTTGGGAAAACTCAGACACGTCTCAACATGTACTTCCTGCGCTGTCTAGAATATTCTCATTTCCCAGCATGAGTCCTCCAGAAAGTAAATTCCCTTGTGTTTGTTCCTTTAATAGTGCCAATTTTCTGATGAAGGACTGGAGCTTTCAAGGGAAATGAGGAATTTGGACTAGGGTCTAAGAGAGTGCCTCTCTTCTCTTCGCAGTAGCCAAATTCTTGCAGTAACCTGTCATTTCAGAGATACTTCTTAAATACGTTACCACATTGTTACTTAAAATAAACTTAAAAAATAAATCTTTGTACTAGTGCTGGTATCACCAACCTAGAGGAGACTTTGAATACTGTACACCGTGCTAGAACACACTGGTTTAGCCTTTGAGGCAGAAGGTGGGATATTATTGCTGGGGAGACACTCACTGGTGCCTGACAATTGCTCCTTGACTCTTAACTTGGCTCTGCTGCACTTGGCACCATTTTCATTTACCATGAAGGACTCACAGCTGAATCTGAATATCGATTTTGTACTGCCACTCGGCGCTCCTTTGTGAAGAATGCGCAGTGGTCCTGCTATTAATCTCCTTTAATTAAATATTCAAACTGCCTAAGAAATTCCTCTGCTGCCTAATAAAAATTTATGAATAAAAGGAATATTAAAGCAGTAATCCCCAAGAAATCAGATAGCACTGCAATTAGCAGTCAATTTGTTAGAGCATTAACCAACCATGAGTTCTCCTCCTGATGTTGGCTTTAAAATAGCCACTGGCCACTGCTGAGCAAAATGGTGACGGTGAAGCTTGGGATGCACAAAACTGGAAAAGATTCGTGGAAGTCTTCAAAACACCAGCTGTTTGTTGCTGTTTTGGTGACCTGGTTTTCGAGAGGATGTTGTAATCCAAAACCACGGAGTGGTTTAGATGCCACATTTGGGTATTTTTGTCTCTGTTTTCTCCCGTTAGGGATTGTGCACAAAGGGAACGGGGAGAACATGTTCATTTCTCAGCAGCCCCCGGTGATCTCCACGGTGATGGGCAATGGGCACCAGAGGAGTGTGTCCTGCTCCAGCTGCAATGGGCTTGCCCTCAGCAGCAAACTCTTTGCCCCCGTGGCCCTGGCTGCTGGCCCCGATGGCAGCGTCTACATCGGGGACTTCAACTACGTCCGGCGCATCTTCCCCTCTGGAAATTCCATTGGCATTTTGGAGTTAAGGTAAAAAAAATAATCGCCTTTCTCTGGTCGGTGTGCCTCATCCTGGCTCCGATGTGCCTGTGGAAACCAGGGTGGGCTTTTGTCCCTTGGGGCTTGATGAAGTAGCCACTTGTAGTTGGTTTGTGGCCATGTGTGTCGCCAGCTATCAAACCAGAAAACGTACACGTACTTTTAGTCATCAGTTAAATACAAACCAGAAAACTTACGCTTACTTCTAGTCATCAGTTAAATAGAATGTTTTAAGTGGCCCTTAGAACGGGCCTTGCGTAATGAATTTCTGCAAATTGCAGAATTTATTTATTAATACAGCTGATTTTTCTTCCAGTGGGGTTTTCCATGCGTTCTCTCCAGAAGTTAAAATATACCATGATGCGTATTTTTGCAGAAAGCTGCATAATTGCACAGCAGACATGCAGAGTATCATGTCAAGTCACAGCACTGGGCCTACAGACTTGCCATGTAATTAATTAACTAATTGATTATTACAATTCCGTTGTTCCTCATGCAGCAAAGGCTGTGGCTCAGTTTGAGCAGACAGGAGCAATCCTGGCAGCACAGAGTGCCAGGCTGAGCCTGGGCTGCCCTTAATGACCCCCCTGTAATTATCACCCCAGCTTCCCGTTCCCTTTGGGGGACACAGGGGATGGCAGGAACGATTTTGGACATTAACACATGAAATTTCTCGTATTTAGCATCCACCTAGCTAACGTTGCTGGGAATGATTCTGTGTGCTGATTGTTCAGAATTGACTTGGCAATGAGTGGGCAGTGCGAAGGAAACAGTTTGAGAGAAAGAAGCACCAAGAGGATAAACAATGTTTTGTTGGTGGGATACAGGTCTGTGAGCAGTCAGGCAGAGAACACAGTTCTGTCGAGGACTAACATTTCTTGTCTTTTTCTTTCCTTTTAAACCTGAACCAGGAATAGAGACACAAGACACAGGTAAGTAAAACGTAATAACTGGTATGTGAACCATGTTTGAGGAGACAGTCTTACAAAAGTCCTTTTAGAAGTCTGGGTATAGGGAAACACTCTGAATTGAATAAGTATAAACGGCAATAAATACAAATGTTTATGAAATCCACTTTTGTTTATAGTACAGAAAGTTTGATTTGTTCCCGTTGACGATGTAAAGTCTCCCTCTAAAAATCAGTTTGCTGATTACCAAGAGGAGATGGAGAGTTTTAATCCTGAACACTGAGAGTACATTTCATAGCTGTCATACCCATTTCACATGGTGTCTGACTGATCCCAGATACAGGATCCAGGGAAACAGGAGTTGCAGCTACAAAAAAATAGTTCAAAAGGTTACAGAAACCCACTGTACCTCAGTGAACTGTTCCAGCGTACCATGAGCTTTAAAACCTGCCAGGTACAGAGTGCAGAGCCCAGAACTGAAGGTGCTGTGTCAAAGCTCAGTTGGCTGCTCCAGCTAGAGACAAAGCAGTGGCTTTGCCCCTTTCCAGCTGGCATTTTAGCATTGCAGTTCAGGGATTTCTGTGAAGGAACGAACGTTGCACGTTCAGCTCCCGCGACAGACGGTGAGGGAGGGAGCTGGTCCAGCGGCCCAGCTGCAGCAGCGATGCTGTGTGCTGGAAAGGGCCAGCAAGGCACTCTGTCTCCTCAGAAATAAACTTCTGAGCCTTCCAGTGCTTAAATGAGATAAATAAGCCAGCACTAGCACGATATGAGACAGTGACTTCATGACATGGTGGGGAGCAGAGTGGGGACAGAATAGTACTGAAAAGATGAATTTTAAATCCTAGTCTACTTCATGTAGTTTTCAAAAGGCTAATTGAAATCGACTCAGATTTATATCTGATTTCAATCTCCTGCAAAAATAGGAAGTTTTTTTAAATTGTGTTCTGTTTTTTACCAGTACTCTTTCAGCATTTTAGTATGCAAGGCTTTAAGCATAAACATGAAGAGTTTTCTAACAGCTGGTCTATTAAATGTAACGACAAGGATGACAGAAAATGTGTCTACAAGGAGAATATAGAGTGACCCCTGGTTCTCTGCACTTTCTGCATGCTGAACAACATGTTTGTTTAAAACCTAGAATTCTCCTTGCAACTTTCTTCATAGAAATGTTTTATTTCAAATTCATCATTTGTCTGGCCAGTCACTCCTGACCTCCATCCCGAGAGCAAAAATGATTCTTGCTATTTTCCACAAACAAATTTTATAGTGGTGATACTTTGGCATTAATTGCTTTTAGCTCATCCTCTTACTCATCTTTCGTCAGAGCTCTGCCCTCTCATTCCCTGTGACTCCCAGGGCTGGGTTTCACATCTGCTCCCCAGCTCTGGGAATGTCCCTGAGCACTGTCAAACCCACCACAAACAGAGCTGGCCCAGGTGAGAGGAGCGACTCACTTCACAACTTTGCTGCGGCAATCTTAAGTGTTGGTTCATTGTACCCATATTGATGAAATACATCCAAAAAAAAAAAAAAAAAAAAAAGGATTTTTTACAATCTTTTTTAATCTAACTGGGCATACAGAACCCAGCCACTTGTCAGAAATCTCCTCCTCCCCCTTAGAGGAACACGGTAGTTGTTAAAATATAGTCTGAGCACCTCAACTCTCAGCCTGTGCCTCCCTCCCACCATTTCAGTAACCAACTGTGTGACTGAAAGGATGGATCTCCGTCTGGATTTTTAGTTAGGCCCCACTGCAGGCTCAGCAGGCTCAGGACATTTAGCATGGTGTGCCACGTGCCTGAAAATTTTCTTCAGACTGGAGATTAACTTTGCACTGAAAAAGAGCCTAAGAGTCCTACTGGATAATAGGATGCAGCCCAGTTTTCAGATTAGAATTTATGACCCCCACCATTTAATTAACATATGTAAATATTTTTTTAAATAACATTTTATAATCTCAATAAGGCAGTGACAGTGCATGAATTATGGTGCATTAATTCACGCCTAGTTGCACTGACAGTACTTGGCCTTCTGCCTTGCTCCTGACAATGGAGTCGGCATGAATTAAGGCACCATATTTCACACCTTCATATTTCCTAAGGTTTAGAAACAGATAAAAATAACCAAGAGCGGGTATTTGCACAACAGCCTGTGACTCACTTTGCTGCAACTCATAGATTTGTTTTGAGTGCCAGGAGTACTAGGAGGTATCAGATACAGAAAAACGATCTTGCTTTTGAGAGTAATGATTATAAGTCAGCTGAAGTCGCTCCAGTTGGCTTTATCCTGAGTGGTTTGGTGCCGGTGGGCAGACACCAGCGTCTGCCCCAGCCCCCTGACCCGTAACTCAGTGGTCAGGCTCTGTAGCAGGACACTGGTGGTGTTTTCAGATGCTCTCACATCTCTGTCCTCTTCAGATCACTGAGCTGATGTCTGCAGATAAGTAGAGTGCAATTCTGCCACAGAGACGAAAAAGAAAAAACAGTTGACTTTGCTGCTCTTCTCTTGTGTTTCAGTACAAGTCCTGCACACAAATATTACTTGGCCGTTGATCCCGTGTCAGAATCCCTTTACTTATCAGACACCAACACCAGAAAAGTCTACAGAGCCAAGTCTCTGACTGAAACCAAGGATCTGGCCAAGAATGCAGAGGTGGTGGCAGGAACGGGAGATCAGTGCCTTCCCTTCGACCAGAGCCACTGTGGGGATGGAGGAAAGGCCTCCGAGGCCTCCCTCAACAGCCCAAGAGGTAAGGAAAGGCCAAATGTGGGTACTTGGTGCCATTTCCTTTCGTTGTTTAGCGACTCAGGCAGCTGGGTGTGCGGAGAAGTGTCTGTGGCCATGGTTTAACCAACTCTTGGGCCAGATCTCTTCACGAGGCTCACTCCCGTCTGCAGTACAGCCAGCCCTTGATGAGGGACCAGCATGGGCAGCAGGCTCCAGAATCCTCTGATTACTCTTCCCCGTGTGACAACACTCCTCTTTCATTACCTTTCAATTGCAAGGTGGCAACATTTAATTATAGGTAACTCTTAAGCAAATTACACGGTTTCAAAGGCCGTTTTTTTAGATTTTGTGCGCCAGGTGAGTGTTGCAATGACAACAGAGCTTACTCATACGCAGTAAATCAGGGCCGTTCAAATCAGCCAGCAAAATCGAGTTTATTTGGAGCTCTAGTTTGTCCTTTCTTATTAAGACACTTAGCAGAAGACGAGCATCTCCCCTGCTGCACATGAAATCAGCGTTTTGCTGCAGCCGAGTGCACCCAGCGCTGTCACGGGCAAAAGGCAGGTGAAGCCTGGAATCCCCACCAAAGCCACCATTAATCCCCTCGCGGTGTGCACTGGAGCTGTGATAAAATCTCAGGATTTGGTGTTCCGGAGCAGCTGCTGGGGCACAGCTCCCAGGAAATCCCTGGAAAAAAGGGATCTGAGCCCTCCTGGGCAGAGCCAGTGTGGGCTGTGCCGCTGCCCCACTCACAGCTGGCTCCAGGGAAGGGTTTGGTTCTCTCTCCTGAGCTAATCAGGGAAGGCTGCACATCAGCAGGAAATCCGAATCTACATCCAGGCCGAAATGCCTCTAAGACAAGCAAATAATCCTGGCTTAAGGTTTAGCAAGAGACACATTGTAATTACAGAGCGACTTCAGCGGGTCTTTAATGATAGGCGGTAGGTGTGAGGTAAGTACAAAGAAATGCTAATCTTCAGGCAGCTAATTAATGTAATGAATCACTGCTAAAAATAGTAGAAAGCAAAGGTTTTCAGGTCCTTTACCAGGAAAAGTGTGGTCCTGTGAACGTGATCAATATTTTATTTCTCATTACAATTGATTATATCCAATTACAATACAATCAGTTGTTCCGTCTTATTTTCTTAGTGGGGAAAGACATTGATGAAAATGTTGTGATAAACTGTTCGCTTTAAAGATACTCCTACTGACTTCCTTAGTAGAAGGTTCCAGTCATAAAGAAATGAGGAATAAAAACCGCAGTCAGGAGTTCTCGGGCAGCCAGCAATTATTAAACAGAAATTGCCAGCACACAGTGACTCTTGTATTGGCAAATTCAGGCAGTGACTCCCAGGTGCTTTAGATTCGTGCATCTCCTCTAAATAACATCAGCTTGAAAAGATCCAGTTTATTGGGTTTTTTATGTTAATCTCCAGGCAGTCTGGAGTGCCACGTGCCCTTTTTGCCCAGGGCCTGACAAAATGCAGCATCAGCTGCTGGTCCCCAGCAGGGTGAGCAGTAGGAGACAGACATGTCTACCATGCTTTAATACACTTTCAGAGATCCTTTTGGATCGCTTTATTTTCTTTGTTCTTCAAATACTTGTCAAGTCAGAAGATGTCATATTTCTATTGAAATAACATTCCAACAGTATAAAGAAAACTATTTTCTCTAGGCAGCAGGAAGTTTTGACAAAAACTTCTTAAGCGTGTTTAAAAATCCTTGGACACACAGACACGCAGTGTTATGTGGCATTTGACCACAGAAAGAAATGAATTGTTTCTATAATAATGATAATAATTAAATTAATGATATAATTTCTATGATAAATGAACTGTTTCATACCTCCGAGATTTTTACAGTGCAACAATAGGTCCCAGACAAAGAGTAATTGCCAAGTTATGATTAAATATAATCACTTGCATTATTCCATGAATAATTTGTATTTTTTTAAGCTGATACAGGATTATTATTATTATTATTATTATTATTATTATTATTATTATTAGCTTTTTTACTTTGCTTGCCTGCTTGTTTTTGTCCTGACCGTTCATTTGTTCCACTATAAATGAAAAGTAAATTTCCCCCTTTATTTGCCTAGTGACCAGGAATTAAATGCCAGATGGGCAAATATCATGAAGTGACACTAATCAATCCTGATTTCGTCTTTCCACAACTCTGGTTTCACAGGTAGCAAACGCATGTAGTTTTGTTCATTCTGTTCCCAGCTCTCTGTGAAGGACTAGAGATGGGGCTCAGTGAATATTCATCTTGCACTACTGTATGTCGAGCTGACTTTGAAAGATGCTTTTAAACATGCATGGCTGATGTAGTTGAAATTTGAACTTCAATATATTATTTTTACTGCAACTTTCTTTAATTCTGTAGAGATCTCAGACTAATGAGTCATGTAATAGATGACCAAGTACTTAAGCAGAATGTGAAATGATACAAGGTGGGGACATAAAATAAGATCTGTGACAGGCTGAACACATTTATTACACGAGAAGATATTGAAAATGAAGAAGTAACTACACAAGATATTAATCATTGACCGCATTCCAATCACTTGAACTTTACCAAGTAACGGATTTTAATTTTGGGGTGGGGAATTCTGTTTGGTGGGTTTGGAGATTTTTTTTTTTTATAAAAATTATTTATGGCACATCTAGTCGCCAGCGCTATCTTTTAAACAACCTGATTGGCATTTATGGTAAGTTCCTTGAGGATCGTGTTCTGATTTTAACGAGATCAGCCACGGAGTATTGGAGCAATAAGAAGCACTAAAATGAGTGGAAATACTTGGGGACTTGTTCTGAGCCCTGCAAAGCCAATGCTTGAATCAACACCATTAAACACTTACCTACCCTGCCCTGCTGAAATCTGGGGCCTTTAGACCTGTAAATAGCTTTGACTTTGCGGGTGTAATTGACAGAGGCAGGGAGAGTTTGAGACAATCGAGTTACCAGACTTTGCTGAGCTGCAGCGTCTCCCAGGCAGCAGGGAGAGGAAAGTGTCCAATTAACATCCAATTTCCATTAGCTGGTGTCTGTGAGCAGCGTTCTCACCGCACAGCTCTGCTGGAAATGCAAGCGCTGCAGCTTCTGCAGAGCAGTAGGTGCCTCCAGTGATGCCACCCTAAACACCAGGATTTACACCTTTGGGAAGACTGAATCTAAACGTTCAAGGTCCTGCAGTGTCTGCTTTTTGATTGCTGGGTCCAGACCAGCATCCAGGCCTGGATGCACACTCTGTGCAAGCCCTGTCAGTGCCTGGGGAAATCTGAGGGCACACTGAGCACAGAGTGCCTGGCTGCAGTGCACTGACCTCAGAGAAAGCTCCAGGGAAGTGGAGAAGGTTGGAGTAAGTTCTAAACCCCCATGCACAGAAAGTCCTTCTCCACAGCTGTGGCAAAGAACTTTTTCACTCAGGCCAATGGCCATGAGATAGAAACACAAATGAAAGCATAACTTAAAAGTCGGGTCTGCAGTGTAGTTTTATCTATTTTGCTTGCAATTGCTTTCCTAAGGAGATATTACTTCAAAAAATCATGGTTTTGAAGGTGTGTTCATGCTAGTAGCTTGCATCCCGAAATAATCAGTCTTGTTGCTCCTCATCCTCAGCAATACTAAAGTGAATAAAGCCGTAACAGCTGCTCAGACTAAACCTGTACTCTTGTTAAATGGCAGTAGCCCATTTAGGACTGCTCCTGTTCAGCTGGGAGATTCCTTTTCCTTTCAGCAGGGTCAACCAAATTCCTATCATTGCCTTTAGTGACAGCAGACACACTTGCCAAAGGTAATGATAAATGCTATTTTTCCAGAAATCTTTGCTATTCTGTAAATTCCTAAGACCTTTCTAATCTTTCCAAAGAATTCAAAAAGGAAAGTAGAATAGGGTGAGATTTTTGACTGGCAATACATAAGGTTAGAAATAGACAAGCCAAAGTAGTTTGTAGCCTCAAGTCATTATCATATATGCATCATAAAATCAGGGGAAAAAAATTCCTGCCATTTTTCATTCATTTAAATTTATTCCTTATTTTTCTCTTCAGTAGCCTTAGCTACTACCTATGACTTCCAAAGTACGGGAAACTTGTGGAACACTGTAAACTTTTTGGATAGCAGGCTTTTCCTAAATTTCATCCAGCATTCATCTGAATTCATAAATCATTCACTGTTCTCTTCACCCATGTCAGCAGGATGACCCCAGTGATCATGTCTCGGGCTGGAAGCTGAACATGTTCATTCCCAGCCAGGAGTTAAAAATGCTGTTTGCTCCAAGTCTACTGATGTGCCTCTAAAGAGAACAACACTCAAGTGCCAGGACTGAAGTCGTGCTCCAACTGACAAAGAACTCCTGAATATTTTGCAGCTAGTGCTGAGACAGTGAGGAAGTAAAGCTGACAAAGTTCACAAGGCAGGAGACTGCAAATCACTTGAATCATATTTTGAGTGGTGTATTATGGTAACCTATAAATAACTAATTGCATAAAATTGCTTTAGTTCCTAGATGGCAGCTTTAATTAAAAGCACCGAAGACATTTAGAAGTTTAGAAATGGATGGCATGTAATTTGCCCTTTTAGCACCATAAAATGGTAATTAACCAATTTGATTCACTTCTTCCTATTAAAAGTTTTATGAGAATCACAAGTTCCTTCTAAATACAGTTGTTCTTTAGCAGAAGGTGGCATTCTCTTTTATCCATCCTCACCAATAGTTGTAGATGTTGTTTTAAAAATTCTTCAGAAGCTTAATTAGAAGTTTTCAATGTAGAATGCTCATTTGTAAGTTGTTAGGCATCAGTGGGGCATAGAATCCAGTGCTGCAGTTCCTTAAAAAAAGAAAAACAGAATCAGACTGAGAGCCTGATACAAACTACGTCTCCTTCTCTAAAAAAAAACAAAATGACCTTTCTTCCTCACTCCTGGGGTGAGCAGTGCTCCCACTTGCACTCGAGTGCAATTCATTACCCTCAGCATGTGCCTGTTTCCTCCCCCAGTTCCTTGGTGATTAAAGCACAATTGCTGTGCTCTGTGTGATTTGATTCTGCATTACACTGTACGTCAGAAAAGGATTAAAAATAAGCTCTTGGAGTACAGATTATGTGTAGCATCATGTAAGATGTGACAGGAGCATTAATGAAGCCGGCTCTAATGAATAAATTGGGACAGTTCAGCCACCAATCTGTATTGTTTTCCAGTGGATGCTCTGTGAAGGGTATTTGTCAACAAGACTTAAATGCATAAACAGTTCTTTCAAGCAGGTAAAGTCGTGTCGTTTTACTGTAGAGTCATAAGCTGTGGGAGCAGTAGGTGAGTGCTGAACATCTATACGCTCAGTGGTACTTGAGGAAACTGGCGTCTTAGGGAGTACCAGGAATTCAGTGCAAATACTGGAGACGTGGGCTAATTCATGCCTTTGCACTGGCACATGTCCTTCCCTTGCAGACAGGTTGCTTTCCTGCAGTGGCTGGAGAGCAGCGTGAACGCTGGAAACATTAAAAGATCCTTGGTTTTCTTATCTAGTCAGTGTTTGAAATCCATTCACCAACACAGCTGAGTAGCTTTATTTCATTGCAGCATCATTTTTGACTTTTATATAATGGATGGTTTGCAGCCAACACAGCCATCTGTTCTCGGGGAAATTGCGCAAAACAGAAGATGCACTTGCCCTGGTGACAGATCCTGGCCCTGTGCGGTGTGCGGTGTGGCTCTGGTCCAGCCGAGAGGCAGAGCTCCTCCCTGTGCCAGGCGGGCTCGGGCACGGCCCGGGTGCTGCCCTGCCCGCCCACATCAGCGTCCCACTGCAGCTCCTGAGCCACGCTGCAGAGCAAGGCAGATCCCATCTGATACCCCTGCAGGACAGAGCGTCACTGAGACAGGACAGGGCACCATCCCTTCCCAAACCAGAGCGCGCACGTCACCCCAACACCAAAGCAAACCTCTCCGCTTCTCAGACTCCCTCTTACCTCAGCTCACCTTCAGCCTTTTGGCTTTGGGCTTCTCAGGAGCAGATGACAGCCAGGAGCTTGCCAGTCGTTCTGGAGTTTCCAAAGGCACAGTTACTTTCTAATTAAAGACTGAAGATCCTCTAAGGGAGCCAGGAGCGAGCAGTCACGATTTATGAGCTCGCAGGCTGGCAGGGAGTCAGGCTGTGACACTGTCTGCTCCTCCTTTAGCCTGTCGTAACCTCCTGGTTTTCCCCAGCTGACCCATCCAGCCTCCAGCAGATGATTTCAGTTCCCCAGGTGACATCTGTCCTGCAGAACCTTCAGCCAGCTCACACAGTGAGGAGATGGAGCCCTGTACCTTGGGCACTTCTGTCCTGGCTGGAGGAGGCGACAGGACGGTGAATACCCTCCTCTGAGGGCAGTTCACAGCCAGATGCATACATGGCACTGGCCACTGAAGGAATTAATTTCATCTCCCAGCACTGTGCTGATAACCTGAGGGCTGGATGCTGCAGGGAGTGTTGCACACTAAAGGTAACTGCTGTGGCTTTGGGATTTCTTTGTGTGATGGTACCCTCAGGACTCTGTGGTCACACCCTCAGACCTGTGCAGGGCTCCTGTGGTGAGGAGGCACCTCAGCAGCAGTCCTGGGCGCTTTGTCCTGGGAGCCCGCCCCCGGGTGTTAACACTGCAGGAGAGAGCAGGTTACCCTCAGTTGCGTGTGCGACTCCAGCTCAATCCCCGGGCATTCCCAGCTGCCAGGGAAATACGTTTAGGGGCTGGTGGAGGCCATCCCCCCTCTCCCCAGCCCCATGGGAGATGCATGTTCTGCATCAGGGGTTCCTGGTCCTGCCTCTGCCCCCACACTGCTTCATCTCCCTTTCCTCCAGCTGTGACTGCTCCTAAATATTAAACAAAAAAACCCTTAAGCATGAGGATTTTGGGTTGGAAGGTGAGGAAATTCAGTTTGAGGCTATTTTTCTTTTTTAATGGCATTTGGAATTGCTGTGTGGGATCCTAAACTGGCCTGCAGACAAGTGTTTTGTAAACCTAGAGTACATACAGCCTTCAGTTGTGCTGAATGCAGGGGACAAAAATCAAGAACCATATAAGCCACTGTCCAGACCATCTGTTCAAGTCCTCTGCCTTTCATTTCTGTGCAGCAGAACATAAATTCATTATTAAAATAGCTTGGCTGTGCACAGCAGCTGCTATAATTGCAAAGTTATGCAACTTTAAATGGGAAATTATGAAGTAGTTTAAAGCAAGAAATCGAGCGGTTTTGGTAGAAAGGATTTCACAAGTCTAACATGAATAGCGATGCTCTTCTGGTTACATTTTCAACATCTGAGGGAAATAAGATCTTACTTACAGTTCAAATTGAATGCAGGAAGAGCTGCAGGGGAGCTGTTAGACTGGGGCGGAACAAGGCTGGGCATGAGCTCCAGACCAGGAGCTGTCCTGTGCAGAGCCCTGGCACTGGAGTCCCGTCCTTCCCCAGCTGCTGCAGGTCCAGCAGCGGGAGAACTGCCCCAGCTCCTGCTGGTGACCACAGCTGGCATCAGCCTGACCATCATTTTGGGCAGCCCTGCCCTGAGATCCATCCTGCAGCTGCTCCTGCTGGGCACAGCCTGGTCTGCACCTCTGGTGCCTGCAGCCCCTGTCAGAACTGGTCCCTTTGGCCCTCTGGGGATGCTTCCTCCTGTGCTCAGAGAGTACAGCAATTAAAATATTGCCTCTGCCTAAGAGTGGAGCAAGTGAAATGAAAATGAGGCAAAATCAACCGTAAGGTAAGTTCTTAGAAAAGCCAGCCTTGCCCACTTCCTGACAGACGTGAAGTTATTGAAGAGCCTTGTTCTATGTGTGTAAAATTACATTAACGGCAGAGCTGCTGCTGTTTTGTTTTGCTTCATCCTCACATCTTCCCTTTTTAAGTCAAAGCAAATCTGGTAGATGGGTGTGAATTTTCCATATACAGTTTGTATGAGCCTCAGGTAGTAATGGGTGGGGGAAAAAGGTCATACCTTTTTAAATCAGCATTTCAGAATCAGAAAACTTCTGTAGCCTAATGAGAGAGGAAACATTGTAAGCTCATGCTTTTCAGTCAAGGTAATGCCAGTGGTAACACTCTTCTTACCCTTCCCCTTGCTGCAGGTATCACTGTAGATAAGCACGGATTTATTTACTTTGTTGATGGTACAATGATCCGGAAGATTGATGAGAACGGTGTGATCACGACAATCATAGGCTCCAACGGCCTCACATCAACCCAGCCACTGAGCTGTGACTCCGGGATGGACATCACTCAGGTAGACACCTGGTTTTTGTGTGTTGTCACTTTGGAGCACATCGGAGAGACAGATCACTCACTCTGTTGTACCAGGATTGTGTGTGGAATGTGCTGGACGAGTCAGAGAATTCGGAATGGCACAGGATGGAGTGGTTCGTCCCCTCACATGATTACCTTATGGTGTATAAATGTAAAACCACACTTGATCTTTGCCCCAGGAGATGGCCAGTGAATGTATAGAGGGTCTCATGTAAAGAATACAAACTCTGACAAACCTCCTTACTGAAATTTTTCACAAAATCCACACCTTTGAGATATTCCCCATACACAGTATTTCATAGACATGAAATAAATACCAACAGTGCACGTTCTGAAAAGTAACTGTATCAAATTTGCTCAATCATTGCTTCCAAAATTGTTGCTGAGAACCAGAAAAGCCCATGAAATAATCACATCCCCTTGAAGTCAAGCATGTTAATCTGGAATTATATCAGTGAAAACAGTGGGATGATATTTTCACTTAGAAACAAGTGTATATCCTTGCAAGACTGCTGAGTTTATTCCAGAATGGCATAAACATAAATGAAAAATGAATTTGGCCCATCTCCACTTAAATTAGTTTTTGGCTAAGTTACAAATGGCATTTAAATCAAGAGAATATGGGTTGCTCACAAATTGTGTATTTAGAGAGACTTACGAAATAGGTTAATACAATCATTTCTCAAAGCTAAATCTGTTCTGACAGTAAAATCAACAACTTGCCCAAAATCAGTATTTCTTAATTTACTGAAGTACAAAAATGTACTCTTGGAGTAAATATGTGGAGTAACTGTCCATTGCAAGCACCACCGTAAATGACAAGCTTTGGCTTTAAGGCATTCACTTTAATAAATGAGTTGATTATGAAGGAGTTTAATCATTTGTTCCAATATCAGTTTTCATGGTATTGTTCTTGGTAATCGTTATCTGTTTGTTATTTACCACCTTCTCCTTCTTAAGCATAATATTCTGTATTCATAACCAGGGGAGGAAGGGACAGATGGGGCCGAAAAGATTTTATGTTGTGACGAGTAAATGACCAAGCTCTGACTAATGACTTTGATCTCATACTTCACTGGGGGGGTTTTAATCTGAATTTAGAAGGAAGGGGATGCTCAGTTGAAGTGTTTATGAGGTACACCAGCATTGTCAGTACTGTTTCAGCCTGTTCAGAACTTGGATGACTTTTCTTCCGAAAGATCTCTGCACAGATCATTTCAATTTGTTAATAGAGAGAGCAGATCTAAAGAAAGTGGCTCTGCAGAGCTGTGCATGTGAATAGCTGTGTGTATGTGCTCAACACTCCTGCGGATGCCAGGACCTCAGCAGACACCTGCAGGGCCATGAGCCACAACAGGAGTGCCAAGGGAAGGGACTTGGGTGGAGAGAGAGAAAAGAGATGGGATCATCTCTCTGTTTGCCTGCCGGGTGGCTTTGGGCTGGATCCTTGTCTAGACATGGGGCCTTTCTAGGCTGCTTTTTATCCCACGTGTGTACCCCCTCTTCATGTTTGCACATCCCTAGGGTACACTGACATTTTTAGCTTGGTTATTGATGGCAGATGAGAGCTCGTTGTGTGGGTATGTGTCTGTCTGTCTGTCTGTGTCAGTATTCTTCTCCTCAGAGTAAATCAAAACCTTGGGGCAGTTTCAAACAAATTTGTTGAGAAACGCCCACCTTCACAGCAATTAAATTCCTGCACGTTCCATAAAAAATATTAATCCAGTTGGAGGACAGAAACCTAAAGTGCCCTTTCAAAAGGAAATATTGCAGTATAAGCTTTCTTTTATTAAACTCCAGAGATTCCACTCAGGATGTAATAAATGCCCCATTCAGAGGAAAACTTCATTTCGCGCTCGGATCTTATTAAACTCCCCAGCCAGCCAGCCATGCGACAGAAGTCCTTAGGAAACCAGACTTCATCACATCCAGTGTTCTTGGAAGTTATATTGACGTTGTGGGAGTTTTTGTGTGAAAGTAAAAACACTACAGCTCATCTTGAGTGATAAGCTTTGCTGTTCTGCCTCCGTTGCTACAGTGAAAGCTGAGCAGAGAATTAGCAGATATTTCTACCATCTTGCAATTTCATCCTGTGTCTTTCCTCCCGTGAGAAATATGTGGGCTGAATTTCCACTGCTCCAAACAAACCACAAGTCATTTATATCTGTGTGAGTGGCTGCAGGTATTATTTGGGAGCTGTTTAAGCCAATCTCGGGCACAGTCACTGCAAACACAGAGACCAAACATTTGCAAGTCAACAGAAAATGGATCCCAAGAGCTTCTTCTTCGCCTGTGACCACGGCCTTGTTCTCGTGCTTGTGTCAGTCCCACCAGGCATGAGTGTGTGCCAGAGCAATAGCTGCAGCCTGACTGATGGTGTTAATAACTGTCACCGCCGTGTTCCAGGATGAGAGGTCTGCTCTGAAGACTTTTTCTTGACATTTGCACTTCATCAGCCTTTGTTCAGCAGTTCTCCATGCGAGGGAACCATCCATATTGTGTTGCCTCACAGAAACTTCCGTGACACTGCAAAATGTTCCGCTCCCGGATAAAGACGCGACAGGGTTACTCACGTAGGCAATTTGCCCGCACAGGTCAAATTAAAAGGCAGATTATTTCTGGAGCAGGGTTTAAAGGAGACCCAGGCATGGCAGGGATGTCGTGTCCTGGACAGCCTGCTTTGAGTGATGGGGAAGAGGGGAGAGGGTCGTAAGTAATGCTGTCGGTGACCCAGTTGAAATAGTGAAGTGAGAGACGCTGCTGGGAAGCAGGAGTGAAGAGGAGCAGAATTGCTGGGAAATGTATTCCACATCTCAGAAATGCAAACGCTGACATTGCTCCTGCAGTCACAAGGGCTGCAGGCGCTCCCCAGCAGCAGCTGCACAGGCACAATATGCTTCAGTGGCATTGTGGAAGCCTTTTGAGCAGAACAAAAAGCTCCCAGGACATGGTGACCTCGCTGGAAAGCAGCAATGAGGGTCTGCTCATCAGAGCAAGCACAGCCCGGGCAGAACTTTCACCGGGTGCGTTTGGAGGAAGGAAAGAAAAATGTGAAAGACAAAAATATGATCTGATGGCCGGGTGAGAACAGGGGGAGAGAGCTGCCAGCACAAAACCAAATTGATTCTAGGCTGAAGTACCTCTGAGCCAGGCTGAGAGTAGAATATTGCAGAGCAACTGCAAGATTACATGGGGCTGATTAATTAATTAGTATTGTGGGTCAGAACACAAACTATCCCTTCAGGTGTTTCTCTATGTACCCAACGTTATAAACTGCATCCTTGTAAAAGCAGAAAGAAGAAAAGGCATCTCTTAACACCAGATGCACAATATTCTAATCGTGCCATCAGAAAGGGACAACTTTGTTTTCACTGTAGCAAAGTGTTGCAGAACTGCTCCTGCTCTTCCTTTCCTTTTAGTTCTCTACCTGTGCCTTTGGATACATTCTTCTAGCTGTGAGCAATTAATGCGCATAAATATTCCAATTGCTGGAAAAAAGCACACAAAGCAGAGATAACAGTTTATAGAGCCTTTTATTTTATTTGTGGTCTTCCCTTATAGAAGTCTTTCAGAGCTTTTTTTTTCTTTTTAGAAAAGACCTTTATTATTTTTTCTGGGTCTTGCTGGATGTAGGAGACCACAAAAGCTGTAATTTTTTTTTTTCCCCAAAAATGAAGTCATCTTGTTCTCTGGTCCTTTTTACTCTGCTGCTTAATTTCATGTTCTTTCTTCTCTGGCTTTGCTGGAGTACCAGAAAAGATAACTAGAGTGGAAGTCGTGGCCTCAGCAAAGTCAGCAACTGTTTTTGCCACTGCCTTCAGTGGAAGCAGGACTTGGCCAAGCTTAATTGAAAGGGTAGTGAGGGGTGAGTGTGTGAGGAGCAGCTGCATCTCACAGGGAAGTTGGTGCTTCTGAGAAATAGCCCAGAACAGGTCTTCACTGAGGCATTTTCAAACCTTTTCAGAATTGAGGCGTCCCTCCAGTTTATCAAGTGTTACTCTTTGGAAGCCATTAGTCTGTACAAAATCATTCCAGCCACAGCAGCATATGCAGGAACAAGCAGTCACTGGCGTGCACACTTGGGAGCAAAACCAAGCTGAACGCCTTTTTAAAAAGGATCTTCAGGTATAAGGGCAAATAATCTTTTCCCAGGGGTAGAGGATCAGCTAAGTAGCCTCTCTTCAACAGGAGCTGAGAGAAAAAAGGCTCACAGGATTAGGACCTCGGGTGAAAAAAAAGTCTGAGAGCTCATAAATCAAACTTGTAGGTGTATAATGTGATTTTTGGAATATTCAACAGAAAGCAGGCTGGTTTCATCAGAACTATTTTATATTCCAATCAAATTGTTCTATCGCTGAGTTAGAAGTGTTAGTCACAGACACAAGATAGCATCCGATGAAGGCACACTGCAATTTCTCCCGTAAAGCCCAAATATTCTGTTTGTATTGGGCACCTGCAAAACAGCAATTTATTTCAATTATCTGCCATAAATAATCCATTACGATTGAGTAAAAGACTGTGTACATTTTAATGAACTCTTCCAGTGATTGCATCCTTTCCTTTGATTGTTGAGGCAGTGTCAGACACTTGATGGGCAAGTGAAGGAGAACCATGCTCATGACTTCCCTCTTACCTCCTGCTACACGGAGACAGGTCTTAATTCTCCTTTCAAAAATTTGTTTCTAATAAGCAACTGCAAGAAGGAAAAATCCTCTGTGAGAATTGGATGGCAAATTGAATTGCAAATGTCCATTTTCAGTGTGCCACACAGAGGGTGTGTTTAAAGCTGAGCATGGTGGGGTTCAGGTCACTGAGAGCTGCAGACGGGGAGAGGGCACTGCTTCATGCAGTGTGTTCCTCTGACAATAACACATTTACAAACAAATCAGTGAAAAATGTCTGAAGGACGTTCAGCTTGCACAAACTGGGCCTCATCTCCTGCTGATAGCTTCCTCTGGGATGAGTGTGGCATGCAAAATGATACAGTGCCTTGGAGAATAGATCTGCGAAGTTTAGCAATGTAGGTCACATTGCAGGAAATCACAAATGTCTGAACATCACTCAGTGGCCGCTCAATCACCCGCTCCAAGCACAATGGGAAACTGAACAGCGTGTAGTTGGCTCCAGCAGGAACCAGAGAAAGTCACGAGGTGATGTAAAACCCTTTAGGTCCTCCATCCACAGGTTTTTCTTTATTTAATTCCTTTCTTCTTGCCACTTCAGAATTAAAATTCTTTGTCCATATCAGCAGTGACAATAAAACCAATGTGATTTTTGCTATTGCTGCCATGAGCTGTAAGTCTGTTGGGTGGCTCCTGAAAGGTGTGCCAAAAATTCAGGGAACCAGAAGAGTTCAGTTGGTTGAATCTTGTGTAAGTAGTCTCGTCCTAAAGAACTAATTTCATTGTGAAATTATTTCTGTATTATTTTTGTGTTATTTTTGTTTGCTTTCAGCCAGCCAGAAGGATTTATGCTATTTAGTTCTCTTTTTTTTTTTTTTTTGCGTTTGGTTTGAACGGATATGGAAGAGATTTTTAAAGGACATTTCTAGACCTCCTACTTGCTAGGGATTCCTTTCACTCTCTGGGTCTAGAAACTGCAAGAGATTGTAGGAATTTGCCCTAGAAGATGCCCTGCCATAAGGATGAGTTGCAGTTTAGTTATTTTTCCCATCTTGTTTTCTTTCCCTTGCAGAAGTTGTATTTGCAAGTTTAACTCTTAGGGGAAAGCTTCAGCCACAGAAGTGAATTTGTATTTTCTTGTGAAAGCTGTGGAGCTGGCATTAGTTCTGATCCTTGTGGGAATGTGTTTCCCAGCCCTGATCTGGCTGAGGAGCGGTGTTGGCTCCCACATCTCAGCTGGAAACCCCCCAGCAGCAGCTCCTCATCCCTCCCTTTCCCCCAGTGGCACTTTCTGCCCATCCCTGGGGCTAAAGCAGCTCTGCCCTGAGGAGCAGAGCTGTTGTCAGAGGTCAGGATCCTGCAGAGGCAGGCAGTTTCCTGGGCACAAATCTGCAGGAATTTTTCATTTCGAGAATTTAGTTTTTCATTTGGAGTTTGAGTCAGAACTCAGGGAAGAGTCTGAGTATTTGGGTGGTATGTTCCCAGAGGCTGGTGTTGCTGAGAGGCGGGGGGGTTGCCTTTTTCAGGTCTGGAAATTTCATTTTGTGGATCTTTTCATCCTCTCAGTTTCCAGGCCAGATGCTTTTATAAGACACAATACGGTGCTAGCTCCAGCCCCTCACTGTTCTCCAGCAGCTCTTAATTACTGTCTCAATTAAAGCTTTTCCGGATACTCCTTTCACCTTATCTGCATTGGCAGCACGCTGGCTTTCTGTATCCAGAATTTCTGAGCCCAGAACAGAGAGATGAAGCCAAAGCTCAGGATTTATGCAACCCCACTTCTGTGCCATCTCGTCTGACAAGCCCCAGGACCTGGAGCTGGGAGTTACAAAGTGAGGCAGAAATGGAGCCAGTGCTGTTAATAGCTGGATTCCCACCTGGTGCCATCCCTCCTTTTGGCTGGGCAGATTACCTGCAGCAGCACGTTTGGAGGACATCTATTCCCACTCCAGCACTGCAGACATGTTTGGGTTACATTCCAATTCATGGTCTATTTTGAGATATTTTAATTGAAGAGTCTAAGATGCCTCCTCTCAGAGGTACCAGTCTGTTCTAAATACTTTATAAATTCCTTCTGGGCATTTCACAAAGTGTTTCTTTCACAGCCTGTGCAAACCATGGGTACCATGTTTAAACAGGCTTAAATGGCTTAGCAATCTGAGTCCCATTGATTTTCATAGCCACTGTGCTTGTGTGACGCTGGGTAACATTCCCTCTATTGTTAAATAAAGATGATTTGAAACTGTCCCCACAGAAATGAACTTTTCCCATCGATTTAGGAGACCCCAGATACGGTCCTTGAAGTTGTGAAGCAGTAAAAAATAACAAGAAATGATGAAGCAAGAGGAGAGCTGGGAAATGAGAGCACAGCAAGTCTTGTGGCGAGTGCAGCAAAGACAAGCAGTGAGAACTGTTGAAGTGGTGCCTTTCCTTTCCTGCTGCTCCGGCAGCAGTTCCCTCATCAGCTGGAAATAATTGACGGCAAAAGCAGGTTGGCAGGGAGACTCCGTGAGCCAAGATCCTGGAGAACTGGTGGCCTCAGACCTCGGAGCTGCATCTGTAAATGTGCCACAGCTGCTTTCCCAGCCCAGGGTAGAAAACAGCAGCCATCAGGCTGTGGACTCATTGATTTGGGTTTCTCACTGGGGGCCAGCGAGTGCAGAGAGCAACATTTGTGAAGTTTAGGGCAGGGACTGCTACAGCTGAACTGTAAAATTCTGGATTTTATACTATGCAGCATCAGAAGCAGGAGACACAAAGGCTCCTCCAGCGTGGGCTGAGGCTGTAATCCCACCCCAGGGAAGGGTTCCCAGTGTCAAACCTGAATTGTGTCACTGTGCGCCATTAGGAAAGGAGCAAAGCTGATGAGGGCAGCTGACAGCGTCAGTGCCGACAAAAGGAAGAGCCCAGAGCGAGAGCAGAGTGACAGAAAAGGATGAAAAAATATCCATGATTGTCAGCGGGGAAAAACCAGAGAGAATTGTCTGTAGTGAGACGTCCTGTGAAGAGTTCAGGGAGGCAGAAGCGGTCTCCTTCAGCCTTGGAAACGACCAGCTCACCCCTGATGGGCTGCCTGTGTGCGTCCTTCCTTGGAGCCACTCCTCTCCCAGGAGGAAGGAGAAGGAAGGGGTTAGGCAGGAAGAGAGAAAAATGCTGTTCAGGATGTTGTGGTGAGCATAACCAAACATCTGTTGGAAACAACGTCCGAAGTGGGTATAAACAGGAGCCGTGGGATTGGCCTGGAGCTGTGCCAGGGGAGGTTTAGGTTGGATACTGGGAAAAGGTTCTTCACCCAGAGGGTGGTCAGGCCCTGCGACAGGGAAGGGTTTGCAGCACCAAGCCTGACAGAGTCCGGGAGCATTTGGATAATGTCCTCAGGCACAGGGTGGGATTTCTGGGGCTCTGCTGGGCAAGGTCAGGAGCCGGACTCGATCCATGTGGGTCCTTCCCTCTCAGGATATTCTGTGACTCCTCAGATAAATAAAAGATTAAGAAAAGGAAGTTAGCAGCAAAGGAGAAATGCTGAAGAGGCCATGAGCAGGTCTGCAAGGGCGTATGCTAGAGGTGAAGAAAGGCAGAGGTGCAGAAACAGAAGTGCTTGAAGCTGAGCAGCACAGATAGGAAGTAATCCATCAGTCAGGACTATCAGGGAAAATTTTGGCATGGATTTCATGCTCCTACATGAAATTGAATCAAAATAAACAAGCAATGCATGGCAAGAAATCAAAGCAATGGTGAAGCCTTTCTAGGGATTTGTGCAGCTTCTTTTAATCCATGATAAATGAAACTTATCCCAGTGAAATTTACCCCCACAACCAAACAGTTAAGCTCTTGAAACCGGCATTTGCACACGAGGATGAATTTTTCCCTCTTTACTTGTCTTACTTTGATATGAAGGGTATAAATTGTTCGATCTGATTTGTTTAGAACAGTACCAAAAATGGCTCAGCCATCAAATGTCATGCAAAATGTGCAGAAAGTTTCATCCATATGTTCAAGACCAAAAGTGAAGCGGTGTTCTTCCCAAACTTCACAAACCCATGGATGTGTGTGCATCCTCAGGCACGTCTGCTTCAGTATCTGTGGACTCTCCTAGCAGTGCCAGTGGGCGAAAACCACTGTTGATTTAGTTGTTGAGCTCTGCTGTGGGAAAGGGGAGCGGGATTGTGTGGCAGGGCTCAGCAGGGGCTGTGGGATGGCTTCTGTGAGAAGCCCAGCGGGTCCAAGGGCGGCTGGCCCCAGGAGGGACCCAGTGCTGCGTCCATTAGCAGCAGTGTAACACCTCTGGGACGAGGTGTCTGAGGAGGAGGAAAAAGTGAGAATATTTGAGAAGAACAGCCCTGCAGACAGCCAGGTCAGGGAGGAAGGAGGGGAGACGCTGGAGCAGAAATTCCTTTGCAGCCCGTGGTGAGATCTCCTGGTGAAAATCCATTTAAACTGAAGCCTCCTTAGTGCACTTTGTGTTTTCCAGAACACTGGACATGAAAAATGTATTAGAAAGTCAGACCAGTGGGTGTTAATT
Source organism: Chamaea fasciata (assembly GCF_029207755.1). Taxonomy (NCBI): domain Eukaryota; kingdom Metazoa; phylum Chordata; class Aves; order Passeriformes; family Sylviidae; genus Chamaea; species Chamaea fasciata. Next base: position 8,923,212 of record NW_027094107.1, read on the forward strand.
TTGCACTTCTCAAAGCAGAGATGGATTGTTAGCTATAGCTGGAGTCTTTATGTTGACAGTTAAATGCTGAATTCCCAGAGAACCTGACGTGTTAATACTTACATGCAAAAAGTCTCATTGCTCAAGGGTTCACTTTTTTTGGCAGTGATTTCCATTGCATATACTCAGTCTCCTGTGAACCAAACCAGAACTGTCACCTGAAAATTTCAGTCTGTGAAGAGTAAACAAACCCTGGCTGGTTGTTTATAATGGGATAATCAGCAATGCCAGTTCTGGTCACTGCTCAAAAAAAAAAAAAAACCACCAAAGAAAAAACCAAAAAAAAACCCCAAACCAAACACCAAAAAGCCCCATTGAATATAAGAAAAAAATGGTTGGAATTGGCCCCATTTTGAGTTAACAAAAACAGGTATATGTGGAAAAGGACTTTTTTACACGGACTTGTGAAACGCTGCTTCAAATTTAAAGGTATATTAACTGATTTAATATTCCAGCTCTAACTGAGGCTCTGTCTGGAGAAGCTTTGCAGTCGGCACAGTGGCATCAGATGGAAGTGGAGGTGCTTCTCTGTAACGTGTTTATTGCCTTTGAATGAAGCACAACTGATGGTTTGGTCACAGAAGCTGCCAGAGGGCAGCTTGCTTTAACGAGAAGTAAACAACCAGTGACTTTTCAAGGTAACAGTGAACCTGAGGGTGCACTTACACTGCAGCTTAAGCTGATTTAGGTGATTAGTTTCTTTTCCAGCAAACTGTCCTGAGCCTGCTCTCAGTAGGAACACAAACTGGCCTTGCTGCTCTGGGAGAAGGGATGGAGTGGGACAGCAGCAGGCTGTGACACCATCTTACGCCACTTTCCGACGTCAGGAAGGACAATCCTGACAAGAGCAGCGCAGGTTTATTCTAAATCTGTGAAATTCTTGTTCAGATTGGGAATGCTCAGTGATTTGTGTTATTGTGCCTGTTTGATTTTAATTGGGCTATTTCAGCTTGTTTCCCCCTCCAATTTCAGCAGCGTAAGCTTGCAGCGTGCAGCAGCTGGTTTTTCTGCTGCAATCTCCAGGCAGGTGTGTGCTACCTTTAATATTTCAGATACATCCTTGACTGCTTTAAATGGCAGAAGGGAAGCCGTAGGAATAACCTTCGGTTGGCTTTGCCAGAGCAGAGAGCTGGGCAGCAGTTCTGGTGTAGGGACAAAAATTGTTCGGATGTTTCCAACTAAAATTTTATTTATTTTTATCTCACTGCAGTTAGTTTTAGAGATATGAGCAGTATGAAAGCAAATATGCTTGCAGTTAACAGCTGTTAAGCTTTAGGCACATTGCTCCAAGTGAAATGTGCAGCTGCATAAGAGTTTCTTCTATCTCAGTAAACCAAATCAGCCTCAAATAAACCAGAGAAAAAGTTTTTTAGGCCCAAACCAGTCCCTGTTTATCTGCAGGACACCAGACATACCTTCACAGTGGGAGGAATTCCCACTATTTGCTGGGCAAGGGCTGGTCCACAAAAGAAAACCAGCTATCAAAACATGGCAGGTGCTAGGCAAGGTCATTACGGTAAAATAGATGGTTTTGTCCCAGGTTTTTAATTGTGAATAATCTAGTTACAGTTAATCAAAGATTATTTGTACAGCAATGCCATCTGTGGAGGCCCCTAAAGTTGAAGGTGTCTATTTTCCATTGAAACTAATCCATCTACTTGGGTAGAAAAAGCGATTGTTCTGCATTAAAAGGTGCATTGCAAATGTGGTTTTTTCCAAGCTTCCTGGAGAAAGCCATGTGGAGATTTTTCTGTTAAGTGAAGAGCGTTATTTGGCGTCCCAGTGGTCTCTGAGCTGAAGCAGGAGCTGGCGGGGCTGTGCCGGGCAGCCCCAGAGCAGCGGGTGGAGCCCAGGCAGTCACAGTGCCCAGGAATTAGCACTGGAGTGGGAGGAACCTGCTCCAACTGCCTCACCACATTTCGATCATTTGGAAGGACTCGACCACCTGGTTCAGGAGCAATCTTGAGCCCAACAGCTTCAGTTTAAATGCCAGTTCTGATGGTGTCTGCTCCAAAGGACTGGGGACAGGGAGGGACTGGATTGCTCCTGAACCCTGGAAATTGTGTGGTGAGCACGCAGGGGGAGACACAGCAGCCACAGTGCCCTCACATCGTTAAATCATCAGTTACCAAACAGCAGTGCACCTCTGGAAATGAGATAGTTCAGGAAATGCTGGAGAAAGGGAGAGACTTGGATTCCAGGCCGGCTGCCCAGCTGACCCCAGGCAGGCAGGTGGCTGGTGATGGCCACGCTCTGCACCATATGGTATTGCTCAGTGCTGAGCAGTGTGGCAGCATCAGCAGCTCTGCATTCATCCTGCTTTTCGTTAGCACAGGGCAAAAATCAGCAAAACCAGCAGCAAACCGGTAAGTGAAACAGTAAAAGCTTCTGTGGCACATAAAGCATATAAAACAGTTACAGGTTAGGCTGGTAGTTATTGGCTTCCGATGATGGAAATATTTAGACCAGAAAAATCCCACTCAGATAAAAGCAGCCATCTCTTCACGAAGGATAACAAGTAAAGCATCCTGAGACAGACAAAAGCATGGCTCAGTTGTTTTCTCACCTTCCCAGAGACGACCTGGCATCCAAATGCTCCAGTGGCCGCGAGCTGGGGAGAGGGACCAGCCCTGCTGTGGTGTTGTTTCCCAGCTCAGCAATCCTTTCTCAGCAGAAGGAGCTGGAAGCTCTGGCCAGCACGTGCTGTCATCAGCAGCCTGTGTACTCATTGCCTTGCAGGTCGACAGGCAGCCCCACTTTTAATTTGAATCGTGTTTAATTCCTCCAGATCACAGTGCAAAAGGTATCAGATGAGTGAGGTCATTCTTCAGCTTTTTCCTCCAGCTTGGTTTGAAACTTGCTTTGGTTGGCACTCTCACCTGCACAAAGGCAAAAAGCTCCCCTTAAGTGTGACAAATTTACCTAATCCATGACTGAAATAATGAATTCACAAAGCAAAATCATTATGAATAATTAGGCTTGGCTACATTATCCTGCAAAGTATGATATATTGGTGTATTATTTTGTTACAGAGTATTAAGCTTATATTTCTTGTGGCATATAAGTCTTGTTAACATTTCTTGCTTAGTAAATAAATAGTGGAAATGTGTCCTACTCTTCTAGTATGTCATTTTCCTTTTGTGCTAACAGGCAATTAAAGTGTTACGACATTGACAACCTCTCACTGTTTTCCACTCTGCCAGCATTGACTGCAACCTTGAAACAATAACATTCAGACCTAGAAAATTTTCTGGCTGATGTTGCATGACGTGAAGTGTGTGGTTTTATTTGCATGACTGCATAGGTATAATAAAGTTCCCGCTTTAATGGACTTGTGCAAATACCTCTCAGAGGGTGCTAAATTACTTTTCAAATCAAATTTTGCTCCACACTGGAGTGGGACCTCAGAAAAGAGTGTGCTTGTTGCAATTTGTTCCAAACCTAATTAAAGGTACTGGAGAAGCAGTGCTGAGATGTCGCTGTTGTGTTGGAGGGGGCTGAATGAGCAACACAGATTCTGAATCTTCTTAGAAGGCATAGATCACAGTTTAGAAATTAGAAATTAGAATTTAGAAATCACATCTCTTTATGGACTGTTCTGATACAACTGGACATGACTGGTCCTCTAATTAACACCCTGCACCATCACTGGTTAATTAAAAACTACACCCCTTTGCAAACATCTTGCAAGTCAACAACAAGGACAAACACCGGGTACAAGGATTGTTTTAAGTTCTTTTACTGAGCTTTCTCACAGCTCCCTAGACCAGTGTATAGGAGAGTTATTTGACTTCCTCTCTCACAGGCCTTGTCGCTGTCTAATGCTTGAAAATTTCTCTCTGACCAAGCTGTCAGCATCCACACTGAGAGAGTCTGCCGGATGTTGTCGTAATAGGACACAAAATAAAGATGCTTGGCTCCAGTCAGAAGGCAGGAGAAATCAGAAGGTTTATTTACAATTCATTCAGCCCTTTTATAACGCGCTGTGCTAAAAAGGGACATCACTGGTGCATAGGGCTGACACCTCTCCTGTTGGCTAAGTGGCAGAAATAGCAAACAACCCTGTTGTTATGGGAAGGGAGTATTGTTTAGACACGGTTGTTTTGGGAAAAAGAAAACTCTTGAAAACTTTCCTTTGGGAAGAGCTCAGCAGTTCTGAGGCTCAGAAAGTATCGAGCCCACGAGGTGTCTTGGTGATGTGATCGGAGGTGAATGAAGCTGCCATAATGCCCTAATCGTTCTTTTTTCCCTGGTTTTCCCAGGTGAGGTTGGAGTGGCCAACAGACCTGACGGTGAACCCCCTGGACAACTCTCTGTACGTGCTGGACAACAACATCGTGCTGCAGATCTCGGAGCGCGGGCGCGTGCGCATCGTGGCGGGGCGGCCCATCCACTGCCAGGTGCCGGGCATGGACCATTTCCTGGTCAGCAAGGTGGCCACACACTCCACGCTGGAGTCGGCCCGGGCCATCGCCGTGTCCCACAGCGGCGTGCTCTACATCGCCGAGACCGACGAGAGGAAGATCAACCGCATCCAGCAGGTCACCACCAACGGCGAGATCTCCCTCATCGCCGGCGCGCCCTCGGACTGCGACTGCAAGATCGACCCCAACTGTGACTGCTTTGCAGGTGAGGGCATGGTGCTTGTTTCCTGGCCAGTGGCTGTTGGATTTATCTCTGATAAAGCCGCGGGTCAGCAAAGCAGCAAGGGGAAGGAGAGGTGGTGGGGCCACCATCCCTGGATGTGTTTAAAGAAAGACTGGATGTGGCACTCGATGCCATGGTCTAGTTGAGGTGTTGGGGCTGGGTTGGACTCGATGATCCTGAAGGTCTCTTCCAACCGACACGTTCTGTGATTCTGTGGGAGACAAGCAGTGATTCAGCTTTCTTGGAGAGCCCAAAGCCTTATCGGCAGATCTTTGTGGATTTAATCCATTGACTTCTGAGATGTGAGTCTTCCGTTGCCACTGGAGGCACTTCAGGATGCTGCTAGCCTTTTCTCTTTTGGTACAGTGACTACACCCTGTTCAGCATTAGTTCCAGGTCTGTCTTGCTGTGTCAGCTGCATTTGCCCCTGTTGGAGATGGCACCAAATTGTACCTAAATGCTCCTGGAACAGGCAGCCCTGCCCAGCAGGAGGAGTGCCAAGGGGTTTCACATCAAGTGCAGAACTCCAGCTCATGCCTTCTCATCACTCGTGCCAAGCTGCACCACCAGCCAAATGGTGCAAACATGTATTGTGCAGAATTTCTTTTGCTTTGTGTGTTTTAAACTGGAGCAGCCAGTGGCAGGCCTGGACATCAACAGCAGCACAACCACTGTCCCCTGATGCACCAGAAAAAAGTGTGGCTCTTTTATTTCATAAAAACAGGCTGGGACAGAGGGCAGCATTCCCATACAGAGGTGTGCAGTGTGTTGCCATCCTGACATCTCTGAGAACCGCCATGTTCTGCTCCATAATAATGTCATCATCATTCTTAAGCCTCTCATTTCAAGTAAAAGGTTAATTACTGACAAGAAAACATTAAGTATGTCGAGAACAGAGAGGAAAAAATGCAAATGGTCTTCCAGAGAAGGTGGGTTGCTGACCCAGCATTGTAATGATAATCAAAGCCTCCTGTGCATTGCCAAGTGCTGCCAGCTTTAGTGGTGGCTGCAGGTGACCAGTGAGGAACAGAACCCTGGACAGGATTCCTAGTGAGGAAAACTACTCTCAGTGCTGAAAAACGAAAAAAACTGTGGCAAATCTAATGATTGGTCCAGCCTGGTTTGGTGAAAGGCAGGGTCAGCTTGGCAGAAAGATCCACTGATTTTCTGTTTCCAAGGAAGCATAGGGTGTGCTCAGACACTCCAGCAATTTCATGTCTCAGTCAGGAGAAGGAGAGCAATGCACCCAGTAATGTGGTTTTCCCTAAGAGTGAGGTTTAATATGCCTTCCTGCTAGTTACAGGAAATCCTGCTCATGTAAACTCATTTCGATAGACACATACAGCCCAGGATAATGCAAAAATCCTTTTGAAACCTTAAATGACACAAACCAAGTAAATTGTCAAGAGATATTAAAAGGGATTCTTTCTCAAGGCACTTTTTGGCTAGGGTTCTGATTTTGTTTTCCTGTAGTGTTGAGTTTTTAATAAGTATAAACTAATCTTTCTTTCAGTGTCATTTTAGCTGAATTACTGGGGTTTATTTTCTTTTTGTTTACAACACAATTCTGCTTTAATGACATGCCAACAGACAGTAAGTAGGGAATGAAACCTCAGGTATCATGGTTGGGTTTTTTTTTTTTTCACAATTCTGCATTAAAGCTTTCCTGAACGGTAAGGTCTGGGACTCAGCAAAAAATGCTGTGAATCAGATAATTTATATTCCTGTTTGTCTTCACCGGGACTAATTTAGAATTGCACCAACCTTAGATAGCAGGGATTTAATCAGTCGGAAGAGGATATTGTTTTATTGACCTGTAAATGATACTGAGGTGTCGCAATAGGACACGAAATAAAGATGCTTGGCTCCAGTCAGAAGGCAGGAGAAATCAGAAGGTTTATTTACGATTCATTCAGCCCTTTTATAACACGCTGTGCTAAAAAGGGACATCACTGGTCCATAGGGCTGACACCTCTCCCACTGGCTGAGCAACAGAAATAGCAAACAACACCTGTTGTTATGGGAAAGGCACATTGTTTACACGAGGCTGTTTTGGGGAAAACTGTTGAAAAGTTTCCCTTGGGAAGAGCTCAGCAATTCTCAGGCTCAGAAAATATCGGGTCCACACTGAGGAGAAGCAGCGTGTCAGGCTCAGGGGATCAGCTGAAAGGAGGAGATCAGAGGTCACTAAAACTGCCATTTCTCCCCCAGGTGACGGTGGCTATGCCAAAGATGCCAAGCTGAAAGCCCCCTCCTCCCTGGCAGTGTCCCCCGACGACACGCTGCTGGTGGCCGACCTGGGCAACGTGCGGATCCGCGCCGTGCGCCGCAACAGCGCGCACCTGAGCGACGGGCACCTGTACGAGATCGCCTCCCCCGCCGACCAGGAGCTCTACCAGTTCACCATCAACGGCACCCACCTGCACACCCTCAACCTCATCACCAGGGACTACGTGTACAACTTCTCCTACGGCGCCGACGGGCAGCTGGGCACGGTCAGCAGCAGCAGCGGCGGCGCGGTGCACATCCGCAGGGACACGGGCGGGCTGCCCCTCTGGCTGGTGGTGCCCGGGGGACAGGTCTACTGGCTCACCATCAGCAGCAACGGCGTCCTCAAAAGGGTCTATGCCCAGGGCTACAACCTGGCCCTGATGACCTACCCTGGCAACACGGGGCTGCTGGCAACCAAGAGTGATGAGAACGGGTGGACGACCGTGTATGAGTAAGTCCAGCCGTTAAATGCCTGGAACTCTCGTTCTAAATGAGCGCCGGAAGTTTTTTTAGACAGCTCTAGTCATTTAAAAACACACCCTGCTATCAACACTCGGTGAGACAGGACAAGCAGTGCTGTTGCACAGGCACTGCCATTTCTTAGGTGCCTAAACCTGTCATATGTGAATGCTCTGTGCACAGTGCCTGTTGAGTACAGCAGAAATTGCCTGAAATTACACTTCATTTGCACTTTCTTGTTAAGAATCTCTTTCTCGAAATGAAAATATGAGATTTTTAATTTTTTTTTTTTTGTCACTTAAGAGGTACAGGAAAGTTATGGTGTGAATCAGGAATTTGCAAAATTCCTGAGGAGGGCAGAAAGGGGAAAATTAGCATACTCATCGGAGAAGGGAGTGTTGCAAAGGAAATTGAGAATCTCAGTGGAATTCAAAGACAAGAGTGAGCTTGTCTCTATCCGCAGGGGAGGAAGATATATAATAATAGCAAAAGGATATGTAATAGCAAAAGGCTGTATGTAAGAAGAGTAGGAAAGGCTTCATAAACAGGACATTGAGACAAGACAGTTAAAAAGATGGAGTCAGAACATCCCAACCTGCTCCCAGAGAGAGAACAACCCAAGAGGAATTTCATTTTTGATTTACAAGGAGGTGTGTTGTATCAGGATTTCTCATTATTGATAATTAATTGCCCTAATCCCTGTTTGAGGATGCAACAAGTGCTGGATGGAAATCCTAGTTCAGAGTCCTTAGGGAGGATAATAGTTCCCATTTCCTGTGGAACACAGGAGTTCATGGTCAAAAACTGAAATGAAAACCATCCAGGTGAGGCTGGAACAAAAAGCACATTGACAAGAAGTGAGTTGCTGCCTGAGTCACCTGGAAAGGGAGTAGAGTCCCTGTCATTGCAGGTTTTTAGAATCATAATTTCTTCAAATGAAAGCAGGATAAAAGCAGAGAAGATGCTGCCCAGTATGAGGGGTTTTTATTCAACAGGATGTTTCTTCATCCTGTCCTCTATTATTCTGCCAAAGACTAAATTAATAGGGTGGGCATATAAGCCATTAGAGAGGGCCTTTTATACAATACATGGGAAAACAAAAGCATACGGGGTCTTCCTGGTTCAGCTCTCATTATCAAACCTCTACTGATGGAAATTTAAACTGTCTTTGCAACAACACAAAGCTCACTGTTACCCTGGTGCTGCTCAGACACTGATCGGAGTCACCTTTAAACAGAACTGACTGTAAATGTACGTATGCTTCTTTTTAATAACTTCAGTGCTGAGAGTTGGCCGTTTATATCCCCACTTGATGCTGGTGTCAGTCCAGGCCACGGACCAATGGCACTTTCAAAGGGCCTTTAGAGCAGCTGCCAGTCATGTCTATTAAAATGCTGAACAGCAGGCCTTGTAGCAGGGCCTTGATTGTAGGAGCAGGGGAGAGCAGATTATTTTTAGTCATGTGCCTTTCAGTGCTGGCATTCTGTCCCACTGACATTGAGCATAAACCATTGCACACAACTATTGCTTGTTCCTCTTTTTAAAGTACGGCTCAAATGCTGAAAGATCTTTTAAAGGACTTCACCTGCTTGCAGGTGCCTCCCACTGTGTGTAGTGTGGATTTATTCATGAGGAAGTACCTGTGCCTTGGGAGGATTTGTATGATGTATGTGATTAACACAAAGAGATTTTGCTAAATTGAATAGCTTTAACTACAGGCCGGGTAACACTGTCCTCACCCAGGCTTCGAGCTGTCCAGTCTCTGCGTGACCACACACTCCTGCCAGCCTACATCAGTCAGGGAAAATTAACAGAATTACAACTTCAGCATGACAAAAACAGCAACAAAATTAGATAATGTCAATTAAATAACGTCATGTAATTAACGTTTATGTTCTATCCCGTATCTTAAGTCATTTTCACGATGGATTACAAATCCCTCGATGACTGGAACACAGAATGTCACCTGCTGTGCCGCAGCCAGAGGGGCAGTGGGCTGTCACCACCTCTGTGCTGAAAGTTGTGCTTTCAGGAGATGCTGCTCACCCGCTGCCGTGAGCAGCTCATGGGCGGTGATGCCTTATTTGTCTTTTACCCAGGTACTGTCTTCCAGGGAGTCACATTCTGTGCTGACAGCCAATTTCAGTTTGAAAAGTTAGAATTTTTCGAAGGGTTTGCCTACATATATATGAATTGCTTGTGAGCACTCTGAGAATGTAGCACTGGAAGTAAGAGCAACTTTCAAATTGCTTGAAATCATCTGCTGTGCTTAAGCCAGATTTGCATTCACATCCCAAAGTTCAACCCATGGCACTGTCGAGCTGAAATAGGGATGAGATTGTTTAACAACACGTATCACACATACTTGGGAATATGAGCAAAGATAATGACCTGTTCAGAACATCTACCTCTATGTCAGATTCACTTGCAGAGGGAAATTATTAAGTGGTAGAAAACCACCTACAAAAGTACTTGTCATCCATCTACTCTAATCTGATGGAATTGAAGTGCTGAAAGAGCTCTTGCATACAATTATAGCTAATGTAGAATTTTAAGTCATCTAGATTTCTTTTAATATTGTGTCATTAAAGCTGTAAAAGGGGAGGGGAAGCACTGGGCCTCCATTAAATCAAGGACAAGAAAACACCTGCAAGAAACAACTCTCTCTGAAAAAATTAATTAGACCGCTTTCCCTTTGAAATGATATAACTCTTAACTGTGCTGCACACAGAAATGCAAATGGATTGCGAAGCAATATCCCCATGTGTGCATTTCAAATACTGGTTAGCACTTCCTCATGTGAGTACTGAAATCAATGCAATTATTTGCATGATTAAATGGTCACTGACATGATTAACAGTGGCATAACTGAGCCCCAAATTAACAAGAAGAAATATGTCGTGATTCCACCCCCATTAGTATGGGTAGGACATTGCAGGAGCTGAGCCCCAGCCTGGTGCTATTCATCATGTGGAAGGTGACAGAACCTGGCCTCAGAGGGCTGGAGTTTCTTGGAGCAATCTGGGAGGAAAAAAACCCCAAACCCTTTAGATGATCCTGCTGTGGAATCAATACTGAGACTTCTCTGCGTGTCCTCCTTGGGGTCAGTGGGACCATCTGCAGGAGTGAGGGTGTGCTGGGCTCTCAGGAGGAGCCAGCCCTTCCTGGCCACCAGCCAGGAGCTCTCCATCCCATTCTCAGCTGCACGGCTGAAAATGCCATTTTTTGCACCTCAGCAGCAGCACCATCAGCAGCAAAACTGGATCCTTAGTGAAGGTGGATCCCGTGCCTTGAGCACAAGCACATTGCAATAAACCAGCTGTATTTTTTGCACCTTAAAAATGCACTTTGGGGGGATTTTCTGTGGTACAGTAGCGAATCTAAATAACCTGCCGAGCTGTCATCCCTGTTTGATCAAGCACTAAATGGAATATAACTGCCTGGTGTTTGTGGAGTTCTCTAATGATGAGAAGTAGTGATCTGAGTCAGTTTTAATGGCTGCCTGTGGCGCTCAGGCCACGTGCACAGAACCAGCAGAAGGGGAGAATGTAAATAAGTCACACAATATATATAAGAGCAGTGAGAGGTGAAAAGGAGAGAGATTATTATGAATTTAACGTTTGATTAATTTTAACTTACTTGTCAAAAAGCCACAAGATGGTCACTACTTCATTCTCTAGAGTTTAATTGGAAAAGGACAGCTGCTGTGTTTTTCTCTCTTTATATTGGAGGGAAGACAAAAAAATCCTGATCTTTTTTCACCAATACTTCTTGTGACATATAGATTTTGTCTGACTAATTAGGGGCAAATAAAGGCCCTAAAGAAATTATGCCAATAGCTTAAAGGGAAGGACAAAGCCATTTCATGTGCTGATGAGAACTGGAAGGGCTTCATTGGCAGTGCAGTTCTGCCAGCTGATAGAGCAGTTTGGTCTGGGAGAGGAGACAGCTAATAAAACATGAAAACTTAATTATGCTTTCATACCTGCACAATAAGTTCCTGTTTTATGAACATGAGTTGGTTTTGCTCGTGCAAACACTCTGCAATATCAGTGAGTTGTCTTAGGTGAATAAAAACATGTCAGCATCAATAAGGTTTTTAAGATGTGAGGCATTATTATGAAACAGTATCAAGCACCAAGCAATGCTCTGTGCTGGTTTCCATGTGAACCATCAAAAAGAAGAAATACGTTGGTAGAACTGAAAAGACCTGTTAGAATTGCTGCTCCAGAGCTCTGGAATTAATTATTGACTTTTTGGTAACATGGCCTGATTGATAATCAAGTACCTTGAGCTACAAGAATTTCTTTAGCACTGGCGAAGTTTAGGAGAACTGAAATGTGGTGCTCCACATTCTAGGTGCGAAGTTCCTGCTGATTTAAGTAGACCCATGGGAAATGAAACACAAGAGCAAAAGCCATGTAGGCAACTTATTTCCTGCAGATTTCTCTGTAATTTTATCACTGTGGTTACGCTTTAGGTCCCTTCTTACATTCGCCACTCACATTATGTGCTTCACACGTCTGTGACAAAAGGCAGCTTTTAAGGGTTGCAGAGGGTAAGAACTGGTTTTATTTAATCTGATGGGCACAGAAATGCCGTTTTAGGGGTGGGGAGGATGCCTGAGCACCGGGTGACCTCCAGTGGCCTCGTTCCTGCATGGCAGCCGCGGGGGAGCGCAGCCAGCCCTGAGCAGCAGAGTCCTCTGCCACAGCCTGACTGCTGCAGTTGGCATCTCACAGTATTCCCAGTTGGATTCGATGCAGCACCACTGGAAAAGCCTCCAAGCAGGGATTCAGACTAGGTGCTGAAGGCGTTTTTGAGTGACTAAATGGAGCAATTCCTACTTCTTTACTTACTGCGCAGTGGTGACAATGCCTCCTACTTTCTTCGCTATTTTTTTCAGCTTTCAGGAGGGCCTGCAGGACAGTAGTGGTGTGTTTTCATGGCTCTTTAACATCATTCTGCAGGTATGACTCCGATGGGCACCTGACCAATGCGACCTTCCCCACAGGGGAAGTCAGCAGCTTCCACAGCGACGTGGAAAAACTGACACGAGTGGAGCTGGATACTTCAAACAGGGAGAACGTGATCACAGCCACCAACTTCTCAGCTACCTCTACAATATATACTTTAAAACAAGGTAAGAGAAGCATTTCTGTTATTTTTTTCCCTAACCATTGTGTTGGAACCCTGGACATTACTGCATTCATAACTGTTGGCCAGAAAAAAAAAAAAAAAAAAAAGGCATTAGAATCAGTTCCTTTGTTTCCTCCTTGCTTCAGCACACACAGCTACAATTCTCCTGGGCTGCCAGTTAGAAACAAGCCACAAGTGAACAATTCTTCTCCTAGAAGAATCCCATGGATAAAATCTAATTATTGAAGTCTCTGATGTCTCCAGGCTTTGCATGCTGCTTTCTGCTTCAGCATTTGGAGGACTTGGACTAAGCTGTTACACACTGAGCTTGGTTATTCTAAGAAATACTTGCCAGGAGAATGACAGGTTGCACTGACATTTCAGCACTGAAATGCCTTGTTTGGCCAATACTGTGTGTTCTTTCTGGTAGTTCTGTGACCTGGTGACAGCATTTATAGGAAGCAGGAGAGCATGGCCCACCTCTGCTGGTGGCTGCCTCAGGGATTAGATTTGGACACACCACAGTATTTTCCTGGTAATACCATTTATCTCAAAAAACCCCCTGCTTTCTGCCTAATGGAGGTGCCCCAGTGTCCTCCTCCAGATCCTGCAGATTTATCACCAGAGTTCTGGCTTTGCACGGTTTAATTGATCTGGGGTCTTCTGTCCTTGTTGGGTAATGGGGAAGAGGACAAGGTTTTTGTGACACAGGGAGAAGGGACAGACTGGGAGACTGGCTGTCATCCTGGATATCTGGGAAGCAGCTCTTTTGTTTGACCTCAGATGCTCTTGAGTTGTTCAAGCATTACATTTTCCTGTTGGGATCCGCAATGTGCTAAGGCCATCACAATATCCGTGGTCAATATTCAGCTCGTGGCTTTACATACTTCTAAGCTGAAAGCAAAAACTCTTTATTCCTGCTGCAGGAAACCTTCACAATGGAAATCATCGGGCTAAACGTAATAAAAAGGCTGTTCAGACTTGGGAAGGCTGGAGGTTACAGCCTGCAGAGCTCCCACTGCAGTTGGTGTTCAGCTGTCTGCAGCCTCCCTGGGTCACAGACTCAGCCCTGCTGTGCCTCACGTCTGGGTTATAAATCCGGAGATCTGAACTTCTCTCTGAGCCCTGGTTTTTGTTGTTCTCTGGCAGATAACACCCAGAACATCTACAGGGTGAGCCCAGACGGGTCTCTGAGAGTCACCTTTGCCAGCGGGATGGAAATCACACTCAACACAGAACCTCACATCCTGGCAGGGGTGGTCAGCCCCACCCTAGGGAAGTGCAATATCTCCCTTCCTGGAGAGCACAACTCAAATCTCATTGAATGGAGGCAAAGGAGGGAGCAGACCAAAGGCAACATCTCTACATTTGAGAGAAGGCTGAGGGTAAGGCTTCCTCTTGTGTTAAGTGCAGTGTTCCCTTTGAAAGTCATTGAACTAAAATCGTGTTGAAACGTTAGACTTTGTAAGAATGAAAATTTTGGATCACTGGTGGGCCCCAGCCATGAATTTCAAAACCAAACTCCTCCAACACTCTCAGGGATGTTTGATCTCTGTTTGATTTTGATAGTAAGATTTGACCTCAAGACATAATTACTTCTTTTCTCCCTCTTCTTTTTCAACTAAGAACTTAATTATGGCTTTGGAGGAAGCTGTGAGCAAAGGACAGTGTGTAGTTACTCTGCACAGCAGCAAAGTTGGAGCCACATTTTGGCTGTGTCAGATCTATCAACCCTCCTGTTCTGGGGGAGCCAAGGGCTGCCAGGGGCTGCCCGGGGCAGAGGCTCTTGCAGGGCACACTTTGGGTCACACTTTGGGCGTCCTGCCCAGCTCCTTTGCTGTGACCCAGAGCCATGGAGAGCCTCCCTGTGCATCCAGACAGGCTGTGCGGGAATTCTGCCCCGTGCTCTCAAAGCCCCAGCTCCCTCTGGCTGGGCTCCACCAGGGCTCCAACAAAGACTTGCCTGAGCATTGCATCGTTGGTTTATTTTTACCTGTGAGTACAATGACAGATGGTCAGCATTCAGCATTTAATTACATAACACCATGGCTCAAAGAGATTGCTACTCTGCTAAACAGGTTTTTATTAAATCAGTTCTGGTTTTCACATGAATACCACTTAAAATGCCTGTACCAATAATACAACTGGGAATTTTGGCCTTAAAAATACTGTGCTATTGACTACAACCTTTCTGGATAGGAATTATGTCGGAAGGTACACCTGTTAGCTCTGAAAATACAGAGATGGTTATTAAAATCCCTGCATTGTCAAAACCACCAAAATCAAAACCATCTCATTTTGATTATGAGATACTATCGATTTTTTGTAAGCGTACCATCTGTTTGCTTTTCAGCTGCTCGATGAAAAATGCAAGGCTTGGAAGATCTGGCCAGGCTGGGCACTGTATGTAAAACACCAGTTTGAAAGGGCAGTGTTCAGATTTGACAGTCACAGTTACTTTTTAGCATCTTGCAAGTGGGCAAAAGCTTCTTTTGGTTCTTCTTGTCCACCTTCTGCCTCCTCCCTCTCTGAATTAGTGTGATAGCCCTGTCTGGGGAGGTAGCAGTGACAAACATGTTAGGACGGCAGGATGCAAATTCTGCCTTCCTTGGCTCATGTTGCCTCCTCAGCTGGAGGCTTTCTGTGCGACTTTGTGCTTCAACAACAGTATGGCACATTTTTCTACAAGAATCTTACGTGATAAGGTCATAAACAGACAGGCTGTAGTCAGTCGTCTCTTCTGCTTGCATTGCCAGGGACTAGTTGTGCATCACAATTCTGTTTAATACAACTACTTCATCTCGCAGACTTTCACCATTATGCAGTTTGTATTTTCTGTTGTGGAAATTGCAGTTTCTTTTGCATTTTCACTTGTTTCTGTGTGATCTTTAACACTGCCTGGCAAAAAAAAAAAAAAAAAAAAAAAGGAAATTCACCAGTTGGTCAGGATGAAATACGTTCTGTCTGGAGGCATAGGGTGGTCATGGAAATACTGCAACATTGAAGGTATAGAGAGGTCAACTGAGGGACCTACCCCTGGAATAGGCTGTTGGTGGGGAAAACCACTCATGTGTTCCTCTTCCTCCCCCTTCACCTTCATCCAGAGAGAGGATGGAAGGTGAAAGACAAGCTAAGAATGATTTTGGTATGCTGATGTCTTTTACCCTTTGTCCTTCTGAAAGTATGCACCAGCAGCACAGCTCTTAACATTGCATTCCTGTTTCTGTAAGCTGTGTCCTTTTCCACCTGTGCAAGACCAAGAGGACAGGAACTGTCCCTGCCTGCCCAGGACAAGCCAGCTGCCTGTGTTGCTGTGCTGGCTCCCTTGGCTGTCCTGAGCTCTAGGACTCTTGTTCTGTCAGGGCAAGGCTGGAGGGAGCCTGGCGGGATAGCACAGGTTCCTCTAAAAGGAGGATTTTAGAGTGGAAAGGAGGAGAAATGTCGGAATCACAGAATCATTTATATTTGAAAAGACCTCTAAGATCATCAGGTCCAATTGTGTTCTGCACAAAGGAGCCACCATGTAAATAGGCACAAGAGAAAGGGGCGGGTGGACTTCTGAGGCTGGTAACAGCATGAAGGAGGACTTTGGAGAGTAGCAGAAATATCTGGATCCTGGAGCTCATCTTAGCACTGAGCTGCTGCTGTGCTGGTGGAATGGAGCGTCAGTGGAGATGGAAGGAGCTGGAACAGTGCAGCAAAGGAGTCTGCCCAGAGACAGCTCTCTTCTCTTGGTGATTATAGGAAATGCAGCACAGCAGGGACAAAAGTACCATCCTACAGTGTGTTTGAAACAGTATACCCAATAATGAAATGGATTTAGGACTTACTGTGCACAGCTCCTTGAGTGCTGCTGGGGAAAAAAAAATAACGTCATTGAAAGTCATTATGCTGGATGAGGTTCTGGACGGACCTTCTGAAAACTTTTAGAGAGTTATATTTTTAAAAGAAAGTATTTAAACACTTAATATGCCATGGCTGGCACAATAGGAAGTGTGTTAGAAAGCTTGCAATGTAGGGCAGAAAGAACTGTGCTGAACTTTGAAAATGTATGTAGAGAAAAGCTCTGGGGATTGGAGCAGTTCTCAGTGGAAATGAACAGACTTGCAGGAGCCCTCAGTTAAAGAAAAAAAAACCAGCACAATGGAAGAGTTTTCTGAGGAAGGGGAAAAAAAAACAGCATAGAAATGAGGTATAAAGATGTTACTTAGAAATCAGTCCTGATACCATCAGTGAAACAAACGGCTTTGACTGCTAAAAGGTATAAATTGGAAGGCAGGTGGCTGGGGATGAGATAAAGGATGACCTACTTGAAGAGAAGAAAGAGAATAAAGCTTTTCCTTCTCTGCCTGGTCCTAACTTTTTTAATTCTAATAGCAATTAGCAGGCATCTTGAGAGCATATCACTCTGTTGGTGTTATTTCCAGTTTTGGAAAGAAGCCCCTGTTAGCATGTTCTGAATAACGCTGGGAGCACTGGGGTTTAAAAAGTTGGATTTCTGCATGGTGTGAATTCTGCTCTGGAGATGGCACAGAAGTGAGTAAGTTAACTGAGATGCTGGAACAGTCATCTAACTTTATCTCGGGGTCTAAATCAATGTGGGAACCAGAAATTAACCACAGGTTTCCTTTAAGTGAAGAACTGCTTGCCCCAGCGCTTCCTGAACGTACATAAAACAGTCTGTGGGCATGTATGCATTTTATATTAATAATAAATCTATGTACAATCAGGCATTTTAACATCAATCTTAATCTAGCAAGACTTCTTTTTTATCAATTGAACTGCTATTTTAATTGACTTCTAAAAATGAAGCAAAGGCTGCTGTTAAATCTGATGAGCATGATGCATAGTAATGCACTGATTAGAATGCAGCTCTGCTCCCTCCTGACTTTTGCATAACTTGAGGAACGTGGCATTGGATGCAGTCCAGGTTTTATAACTGAATGTCTGCAAAATTGAAAATTGAATGCTTGGCCAGCCTTACTTATTTTTGCCTCTTTTTTTTTTTTAATTATTTTTTTTAATAACAACAACAGAAGTAACTCGCTGGCCTCGGTTCAAAAGTCCTGCAGACCCAGGCTTTGCCAGCCATGTTCATTACTGCACTTAGCAAATGATCTCCCTTTATTTACCAGTCTTACAGCAAATTCTAAAGATGGGACCAAGTCCTCTGCCAGGCTGTATGAGCTTGCATTGGCTCAAAGCAAAACACGGACCAGGAAAGGATGCAATTATCTCCTCTGACTTACACATCAGGCAGGGTGGACAGGGAAATGAAATCAAGAGAAGTGCACGTTTATGTGATGCTTACACTGCGGGATTTGTAGCTAAAAAACTAATGGACGTAGAGTCAACAAATGTTTAGAGGGAAAAATAAATGTATCTCTTTCTGCACTCCTGACATGATCGAAGCCAGCTGGATTTTCTGCCTGTTTTCATTAGCTGGCACTCCGGCCTGACATGGCTTTCAGAGAGCAGTTTTCCCTGGCTCACAGCAGAACACAAGTTCAGCCACTCTCGGGGGGCTCCTTGCTGTGGTTTATGTGTCTTGGAGGAGTCGTTTCATGGAGCCACTGGAATCTGAAATCAGCTTGTCAATGGAACATTGAGATGAGTCCTCCTACCCATTTATGAGCCTGTCTTGCCTTGAGAAGGGTGTTAAACTTAACTTTAATATAAGAAAGTAAACAAATGAGACATAAAATGTGCAATATAAGGGAAGTATTTTAACCTTATTTTAACTCTGTGAGTTTTCAATTACTGCTGCTTTCCACTTGGCTGCTAATTCTGCCTCTGTTTGCTTTGCATTCTTATTTGTTGTACGGTCTCTGAAATTCAGCTTGCAAGCAATTTGTGTTCGAGGCGCTTCTTTCTCCTAACTGCATTCCACCAAGATAATAATAGCAATAAGAACATTAAACATCTACATAGAACATAAATGAATGTGAGATAGGGTACACCCCCTGCTTGCTTTTCAGTTATTTCGCCACCAAGAGGATTTATTTTTTTTTTCAGAAATGTTAAGAAGTTTGCTAAAAATATATATTATATTAAAGCATCAGTCTGTATACAAGTAAATGTAGTTGAACTGAGCATGACATTTCACTTGGGCTCCCTAACTATCATTAGAGCATAAATTGTGATAGTTCCAGCAGTCTGCAGGGGTATATAGGTATTTTACAGCTATTGTAAATGAACACTGTTAAAGTTAGACACGTGTGTATATAAAACTCCAGAAATGCTAGTTGAAGGAAGAACAGCTGCTTCTTCGAGATTCTCAGATTATTTTGTATGTAAAAACAGAAAGAGGGACGAAAAGGAAATGTTCATTCTAATCACATCCTGAATTATTACCCAGGGTTCATTAACTGTTTACGTGGTGGCTGTGCCTCCAGGTCTGGGAGAGGGGCGAGGCCCAGGCTCTGTGCTGACACCTGCCCTGCACTGTCTGTGCTCTGGGAAGTTATTCATGGAACAGAGCGAGCAGATAAAATGGGGTAGATTAATGCAACAAGCACATGGAGCATTGATCTGAAAAAGACGTGTCAATGAACAATATTTTATGGTTCCCTAAATTATATATCTGATTGAAATGGTGTTTAATAGAGATTTTCCAGTGACTGAATGATCTCAGGAGGCAGGTGATGATAGCACTGGATAAATGTGTTTTTTCGTGAATCTGACTCAGTTTTGAACACGATTTCCAATTGAGCACTGGGCTGTGTTCTGTCTGTCAGGCACAGCGAGCTGCTGCTCCCAGGCGTGGGGAGAGCTGCCACAGGGAATGTGGCCAGTGCCAGGCACAGCTGCTGGCCTCCAGTGAGGTGGCTGTGTGAGGACACACAGGTGAGCAGGGGCTGCAGGCACAGCTCTGCCCTCTGCAGCACCAGGGTGTCACCTGCGCTGGGAGGGCTGTCCCTGACCTCTCACTCTTCACGGAGCTCAAGAGAGGGTGGGAGGTGGGAGATCTTTCTTAGTTTGTGGGCTTAACTACACATCTCTGGCTGGAGTCAAGAATTTCATCCACAGCTGAGAAGAAAGAAGAAAAGTTCAGGAGAAGGTGAGAGCAGAGGTGAGGGTTTAGCACATGGAAACATCCCGTAATGCCAAATACAATAACACTGAATGCAAGGAACCTTTTTTTTTTGTCCTCCTTCTGTTTCTCATCTGAATCCTTTCAATTTTCTTGTCTTGAGTAAGGCCCAGGTCACAGTGTGAGGGCATCGCAGACTTTGATTAGGGCTGACACTGACGTGTTGGGTGTGCACTGTGCTCTTACCCTGCTGCACCTTTGTGTTCAGACCCACAACAGAAACCTGCTCTCCATTGACTTTGACCACGTCACCAGGACAGGGAAGATTTACGACGACCACAGGAAATTCACCCTGCGCATCATGTACGACCAGAGCGGGCGCCCCGTGCTCTGGTCCCCCCTCAGCAAGTACAACGAGGTCAACATCACCTACTCACACTCTGGCCTGGTCACCTACATCCAGAGGGGAACCTGGACTGAGAAGATGGAGTATGATCCCAGTGGGAACATCGTTTCCAGAACGTGGGCAGACGGGAAAATATGGAGTTACACATATCTAGAAAAGGTAAATTGTTTTAAATTTGGGGGTTGTGCCAAGGCAAAAGATAATATTTGGGTTTATTATTTTTTTATTTATTTATTATATGGTATTTATTTTGCATTCTATTTATTTTTTATATTCTATCTATTTTTTATGTTCTGTTTTGAACTATATTATGATGCTGCCTCTCGCAAGAGTATTTAAGACTTTTAAAACAGAAAACGTGTAGAATTACCTCTAGATAAAAGTGTCTCTGGGTGTGCTCAGACCTAGATGTCACCTGCTCAAGCCTGACACGGTTTAGTTCTGAAGAAAGTTTTCAGCAGCTCAGGTTTGTTTAGTTGGTAGGTCAGAACAACTTTCTGGTCTCAGTTCAAGTTCAGGTGACCAAAGGACACCCTAATGCTGAAAACCATGTTGCTACTCTGGATCAGAGTCAGAAAAATCACAGTCCTGAAAGAGAACTTCTTTCTCCCCACAAACACAGTTCTTTTAAGCCAAAATGAGGAAGCCACGAGCACAAGGTTCCCTATTCAATGGTGTATTTTAAACAAGGGAGTGATCCTGTGAGGAGAAGGCTTACTGCAGTATTCATGGGGGCCATTTGTTTGGGAAATATTAATATGAAATGAGTTATTGCTCTGCTTTTATGGCGACTTCACATCTAAATTCCCTGACCGTTGTGAGTTCCATGTGTGTCTAGAGGCAACGGTCACAAAACGTGGAGATACATATTGTACAAAGCAAGGAGGAACATCTTCATCTGTGGCAACATTTTGTTTTGGTCTTGTCTTTCAAAACCAGAAAGCCAGTCTGTATTTTTAAAGCTTTCAGAACTCAGCGTGAGCTTATATTCCAGGTTTTTTAAATAGCAACATCTTGGACCATCCAGTCCACCCTGAGTTAGCAGAACATCTTCTCTGAACCTGTAAACCACAGGAAAAGGCTCTGGGGGCTGAGGGGCAGAAGAGGTAACGTTGATAGGGAGGAAATCCACCCAGGAAATCCAGTGGCTTTGAAGTTGCTTCCATATGAAAGAGTTCCAAATGTGTACTTCTGAGATAAACTGTGCTGTACTTACTTTCAATGTATTTAAGCTTGATCCTCAAAAAACTTAAACCTAACCCAGTGGAAAAAAAAAATGATCAAGACTGGAAAATGCATAAAAATGTGATTCCTCCTTGTCTGCATGCAGTGTGGTTCTTGCATGTGTTGACAAGATTGGCAAACCCCAGGAGCTTCAGAAGTTTGTCTCAGATAAATTTGTCAGGGCTTTTTTTGTCTGAATGCTCTTTTGCAAATTACAAGTAAACAGGCATTTCATACAGCTTTCAAATATTTGGGCAATGTGCCTCTTGGAGGAATCTCTTCTTTTTTTTCTTTGGACCTGTTTTGGAAAGATTTCTGCTTCTTATCTTTCCAAACCACTTTGTCTGTTCCTAGTTTATGATGAGCTCATCAATAAAGTGATATAATTTATGTTATTCTAGAATCCTGATCCTGTAGAAGCAAGTGGCCAAAGCTTGTTGGTTCAGGTAGCAGCTTGGTAACGCTGTAACTTGTCATTAGAATTATGGAAAGCCATTCACACCATGGACAATAATCTCCCAGATATTTAATGTATTTTCGTGACTGTTGTTCCTTGTGCCAAAGAAAGATGAATTCCCTGTCAAAATTAGGCATTGAAATATAACTTTGTGGCTCCATTAAAGTCAATAACTCATTGTGTTAATTATGTAATGATTGGTAAAGGTTGTCTGAAGACTTGTAAGACCCAATAATTCCTTACATAAAAAAAATCAATTATATAGCTCGCTTCCAATTCTTAGTTATTTAATTCTTCATTTTTATCACTTGATGAGCTAATTGTACATCTTCAGAAATCTCTGCCCCTTACAAAATTAGCTCAAATAATTAAGGTTTTAAAAAGCACTACGACATTAGCGTTGTAAATGATTCTTACTGATGCGATCCAGTTCCCCTTGTTTGGTCACTTACCTCAGTTAGTTAATGCTGTTTTAAAATCCCCTGAATACTCCGAGCCGGCTTCCAAAATCTGGCAGACAAAACAGATGAGTGTCTGTGTGTGTGTGTGTTGGACAGAAATGACATCTAGTGGTGATGCTCAGCATTTGTCTATTCCCAGCAGAGCTCCCAGTAATTGGCCACTGGCTGTTTATCTCACACCACACATCAATCATTTTGTGGTTGACCAGGCTCTGCTTGTTTTAATGAAATGACCCATTTTGGGGGTGTTTTATGAGCTACCCTCTGAAATCCTTTAAAACAATTAGAACCCAATTTGTGCAGAGTTGAAAAATCTATTGTAATATTATTAGGATGAATTGGGAATTTATTTTTTTTTTCTCTTTATGGTATCCTCTAATAGGCTTGAGAGGATACTCAGTCTCCAGCCCTTGTGCTGTCTATCTTTTTACTATCCTGGACAAAAGTGAAAAAGCCACAAAGTGCTGTAAAGATGGTACACAGGGGCACTAAAGTTATAGTGGGGATGTTTCTGATCTTGTTATTCAGACTCTGTCAATGGCAGACAGCTTAAAAGCAGGCCCGGGAGCAGTATACAGAGAGAGGTGTCAGAGCAGTGCTGGGAGAGAGTTCAGCCGGTGGTTTAGTGCAGGCTGGAGACTGCTGACTGGAGGTGGGAACAAAATAAACACGGTGCAGAGCAGCAGTGAAGTGACCGGACAGTGCTGGGGTGAGGGTCCGTGGTCACCAGCCGGCACGGGGGACCTGCAGTGGCATGTGCTGGTGTTCTCTGCCTGCTGGACAGGGGACAGGTGTCTTTTGCCAAGGGCAGGAGGAGGGGCAGGCAGGGGCTGGGCGTGCAGAGAGGATGGCCAGGGCTGAGCCTGTCTCTGGCCCTGTGAATGGGCAGTTGGTTTATTTGTCAGAGCAAAGTGGCTCAGGGCCGCTGAACACGCTGCAGGGATGATCTTGCCCTGTTTTCTTCCTGGAGATTTTTGGGCTTAGAGGGGGAGTGATCCTGCAGAGTATTTCCATCCTTCTGTAAGCATGGAGCTATTATGAACTCTGGGGCAGTGTGTGCTTAAAAGAAGATGCAGAGGAAAAGGGCTAGGTCTGTGCTGGGGATAAGCAGAATGCCAATAAAAGCTGAACACCTTGTACATGCACAGTTTCCCCTTTCCAGCTCCTCTAGACACATCTGCTGGTGCAGATGCTCTGCCTGTGTGTGAGGAAGAGGTTCCCTCTGTTTTTGCTTCCTGAGAGGATGCCTTAAATACTTCAAAGGAACATAGCCAGCCAGCATGAGGCTGAAATGCTACTGAGAGCCACATCTGCCTTCCAGTTTGGAGGCCCTTACCTCCAGAGTTACTGTGATTCTCCTCCTGTTTTGTACCCCCTTGGTGGCCAGGTCTCCTGGAGCTGAAAGCTTCATTGGAATTGTGCAGTCAGAGCAAACTGTGACCATGAGTGGGTGTGTCAGCATTCCCACAGGCTGTGGGCACTCCCTGGCTGTTATTGTAGGACACGAAAGAAAGATGAGAGACTCTAAATATTTTCGGAGGCAAAGAGTACAGGAAAAGCTTTATTGTCTAATTCTGACTACTTTTTATAAGGTGTTCCTATACAGACTCACCATGGCTGGTGAATAGGAACGACACCTCTCTGATCCCAGGGTTAAACCAGAGAAACAGCAGAACACCACCCGGAGAAAGATTGTTTTGGGAGAGTTGTTTGCCAGGATGGTTTTGGGAAGAAGCTTTCTTGAGAAATTTTTCCTTGAGGAAAAAGTTAGCAGCTGTTAGGAGGCTAAAATCTCTCAGACCCAGAGATACCAGGCCCACACCTGTCGCAACAGGACACGAAATAAAGATGCCTGACTCCAGTCAGAAGGCAGGAGAAATCAGAATGTTTTATATACAATTCATTCAGCCCTTTTATAACACACTGGGCTGAGAAGACACATTACTGGTCCACAGGGCTGACACCTCTCCCACTGGCTCAGTAACAGAAATAGCAAACAACACCTGTTGCCGTGGGAAAGGAACATTGTTTACACGAGGTTGTTTTGGGGAAAAGAAAACTGTTGAAGAGTTTCCCCCAGAAAATACCGGGTCCAGGCTTTGGGCAGTCCGTGTGTGGAGGCTGACCTGTTGCTGTTTGTTGCAGTCGGTGATGCTGCTGCTGCACAGCCAGCGCCGCTACATCTTCGAGTACGACCAGTCCTTGTCCCTGCAGTCGGTGACCATGCCCAGCATGGTGCGGCACGCCCTGCAGACCGTGCTCTCCGTGGGCTACTACCGCAACATCTACACGCCGCCGGACAGCGGCCCCGCCTGGCTGCAGGACCGCGCCCGCGACGGGCGCCTGCTGCAGACCCTCTACCCCGGCACCGGCCGCAGGGTCCTCTACAGGTACACCCGGCAGGCCCGCCTCGCCGAGGTCCTCTACGACACCACGCAGGTCACCTTCACCTACGAGGAGTCCTCCGGCGTCATCAAGACCATCCACCTGATGCACGACGGGTTCATCTGCACCATCAGATACCGGCAGACAGGTTGGTCTGACTATGACTACTTTGCTAAAATGTTTGGCTCCTTAAAATGTGACACTCATTCCTCACTCGCAACACCCTGATCTTGCACTTACATCTAATGCACGACGGGTTCATCTGCACCGCCAGATGCAGGCAGACAGGCTGGTCCCGCTGCAGCTACCTGGCTGAAGCTTTTGGCTCCTTAAAATGTGGCTGCTTTGCTAAAGTTTTTTGGCGCCTTAAAATGTGACGCTCTTTCCTCACTCGCAACACCCCGATCTTACCTGGCACGAAATCCCGTTATTTTTATGTCTGCAGCTTCTTGTATTTTATGTTTCACTAGAAAAATGTGTATATCTCTGTGTCTGTGTCCAAAGGTGAATATAGCTGTCCCACTTTGAAATACAGTTTTCTTTTTATTGCTTGGTATGGAATAGCTCTTAGAATGTTTTGTTGGTTTTATTCCTCTGTGTGGATATTTGCTAAATACTAAATCAAGTTGGTTTATTGTTTGTATTTTCAAGTTTCCCTGTTTGCACCGTAATATAACATAAATTCAGAAGGACTGCTTGTATGAGGAAGGAAATCACCATGTGAAATAAATTTGGTTTAGAATTATCTTGTAAGTAAATAGAAATCATAATTATGAATAAAACAGCATTCATTTAAACAAATATTAATAAAATATAAATAGTTTGTAGAGCAGGCATTATTAAATGTTTGTGAGAGAACAGTCTAACCTATTCTTAGTTAATGGTATTTTCTGAGACAGCTAAGGGGCAGTAAGGCTAAAGGCCATGCCTGAGGTCACGTCCTGTCTGCCCTAGATCTGTAGGGTAAGTAAACCGGGGGCAAAATTCATTATTCTTCCTGTTTTTCCTCTTTCCCGCCTTTGTTTCGGACAGGTCCCCTTATTGGTCGGCAGATCTTCAGGTTTAGTGAGGAGGGGCTGGTGAATGCCAGGTTCGACTACAGCTACAACAACTTCCGTGTGACCAGCATGCAGGCCATGATCAACGAGACGCCCCTGCCCATCGACCTCTACCGCTACGTCGACGTTTCGGGCAGGACCGAGCAGTTTGGGAAATTCAGTGTCATCAACTACGACCTCAACCAGGTTATCACCACCACTGTGATGAAGCACACCAAAATCTTCAGTGCCAACGGCCAGGTGATTGAGGTGCAGTATGAAATCCTCAAGTCCATTGCCTACTGGATGACCATCCAGTACGACAGCATGGGGCGCATGGTGATCTGCGACATCCGTGTGGGCGTGGATGCCAACATCACCAGGTATTTCTACGAGTACGACCCCGACGGGCAGCTGCAGACCGTGTCTGTCAACGACAAAACCCAGTGGCGCTACAGCTACGACCTCAACGGCAACATCAACCTGCTGAGCCACGGGAACAGCGCGCGCCTGACCCCGCTGAGGTACGACCTCAGGGACCGCATCACCCGGCTCGGCGAGATCCAGTACAAGATGGACGAGGACGGGTTCCTCAGGCAGAGGGGCAACGAGATCTTCGAGTACAACTCTAATGGTTTGCTGAACAAAGCGTATAACAAAGCGTCCGGCTGGACTGTGCAATACTGTTACGATGGGCTGGGAAGACGAGTTGCAAGCAAATCAAGCCTGGGACAACACTTACAGTTCTTTTATGCTGATCTCTCCAACCCAATAAGAGTTACTCACTTGTACAACCACACCAGCTCAGAAATAACATCGCTCTATTATGATCTGCAAGGTCACCTCATTGCGATGGAATTAAGCAGCGGAGAAGAATATTATGTTGCTTGTGATAACACTGGCACACCTCTAGCTGTGTTTAGCAGTCGAGGCCAAGTCATAAAAGAGATTCTGTACACCCCATACGGAGAGATCTACCAGGACACTAACCCGGATTTCGAGGTTATCATTGGTTTTCACGGAGGGCTCTATGATCCTCTCACTAAACTGGTTCATCTGGGGCAGAGGGACTATGATGTCATTGCAGGGCGGTGGACGACCCCAAATCACCGAATCTGGAAGCACCTGAATGCTGTCCCACAGCCCTTTAACCTCTACTCCTTTGAGAATAATTACCCCGTTGGCAAAATCCAGGACGTTGCCAAGTACACCACAGGTAAAAGTAACTTGTCTCTCATGAAAATGTGTGAAACGAAAATAAAACTTTCTCTCCAGTCGTGGGATGGAGTCAACATTCCGGAAATCTTTTGCATACAAAAAGTCTCTAATCTTAAATCTATTGAAGCAATTTCCGTAATAGATTGCATCTTACTGAGCTTGATCTGTTTTCTTTAACATTTATGGTAACCAAGAAAGTAATTAATAGCTGCTTCTGTTGCTTTTCTCAGTGCTAAAATTAGGGGAAGAATGGAAGCAGCTTAATTTGAATTTTTTCTATTATAAATAGATAGAGGGAACACTATTGATTTGAGTATAGCTATGCTTTGTAACCAAGTAATTTCTTCGCTACAGTAAAAGCTGTAGCTGGTGCAGGAAACATAAATTGATGTGAAATCATTATTTCTGCATAGCTGGAATTTCTGCAGACTGCCCTCACTTTTTCTAGGATTTACGAGCCTTTTTGCCAGCACCCTTTTCTTGTTTTGTAGACATTGGAAGTTGGCTAGAGCTGTTTGGTTTCCAGTTGCACAACGTGCTGCCTGGATTCCCAAAACCAGAGATAGAAGCTTTGGGGACAACATACGAACTTCTGCAGCTCCAAACAAAAACCCAGGAGTGGGATCCTGGAAAGGTTAGCAAACATTCTCTTCAGCTGCTTTTAATACTAAGTTAAGGAGTTTTAACAGAAAATACTGGTTACCAAGGAAAAAATGTGACTACATCTTTCAAAGTAATAGGCAAAGTAAATTGTTTAAGAATGCTAGAAACTTGAGTGTTGTCAATTATGTACTGGCATCAGAGGGGAGGAGAGGTTCAAGGAGAAGCTTTTAGCAACACAGTGAAGAAAATTTGCAGCTATTTATAGAGAAAATATCCAAATTTGAGGCGCAGGATAGGCAAAAGGGTAGAAGTGTCTGTGTGAATATTGAAAAAAAAAAACCCCACAGAAAATCTCGTGGAATTAAAAAACTAAACCAGCAGATTTTCATCTTTGCTAGCAAAGATGCCACAGGCACTGGAAAATCACTGAGGGTATAAACAGCTTCACAAGCCAGTACCTCTGCATAATTATTGCAGGAAACAGAAAAGCTGCTGTGGATTTCTAAGGGGTCTGTAAATCTTAGCCTTTCTCCAGGGCTTGTTTTCAGCAAGAGAGGGCCAGACAGCAGCTACCAGAATCCAGCAATCAGTGTGACTGCTGATACCCTGAGCAGGCATTCACACTTGGCATGTGAGCATCTGTTAACAAAGAAATAGGATTTTGTAAAGATGCCTTTCCTCTATTGTAGTCAGGAAAGAGAAGCACAGAGCATTTGAGAGCTCACATTCATGTTCCCAGCATTTAGGACAGTTACCATCCACCAAGTGCAGAAGGCTGGAGGGCCAGAGCTCATGCCAGATGTAGGAGCATGTCCATGGAAAATGATCACTGAGATGCTAAGCTTTTCCAAGGCAGAGAAAAGATGAAGTGATAGGTGTAGTGTTAAAAGATAAAGAGGAGGGTTGGAGTGAATTTTCTTCTAGCCTCAATGGGGAGCAAGATCTACAGATGTGATGTACCTGCCTGTTATTCTAGTGTCTCCAGACCTTCCCAACCTGCTTTCCCTAAAGAATGGGCTATAAAATTCCTTACCACGCGTTCTACAGAAGATGTAATTAAACACACAGTGACTAAGCAGAGCCACGTGAAAGGGCATGGCTTTGAATTCAGGTTTCCCTGAACTGCTAAGGGCTGAAAAACCAGCCATTAGAGTAACAGTTCAAGGGGGAGGAAAAATAAAAAGAACAAATACAAAA
Organism: Chamaea fasciata; assembly: GCF_029207755.1. NCBI lineage: Eukaryota > Metazoa > Chordata > Aves > Passeriformes > Sylviidae > Chamaea > Chamaea fasciata. Next base: position 8,951,788 of record NW_027094107.1, read on the forward strand.
ATAGCATTTGTGATAAATAGTAGAAATTTCCTAGAAATGAAGGGGTCCAAGAGACAGAAAGCACTACCATAAGCAATTAAAAAGCCTGTGCACGTGCCCAGGTTCTCTAGGTGTGCACAACAATTTCCAAACAAATTGAAGATCCATTCTAAGCAATTAAGAGATGAGTAGGGTGAGACACTATAATGAACTTCGAGGTGCCTTGCCTGCAATCCTGATTGGTATTTTCTTTCCCAGACTATCCTTGGCATTCAATGTGAGCTACAAAAGCAGCTCCGAAACTTTATATCCTTGGACCAGCTTCCCATGACGCCCCGGAACAGCGATGGCAAGTGCTCTGAAGGGGTGAAGCAGCTGAGATTCGCAGCCGTCCCCTCGGTGTTCGGGAAAGGCATCAAGTTTGCCATAAAGGACGGGATCGTGACGGCCGACGTCATCGGGGTGGCCAACGAGGACAGCCGGCGCATCGCCGCCATCCTCAACAACGCGCATTACCTGGAGAACCTGCACTTCACCATCGAGGGCAGGGACACGCACTACTTCATCAAGCTGGGCTCCCTGGAGGAGGACCTGGCGCTGATGGGCAGCACGGGCGGGCGGCGCATCCTGGAGAACGGCGTCAACGTGACGGTGTCGCAGATGACGGCGGCGCTGGGCGGGCGCAGCCGGCGCGTGGCCGACATCCAGCTGCAGCACGGCGCGCTCTGCTTCAACGTGCGCTACGGCTCCACGCTGGAGGAGGAGAGGAACCACGTGCTGGAGAGCGCCAGGCTGAGGGCCGTGGCCCAGGCCTGGACTAGGGAGCAGAGGCGCCTGCAGGAGGGCGAGGAGGGGATCCGCGCCTGGACAGATGCAGAGAAGCAGCAGCTGCTAAGCACCGGGCGGGTCCAAGGCTACGACGGATATTTTGTTTTATCTGTGGAGCAGTATCTCGAACTTTCTGACAGTGCCAATAATATTCACTTCATGAGACAGAGTGAAATAGGCAGAAGGTAACAAAGAAAATCTCTGCCTTTGCCGTCACCAAAGACTGCCTGTTTTTAAACGTAAAATGGTTTATTGTATTGGTTTTTCTAGATCAGAACTCTGTATATATATAAACATAGAGGGAAAAAAAAACATATCCAACTGCCTTTAAATGTGACAGAAGATGGTATTTTAATATCGTTTGTTTAACTCTTTGAGAGATGACAGTGACAATTTTTAGTTCTTGTGTGGCAGTATTCAAAACTTTGAGAAGCAGAGCCCCAAGGCGCGACCTGCGCGCGGGGGGCCGGGGCGACCGCACGGCCCTGCGGGGTGGAGGGGAGCACCACTGCTCTGCCTTCCCCCAGAGAAACACCGGGTTTTTGTTGTTGTTGATCTCATCATTCACCAGTTACTTAAATGGTTACAGAGCCTGATTCTGCAACCCGTAATTCACCGGGTGTCTTTTATCCCAGTGACATCTCCCGTCAGCTCGAGGGGTTGATACAGAAACCAGACTGTGTGTGGAACCCTCGCAGCTGCTCACCGACCCCACACACGTTCCTCACAGTTAAAAGCTGAGGGAGTTTCTGGCCGGGGAAGTCTGACTTGGGTGGGATTCAGTACGTCCAAGGATGTGCCCTCTGCTGGGCCGTGGTGCCCGTCACCTTGTGCCCAGTGGTGCCTGTCAGGCTCTCCCAGGGTTTTCCTGGGACACACAGGCTCTGGCGGCACTCACAGCTGCCGGTCTGCTGGGTGGCACCGTGCTGGCCAGGCTGCAGCCAGGGGCGGGGTGGCCAAAGCAGGCTTAGTGGGCACTGGAGGCTCTCCATGGCAGGAGTGCTCCAGGCTGGGCTTTAACCCAGGGCTGGGGGACACCCCAGCGGGAGCCCCCACGGGGCGTCATCAGCCCTGCCTGCGGTCACCAGGACTTGCCTTCGCACAGGTCGTTTGGAAGGTGCAGCGTCGTTGGGTTCAGGCGTCGTGTTCTCTTCATCTCAAATCAATAATCCTGCTGTAGTACTCATTTTTCCGAGTCTGAAGATCGGTGGGTTGGGAGTTGATGACCCTAAGTGTGGATAGTAAATATGTTGATAAACGTAGAACATTTCGGGGATGACTCTTCACTTTTCAGCTCAATAGTAGAGCACATAGGAAAGCATTATATTGCATGGACAGAGATTTTTATTTCCCAAGGTAACATGCACTACTGGCACAGTTACTTCATAGCAGCATAGGTGATCCTTCCTCCAGCTTGTCATTTCTAAAAACCTGATTATCAGGAGGTGGGTCGGGCACACAGGGAGGGGGGGATGGGCAAGCAGAGTTCCAGGGGGATCTGGAAATCTTTTTATAGAGCCCGTGTATCCATAACAGTGAAGTTATTGCACATTTCTTTCAGAACAGACATAGTAAATATATTGAAACAATTTCTGCTCGTATTTACCGAAGCCAAGAAAGTGCATTCTTTATCTTTCTGTCTTTTTTTTTTCCCCCCCCAGGTTTTTGTTGTTTGGTTTTTTTTCCTTTGTTTTTGGGCAAGTGGAGCAGACTGTACCCAAGTTAGAGATGAGCCTGAATGGACTCCTGAGATGTGAGCCCCTCGCTGGGGTTTGAGCTCAGGTCTCAGCCTCAGCCCCTTTCTGTCTCTGCCCAGATTCCTTCTGCTCCCCTGGGAGCCAGCACAGCTTTGGGGGTGCAGGGTCAGGCTGAGTGGGAGCCTGGCCCCCAAATCCTCCTCTGTCCCCAGCCAGGGGGACCCGTGGACCAAAACCTGCCCATACTCATTGTGATCAGGCTCATCGTTAACTGATGTACAGAACAGGGAGCTGGCAGCTTCCAGGTTTGACAGCTCACGTTTCTGTAATTTTCCATCAGCTCACAGAGAATTTGAATACCTCCACACCAGCCTAAAAATGGACCTTCAAATCCTCGAGCCTCTAATACACTTTTACTCAATGGAAGAATAATTTATGAATTGTATATAGAGAGTGCATTCATAAATGTGATGATGTATTTTATCACTGATCCAAGATGTCAATATTAGAGTCTATTTTACTTATATTTTAAGCAATTATACTTTTTTGCAATTCACTAATGAGGATCATTTTCAAACTGCTTTAATATCCATTATAAACAAATATTTGGAGCTATTAGAGTTACCTTGAACTGTGCATTTCTAGTATGTAATACATATTTAGTTAGCTTGTGCCTTTAGTTTCTTAAAGTTATATTTGTATTATATGCAGGAAATGCACTTTGTATTACCTACAATTGTGGTTTTTAATACTGCCTTGATTACTGTTGTTCTCATGTTATGCCAAAAGGTCAAAGAGTTAAATGTGTTACAAGTTTGTCTTTGAAAGTAGATTTGGCATTTTCCCATTTCCTGGGTGCAGTCTAAGGTACATTTTGAACAATATTTCTTACGAGAATCGAGTTTCATTGAGACTCACGTGGCATTACATGGCCCAGTTACAAAAGCAAAAAAAATGCCTTCATCATACCAGTTCCTTCAACGTAGGGAACGAAATATAAATGTCGTGTTGAGATGACAGTGCTCCAGAAACAAGTTATTGCTGAAAGAGCAAGCAGGGGAGATTGAAGTCATATCACACATGGGCCAGCCAGCAGTGATCTGTGAGAGCTACATGGACAAACAGCTTTGGACTGTCTTGTTCGTGAACAACCTCAGATGGAGGCAGGGAATATTTCAGTCTCCATTTTTTTTTTTTTTCCTGAGTAGTTAGAGCAATTTCTCATTGGGTTTTTGGTGGGTTTGGGTTTTTTAATATGGTTCTTTTCTTTTTCTTTTTTTTTTTTTAATTTTGTATTTTGCACTATAACCTAGAGACCCAATTGAGAAAAAAAGAAAAACAATAGCATGGAAATTTTTACTGTTATTTAGATCAGATAATTTGATGCTAGCATTCTGCACTGCAAACAAGGTTCTGAAAGAGGGAAAAATAAAAAGAATTAAAGTATAAAATAAATTTAAATAAAAATAAATAAAATCCACTCTTGCACACTATCTTGTAGCAAAGTCCCTACCATGAGAAACACGTGCTATATTTTTTACGACAGCCAAACAAATAGTGTGTACGAGTAACATTTCCTTTGCTTTCATATTTATTTAGCAAATCTAGAACATTTCAAAGTTATAAATATATATATAGATATCTATGTAGAACATAGCCAAATAAATATATATGAACTGGTCAATGTGCAACTGGGTCTGCCCACGTTGGCTCTTTGCCTTGAGCCCTGTGCTGTCCCCCAGGTGGGCACTGGGCAGGGGTGGCCCCGTGTCCCCCTGCAGCCCCTGCCCCGGGGGACAGCCCCTGCCCTCGGGGACAGCCAGGGCAGCTCCTCCGAGGGGGACAAGGTGCTGCTCCAGAAGGGAAAGTGCTTCAGGTGCTGTGGCCGAGCCCGAGGACACAGGCAGGCCCCGGGGTGTCCGTGTGTGCGGGGAGGTGACACCGTGGGGACAGCCCAGTGACATCCCGGGGACACCCTGGGGACACCCTGGGGACACTCAGGTGTGCCACCCTGGTGACACAGCCCAGTGCCACACCCGGTGACCCCCCGGTGGCCCCCCAGGGGACAGCCTGGGGACGCCCCGGTGCCCCCCGGTGCCCCCTGCCCCGAGGGTTTCCCATCCCCGGCCGTTGTGTGGAGCTCTCCCTGACCCAAAGCACGACCAGGTGCAAGGACCCGGTGCCGGGGGATCCCTGCCAGGCAGGGCCGGGATGGTGGCTGGGACTCGCTCTGGATTTGTCTGGGCATTTGTCACCTGCCATTGTTTGTCTAAGGAAACGTGTTTGACAATTTCCAGTTTTTCCTTAGATCTCGTGGTGGACTTTAGCCTTTTAATAAATGTTAGTATATCAGATCGTGTCCTTGACAGTATTTTACTTGTATGAACCATGATGAAACATTAAAATCTTCATACTCTTCTGGCAGAAGTGTCAATAAACAAGAAGGAGAAGCATAGCATACGATATATGTCAAAGTAATGTTCCTTTTTAGCTTTCTCATCAACAGTAAAAAATGTTTACAATGTATGCCAAGATCTTCACTTTCTGTCTAACACCGGTTAGAGGTTCTGATCTTACAGAAATTGTGTTATAATGGCCTCAGCCTCGTTGCTAGGAAACAATAGATCCCAATTTTTTTATTCCTGCTCTAACTCCTGTGCTGAATAGTGACTGGATACTGTACAGGTTTATGTTATATGGCTGCAGTTAAATGGTCTGATGCATTTTGCTCTGGGTTTCAGACCAGAAGCATGCATTTTCTACAAGAACATCCCAGCAACACACTGTAAATATTGAAAAGTTAATATATTATGTGTCGATATTTGAAAAAGAAAGTACTTTGACTATTTCATTTTTAAAAAATAAAGGTGCAAACTTACGGCGTGTGACGTTGTCTTTGTTTACATCAGTTTACATCAGTATTTGAGATGTTCTGGTCATGTCAGTAAAAGGTGCTTCCATAGAGCTAAATGAGGACTTCAGCCAATACTGATTCACTCAAAAGCTGGGGGCAGGATGTTGTTTAGCAAGATTTAATTTTACTTCTGATTTGCCAAAGTTCATGCTTATAACTCTGCAGGTTTCACTGCAGGTGAAATCCCAGCCAGTTTCTGCGTAAAGGTTATTATATTTCATCAAAGCAAATGCGAGAGAAAGAAATACTCTGTTAAATGCCTTTGCACTCCTGGTAACGGAGTGGGGGAAGTCGACGTTGCTGGCAGTGTGCGTAGCAAAGTTTAAATATCTGCATGTTCCTCAGAGCTGCCTCAAAGAGATGGTGATGAATGATTCTGTGTTATCAAACAGGGAAACAAAACATTAGAAGCCCAGTGCCTGCAGCAGAGAGGAGGAGCGCATGAATGCAGGGGCACGAGGAACGTGTAAGGCTAAAGGAAAGGCTACAGGGGGAAAAACCATGGAACAGCTGGGCTGGGGAAGAACCACGCAGGAGGGCTGAGGCTGCGCTGGGTGGGTGGGAAGGAAGCAATTCCAAAGGGGTGGGTGCTGCAGGAGAAAAGGGAAGAAAACCAGCCTGGGGTATTGGTAGTACAGATTATTGAGTGCCGCAGTCCCAGGGAGCAGGGGAGGGCTCAGTGCAGGCCAGGCTGGAGCTGAGGGGATGTCAGAGCTGCAGAGGAGCAGCACTGCCTTCGCTGGGGACAGGGGGACGCGGTGCAGCGAGGGTCAGAGCTGGCAGGGGACAGGGCTGGCAGGGGACAGGGGCTGGCAGGGGACAGGGCTGGCAGGGGACAGGGCTGGCAGGGGACAGGGGCTGGCATGGGACAGGGGCTGGCAGGGGACAGGGCTGGCAGGGGACAGAGCTGGCAGGGGACAGGGGCTGGCAGGGGACAGGGGCTGGCAGGGGACAGGGCTGGCAGGGGACAGGGCTGGCAGGGGACAGGGGCTGGCAGGGGACAGGGCTGGCAGGGGACAGGGGCTGGCAGGGGACAGGGGCTGGCATGGGACAGGGCTGGCAGGGGACAGGGCTGGCAGGGGACAGGGGCTGGCAGGGGACAAAGCTGGCAGGGGACAGGGCAGCGGCGAGGGGCTGAGCCCCGTGGAGCTGCAGCCTGGAGGAGATGGTGGGAAGGAAGCAGCCGGTGGTCCTGGCATCATGTGGGAAGTCATACCCACAAAAAGCAGCTGCTGCTCTCTAGAAGGGTCTGTAGCTCTTCACACCTAAGGCATTGAGGGAGATCAATATCATTTCCATATCCCTGTTCCTGTAACCAAGCATCTACTTCTTGCCTCACAGGCACCGTCAGCTTCTCTCTGTTTCCACCTTGTCTAAGCCTACAGCAATTCCAGACCCCTGGGCACCCAAAAGAAACAATACAAGCCTGTGCCTTAATAATTTACACCAGAAACTGAAACGACATTCTCAGCTTTAAACAGGAATGGCATCTTCTGGCCTATTTTATGTATTTTTCAGAAGAACAATGCACTTCTGGAGCCAGGCACTGTCACAGCAGTTATCCCCAGCTCACCGCACCGCAGAGCTGCTGCTGCCCGTGGTTTTCCACATGCAGCCCCAACCTCCAGGCAACTGCACAGACACTTCTAGAGGAAGCAGCCAAGTTCTCCCCGCTGCAGGCAGTCACCTGCCAGGGGTGATTTCCAGCACACCTGGAGCCTGTTCCTGCTCCAGGAGGGGCCAGGTGAAGGGGGTCGGACCCCGCCCTTGGCAAGCAGAAGCTGCACACACACACTGCCAGCAGCTGGCAGCTCAGCAGCCTTTGGGGAAGAGTTTTGGGTTTGCAGAGGAGCTGCCAGGAACCAGGTGCTGCAGGCTCACAGCAGGCTGGGAAACCTTTAATGCAGGGAGGAGAAGGGGAGGCTCCAGTGGGCACAAGTGACAGCAGACCAGCAGCCAGTGCACTTGCTGAGTTATGTAACGAGGAAAAAGCCTTCCAATGTTTTATGGAAGAGGAGAGCGTGCTGGATCTGCCGCTGCAGGCGCTGAATGAAGGTAAGACTAATTTCAACCAACAAGCACGTGTACAAAGAGGGCACAGAGCACAAGCGCGGTGTAAAATACGATGGGACAGTTCACAGCGGATGAAATTTGGCTTTCAGTTAGACAGAAACTGAGTAATGGGCTGAAAATGCCTCAGCCACAGCTTTGTGACTCTGCCGCCCGCTAGGCCCTGTCGGGACGGGGCTGTTCATTTCCTGCACTTTTTCCTATTGCTGCTTTACACGGACCTTGTGCTCCACAGAAGATCTTTTATTGCCTGTGCTGTCTCACACACTCAGAGGGGTGAAAAGATAAACCTTTCGGCCTTATCAGCTGCTGCCTGGAGCATGCCCACCTTGCTGAAGCCCGGACTTGCAGCTCCCTTCGTTCTGTCACTGGTCACATCCAGCTTGCCTTCGGTGGCAGGTGAAAGCAAGGCAGGTGTGGGGCCCTTACTGTTCTCCTCGACTCTGTGGCCTGGCATTCCTGGAAAAAGCCTCTTTCTCTCTCAGGAAATGTTTTTATCTTAGAAAAGATCTGCAGAAGAGAGAAGTATGGGCATAAAACATAACCAGAGCAACCCAAAGGTGCCTATACAACGTTTAAGGGTTGTTTTTTCTGTAATTCCACGTATTTTTGTAGTCCATTTGCAATCACTTAATGCCTTAAGCATGTTCAAATAATCCAATATGTACATTAAAAAGACAAATCATTTTGAATAACGCAATATTTATATTAAAAATTTGGGGGAAATATCATTAAATTGAGTGTACAGCAGCAAAGCCTAATTGATTTATTACCTAAAAGAGAAGATATGCATGTGCTTTTGTCATCAACAGGTCAAATCAGTCATCTGTTCATTTGGGCAGGCATCAATTGCCTCTGGGAAAATGAGACCCAGTGAGAAGAGAAATGACTTCACCACCCCCCAGCCTCTGTAACCAGGAGCAAAGGCAGGACGGCCAGAGCAGGGCCGTGTCCGGGGACTCGCAGAGGACACTGCCAACAAAAACCTTTTGGCATCACCAGTGTTCCTACCAACCTTCTTCAGGATCCAAAAAGACTTTCAGGGATGTCAGAGATCTCCAGCTAATGGACTTTCTCCTGGGTCTCAACTCTTTGGACTTTAAAACAATGGTAATTTATCTCCTGTTTATTTCCCCTAGAGACACTGGACAGTATTTTTATTTTCCTCATGCTGTGAGACCCTGCGTCATTGCCATGATGAGTTTCAATAATTTATTTAATAAGTTATTTATATAACGTAATAAATTATAATGTTTTAATAATTTATTAAGTAAATTAAATAAATAGATTGTAATCGGGTTTTTATGTATCTTGCCCTGTATTTAACAGAGAACTGGTACTAGCCTTAATAAGATGCAAACTGTTTTAGCATCAGAACGTATGAGCTTTTGGAATTGATAAAAAAGGGGGAGATATTGTGACAGGGAGAAGAATTATAAAAGAAAGGCCTCAGAAGATCAGGCCTGCTCTATTGAATTGATAACGGAGATGACAGCTAGCCTGTCATCTCTTCTCAGCGTAGCTAAGCCAGCTGCAGGTTCCCGAGTGAAAACAATCGTGGTAGGAAAGGTTCCTTAACACAACCACCTGCTCTTGGGTTGAAAAATAAATCTGTTCCATGAGAACCCAGAAAGGAAAAATGTGAACGACCCGAATCTCAGCACAAATCACCTTCCGAGAGAAATGAATAAATGAATAAATAAAGGCAATAGGTGCTGCACACGAGGTGTGTGAACACGGTATAAAATAAGTGTAGGGAATAAAGAATTGGCTTTTCCCGCGTGAAGAAAACGGAGTCTCGGCTGATTTGTTACAGAAATCAATTTATTATTGACAGGGAACACGCAGAGAGCCGGGGAAAGGCGGCGGCCCGGCGCAGAGGCGGGACCCACGAAGCCGGGATCCACGAAGCCGGGACACACGAAGCCGGGATCCACGAAGCCGGGACACACGAAGCCGGGACACACGAAGCCGGGATCCACGAAGCCGGGATCCACGAAGCCGGGACACACGAAGCCGGGATCCACGAAGCCGGGATCCACGAAGCCGGGACCCACGAAGCCGGGACCCACGAAGCCGGGATCCACGAAGCCGGGATCCACGAAGCCGGGATCCACGAAGCCGGGACACACGAAGCCGGGATCCACGAAGCCGGGACACACGAAGCCGGGATCCACGAAGCCGGGACACACGAAGCCGGGACACACGAAGCCGGGACACACGAAGCCGGGAAGGAACTGCCCGCCGAGAAGCGAAATTCAAGCGGAGAATCAGCGAGCGGGGAAAGGCTGCGGCCACAAACAGCCCCGGGACCGCCCAAAACACAGAGAGAGAGAGAGAGACGGGAACCGGGCCGGGAGAGAAACAAACACAGGAGCGACCACACAAATAAACACAGAAATGAACACAGAAACAAACACACAAACAGAAATAGGGAAATACGCGCCGCGGCCGCGTAACTACGGACATACTCCGCGGAGAAAGACAGAGAGCGAGAGTTTAAAATAGGAAATCTTGGATGGAGAATTTGAGCGGCCGAAAAGCGCTAATAGGCGTGTGGGCATTAAACTGCACAGACGGGATAAAACAGGCCCAGAGGGAATTTATTGCTGCGGGTGTAGAAAACAATCTGAGAGAAGATGAACAAAGTGTACTTTCTGTACAAACGTGGGACGAGTTGGGGCGGGTTTTGTGGGCAGCGGCCATAGGGAAGACACGGTAGGCACAAGGTCGTTCGCCACACGGTATTTTAATAAAACTCGTTTAAAAAATGACAATCAGCTGTGAAGGGACCGCAGCTGCTGCGGCCACCGCCCCCCGCGGGCTGCAGGGACTCTCGGTCAGTGCCTCCCGTGTCTGTAGGTCCGGTTGTGTTCCCTGGATGGAAGAGCTACCGTTTATTTCCGTTTTTCCTGTTGAAAAGACTAATAAAAACGTTAAATCCGCTTGGGAACCGTGTCTAGCCTGACCGGGCGCGGCCGCCGCGTGGGGCCCGAACAGCCCGCCCGGAAACGGAACCGTGCTCGTGCGCTCAGTGAAATGGTTCCGGCGGGACACGGCGTCCCCCGGCGCGGGGTTCCGGCTCCCGCTCCAGGGCATGCCGCGGGGGCCGCGGGGGCCGCGGCAGCTCCTCGCGGGGTTTTGTACAAATAAAATAGAAATCCCCGAGCCGCGGTCGGTCCGCAGCTCCATGCGGAACCACGTGTCCTGGAGCACAGCTCCTCCCCACCGCTGAGGGCTCCGGGCCCGCTCCCTCCCGCAGCCACAAGCGCTTTGTGTGGTTGTAACCTTTTCTGGGTTTGTTTTCGGTGTTTTCCTCCCTTTTTGGTGTTGCTTTTCCCCCTCCGCGTTTCCCCCGCGGGTGCCGGGCCCGCTGGTTGCTGAGTTGAAGATCTCATCCCTATTGATGTCAGCACAACTCGCCGGGGTTGGTTTTCCCTTTCCCGCAGCGGCTGCAAAGTGGCAGCGCCCGGAGTTTTCTTTATCATTTAAACATTTCTCTTTTCCCTCCTCTCCCTTTCCGCTTTTCACCCCGCTCCAGCGCGGAGCGGGTTCTAACTGTTTAATAAAGCTTTACACATTGTGTTTGTACGCCTTGAAAACGTGTTGATAGAGGCGCTTTAAAGTTTGTTTTCTGACTGAATTTTATAGAGCTAGACAGCGGTAAATGCAGTGCTTTATTACCGATCAAAGATTTCAGCAGGGTCTGATTTCTTTAACAAGAATGTTAACGGATTTGCCAGATGAAATTACGCAGAGTACAACCACAAGAAGCTGCTCAGCTGCGCAGCACGCTCCATCCCTTCATACTCATAACAAAAGACATGCATGGAAAAAGCTTTAGAGCCCAGAGAAAACAAACCCTTCATCTCTCACATTCGTGGGAGCCTCGTGGCGACAGTCTGGGAGAGCTTGAGGAACTGTGTGAGTGACAAACACAGAGCCCACCCAAGGCAAGGACACTGCAATGTAAACAATTCTCCAAAGGCGTAAAGGGGACTTGCCCAATCCTGCAGAAACCTCAACCAGAACAAAGCAAAGCAGGATCCAAAGCTAAGCAATGTAAAATTAATAACTAATTATTAATTAAGAACTGATCTTGAAAAATATTTCAACTTGATAGTACAAAGGGGGGGAAAAAGACATAAAGGATTTAGCAGTTCATGTTTTTTTATCCTCTCTTGGGAAAAACAAAACCAAAATATATCCCACCCACCCTAAGTTCAAAGTATTCTGAAACTTTTACATCTTGAGCAATAAGAAACTAAGAAACACACATTTCTGCAAATGTTACAAGGAAACTCACAGAGTTGTATCTACTATCATACAAATCATTGTGTTGTGAAGCAGGGATTAGGGGAGATGCTGGGAGACGTGGTCATGTCACCCCTGGGGACACGTCCTCATGATGGCTGCAGGTGGAAGTCGTAGCCTTCATTCCTCCCTAGGAGAAATCACCACAAATACATGAACACATGAGCACTGTAAGGACATGGCCAGTCCCGAGGGCTCCATGGGTGAGGACTCTGCAATTCTTACTCAAAATCCATTTTCTTACCACACTGACAGGCCCTGTCTGTAACGAGCACCTGAGTGACAGCATTTCACACCAAACAGCAAAGTCAGGGCACGTTTTTGGCCATGTCCCTGTGCTGGCCAGTTCAGGTCAAGGTTTTGGCCACGTCCCTGTGCTGGCCAGTTGGGGTCAAGGTTTTGGCCATGTCCCTGTGCTGGCCAGTTGGGGTCAAGGTTTTGGCCATGTCCCTGTGCTGGCCAGTTCAGGTCAAGGTTTTGGCCATGTCCCTGTGCTGGCCAGTTCAGGTCAAGGTTTTGGCCATGTCCCTGTGCTGGCCAGTTGGGGTCAAGGTTTTGGCCATGTCCCTGTGCTGGCCAGTTCAGGTCAAGGTTTTGGCCATGTCCCTGTGCTGGCCAGTCCAGGTCAAGGTTTTGGCCACGTCCCTGTGCTGGCCAGTTCAGGTCAAGGTTTTGGCCACGTCCCTGTGCTGGCCAGTTGGGGTCAAGGTTTTGGCCATGTCCCTGTGCTGGCCAGTTGGGGTCAGGTGTATGAATAACCCTAAGACCTCCATCCCCGGCAGCAGCCCAGGTTTCCTCCCCCAGCAGTACCTGGGGAGGCGCCGGCTTTCACCTGGCTCACCACGGGGTTCTGCAGCGGCGTCACGATGCCTTGGTTGGGCTTCTGGAAGGCCGAGAGGAGGTTGTGCACTTTCCGAAAGAGCCTGCGGTGGACGCCGGGCGCAGTCTGCAAAGCGGAGGGGACAGGGGACAGGTGACAGGTGACAGGGGACAGGGGACAGGGGACAGGGGACAGGGGACAGGGGACAGGGGACAGGGGCCGGCCTGGCGGTGAGCCCTGCTGTGCCTGTTCAGGGGAGCCGCACTGCTCGGCGCTTCCCCCGGGCCCTCCCAGCCTTCCCACACGGAGCAGTTCCCGGCAGCACGGCCACGGAAAGTTGGTTAATTGCTGCGAGAGGACGCCACGCTAATTACCCCCACTCACCTGTCACACTGATCAGGCAGCCTCACAAGTGACCCTTTGCTATTTCTGACCCTGACTTATTGCAGCCAGTGATTTAACCTCCTTACCAATCACTCCCCAGACTGGATCAGAAAGAGTTCCATCCTAGGAACAGCTGTGAGAAAACCTGGAGAGCAACGTGGGCTTCCCACAGAGAGAGAGCCCTCACACCACGGAATTCCAGCAAGGACACAGCCCCTTTGCAAGCCCTTCTAGGAGCATTCAGTGCTGGCCTATGTGTTCATTGAGTATTCCTGTCTACTTCTTGTACAAAGACAGAGGATGTACAGAGAAGCCTGAGCCTCCAGCACACCTGTGCTGTGAAACTCAGGTGAGCTTGGCCCAAAATACTGCCAGGGAAAGCCCAAAAGCCACACGGAGCAGCAGTGGAGGTCTGTATAGCACCAGAAACACCTCACTGCAGATGCTGGTGTCACCTGGGGCTAAGGGAGGCTGCAGCCTCAGGCAGGGAATGTCCCTCCCCAGGTGAAGGTCCCTGGTGCCCTGGAATCCTTTCAGAGTCACCAGTGCTTGCCCTGGCACGATGGGTGCACTGTCACCCTCCTCCTGTCCTGAAAAACTGCTGTCCTGGCACCACAAAGCCTAACCCTTACATCAGCCTCCTGATGCCTTACAAAAGGATTCCTGGGCACTGTTCCCAAGGGTTCCAGGGATAATTATCCTCTCCACAGTGATGTCAGTCACTGGCGCCCCCTGATCTGCTCAGGGGAACCCCAAGAATCGGTTTTGTCTTCCAGAACAACTTCTAATATAGTAATGGCCAAGGAACTATGTCTAGAAATTACATAGTACCTGAAATAAGTGTTCATTAACATAAAAACAGAAAGCTAATTATGAATTCATACACAGAGTACATCCAAAAGGAAAAAAAAATCCTAGAATAAATAGAGATTAATATCCCATTTTCATCATCTTAAATGTTGTCTGTATTACAAGTAATGTTTTTCTGTACCCAAATTACCAGTTTCTTGTCAGAGGGGGGAAAATATATTTTGTATCAAGTTTTGGCTACCCTATATATTTTGCACTAATGTTGAATTAATCTGGATTAATGAATTAAAACACTGTACATTGAAAATTATTTCTTTAATATTCTGACATTGATGGTACATAGGATAGAAGGAAACAGATTGTGCTTGTCAAGTTATAAAACCACAATATTTTTGCTATTTAAAATGATGCAAAATGATGCACTATTGCATTATGCAACAGCTGAAATGAAACAGGGAATTAATTTATGAGTTCTAGACTGTCAGAAGTGGCACCAAGACATCTTACTGATGGATGCACTCGTGATCGATTACCATCAATGAAAATCAGACTAGGCAGAAGCATGAAGAATTTGAATATATTTCATTAAGTCTATAATCTATATCAAACAGGATGTAGAAATTTTCAAAAGGGAAAGGAGAAATACACACCTCAGCACACCAGGATCCGGCTTCTGTCTTGGACACTCTGTAGGTATAAACATAACCCTGATGCCTGTGGAGAAAAAAACAAAACAAAACAAAAGAAACAAACAAAAACCAAAAACAAAAACAGGAATTATTATTCATTTCTCCTGACAGTTTCCACAAGAACTACACTGACTTTTACAACCTGACCTTACCTTGGAATTTCAGTTTACAATATAGTTTAAGAACCAGACCACGGTGTAGCCTGTGTGATATTTGCAACAGCAACGTTGGCTTGAGGAGCCTCTTCTTTTGTTTCAAATTACCTTTTAAATGGTAATGATTATTATGTGCAGTGTTATAAAAAATGCAAATTTTCTCCCACTTCTATCAAAAATAATACGTAGGATAGGAAAGGAGCAAGGAAATGCCAGGCTGAAGCTGCCTTGTGATCCTGTGTTACACCTTGGCTCTGCACAGCTGATGTATCTGCCACATCAGAAAGTTTCTGCACGTTGCCTTGAACTTGTGCACCGTGCTTACAGTGACAGAAAAAATAGCACACGTAAAATCTGATAGGACTGCAGCCTATCCCTGTTGCCATTACTGTTGCTTCAAGAGCTCTAAACAGCTTTCAATTCCAGCTTTTGATTATTCTCCACAAATTTAATGCAGCACAGAACACGAGCGGCTGGTCTCGAACAAATCATCTGAACACACAGTTTGACAAGCACGTCGTGTTTGTCTTACTTAAAGCTCTGAAACAACCACTAACATTCTCAGTATTTTCGAGTATGTGAATTTTAAAACCCAAACTACAAATGCTTTCTCTTTGCCAGTTCAGGCATGAGCTGCTTGTTTCTGCCCGTGTGCTCATATATCTGTGAAGGAACGAGGGGCTTGTGGCACTCTCAGGCATTTTATTTCTACATTTCTCAGGCAGGGTTTAAGAGGCTGCTCCTCACAGCAGTCACCATTAGTGTGTCCCGTGTCCCCCATTGACTTCATTAGGAGCTGTGGGCACAGGGGATTTCTGAGTGTGCTAAAAATGTCAAACGGGGCATTGAGCAAAGAGGAAACCGGACCAGTAAAGAAAGCTCCCTGGAACAATCAGGTTTGATATTAAAGCCCTGGTGTACTGTGTGTAGTGTCTAACTTGTTTATGGGTAAAACGTGTCTGTTTTATAAAGCATATGCATTTCTTCTAGGCCAGTTTGCAGGAACAACAAAATCCTTGCTTTTCAGTGCAACCCCAAAAATTCCCATTATCATGTACCTCTGTTGACATATTAACAACATCCCTAAAGTATATATTACCAATTCAATAATGATATTCATACAATGAAGATGTGAGAGCATCTGGTATTGAAATCTTTGCCAAAATCTGAAAGCAGCACCTCTGTTTGCAAGAGCCCCAGAGCACACAATTGCAAATCAAAACCTTCCTACTCTTCCAGGCATAGTTTAATTGTGGTCTTAAAATATTTTTGAAAGAGGGCCCTTTGTGCTTTGCCGCAGTGACACCAAGAAAATATTCATTGTCTCTTTGAAGGCTTTCAGGCACATCCCAGCTTCAGAAAGAGGAAAGTGGCATTCAAGGGAGATAAATCAGTAGCTCAGGAGAAACAAAGAAGAGAGAAAGCAGAGTTTTCTAGATGAATGCTCCAACAGGGTCCTGCCTGCTGCAGTTACCCACCTCTATAGGTCAGGTTTTATGCTACTACCTGTCTCTTTTATGCTTGCCCTGTAAAACCAGCGTCAGTCACAAGGGATTCATGAAGTCTTTGACTCTTCTCCTTTTTAAAGGTCAGGGCTCCACTTTTTAATTGGAAAAGCAAAAGGTGAACGAGCCTGACCATGAACACTGCAGTCCTTATTGTGTGCCTTAAGAGGCTCAAAGAATGCCAAAATGCAGCAGGGCTTTTTGGAGGTGCTCGAGGGGGAGCACCTCCAAAAATGTGGTGGTGATTGTGGCATTACAGATTTATGCAGTTTTTTGGGAAAAGGAGACATTCTTTGGGCATAAGCAATGCAGTGAAATCACAGGGCTTGACAGTTACAGTACCTGGAGCTGGAAGTGCAGGGCAGCCACTAACATGAATTCAAGCAGGTGATATCACTGACATCCAAATAAGTGCTTAATTGCTCTTTTGATAAATACTTGTTTTCTCTTCATCAGAACAGTGCCTTGTAATCCCCCTGTGATGTAAAAAGGAACCCTAAGAAGGGTGAGAACTGAGAAGCTGCAGTGTTTCATGTTTGTTTTGGTTTGTTTTACTTCTCCAGGGAAGTGGAGGGAGAGGGGAAAGAAGATGTGTCTTGATTTTGGAAAACTGGACTGTTTTTCTCTTTTTGTTTTCTAAGGGCAATAGAAACACTACTGGGTATAAAACAGATACACTCCTAGTAGAAATTTTCACTGGAAACATGCAAAATATTGATCCTTATTGCAGTATATCTAATCCCTGACCAGCTTTACTTCCCATGTTTCAAAGATCACATCATTGCTCCTAGTAAATTCATCTTTTGTCTGATCTTCATATGTCTATTTATTCCTAGAGTGATCTTCAGCATGGATTCTGAACCAAAATGTACACTGCTGAATAATTTTGTTATTCCTAATAATTTCCATGATTTCTTTAGAACAAAGTATTTTAAAAAGCAGAGAAGTACTTACTCTTTCTTTAATTTCCTTTTTCTTACAGAGTGAATGCAGGAACTGCACATTCCCCTGAGTTTTTACCAGAGCTCCATGCATGTCTGTCACCTGTTCCATCTCTGTCCACGTTCAGAGTGGAACTGGGGCAGGTTGTGTCCATTAGCTTCTTTTGCCAAAGCCAGGCTGAGCATTCTCCACTGAATCAATACCTCCATCTCTCATGCCTTCCTTTCCTGCTCCTCCAGTCTCTCCACTGAAGTGCTCTGCCTTGGCAAACTTTGCCTGTCAAAGAACTCCTCTAGTTTATAGCCCACAATTCTTCAAACTGTCATTGCCACCTCAGTGTGGGATCCTTTCCTGGTATGAAAACTGTCTCCACAGTTATTGTGTGACATGCTGTTTACCAGATCTGCTATTTCTTACATAATTCTTTGAACTGAATATTAAATATTGGAACCAAGGTTTAGTTCTACCATTCTTCAGCCACCTTTCTTTCTGTATCTGTTCGTACTCATCATAACATTTTTAATTGAATTTTTATCTGGATTTATCCAAGATGCTATTGCAAATTTCCTTTATAGAATAACTGTTAAGGATCTATGTTCTGTAAGAAGTCTGCAGAACATTCACCATTCATTTTTTTTTCTTTTGCCCTTTTGTTTATCATACATGTATTTGAATGCAACATACCATGAAGACACGAATGGCCCATAGTTTCTGGAAGCAATTTGGTCTGCTTTTTACTGAAGCATCTTTTCCTCCAAAGATTGCATGGCTTCACAGTTGGAAATGCTTTGATTTCTTCCTGTTTTCATTTTCCATATTTTATTTCATTCATGAAATTTCTTCCAAAGGGCATAAATTACAATTAATATACAGAAAATCCCAACTGATTGTGTACAACTTAAAGACTTTGCAACGTACCTACATCCTGATCTAGACTGATGGTGGATTAATTCTAGTATTCTCTGTCTTATTCAGCATTGTGACATTCTTCCAACCCTTTCTCTAATGCCTTAGTGTTTCCCCTGCACTGAATAGCTTCTGAGAGTAAGGGTGATAAATCCCCATTTCCTCTGATAGTTATTTAAAAGAGATTCTGCTTTTATTGCCTATTCCCATCCCAGGAATCACAGCACTCCTTACCTCTTGCTATGTCTATTCCATTTTCATTTAACTCAGGATGTTTCTTATTTCCCATTTTTCAGCTCGCTGTTAAGGTATTTGTTAGCAGGAGCACCTAACTTGGTCCACCTGATTTCATGAAAGAAGAAAAAATACATCCTCTGCCACAAAGATTTTCCCTGAGAAGAGGACTGTGTATTTTTGGATTGTCTATAAGCTTCTTGATTGTCTCCATTTACTGGTCTAGAACAGGAAGATGATGATGCTCACCCAGGGCTTAATTACATATTGTCAGAAACGTATTCAAGGGATTTGGGGAAAACCTGACTTAGGACCCTTCTTCCTCTTGTGGTTTTTTGCCAGGTACCTGAGTTCCCGCTGTTATCTAATTTCATGCTGGACCTTAAAGGATTTTCTCTAGTGTTCCTTTCCCTACTGAAGTAGGGCAGAAGTGTCATCTTTGTTCTTCTGATGCCACAGTACAGAGTCACCAGGACTCCCAAGAATTTTGCCAACAGCAGGGTAATTAAGTTTCCTCGTTAAAATGAGGTTCTATGAATATAGAGTCCCCCAGCTCTGCCAGGGAAACCTTTACGCTTTCTGACAGACCATGCCATCAGATCCCTCCCTGTCTGATGAAATATTATCAGCTAGTTTGTTACCATCAGTATTTCATGTGCATTACGGGTAGTTTGCTCCAAGCCTCGTGGCTTGTGGGGCTGAGAACACCTTGAACAAAGGTTCTGGATGGCAGCACTCGTGTTACCTTTCCCCGTGACAGGGTCTACTGGGGATGCTGCTGAGCACATCCATGAGCACACCAGAGTAGAAGAGCACAGGAAGAGAGCAAGAGGATTATCCAGCACAAAGAGGCGGCGCACATCATCCTGAGCCTGCCATTTCTCCATGACACCTTGCTTATGCTTATCCTTCCCTGTCTGCTTTCCCTTTATGGTTTTCTGCCTGTAGGAAGCGTGGGCAAGGCAAAACCAGCTCGTCTTTGCATTGCAAGGGACCCCACACCACTTATTGCACCCCTCTGTCTACAGTCATGGTGAAGGAGCCGAAAGTCTTGCTCATATAAGCAGAGGAACGTGAAAACACTAAAGCTAAGACTTAAGGCATCAGTAACATTAGAGCATAGTTTGTTGAGGGGACAGCCCGTACGGTGGAGGGGGATGTTGGAAATCAGCTGCCACCCGAGCAGCCCTTGCAATCCCTCACTCCCAACCTGTGCCATCCCTCACTCCCAGCACACAGGCAGTACACTCGGTACACTCCCAGCACACACAGGCAGTACATCCCCAGCCCATGCCATCCCCTCATTCCCTCACTCCCAGCACACACAGGCAGTACATCCCCAGCCCGTGCCATCCCCTCATTCCCTCACTCCCAGCACACAGAGGCAGCAGACCCCCGGCCCGTGCCGTCCCTCACTCCCAGCACGCACAGGCAGTAGATCCCCAGCCCGTGCCATCCCCTCATTCCCTCACTCCCAGCACACACAGGCAGTACATCCCCAGCCCGTGCCATCCCCTCATTCCCTCACTCCCAGCACACAGAGGCAGCAGACCCCCGGCCCGTGCCGTCCCTCACTCCCAGCACGCACAGGCAGTAGATCCCCAGCCCGTGCCATCCCCTCATTCCCTCACTCCCAGCACACAGAGGCAGTACATCCCCAGCCCGTGCCATCCCCTCATTCCCTCACTCCCAGCACACAGGGGCAGCAGACCCCCGGCCCGTGCCGTCCCTCACTCCCAGCACACACAGGCAGTACACTCCCAGCCCATGCCATCCCCTCATTCCCTCACTCCCAGCACGCACAGGCAGTACACTCCCAGCCCATGCCATCCCCTCATTCCCTCACTCCCAGCACACACAGGCAGTACACTCCCAGCCCATCCATCCCCTCATTCCCTCACTCCCAGCACACAGAGGCAGTACATCCCCAGCCCATGCCATCCCCTCATTCCCTCACTCCCAGCACACAGAGGCAGCAGACCCCCGGCCCGTGCCGTCCCTCACTCCCAGCACACACAGGCAGTACACTCCCAGCCCATCCATCCCCTCATTCCCTCACTCCCAGCACACAGAGGCAGCAGACCCCCGGCCCGTGCCATCCCCTCATTCCCTCACTCCCAGCACACAGGGGCAGCAGACCCCCGGCCCGTGCCGTCCCTCACTCACAGCACACAGAGGCAGTACATCCCCAGCCCGTGCCATCCCCTCATTCCCTCACTCCCAGCACACAGGGGCAGCAGACCCCCGGCCCGTGCCGTCCCTCACTCACAGCACACACAGGCAGTACACTCCCAGCCCATCCATCCCCTCATTCCCTCACTCCCAGCACACAGGGGCAGCAGACCCCCGGCCCGTGCCGTCCCTCACTCACAGCACACAGAGGCAGTACATCCCCAGCCCGTGCCATCCCCTCATTCCCTCACTCCCAGCACACAGGGGCAGCAGACCCCCGGCCCGTGCCGTCCCTCACTCACAGCACACACAGGCAGTAGACCCCCGGGATGCTCTCGCTGTCCCTCAGCAGGTAGCTGCCGTCCGTGCCCGCGGCCAGCAGCAGCTTCTCGCCCGCCTCGCGGGTGATGGCCCCGTGGTAGACGGGCACCGTGTCCATGCCGGGCCGGCTCCCGCTGCCGCTCTGTCCCTGGGCCCCGTGTTCCCTCAGCCTCGCCTGGCTCTGGGAGCCCGATGTAAACAGGATGTGTTCACACCTCAGCGGCCCCGCCACGGGGTGAGACAGCTCTGAGGGAAGAGTGAGGAACGGACGCGGAGCCTTTGCGGGTTTTTTTTTCCTTTGCCCCTGTCTGTTTTCCTTTTACGTAGGCTCTAACATCCTGGCACCATCAGAGCTCCGCGGCAGGGTGTCAGCTCACACGCCCTCAGCCATGTGGCCCTGCTGAGGCACACGATGGCCTGGGGGCCAGGACGGGGCACTGCCGTGCCGGGCACCTCTCTCTGCCGCTCTTAACCCGAGGGGACCCTTGTCCCCAGCAGGGATTAGTCTTTAACCTCTTGTTTTTAAGCTCCCCAGGGATGAGGCTAGAGGAAGGCAGCTGCCCTCACCGTCACTGTCCCGCCAGAGCACTCACCTCAGGCTGCAGGTGCAGCACAGCCCGTGCTCCGCAGCAGCTGCTCCAGTGCCCACAGACACCAGCCCCGGCTGATTCACCTCATCGGGCCTTGTTTTTAAAACCTTCCGTGCTGTTTAATCACTGTTAACGGCGGCGTGCTCACCGCTCCGGCCCGGGGGCAGGCAGCAGCCTTGGCACATGCAGGGAGTCCCTCAGGTCTCCCTGGATGCCGTCGGTGGCCCTGCTGCCTTCATGTGGGGCGTGAGCCGGCACCCAAACTCCAGAGCCACGTCTCGAGGGGCCATTTCTCTCCACCTGCAGTGGCTGAAGACATTTTCTTAGCATATTGTCCACTGAACGCTCCCCCGTGCACGTGCGGGGCTGTTTGCAAACAAGCCGTCAGTGTGCTTCACACCCCCAGAGGTATTTCCACCCCAGAGGTATTTCCACCCATGGAAAAACTGAGCGTGTCCCTGCAGTTCCGGCCAGCAGGTCAGCTCCGTGGGGCTGCAGCCAGCTCAGGGCTAAATTCATCCGTGCCGGGAGGCTGCCACCCCGCCTGGAGCAGCCACGTTCCCGCACGCGTGTGCGTGAGCAGGCAGTCAGTAAAATATAGCAGTCAGTGGGGGCTGTGGTGATGACTGATTGCTTTTAAATTGAGTTTACCAGCAGGACAGGGCAGAATGAAATGATCTCGTCCAGGTGCTCGCAGATGCTGTGTCCTTGTTGAAGTTAAGGATATGTGAAAAAAAAAAAATGGCTTTGAGATACACACAGCTCAGGAGCAGAAATGAAATTTAAAAATACCAAAAATAATGGCTGCTCTTTTAAAGTTCCAGCCAATCAAAGGGTGTTCTCTCAACCATTTCACAGTGTATGTCTTTACGTCTTGATCTTCAATACAGATTTTCCCTGGAAATAATTTTTTCCAACTAGCTTTAGTTTTTCCTTTTGATGGCTGGGCTTTTCTGACCTGAGAGTCACAAGGTAGCTTGTGCATGGGGGGGTACTGCATAAAGTCAGTGATGGCAAAGTTTGGAGTCTGAGAGCCTCTTTCCCCACAGGGAGACCCTGGCAAGGGACTGCACCCCTGTCTGGCACTGAGAGGCTGAGAAAGCTGCAGAAAGCTCAGCTGAAGAGAGACTGAAAACTCCCACCACGGGGTTTATGGCCTTTCTATCTCATTATATGCAGGTATTCATTACCCCCTTTACGTGAACCTGGGGACTCAGACATCCTGCTTGGTTTTTTAAACCAGTTGTTAAAGTATTTGCGCATAAAGTAGCTGCTGCCTACTGCAAATCTGATTAATGTGGATGGCAACAAGCTGTAAAGCTGCTGCTGCCTATTTCTTCTCATTTTCCAAACTACCTGTGCTCTTGGGGGTTTCATCCAACTTTCCCATTTCTTAACCTATTCTCAATATTAATAGCTGACGTCAGAAAAAGTATGTGTGTAATTAGCTGGAGAGGAAAACCAGCCAGAATCATTTAAGTCTGCAGATTCCATTGTCCCACTTATCAGATTTCAACTGAAGAAAATCATAAAACTTTTCACTGTGAGATGCTCTCCTAATGTGCAGTCACACATTTCATCCATTTCATCGTCTGCATCTGAAGCTTTGTTTGCCACCCTGTCTCACACTGCTGCATCTGTGCTGTGGGGCTGAGAAGGCAAAATACAGCAGCAGGCTCGGGGGCAAAGGGAAATGAGAGAGAATTGAGGCTCAAAGGGGTGCTGCCCCTGTTGGGATTGTGTCCCCATCACCTTCCACAGAAAACGGGGATTTCTTTAAGCACCCAAGCACTGCCCTGTGGGGCACTGCACGCTTGTCTAGTTTTGTTTGGAGAGTATTCAGCATATTTTGGACACCACTGTTCCATGCCTTCCCTAAATCAGTCCAGCTAGCAATCCCTGCAGTATGCTCTAAAAAATACATGAAGGAAAGGAAGTACTTAAAAGTGCTCTGAAATATTTGGTCATGAAAAACAGGCTTAGACAGATAGGACTGCATAGACCTCTTGGGTCATCAAGTCTACTTCTCTGCTTTCTTAGCCAAACACATCATATAATTCCTTTCAGAAATTCATTTAAGTCCATCCTAAAAGTAGCTTGGGATTTGTTGTTGTTTTCACTGTTCTCACTGGAAAGCAATTGCAGAACATTGCTATTCTGTTGTTTGGAAACCTGCTTCCAATTCCTAGCCTAAATTTATTCATGACCAATTTATGCTCATTTGTTCTTGTGCCAGTGTTGTCCTTCAGTTTAAATAGATGTTTTCTCTTCCTAGAGCTTATGCCCATGTGGTATTTATAGTGGCCTCCCTCAGCATTCGTTTTGCCAAATTCCTCTGCAGACTCTCCCTTCCCATGGTCACTCTAATCATCTTTTCCCACAGTTCCCCAAAACTGAAGTGAATAATTTGTGAATAGTGTGCGCTATCCTGGCTGATTTCTAACACTTGCCTCATACACCATTACAGGTGTTTCATTACCCTGGTGAAAATACCCAGATTTGTGTGGTCTGTGTTTTCCCTTCCTTTGTGCTTCCTTGCCTATGAGCATGCAGGTACAGTAGAAACCTGATTAACAAAACCCAGATGCATGAACTGGCAGTCAAATCCTTCTCAATTCTGTCTAATTTATCCTATTGTCAAGGTCACTCAGTTCTTCCTAAATGAGAGTGTTATTCATCTCTGCAGTGACAGTGCCTCCCTCCCTTATGCCACTGGTAAATTCCATTAGCACACGTTTATTTTTTTATGGGATCATCATTAATTAACAATGTTAAATATTACTAGGCCCAAGACTGATGTTTGAGAAGCCTTACTACCTTCCCTCAGTACTGATCTCCTCCTACCCTCACATTCTTACTCACTTTTGGATTTCTGTCTTTATCTCCTCTTTTAGGTAATAATTTCCCACATGGCACTGTACCAAATGCTGTACTTAAGTTTAGATAATTAGCTGTAAGCACTTCCTTTGTCTAGAAAAATCAATTATGATGATGTTTCAGGTGCCGGAACTTGCAGAAGTGCCTGAGAAGTGGCAGTAGGGACTGAGAAAATGAAATTACCTGAAGTTTTTTCAACAGCTTTTGAAAGATTTGGGCTGATTTTTGTTTTCAGAGGAACTGCTTCATTCATCCCTAGCAATGACATTTTCATACATTGTTGAATTTTATAACAATTCTGGATATTATAACAGTAATGCAAGAGCGTCATTAAAAATCTCGGTTATTGTTATTTGACTGAAAATAAGAATGACCTTCAAGACCTTTATGAAATTCACGCTACTGCGGAGCTGTTAAAGGAAGCCCTTGTATAAAGGGCTATAAAGCAAGACAAAAAAGCAAAATACCTGCATTGGTAGTTTTGCTGATACAACAGTGTTACCATAAATGCCATCCCGGTAGAAGTACTGAAAAAGCACCTTCAAAATCAGGAGCTTTTGTAAAGCTTTGGACAAAATACCAAAATGGTAAAATGCCACATTAAAACACAGCTAACTTTAAATATGATTTTCACTGTTTCATGTCACTTTCACTTTTAGTGTAATCTGAAAAAATATTCAGCACAGTATAGAATAGTATCTGCAGGGAGATATTTGCTGTTTGCATAAGAAAATAATGCTGAGATTCAGAAAAACGTTGGTTATTTTAGAGTATCTGCAGAGTCACCATTATCACATTTCCTTTTTGAGCTGAAATGAAAGAGGGTGAGAAAAGCAGGCTACAATTAGCAAATGTGTAATTAGCTGCAAGGTTCTGGGCATCATCACAGAAGGAGAATACAAAGAAAATTCACAGATAAGCATGTATCTATACAGTCTCCATGCTAGTCATCATATTCTGTGTGTGTTGCTTGGGCAAACGGGGGCAGAAAAGGAAGCTGGCTATAATAAATAGAGTTTGGATGTAGCTGTGGATTCCAGCTGTATATTCTGGGGCACACACATCATTTTGAGAAAGGCCAACCTGTGTTCAGGCTGGAGAAAAGGAGGGGCCCTTGCTCTTCACAGCTCCCCAAAAATAGAGTGAGGTGAGGTCAGTCTCTTCTCCCAGGTAACAAGTGCCAGGGGAGAGGAATGGCCTCAAGCTGCACCAGGGGAATCTCAATTAGACATTAGGAAAAGTCTTTTTCATGGAAACGATGGCCAAGCATTGGAACTGACTTGCCCAGGGAAGTGGTGGAGTCACCATCCCTGGAGGTGTTCAGAAAATGTGTGGACATGGCACTTGAGGACATGATTTAATGGTGAACACAGGAGTTGTGAGGGTGGTTGCAGACCCCGGATTTTGCCCCCTTTAAATTAAATTTATAGCCTAGGGAAAAACCTCATTACCTCAGGATCTGCAGTCCTCAAGGTGCACATAACCTACTGTGAGAATTTCCCTACCATTCTGAGAATTTGGAAAAATAAACTTTCTCATCACCTGGAAATTAGGTGTTTGGTGCCATCAATCAGAACTCATTGTAGAGAAGGACTGAGAATGCAAAAGTTACGGACATTTATGAATGAAACTCATCACCATGTGTCATCTGAGCACAGGTAAATGCCCACGCTACCATAAGTGACGACATTTCACTGAACTTTAACAATATTATTTCCTCTGCGTAGCCTCACTGCTTACCTGTGCAGTTGTTTTGAATGCTTTATGAGTGAGATAACACTAAAATTGAAAGCTGCGTCACATAGGTGAAATTCATATTAAAAGTCATCTGTGTTTTAATGCGGTTTCTTTTGCCCGTTAATATTTCTTGTATCTTCTTTCTGCAGAAGCAGTGCAAGAGCGGGCTATTTTGCAGGTGCATGTGCATTGCGAAGCAGAGATGCTGTTTGTGATAATATCAGCACAAGAAAATGCGCTCATAGAAGCCTGAACCTTTTTAGTTTTTGCTATTACTCTTTCAGCAACTCTTTCCCGTAAAATCCGGCAGCACGCAGGCAGCCGTCAGCGTCGGGCACCCAGCACATCCAGGGCTTTATGATGTAGCTGAACCAACCTCAAAGCTGACAGGGCTAAATCACACCAGGGTCCTCTCAGGGCAAAGCAAATGTCCACGCGGATCCAGCTCCTCCTGGATTCCTGTGTGAGCAGGGCTGCAGTTGAACATTCAGCTTTAGAAACTGGATTCCACACCGCACATACACAGAGGTTAAAGTTGGTTTGCTGACATCGCATCTGAGCTTCTAATGGATATTTATCTGAATTACAACGGCACCATGCAATTAGGCATAAATAAGGGCCTTTGTTCTGGAGGGGAGGGAAGTTTATCAATTCTGAACCATATGCAATTGCGTGTCTAATCTCTGCCTGCAATTATTTCAAATGCAGATCCAGATGATAGCATTTATATTCATTCCGAGATTCATTGAGTTGGAGGCCAGAAGGGATCATTATACCATCTGGCCTGACCTCCTGGATGCCACAGACCATTACATTTTCCCAATTACCTCTATATCAAGCCCTGTAACATGTGTTCGACTAAAGCAGAACTATTTTTGACTAAAGCTTATCTCCCAGTAAGGCACCTAGTCTCGATTTGAGGCCATCAAGAGGAGAGAATCCACCACTTTGTGAGTACTTTGTTCCAGTGGCTAAGCACACTCACCATTAAAAATGTAGGTCATGTTTCCAATTTGAATGTGTCTGGCTCCAGATTCCATCCACTGGATCTCATTATACTTCTCAGAGCTAAGTGAAAAAGCTCTTTGACACCCATTATTTTTTCCCCTATTTAAGTGTTTATTCCCTGGAGTCAAGCCACCTCTCAAGTATTTTGTTTTGTGTTTTTTTCTAATAAGCTTTGGTGAGCTCTGAAAATTCACAGGGCAAAGTTGTTTTTGCAGTCCTTCTGTGTATTTTTATTTTAGCCGGTGTCTATTTCAGCAGTGCCCAGACATTTCTCATGGTGCCAGTGATGCACGCAAGGAGCACAGGGGTCTCTGCTGCCCTTGTGCTGACCTGCTTTCCTGTTAGGAGCTTCTAGTCTGTAATGAAGTCTCTCCTTCCCAGTACCCAGCTGTAGGGTGAGGCAGCTGTGCTGAGGGTTCATCAATACAGAATTCAGAATGTACCAGCTGATCCCAACAGGAGCAGTTCATTGTATAATCCAGGTTTCCTTTATGACTGTTCTCATCATCCCCTACTATCAATTTGTGGTGATGCACAAACAGCTTCCCCTGAAACCAAACATTGCTCGTGGCAAAATAAAAATGTGCTCGGTGCACATTTCTGTGTCCAGCTAGAGCTTCTAATATTTTGAGATTCCAATCATAAGTCTACCTGTAACAGCACAAAAGGAAAGTATATGGATGGGAGGTGTTAAGATTTAGGTTGTTTATTAACCAAGTTTAAACTAACTGTTTGGACAGATAGTTCAGTGCAGCCCAGCAGCTATTCCTTCATTGCACTGGGATTTTTCATTGCATGAGTTGTTCAAAAGCTGTTGTGATATTCTCTCGGTCTCAGCACAGAGAAATACACACACATACTTGCACTGAGTATTTTTGGTAGATACCACCCTAACTGTGGCCTTCATTGCAGCCTTGTTTCACACACCAGGCTGTCACCAAATCAGACACAATCTCAATAAGGAAAAAGAACCCCATGTTCTGGGTATACTAATAGTTCTTGGAAAGTTTTGCCTTAGTATTTTGGGCACAGCTTGCTTTTCCGGCCTACATCACAGACTTCAGCAATAAGAAAAATTACATCTCTGTACAAAAAATCCCCAGAACCAAAGAACCCAGTACTGATGTGTTCATGTGTACACATACACACACACATACACGTATATGTGGAGCTTATGCATCTTAAAACAGCTGTGTGTTTTAAATTTCTTTTCTTTTTCTGGCAGATCCTGAAAAATGCCCTCATTAAATGTTACCTTTCCTCACTGATGAAAGACTGCAATAGAGTTATTTTGCTTCAGCCCGAGCCAGAAATCTTGCACTGGACTCAATGTCAGGCAATACCATCTGCTCCTAACCTACACAGACACTGAGATGACTGTAGTTCCAATCCTGTTCTGATTGAAATCCACAGCAGAGCTGCCCTGCTTGTAATGAGAGCCTGAGCCAGTAAAACTTCCCTTAACAGACAACAGGAAACGTGGGGTTTTTTGGAGAGCGGCAGTCTTTAGGCAAGGACTACCCAGCATTCGAGCACAGATTAGCAAAACACTGCGGGTCTGGCATCCCCAGGCAAGGCAGTGAAAGTCTGTGGGTGGACTAAGCCCACGTCCTTTTAATTTCACTATTGATTACCGACTCAAAATGCACCGAGAGAAAAGAGCAAAAGAAATTGAGCTGGCCAAGACAACAACATTTACATGCCACGAGAGACTCTTACTCCTTGTACCACTGTCACAGCTCTGTGCATTTCAGGCCGTTCCCTGAGGCAGATGAGGCCTTTTCAAAGGTTAGAAGCTAAGCAGGTGAAGTCGGGGTGATGCAGAGGGTCTGGGTCAGTGCTTTCAGTCTGTGCCAGGTGGGTGCCCTCTGAGAGCCAGCTGGCTGATGCAGGTGCCAAGCCCTGATGCTTGGGAAGCCTCGTCCCAGGCAGGGCTGTCCCCTCCATGGCACAGCCAGGGTGAGACGGGAGGACAAGAGGAGGAAGAGGAAAATGAGATGTAAACCCGTTCAAGAAGCATTTGGAGCACACTCCCAAACACATGGTGTGATTTTTGGGGCTCTCCCCTGCAAAGCCAGGAATTGGACTTGATGATCTTTGTGGGTCCCTTCCAACTCAGGATATTCTATGATTCTGTGGTGGCTTACTGTATTTTAAGATAAATAAAACTGAGTCAGGCACAAAGACACAGTCTTCAAGGCTCCTTTGACATGTCTCTTGGCCTGTGGGTAACAAAATTTGAGATGGCAAAGGCCAGTGGGGAGCAGAAAAAACACCCAAAATGTCATCCTCCCTTGTGTCAGAGGTTTTATTTGGAGCTGACACCTGCTGCTTGACTTGGCATATCCTACCCCTGGAAGGTTGGTAGCAGGTCTGTGCAGGTGGGTTCCAGGGCTCAGCCTGGGTAGAAACCCCCTTGTGGGATTGGCTCCTTCAAAGCAACTACAAAGTACTTTGAGTATTGAGTCATGTTTTATTTGTATGCAGTCATCCCGGCTCTCATGGGGATGGTGTCTAAATACCCTGATGGTGTTTGGGGACAGCATTTTCATCCTGACCTCCCTGCGTGAGACCACATTCCCCTCTCCCTGGGACCTTAAGCCTGCAGCTACTGACAGTCATTTTGCTGAGGGAACTTCACCTAAAATACCCCTGAAAACCCTCACTTCTAGTGGTGCAAGGAAAATGTGTATGAAAAAATGAGAGACTAGATTGGTTAGATACTTTTTTTTTTTTCCCAGTGCTTATCACAAATCCCCTCACAGCAAAAACATTAGCTGTGTCGGAACAATTTGCACTCAGGCTTTCCAACCTGTAGTTCAAAAAATGTAAACATCAGGCCATTAAGATTTAACAGCTTTTTCTATTCTCCACGGAAGCTTTTACTATGAACTATTCATAAGCACGCTCAGGGTTGTCCAACAAAACCATTAGGGCTGTGCATGGAGAGGGATGAATGTGCTCAGGAACACATTCTAGGAGCAGGTGGGAAGGACCTGCCTGCCCCCGAGAGGCTCCAGCCCCCCAAAGACCCCAGCCCACTGCTCTGGGACAATCCAGGGACACCTGGGGACCACACTGGGGCCAGGCGAGCAAACGGTGCCAGCCCCGTGGGCTGGAGCAGGAACATCATTCTGTGCTGCTGAATGTCTGACTTCAGTTTCCTGCTCTTGTCTGACAGGTAAAACAGGCAGAAATCTCCAACCTCAATTCTCTTCCTACCTTAGACAGGAAGGAAAACATGAAGGGTTTTCCCCCACCTGGCTATTTTATTGCAAACTTTAAAGTAAAATACAATTCTGATTTTAGTTTCATTTAATTAGTTTTTACTTAAATATTTCATTAAACACTTGCCTTCTTATGCTATTGAAACACCTTCTTTACTATTCTTCCTGCAATATTTTCACGTAAAATTTCTAAGAGACAACAGAATAAACCTGGCAGACTTTAGGGCATTTTGTTTTCATAACTTCCTCTGTTAAAATTTCCTCTGTTTTTACAAAATTTCAGCGAAGTAAACCTAACTTCTGTATTCTATGACAACATGTATATACTTTGAATGAAAAACTACTGAGCAAATACTGAGTGAAAAAAAAGGGAAAAACTAACAAAAGGCAAGAAATGAGAGAATTCCAAACAGCATGTTGCATTGCATAGAAAGAGAGGACAGCCACTGAACAAAACCAAAATACGCTTTTTCCTTTACTAAGCCATGTCCTGACTGCAAGCCAGGGGAAATGCTTCTCTTAACTCCCAGATATTTGAGGTCAGGTAATTTCATGGAGTATCACATTTTTAGCCCATTCCTTTCTTATCAGTTTTACCCCCTGGAACAAGCCACATCTTCCATTGGTAAGGGTACGTAAATTCCCCCAGTGTGATTAAAGTCCAGCTAGTAACAGTATAACCCTAGGTTTGAAACCCCCTCCAATTCAGCATCTGGAACACACTCCTCTGCCTTCATTTTCAAGAAGAAAAAAAACAAGACTTAAAAAAGTCCCGGTATTCCTAATCAGTCACAAACAATTAAAAGTTTATGCAGATATGATTATGTGCTTTCTTTACACGTTAAAATGTCATACTTCACTTCCAACGGCAAATCTGGGTAGGGACAAAGTATTTATGGCAACACCATTTTAAAAAATCGTAATCCATTTGTTCTACACAGTTGGTGCTCTATTAATGCAGTATATTCACTGCTGCCTTGATTAGGGGAAATCTAATAACATGAAACTAGATCACTAATTTCCAACCTCCTACTTCTCAGTTTCCTTCAAGGGGTAAAGAGCTGTTTTACTGAAACCTTTTTAAATTATATTCATTGAAAATGATACAGTAAAACTCGCTCAGCAGATTATTTCTTCACAGAGAAAGTGTGAAAGTGTGAAATTACCTAAACCTAGAGCAGCACTGGGAACAATGCAACGAGTTTCTAGCACTGCAATCCTGCTCACCTGCTAGTAGAGATCCCCATTTCTCCAGAAAATAGCCCCCACTAGTCTGTAATGTGCATCTATGCTTTTATCACTCACAGGCAAGGTTTGTTTCCTTCCCTTTGGTGCATTTTCCCTGGTAGTGCAAACTGCTTTTCCTCTGTCCCTCTTCCCCACTCTGAACATTACCTCCCACACCTTCACTGTGCTCTCCTCAGCTTCAAAGGAACAGAAACCTCCCAGCAGCTGTAAGAAATAAAGTCAGTGCTCCACTAATAGCTCCTGGTGTCTGAACTGGTGGCAATACTGCATTTTTCCTCTGTGTTCATCCTCCCTGGTGCTTCCCCCATCACGGGCCACATGTCCCACTGTGAGAGATGCAGCCTGGCTGAGCACACAGAGGCAGGAGGGCGCGAGCAGAGCTCAGGAACCACTGTTTTCTCTAGTCCCACCTATTCTAAAAAATCCTTTTATTGTTCCTCTCCAAGCTCTGTCTAAGCACTACAAGCAATTAAAGGCTGAGTACATGGGAGAGGATTCAATTTTGCAAGAGAACAGGTAGAACAGTGATATCTCATGAATTAAAACATCCACCCAGCACAAGCAGGGCTGGGCACGTCCCTTACCTTCCTGAGAGTGTTTGGTGCAGTTAGACAAAACAGAGCTCAAAATTGCATCCAGGGCAGTGGATAAAGATTGCTGTGTCACCACAGCCTGCAAAAGGAGAGCATTTTAGGTAAAAAAATTCTGAGGAATGTGTGTTTGATCCCTCCGTGTAAGATGCAAGAGAGAGTTTTGCATAAACAGTTCTGTTTAACTTTTATCTGGCATGCAGGCTTCACTCATCACACGCCACTTGCTTCCAGCACATACCCTGTATGGGAGCCTCTGGCAAGTTCAGTTTCCAACAGGTACTTCAGAGCCACAGGCTGAGCCTGATTTTATAGCCTGATCTGCATGATCACCCTGTAAACCATGTTACTTCATGTGAAGGCTGAGAAATTATTCTCACCATCAAACAAGCTTGTAACCTTGTTGAAAGCATTCTTTTGTTTCACTTCTTTCTCTTCACTTCAAACAGGTTTTTTGTCTTATTTTTGTGCAGGTCTTTTCTAAACATGACACGAAGCACAATGCTGCAGCTCAAATACACAAGCCTCATCTGCCCTGGCTGCTGCGAGGTGCTAATCTACAACATCCTCTTGATTGCCTGGCAGGGTATGCAAGATGAAAGGACCTCAGGTTCCAGATCAACTACCAAAAAATTAATAGCAGCCCAAGTATTATCCAAAAATTGGAAAGGTCAACAATCCCACCCTAAACGTGTCTTTCTTTTCTTGAGGCAGCAGTTTAGGACATAATTTGCTGACTATCATAACCATAATGTTATTTAAATTGAATTCCTTCTGAATGTAATTTACCGCCAAAGTTTATTGAGCTGATTTTAACACCATAGTGGGAGATTAAAAATTAAACTATCATTTCAACTATTTTTATAAAGGTTACATTAGTACTTTTCATTTCTTTATTGCCTTACTGAATGTCAGGGTGCAGAGCACTCAGTGAAGCCTGACAGTGGCTAAGAGACATAAAGGTCAAGCCGTGTGCATTTGCTTCAAAAGTTCAACCTTTGCTCTGCCCAGAAAGCCACTCACAAAATTCCTGCCAACAACAAAACTGAATAAAACAGGAGCATCCACACCCAGAGCACCAGAGACACTGCAAGAAGCTCTGGCCTGGGGAAACCCACCTGTCCTCAGAACTATCTTTGCATTTTTGTTCCAGGGATGCTTTAAATCCAGACACAGAGCTCAGCTCTGCCACATGGAGCGATGTGATCACACCTCCCACTGCAGCTGGAACATGAGGAGCTGGACAAATATAAATATTAATATCATGCCAATTAATTATTAACAATAATAAAACACATGATGGGTGATTACATAACAGGTGAGAACAGAAATTAATTCATATTGAAGAGTGCTTCTGCTCTGGTCTCGCCCCAAGCATGCACACACATCTCTTCATTGTCATTAGCGTACCCTAATATAATCATTTAAAAATTAATTTAAATTTTGCATCCTGCTGAAAACATCTTTTGTCCACTGCAAAGGAACAAATATTTCACAGTAGTGTTTAAACTGAATTGAGGAATGAAGTATTCGGTTAACAGTGCACTTAAATTTTATTAGAGGTTAGTGCATCACTTATACTGCTGTTGCAGTGTTAATCTCAGGGTTCTTTTCAGGAGCTGCTCTGAAGTCGTTACTACCTGAAGATACTTAAAATACTTATGGGTACTTAAAAATTCAGGCTGTGAGCAGAAGGAGAGCAGGGGTTCATTTCTGACGGGACGAGGGAAGAAAGGTTACGGGGTGCAAGCCCTGAGGGCAGAGGGGCCACTGCCACCACCCAGCCACTGCTGGCACCGGGAGCCCGGGGCAGCACCCCAGAGGCCAGCAACAAACCCAGAGCTGCCCAGGCCGCGGCTGCAAAATGGAAAAGGCATTCGGGAGAGTGTCCACGCTCTGGAGGGTGGGCAGGGTGGAGACATTGGCGCTCCCAGCTGGAAGAGCCTTCTGTCACTTCTCCTCCTGCGCCGTCACCACAGCTGTGACAGAGAGGAGAAGGCAGAAACAAAGGAAATCCCACGCAAGCGGCTGAGAAAAGTGTCCGGCAGGATGTAAGACGCCCCTGAGGGCCAGGCAGCCTTTGGGCTGCTCAGGCTCCCGGGGCCGGGGCCGCCGTCCATCCCCGCCCCGAGCCGCCCCTCACCTCACCCTGAGCACCGCGTGGTTCACGGCCGTTTATTTTTAATTCTGTTTCCATGAGGTTTGACACGAACACAGAGGTGATCAACTGTAAACGAGAAGTGTTGCGGGGCCCTGCCAAACCCAGGCCCGCAGCCTTAGCAGGTTGTGTTGTGCTGAGGCAGCCCCGGGGCCTCCTGCACCACAGCGAGCTCCAGCTGGGCTGCTCTGGACCTTGGAGTGGTTTTCTGCTGTGGGGAGAGGCTATCACCTACAGCAGTTCTCATGATGCCTTTTTTGGCTGTTTTCTGCTTCATCTGCTTTGTCTGGTTTTCCTCCCTGTGTTTCTACATCAGCCTTCCAGGGCCCTGGCCATCTCTGTACACTACCTGCTACAACGGCCTGCAACCCTTGAATGTGCTTAAACTTGAGTAGTTCATTCTCAGTTTGAGATGCCATTTAAATCAGACAATTTTTAGACCAAGAAATCTTTCTTGTTGAATTTGCAATATATAAAAGTCCTATCAGTGAACCTCTTGGGCCTAGCAGAAACGCACGAGCCCAAAAGCTACAGTTCTGTAGGTGCTTTTTCTCCTGTGCTATTTGTTCTTCATTACAACAATGCAAACCACTGGAAATAAAAATGAAGAAGACGAATTAGAGTCTGGTTAGCAAGGGAGATATGAGCTAATACCAGTCACTGTTGTATTTCCGTGTGCTGCTTAATGAATCAATGCTGGCAGGAAAAAAGATTGCTGGTGCCTGAGGCGCTTAATAACAGTGTGGAACACAACATGCACTTCCCTTTAGGTGCCACTCTAAAAAGTTGGAAGGGACAATTTCTGTTTCTGAAGTAATGAGAGCAGAGGGTGATGCTGTCAGGATGAGGGATTTTGGCAGCTCTGTGTGCAGCTGCACAGGGCAGGCAGTTTGTCACTGGGCTGGGCAGGACCTGGGGGCAGCAGGGGCACCCCCAGGCTGAGGCAGGAGTGTCGTCCCCACGCTGGGCACAGCAGAGACCTGGCACTGCCACCGGCTCCAGGCAGGGTTGGAAATGAGCAGGGGAGCTGCTCGTGTGAGAGGTACTGAACTGCTCCCCTCAGGGCCCACAGAGCTGGAAACAAAGAGAACAAACAGGAGGGAAATGCATGGATGGCCTCCTGTCAGCAGAGAGGTTGCAGGTGTTGCAATGCACGACTCGCAGCTAATAGCATCAACCTGAAAAAAAAACCCTCAATATTTGGCTCCATCTTCATCACAATCTCACATATTCCCCCAGCTTGGGCTATCAGACTTCCCCCCCACCTCACAGCTCCTCCTGCACAAGCTAACCTGTGCAAGGAGCCATCATTTATTCCTGCTCATCTGTGGCTGCCTCCTGTGTGCCCAGGCCTGCTCTCCAAAGCATCCTCATTGGTATGAGCAGTGTGTAATCAGCAACGAAACACTTCCAGGTTCATTTTAGTGAAGTATGTAAGGCTTGAACTGTATTCTCTCATCTGGTAATTAATACTATGAAGAGATCCTGCACGGTGTAACAATAGCTATAAAACTGCTTCAGCGACGTGGGATGCAGAGAGAAGAAATTACACTGTATGATTATTATTATTATTATTATTATCATTATCGAGTTTTTTGATATTTGCTTCTGCTAAATCCAGTAACATCCTTCATGAACTTACTTCCTTTCAAAATGACTTCTTGGCAGAAAAAATGGTATTAAAACTCTACAAGGGACGTCACATCATTTCAGAATGAGTCAAGGTCAGCTAGCTCCTTTTTTGAGTAGAAAACTCCCCACTGCTCCCTGCCAGCTGGGGAGAAGCTGCCTGCACTCTCCTGTCTGCCACGTTCATGGCTGGGCAATGGGACAACGAGAGGCTGCAGCATGGCACCAGAAACACCAGCTGACCTGGTGTTGCAGGGGGTCGGGTTTGAAGACTCATTTCTCGGGAGCTGCAGTGAGAGAATCTTCATCATATTGGGATGGCAAAGGGGCATCGCCCTGACACAAATCTCCAGTGCTCTTTCAAATATCCACAGTGACAGTAACTGCAGCCACTGGTTTGTGTCCTTTGAATATAAGCCAGTTTATACAATTAATAACGCATCCCTGCCCTATCAACAGAACAATCCATCCTTGCCCCTAGGTACTAATCATGTGTCAAGACAATTAATTGCAGAGATGCACTATGTGAGGACGGTTGCCCTTAATGTAAAATGTGGCAATTTTTCTGAACGATCATCTGAATATCCCTCCTTACAGTGACACTGCCCTCTCTAAATGAGAGAGGAGAACTTAGTCAACATGAGACCTAAGAACAAACTCCCTCTGGTTTCAAGCCCACGAGATCCGGAGCACCCTGCCACTGAGCGGAGTCACTCTTCAGCAAAGGTTACGATTTTCCACTTACACTGGATCAAAAGTCCCTGAATGGCTAAATTTAAATCCTGATCACCACAAAGGATTTTTAAGAAGTTGGGTTTTTTCTCCCACCAACTTTCCTAGTTCACAAGAAGCATTTCCCTCACAGAAGTCTGGTCTGGCACCAGGAAAGGCTTGCCACTCACTGATTTTCACAGAAATATGATCAGATCTCCCAGTATTCATCATCTTACTGGGTGCAGATGCGGGGAGCCAGCAGGGAGCCTGAGGACACAGGTTTGGGCATGGAAATGAGTCAATATGTCAAAGTACTCTTGGTTTCACTTTGTCTAGTCTTCCTTTTCTTTCTCCAAGGGAAACGGGAAAATCCAACACGTCTGCACAAGGAGGGCCAAGCCCTCTCCAGTGACTCCCTCCTTGCTTCAGCCTCTTGGCATCTGCTCTGGCACTGCTCCACGCTGTCACCTGTCCAGGGACAGCCTTCTCAGCAGAGAGGGCCAGCTCATATGGTGATGGTTAGACAAGGAGCAACCAGAACCTCTTTGCTCCATCTGCAGCCTGGTTGTGCCAGGGTCCTTCCTTCTGGGTGGGAAGCAGTCCTGTCAGCGTGAACCATGGCACAGCCTTGGTGCCGGGGAGTCACCATCTCCCCACTGCCCCAACTTGCCTTTTGATTTTTCACTTTGACTCATTGCTCCCAGTCATCCCTGTCATCAATAAGAAGAGTGCTGAGGCACATTTTACAAATGCATGTGCTTAATCATCTTGATATCTGAGAGGAGTTGTGTAGATAAGAAGAGCTTTTATCTCCTTTTCCCAGTGGCAATGTGAAGCCTCCAGGGCTGCACAGGATGGCTGCAGCCAGGTTCCAGCAGCAGCGTCACCCCCTTGTGCAAAGGGAGAGGAGAAAAGCCCTTCCATCTGGCCCGGGTGGATTTAACCTCATTCACGCCTCAGGATCTGGTGAGTCCCACCAAGTCTGTTATTGTAGACTCAAGACAACCTTCCCCACTTTGATGTAGCTCTCCCTGGCTCAGTCTTACCAGGAAAGGGCACAGCCAGCCTTTCTGGCTGCTTTGGCCCCTGCCAGTCCCTCTGCCTGGGACGCGTGGCTCTCCTTACCCTGCTGTGAAAGGCCACCTGTCCCCTCGTCATCGGCTCCTTCAACAAATTGTTCTTATAACAGGAGAGCCCGGGCAGAATTCCCCTGAGAGTCTGAAATGACATTTCTCAGGATGTGACAATAAAACACCACTTGTGCTCTGCCTCTCATCTGTTCAGCCTTTCAGTTAAGCTTTCACCCTGTGCATTAGAGAAATGAGTCATCTTCACCATCTCTCATGCATTCGCATTCACAGCACCTTGCCTTAATCTTCAGTTTTCCACTATCACCTGAAATATATGCTCTTTAATATCTAATATTACTTTATGGGGAAAAACCACTAAAAATAAATCACAGTTATAACGAGAAGCTTCCAAAGACTCTAATCCTAAAATGCACTCCTATAATAGCACAAGGGAATCTCCATGCTCAGTATTAAAAGGATTATTTTTCAGTGCATCCCCAGTTTCCCAGCTCTTCATTTTCACCTGCAAATGACTCCATAGATTAACAGAGAGACAAAACTCAATCAAGCATGTCTGTCACTGCGATTATGGCCTGGCTGTAAAGCAATTTCACAGAATGGGAGAGGACCATGATATACCTACCACAGCTTAAAAGCCTTCTTCATTGCACCACACATTTACATAACTTTATTCAGTGGTGTAGATTAAAGGTTCAGGAAAAATTCATATTTGCCCATAGGGATGGGAAACGAGCAAAGCAGTGACACTGGAGGTAGTTTATCTTTTGAATTGGGTTTGCACCTGCACAACTCCCCTCTTGATTTTTGGCAACACCTTGTGGCTTGCACAGGCCCAGTAACTGTAAGGGACTATTTGTATATTTGACTTTTCTGTCTAATAAAAAAATAATAGTAAGTTGTGAAGATTGAATTAGAGACCTCAGTGTATTTTGGTTTTGACTCAGGCTGTGGAGTTCATTGGGGAAATGCAGCCTTTAACTCTACACCAAGAAAATCCACCAAGACCCTTGTGGTCTCTGCTTGAAGATCTTCCAGAGTTACTATAGCACACCTTCAAAAAACCTTCCCTAAGGGCAGTTTGAGAGCCATGTCCATCAACTCACATCGCCATGTACAGCCATCTGCAAATTCTGACATGCCCTCAAATCCAAA
The DNA here is from genome assembly GCF_029207755.1 of Chamaea fasciata. NCBI lineage: Eukaryota > Metazoa > Chordata > Aves > Passeriformes > Sylviidae > Chamaea > Chamaea fasciata. The sequence goes on from NW_027094107.1 coordinate 8,990,549, forward strand.
ATCTGACTTGAAATTTCTTCTCGCAGTTTCTGGCGGTGTAAGCAGGAATTGTGGACTTCTGAAATGAAAACTGAAATTCTCACCCTTGCAAAAGCACTAAGTGGTATGAGAGCTGACACGTCAACCATCCTGGCTCTGGAATGAGCCTTCGTGCTCATTTCACTGGGAAATGAGCAGGTGTGCAAGAGCTCCTGCTGAGCCCCTGCACGTGCAGGACACAAAACTTTCCAGCAGTCACAAGAACCTGCCCCAGTTCTGCAGAGCTGCTGGCTTCAGCTTGCTCTGGCACAGGCAGATCATGGTTGGGTGATGCTGATCCTGACAGAAAACACAGGCGCAAATCATAAAGTCACAGAATCATTTAGGTTCGAAAAGACTCAAAGATCATTGGGTCCAACCACTGACCCACATTGCCCAGTCCATCACCAAACCACGTCCCTAAGTCACAGCAGAAGCCTCTCTACACTGGGACATTGAATACGCTTTGAAAACTCAAAGTAGCCAGCTCTGATTTGGTCAAATCAATGCAAGCAAAGGTAGTGTGGAGACTTTCAAAAAGCTGATCACATTTTCTAAGGAATGGCTAAATCATGCCATTTTCAGAGAGGAAACCACAATGGTTCTTGGCAGTGTGCAACCTGGTCCCATAAGGGCAAGGGAAAAACCCAGGGCCAGGGCTGCCTCTCCAGGGTAGCTGGTCAGGGGTGCTGATTTTTGTTCCTTAGTATGAAATCTCTCTTTTGCCCTCTTCAGCAGAAGATAGAAAATTGATGCCGTTTCATTCTGTCTTTTTGCCTAGATCCTGATTCTTCAAGGCTAAAGCTGAGCTCCCCGGGATGACTCGGGAGCTGAAACATGTACCTAAGTGCTTGGCTGAATCAGTCCCTCTTGAAGTGTAAGGAGGAAGATATTCAGGCTTTCTAATCCAGCAGCACAGCAGGGAACTGCTTGTCTCTGCATGATTGTGTAATTGCTTTTCAAAGAGAGAAGTGAGTTTCTCTATCCACATTGCACTAACAAATCTCAGAAGTCACTTTGGTCTTCCAGCCTAACTTTCAACGTTATTTGTTATGGATAAAACAAAAGACACTTCCATTTCCATAGCTGACAAGCTTTGCCTCAGGACATGCATTTATTTTCCATGCCGTTGATCTCTTCCTCCCTGTATGAGGCTAATTCATCAGATTAATAAAGGACGATTTAGCTTCCTGCAGGGCGTTATTGATCTCTCAGGGAACGTGGCAGTTGTTTGCTATGCCACCTTTCCCCTGAGCAAAGGGGATGATTTTTAAATATTTCTAATGCTTGAAGGCTGCAGCTGGCTCTCACCAAGCAGCTAGAGAGGAGCAAAAGGCAGCAGCCAAGGGGAACTGTAAAATGTATCACTTGAATCCCTCTTTCCCCGCCTCAGTACTCATCAGTGTGTCCAGAGCCCAGAAACGCTCAGCAAGGAGGTGGGAGTGAGCACCTGGCCCCAACACGAGGCTCCAGGAAAACAAGGCACCTCTGGGTTGAGGTGGCACACATTTCATGCTCCCACCCCAGGCACTGTTTGAAACATGCAGGGCAGTTCATGGATTATCAGGTCAGAAAGGCCCCCTGTGCCAGCCCTGCCTCACACCCTGCCAGGTTCTGTTTCAGAAATCTTGTGTGGCATCCAACACAGAAACGAGAGTCTCCTCAGCAGCGCTGAAACTCCTCCCTCTAGCCCACCATAATCATTCCTTTACCTTCAGTGCTGGACGAGGAGCTTTAATTCTCCATCATCTCTCAGCTGTTCTCTGGCTCGCTGCCTGTCTGGGCAGCAGTGCCTGTCCTGCAAACACAGCCTGGCTCCTGACTTCCAGGATGCAGGGCTTGATGCTTGACCTTATTAACAAACAAACAAACAAACAAACAATCACTGTTCATTTGTGCCAAGCTAGGAAGCCCAAATGTTCGGCCTCATTTGTGACTTCCTACCTCATTCTTCACCTTTCTTCTGATTTTGTCATCTGTGGCTGTTTCTTTTTCTCCCCACAACCACAGACAGAAGTGTTAAACTGTGACAGAGCAAGACCTGAGCCCCAGCAGAGCTAGGCAGACACAGGCTCCCCTTGCCGCCCTGTTTGCAGCTCTGTTGTGAGGCTTGGAAATCCCTTGCCTTGAAATACACTCAGTATGTACTACATTAATTTTATATCATTCTAATTCCTTAATCAACAGTTTTGAAGAATCAAATATCTCTGTAAATTACAACAACATTATTACCTTTTGCAGTCTAATTTGCAATCTCATTAAAAAGATATGAAGTTCTTTTCTGTAGCCCTACAGTGAATGGAGTAACTTGGAATAGGTCCCCATCCCTCATCAGTCATACCTTCCCACGTGCTGTTCCACGTCTGTCTGGGTCTGGTGTAAAGCTGGGCTCTCCTCAGCTGGTTTCCAAGCTTGTTTCACTGCTGCCCGCGTGTGATGGCCCAAGCACCAGTGACGATGGGTCAAACCACTTCTGAGGGCTGTGTGGTCAGTGTCAGTGAGCAGAGGTGGCTGCGCTGCTCCCTCGGGGTCACCGTGGACACTCCACCCTGCAGTATGACCACAGCTGACACTGCTTTCCCCAGACATGACACATTCATTGAATGTTTCTGCAGGGATCAAGTGGCTTTTCTGCATTATCAAAAGATCTTTGCTGCAGGGCTCAGCTGGTGCTTGGTGAAAAATAAATCCCTTTTCTTCCCACTATATTCTGAAAATTATTGAGCTCTGCTTGTATCATTCTCCTTCCCACATAAAAGGAAGCCCCATTTTCTGGAATGCAGAAAAGTCTTGGAAGCAGGATTGGGCAGGGCAATGTTTGCCAAGAAGGGCTGGGGGCTGGTTTCCTCCGGGGCCTCTGTGGGGTTAAGCCGGTGATCGAGGACCGGCCCCAGCCCTCGGCTGCCGCTGTCTGACCTCGCTCCCAGCTCCCGTCCACGCACATTTCCCATCATCATCCCTTGGCCCCGCGCTTTCCAGTCCCACTTAACCAGGCTGTGTTTATTTATCTGGTTTCTGGCATGACAGATAAAACAAAGCTCTCCCAAATTTCAGTCCATAAATCCCAGTAAGTAGATTGGAGGGACCTAGATTAAAAAGGAAAACAACTGCAGAGAACTTGTTTTGGAAACAAAATGAAAGGCTTTAAAACTGATTTGCTGGTGTGACATTTGCTTGATGTCATCGTTCTATAAGTGGGTTATGATTGTTCTCACGAATGCAAAATGATATGCAAATATATCCATCACATCCTGCTGCTTCCAGTTTCATCTGCCTCTTTCCTGGTCTTTTCTTCCCCTTCCCCCAGAGCCTCCCAGAAGCATTTGTCCCACTTGCATTTGTCCCAGAAGCATTTTGAGAAGCATTTGTCCTACTTGCAAGGCCAGGGACAAAGGAAGTGGAAAAGGCAAAGGAAACCACATTACACCTCTTGTGACACCTCGATGTGTTGTGATGGTTGATGTCCCTGTCACAGAGGGTGCAGTTTCACTTCTGCCCTTGAAAAACACCTGAAAGACCATTGCCAGTATACATGGCAATGTATCTTTCTTGACAATTTTTCTCTGGTTTTAGAAAACACAGAAGGTTTTTAGTCAGCCATCCTCCTCCAAGAGTGACAACTTCGCTGTCCCAGGTGTTTTGGAGCAAGCAGGACTCAGCAGTGCTGTCACAAAGTCTTCCTAAGAACAAAGAGCAATTTGTAGCGCAAAACCCATCAATGCTGTCCCACAGAAAGGAAACCTGAGTGGGGTTTTTATCTCTTACTCTCCACGGTGCTACACACAATCTTTAGGATCCCCAGAACGAGACTGTGCTCAGGGTGAATCCCAGCTCCAAAGCGATGGAGTTTGTGCCTAGAGGTTGATGTGGCAAACCTGCACCTGGGAGAGCAGGTGAGGGGTTGGAGCCCTCTGCTTGGAGCTGCTCTGCCTCTCTGAGGGTTCCACCCGTGGGTGGAACTGCACTGGCCATGCCCAGGGCTGTCTGGGCTTGGGCTCCTGTGCTGGCAGCTCTGTGGGAAGCTGCTGCTCCTAATTAAACAGCACAGATCCACTCCTGCTCATCAGCCTGGCAGCCCTGAGCCCTTCTCCTGCCTGGGGCTGGAGTTAATGCTGCCGCTGCTGCAGCTGGCAAACGGCAGATCAGGTGCGCACTGGCTGCCATTAAAAGGCTTTGAACTGGAAAAAGAGCTGTGTGGGGGTGCGAGGGGGGACGCGGGAGAGTGCTGGGGTTAGGTGGAAGCATGTCACCCATCTGAGGTCCCAATGACATCCCACTGCTCCCCTCACCTGCTCCTCTTGGTGGTGAGGGTCCCCTGGACTGCTGTGCCACAGCACGGGGGAGCACAGAATCAGTGCTCCCAGCAGCAGGACCTTGGAAGGCTGGAACAAGGTGCTGAAGTCACCCAGCCTTGGCGCTGCCAGGAAGAAGCGGGAGAGGGAACTCAGCCCCTCAGCATTTCGGGCCACGGCTGGGGACACGCACACGTGGTAGCCAAGAAGCACAGAGTAGGGTGACGGTCCCAGCCCAGCACCATTAGCTGGACACTGGAGTCACAGGGACTGGACAGTTCTCAGATGAAATTTTCTTCCGAAACATTAGCGTCAACAAAGATCTTTGTATGAATTATGGAGTATTATTTTCTTTTTAATTGCATTGATTTACACTGAAAGCTTTCAACATCAGCCTAATAATCATTGTAAACCGATTTGTCATCAGGAACACAATAAAGCATTATCTGAGCCAGTGTTACAAGGAGGTGATTCTCCCGCACCAGAGGAACTGGAAGGAGATACAAAGCTCCACTTAAAAATGCCAGAGTGTGCACGCAGTTTGCTGCAGTTAGGGGACAAATTATGTGAAAGATTGCCAATCAGCGCGGTGGCAGAAAAAGCCTTCAGAGGCAGCAGTAGTGTTTGTTGTTGGAGAAATGCCCCGTGGGAGGCCGGGGGCTGGCAGCCACCGTGCCGGACCTGCCCCGGCTGGGTCAGGGCTCACCTGCTGCCCCTTCTCAGGGCTCTCCTGCAGGGGTGTGGAGGGCACCTGAGTCCCATTGCTCCTGCCCAGAGCTGAAAGCACGGAATGGCAAGTGTGAGGCCATGGCTGGTGTGGCTGCTGGGGGCACGGTGGCCTTTCTGCCCTGTCGCTCCCTCCCTGCTGCTCACCGACTGCGATGACATTTCTGCTCACAGAAAGATCGGCAAACACCTTTTGTAAGGAAGCTTCACACTGCTCCAATCCCTTCCCTCACAGAAAGCCTGACTATTTAAAACCAGCACCAAAAAAAAAGAGCCTGGCTAGAGGCATGGAAAATTCTAGACAAAGCAATTGCAGCCTCAGCCAGCTCTGAGACACCCTGGCAAAGGGAGAGACACATTCCCTGGAGCTGCTGGGCCAGGGCTGACTCTGGGGGACAGGCTGGGGTCCCCAGAGCCTGGAGAGGAGACGAGGAGTGCTGGGAGCCCCAGAGAGCTGCAGGGGGAGGGGGAGGCAGCAGAAGGGAGCTGTGCCAGGGTTTGAAGGTGTTGAACTCCGTGGCAGCAGGTGCTGCAGTGCACCTTATCTGTGTGAGATCTCCCAGCAGAGCGTGCACAGCCCCAGCCTGGAGCAGCCCCACGCTGCTCCCCTTGCCACAGCACCCGGGTTTTATGTTCTATCACCGCTGCAAAATTTCCACTCCACCACCAGTAAGGCAGAGTGGGCTTTGCTTTGCCGTGATCCTGAAATGAGCACAGCGGTTTGTAGGGGCGGGATGAAAGCCTGACCTGACTCAGGGCGTGATCTCAGGGATGTTTCCAGGGAAAGGCACAGCCCAGGGCTGGGGGAAAGGCACCTGTCTGTGCCAGCTTCACCCAGCAGGGCACAGAGTGACAGGGACACTGTGTGACAGGGACGCCCCAGAGTGACAGCCCTGCCCTGGGTGCAGCCTGGGAGCCCAGGGGTGCTCCTCCTCCTGCAGGGAAACCCTTGCATTCCCCAGATCCACTGACGCCTCAGGATTTTCATTTGATTTCCCTGCTGCACAGCTGCCCCGGGCTGCCCAGCAGAAGGCGGAGGTGTGACTTGGGCCGGGGGAAGGAGCAGCACAGGAACATCCCCCGTGGGGCTGGGCCCTCCTGCCTTCACCACAGCATCCACTTCAGCCTCCAGCCCCTCCCAGAAAGTCATCAAACAATCCACAGGAGGTGTCAGCCGCAGGCCACAGCCAAAAGGAAGGTTTATTTAAGACACTGTGTGGATTGTTATACAAGATCCTGATGGATTATTCCTATCTGAGAATTTACAGATACTGCAGGAACATGGCCAACAATTTGGATTAGTTGAGATTAAACTCGGACTGAGTTGGTTTTCCTCCCTCAGGAAATCTCAGCCCTAGCTCTACAGATATTTTTTGAAGGCAAGACTTAGACAAAAACAACTTTTACACTTTCCAGCAGGCACCTGGAGTACTTTTCCATCAATCACCTTTGATATACAGAGGCAGAAGTGTGAGCTACTTCATTAAGAGCCCTCACACATAACTGGGTACATTTACATATTAATCAGACAGCTGAGCTGCTAATCTTTCTATCTTATATGCTTCTGTAACCATTAGTCAGAGGCAGGTGCTGTTAAATACTCCAGGTAGCACCAAGTGCTCGGAAATCAAGAGGAGTGGGGCTGACAGGGGCAGGCTCAGATTTACAGTGCTCCCACAGAGCCAGGCACTGTCAGCTCTGCCAGGGAACATAAATACACAAATCTAACTGCGGGAGCTTTCATCCAGCGGGAGCCCTGAGCGAGGTGAGGCATCCCCACTGCCAGGAGACTCCAGAGATTCCCGCAGAAATGAAGGCTGGTCCCAGCTCTGCCTTCTCCGGGCTCTTTGCTCCTGTCAGCAGCACCGGGCACCTGGCACAAGACCCTGGCAATAAAGGAGGACAGAGAAGGCATCTCCCTCCAGCGCTGATGGCCACAGGCCAACCCTGCTTGTCTCTGCAGCTGCCCCACATCTTACCCCAGGGCTCGAGTGGGGTGGGAGGACTCAGCCCCAGTTCCTACCTCAGAGTCACAGAATTCAGACTTCACTTGTTGCCACCTCCTGGGATCACCATGGGGCCATGGGGCAGCACAAACCCCACACTGGGATCACCATGGGGCAGCACAAACCCCACACTGGGATCGCCATGGGGCAGCACAGACCCCACACTGGGATCACCATGGGGCAGCACAAACCCCACACTGGGATCGCCATGGGGCAGCACAGACCCCACACTGGGATCGCCATGGGGCAGCACAGACCCCACACTGGGATCACCATGGGGCAGCACAGACCCCACACTGGGATCGCCATGGGGCAGCACAGACCCCACACTGGGATCACCATGGGGCCATGGGGCAGCACAAACCCCACACTGGGATCGCCATGGGGCAGCACAAACCCCACACTGGGATCGCCATGGGGCAGCACAGACCCCACACTGGGATCACCGTGGGCACGGCCATGGGGCAGCACAAACCCCACACTGGGATCACCATGGGGCAGCACAGACCCCACACTGGGATCACCATGGGGCCATGGGGCAGCACAAACCCCACAGCTGCCAAGTGCCAAAGCCTCACCTGGCACGGGGAAATTCCCGTGTCCACTGCTTCCTTCCTCATCCTCTGCTGTGCAGAGGCAGAGCCCAGACAGGCTCCTGCCGCCTCCTCCCTCTGGGACGCCGGGATTTGGCAGCAGCACCTCCTGCTGCACAGATTTACACAGCCCAAACCCTTATTTACACCTCAATTCTGTCACTGCTCGTGCAGAAACACAAATCACGTTGCTTTCCCCAGACATTCTTGCCAGTAAAGCTGCTCAGGTTTTCCCCCAGCACGGGAGAGTGAAGTGCTGCCATACCAGCAGCCAGATATTAAAAATAAATAAATTGGGAAAAGATGCAGCAGCTCTGATTGAAGATTACCAAGTGTTTGGATTTACAGGGACAGTGCTTTAACCCAAGCACCTGAGTGACTGGTTACATTTATAACTGTTCATCTGCTTTGTACTTGAATTAGATGTTGCACGTTTAAAACCCATCCCCAGGTGAGTCCTGGGCCCTTCTGGAGCTCTGGCATGAAAGCAGCAGACAGACAGGAGTCACGGGCCAAGCAATGGAACGTGGTGATCGCTCTGAGTGCATCCTCCTGCTGGAGCTTTGAACACGCTTTGGAACTGAAATGCAAATATCTATTTTTTATTGGTGACCCAGCACAAACCACTTCTGTCTGACCACAGATGCAGAGTGAGCAGTCCATCAGAACAAACAGTTACTCAGGTGCCTGAAAGGCTGCAGAACCCCGGAGCAAGAACAAAGCATTAAAAAAAAAATCCCCGACGGTGGGACACACAGAGCCGGGCTGCGGGCAGGGAGAGCGGGACGGGCTGCGGGCAGGGAGAGCGGGACGGGCTGCGGGCAGGGAGAGCGGGACGGGCTGCGGGCAGGGAGAGCGGGACGGGCTGCGGGCACGGAGAACGGGACGGGCTGCGGGCAGGGAGAACGGGACGGGCTGCGGGCAGGGAGAGCGGGACGGGCTGCGGGCAGGGAGAGCGGGACGGGCTGCGGGCAGGGAGAACGGGACGGGCTGCGGGCAGGGAGAGCGGGACGGGCTGCGGGCAGGGAGAGCGGGACGGGCTGCGGGCAGGGAGAGCGGGACGGGCTGCGGGCAGGGAGAGCGGGACGGGCTGCGGGCAGGGAGAGCGGGACGGGCTGCGGGCAGGGAGAGCGGGACGGGCTGCGGGCAGGGAGAGCGGGACGGGCTGCGGGCAGGGAGAGCGGGACGGGCTGCGGGCAGGGAGAACGGGACGGGCTGCGGGCAGGGAGAGCGGGACGGGCTGCGGGCAGGGAGAGCGGGACGGGCTGCGGGCAGGGAGAGCGGGACGGGCTGCGGGCAGGGAGAGCGGGACGGGCTGCGGGCAGGGAGAACGGGACGGGCTGCGGGCACGGAGAACGGGACGGGCTGCGGGCAGGGAGAGCGGGACGGGCTGCGGGCAGGGAGAGCGGGACGGGCTGCGGGCAGGGAGAGCGGGACGGGCTGCGGGCAGGGAGAACAGGACGGGCTGCGGGCCGCGGGCCGTCCTCGCCCGGCGCTCCCGCCCAGCCCCGAGCTCCCCGCGGTCCGGCCCCGCTCACAGCGGGTTTCCAGGCTGCCCCGCACAGCCCGTCCCCACCCTCATTTCTGCACAGAAGACAAGCACAGAGCTCCGCCGCGTGGCGGAGAAACAGCAGAGAGGAGCGAAGGCTCCAAAGGAAACGGGAATGGGCAGTGCCCAGCTGCCCTGGAGCCCCTTGCGGCCCCGAGAGCACCGCCCTGAGCCGGGGGAGCCGCACAGGGTGGGCAGGCAGCCGGAGACGAGCAGCATCTCCCGTCTGTGCAGAGCCCTCAGTACCGGGTGATGCTGCTTGCGGGGATGTGCCCTAGTGCCGTGAAATCCCAGTGTCTGTGTTCTGCTGGGCTGGGGAGATGCATGCAGAACCTTTTCAAGTTTTAATTCGCACGTGAACTTCGCAGAAGGGGGCCCTTCGTGATAGAATGGAGGAAATCACAGGAAATGGCAATTTAGATGGGAGGCTCCAGGTGGCCTCCGACAGTGTTTCAGGGAATCACAGATTTCACCACTACTGAAAGACACTGATCTGAGAAAATCTGTTCGACGGCTTGGACACCAGCCTGGCCCCGGAGAAGACGAGGGACCATCAGACCCCTCGGCCATTCCCACAGCTCAGCCTTCTGTCAGCACTGAGAGGGTCAGGTTTCTGCTGAAATTCCTCCGTGGAGTGAATCCAACAGCCCACAGCACTGCTGGGCCAGGGCCCAGCCCTCTCCCCACACGGGTCTGAGCGTTCACATCCACACTGGCAGCCACGAACGGCTCTCAGGGGGGACAACACAACCGTGTGGCCCCCCTGCCAGCCCGGGGAGATCGAGGCCCCGTCCCTCCCTCTCTGCTGCGCCCAGAGCACGCAGAGCCTTCCCTCAACACACAGGGTCTGCCCTGGGCTCTGGGGAACTCGCCTCTCAAAGCACTTCATGGGCCCCTCGCAGGGGACAGCGCCCTGCACAGCTCCAGGGGGGCAGCAAGGAGCCGCTCGAATCACGCAAAGGAATGACCATTAGTAAGAATTAACTGCTGTTTCAGAGAAGATGGGCACCCCACACGTGTGGCCCCAGGCAGGAGGCAGAGCCTGAGGAGGAACCTCACGGTGGGCAGGCTGTCAGCCAGGGCCCAGCGTGCTCCGAGCACCTCTGCTCTCCAGATGTGGGAGTGCCAACGACATCTGGGGCTGTGTGAGTGTCTGTGGCTGCTGCAGCAGCCCTCACCCACCCACAGCCACCCTGCCCAGTTAGCACAGCCCTGACCACACGCCACCGAGCCTGGGTCGGCTCCATGGGCCACCCCACACACGGCTCAGTTCTGGGAAACGAAGGAGACACAAACAGCAAATCAAATTCAAAAAGAAAAGAAGAAATTTAACTCTCCGCGTGAGTAGGGATTAAGAAAGAACTAGAAGACACGTCTTTTGAACTTTCCCAGTGGATCGAGTGGCCTAAAGGGAACACTGTTAACTACAGGAACAGCACGTGAGGAGACGACGCTGCTGAGCTGCCTAAACCCACAAAATCTGCAGCTCTGGCACAATCCGAGACAAATCAGTGGTGTGCCAGGACAAACACACACAGCCCATTTCTCTCTGGTTAACTCGACAAATCCAGGAAAAGCCAACACAAATAGCTGATACTGCAGCACGGGCACTCTCCGCTCGACAGGGCAGCCTTTCTTTCTGTCAGACCCACAAACCCAACCCCAGGGAGCCAGTGAACTCTGCAGTTAAAAGTCAGTCTGAAGTGGAAGACGAAGCATTGCAAGGTTAAAAAAAAATAAATAAAAGAGAGAATGCATAATGAAAGCAGCTTTAAATAGAACTTGTGCTTCTTTTACTTCAGAGCACTTCAACAAGCTGCTTTCAGCACACACAAGCTACTGAGATATGAGCAAGAGAAAAGGGTCCCTAACCAGGAGAACGACCAAGAGTGCCCATCCGTAGATTGCTGCAGCTACAAGCATTTCCACAATAAGCTTGAACCGTAACGCCATCAGTCCCCCAAACAGGATGGAAGCGACAAGATTGCGTGTTCAGTGACAACGCCGCTTCCCCAATCCACGCTAAGGCTTCACACAGCACTTTGATTCTTGCTGTAATGGAAGAGTTCGGTTAAAAAACCGCCCCAAGAAATCTGCTTTTCAAGATTCAGAAGATTATAAACCGGCAAGAGAAATAATGGAAAGAGTTTTTGTCAGTTGATAGGTAAGAGCAGTTGTGCAGAAGACGGCTCAGCGTTTTAAGATGAACAATACAAAGAGCAGGCTAAATGTAAGATCCGCCACATCTTTAAGTGCTTTTGTGCATGATATGACAAACAAGTGGATGTGGTTTGCTTTTCTGCTCTTGGCGGAGTGCAGCACTTTGCAAAGAAGAAAACAGAGTTTAAGCCTGTGAAAAGAGCGCGTTAAAACGCTGAGAGATGTGTGCACGGGTGGCTGCAGAAGTGTGGTTTAACTGCAGCTCGGCAGGCAGCAGCCAGCCTTAGCCTTCCCCGGCAGCCCCGGGGCGGGAAGGGCGCCGGAGCGGGGCCGAGGGCGGCAGCCCGCAGCAGGGAAGGCCGGGCAGGGCGGCGCCGAGCCGCGGCCCCGGGGGCGCCCGGCCCTGCCGGCAGCTGCGCCGGCCCGCAGCAGGGCTCACCGCGCCCCACGGGGCTCACCCCGACCCCACAGGTGTCACCCCGACCCCACAGGGCTCACCGCGCCCCACAGGGCTCACCGCGCCCCACAGGGCTCACCCCGACCCCACAGGGCTCACCGCGACCCCACAGGGCTCACCGCGCCCCACAGGGCTCACCCCGACCCCACAGGGCTCACCCCGACCCACAGGGCTCACCCCGACCCCACAGGGCTCACCGCGCCCCACAGGGCTCACCCCGACCCCACAGGGCTCACCCCGACCCCACAGGGGTCACCCCGGCCCCACAGGGCTCACCGCGCCCCACAGGGCTCACCGCGCCCCACAGGGCTCACCCCGACCCCACAGGTGTCACCTCGACCCCACAGGGCTCACCGCGCCCCACAGGGCTCACCGCGCCCCCACAGGGCTCACCGCGCCCCACAGGGCTCACCGCGCCCCACAGGGCTCACCGCACCCCACAGGTGTCACCCCGACCCCACAGGTGTCACCTCGACCCCACAGGGCTCACCCTGACCCCACAGGGCTCACCCTGACCCCACAGGGCTCACCCTGACCCCACAGGGCTCACCCCGACCCACAGGGCTCACCCCGGCCCCACAGGGCTCACCCTGACCCCACAGGGCTCACCGCGACCCCACAGGGCTCAGCCCGACCCCACAGGGCTCACCGCGCCCCACAGGGCTCACCCCGACCCCACAGGGCTCACCCCGACCCACAGGGCTCACCCCGACCCCACAGGGCTCACCCCGACCCCACAGGGCTCACCCCGACCCCACAGGGCTCACCCCGACCCCACAGGGCTCACCGCGCCCCACAGGGCTCACCCCGACCCCACAGGGCTCACCGCGCCCCACAGGGCTCACCCCGACCCCACAGGGCTCACCCCGGCCCCACAGGGCTCACCGCGACGTCACAGGGCTCACCGCGCCCCACAGGGCTCACCGCGCCCCACAGGTGTCACCCCGACCCCACAGGGCTCACCGCGCCCCACAGGGCTCACCGCGCCCCACAGGGCTCACCCCGACCCACAGGGCTCACCGCGCCCCACAGGGCTCACTGCACCCCACAGGGCTCACCGCGCCCCACAGGGCTCACCGCGCCCCACAGGTGTCACCCCGACCCCACAGGGCTCACCCCGACCCCACAGGGCTCACCGCGCCCCACAGGGCTCACCGCGCCCCACAGGGCTCACCGCGCCCCACAGGGCTCACCCCGACCCCACAGGGCTCACCCCGGCCCCACAGGGCTCACCGCGCCCCACAGGGCTCACCGCGCCCCACAGGGCTCACCCCGACCCCACAGGGCTCACCCCGACCCACAGGGCTCACCCCGACCCACAGGGCTCACCGCGCCCCACAGGGCTCACCCCGACCCCACAGGTGTCACCCCGACCCCACAGGTGTCACCGCGACCCCACAGGGCTCACCCCGACCCCACAGGGCTCACCGCGCCCCACAGGGCTCACCGCGCCCCACAGGGCTCACCGCGACCCCACAGGGGTCACCGCGCCCCACAGGGCTCACCCCGACCCCACAGGGCTCACCCCGACCCACAGGGCTCACCGCGCCCCACAGGGCTCACCCCGACCCCACAGGGCTCACCCCGGCCCCACAGGGCTCACCGCGCCCCACAGGGCTCACCGCGCCCCACAGGGCTCACCCCGACCCCACAGGGCTCACCCCGACCCACAGGGCTCACCCCGACCCACAGGGCTCACCGCGCCCCACAGGGCTCACCCCGACCCCACAGGTGTCACCCCGACCCCACAGGTGTCACCTCGACCCCACAGGGCTCACCGCGACCCCACAGGGCTCACCCCGACCCCACAGGGCTCACCGCGCCCCACAGGGCTCACCGCGCCCCACAGGGCTCACCGCGACCCCACAGGGCTCACCCCGACCCCACAGGGGTCACCCCGACCCCACAGGGCTCACCCCGACCCACAGGGCTCACCGCGCCCCACAGGGCTCACCCCGACCCCACAGGGCTCACCGCGCCCCACAGGGCTCACCCCGACCCCACAGGGCTCACCCCGACCCCACAGGGCTCACCCCGACCCCACAGGGCTCACCCCGGCCCCACAGGGCTCACCGCGCCCCACAGGGCTCACCCCGACCCCACAGGGCTCACCGCGCCCCACAGGGCTCACCGCGCCCCACAGGGCTCACCCCGACCCCACAGGGCTCACCGCGCCCCACAGGGCTCACCGCGCCCCACAGGGCTCACCCCGACCCACAGGGCTCACCGCGCCCCACAGGGCTCACCGCGCCCCACAGGGCTCACCGCGCCCCACAGGGCTCACCCCGACCCCACAGGGCTCACCGCGCCCCACAGGGCTCACCCCGACCCACAGGGCTCACCCCGACCCCACAGGGCTCACCCCGACCCCACAGGGCTCACCCCGACCCCACAGGGCTCACCCCGGCCCCACAGGGCTCACCGCGCCCCACAGGGCTCACCGCGCCCCACAGGGCTCACCCCGACCCCACAGGGCTCACCCCGACCCACAGGGCTCACCCCGACCCACAGGGCTCACCGCGCCCCACAGGGCTCACCCCGACCCCACAGGTGTCACCCCGACCCCACAGGTGTCACCTCGACCCCACAGGGCTCACCGCGACCCCACAGGGCTCACCCCGACCCCACAGGGCTCACCGCGCCCCACAGGGCTCACCGCGCCCCACAGGGCTCACCGCGACCCCACAGGGCTCACCCCGACCCCACAGGGGTCACCCCGACCCCACAGGGCTCACCCCGACCCACAGGGCTCACCGCGCCCCACAGGGCTCACCCCGACCCCACAGGGCTCACCGCGCCCCACAGGGCTCACCCCGACCCCACAGGGCTCACCCCGACCCCACAGGGCTCACCCCGACCCCACAGGGCTCACCCCGGCCCCACAGGGCTCACCGCGCCCCACAGGGCTCACCCCGACCCCACAGGGCTCACCGCGCCCCACAGGGCTCACCGCGCCCCACAGGGCTCACCCCGACCCCACAGGGCTCACCGCGCCCCACAGGGCTCACCGCGCCCCACAGGGCTCACCCCGACCCACAGGGCTCACCGCGCCCCACAGGGCTCACCGCGCCCCACAGGGCTCACCGCGCCCCACAGGGCTCACCCCGACCCCACAGGGCTCACCGCGCCCCACAGGGCTCACCCCGACCCACAGGGCTCACCCCGACCCCACAGGGCTCACCCCGACCCCACAGGGCTCACCGCGCCCCACAGGGCTCACCCCGACCCCACAGGGCTCACCCCACAGGGCTCACCCCACAGGGGTCACCTCCACCCCACAGAGCTCACCCCACCGCACAGGGCTCACCGCGCAGGAGTCATCCCCACCCCACAGGGCTCACCGCGACAGCTGAGGAAAGCGACAGGCACAATTCACATGGAAGTGTTCCTTTAAAAATAGAATTATTATAGAACAGGACTGTCCTGCATTACCTTGTTTTCCAAGCACGTGTCATCATCCACCTCCACCAGGAATATGATCCCTTTTGGATGCCAACAAATATTTATGAAATGAAACAATCTCAGGACAAGAACTTACACAGGATTATGAAAAATGAGGCAGTGGCGTAAGGTACATTTCAGTATCACAGATTGGTCAAAGAGTATTAAATTAAACCAGCTAAGTAGGAATGAAAATATTTTTAAAAGAATCAGTTTGTGTTTTATCGGAAGAACTCTGAAGCACGAATTCACGATTTTGACAAAAGCTTCAAAGATCAAGTCCTTGATATTCATCAGGCTATATAAAAAGAAAGAATGCAGCTCTAGGTAAGAAGCAGCCAAGCATTGCTGTGAATCGAGGCAGTTTAAGAGTGCCAGTGTGGGTAGAAGTTAATTGTCTTGCTGTCCTGAAGCCCCAGTGAGGACAATGGGTAAACTGGGGGAGAACAGAGGGGCAGATTTTCAAGAGGTGTTCTTTTCGTCATACTGAGATGAAAGGTGGGGGTTTGGGACCTCTAACACCCTCCAGGAATCAGCAGCACACCAACCAAAGGAGAAAAAACCCAAACAAACAAACAACAGCCATCACTAACATCTTACTTATTGTCTTTGGTTGTTTAATATCAAGAAATACTTTTTACAGAATATGTGGAGACTATTCCTTTGAAATTCATTCTGTGTCAATACCTTCCCTGTGGCCTCTCTGGTAAACCAGAGGACAGGCTTTACTTTCTCTCAATAGTTTGCTTTTTTCTACATTTTTATCATCTCTCTTCCAATTTCTTCCATTTACAGGCTTTTGTACCAAAATGGTTCAACTTGAACAGACTTTACATTGTATAGTGAAGGTATTTTTCTTGCATTATAAACTTAGAACCTACTAAAACAATTTTCCACAAGATACTATTGAACTTACAGCAGGATTTAGAGACAGGAATAATGAACATTTGCAATAGTAAGAACTAAAATAAAAACCAACCCAAAACTCCTGAAGTTACACCAGCAAGGATTAGAAGTGTTCTCTCTCTAGGGTTTTTAAATTCCTGCTTTGAGAAGTCCTGTAGCGGACAGGAGTTCTCCGTGTTTGGGGTGTTCCCCTCGTCCCCTGTCTGGCCAGTGAAGCTCAGAATGTTTACCAGGTGTACGATCAATTTAGGAATGGAAAGGAGCTTACACACTGAATGGCGTTTCCACTGGACTACGAACAGCATCTCCAATGGGCAGAGAATCAAAAGCATTCTGAGTAAAATCAGATCGGAGTTATTAGGAAAAAGAAACCAACAGAAAGGGTATTAATACACCTTTAAAAAACGTAACACAAAAATAATTAACCACTGCTTTCTTGGCATGTAAAAGTTCTATACAAATTTTAAAAATTTTATTTGCAGGTACTAACCTCTTCAAAAGCTCACTCTGTATTTACACTAATTCTTTTAACAAGTTTATCTCAAATTAAAGCATATTTAAAACAATCATGATTGCATTAACTTTTCTGCTTTAAATTATTACCCAATTAGTGCTTTATTCACATTTTAAAAACTTGTACAATTTATTACAAATATAAAACAGTGCAGTTTTTCATACATTATCCCAACTCTGAGACAAACACTTAAAAGACATGGAAAAAGATTTTGATTTCTATAAACATAACATTTGCATTACTCATACCCCTTTCTTCACTGTCCTCCCATAACCCCAATTTAAAAAGATCAAACATACAACATACTGTAGGTTTATTTTTATTCAAAAAGTTACTGTCTCAAGACATAAATACAAATCAGAAAACAGTACAATTAGGACAATAGAATGTGGAGGACAACAGGTTAAGGTAAATATATAAAACATTTTTAGCTGGTTGAAAACAAAGCTGTAAGAACTGCTTTCACAAAGAAACACTCCTTCAAGAGTAAGAAAAATCAACTTAAGTTTAAAATCATATATACAGTCCTCTCAGCAGTTCTATTAAATGCAGTGGTGTGGAAAACAATATAGGCAGTATTTTAGACATGAGAGTATTTATTGATGTAAAATGAGTTAGGCAGATCTAGTTCGGATTTTGTTGTTACCCCATGACCTAGTAAAATAATTCTATTTTCTCATGATCCTTTAGAGAACCTATGGTTTTTGGCTACCACAGCCCAATGTTTCGTTTCTGAGTCTAAAAACAGGAAGCCTTTTTGTGTTCACCCATTTGGGGAGGTTCTTGTATTGCAAGCGTATTAAGGCATGGAATGATTAAAATAATATACCTCGAGAACTGAGAGACAACTGACAAAAAATATACATATGTAATATAAGTTAATATTTCCTTTAAAATGATGTCTAGCTGCCTAAGCCTTGCAAAATGAGTCAATGTCAGAATGGCATAGATCCACTTTCTGGTTTAGACCAAATTTAATTTATTTGTGAATGGACACAAAATGAAGTTTAAAGCTTAGCTTTCAAAGAATATTATGGGTTGTTTATGAGTTTCTATTATCCAATCTAATTTACATATAGAGGAAATGTACTGTAACCTGTTAGAAGTATCTTTAACCTGAAGACTGCTTGCAAAGACAGATAGATAAAACAATATAAAATACAAATTTAAAAATCATTTTTAAAGCATGAATTCTCATGCTCTTCTATTTTTAAACATTGTTAAACTTTCAATATATTTCTGAAACCTCATAATTTTAAGTTGGAATTTAAAAGTAAGAAAAAACTAAACAAACTGCGCAATTATAAAATCAGCACCAATTTATATATATATATAATTTTATTTAAAATTTAGATCCCTATTCCCACACTCTAATAAGCTGTATAATTTTTGTTTAGAATTTTTCTGCAAACATACTACAATAAGCTTCTTTTATTTGGAGACAAAATACAGTGGCACTACTGGAAGGAATTTCACAACATTACATTTTTCTTAAAGGACAAGCAAACTTTCAGGGTTGGTAATGGGCAAGCAAGAGTGAAATTGTTACGTTCTGTAGCTTATAGCTTATGGACCTTTCTGAGAAGGCTAACATGAAGCTTTTGGAATAAAAAGTGTGTTTTAGATTAAAAAGCTGTTAAAATTCTGCTTTATGTATTTTTTTTTCCATGATTAATTAATACAAACCTTCTGTTGCTGAAGTTTGCATTTAATTGAAAATACTGACAACTCTTCTGGTTCGTTCTATCACTGTGAGAAAACCAATCCCTCAATCACAGTTCATGGACGTGACCAGCAATCCAGCAGAGCTCATGATTATTTATTTACTGCAGCCAGCAAATGGAGAGAGAGGGGCTCAAATCTGTACCAAACACCTCTCACACTGGTAGGATTGAAACTCAGAGGGAATACTTCTTATGATCCAGAAATAAACTGATAGCACATAAATAAAATATTGATTTTTTTTCCCAACAAAAAGTGTAACTTATCCTCAAATTGTTTACTTGTCCTTTACATTTCTTTTTTCTTTCAGGCAAACAAAACTGCCCCTTCAATGCACTTGATCTTGAAAGCATGTCATTCTCCTTAGAGAAAAATCTGTTCAGAATTTCACTGTATCTACCACAATTTTGTATTGAAAAACTTCCTCTTCCACTTAGAAAATGACTTCACCACTGATTTATTTGCTGCTCTGGTATTAAAACATTGACACCCCAAGAACCTAAAAAAAAAGTTAGAAATGGTGTCAATTTGTAGTCTAATACACATTTAACAAATAACAAAGCAATTAATATATAATTTAAGACACTTCAAGATACGTTAAGGCATTATTAAGTTTATTTCTTTTCCAAACCAGACTAACCACACTTCTGATTTAGATAATATGAAAAGGGCTCCTCACTCATTAGAAATATTTTTCTCACACTTGAAATTAGCTGGATCCAATAGGAATAAAGTCTGTGTTTTAATTCTTTTAGGTAATAATTGCAAAAGAATTTTTAGTTAGGTGCCTAGCTCAGACTTCTTTACCAATGACATTCTATTGGCATTAACCCGAAATCAAGTGTGTTATTACCAGGGACAAAACACTGCAGACTCTGGCTGCTGCTGCAGTCTCCGTGGTCACAGAAACCACAGAAACCACATCAAATCTATACGTACAGGACACAAATCTAACATTCCCAAGGAAATGCATCCACTCTGTCGGGAAGACAGTGAAAAATCAAACAATCATCAGGTAAAATCAAGCACCTGGACTTCAGGAGATTGTGTGAGTGGGGAAAGAAAAAGCTTTCCTGAAAGAAAGCATCAGTTTCCACCTCCCATGTGAGAGCAAGCCCTGCAGCCTCCTACGCCAGTGGAAGTATCTGTGACCTCTGATGTGCCAGAAAAACCCCGGAAGACCTGGATTTTGTGCCTCTCCTAGCTTTTATAGGACTTCATAAAATCAGCAGGAGCCAAATCAGACTAAATTTTCCTGAACCTCAGCACTGCTGTTCATATTTATCTGTTTACAAACCAATTTTTACTGTTCTTTGAATTACATTCGCTTTGGGCGCCTCCTACAATAGAGCACACAGAGCAATAACTGGCACATCAAACCAGAAGTCTGATCATAAACCACGTGCATCTGAGTAAATTCAACAGCTTTATTATGTCTACACCTACTAAAAACAAGTGCAACAACTCCAAGAATAAGGGACCTCTGAAATAAATTATATGAATAAAGCAAATTAACTTTATTCTGAGAATTGTCTGCACTATGAAATGATGTTTTATCACCGCACAGTGACTGCTGGGTTCAGCTCTGATTTCATGTGTTATTCTGAGAATGGTCTGAGTGTGCGACACGATGCCTGGACACTGCACAGTGTAGGTTCAGCTCTGGTTTCACATGTTATTCTGAGAACTGTCTGCACAATGAACTGATGCCTGCACAACTGCAGGTCCAGCCCCGGTTCCTGTATGACTCTGAAAATGGTTTCCATGTAGGGGTGGATGCCCTGACACTGTCGGGTCACCCCGGTCCCTGTGTCACTGTCAGGATGGTTCCCGTGTACGAACCGAAGCCCTGACGCTGTCGGGTCACCCCGGTCCCTGTGTCACTGTCAGGGTGGTTCCCGTGTACGAACCGAAGCCCTGACGCTGTCGGGTCACCCCGGTCCCTGTGTCACTGTCAGGGTGGTTCCCGTGTACGAACCGAAGCCCTGACGCTGTTGGGTCACCCCGGTCCCTGTGTCACTGTCAGGGTGGTTCCCGTGTACGAACCGAAGCCCTGACGCTGTCGGGTCACCCCGGTCCCTGTGTCACTGTCAGGGTGGTTCCCGTGTACGAACCGAAGCCCTGACGCTGTCGGGTCACCCCGGTCCCTGTGTCACTGTCAGGGTGGTTCCCGTGTACGAACCGAAGCCCTGACGCTGTTGTTTCCCCCCGGTCCCTGTGTCACTGTCAGGGTGGTTCCCGTGTACGAACCGAAGCCCTGACGCTGTTGGGTCACCCCGGTCCCTGTGTCACTGTCAGGGTGGTTCCCGTGTACGAACCGAAGCCCTGACGCTGTCGGGTCACCCCGGTCCCTGTGTCACTGTCAGGGTGGTTCCCGTGTACGAACCGAAGCCCTGACGCTGTCGGGTCACCCCGGTCCCTGTGTCACTGTCAGGGTGGTTCCCGTGTACGAACCGAAGCCCTGACGCTGTTGTTTCCCCCCGGTCCCTGTGTCACTGTCAGGGTGGTTCCCGTGTACGAACCGAAGCCCTGACGCTGTCGTTTCCCCCCGGTCCCTGTGTCACTGTCAGGGTGGTTCCCGTGTACGAACCGAAGCCCTGACGCTGTCGGGTCACCCCGGTCCCTGTGTCACTGTCAGGATGGTTCCCGTGTACGAACCGAAGCCCTGACGCTGTCGGGTCACCCCGGTCCCTGTGTCACTGTCAGGGTGGTTCCCGTGTACGAACCGAAGCCCTGACGCTGTCGTTTCCCCCCGGTCCCCCCGGTCCCCGCCGTGCCGTGCCGTGCCGTGGCGGTGCTGCCCCCGCGCGGCGGCGGCGCGCACTGCGGGCGGCCCCGGGCAGGGCAGCGCCGCCCGCGGCTCCGGCGGGGATCCCACCGGGCTCCGACCTGAAACCTGCAACCGGCACAAGGTCTCTGCACTGTCACTCTGAAACGTCACCGGGACTTCAGAGATCAGTCCGGGAAAAATGGAACAGAGCAGAGGAAGAACTACCGGAAACCAGAGTGTCAGAGAACAGGTGAGAGATTTTCTTGGTGTTACTTGAGGAACAGAACACACAAGAGCCAGACACACAACCTAACTGATTCATTAGTACTAAAGCAAAGCCCTACCGGTACAAAATATATGGATTTGCATTTAAAACAGTTTTTAGGACTTCTTTCTCCCATAAACAAGAACAGGTTCACGCTGCAACAGTACTGTAAAAAAATACACAACCATCTTCCAAATTCCACCAAGCTGTCCAAGATTCCCAGGAAGCCTTGTTGTACTGTCCTCTGCTGGCTTGCTGCAGCTTGTTATTTCCAGTGTAATTTTGTACCAGCTACCCAAGGTCAAAAATGGCTGCATACTTTACAAGTGGTTCAAGACAGAAGGAATCCCTCATGCAGATTTTAAAAAGAGAATAGAGACTGCAGATTTACCAAGTCGGATAAAAGGGCAACTGCAAGCAGAAACTACAGGCTTCGGATGTTTTGGACCTAAAACTTTATATGGAAAGAAAAAATACCTCTCATCTCTCTAAACAGGTATCTGTATTATCTCTTATATTTTCTCCATATTTTACTTATGCACAGAAGTAAATATGCCAATTAAAAATTTAAAAAAAAAAAAAACAAAAAAAAAAAAAAAAAAAAAAACAAAACAAAAAAAAAACAAAACAAAAAAAAAAAACCGCAAGATGCAAACCATCTAATGCTGACATTTGGTAATGACATCAGAGTCACTGAACTAAGCTCAGCACAACAGGAAACTTGGCTTTAATATTATGTATGCACATTTCTTTATTTTTCTAATGCTCTGTGCTACCAGCCTCTGCAAGGGTCTTTTCCATAACAGATGTGTTTCCTGCTCAGAATCATAGGCTTTTAGTTTTTACATAGCTATATATAAAGAACAAAAATCCTATAAATTTGCAGGGAACACTGACTATTCTAGAACGTATGGAACTGAATTACTGTACCAGGCAGTCAAAATAAGCTAACAATGCCAACCTGAAGATTGCATTCTTTCCATTTAAAATCTGAAGTCAGGCAGTTTGGCAGCTTTAGGACTGATTTCCATTATTTCCCCTTACATTAGTGAACCTACCGATTCATCCATGATTGAGGCGGGGTCAAAGAAATCTGGTTTTAGTTCCGTTCTTTCTCTCCTGTTCTTTGATGGTGGCTTTAGAAAGCAAACAAACAAACAGGTTAAGTGCAATTTCACCAGAGGTTTTACACTGTAGTCAGTGAAGCTGAACTCTCAAGGGGCAAGAATTCACAAGGGATAGATGTTATTAGTTATGACAGGAAGTGTTCTTGCTTTTTGTACGGCAGTTGGAGCAGATGGCTCTTGTATACAGACAACAGCCCAGCCCTTTAACAGTGCAGAAAGCAACCAGAATGATTTCTGTCATATCAGAAGGAAAATCTAATTCAAATGCCTTACTTTAAAAGCAGAAATACAAATCCCAAGAGCACTAAAAGAGAAGTCAATGTCTTACTAGGTCTATGTCCATGGTGTCAAAATCCATGCCTTCATTAAGATCTTCAATCCGCCCTTCTGATGACATCATCACATCTTCAACAATTGGCTCTTCATCATCTTCCATTAGACTTGTGCCACGTCGACTGAAATGAAAAGCAATTCTGTTTAGCACTAAATCAAGTTACCTTTTATCTATTTCAAAGCTAATGCTCAGTAGGGGACTCCCAACAAATGGTAATTCCGTTAGACAAAAGGGAAATGAAGTAATGAAACAAATGCACTAGTACTGCTAAAGAAAGCTGGTATTTAAGCAGAAGACGCTCCGAGTGTGGGAGAATGCCTGACAGAGGCCAGCTTAGATAACTGTGGCACATTGCTGAATGGGTATCCTGAGAGCCTGTGAGAACTGATAACCACATCTACTGATACCTAATTCACGCTCAGGTGAGAATGAACTAAAGTTTTGCCACCTAAAGAAAAATTGTTTCTGCCTTATGATAAGGCCAGGAAGAATGTCTTTGAAATAAAGCAGATGTGTAAAACCACAACAAATACTCCCACAGAGTCCCTCATCCTCCTTCCTCCTGAATTCTACATGAGCTCTTACGAGAAAACTAAGGACTCATTTTAATTATACTAATTGGTGCCACTGTATTTAAAAAAAGCCCCCACCGAAACTCTGTTAAATGAAGTACTGGAAATAAAACAATCCAAAGCAAGTAGGGGAAGGAAAAGCTTCTCAATACACATGCCCGTGGCTTTTGTTGGCAACACGTATTTTTTTTTCCGCAGAACCACAGAGTCCTTAAGAATGCAGAGAAGTTTTAAACGGAGAAGATGCAGGTGTGGCCGTGCAGTTACAACCCTCCCCACTGCAGAACAGCTCCCTGCACTCACATGGCGTGTTGCAAGTTGCTCCTCAGCTTGACGTAGTTCATGGCTGCCCTCTCCTGCTGTTGTCGCGCGGCTTCTTCCTGTTGCCTTTGAGCCAACATCCACGTTACTTGCGTGCTTAAAAAGACCATTATTGTGTTTTAAACATGTAGTGGCTTGTGTGTGACACTAAGACAAAGCAGACCTACTGCAGTACGTACTTGTAGTCGAGGGGAGGCTGGTGGTGCTCGGGCTGCATGGGGTACACGCCCATGTAGTTCTCGTCCGGCCGCAACCGCTTGGGCTCCCTCATGATGGTGGAGGTGAGCTGGGGGGTCTGCATCATCACCGGGGTGTGCATGGACTGCTCCCTGTTCAGCCACATGCTCTCACTGCTGCTGCTCTCCTCAGCTGCAACCAAACACACCGACAACAGCCCTGAAGCTTTTCTCACACTAGTCTAGAAGTGAACGTTGAAACACAAATTAAATCCGGGACAGAGAGATTCAATTGCTTTGCTTTTTGCCACAGAGTCTCACACGTGCCTCAAAAGGCCTGGATGTATAACCACTGGCTGCAGCACTTCTACACTTTTCTAGTGCATGACTTAACACTGTGGAGTGCCCTTATTTCCTTCTGGGAACCAAGGGAATACCTTTCCCACTAAGACACTTGCATGGTCAGAAGTTACCTGTTCTGAAAAAACACATTAAGGCATACCAATATAGTCACCCTAAAAAAAATGGAACAATAAGAGCAGTTTCTATGAATATCTGTTCTAGTAGGTTTTAAGATGAGAGAAGTTCTACCTTCGGGTACTTTCCGCTTGCCTGTTGCTGGCTTTGTCTTCTTATTTCTTACTGTCGACCCTCGACTGCTGATTCCACTGATCACTGACATGGTATCATCATCCCCACCAGCCAATAAAGAGTTTCGGTAGGACATGAGAGGAAGCCACACATCTTCCCTTCGTAGAGACATCTGAAAGGTCATGAACTTCTCCAAGTAAACATACCTTCAAATGAAACAAGAAATCAGAGATGCAAAGAATCTCTAAGAAAATGTTACCATGTCAAGATAAGTAACCACTGAAATTATCAGCCCGTGTTTCTCATCCAGTTAACAGCAAACCCAGAATACAATTTCTGTTCATCCACCATAAAATGAAAAATGACAAGGATAAATATAATTTTCCCTCCGTGAGTATACTTGACTACGTTACTGTAAACTTACCCTGATGTGTCAAAGATTCCACTTTGGATGAACACAATACACAAATATTTATTCTGATGCATGCCTTTTGTGGTTATCATTACAAAGAATATGAAGAAAATACTTACACTGTTCTTTTGTCTTGTCTGAGAAGTTTCGAGGAGAACTCACTGAGAATATCAAGAAATGCCAAATTTAATGGTGGGTGGCTCTCACCTTGTGGATTAGGCTCCTTAAAAGCAAATTCTATGCCATCCCTAAGAACAAATAAAGATTTCCATCAGAAAAGAGCAAACCAAAGTTCAAAGCACTGCGAGCTACCAAAAGCAAACCCCTTTCTTTATGTAAGAAAGCAATGATTTGATGTTTCCATATTCCAGCAAACAAAAGTGAACACCAGTTATTATCTGAATCCGGACACACTTTCTGTCACGGAATTTCTACCTCGCACTGCAGGTTTTCTGCATGAGGCCAACATGACCAGCACTGACAATGAAGTGGATCTGTTCTTATTGTTATGGACCAGACATTAAAAAGGCTTTTTCATTACAGCATGGACACTGCTGTCATTTCCATGCTTATACAATGATGCTGGAGAACACCGACAATATTAAACATTTAGGTTTTACTCAGAGACAAAACTGCAGTCATCTCCTAATTAATGCATGGGCTATATCATCTCTAGGGCTGGTGCACTTAGTGTTAACAAACTGACTAAAAAGCCTGTCTTATGTTAGTTAACAAGTGTTTACAAAAACAGAAGTAATACAAAGCACACAATTACTTGTGTAACATGGCAATAGCTTCTCTTGTTTTCAACTGATCCAATCCAAATGTTAAAGCAAAACGTCGAGCGAGTTCCTTTATGCCACTGAATGTTGGTGATGATCTGTCAAAATTATAACCATTTTCTTGAATCATTTCATTGAAGAGCTGTATGGAGAAAAAAGGGAAATTTTCATGTATTGAAGGATTATGCCAAACTTTGGACCGACACACACAGAGCTCAGTTTCAGTTTCAAACTGTTCCTCAGCTTTTCCCTCCACTCCCAATCTGACAACAGCAAGAGACAAACACGTTTTGGGCAGTGAAGTCAAAGCTACTCCTCAAGGGTTTGCACCCCAGGGACAAACCCTGAAATGCACTGTCCAAGCACTCATCAAACTGCAGATATACTGGGTAACAGATATCAGTGCTTCACTAGATCATGTGTTCCGAAGTTGAGAATACAAAAAATCAGTAGGATTCCCTACTAATACACTAACAGAGAAGAAATAAATGGGGTAATTCTCACCGGGTCTTTACTACAATACATTGTCCAACTACTAATTCCCCCTTTTTTTTTTTAAATTTCTTCTCAAAATACAAATATAAAGAAGAAATTCTAAAAGACTGTAAATTCTTACCTGCTGCAAACTAAGAATGAGTGTTTTAGCACACTGGATTTTGTCTATCTGTCTTGTTTTGCTCATCGTTTCTTTAATAATATCACCATAGTCATTGTAATACTAGGAAAAACAAACAAAAAAAGGTTAACTGTCAATGATAGTTGAAAACAAAACCTGGATATGCTCTTTTAAAAAGAAAAATCAAACACTATCTAAAGGAAAAAACCCCAAGATGTTCATGATTACACCAAAATTATACCTTAAACCACCTCTAGAGTAATAACTTTTTAAAAAACTAAATGCAAAAAGAATAAACCCACTTTTTGTTCTTGCACTGAGCATGACTTCAGAGGCAGAATGACCTATTTATCTTCAAGGCCATGACATATTTGTTAATGACACATGTTCACCCCTTCAGGGTACAAGATTAGAATCTAATCTTTTTAGTAACTCCGGTAACTCTGCTGGGGAGTTTTATTTTCTCTGCTGAAAGGAGGCACTTACAGACAGCATCACAGCCATACCGTGTCCAACAAAGCTGTCTGTTCCGTTTTTTAAGTATTTCAGGTTTAAGAAAGACCCAGTTAGTTATGTGGGGAATCCAAATAATATGTAGGGCACTCAGACACATAAAAGCAGGCTGCCCAAATTTCAGCTTTTAAGGTAATCACCAAGGAGCAAAGCTTTATCATGCTCACAAAATGAGAACTCATATTAGTGTGCAGCTGTGAATCCCATGAGCCAGGAGAGGTTCTTGTATTTAAGTAAGATTGAAACAGATATAAAGATAATGGGAGAGAGGTAGATGAACTTCAGTTTTACTTCTCTTCTACAAAGTTTAAACTTCAATTATTTGATGAGGCTAGACATGGAGTTGATCCTGGGAAGAACACTCTCAAAAAGGCTACTAAACTAGTAAGTGAATTAAAAATATACCATCAATCAGAGTAAGAAAACAAAACTAGTAAAAACAACATGGAAGTCATCAGTTTCCCTCCTCAGTCCCCACCACCCACAGACTGGAACTGTAAAACTCATCTCAGTAATTTTTCCCCTACAAACAAACAATAACTCCCCCTACAACTCTGGAGTTCTGAATTCTTCCCATTTTGAGCTGGTTATCTTGTAAGGTAGAAAAACAAGTGAGAGCTAGAATTTCCACAACTACTGTACTCCAGTGGTTTTATGAAGAATCACTGCTGAGCTCCACGCCCACCTTCATGTATTGCTTGAAGATGTCAGCAGCTGTGTTCATTTCCACCACAGTATAAACAATGAGCTTACAGAAAGCTGCAAGGAGGTTTCTTCTTTTGTGCAATGCTTCAATCTTGCTGGCTTCATCATCCTGCTGTCCATCTAGAAAGAGTTCAGAACAGGAAAACTGTCAGCTTTAAAGGCTCCATGTTCAAACAGTCATGTGTAAAACTGGTGTGGGCCAGTTCAGAAAATCAGATCTCAGTTCTGATGGCCATGCACTTCACTGTCCACTGACACGTCTCTTACCCTGAGAGAGACAAATATTTGAGCCTATTAAACCAAACCCTTACTGCAATTAGCCCACATGTTCCCAACAGAGAAAATCCTTTAATCAGCTGCTGACATTTAAAAGCCACACCTACTTCTGTGCACATGCACACCTCTCACTGACAAAACAAAAAAACAACCAGGCAAACAAGAAAAAACCCAACAACAAAATATCACCACCACAAAACCCCAGAAATGCACAAGGAAACAAAGACGTTAGTTAGAAAACAAATATTACAAAGAAAACTTAAGTTCTGTACAAACCTGCACTATTATTATCATCATCCTGATCAATGAAGACATGATCTAAAATAAAACTGAGTAGTTCAGATTGCAAGGAAGAATCAGGAGTGTAAACAAGTGGCTCCAACATGTCACGTCCTCCTGTCATGATCTGATGGCTGAAGATCATCAACACATCACACAGAATTGTGAAAGCCTGTTAAAGAGAAACCTGAGTAAATACTTGCTTAGCAAGTGGATTTTGTTTGGAATAATGCATTGGCACTTGACAAAATACCCAAGAAATCAACAGTGGACACAGGCCACTGAAGTCCTACACAGCCACAAAGGCCAACTGAAGTCAAAATGTGCACAGCTTCACACAGCAGGTGCCTGTATCAAGACTGGGTCTCCAAATAAAAATATTGCCCAGATGATGCCAGCTAAATATGAAAATACTGCAAGATTAAAATGTGAGGAGCCTGAAACTCCCCAATTCTACCTGACAGATACTACATTAGGTCACTAGAGAACCTGTTGGACTCCAACCAGAGTACAATCCCCTTTTTGCTGTCTTTTCTTAAAATCGTTTCAATCACATCTGTTTGACATACAGCAGCTGACATTATTCAATCCCTTAAAGTCCCAATGTCCAAAAATCCAAAAGTGCAACCAGCTTTTTGTTTTGCTGGCTAACTTGTGCATCTGATCTCAGCTTTAAATGTCTGTGCTCCAGTACCCCAGCAGGTTCCAATGTCTCAGTACCTGACACAGAGACTGACATT
The DNA here is from genome assembly GCF_029207755.1 of Chamaea fasciata. Taxonomy (NCBI): domain Eukaryota; kingdom Metazoa; phylum Chordata; class Aves; order Passeriformes; family Sylviidae; genus Chamaea; species Chamaea fasciata. The sequence goes on from NW_027094107.1 coordinate 9,019,412, forward strand.
CTTCAAACCAACAGACCACAAGCTGCTGCAGCTTCTCCTTGCCTCTGATCTCCAAGTCCTTCCATGAACTTCTCTAAGTGAATATTACTAATTCCCGGCCACAAAAACATCCATGTGCTCCTCTGAGCTCCCTTGTGTCCTTTCCTGAGGTGAGAGAAGGGACCCAGACCCAGGGGACACTGCACCCCCTGTGCCAGGCTCCCTGGGCCACCAGGCAGCTCCAGTCTCTGGAGCCCTCACCAGGGTCTCAGGGTCATTCAGCCTCTTGGAGACCGCCTGGGAGCTCCAGGGATTTCTGTTACCAGCATTTCACACCCTACACCTTGTGCCGATTACACTAGACAGCTCTTGGACACAGAACATGCCTAGCAAGCTGCAGGAATATTCTTGTTCTAGCAGGAGTTTCAAAAGCTGCAATTGTGCGACTCAGTGGACCAGATTTTCCACTTTAACCAGGTTATTATTATCTTCAGCAGCAAAAAGGCTCCTGGCTTTCTGTTTCTTTAATTAAACTGTCTACCTAGAAGATAATCTGGTCCTTCCCCTGCAGAGACATACTTCATTTTCTTTCATTTTAGCATTTTAAAGATCATTAAAGGCATTTACTTAGAATTGATTCTGCTATTGGGAACCTGTGCTCTTCACTGGAACCTCAAGTTCCTGTGAGTGTCCTGGCCAAAGAACCATCTGCCCACAGACTGAAGACACTCAGCCCCTACAGTTCAATTATTTTTTTTTTTTACTGTGATCCTCAGAACTCAGGACAAGTGTTTCCCACTATGATGTCTCAATTCCTTTTGAAACAGAAGCAAAAACTAAGGACAACCCCCAAAACCTTCATGCCAAAAAGTCAGGACTTCTGTCTCCTGCCTGAACTGTCATGCATTACTCACTCACGCCTAATATCTACATTTTTTATGTCTGAAATATTTAAGAACTCAGTTCCAGCTAAAACTCAGAAGTGCCAAAAGCATTGCAACAAGAACTTTGCAGCTGCTTTAAAATTACAGTATTAGAAGACTCCAAGGAACAGCAGGCACTCACCTGTTCCTTAACAGCAGTATTTACATTGGTCAGGTAGTGTTGGCAGATTTGACAGAACACTCTCATCTGCTTCTTCAGACGTAGGAGATCCTCCTTCAGAAAGAATCATTTCATGTCACAGTTTTGCTTTTTCAATGCTGTAGTCCAATTTAGTGCATGCACTTTCACACAGTATTCCACTACAGACTTTAGTGGTAACATTCAAATCCATTGCATTATTTAAAAAAATCATTATTACAAATAAAATAAGTAATTTCCTTAGTTTTGTCATTCTGTGTCGCACAGAAGAGATGGCAGTTGGGATGAAAATCATGTTCTTTTATGAAAAAAGTAGTAACTAAAAAACCCTAACACCTCCCCTCACCCCCCAAAAATTCCAGAGCATAAAGCATTTTCTCTTTAAGACATCTGTATTTTCAGGCTGAAGGACAGATTTTAGGCAGCTGTTCATAACTAAAAAAGACAAGCCTACACAGTATTAATTTTTAATTCACTGATTTGGGATGAAGTGGAATATCAGATGAGAGTTGGTTTTCTTATCCCCTTTCATTGAAAAAAAAATAGGTAGCTTTCTGAGTTGCAATAACTTAAAAAATGTGAGCACTAAGACTATTATTTCAGAAGAGCTTATTAAAAGAGCAGGATTAGGTAGGTATCAATATAAAGAAAATTCCCAGCCTTAATTAATTCCAGCACAGTTCCACTACAAATGTTGATTTCCCAATACAAGCGGAGCAAGGCATACCTTTGTGGAACTGCTTTCGGTGACTTTTGCTAGCTGCCAAAGGATTACATAGTGAGTACACTGCAGTGCATGAATAACAATCTGAAATCCAAAGGGAAAAGAGCATTAGATGACAAAGGCCAGCAAAAGAGAGCAACAAAAGCTATTTGTTGTTGTGCCTAAAGAACGCATTTTAACTTCAGACCTGTTCTGGCATGTCTCCATTTTCGATGCCAGTTTTCAATAGCTTGTAGTTGCAGCCAAACAAGTCCCATCTTGATAGGTCATGAGCACTGGAAGCATTAGAAGTGAAGCAAAAAATATTATTTAATTCATACTTTTTCTGCAATTCGATGTTAACAACTACTAAAAGCTTAAATGGTCAAAAAAGAAAAAAAAAACTTCAGTGTTGAAAAACCCCAGTCACTGAATACCTCCCCACTCAAACCAACACACACACAAAAAATAGCAAAAAAAAACAAAGAAAAAAAAATCCCAGGAAACTGCATTAAAAGGTAGATAGATCATATTAAAAACAACCCCCTCGGCACAAACCCTTATACTGAATTAAAAATAAACCACCCCCCACGTCTCAAACCCTGACAGACATGTGCGGAAGCCAACTCACTTGTGAAAAGCAGTGATTCTCTTCAGTGTTGACAAGACTTGATACGCATCATCTTCATCAGGCTCCTCCCCCTAGTTAATAATCACACAGTGAGAAATCTCAGGGAGAGATAAGTGAACTGGGGAACTCACTAAACCCAAACTGGGCGCAGGAGAAGATGTTCTGAATTATTTATGATGTCACATATGCTCTTGGAAGAGTTAGAGAGAGGCCAGCAAGCAGTTCATGGCTAGAGGTGGAGTCAAGGATGTTAAATGTCTTTTCCCACCCAGACAATTCCAGAATTCTACAAAATAGCAGCAGGAAGAGACAGGGGGAGGGGAGGAAGGAGAAGGGAGAAAAAACCAGAAGAAGCCTAGGATAGCAGAACCCAGTGTACAACGTAGGTGATTCTATTTTCTCTGAAGAATCCAGCAGAGGCCACTGTCAGACAAAAGACACTGGACTAGGAGGGCCACAGGTCAGTACTTCAGCCTGACTTTAATCACAGAAAAAGGTCTTTGAGGGAGACAAGGGAACTGGTCTGTTCTAATCTTCCCATAACTTCTGATAAACTTGCATTTAGTGAAAAAAGAGTAAAAATGAAAGGGTCAAAAAAGTATCTATTTGTACTTTGTATTTGTACTTTTCTGTACCTCCTACTTTGTAGGAGGTCAAGAAACTCCTCCTCAGTCTAGCAGAGATATTGCAAGTTGTACTACTCTGCAGTTGCACAACCTATCAATGAACTAAGGATTTCAACACTTCCACCAGAGCATTTGGCATTTTTCCTTCAAGCCAACTTCTGACATCTCATTTCCCTGCTTTACCTCTCCTTCTTTCTTTTCATCACAAAGGGAAACAAACGGGCACATTTCTTGTTTAGGATTTCTAGAACGGAGTTCTAGTTCAGAACAAAAAGCAAGAGAGAAAAGGAGAGCTTGATAAACTACATGCATCTAAGAAACGTTAAGAATGAAGCTGTCAAAAAGACACTTCCTATGCTCCTTACCACAGATGAAAAGGAGAAACAAGTTTAGTCTGAGTGTCAGGGATCCCACATAGTGAAGTTAAACACTATCAGAAGATTCTCACTTTTCAGATCAACACAGTGTGGGAACAAAGTTATTTTTGATCTACTAACTGCATCTGCTTGCATTCAGGAAGGGAGGGGGAGTGTTTTCTAGAGATTCTGATATTTAACAACAGCAACATGCAACCACAGGCAAGACCAGCTTGTGTACAGTAGTACATTTGAGGAGAATCCACGGGGAATCACAATACTACAACTCTCAGAAACGTAAGCCTCAAAAGCTAAGAGCAGAAGGTTTATGTATTTAATTGTTTATCTGAAACTTATCTCAAATTCCCAAAGGACTCCTGTCAAGCGGAGATCAAAATTAAAGACTGTCCTATCTCAAAGACCAGGCTGTGTTCACACAATCAGTGACACTGCTGTGTTACTGCACTCAGCTGTTCTGAAAAGCAGAGGGAAGCTCCCATCCCTTGCAGAGAAAGACAGAAAAAACACGGAAAATATTTACAAGGGCAGGAAAAGGTGATCCTGCACATTAAAATACCTCTTGCAGGAAGTCCTCAAGAAGTCGATTAAACTTGTCTGCCAATTCATCTATTAACTGGCTTCTTGCAATGTCAACCCTGTTAAAGATTGTGAATTCTTCATTGCAGAGAGCATGGTAGGTTTTTGAACAGGCTTCCAAAACATCTATATCTGTGTGCTTCTCCACAATATCCCGGATCTGGCGCAGTAAGGCATCCAAATGCTGCAGGGAAGGCGAGCCAAAGAAGAAAATATGAGGTTTTATTTTCATATATATATATATATATATTCACATATACACACACACACGTACACACACACATTCTTAATAAACCTTCAAGAATTTTAAAAGGTAATTTCTGTTTATTGCTTTTGTAACTATGATACAGAACACCTAGAAAATCAGTGAAGCTTCTGAGAAATTGAGTCTATTTACCAAAAATTGAGTTGGGGCTTGTCAAAGACCCAATCAGAGAAGTGATTAAAAATTTGCTATTGTTGGTATCATCTTATCTAACACTTGAATTTGTAATGACAATCGAACAACACAGAAGTATTTACCTCCCACTCACACAGACATTTATGCATATTAGTGTGTGTCTTACAAGAGTTACAGTAAACTAAGTCTCCTTTACACAAAATCCCCTGCTAAAATGGAGACCAAAGTTCCAGTGACAAAGTCTGAATTCTGGACTTTCCCTTCTGTGTTGATGTGCGGAGGTTACTGTACCTTTTCTAATCGCCCCGTTGTGTAAATTTCCAAATCAAAGTACTGTGGCAGCTGCAGTAGGTTGGTGACTTTTTCTGCATCTACAGAGTACTGTGAAATTGGCAAGGAAAGGAGTTTAGATGAAAGTCTTGGACAACATGCTTCATTGTAGAACAAGTAAACATAAACAAAGATTAATTTAAAAAAACCTTGTGGCAAGCTGTATCCTTTATTAGGGAAGTATACTGTAAACATTTCAACAGTGAGAAATGGAATTAAAGGGAATTAAACCTACCTTTGCTAGCAACTGAGGAAGCGCCACTGCAAACAGCTCAGTAATTTTTGTCCTGTCATCCAACTGGGTTTTCTTTTCCTTTGCTGTCAGCACCTGAAATATTGGTATTGTGAGGATTTTACAGCTGAAAGTTCTGGTGCAAAGTTTAATTATCATTAATGAGATGATGATGAGGTACATGGACCTCTAAAATCACGGTAACGTATCATGTAAAGCAGGAGGGAAGTGTGCAATTTATAAAAAAGAAAAAACCAACATTCAGCATTCAGAAAATGCAATTCAAAGTCAATCCTAACACTAAAAAAGATCATCTTGAAAACAGCAGTGATAACCCAGAACAAAAGGTTTACCTTTCCTGCAACAAAATACCTGGAATGACTGGAATGATAATGTAAGAATGTAAGAATGGGAACCCCTTCAGCTTACAATTTTTAACAATATTTACCCAATTAATTTGTCAATCCTATCTTCATACACGCTTTCAAGCTGTTCTTAAATGGGTTTCTTACCAAAATACACACCAGTCTTGAGAGAAGAATGCTTAATGCCTCAGAGGCTGTCTGAACTCTGCATAAGCACAGAAAAGCCAGTTGGTGGACTGGCCGTCTTCCAAGAGACTAGGGAGTGTATTTTCCTTTCCCTCATTTTGCTCTTACACACTGAAAATAGTTTTAGCTTTTCCCAAACATTGATCCTTGTCCTCCTTTCAAAACAATACTGTTTTCAAAATCAATTTCTATTATCTTTAATAGTACAAACAAATGCACCAAGCACGTGCCCAAGCCCAGAAAAGCAATCCATGCAGATGTGGAGACCAAAGCCGAACCTCCAAGCTCAGACCCCTCAGCAGCAACAGCTAGAATCTCTTCCTTCCCCCAGTGGCCCCCCAGAGCCCTTCCCACATCTCCAGATGAGCAGTTTGTGCTCCTACCCTTTTGCCCGTTCCTCTTCCCACAGGAGGATGACACTCAGCCGCCTGCCGAATGGTGCAGAGCATTATTTCAATCAGTGCACTTTCCTGTCTGTCTGTCAGAGCTGCAATTCAAGGAGCACACGTTAACACACAACTTCTTTTTCATTTCCCACAGGGATTAAGATACATTGGTTCTGGTTTGGGTCTCGGGGGTTTTGGGGTTTTTCTGTTTAACATGCAGACCAGCAGCTCATTTCCAGAGGTGGGGGTGGCAGAGGGGATAGACAATGTAAGTACCTCACAAAAAGCCACCAGAAAATACTGAAAAATTGAGGGAATGTCACTGGATTAGTCACAGAACAGGATGGAACAAGCACTAAATTTTATAATTACTTCCTTTCTATTTTTCAGAGGTCCATTTACTAGGATCTATGAATTACAGAATTATGCCTGGGGTTTTGTTTGGGTCGACTGTCATTAAAGAAATTGTGGTATTTTTCCATATGGTTGTTGTAACAGTAAATCAACCAGTTTCATAAGCAACTCAGTTTCTCTAAAGCCAAAAGTGCAGGCTGAACTTGTGGAACACCAAGGCAACACTGCATGCTGATTCCTTCTCTTTTAACCATGGCTCTTGTGTCACACTTCCATACCAGGTGGTGATCTCTTTCCACTCTTCCTCACATTTCATAACTGGTATTAGTGACTTCTTACAGCCATGAAAACACAAAATACACGTAAACATCTTTTTTTTTCTTCCTTATTTCAAGCCTAACAAAAGCTGCACAGCAATATAAACAAGGATCTCCAAAAATCTCTTACGTTCTTCCCCATTGAGAGGCTCCTCCAGCAGAAGACTGTTCATACATTCCCAGTCCTTCAAGAGGTCTGTTGCACAGTCCCACATGCTGTCCACAAGATAAGCAGCATGTTCATGCAACTAAAAGAAGAAGAGATGAAGTCTGTGATCAGCAGTGAAGATTATTACAGAACTATAATACAGAGCATTTGTCACACTTGGCTCCTGCCTGTGGCAAAAACACAGAGCAAGCTCTGCAAGCTCTCTGGTTAAACAGAAGAGTTTCTTCCCCAGTTAACTTAAAAAGATGAATCCAGACCAAGAGCTACAGGGAACAGTGCAACAAAACTTGGGGGATAGGTGGGTAGGGATTGTGGGGGGCTTTTTTGCTTTTTCTCTCTCTCTCCTTTTAAATCTGTTAAATCACAATTTCTTTACACCCATACATCATCCTGTTTGTCAGAGTAGCACTCACAGCCTGTCTCAACACTGTTACTGGCAGGTCCTGCAAATAAACACAACCACACACAAGAGTCTTTTGACCCCCAGGTTGCTCAAAGAACAGGAAAACCAGGAGATTCATGGTTATTAACCAACGAGTGAACCACAACAGAACCCACACAGACAACACAAAAACAAGGACATCCCTGAACCCCAACTTACTTCACTTTCCAAAAAGAAAAACACTAATGTCTTCACAAGGTTAGCGTTGGGACTTTGTCTGCCCCTCCTTTTCAGCATTCCATCCTCTTCAGTGTCTCTGCGGCTGAAAAGCCTAAAAAAAAAAATTGTTTCTGACAAGTTTCTTCTTCATTGCCTTCACCAGAGTCAGTTCACATCAAGATACTGAGCTTTTACACACCAATACCTTGTTGCTTGGCTCCATATTTTTATGTTGAAAGGAAGTCATTTGGGACAAGCATCATTTGAACAATTTCATACGTGCATTTTGTATCTGCTGAGTTGATACTCCACTGACTGTTTGCAGTGGGATGTATAATCATAACAAAACGCTTTACAAACATCAGTGATAACTGCAGGTGCTTGAGGTCCTATGCTCCTCCTCAGCAAAAGGTATTTTCTGAACCTCCCTGCAGGAGACTTTAAAGCAGCTAAGAAATACTGGAAGGAGGTCTGAAAAGTATTAGATGGAAACTCTATTTTGTTTTCCTACACAACTGACACGTTGGATTTTTAGTAGATTTTTTAAAAGGAAAGCATTCTATGAAATGGTCATATGGGACAATGGGGAAGAGGAGGCACAGGGGAGGACCTACAAATGGGAAAGCCCAAGTTTTAGGCCCCAAACTACATCAGCATTTTAGGATGTTTCACAGGAAGAATGGGAAAGGGGAAGACACAGGAACGTTTTTGTTATTTTCCCTGAAGGTACAAGCGTTCAAAGTGCAGCCTTCAAAACTGCCATTTCCCATTCAGAAAAACTACAGCAGTTCAGAAAATACAGTGATGCTACGTCGTCTCTTCTTTCTTAAGGCCACTTTATGATCAATTTTTCCCTTTTCTTGATTAAATCTAGTAAGAATCATCGTCTCAATGCACACAAATCTACAGGAGCAAGAAGTGAACTGTAACTTCTCCATCTTACTTTTTATAAAGAAATTCCCCTGCGGCAACTGCTACTGGCCGGTGAGCGGAATAAACCAGGTGGTAGACATTCTCACAGTCTTCTGCAGTCAGAACTTCTTCACTACTCCTGGGGGAGGGATGGGAAAAAGGAAAGAAAGAAAGAAAAAACCAAAAAGGCTGAGTCAACAAAGTATGAACTCTAATGAGGGAGATGGAAATGAATGAGAACCTAAACCTTTTCCTTCAATTTATCACCCTAAAACTCCCGAGTCTCAGTCCCAAAGTCCTCCTGAAGAAATCACACTGATGAAGTGTGAGCTGCTGCTGGAAGGTTACGCTCAAGAGCTCAACTACCGTGAAATGTTCAATACATTCCACGTTCTTCATTTCAAACGCTGCCTGATAGTTTTTAACTATGAGGCTGAATTCAAAGTTCCTAGCTCCTCCGGAACTGTGGGAGATAAGCAGTAACACTGCTCTAGACAAGTGACTTTGGGAATTCCATTTTCTTTGAGTGTAAGATGCAGAGACATTTCTACAGCCTTCAGATTATCTGAAGCGTGGGGCTGCTGGCCTCACCCACAAGGATGAGAAATACTTCAGTTCCACTATTTGTTGTATGTCAGAAAAGGAAATATACATGTACTTACTGTAAAACAAGAGTGAGTAATTTTATTGCTTGGACTGCAACATCATATTCTTTGTCAAGAGTCATAGACACAATTCTATCCTGAGAACACAAAATAAAATATTTTTGAAGAGGAAAGAAGTGTAACGCAACTTTAAAAAAATTCACATATACCCCAAGTATAGAAGGAACACTAACCTTGAACCGACTGGTGAAGAGTTCCAATTTGGAATTAAGCTCCTTATTGTAGTAAAGCCCTTGCAAAGCAGTTAGGCATTTGAGTCTTACTTCTCCTTGCTAAAATAAAATTAAGAACTGAATTAAAAGTCAACTATAGAATACAGATGTGATCTTCATGACAAGTTTCTTTTACAGTCAGAGGTAATCCAAAAACCAAGATGAAATGCTGTCACAATACACTGCCAATAATCACATGATGACATAAGAATATAACCTTGTTTGTAACAAGGCAGTGAAGCAACAAAAATGAACAAAAGCCCCCGAGGTCTTACTGTAGTTACCACCTCCATAAACCAAAATATGCCTGTTTGATTCTTTCGAAACACTCAAGATATTTCTGTCACTGACAACCATCCCTTGTTCAGTCAAAATTACTGAGTAGATAATGGGAAATATTCCTCCTGAAATACAAGGTCTGCCTCAGCAGAGAGCACGTTCTGAGGTGCAGATGACCCCACCCCACTGCCAGAGGTTATTGGGTTTTTACACCAAGCCCACGGACAGCACAGCAAGACGGAGCATCCCTCACTTCTTTCACGTAAAATTCCACAGCCAGAGGTTTCTGATGCAAGAACCGAGGCGATGAGCTCACTCAGTAATGAGTCAGGGAGTCAATTACAGTGACCCCTCCAAGCAGAGAACAGTCTCTAGGTGGCAGCTGGTAAACAGCAGCTTGAGGCACGAACCAGCACAAAAACGGGCTTTTCCCAGGTTTTTACAGCTCCATGAGAATGCCTGAGACTTGTAACTGGGCAAAACAGAGTACTGCCAGGCCACAGGGATGGCAGGCACTCATTTGAAGCAGTTCAGCATGATGAACTACAAGTTTGCATCAGCAAATAAAAACCCAAAATAATTTACTATATACGTATATATAAAAATAATTAATGGTTAATTATTAATAATTAATGAGTAATGGTTAATTAATAAGATCATTTACTTGCCTACAGATAACAGTGTATATACATATAAACGTATGCACTCTCCACAAACAATCAAAGGGACCATGTCTGGTGTGTATGTATTTTGAAATGCCGGTACTTCTGAGCGGCAAGGAAAGCAGCGACCCATTCCAAGAGATCCAAAGGCAGTCTGGAGAGACCAGTGAGGAGCAAACTGAGGAGCTGTGCTCCTCTGCTCAGCGCAGGTTACCTTGTCATGCATAGTCCAGCCCACGTATTTTAAGTAGCTGTCGTTGAGGAAGGCGTCGCTGTACATCTTCATCCAGATGCCAATCTCCTCAATGCAGATGGCTCTGATCTCAGCAATTGCATCTCTGCACAGGGAACGGAGGTCAAACAGGTGAGTAATTAGAAATGACCTGCCACCAGCTTCCAGAAGAAATTAATGATTACTTACTAAGAGAAACTTACCGGTATCTGTGCACAAAAACACCTTTAAATATTGCATTCATCATGTTTTCTATTTCATCCTGATTTTCTTGAAGCTGAAAAAATGTAGAGAGGACATAAACAGTGAGCAGCACTTTTACAGCCAGATCAGATGGTGCTGATGCTAGACAAACTAAATTAAGTTAACATTTACAAGTGTGACCATTAAATCCTTTCACAGATTCAGAAATACTCACAGATCTGTTTCACAGCACAATATGCTATCATTCAAGAAATTGTATCTACCACAGCATACAAATGGTAGTAATTCTGACCACTGGACAACTGTTCTTCAAGGGTAACAAAGACATCTTGGGTTTCTGAAAGGTCTTTCTTAATTCACTTATAAGAAAACCTGATCTAATTTTCTACTAACATCATTGCTTTTTTGCACATCTATATATTACTCACACCAGGACTGGCCCTGCACACACACCTAACAAAACTACACTGAATGGGTTGGTAAGAGATGAGTCTTGAACTGCAACATCTTTGGGAGATGATCAGAAGAGAAACTTGTTCGTTTGTCTGAACTGCCAGGAGAAAACAACCCTTAACAGGTAACAGTACAAACGCTGAAGAGTAAAGGTGAAATGCTTCCTTTGATCGTGAAGAAGTTACTCCTGAGGTCTAAAAAACTAAAGTCCAAACCACGACCACCCAAAAAACAAACAAAAACCAAAGCACCAATTGCCCCAAAAGTAAAAACTGAAGCCTGATTGAATTAGGGCTTTCAACAAGACAACATTGTCAGCAATGAATCAGCAAGTCTCTTTTACACAAAAGAAAGAAAAGAGAAGTAGACTGCATTTTCAGTTTTGATAGTGCTTTCTGTACATGAAAAAAGCCTTATCTAAAGCCTTTAAATACACTTTCTGCTGAGATCATTATTGACATTATAAAAGCAGCGTTCTGCTCCAAGATCATGGAGATCTTCTCTAGAAGCCCAAACCTGTCAATGTATGGTAATTCTTGTTACATATCTGAGTTCAATGTAGGAAACTCATCCAGAAATACAACAAGAATGTATCTATTACTGATTGCAGTCTCTCTCACTAACTTCACTACAGCACTGCTATTTTAGGACTCTACCTTTACTTCTTTTTACAGAAAGCCAGACAGTAAAAGGCACCTTTCAATGTTTTTCAAGCATTAAACATGAACAACCTGAAGAGTTAGAGACAGGTAACTACCAAAACCAATTATAGAACAAGATTAATTATTAGCTGCCATTGATGCACACCAGCTGGAGTGGCACTAACCTCCTTTCTCTTCTGCAGTAAGAGTTCCAGCCTATCATTAGCTCGTTTCCCAATTATTTTATTTCGTTCTGCTTCATACTGCCGCTGGGTGTTGTCCATGTTAATACTGAGATTTAATGCCACGTTCACTAGAGCAGTCATCAGCTTCATGGCTACAAAAATATGGGAAAAGAATAAGGATTATTTAAAAGGTTACTTGGTCTAAGAAAACTTGGAAGAAAGATCTTGATACCTTTTCCTGTCAACTCCTTCTGCATCTATGAAAATATATTCACTGTCAATTTTTTGATACACAAACTTATGCAAAGTTTACCAAGCACCGCATCATTATTCATCAAGACAACAGATACAGTATTGCTATCCTGTTCTTTTTTATCACTTCTTTAATCTAGATTTTTATTATATTATTATTGCTGAATTGACATAGGAGATCTGTTTCCTCCTCCAAATGAAGGTAGAATGTAAGATTTACAAACATAGCTCAAGAAATACTAAAAGAATTCTGTTATCAGTCAGTTAGACTGACACCATTCAGTCTTAAATATACAAGAAGTTTTTTTCTTCAAAAGGAAATGTCTTAAGACAACCAATGCCACCATGTCACATCAGTCTTCTTCCCTCAATTTAATTTAAACCAGGTGCAGGTTTTCCAAAGATTCATTTATCAGCAGAAGCAGAGAAAAGCACATTAGCCAACTACAAGTCAGAAAACAGAACACCAGAATATAAAATACACTTGCGTGGGATTTTTGGTGTCCTTTTTTAGGACCATTTTTAGGTCACTCCTCTTTAACAGAGTGCAGACAAACAGCCCTTTTTCAGCAACTAGAAGGAGATCAATTGTGTACTTGCCTGTCTTGTGGGATAAAAGGGCTTGCACTGGCAGAGCACACACAGAAAATTCTTGTGCATGTATCACCAGCATAAAGCTGATGAGCAAGGCTTAAAGACATGCAGTTATACTGAAATATCATCTCACACTGTGATCTCCAAGATTAAAGAACAAGTCTGAGTTAATCACAGAAGCTGAAATTACCAGAAGTACCAGTAAATACGGATAACAAGGATTTTGCTGGCACTCTTCTCCATATAAAATACAATCTTCAACAATGCAACAGTAAAACTCAGACAAACACCAAAACCTACAGAATTGACTACTACAAATGAGAACACATGGCTCATAAAAAAATACTTTGTTTGACAGAAACTAACATGCAACAGGGCAGCTTCTGCAATTTTTACTCAGGCACTACTCAAATTAAAAAAACACGACGGTAAAAACTTGCTTTGTAAGACCTAGAATTTGTATTAGTCATATAGTGCAACAGTCAGAACTGAGGATAGAGCAGAATCTGTAAATTCCCCTGAAATACAAGGTTCCATAAGAAGTGCCCTGGCTGGCAGAAGTCTCCCACAGCAGCCCCGTGTGCTGATGAAAATTCAGGGGAGGCATCGGGGATCCAGCAGGACTGACAGGACAGTCAGGCCTGGGGCCAGCTGTGATCAGCCAGGGCACTTCTTATGGAACCTTGTATTTCAGGGGAATTTACAGATTCTGCTCTATCCTCAGTTCTGACTGTTGCACTATATGACTAATACAAATTCTAGGTCTTACAAAGCAAGTTTTTACCGTCGTGTTTTTTTAATTTGAGTAGTGCCTGAGTAAAAATTGCAGAAGCTGCCCTGTTGCATGTTAGTTTCTGTCAAACAAAGTATTTTTTATTGAGCCATGTGTTCTCATTTGTAGTAGTCAATTCTGTAGGTTTTGGTGTTTGTCTGAGTTTTACTGGTTGCATTGTTGAAGATTGTATTTTATATGGAGAAGAGTGCCAGCAAAATCCTTGTTATCCGTATTTACTGGTACTTCTGGTAATTTCAGCTTCTGTGATTAACTCAGACTTGTTCTTTAATCTTGGAGATCACAGTGTGAGATGATATTTCAGTATAACTGCATGTCTTAAGCCTTGCTCATCCAGACTTAGTGCAGAGCACAAACAGGTTCAACTGCATTTGAGATTAAAAGACACCTACACCCTTATTCATGACCAGAGACAGGCCAGTAAAATCACCTGGAAAGCCTCCTTCTATTTACTTTTCTACTCCAGTTAATAAAAACCAAGTACCAGACAGCTAGCAGAGAATGCTTTAAAAGAGAGCAGTGTCTCAGTAAGAACAACCCAACACAACAAGCTGTCCCAAAGCAGGCTGCATTAGATGACAACGTATCGCGCAGCAGAACAGGAGCCGGATGTCGAGAAGCAGGAAGTTTAACCAGTGACTGTGTCCAAGCCAGGGGCTGCAGGAGCCCAGGGCGGAGCAGACTGACCTGCCAGGGTGCTGGTGTGGCGGAAGGCCCTGACCTGCGAGTCCGAGAGCCCCGTGAGCAGCGAGATCACCGTGTCCATCATGTACTCGTCGTAGATGATGCTGTACTGGCACTGCCGCACCAGCACGCCGATGAACTCGCAGAAACTCGACTTGAACTTCTTCCACTGCGGGCCGGCCATGGTCAGCGGGTAATCGCCACTGTCCTGTTGGAACACAGGGAAGGAGCCGGGGAACTCTTTCAAACATCGTAAACGTTATCCCATCAGATCAACACTGAGAGATGGGTACAACTTTAAAGCCAAAAGTGATACATCAGAAGAGTATGATTCTGTAAATATGAATACACTTTGCAGCTGAGGCTTGTTGTAACACGAAGACAACACTCTAACTGCTAGTTTCTCTTTTTGATTTGACGCAAAAAACCAGGATAAAACATATTTGCCTTCCAGATCTGCTTTGTTACCCTAGAACCACCACAGGAACAGTTAGGGGACAGGTATAGGAACAGGGTGGGAACATAATGAAGCTTACAGGGAAATGCTCACATATCAGACTGCAACTTCCTGAAGTCACAAAATGACCTACTACAACACCGTGAATATAATAAATGTGTGTCCTCTCCTGGAATGGGAGCCTTCACAAATGGTGGTAAAATGACAGGGAGAAGAAAAGAATCATTCGTGTCAGTGCCTCTGGGAACAGTTTCTTTAAGAGGCTGAACAACAATACAGGTTGAAAAAGAAAGTATCCTTGAAAAGGGATTAGAAATCTGAGAGCTGCTCATTAGAATTCTGTGACAAGAAAAAGTGAGCATGATACAGTGATAAAAAACCGTGTACCAACAGTCCCAGGTGCGGCTTTATACATTTCACACAATATTGCCTTAGAGTAATCAAATCCATTTATGCACTGAGGTAGTTTTAAGGAACACTAAAATCCTTTTAAATAAAAGGATATTACATTTTCTCCTCAGTTGAAGTTATGGATTTTTTTAATTATTGGAGGGGTGGTAGTGGAGGGAATTATTTGTGCACTAGACAAATTTGGGGAGAAGGTTTTAAAGCTACACTAACATTCTCTGGAACACAGGACAAAAGTAACACCACCCAAACCCAGGAAAAACAAAAATAAATGAAAGCCAAATGAAACCAACAAAAAACCCCCCAAAACAATGACAGTAATAAAAACTTCAACAAACAAACAAAACAAAAATAACCCCACAACCCACCCAATACATCTCATTTACCGGAGTACTCTGTGGAACAGAAAGTGACAATTTAAAGGGAAAAAAAAAAAAACTAAAATCCCCATGAAACGAAAAGCATTGGTCTTCAACTGGAGAATAATCAAATTTAAGTCCCCACAATTTGTAGACTAATGGATGCATAGAAATGAATTTAGTGACCATACAAAGAGACAATTTAAGGCCTTATATAAACATGATAGGGAGGCTTCCCCCACAGTGTCACCATAGTAGGAGTTCCCACTATTTAAAAACTGAAAGTCAATATTGATTTCTTAGGCCATTAATAAAGTAAGTTGCATACGTGCAGGGCTTTACTCCCTAGTCTTATAAATTCAGTGAAATAAGAGAGTTTAACATTTTCATTCATAAAAGTCCTGTCATTTTTGTAACTCCTTCTTCTTGAAATACGTATCTAGCAATGTGATCCAGCAAGATTAGGACAGGCAAAAAGAACTAATACATGATCAGCACTTCATTAAATTACCTCATCAAATTCTTCAGTCATTTTTCGGATGATCTCTGAATTCTGCATATGCCGGAACATCTCTGCTGTAACAACTCCTACAATTCAGACATTGGGTCATTAGCACTGTTAACATGAATGCTGTAATGGCAGATGACATGCCTCCTGCTACAATGGCAAAATAACCCATTTTCACCTGATCTACTGATTACACAGTGTACTTTTAATACATTGCACTTTTTTCTTCCAGCACCCGTGTATAACAAGTACTTAGCACCATTTATTTCTGTGGGGTTTGTTGTTCTCAGGAAGTGTGCATGTACACACACATCTAGAATTTCCTCATTCACTCATATTCACTTGTGCCAGACCTCTGTGCCAGTGAGCATTTATTACACCATCTGGGGTGACCTTTTGGGACTCAGGACTCTAAATGGTGCAAGACAATTTTCAACAGCTGAATTGCTACTTATTATCTTCTGCACTGCAATAAACAGAGTGCTTTCATGCAATTTCTATTTGTCTTGGCCTCAAATTGTTAGACCTCCCAAAGTTTACTGCAAAACTCATGACAAGGATCATCACAGAAAGCATTAAAAGATTCTGCAGCCTTATCTTGTAACAAAAATCAAAAGGTCACTACTCTGGAAAGCACAGGCACCCTCTGAGGAACACTGGCAGCTTTCTGCAGATTTACACAAGTTGAAAGTTTATCAGGACAGAGAAACACTTGGGCAGAACAAATTACATCCAGTCCTCCTCTATCAAGCACAGTGATATCAAGGCATCAACACTGCAAGGCAAGTTACCTTCTCTTCAAAAGGAGGTGAGAGGTAAAAGAATGGAGGACAGAAATGAGGAAAGAAAAATCAGAAAATACAGAAAAGAATATTTGGAAACACAATCTTAGTGCACACAGGCTACCATGGAGTTGTCCGCAGTATCTTTTGAAACAAGCATGTCTACAAAAGCTATGAAACAATCTTACTCAGTGATAAAAAACAGTACAAGCAAATTACAATTCCAAGACTGAACAAGCCAAACTGTCAGTGATAGGAAAGATGATTTCCTGAAATAACAGTTGGAAGAGAGGAAGAGGAAGCACATGTTAAGTCCCAGTACAGATTCCTATCTGCTGTAAATATAAAAGGCTTAATCAACACTTTAAACTGCAGTATGAGACTTCTAAACCTCCAGCTTCCACCTTCAGAAATACTTGTTAACTCCAAGGAGCTGATGATGTAAACTGGCTCTGGGGATGAAGCAGTCTGACAGCCCCAGCAGCATGAAAGCAGAGACTGAGAATCTTGCTATCACATTGTTCAAAAGCATGAGGAACCATTTCAGTGCCTTACCTTTGCAGCCTGAACACTGAATAAAGAAGTTAATGAGATCAAGAAGTGCTATATCTCGGTCATGTTTGTATGACTCTATCCAGTCATCCACTACAGACTGAAAGAAAACAAATAAAAAGGCGCTGCTCAGTTTTCACAAATTGAAGACACTGTTACTTCTGCTTTAGAAGAGAGCTTAAAATAAAATAGTTAACTTAAAATTATTACCAAAATTTTTCCAGATAAGCAAATGCTGAGG
This sequence comes from Chamaea fasciata, assembly GCF_029207755.1. NCBI lineage: Eukaryota > Metazoa > Chordata > Aves > Passeriformes > Sylviidae > Chamaea > Chamaea fasciata. Next base: position 9,036,802 of record NW_027094107.1, read on the forward strand.
GCCATGGAGAAAACTTTGTACTCTGACTGGTGAAGTGGACTTTAAAAATAATTTGAGTACTTTTTCCTTCCGAATTTTAAGAAATTGACAAAGATTCAGGTACCAATTTCCCAACTCAACAGAGTAATCAGACCTGGAAAAGGTCCATTTTGCCCTTGGAAAGCAAAATATTTTGACTGTATAACATTTTAAACAGCTAAAAAGTCACGAAGATGCAATTACTGATTAAGTGCCTGTACAAGGTACACACAGAGCAACAGTTAGAGAAGTATTGTTTTCCCATCTGCTTTGAAATGGAACAGAACAAACGATGGGAGAGTCAGAATTTCTCTGTGCAAATGCATGCAGGTAGTTTGTTCTAGTTGCCAGCTGCACTGCAGCAGCCTGCAGACCCCGAGAGGACTGCACAGCAGCCCAGGCTCCTGCAGGTGTGTTCCAGGAGCTGCAAACTCCACACTGGCAGCGCCGCAGGCAGGCTCTGCTCAGGGCGCCAGCAGCCACAGGGTGAGTCAGCAGGAAAGCTCCGGGCCGACAGCCTCACACCTCTCACACTGTAACCCTGCCTGCACTGGACACTCACACACCGGCAAACACCTCAGTGACTCACCTGAACTAAAACAACCCAACAAAACCAGGGCTGCGTTTCTCAACAGCCTGACTTCAGTCCTGTCAGTGAACGCAGCGCCGAGAGCGCCCAGTGCAGACACCTGGAGGGGTTCAATCTCCCCTGAGGTGACCTGGCCAGAGTATATTGCTGCACTGTAATTGGCTGGAATTTGGGGCAGGAAATTCAAAGAGGAGCCTGGAAGTTGTAGCTAGTGACATTACTTTGGATGAGAGAAGAGAAGCAACTATTGATTTGCAGATAATCCAAGCTCTGGATGCATACAGAACCTACAGACTCTTTATAAGTTCTATGAAAACAGTAAGTCTAAACCACGCTTCTATTTAGTTACAACCACACAAAAAGGACTTTAGAGTTACGCAATCCAAAATAATCTTTCCTCGTTCAGGATACTAAAAACTCACTTTGAATTGCAGTATGAATTTATTCATTTTGTCTGTGATTATTCATGAATAACACTTAGAAATGAAAAAATCAGTTAATTCGAATTCAAACATCAACAAAGCAAAACCACTTTGATTCTTACATACAAGTAAAAACAGCCAAGTGAAGGGAGAAGTCACTTTAGACTTCATTTGATTAAACTGCATGTAGAAGAAAATACTGTTATACTGAACTTGTATCTATATCCACAGCACAGAGCTATCCCAGGCCTTACCTGCATAGCACTCTTGCCCATTTTCACCACTTCAAAGAGCATCATGTTTTCCACACCATTCTGTTGGTGATGTCCATTCATCCGATTGGGACCTCCGGGTTTCCCTCCTCCGTTCCCGCTTTTTCCCTTCTCTGCTGGGCCTTTTTTGCCTTTTTTACAGGTCTGCAACCACACACACAACGAGGTTTTACTTAATTATTAGGAAGTATTAAGAAAAAATCACTATCCATACCGTGACAAATACAGACAAGGCCTTTGATTTTCAGCAACCATTTTTAAAAAATTTTATATAGATTTATGTGTGTGTGTGTGTGTGTGTGTGTGTATGTGTATATATATATATATATATATATATATATATATAAATTCAAATACTGAGAACAGCAGATCCTGAGTGATGCAAAGACCAGCAAGAGCTCTACAGGTTCCTCCCTGACTCATTTAAAATATTTTAGCAACTAAAAATGTGATTAGTGACAAGTGTACAACACAGATCTTTCTTGTATTTAAACTGTAAAACAGATTATACATAGCTCCTTTAAAACAGCTAAGGCTGAACACATCACGAAGTCTCCTCTGCAGTTCATTAACCTTTTCTTTCATTTGAATACACGGTGGCAAGTGTTGGGTGAGGAGGAGCAGACAGGTGTGTTTGTATTTGATTTCCCAAATCGAGTGTGACACAGAGGAAGCAGCCAGACAGCACCAAGTACAAATGACAGGACACTGTATAAAATCTGTAATCTATAACCCATCTCAGGCTCAGGAGGGGCAGTGAGGGTCACAGCACAGGGCAGGAAGGAGCCACACGTGCTGCCTGTGCTGCCTGCCAGAGACAAAGGGGAGGACAGAAGGGCTCAGAACTGGGCTCAGACCTCCCTCTCCACTACTGTAACCTCCTGTCTGCAACCTGGTAAACAAAACTTTTAACTGAATTATTGTTCTGTTCACTTTTCAAACTGAAAGACACAGAATACATGAGGAATTTAAGTACAGGATGGAAAATCTGCCAAGAGACTGATCAAATCAAAGCTTATCCTTTCCTCCCCTACCCCCCTTATGCCTTCAGAGCACTAAGAAAATATCACAGAAACAGTCAAGATGAAGCATTTCCACACTAATAAAATTATGAACTCTCTTCACAGAACACTTGCATTTTCAGAAAATATTCTTTGCTCATTCAACTTCAAAGCAAGTGCTAAACTCTTCAATTCATAACAGCAGAAGTGTTTCAGTATCCCTAAAGACTGAACATACTTTGCCTTTGCCTTGTTTTTGGTTTTTTCCTTCAATATCCTCAAAGTCTGTATCAGAAGAGAAGTGTGTTTCAGACTCCCTGCAAGGATAAAGAGAGAAACCATTCACACATTTCATCAGAAACATCCTAAATACATATATAAAATCCCAGAGTGCTCTCAGTCCAGTAGGTCAACACCAAGAGTGAGACTTTTCCCAAGGCTGCTGTGGGGATCAGAGCACATCCCCACCCCCCCAGCCTGTCCTGCCTCCTCCAAACAACGCACCTGCGCAGGAAACCGCACAGCAAGACTAAAAGACTTGAGGGGAGGTAGAGAACAGCAGCAGGCTGGGAACCATGCCTGTGACATGTGACAAACATGACAACAGCTCAAAAAGCAAAGAGCTTGAAATATTGGCCACAAATACTTAAAACAAAATGAGAAGGAGAAAAAACCCAACAGCAAAAAAAAAAACCCAACCCAAAAGCATCACTTTCCCTGACAACCAAAGTGTCTCAACAGAGACACAGGTCCCAACACAGCCACACAAAAAGTACATTTACAAACAGAACCACAAATCTGTAAAGCACTTACTGAAGGAGAGTAAAATCAGTTGGTATTTCTGGAGCTGCTATCATTTCTTTATCATCTTCTGGAACACCACTGTATTAGAAAGATATTCAAAAAGCAGTCTGAAGTGTAAGCTTACTTTTCTTTCTTCCTTTGTAGCAGACAACTTCTAGAATAAAATAAATCAAAAAAAAAAAAAAAAAAAAAAAAAAAAAAAAAAAAAAAAAAAAAAAAAAAAACCAGTGAAAATTATTCCACATATGGAAGGATAAGAGAGTTGGAAACACACAAATTGTAGATCACACTATCCTCTGTTTCCAACCAAGCTTTTTGAGTCCTCCCATGATCCTACCATAAAGTGACTCCACAAAAGAGTAATACAGAAACACTGTAAGAAACTCCAACCAAACAAAATGCAACAACAAAACCCACAAACAAACAACCCTCCCCAAACCCACCACCCACACTTTCTGAACAGGACGAGCAAACTGGAACGGTTTTCAGTAACGCCTTTAAGGAGCAGAGCCCAGAGGTGACAACACTAAGGTAATTCCAGCTGACCAAACCAAAACCAGACCGGATGTAGAACTTGAAGCACACGGTGTTTGTTTCAGGATATTATATATGGCAACTTCGTATCTCCAATCCATGTAATTTTCCATAAGTATAAACCCTTGCAAGTTCATATAACCAGCTGCTTCACAACTCCATGTCTTTCAGAGTTGATAAACCAGACTTACAATAGGCTTAACATCTGAAGCATTTGTCAAGACTCTTAGGAGTATCAAGGAAGATAATAATGGGAACCACTGGAAACACAATTGTTTTAGTAAGAAAACTAAAGACTGTGAAATACTTGTTTTAAACTTCATTATAATACTGTTAAATTAGGTTTTTCTCTTATTCTTCCTCTTTAAAGGGGAAGAAAAACTCTCTCTGGATACTTCAAAAGCAAGTTTTAGCCATCTGGGCTGAGGTTTTTTATGTCACTCGGCTCCCCAGGCTACCTTTCACACAGTGAAATTAGGAAAGCATGATGTTCAGGTATTTAAAAGACAGAATAGCAAGGAGGAACACCTTCAGAGTCAGTCTGCTGACTCCACAGCTTCCTGCAGTGATCAAGTATTTGAGGGAAAGATTTGATTTTGGCATGCTAAGCGCATGTTGCTCCAAGCCTGGTAGCTCCGCTCCAGAGACTGCGTTTCACTGAGCACGAGGCAGAGAGGCTGGACAGGTTTTCTGCTGCAAGCGCTGATCCTGAATGCTAGGGGCCACTGCAGCCTCCAGCACTGAGAGCTGAGGGGAACCAGGAGCCCCGGCCGTGCCACGCTCCCTCCCTTCACATTTTCCATCACGACATTAGAGCAGAGAACCACGGCGGAAACAAAGAGCGGCCAAGGCAAGGAGGTCCAAGACGATCCATCTCGAGAGAGACATCTCCATCCAGCACAGGGCAGGAGATAAACCCTGCTGCCCAGGGCCCACGGCACGGAGCAGGGCCCGCACTCACAGCCCTGCAGCCAGCCCCGCTCCCGGCCACGGTGCCAACCCCTCCCTGCCACACGCTCCCCTTGGCGGCCTCGGCCAACCCAGACCGCACAGCTACAGTGCCCGCTAAGATGGGCAGAGCACAACGCGGGGCTTTCCCCCCGGATTGCCAAGGGAAACGGGTTCAAGAGCAGCTCTGCAGGGCCAAGGCCCAGGAAACACAGGACTGCACGGCCACCAGCAGGGGAGGGAAGGGTCCAGTTCCCTTCTGTGGTGCCAAGGTGCTATTACACCACCCAGGCTGGCTGGGAAACGCCATGCTCAGAAGCTCCACACTTTGGAATATTTTAATGTATTTTGTATTTATTTATCTCTTAATATTCACTTTGAATCCAATCCGCAACTCAAACTCGGAGAAAAGGACTCACTTTAACGCCCTGGTCATCAGGCTGGCACCTGCTCAGATGGACAGGGAGGGGGGAACAGAAAAAAGACAAATGAAGAAGAAAGATAAACACCTGGCCAAGCTCTTTTTGAGGCATGCTTGTGATTCAGTCCCAGCGCACAGCAGAGATGCAAACTCCAAAAACCACACTGGCCAGTGACAAGTTCAACCTGTCTAGCAGTGTGTTGGTATTTGATTCTTTCTAGTTTACATTTCTCAGTGTTAGGAGACAAGACATCTACTAAAGTGACAATCAGGGTCCCACAAGTAAATTGGCTCCTTACAGGAAACCCAAACATACTATCCTACCAAATTTTGCAAAAATCTCCATAAATTCTTATAACCACAAAAATCAAAGAAAAAAACCCCAAAACTATGAAAAAGAATGGGCAAATTATTTGAGTACTTGTTCTCTACACCAAACAAGCCAAATAAATCACTAACAAAAGCTGTCTGCCATTTACACCAACTAGAACTTCTTGTCTGCACTGCTCATCTTAGCACAGACCACAAAACATGAGGGAAAACGCGGCATTTGTCAGAATCACCTCCTAGAGCAGAACAACATATCGAGTTCTTGCTTGGTGCTGAAGTGTTAAACTGCTGAGATTCGTATTTTTTGTTTTTCTTGAAGGCGGGACAAACCTGGCCCTCATGAGTGCAACTCTATACTGGTATTGTGGGAAAGAGAAGCTAGAGACGAACACCTGGCGGTGGTGTACAAAGGAAGAGCGTAAGGAATCTCAGGAGGCAAGCTCAAGTTCTGGCAAGACCAAAAAACCCCTTGCATTTGTCCCTGGAAGGAATAATTGTACATTTGTCCCAGTGAGGAATAATTGTACATTTGTCCCAGGAAGGAACAATTTTACATTTGTCCCAGTGAGGAACAATTTTACAAGGCTCCCACACAGAGGGAAGGTCTTCTGATGGATGCCCAGGCAGCAGGGTGAAGCGGGTGCAGTGAGCTCTCTGTGGCAGGGGCCAAGAGAAGCTGCCCAAGGAAGAACACTATTTCCTTTAGAGCAAACTTTCCCTGAACACCTTCCTGGCATCCAGAAAGAACCCATGGGTTTTGCTGGCTGGAGAGGTTGTCCCTGTCCTTCACAGCACCCTGCTTTCTCCATTCCTGTTTCCAGGTAGTTTTTGAAGTCAGTACTCAGCGGAGGGTCTTCCACAGCCCAATTCCGTGCCATGAAAAGGCACATTATTCTCTGCCTTGAATTTACCACTTTCCAACTCTGTCACGTTCTCTTGTTTTGGTATGGAAGAGAGAGACACTGGCCATTCCCCGGGCTCCTCCACCTCACTGAAGACCTCGTGGCAACTCCAGACCAGCCGCAGCCACGTCTCCATGCCCACGCGGGGTGACTCACCCAGAGCATGCCCTTCAGGAAGCCAGAACAAAAAGGGGCTTACATGGATGACTTTCCTACCAACACTTGTTAAATGCATCACGTTCATGTATCACAGTGAAACCTGAGAAGAAAGAAGTGAAACTCTTGCAGATGTCATTCCAAACTGTGCAAGTCTACATTATCCATTAAATGTGTTCTAATGAACAGATTATTTCAAGAACTCTAGGAAGTTAACTCTAAACTAAACTGACCCATAAAAATCAGCTCTGGAGTTTCTTTTTTGTCATGTTCACAGAATTCCAACTTTAATTTGCCCAAGCAGATACTGAAATCTCTCAAGTCTGCGAAAACTTGAGAAGGCATTCAACTTTGTGAAATCATAATTAAATTATTAACTATAAAAAGAAAATGTATCCTGCTGAAGGATCACAAGGTGGAGCTCTAGCCTAAAGCTAACTGAAGAAACACCAAAAGACAGGTCATCCAGAGGTTGACCTAGTTATTTCTCTGCAATAAACTTTATAACAAATTGCCAAAATTGCAGTAATATTGTAGCACATTTCCTTTAGATTTGTACTTAGATCGTTTAGACACCGGAGGATTTCTTCATCTTTTGTGAAATCAAGGCAGATCCATGTTTGATTCCAATGACTCTTACAAAGACAGGAATGCATACAGCTGCTGTAGTATGACTAGTCTCAGTATTTAGCTTTCAAAACAAGCAGAAGAATTTCAAAAAGCATTGTAAGAGCAGAAATAATGTATCCCTTCATTGTACCTTGCTGTTTAAAACTTAGCTAACAAAAAATTAATGAACTAAAAACCCTACTGGAACCTACATGGCCAGAAAATGTCTGGGTAATGCAGAACAGGCTGCTCAGAGATGTATTCATTTTTTCCCTGTAATTCAATTCAGCACCTGTAAAATCAAGGACCTCACTTAATTCAGAAAAGTAGAACTTCTCAAACTGTGATGTTGAAGAGTATGGTCGAAGTTCATCTCTGAATTATTTACCTCTCCATGAATGAGAGATGCTGATGCCTCAGGACCAACTATGCAGCAGCAACAGTTAAAATGCTAGTCAGATTATTTAAATAAAAGATCACGAATACACCCAGTATTTTCCCTTAAATATTTTAGAAGGGAAAGGCAATATCAACTACATTATACCTCTCACCCCTTTTTTCTGATAAACTAGAATGTGCCTAACCTTTTGTTTGATAAAATAACGTTTGGTTATTCAGGGAAAAACAGAACAAAACAAAAACCAGACAAATCTGCTTCTTCATACTCCTTTTGCTTTTATCTCTGTAAGTGGACTTTTAAGCAAGATTTTGAGCAAGTGCATGACATTCCCTACAGACCTCAGAGTGTGTTATTTCTAGCAACAGTACACAACCTAATATTTCAGCTGCCAACAAGCTTTAAAGCAATTCTGCAATTTGAGTAAAACACAGAAAACATACTTCAAGCATAATTCCGTCATCTAACCATACTTTAATAATAGCTACAACCATATCAGCAGTTTTGATCACATTAAGATAGTGCAATCAAGACTTAACAAAACAATAATGCAATTAATACCTTTATGTGTGTGGTTATTTTTGTGCTGTTTTCTAAACAATGAGACTTGTAATTCCTTTACAGAAAGACCTGAACTAGAGACCATCAACCTGCATCCTTCCTTGCTTACCAAGAGAGACACAGTCAGTATACACAGGACCAGTCCCCTGTGCCATAGCCACTGAGCAGTTAACATCCCAACAAAGAACCTAAATCACTGAATTCACACACCTCTTGTCTTTTCAGTCTCTTTCTTCACATTTTTTTCCCTAAACTTCCAGCTGTTACACCCCCTCCACGCCACTTGGGACCACACATCTCCATCTTTCAAAAACTTTAAAAAAGCCATGCTCTGATGGCTGTTGATTTTGTGCCATCATTACCATTTTTCCCCCGGCCTGCTCTTTATTCATTTTTTATAACATTTGCTCTTTAGTTCATACAACAAGTCTGTTGAATAAGTGGGAAAGAGCCATCTCAGAACACGCGTCTCCAGCACCGTGGGCTGTTACTGAAAGCAGTAGGTTTTCCTTTCCTCTCCCTAAACACACAGGAAAGCTGCTGCTCCTTCTGGCACTCAGGCAAACCAGCAGCAAGCGAATTACAAACCCAAACCCATCTCCTTCCCCCATGATTAGCCCTCCACTGGATCAGCCAACGGAATGAACACAGTGCAGGCACACCAGGCACTGCATCACCAGCACCACAGCACAGGGGATGGGCTCCACAGCAAAGCCACGAGGAGCTCGGCCAGGTCACAGCATCACCACCACCACAGCACAGGGGATGGGCTCCACAGCAAAGCCGCGAGGAGCTCGGCCAGGTCACAGCATCACCACCACCAGAGCACAGGGGATGGGCTCCACAGCAAAGCCGCGAGGAGCTCGGCCAGGTCAGAGCAGCCCCAGCCCCACAGCACAGGGGATGGGCTCCACAGCAAAGCCACGAGGAGCTCGGCCAGGTCAGAGCAGCCCCAGCCCCACAGCACAGGGGATGGGCTCCACAGCAAAGCCGCGAGGAGCTCGGCCAGGTCACAGCATCACCACCACAGCACAGGGGATGGGCTCCACAGCAAAGCCACGAGGAGCTCGGCCAGGTCACAGCATCACCACCACCACAGCACAGGGGATGGGCTCCACAGCAAAGCCACGAGGAGCTCGGCCAGGTCAGAGCACCACCACCACCACAGCACAGGGGATGGGCTCCACAGCAAAGCCACGAGGAGCTCGGCCAGGTCACAGCATCACCACCACCACAGCACAGGGGATGAGCTCCACAGCAAAGCCACGAGGAGCTCGGCCAGGTCAGAGCACCACCACCACCACAGCACAGGGGATGGGCTCCACAGCAAAGCCACGAGGAGCTCGGCCAGGTCAGAGCACCATCACCACCAGAGCACAGGGGATGGGCTCCACAGCAAAGCCATGAGGAGCTCGGCCAGGTCAGAGCAGCCCCAGCCCCACAGCACAGGGGATGGGCTCCACAGCAAAGCCGCGAGGAGCTCGGCCAGGTCAGAGCAGCCCCAGCCCCACAGCACAGGGGATGGGCTCCACAGCAAAGCCACGAGGAGCTCGGCCAGGTCAGAGCAGCCCCAGCCCCACAGCAGAGCTGCGCTGCAGCCCGGGCCCTCGTGTCCCACCCCCGGTGGCGAACGGCAGACCCTGCCTGTGCCCTGCGCCGGGAGGAGGCACTGCCCAAAGGCCGCAGCTCCGTGGGGCTGAGCAGGCACCGACTGCCCTCAACAGGCCAGGCAGGAGCAGCCCTGGGACACACACACACACACCCCCCGTGGCTCAAATGAATTGGTGAGGCCCCTGCCCAGTGGCAGCCGTCTCCTGAGAGCCTGGCCCCCTCTCCACGTCCCCACGGCCATCACAGCGCACAGCTGGCACCGGGCTGGGAGCAGCTCAGGAGCACCCAACAGCCCCGCACAGGGAAACGCACACACCGCTCTACACAAAGTAAAACTCGCTCTCACCGTTGGATGCTGCGAACGCAAAGTCTCAGACAGGCTCTACTGAGGGGGGAGAAGGAAGAATGAAAGAAAAAATGAATTCAAATGGCATTTGAAAGAAGTCAGGGTGAAACTCGAAGTGAGGGTTGAGACTTCACCCCAACTTTAGAGACATGAAAAGTGAACAATATACAAGGACCTTTGTACCACACTAACAGGTCTGCCAATCTCAACTACACCACCAAATAATCCTCCTCTCATTAAAAGTACTTTTTGATTTTCATCAGTTTTATTAAAGTTGTGGAACAACTATTACAGAAGGAAAGGAGCTTGCTACAGTGAGTGCTTCACAGTCACAGGATTGCTTAATAAAGTACCATTAATAACATCAATATCTTTAATAAAGTTAAATGCTATTTTGAAACCTAAGTACACTGTTACTGCTTGAGTCCCGTGAGGTTTTTATAGTGGCAGCTAGTAATTCACACTGTCCAGTAAAATGTGGCTTTAAAACACTCAATACATGCATTACAGTATCTGAAAGATTATTGAACTGTACAATAAATGCAACTATTATGCTTATTAAAGGGGAAAACACTTGTGTTACTCTCTAATGATCCTGCCCAACAATACTCCCAAGCTTTGCTAAAATGCACCTGAAATTCCCGTATCTCTTTAAAATGGCTTGGCTTTGGATGTCTTAAAAAACACAAAGGTAAGATAACAAAAGTAGAAGTTACACCTCATTGTGTTTGTCACATCTTTCCTTGCCAAAGCAGAGATTGCTTCCAGATGTTGCAGTCTCACTGCGTGGAAAATGAGGCTCTTAGGAAGAATAAAAGCCAAGTCAGATAACAACCAAGACTTTAAAAAAATAAATAAATGGGGGGGAAAAGTGGGGAAAAAAGCCACATATGCCTACTTAGGTCAAAGAAGGAGTAGTGGCTCATTAATGATACAAGGCAAGCACACCCTCCAGCTGCCTAAATGCCGCAAATTTCCCAACCAAACTACAGGACAGAACAATATTCCTCTTCACAGACTGATTTTTCAAAATGTACTTTGCACCTCAAAATCTTTGCTCTTGTAAAAGCCAGGGATGAAGACACGCCCGGCCCAGAGCAGGCAGGTAAGGGGCTGCACAGCAAAGCCCTGAGCAGAGCTGGCAGTGCTCAGTGACTGCAGCACACGGGCTGCAGGCAGCGTTTTCCAACTGACAAGGCATCCCCATCCAGCCAGTTCTGGTCTCTGCTCTGCCGCCGAGCAGTGCCAGCCTGCACGCTGCCTCACTTCAGTGGAGCTCCACCGCTTCCCCTCCCACCAGACACATCTTCCCCCGAAAAAAGTCCAGGTCACGAGGGGTTTGTGCCCAAACCTTTGGGCATTGGGAAGAACAACTGCATTTGATTACAAATTCTGGAGGAGGGACTATGCAAGCGCACACTGCAATAGCTTCAGCTGCTACTCTAAGACACAGTCAGTATTAGACGGCTGAAATAAGGAAAAACCCTATCAAATAAAACTACTGGAGAGTGGAAAGTAAAATCTCTGAAGCACGTCTCCCAGTCAGCTTGTATCAGCCCAGGCCACAGCACACTTTGGACGGTCCCTTGCATGGTGAGCCCAATCCTCCCAAGACCAGAAGGCAAAAAGACACCAACTGCTCTACCTTTGGGCAGCTGAGATTCACCCGTTTATCAGCTGAAGCTTCACACCATACAAAAACGTCTGAACTGGCTCCAGACAGTAAAAGAGACAAAATTCACCACTGAAATAAACAGAAAAGAATCCGGGAACAGGCCTGCAGGGACTGCCACTGCCGTGTCATTCCCGAACCCTCCTGCCCTGACTGGCAAAACCTGGCCATCGAAAAGGAAAAGGAAGAGTTAAGGATAAAAGAAATAAATATTGTGCCCCATCCAAACCAAGCAGTATGACAGCTAAAACCTGAGCTTTTCCTAAGTGGATTATGGCTCTTTCAACAATCAACCTAAATAATCATCCTTACAAAATTAAATTCAAGCAAACTACACGTGTATGCAGAACTTGGTTTCACTTCTAAAACAGAAGAAATAAAGATAAAAACCTTGTTATCTTTCATTAAAAACTTACTTCAGCAGCTTTGCCAACCTCAGAACATCTGTGCTCCATACATCCTCCGTCACAACTTCAACATTTTTAATACCCAACATTTTGTTCTTGTTCTCCCTCATAACATTTGGGCTAAAAGCCCAATTGGTTTGTTTGGAGATTTGCAGTACTGAATACTGATTTTATATGAAACAGCAGTTGTGATGTGCATGGCTTTCCCCCATACAATTCAGAGAACTGAGTATATCCACAATGAAGAATCTTCATAATGCATTAATTAATAATTACCGGATTAAAAAATACACATTGTCTTCCTGAAGTCTAAACATGACTCTCTCCTTTTTCTTTACTCATCCTAAAACAGAGTCTTCTTAAAATTTTTTTGTGGGAGAGATGACTGGCACTGAAACCTCGTGTATGGAGACCTAGAGTTAACTACTGACACTCTTTGAACACCCAGAGGAAAGCAGCCTCTGCCTGCCTACGTCTTGACAACACCGCAAAACTATTGGCATTATTTAAATCAATCCATTTTTTCAACTCTGTAATTGCTTACTTGTGGCAGGTCAAAAATTAGGCCAACTGAGAGTGCTCTAACAGAGCAGGCCTGTTTCATGGAAGCTAACATGAACAAGATTGTCAAACCCTGGTTTTTTAGAGACCAATCTCATTGTACCAAGTAAGCTGACAAATACTGGGCAAGTCCTGATGTGTGTAAAATATTCTGAAGAAAAGGTTAGTGAGACTTGTCCTCTGAAGTTCTAATAGAGGCACTTCCATGATAAGTGCCTCTATTACTGTGGAGGAGTATCCTTTACACAGGAGCATCCATTCTGCACAGACCTAAAATACACAGCAAAGCTCGTTAAATCAACCAAAATTAAACCTTTGGTTTCTTCATTTAATCTTAAAAAAAATCCATAAAGCTGTACCTCTCCATGTTTGATCCTAAGTCAATTTATCATGTAAACGAAGCTAGTAGCTCTGTCCTCTTTCAAGAGATAGTTATACCCTACAGCTAAATTTATATTATGATGAAAATTTACTGATGACATTATGCAAGTACCATAATTTGTACTAAATATTTTATTTGAGCCACGTTCAATACAATGACAATATTAAAACTACAACTATCAGACTTCCAAGCTCAGCAACACAGCGAAGCTGTTGAGATCAGGTATTTACTTTCAGCCTTTTCAGTATTTTCTTTAAAAAAAAAAGGAGCAGCAGTGCCAGATGTGTCCTAAAGCAGGTCCATGTGCAGTGGCTGCTGCCCTCCCCCAGGGCAGAGCGGTGCCCTGCAGCCCTGGAGGTGTGTGCCACCCCAGCAGCATCTCCCAGCTCTGCAGGTACCTGTGTCCTCCCCCCAGCACAGGGAACGAGGCCCGCATGTTAAACATTGCTTTCCTTTTCCTCCTGCCAGCTGAGACTGAAATGCCATCCTAGGCAGAAGGAAAGAAATCCAGCTATTGTTTTTGCCTGACGTCACACACAAAAAGAACATCCTTTTTTAGCCAGCACAGTTTACTAGCTCCTTCACTATAGGGCGTACCAAAACCCATTTCTGCCTGCTAAAGGTTGGTGAAACAAGGTTACATTGCAGTGTCGACTGAATTCACATCAGTTACACCTTAACTTGTACAGCAGTTTCCTACTCAGCATTTTGTGTGGCAAATTCTGATACAGTTACTGCTGCCCAACCTTTTCCAGGACCCAGCAGGATGCTGCTGGGGGGTGGGAAACTTCACTAGATTGATAATTACCATTCCACTGGAGAAAAGACACAAACAAAAAGCCACCGACCCAACTCAAAAAACCTAAAGAAACCATTTTGTATGCTCTGGCATAGAGTCAGATCTATTAACAGCAACTCATCTGCAGTGACAATTAAAGCTAATATTCTGAACTTGCAAACAGAGAAGACACAAGAGCGGACAAATCCCATCCTGCTGACTTCCATGGCACCGGAGGTCACCTCTGACAGGGAGGGAAAAGTCAACTGCCACAGAGAAACCACCCGAGGACAACTAACAAATCTACAGTTGTCCAACAACTGCACGCAAAATACTTCATTCACCATAGTTCCAGCTTTTAATTTATTCTCTGAACGGTGCCATCTTCTCGTGGTGTCCAGTTCATGATAATACGTGCCTTATCAGTGGGCAATTAGCTCTAATTATTAAAAGAAGAATGGCCAGGATGCAGTGCTGTACCTCTCACCAGGGCTCCCCAACAGCTGCTGCAGTTGTGCAATTACCTGCATTCCTGCCAGCACAGGTCTCTGCTTTGTGCCAAACACCTGACCCCACCTGCCCACATCACACCTCAACAGGTAACTCAGCACCTGAGAACACAACACACTGGTACATGCCCGGGTTTTCCACTCTCCTCTGACATTTCTCACTAAACTGAAGTCCCAAGTATTTTGAACAAGTGGACAGAAGAGGGATTATTTAAAACAGGCAATACCTCTTCCAGAGTGCCTTGATCCTTCTACTCCATTTTATGTTGTGTGCTGATGCAACGCTGAAATAAATCAATGCGTTTTCTCTAAATACACATTTCATTTTCTGGAACAGAATTTCAATCTTCTTGGATCCCTCATATTAAGTTACTCAGTTCTCCTAGATACCTGCTCAAAAGCAGTGTTTCTTTGACTTAATTAGTTAGCTGTGAATTATATAATTATTTATTGCTCCTGTGTTGAACTGAGCAGGTTCTGCTCTTCCTCATGTCTAACAGATTTGGTTCTCCAATTACTTTAACCAGAAATCTGTGATCACCACCCGGGATTGTTACATCAAATCGTAACATCTAATGGCAAATAAAAACTTTTTAACCAGGTAAGAGTCTACAAAATCATTTACTACTTACACCAAATTCACAGCTCCTGAAACCATGATTTGCTTACAAAAAAAACCCAACTTAATTACATGCAGTTTGTCATCACGGAGCTGGCTATACATTATGGGAAAAGGGAAGAGATTTAAAATTAGGTAACTGGATTAGGATTCATGCATGTTTAAATACCTTTTATACAGAAAATAACCTAGTATGCTTCCATATCATCAAGTAGCAAATTTTTTCAAGTAATCATTTTAATGCCCCAGGCACCAATTTCAAAAGAACACCGGATGAACAATGAGCTCGTTCTACTCTTACATTATAGTAATCTCTTTACATTACTAATGCAAACTTACTCCAGAAGTCACTTATTGCTCTGGCAATAAATCAGCAGTACAGAAGTCTCATGCTGCTGTACCACTGATCAGGATTGCGAGTATAATATCTTGTTTCAATCAAAAGGAATTCCTATACAGGCAGCCAGTGGAAGTTACTATCACCTGACAAAGCTAAACAATGTTTAGTTACAGCAACAACGCTCCCACGGAAATGCATTTATCATCTTTCCTTTCGCTTGCCCACATTAACTAAATGCCATCACTTTTAATGTTTCCCAGTAGGGTCCAATTGCTCACCTAACATACATTTAAAAGCTCCATTGTTTTGGTGATGATCAATTACACAGATGTCACAACATCGGTTACCAGTCAGTAACTGTATAAACCTTATGAAAACACACTTGGCAAGTTTGGGAACATTCAAAGGTCAATAGTCAAAAGTTACATCTTTCCAGATTATTCTTCTTCTCCCCTATTTCAGCACCACCACTGTTGCCTTCACACGGCCATCACGTTAAGAGGAGTTTCTGTATTAAAATCCCATTCTGTTTGGAATAAATGTCCTATCCCCCACAACACACACGGCAGGGCCATTGATACAAACACCTGGATCCTCTGCAATTCCAAGACTAACGTTCCATTCAGGGGATGCTTTCTTGGCATCTGACTGCCTTGCTCTTGAAACAATATAAAACAATTTCCAGCACAAGTTAGGAGGAGGTAATATCATTCAATCTAATTGTTAGACAAGAACATTTTTATCCCAGTGTAAATCAGGTCTGGCGCTTGTTCAGCTTGACCTCCACTCACTATAATCTTGCCCTAGGGTATGAAAATCCTACATCATTAAATGCTACACATTTAGTCTTGCAAGCAACCTAAAATGAACCTACAATCAGAGCCACAGTTCTCAACTGCTGTTAACTGTTGCAGATAATCGTGATAATAGATAACACGATGCCAAATTAAGCTTTTCTTTGGCAGATTTTGGATTTGGGAGTTTTTGTGGTGTGTTTTTTAAGAAACACAACTACCACCTCCATCCTTAGTAAATGATTTTTTTATTTTAGGGTGTTTTTGAGATTAAGGGAAAGTAACTATCCTTTAAATTCAGAGGTCAAGAGAAAAACAATGTACTGGTTGTTTTAAAATGTAGATAGAGAGATTACAATTGGAAGTTTTTGAAGTTCTTCTGAGAAAAGATGGGTTAAGACAAAGCTGCCCACTTCTTTCAGTTCTGAGAAACATTTTTAAATGCCAGCTTTCCTACAATTCTCTAGACAGTCAACAGACATTTTAGGAACTGCTACCAATTCATTACTGTGAAACAGATGCCTGCCAAAAAAATTAATTACAGAACATAAATTTTATTACTATGTGAATTAACTTAAGACTTCATATGCTAAGTGCAAGAACTCTCCCAGAAGTGCAGATTGTGGTGCAACCCCAGCACAGTAAGAAAGCGAGGCGGAAGGGAAGCAGCAGCAGCAAGGCAGGGACCCGCTCCTGGCAGCTGAGCACAGCAGCCACAGAGCAGCAGAACTCCTCCTGGGCAAGTCCTGGCTGCAGGGAGGAACAAAGGTAAGGGCAGCAGCCCAGCAGAGAGCGGGCAGGCAGCGGCACCGAACCCTGCAAAGGCCAGAAGACGGATGGCAGCCCCGAACAAGAGCAATTAGCTCCTCCCCACCTTCACTCCGCGCTAAGGAAAGGGCTGAGGACACAGCTGGAGGAGGTGAGAGACTAAAGCACAGAAAGGCAAAGTCACAGCTGGTCCACAGCAGAAGAAAATCACAGCGCACAACCACCACCCGAGAAATGGAAAAGGCGCTTTTGCAAGACCCGGAGATATCACTCAATTTACAGAACTCTGCACAGGTCTCCAAGGCAATCAACTGCAATTAACATCCACGAATATTAATAAAAACAAGAAAGCACAGCAAGTGTTAAAATTCACATATCAAATACTAGTAGGGAATTTACACACAGCAAACACACCAGCAGTGACAAGCTCTAAACAAGCCTTTTCCCTCTTGCAGTGATACACAGAAAGAGAAGTCCATCAAAACCCTTGTTCACACAGCTCTCCCACAGACGGATGCATAAAACTCCGAACACCTAGGAGAAAATTAAGGAAATAATTCTGGCACTTAATGACCAGAGAAAAACTCAATCCACAAAGGATACCTTACCCACCTAACAGAACGTCCTCAGGACTCCCTGTACCATATATACAAATATCCATATCTTCCCTCCAAGCTAAATAATTGTATAATGATTACAGCCTACCAAGATAACATTCTGCATGAAGGAAAGCTTAAACATTCTTTACATCACGGAATTTCTGTATTACAGCCCAGCCTAAAGATACACATTTAGAATGGCAATCACAGTCTCCTAAAGCCCCCCAAAAGAATATTTAATGGAGAAAATAAAGTTGTTTCAATTGGTATGTTAAGCACTGCATAGTATAAATTGAGAATTTTAACAACATCAACAGCCTGACTTGCCCAAGAATCAATACCCTTAATTTAAACAGAAGGAGGAACATCAATCTGCAGAGAAAAAGACAATTGTCTAACACTATTTCCAGAAGCACATACCAAAATATTTTCATGTCCTCCAATAACTCTGAAGAAAACAAAGTGCTCATCAAGCTATTCACTTTACATCACCAAGTATTGCACTTTACATGCAAGGTACAACCTTGGAGCAACACATGCAGCAATTTCCAGCTCAAGAAATCTCCAAGTATTTCCTGGACTGCAATATTTACAACCGTCAAGCACTGGCATAAAATTATGCTATTAAATGTTTCCCCTTCTCCAAACCCATGTTCTTATTCACAAGGGCAGCTGATATTTGCAGGGGAGAGAAGACAAAGACATGCCCTGGCTGCCTGTTTCAACCACATCTCTCACCAATTAACACATCAGGGCACAGGCACTGTAACAATTCCCTACTCCGAAACTAAACGATAAAATACAGGTTTTGCTACTTACCATTCCCAAAATCTACCTTCCAATAACACACTAAATAAATCTTATTTATTATTTCCTAATAAATTACATGGTTTAAAACATCTGCATCTCCTGCACAGCAGTGTAAGGTAAACCAAGTATGACCATTTGGTGTGCTGGAACAAACAAAACCCAGCAAATAAACAATATTTAAACTGGCCAGGTAAAAATGCCATTTGATGTTTTCTATATCGCAGTCTCTAACGTGCCATGACACACCACTTCTCAGCAGTTCTCAGCCATTTTATAGTAGACAAATTTTTTTGCTATGGAGGCTTCAGTGCTGACTGTATTTTCATGTGGGGAGCAAGAAAAAAAAAAAGACATCGTAACAGATGATATCTAGTTCTTCAAAACCTCCTTGAATATTAGCATATAGACAGCTAATATCTGCCCATCCTTGTAGCACAGGCTCCTCTATGATCTCCTATAATCAGAAGAAATCAAGAACCAGGCATTCTCACAAAACTTTGAAGAGAATTCCAGAAGACAGAGGAGATAAGAGTGTTACATGACAGATGCCAATCATAAATCTAAATATCTGGGGGCAGGAATGAGAGAGCAGGAAGAGAAAATGAAAATGGCATGGTTAAGGAATTACTTCAGGAAAGTAATGGCTATCAAATTATGATCAGAAGATAACTGTTCTGCCATTATGAAATGGATTGTGTTTACCTACCATACAATTTGGTATTTATTAAGTAAAATTAGTATTTACTAAGTAAGATTAAGCTTTTCTGCAGTGTCTTTTGTGTTTATTTTATATCATTAAAATAGTCTAAATCAGAGTTTTCTTACCACTTTTGACACCACTCTTTCTCAGCAATTTACATTTCTCTTAACATGAACAACCTATTTTGCTCTCCTTTTGAACTCATTCCATGTATATCCACAGAAAGATATTCCTTAGCATCACCTTCTCAAGATTTCAGGATCTAGTAATAACACTGGTAAAATACACTGTTCAAGTAACTTGTTTTGCTTGTTGTTTCTTACCACAGAAGGTAAAAACTTCTGATTCCCGACAAGATACTGTCTCAGGATGCAACAACTGCAGTAATTAAGGTTTTGTACGATGCCCAAAACTGCAATGATTTTACAGCAATATGCAGCTTACACGGTTTGACATGAGTCAATCAGGTAATTCAGCCATTTACAGGTTCCCCAAAACAGGAGAAGGATCCTCCTGCATTTCATCTGCAGTATACCACATCCCAGATTGGTTAACAGGTCACCCAGGTATCCCATGTTTCTGAGACTCTTGACCATTTTCTATGATACTGTGGTCCACAAGTCCAATATATGACCAGCAAAACAAACCTTCAACTCTAAATGTCATTGGTAACTGTTTTGTACAGAAACCACCAGACCTAAAACCTGAATGTACATTTTAAACCATCATACCCTCCAGCACTTAAAAGGTTTTACACCACTATCATTGAATACTCAGAATATAAAACACCTTACATGTTATACAAAATGCATTCTAAAACCTAAGCACTTCCACTATTCCCACTTACTTTCCTATTTCACAATCTCTGCCTTTTCTACACCTTCTCAACTTGTCACTGACGTGTAGAAAAGGGAACTTTAACAGTAACAGCTTGGCCAAATTCTAGTCATTTCATTGTTACTCCTTTCACTTATGAACTAACAGGACATTTATACCAATTTTTGAGGAGACTGCATTAACTACCCTCTTTTCTGCTAAATAATGAATGAAGCTACAAACCATAACCCTAGTAGTTTGATAATACAATAAAAGAGATGGGTTACTGCTGGAAAAAGAACAGTCCCACTGCCCCTTCTTGCATTTCCTTCTGGCCATACTTCACAGTCAAGGGCACTTGTCATCCTCTTTGTTGAGCAACAATCTATTAATTTCTTTTCAAATGAATTAGCTTTCCAACAGTTTAATAAGCTGGGCTGGCTCAACAAAAGCATCCTGTGGCTGGTGTAAAACAGCTCTTTTGAAAAGCAGTGAGACACCGCGGCAGACACAACCAACCATCCAGTTCCATCAGAAGGCAGCAGGGCCGTTGGTCCTGTTCGGGGGCTCCAAGTGCTCTGCTCCAGAGCCAGCCTGCTCCTCCGCCCGTGGCACCACCAGAACACTTACACCCCAGCGTCCCTACAAGCGATACCCAGCCAGCTATGGCACCGGCCCCACACGCAGCTTTCGTAAGGAAAATTCCAAACTCACTCTGCTTTGTGCTCTCTGAAGAAATTCAACGTTCTGATAAGCCAACAGCTCATCACCTTTGCCTAAAGCCTACATCAAATGGCAACGAAAGCACCACACATGTGACAGGATTAGAAAATGTCTAAATTCTGTCAGAAGAATGAACCACTGGCTCATTTTACCAAGTACAACCTAGAGCGGTGTCATTTAGTGGTCTGCTTTAGCAATTAAAACACTAACAGCTTTGTCATAGAATTTGTCATAGAAGTTCTATTTAATAAATAACAGTCAACTGAAAACTGGCATTTATAATGCCAAAACACGAGTAGGGTAAACCCCAGGAACTTTTACAGGAATTTTCAACCTAACTATGTATTTTCAGATGAATGGCAGCTCTTAAGCAGCAAGCTCAGAATGAACACTATTCTCCCAGCATTACTTGTTATGAATATGCTACGGCTCCCCAGACTGGAAAGAAATAAACCTTAATATTGCAGAAACAAAAACCAACACAGAGAAGCCTGAAATACCACACACAAAACGAACACAATGTGATTCCTACAAGGCAGAGACCTCCTGAAGAGCAGCACCACGCTCCATCCGTAACTTCTTCCTGCACCGTGAAACCAGAAGGGTACAGTGACAAAAATGGGGTGTTAATGAGATGATAAAGATTATTCTCACTATTCTAGTTACGGCATTTTGTTCTTTTGACATAAAAAAATAAAATAGGGGTCATAACTGCCTGTTACTGATTTCTGGTGACAGAAATTAAGCTCAAATGTTCAATAAAGATTAGTTAATATTTGCAGAAGAGTTTGAACATACAAAATGCTGTGTAAGTAGCCAGTATTAAGTCTTCCCACACACTCATGCTGGCATGCTTCCAAGCAGGGAAGTCCCACAGAAACATTTCAACAGCAGTAAGGAGAAACAGAGCTCAGGCAGTTGCAGCTATATTCACAACAGTCCTAAGGAGCACCTGCAAAACTGAGGAGAACCAATGCTCCCTGCCTGCTACAAATTCCTACACCAAAAAAGAAACTCCTGTTCCAACACAGCTTATATAAATGCATGCTGAACAACCCACAGCTCTATAATCCTCTGTACAACCTAAAATGATCTGCAGAACTCCACACATCTTGTAAATACGCCTTTCCCACTGCCTGGTATTCCTGACCAGACCACAGCTTCACAAAGCAAAGTCAGCCTACGGCCGAGGTGTCAGTCTGGTTTTCATTTTCAACCTTATTCTCAATACATCACAATTCTGCCCAGAGCACACTAATTTTCCCAGATTCAAAATCTAAAATGGTGAGGAACTAGGCATTGAATCACAATGTAATAGCTTCTGATCACTCAAGAGCAAAGCTCTTCCCAAACATGTAAAGAAAGGCAGCATCTCCTTAGCTAGGACCCCGCGTTGCAAAGGACACTCTGGAAGCTTTCTTCCAAGAGGGGAAGAAAACAAAATGGTCGAAATTGATCCAAAAGTGAGGTAAAGAGGAGAGGCACATGACGTGCTCAGGCATTTCTCAGTATCTCTGAAGGACAGTCTTAGTATTTTATGAGATTAAAAAAGGGTATGTCTGATTTAATTATCAGGTACCCTCAGAGATAAGAGCTGCAGCCTCAGCAGGGCCCAAAGCCGCCCACAGGTGGGAGGGCTGGGACTCAGCTCACGGCCTAGCACGGCCCTACTCTGCGAAGAGCCCAAAGGCAGACCTCACACACGCAAGTGGCACTGCAGCCTCCAGGAACCACAGCAAACTCCGGAGTGCAAAGGCTCATAATGAGATCTAACCACAGCAGCCTGGGAAGCATCCAGCTGAAGGAGGAGGTCTAGCAGCGGTTCCACAACTGCAGCGATTAACCACGCCAAAGCTGCGAGAAACATCTTCTGGAACTGCTCTTAGAACCTCCTCTCACCCCTTCCGCCTTATTCCCAGTAACACCTGCACAACTTCTAACCGGCACACAGACTAAAACCAGAGAAAAATGTACATCATCTTCCTGCCTGCATAAATTAATGCAAATCAACTGCAGTCCTGAATTTCCTTGTGGAGCTCTAATTGATCTATGACAGACTTTGCAACACTTCAGGGGGGAAAAAAAAAGATAAAATGGAGATCACTGCAAAGATTAGAGGACTACTTCTGGAACTGGCACGTCAGCCTGATGGTTTTTAGGAGTGAGACCAGGTAGAAAAGCAGTAGATGACAGCAGGAATAAAGTTTTCTTTTCCTGGCTCTACAGTTACAGAAGACATTGCCTCTGCTGTTGGACCAGGTAACTGATAAAACACTTCGACTGAAATCTTGAGTATTTCTGTATTTTTATTGGCCAAAATCCCCAATATCCTCTTTCATGCAGAAGCAGCACACATTTGACTCCACAGGAATTTAACCCACAAAACAATACAGAGTTGAGCTCCTTAAACCAGCTCACCTGGAGTGTTCAAGTGGCCACAGACCACAGGCCAGGGCTGGCAACAGAGCCCGTGGGCAGACACACACGGAACCACCCACGGAATGCCTGGGAATGGGAGGCTCATCTTCAGCAGCTGGGAGTGACAACCATGGAAGGAAGAACACTATGAATGAGAGAGGAAACTCTGCACGTGAAGTTATGCTGAAAAATTAGTTACATAACTGCTCAGCTGTGCTCTCTCACATCACTAAGGTACTAGTCTCTCCACCAACTACCCTCACAGAAAGAACATTGTCAGTGGATCTTCAGTTTTCATTTGTCCCCTCCAAATCCCGGACAAAAAGCCTTTCATGTTTGATGGTTAGGAATCAAAAAATGAAATATTCAAGACATTCACACCTTTCCACATCTGGCAATGTATTCCGAGATTAAGTTCTTACATTAAAGCAGTTAATTACACTGCACATATCTAATAACTCAATGCCACCATATTCCACAACAGGAGAAAAAAGAGAAGATGACAGAACTGGACATACAGTGTACTTCTGAAATGGTTCCAGTATTCACCACCAGTCTTGCACCTTCCTACCCTTCCTACCTTTCTTGCTGTATTTTCCTTGTCACAGTAATCCCATTTGACCTCCTAGGATGCTTAGTTCCTTATATGCTAACAAACAGTGCTTATTGTAAAGGAACTGAGAAACTTCAGTGTCTTAAATCCCCAAGCTACCAGGAACATCGAGTCAATCTTGCATCCAGAAGAACCATTAGAATTTTTCCATGCTTCCCTTCACTGGAGACAGGGGAAGACTAAGCCCATTTGTAGGATTATGCAAGAATGCATAAATCCTCTCCTGCAAACAAAACTTCTCTAACCAGTTTTGAATGCAAGGTGTGCTTTGCATAGTTTACAGCCCCTTGGCACAGAAAGGAAAACCCTGGAGAATTCAATTTTACAGAGATTGTTCCTGCATTTGGGGGTGAATAGGAAGAATCTTAATGAGTCACCTACTGGATATGAAGAGGATGACTTCCCGTGTTTTCTTTTATCCAGTGCTATTGAACTGAAAGTGTCTAAAAATGTTTTTGACATTTTTATATCATACTGATGTAAGCAATCTGTGCCTTGCCACCTTTGAAAATTTCTGTTTAGCACCAAGTACTGCTCTGAGGTACAATCATACTCTAAGTTCACTTTCATAAAACCACCGTATTGCTGAATAGAAACTGAGCAGTATAACAAAGACAATGCAAAGCAGCAAGAGAAATAAAATTCCTAAAGGCTGATTTTTTGATTATATTTCAACTGTCAAGGCACAGCTCATCTGTGTACAAAATTTGTTTCACAGCAGAGTGGTAACACAGCATACACGTCACTGCATCAGCAACACTTCTAATCAATAAACACTTTGAAATTAATCAAATACTATTATATATCAGGTTTGAAAACACAGCTTACCAAAACTAGTTGAATAGAAGCACACTTAAAACAAGAACAGCCTGAACGTAGAATATTGAAAATAAATGTAATGGAGTGGGGAAGAAAACCCGAACATTTTCCATTGTTACTGAAGCAATTGCCCTGGTAAACCATTTCTACGTTCGGTAAATCAACATGCAAAAGCCAGTTTCACCTTTTCTTTAGTCAACTGTTTATTAGGCAAGTAACAACAGACCTATAGCACAGATCTAAGAGAGAGTTGTGCAGCTTTCCTCACTGGTTACCATAGTTTCAAATGAACCGTAGATTTCTAGAAATAATACTTATGAGAAGCAATAAAAATATCACTGCTTAAATATGAAAACTGCAAGAAGAATCATTTTGATTAGAGTATGAATGACACTTAAGTGAACAGGTAAATGCTTAGGAAAGGAAGTTTTATTTGCAGGACTTTGTCAGACACAGTAAGTGAGGCTTGAGCACAAGGCAGAAGGATAAATACAGCACGTGGAACAGGAGGGAAGAGAAAAGCACCAAAAAGTCACTCAGTAGCCATTCACCTGTCACTACTTCTAAAATTCACAGCAAAAACAATCCCAGCTCTAAACCGGGACATTACAGTCCCAAACCTGCAGCACCAAGGGACACCTTCCAAACATACACTGGGGGGTGAAGAACATCAACCTTCACAGGAATTTAGACAACTTTAACGTCTGAAATAAGGAGGGACCTTCCAAAAGGCACAGCCGAATGGATTGTCAGAGATTGTGGGAACTCCACCCTCTGAAACACTCAGCACTTGCCAAGCGGCCTCAGAGGACAAGATTTCAGGAGAAGGTGGGATCAGACCTCCAGGGCTCCTCGCCCACCTCACCAATCTGTGACCAAGAACACAAACCATTTTTTTATTCTGCCATTACTTCTAGGAAGGAACTGTGCATTCATTACACAAAGATTTATTTCATGTGGTGTCAAAAGAAACTATTGTGGATACAACTGTCCGCACAGGTACAGAAGAAACAAGAAAAACAGTATACATCCATACACCAAACTGGAACTTTCCTGCAAGAATACTGTTCCCATCCCAAAAGAGTACAAAACAGCCAGGATTTATAAATTCTTATGCTATTAATCTTAAATGATTAATATGATAGCCTTTCCTTTCCAAATATATTTAGATTGCATTCTTTACCCTAAATCAAAGTACAATAAATCAATTCCCTTGCCTATTTCCCTTTTTCCACAAGCACAGCTCTGCCATATGATTTACACACTGCAGCCACTGGTCATTCTTGTTTTGGAAAAAAAAAAAAAAAAAAAAAAAGGCGTAGTCTTCCCAGTTCCCTCCCTCGGAAAGAACATCATAATGACCAATCCTCTGTTTCTAAGGAAATCAGAAGTGAAATGGCCAGTGGTCAGGATGCACTGCCATCTTATACCAATGAAATTAGTTCACCATTATATCCATAATTATAAAAAAGGTCTTATACCAGGACTCCTGTCTGACAGTCACCTTCAAACTGAAAACCAGACACCTCAAATGCAGGCATTAATTACGAGGCTGTGTTCTTGACGTTTACTATCTACACTGGGGATCTTTGTAACTTCAGTAATCTATATGTTCAATTATCCACAGCACAATAATAAAAGTAACACATGAAAAAATGCAGACCTTCAATATCCATACCCTACTCCATACAAACTCTACTTATAATGGACTCCCCTTGCTGGAGGATTGCACTCTGACAAGAAAAAAAAATCAACTTATTATATCACTTGTTTATTATCTGCTTACTAAGACCTGATATCTCCAAATTTTCAGTTGACCCTTCCTAAGGGATGAACGGAAGTTTTACACAAAGAAGTAACAGGTAACAGCATGAAAGACTGAAAAAGCCTCAGCGTGAACAAGCCTGAATAAGCCTCAGCTTATTTTTATTTGTAACCAAAGTCAAGTCAATTTTCCTCTGCCCAGATACGATGCTGCAAGGAAAGAGTTCAAACTTGGGCTGAAATGCTGCGTTCAGCCAAAAGCTGCAGTTCAGCCATCACCTCCCCACCACCAATGCCCATCCCTGTGCAGGCAGCTCCCAAGGACTGAGCAACGGGAAAACAACGGCACGGAGTGTCCTCTGCCGTGTGAGCACGCAGAGAACAGCACACCTGACAGGGAGCAGCAGGAGAGCTCAGCACACGGTGCTGCACCTGCCGTGTGAGCACGCAGAGAACAGCACACCTGACAGGGAGCAGCAGGAGAGCTCAGCGCACGGTGCGGGACTCAGGTGCCCTGCCCAGGGGAGCCTGCAGGAGGGTCAGGTCCTCCCCAGCACCCACACCTCACTCACTCACTGCCCATGAGCTGAGCAGCACCCCTGCAGCAACCCCCAAGCCAAAACACGAATGCAACCCCAACTAAATAGAACACGCACACCTAAGGTTTGCTGTTACCTTTTAAAGCAGTCAGGAGTTTCAGAAATGTTCTTTGTCTTTTCCAAAATGTCAGCGTATTCAAATTCATTATTTTGTTAATAGGAAACCCTGAAATTTCAGCTCTAGTTCTTATCAGTCCAAATCACTGCAGAGATAGCCATTGTATGGCACCAGGCACAAACTGAGACCTTTTTCAAAACACAAGCAGAAGTCATCAGCTTCTTCTATCAACCCTTGAACAACGGGAACAGATGCAAAAATACCTTCCTCTCTAGAGCTAAGCAGAAGCAGTAACAAAAAATTGCTGCAGAAAACAAAATGATTTCTAGTGTCGCACATACTCCCTTGCTCTAATTTAATAACTAACGTTTACTGAAATAAAAACACAGAAAAGTAAAATGCATGAAAGGCTGTATAAGAGCAGGCCTAATAGGCCCTTAAATTCAGAGCCATAAGAAAATAAACCGCTCACCTACCAACCAAAAAAAAATTCACAAAACCCCCCAAAGCAACCAACACATGTTCTCAGATACTTTTTTGGGTAGGTATTGTGATCAGCTTCTCAATCACAGATCACACACTACCCTGGTATGTATGCCAATCTTCTTACATCTACTCCCTCTTCTGATCGTATTCTTTTACAAAAATAAACCTTCCAAAGGCAGAAATCACAGCCAGCTACACAATCAAAAAAAAGTGCAGAATAAACAATGAAGTGTATACCTGGACAAAGCAGCTACCGGACAAGTTGTTTTCCCTCTGAAGCCACAGCCCGACAAGAGCTATCTGCACACAAATACAGATACATGTTCTTCACTGCTGACTCAAACTGGCACAAAGTTTAACCAGAGACCAGTCCTGGGCTCCTCCATGCCCATCTGTGGCCAGTAAAGGCCAGGAAAAGCCAGCTGCCACATCAAAGCCACAGGGGTACCCTGGGGATCACATTTTCCCACATTCTTGTTTCCAAAATTGGGTGCCAGATCTCAGAAAATGTTTGTGGAAGAAATATTTCCCTTTCCCTCTTCTCTACCCGAGATCCTATCGATCTAGGACAATTAAACAGTGGAAAACTTGGAAATACAGAGATACTAAAACCTGATTGATTATTCTATGCAATAATGGAATGGCATAACCCATCAAATCTAGGATTCTGGTCTAGTCTCAGCGATCTCACTCATCAAACTGACAGAACCAAGGAAAAAAGAACACAGTTTATGTGCTGATATCTGAACACTGAAACACCTTTCTTGAGACAAGCTTCCCAACTCCAACAAAGCAGGACCAGTCCTACAAACTGCCTGTGACGATCTAAATGAGGGTCACCTTCAGAGATTGCCCTTATTTGTATTTATTCTCACCAAAAATTAATTTCTAACTTTACCAGATCTTTATGAACGTCACTATGAGAATACTTAAGGAAAACAAATTCCAGTTAAAACAGCACAGGATCAAAACTACAATTTTACCTCTATACTCCCAAAATGAGTTTATTCTATGGCACACTTGAGTAAATATCCGACCTTGTCAGAAGTCACATCGGATCCCAAGGCTTACCCTTAAACCACAAAGATGCAGAACTCCTTGAAAGCAGATTTCTAACAGAACACAGTCCGTGTACTGCAGTCCCGACAGGAAAGCTGCCGAGGGTCCGGCCGGGCCGGGCCGGGTCCCGGCCCCGAGGAGCCGCGGCCGGAGCGACGGAGCGCTCGGCCCGGCACTGCCCCGCCGCCGGCGCGCCCCCTGCGGCCCGGGGCCGGCACTGCAGCCGGAGGGCGGCGGCCCGGAGCGCCTCAGGCGGGCACTGCCTCGGCCCGCGGCCCCGCGCCGGGCCGGGTACAGCAGCATACGGGGGGGCACCGAACCCCGGGCACCGAACCCCGGGCACCGAACCCCGGGCCGGGTACAGCAGCACACGAGGGAGCACCGAACCCGGGGCCGGGCGGGGTGCACAGCACACGGGGGAGCACCGAACCCCGCGCACCCAATCCCGCGCACCCAACCCCCGGGCCGTTCCGCTCCCGGCGGGGCGCACAGCACACAGGGGAGCACCGAACCCCGGGCAGCGAACCCCGGGCAGCGAACCCCGCGCACCCAACCCCGGGCCGTTCCGCTCCCGGCGGGGCGCACAGCGCACAGGGGAGCACCGAACCCCGGGCAGCGAACCCCGCGCACCCAACCCCGGGCCGCTCCGCTCCGGGCGGCGCGCACAGCACACGAGGGCCAGCGGAGCAGGCAGGAGGAGGCCCAGAGCAGCCCACACCGCCGGACTGCCGCTGCCAGTGACCCGGGAACCACGGGATCCTGAATTCCCGTTTTCACGTCGCCTTCGAGTTTCAAAGGGGAGTCCATCTAAAACGCTGGATGGCACTGACTCTAAACCACGGCTATAGGCTGTGCCACCATTTACGTTTTAGTGATGCACATGAAAGAGAGCTCTTCCCATTCCTCCATGTATCTGTTATGTACAAGCTTTTGTATTCAACCTAAAACTCCAATTCCCTGCTCACCTCTGTTTCCCAAGGACTAGATTATCCCTCTCTTCTTCGTCACTGATCCTCGTACAAGATGAAGTTTTGTTTTAAGTGATACTGAGAAAGAGAGCAAAGCTTTTATTCAAGAGTATTAAATGGTATGTTGATGGCTGCTATCAATCACTTCTTCCCATGACAAAACAAGCACTGAACCAGATGAAGCTCTTGGAAGTTTTCACATCTCCCTGACAGAGACCAAATCGACAACATATTCCTCTCTCCAGTATGTTTTCTTAATTACACACATCAATAGAAGAAAAAAGAGAAAAAAAAAGGAGGAAAAACCAATCAACCAACCAGAAAGCACAAAACAGAACAACACCCACCACCAAAACCCAACAGTACCGTTTTGGAAATTCACACCTACAATATTCTCCCAAGTTTTTGAATTAGTCAGAGAAGAAACGGACACTGCAGGCAGAGATCACACCGAGTTGAAAACCCTGTCTCACCTGACAAAACACTGAATTCCAGCACCACGACCAACAAGTACAAGGAACAAGGAGAAATATTTGCTTATTTTCTGGGATTCATTTGGTGACAATAAGCAACTGGAGTATTTCAGGTTTCTGTAAAACATACAACCTGTTTCCACTGGCAGGCAAGTTTCAGAAAAGCTCATCTCTCCTAAAGTATTTGCCTGCAGCAAAACAACTGAGACACAAGACCACAAATGAACATGACAAACAAGGATTCTGGAATCATTCTAGATTTGAACCATAAGTGACAAAGAGCAATCTAATTTCAAAAAGTTCATCAAGCTTTGATGTGCCAACACCATTTCATGACTTAACTAAGTCTAACACAGTTGCTCCCACCACCAAGAGCAGGAACTTTCAAGTGGTTCGTTGCCTGCAGCTATTTTCTACAGGAGACTGCAGGAGCATGTAATATTCAAGAGAAGCTGTCTACATTTTTTTGTTTATAATTCAGCTGCTATTGGTAAGTTATACTGAGACAAAATAAACCTAGAGAGTATTTAACTGACAATTCTATTTACACTCCAAGTGGAAATTATTTCACTCCAGTGATTGAAAGACTTGAACACGTAAAGTTCAGACGTGACACATTTATAGAATTTGAGTGAGATTACCAACCAGCTAACTGAATACTCCAATTTATAAAATGAATGGTATTCAAGTAACAGAATGCATTTTTAACTAATTATATTAATAATCTATGAACTAGCAATACTTTTTGTCATTTTACAGAACCCAATTTTTAAAAAAATACATTCAAATATCACAGAATCCTTGATTTGAACCAACTCAATTTCAGTTTTCAGTTGCAAAACATCAAGATTTTATATCTAGAAGACAAGAGATGTACATAAATTTTAACTTCTCAGTAGCAGTTTAACAAATCCTTACATTGCTTTTTGACTTTATTCAGCATTATCTTTGTGAAACTGTAAATGCATGAAAAAGCTCCAAAAGCACAACTCTGGCCAAGTACATAACTTGGAAGTTATCTGAAGGTTAGGAAGCATCACAGAAAAATTAAAGCCTCTCCTATCCCCCAGTTCCACGCCTCCGGGTTCTTTTGGATGGTTGATTAGTTGAATTTAAGCTTATACACCAGCCAACCTTAAGTTTACCAGAGCTAACTTAATACAAGCAGCAACAGAAATTCAGGAGTTTGTGTCAGGTTGCACAAAGCCCACCGGTAGACAACACTGTAAAGTGTCACTGGTTTTGTCAAGAAGGACCAACCTATGAGTTACAGAGCAAGATTTATTCGTCAGACATGGGATTCAATCAATATTTTTCTCCTTTGTATAACTTTGAGGCTTTTTTAGTCTTTGATTAATCAGAACAGCATGGGGATTCCAGCCCGCTCACCTCCAGGGCTTTCAGCAGCAAAAGTATTCATGTTTATGCTAGAAGCAAGGCAGCTCTCACACCATGGTTCATTTAGTAATGAAACTGTTATTGTGCCATAAAAGAAAACAAACTATGTTTACCCAATAACCAGATCTGTGGTACTGAGTTCGTGACTGATCACCAGGAAGAGAGATCCACAAAATTATGAGTTGAGGATAATGAACAAGTGACACCAAGATGACAGAGATTAATGACGGTCAATTGCACAATCACTCGTGGTATTTATTTCTCTGCACCCCACCAGCCAGCCCGCACATTATTCAATACCAGATAAATACTCCAAGAACAGTAATAAATAGATCACTGATTTAAGGCAGAAAGACTATGAAAAACGGATAAAGTTGTTCGGAATGGCCAAGCGCTACAAACGAGAAGGAAATAATCAATCACAAATAGAGACGGAACTGCCAAGAGTTAACAGGGGGACTTATACTTGGAGAACACCTCGCTGTAGGAGACGCCAGGAAATCTCATTCCCAGTCATTTAAAACAGCGAAACTCCCGGAGAGCGCAAGAGCGGCGGCGCAGGGCGATCCCGGGGCCCGGCGGGCGGCGCGGGGGCTCTCAGGGCGCTCCCGGGCCCGGCGGGCGGCGCGGGGGCTCTCAGGGCGATCCCGGGGCCCGGCGGGCGGCGCGGGGGCTCTCAGGGCGATCCCGGGGCCCGGCGGGCGGCGCGGGGGCTCTCAGGGCGATCCCCGGGCCCGGCGGGCGGCGCGGGGGCTCTCAGGGCGATCCCGGGGCCCGGCGGGCGGCGCGGGGGCTCTCAGGGCGCTCCCGGGGCCCGGCGGGCGGCGCGGGGGCTCTCAGGGCGCTCCCGGGGCCCGGCGGGCGGCGCGGGGGCTCTCAGGGCGCTCCCCGGGCCCGGCGGGCGGCGCGGGGGCTCTCAGGGCGCTCCCCGGGCCCGGCGGGCGGCGCGGGGGCTCTCAGGGCGATCCCCGGGCCCGGCGGGCGGCGCGGGGGCTCTCAGGGCGATCCCCGGGCCCGGCGGGCGGCGCGGGGGCTCTCAGGGCGATCCCGGGCCCGGCGGGCGGCGCGGGGGCTCTCAGGGCGATCCCCGGGCCCGGCGGGCGGCGCGGGGGCTCTCAGGGCGCTCCCCGGGCCCGGCGGGCGGCGCGGGGGCTCTCAGGGCGATCCCGGGCCCGGCGGGCCGTGCAGCGGCCCTCAGAAGCGATGCCGAGGCGCTTTCCGGCGGGCGCGGGCGGGCGGGCGGAGGCAGCGGCCCCGGCCCCGCCCGCGCGGCCCCGGCCAATGGGCGGCGGGCGCGGCCCCAGCGCGGCGAGCAGGCCCGGCGGGGCCGCCGTGACGCACTTGGGCGCCCGCCCGCCCGCACGGCTCGGCACGGCTCGGCTCGGCACGGCTCGGCCCCCCCGCCCCGCGCCCGCGGCCACAGCGCGGGGCACGGCCCGGCCCAGGCACCGGGCACGCCGGGGCGGGGCTCGGGAACGGAGCGCTTTCTAGCCCGCCCAGGGCAGGGGGGCGGCAGCGCTATCCGAGCGGCCAAAAAGTAATTAAAAAATAAAACAACCCGCCAAACAAACTACAAACCCCAAAACGACGCCGAGCCAAACAACCGGCCGCCCACTCGCCCTCAGCGACTCGAACACCGGACTCGGCGGTGATCGAAACTTTGTGTCACCTCCTAACGCCGCATCCCGTGGGAACACAAGAAAGGAGAGCCGAGCCCGGGCAGTACAATAAATAAATAAAAGCAGCGAAAGAGGCGCCCGATCGTTTCCGCGCCTGCACTCGGGGGCGAGGAGAGGGGAAAAAAATTAAAAATATAATAAAAATGGGGTCGGTGGGTCCCGGATTTGCACGGGGCACACGGATTACACAACGCCGGCCAGCACGGCCAGCGCCGGGGATGCGCTCGGGCACGGAGGGGGATTCCCGGAAAACACGGCCTCCAGCCCAGCCATCTGCGGCCGCTCATCCTGTCCCTGCCTCCCTAACCCCACAAACAACTACAGCTATATATACACATATATCTATATATACGTATTTTAATCCGTGTCGGGAAAATAAGCGCCCAGAAAAGAGAAACGCCAGGAAAGCTCTGGTTTCCTACCTGGGCAGGGTTCAGCTCAGTTCAGTGCGTGCCGAGGAGGAGGGGGCAGAGGAGCACTATCTAAAACAAAAGTGGCGCCAAAACCCCCCAGTAAGAAGCACTCTCCTTCCTCCTCCTCCTCCTCCTCCTGCCGCCCTCCCCCTCCGGGGCCGGCGGGAGCCCAGCGGGGTTCCAGCAACACGCGGCTCCCGGCATCGGGCGGCCCCGGCACAAGTTGGCAAGCGCCCTTTCTTTACAAAAAAAATAAAGGAAGCCGAACGGAAACTGCCACAACTCTTCCTCTTAGCGGACAGCCGCCGAGGAGCTCGGCCAAAGTCACTCGGAGGGGAAAACTCGACCCACAAAGGCCTTTCCCGAGCTGGGCGCCGGGGCAGCGAAGGGAGGCGGGGGGGAAGGCGCAGGGCAGTCCCGACGTCCTCACTGGGGCCGAAGGAGCCCCGCTCCCGCCAGCCCTCCTGTACGGCCACGGGGAAGGGCGGCCAGAGTTGCCCCAGCTCCGGGAAGAGAGGCTGACGAGACAAACCCCGGCCCCTCGGCACTTCCCAGCGCGGGGAGCCCGCCGCGAGCGGGCTGGAAGAAGAACTCGGCTGCTGGGCAGCCGGGAGCAGGGGGCCGCGGCGAGCGCTGTCAGGAGTGCGAGTCCCCTGCCCGCGGCCTCCGCCGACACTGGGCCCCGGGGCAGCGGCAGCCGCCCCACCATTTTCTGTGCGCGGCCCGGCGCTGCCCCCGAGCGCGGCCCGGGCCCCGGCCCCGCTCCCCTCGCTCGCCCACCCGAGCGGCCCGGCTGGCCCGCACACACACCCCACGCACACAATGCCCGAGTCCTCCATCTTGCCGGCAGCCCCTGCTCGGCTCGGCAGAAGGGGGGAGGAGGAGGAGGAGGAGAAGGCGGTTCTCCATTTTAGCTCGCCGAGCGCCGGGCCCGGCCTGCCCGCGGCCGGCTCTGGGGAGGAGGAAGGGGGCCGGGGCGGGCAGGGGGGCCGCTTTCGGCGCCCTCTGGCTCTCTCACTCGCGCTCCGCTCGCCTCCCCCTCCCCGCCGCGGCGCGCCGGGAACGGGGGGTGGGGAAGCGGGGGGCTGGAGTGTTTTCGCGGCTCGGCCCCGCCGTCCTCCATCTTGGCTGCGCGCAGTCCCCGCGGCCAGCCGGCCTGGCGCCCCGCGCGGGCCCGGGCGCCGCGGGCCCCGGCCCGGCCTCTCCCCGCCGCCGCGCACCGCGATCCCGCGTCCCCCCGCCAAACTTCCAGAAGCTTCGCCGCCATTTTCTAACTTACCTTGCCCAGTGTCGGCGTAGGCAGCGAGGAGGCCCCGGCGCGCAGCTCCGCTCCCGTAGCCCCGGCGCGGCTCGCCGGCTGCGCGCCCGTCCCGGCCGGCGGCGGGCAGTGGGCGCGGAGGGGGCGCGGGGCGCGGGCGGGTCGGGGTTATTTAATTTGGCGGCGGCGCTGGGGATTGTTTGGGGTGTTCGCTGCTCGGCGGCTCGCGGGCGAATGGAGGGCGCAGGCGCCACCTGGCGGCCGCCCAGCGGGGCCCGCTCTCCTGGGCCTGGGGCGACACCTGCCGGCCGGCCGCGGCCGCGCCGCGCCGAGCGGGTAAACAAGGTGCGGCGCATGCGCGGGCGGGCCGGCAGCGGGGCCCGGCGCGGCCTAAAAAGGAGCGGCCGCTCGGACACGGGGCCGGTCCTGCCCGGGCACCGACTGCCCTGACACACGGGCCGGGCACCGACTGCCCTGACACACGGGCTGTTCCTGCCCGGGTACCGACTGCCCTGACACACGGGCCGGGCACCGACTGCCCTGACACACGGGCCGGGCACCGACTGCCCTGACACACGGGCTGTTCCTGCCCGGGTACCGACTGCCCTGACACACGGGCCGGGCACCGACTGCCCTCACACACGGGCTGTTCCTGCCCGGGTACCGACTGCCCTGACACACGGGCCGGCCCTGCCCGGGCACCGACTGCCCTCACACACGGGGCCGGGCACAGCCCCTCACACGGGGCCGGGCACAGCCCCTCACACACGGGGCTGGCATTGCCCCGGGCATTGCCCCTCACACACGGGGCCGGGCACAGCCCCTCACACACGGGGCTGGCAGTGCCCCGGGCATTGCCCCTCACACACGGGACTGGCAGTGCCCCGGGCATTGCCCCTCACACACGGGGCTGGCATTGCCCCTCACACACGGGGCTGGCAGTGCCCCGGGCATTGCCCCTCACACACGGGGCTGGCAGTGCCCCGGGCATTGCCCCTCACACACGGGGCTCCGGGCACAGCCCCTCACACACGGGGCTCCGGGCACAGCCCCTCACACACGGGGCTGGCATTGCCCCTCACACACGGGGCTGGCAGTGCCCCGGGCATTGCCCCTCACACACGGGGCTGGCATTGCCCCTCACACACGGGGCCGGGCACAGCCCCTCACACACGGGGCTGGCAGTGCCCCGGGCATTGCCCCTCACACACGGGGCCGGGCACAGCCCCTCACACACGGGGCTCCGGGCACAGCCCCTCATACACGGGGCTGGCATTGCCCCTCACACACGGGGCTGGCAGTGCCCCGGGCATTGCCCCTCACACGGGGCTGGCATTGCCCCTCACACACGGGGCTGGCATTGCCCCGGGCATTGCTCCTCACACACGGGGCTGGCAGTGCCCCGGGCATTGCCCCTCACACACGGGGCTGGCAGTGCCCCGGGCACAGCCCCTCACACGGGGCTGGCAGTGCCCCGGGCATTGCCCCTCACACGGGGCTGGCATTGCCCCTCACACACGGGGCTGGCATTGCCCCTCACACACGGGGCTGGCATTGCCCCGGGCATTGCCCCTCACACACGGGGCTCCGGGCACAGCCCCTCATACACGGGGCTGGCATTGCCCCTCACACACGGGGCTGGCAGTGCCCCGGGCACAGCCCCTCATACACGGGGCTGGCATTGCCCCTCACACACGGGGCTGGCATTGCCCCTCACACACGGGGCTGGCATTGCCCCGGGCATTGCCCCTCACACACGGGGCTGGCATTGCCCCGGGCATTGCTCCTCACACACGGGGCTGGCAGTGCCCCGGGCATTGCTCCTCACACACGGGGCTGGCATTGCCCCTCACACACGGGGCTGGCAGTGCCCCGGGCACAGCCCCTCACACACGGGGCTGGCATTGCCCCTCACACACGGGGCTGGCAGTGCCCCGGGCATTGCCCCTCACACACGGGGCTGGCATTGCCCCTCACACACGGGGCTGGCATTGCCCCTCACACACGGGGCTGGCATTGCCCCTCACACACGGGGCTGGCATTGCCCCTCACACACGGGGCTGGCATTGCCCCGGGCATTGCCCCTCACACACGGGGCTCCGGGCACAGCCCCTCATACACGGGGCTGGCATTGCCCCTCACACACGGGGCTGGCAGTGCCCCGGGCATTGCCCCTCACACACGGGGCTGGCATTGCCCCGGGCATTGCTCCTCACACACGGGGCTGGCAGTGCCCCGGGCATTGCTCCTCACACACGGGGCTGGCATTGCCCCTCACACACGGGGCTGGCAGTGCCCCGGGCACAGCCCCTCACACACGGGGCTGGCATTGCCCCTCACACACGGGGCTGGCATTGCCCCGGGCATTGCTCCTCACACACGGGGCTGGCAGTGCCCCGGGCATTGCTCCTCACACACGGGGCTGGCATTGCCCCTCACACACGGGGCTGGCAGTGCCCCGGGCACAGCCCCTCACACACGGGGCTGGCATTGCCCCTCACACACGGGGCTGGCATTGCTCCTCATACACGGGGCTGGCATTGCCCCTCACACACGGGGCTGGCAGTGCCCCTCACACACGGGGCTGGCAGTGCCCCGGGCACAGCCCCTCACACGGGGCCCGGGCGCGGTGCCCTTGCAGCCCTGCAGCAATCGGACGCCGCGGGCCGGGCCGGGCCGGGCCGGGCCTGAGGGCCGTGCCCCGCTGTGCCGGCGGGCAGCGGAGCCGCGCTGCGGGAGCCGCGGGCCGGGAGATAAACGCCCGGTGCCCCGCGGCTGCCGGGTGCCTTATCTCGGCCGCTGCAGGACAGAGGCGACGTCTGCCGGCGCCGATGGCAGCTCGCCCGCCTGCTCGGGAGCGTTCCCGGAGCGCTTTCTGCTTCTGCCCATCGCCCAGGGTGTCCCTAGTTAAAGGAACGTTTGTGGGCTTCCTTTTTTCTCCTTGAACCTAAGGCCATCCATATAAGCAGTACAGAATTCTTAAAGTGATCAGATGTACAATTTGTGACACTCGGGTTTTTTCACTTTATTGTGTAATGCTAAGCACATTGCTCATGCGGAATAGTTCCACGTAAGATTATATTTAGATTAGTCAGCACAATAATAGTTTTGTCCTGGTAATTAGCGCCTAATCACCCTCTTGTGTTTATCTACTTATAATTTTGGGGACAGCGTTAGCATAACTAAGCAGTCGCTAAGGCGAGTTACTCTGCTCAGCCGCCTAACAAAGGCAGGATACTTAAGGGAAGAGTATCCACCAGTTCCAGGCTTTTCAAAACTAAGATGAGCCATCCCGCAGAGAAACTAACGCTTACAATGGAAACCGCGATCAGATTAGGAGCGTTTGAAAAGAAACTAGGGGAAAAAAAAAAAAAAGACACCTAAAACCAGTGTAATATAAATTGATGACACCTAGGAATTCTAGATACAATCTGTCAGTACACGAGACAGGCTTACAAAAATAAATTACATTCTGTAGCTTGAATTCACATTTCAGAATAGTTTTGCACCTTCTGTCAAGTTCAGGGGAAACAAAAAAGAAAATAAGCAGAACGACTGCCTTGTAGGGAACAGTTTAAAATAGCATCCTGAATGCCCAGTCATACAACTGCGTTCACGGTTTCAATTACAGCTACACATGCTGATCTTCAATGTTAATCTGATAGTGTCTGGAAATCGTAGAATAGTGTGTTAAGAAAACCCCACCAAACTGATGTAAGCCTTAGTAATTATCCATATTGTTCTAAAGCGACGCTTAGGAATGGATGGAAAGGTGCCTTTCCCTGACAGAGTCAGCTTCTGACTGCTGCCAGACAGACCTTTCCATAAAAATAAACGACAACATTTTGCCTGCGCACAGAATTCCAGTAATGTGTCTTCTGCCTGAGATACAACAGGGATAACTCATATTCCAACTCAATCCGAAACTTTGCAGGGCTGTAGCAGCTCACCGCAGGAGCTGGCAGGAGCACAACACGGGGCAGCTCCAGTCAGCTGCGCACGAAATACAAGTACAGCACACGTATTTCGTTTTATTCCTAAAACAATCGGTAGTTCCCACAGCTGAGAGGTTCTAGGCAAGTGTGCTTACCTAACGCGAAGAAGACATGACAGTTTCTAAGGTGTGGTTTTGAAGGAATGAGTGTGCAAGCGCTGACAATACCGTGTCGGAATTCAGCCCATTTCCAGCGCTGGCCCAGGCCTTGCCAGCCCCGACCCCAAACACCTGTGGGTGTCCCAAGGGCAGAATTTGCTTTTATCGGCCTGTGACAAAGCACGGGAGCGCTCCGGAGACCAGACTGCAGGCGCAGCCGCGCTTTGCGAACCGCTGCTCACTGAGGCTGCCTAAGAGGGTTTCGCAGTCGGCGGCTGGATTTCCTCCCTCGCGGTCGTCCCATTCAGCTGTTCGCTCGGCCCCGTGTTTGCCTCGAGGGAGGAGGGAGGTTGGTTCCCCAGGCTCCGATTGCCGGCCCGCAGCCCCGATCCCCGCTGGGAGCGGCTGATGGAGCCGGAGCGCTCGCTGCGGGTGCTCAGCGCTGCCCCGAGGCCCGGGGGGTTTCTGCCCCGCTCCCGGGGCCGCGCAGGGAGCCCTTCGGTCAGCTGTGCCCCGGGAGGGCTCCTCACCTTGAACGGGGCCAAAGGGCCCCTCTGAAGAGCCTCAGTCCTGCACTTTCCTCACGAGGGGACCGTGCTCCTGGGACTGAGCCTTCCAGTTGATACAACAGGGAAGAAAGATGATGAAATGCAGTTCCCCTGCATTTCAGAGTGGGCTTCTACCATCGGTTCACACTTCGGGAAAATAACAAAGACCATCCTGAAGTTTCTGTATAGTTTTAGGACACTAGCATCCTTTCCAATACAATGAAAAATACAAAAGAAAAATAAGTGCTATCTAAGCATTATAAAGAAATAGAGCTATTTTGAATTCTGACCTGTCTAGAAAGGATTTATATCTGATAAAAAAGTTCTGTCAAAAACCAGGAGAAAGTATTTCACAGGACTATGTAATCTTTCTCAAAAAAGCTACTCCTCAGGTGCTTCAAATTTCACCATTTCTGATATTGAGCCAATTTAGAGAGGATTTAACAAAGACTTTACAGGCACTGTTATTATGCTTGATCCAAAGGGAGCTTCATGATCAGTCACACAGGAAACTGAGCAAGGAGAGGGCAGATACCAATTCTGTGTCTGAATTAATGGCCAGAGGTTCACCACTAGAGAAGATCAGAATGAACTCAAGCTGCCAGATGGCTGATTCATTTTCCCAGGCAGGAGATTCATGCTCATGCTGCTTCCTTTTCTTTTCGTGCTTCTTCCTTTTCTTTCTCCCGCAGAATAGGAGCCCCCTCTGCAGTCCCCTTTCCTCATTTGTATTATTAAAAAACCCCAAATAAACAAAACAACCAATCAAAACCAAGCAACAACAACAAGAAACCAAACCCACCCCCCCACCAAAAAAACCCAAACCACCACCCCCCACAATCATTTATTTATTTATAGACTTCTCTTTTGAGACTTGGCTAAAGAAAGCAGAATTTGTGTACGGGATTAGTCCCAAGGTGAGGTGGTAGCCTTGAGGGCCTGTGTTGAATAAGCCATGGCCATACTTTTGTCTGGTGAGATGGGTACAGAGGGGAAGTCTTCCCAGGCAAATTTTTTTTTTTCCCAGATTTTTGAATCTGGCTTAGTCACTCCAGGGAAATCTGCTCTAAATCCTTTTGAAGATGAGCTATTACATAAGAAACAAAAATAAAGACCAAAAAATGGGTTACTTTCCCATAATTTGCAGGAGATTGCACATCAGGAGCTCCTTGGGTCTTTTCCTGCTCTGTGAATAATTTCTTCCTTTTTCCATTTCTGTAAGTCTCCCCTGAGTGCCCCTGTTTCTCGCCAGGTCCTTCCAAACACCCAACGCTTGCCTGAATTTTCTTTGATGCAGTGAGTTTGTTCCTGCTCCTTCTGTGGAGGAGCACAGAATCACGCTTTGTCCCGTACCACGACAAAGGAAGGAAGTTGTAACTGCCCTTCACGATCAGCTCTAAAAATGAACAGGATCCCAGTAAGTGGCAGATGCCTTCCTGCCAATTGCATTGTGAGCAGCACCTTTCTCAGTGCTCTGTGCGCTCCTTGCCCAAAGCTCATTCCCCTCCTTGGCTGAGGTGCTCGTCCCAGGTCTTTCTTTGAGATACAAGTCCCTTAGCCAGGTTCTAAAGCTCCCCAATGTACTCCAGTTTCTGCATCTAGGGAAGTTTTGGAAGACACAGGCAAGACGTTATTTGTGTCCTTTGGTAAGTCCAGGCTGAGGGAGCATGAATCAAGGTCCATTTTCTGAGTCAGGCACTATGACAGCGTCGGTGACAAAGTCTGAGGAGGAAGCACAGGAACCAGAGGAACGTGTTTCCAACTGGCTAGGCCAGGTGAGCGGCAGCAAAGAACAGAGTGTGTGACAGAAAAAGGGCTGGGGTAAGAGGCTGCCGAGAGCTGAAATAAAGTCAAGCAGGCCGAGCAGCACAACTGGTGCCAAGCAAGGGAAGCAGCTTCAGCTGAGAAACAGCTACAGCCCAGTGAAACAGGGTTGTGAAACATCCTGCCCTGGATGTGTGGGGCACCTCACCCATCAGGAACACAAACCAGTTCCCAACTGGTCAGAGCTCGGAGGGCTCCAGCCGTGAGATGGACGTGGAGCCTGGGGGTGCCCAGAGGGGAGGCAGGAGGCTGGCAGGTGGTTCGGTGGGGTTAGAGTGGAACTGAGACAGAAACGACATTATTCAGCTCAGCCTCTGCCCAGGATCATAGAGCAAAACAATTAGAAACAACAAAGTCAAATACTTTTGTGTTTAAGCTCTGAGGAAAATCCTCTATCAAATATACGTACAGCACTCGTCTGTACGTGCAGGCAGACAGGATTTGGATGATGTACCTTGGTCTTTTCCCCACAGACTACTGAGGCTGGAACTTAGGGGGTTAAAGGGGAAGTCTGGGCAATGGGGGTTGTTGCTGACAGATAAGGTCAAGGAACAGACAACTCTTTCAGAGTAACTTGTAGGGTTTTCCGGGGCTGACCTACCACATTCCCAAGGTCCTCTATGTATGCCTGTCCCTAGCATGAGTTTCCTTCGGGTTAGTTTTCACTTCCAACCAACTCAAGGTTTCTTTCAGACTGCTTCTCTCAGGTCGCTCCCCTGCTGCCAGTTGTGTCTGGGGCTCAAGGCCTTTTTTGCTGCCTGGGCTCTGACACAGTGCGTGTGGAAGCAAAGCAAAGTGTGGTCGTGTCACTGGCCGAGATTAAAGGTTTTTGTTAATGGCACAATGCATAACAAGTACCAAGGGGCACAGCAGTTTATGACATGTTGGCGGGTTGCACAGATGTTCAAAACCGTTAAGATAAAAATATTTTTTAGCCCGTAACTTTCTTTGTGTGCCAGCAGCAGCCCTGCGAAGCCTCAGTGGCAGCAGCTGTGAAGGAAGTGTTGTCCCCTGCGTGGCAAAGGGCGCAGCTGGGATGTCACCACGAGCACCAAGGACAGCAGTCCCCATCTCACCGCCCGGGAGTCCCCAGTGCTCCATCCCGTCCCTCTGGCTCCAGCTGTGGGCCTGGCAGAACTGAAGTTTCCCACCTGGAACATGGATCTTCTAAAGCAGCCACGGAGAAGGGGAGCAGCTCCTTGAGCCGGTGCGTTCAGGAGCTGAGGCCACCCCAGCTGCTCTGGGCAGCAGCTCGGGGAGCCTCTCCAGCCTCTGGCCACCGGCCTTGCTGCCAGGAGTCAGTGGCGCAGAGCAGAGGGAACAGAACAGTGTGGAACAGGGCGCTGCTCAGCCCTCAGTGCTGCAGGGAAACTCTGCCGAGGCCAGGAAAAGCTCCCGCCCCTCCTCTGCCCCGGGCAGAGCTGACCTTCACACACCAGCACCCGAAGCTGAAGCTGCACTCCTGGAGGGCAGAGCAGGTTCTCCCCTCGCGGCTCCTGAGGACCAGCAAAGGTCAGTGCCCTGCCCACGCTCCGTCCTGGAGCAGCACAGACCGCCACGGCCACGTGCCTGCACTGACCTCTCTACAAACACCAAAGGACAGTGGACACCGGCCACTGGAAGAAACCAGTATCACTGGATACTGACACTGGACACCGCACAGCTCCCAGGGAACGCAGAAATCACCTCCCAGGGCACCTGTGTCCTGCTGCTAACCTCCTTTCCAAAGCCCCTGTGCTCCCCCTCCATTCCTTTGCGTCCTTCATTCCCGTCTCTCTAAACACTCAGCCCGGCATTGGAGGCCATGGAATTTCTCCTGTTTCTTTAAGATACTGAAAATCAAAGCAAATTGAAAAAACATCTTCCTAATTCAAGCTGTCAGAATTTGATGACTGTGCTAATTATTTTTTCACATTTAGTCTGAATAGAACTCTGATTATAGTTTTTTTTTTAATCCTAAACCTACAGAGCAGTTATTTTGTCATCTCACTAAAAGGCTTTTAACCCTTTCCTGTCCCTAAGTGATTACAATTTGAATTGCTATACAGCTGTATCTTTTATGGTATCAATGAAGAAGCTGCAGTAAGGGATAGGTATATAAAAATATAAAAGCACACACCTTTTGGCAGCTAACCAGCTTTACCACGAAGCAATCACGCCGTGTAGGACAACGTGTTTGCTCTCCATTGCAGTGAAGGGTGTGTGTGTGTGTGACCCACTCCCAGCTTTCCCCAGACAATTTACAAACTCCATCTACACCTCCCTGCTGAGATTGTTTGGTTACAGTTTAAGCTCAATCGGGTCCATCCCTTTCGCAGACAGGACTTTGAGCCTCCTGCCAGGCTCTGCAGCCTGAGCCGGACCCAGCTGAGCCCAGGAGCCTCTGGCATGACTCAGGTCAGGCTGAGGTAAGACCCTCAGTGAACGACTCAGCACCCCGGGGCAGCCCCAACAAACTATTTCAGCAAGGCTCGAGGCTGAAGGCCCTCTGATTTCCCCTATTTCAGCAAGACACAGCAGCTAAGGCTAACAACCCCTCCAATTTCCCCTGCCACGGACAGAAAACCCTGCCTGTAAGGGAGAATGGAGCTGGGAACAAGGCTGCCAGCACTGCCAGTCCTTATCTCCTGAAAAATCCCTGCATGCATCAATTATCTGAAACCTGAAACTCCTCACTAAGGCACAGAAAGACAAAATAAAACTGAATTCTTTACGAATTTCTAGTCTATTCCCAAGACCAAATTCAACCATAAAAAATAGCAAAACTAATGTCAGACTTCTAATTAGCAAACTCTAATCTATATAAACAATAGATTTTATTTCCTCTCCGATTAATATATATTCATTATCCTTAATAACACTCAGGTTAAATTAATATGTTTAATTACAAAACAAAAAGCAACAAAAAGCAGCATTCTGTTTTTTTTTTAATGTGAGAATCAAATACACTGATCAAGGAACATCTGGGTTGCACTTTATTTTAAATATTCATACCATTACACAGCACAGATTTAAAAAAATAGAAAAGGTAGAGAATAGATTTCTGTGTATTCAAAACTTTTCCAACATGAAAAACTATGTTCTGTGTATTTTATATTCTGAACCTTAGTGAGCAGAACTCAAAAATATATACACAGAACATACCAGCAGTTCCTCAAAATAAGGAAGTGACATAATTAAGCAGTGATCATAGAACAGCTGTGCCTGTTACAAAGCTG
Organism: Chamaea fasciata; assembly: GCF_029207755.1. Taxonomy (NCBI): domain Eukaryota; kingdom Metazoa; phylum Chordata; class Aves; order Passeriformes; family Sylviidae; genus Chamaea; species Chamaea fasciata. Next base: position 9,080,889 of record NW_027094107.1, read on the forward strand.
GGACACTTTCACAGTCACAAATGGAGGATCAGTCCACCAAGAAATAGTTTAAGTATTTTAAGGTGGCTCTCATTACAATAGTTCTTAACTTTAAATTTAAATGCTGCAAACTGACACGAACAAAAATGAAAGATTTCTAACATTTCTAATGGATTTTAAACCAGCATTTTCTAGGAGATGAAGTTTAATCTTCTGCTGTGGAAGCGTAAGATGCGAAGCAGTGCAAAGAATTAGTAGATAAATCAGTTAGGATGATGCTGTGTTAAAAAGAACACCAAGAAAAATGTCACAGTGAACATCTTTTTGTGCAGGGGCAAGTTTAAAATGAGCCTCCTCTCATGAAGGGCACAGGGTATAAAATCGCCTTCATTTTTCTTGAGTTCTCTTTTAATTAATAAAATTAATGTACATTTTCTAAAATGAGGGATCTTTGTGAAAAACAGATGGCTAAAACCAGTTTACTGAAGACAATTTATACATCTGAAACAGAACAACAGGCAGGGAGACAGGAATGAAATCAAACCAGACACCCACAAAGCAGCACAAGGTAGCACAGTTACAGCAGCAGCTTCATGTGTATTGTGCGAATTATGTCACGACCAAAGTTAGAAAAAAGACTATTTTCAGTCCGACATAGTATGTTTCAAAAGGTAAAAATCTCAGGTATAATATACATGTATACAATTGTATTTCGAATTAACTCATTTACAGATTTTATATAGGGACAGGCTCTTTGTACAGCTCTATCTGCACAACTTGAGTCATACAGAGTCCTACCAAAGCGAGGCAAAGGAATGATCACATAAATAAAGGTTTACATTACTTGGGCTTTCCCAAACCAGGTCTGTGAACTGAAGTTACACAAAATATACATATTTGCCTTTCATACATATTGCTTTTTACATACCAAAAATTCACTTAAGGAAAATAATTTGTAAAGTGTTAAAACGCGTAGAGCTTGACAGCAGAGAAACCTAAACCCTGCCATATGGTTACACTCTGGAACGAACTGCATTTCTTACAGTACATCACACATTTCCAAAGTAATAAAGCAGGAAACCTTTGCATCCACAGTGCTGTGATTTCACTAATACATGAAAACTTCCTGTACTTTGATGATACCTGCACGACACAGGGGGCACTCACTGAGTAACTGAGCACATTCCTTACAGGCAACCAGGTGGCCACAGGGGATGAAGACCACGGACACGTCCTTGGCCATGCAGATCTTACAGAGCTTCTCCTCCTGCAGACGTCTCAGCTGCTCCTCGGTGCTGATGTCTAAGGAAAACGGGCACACAAAAGGAAGTTAACATACTTACTACCACTGAACCTCATGCTTTCTTTATTTTCTTTCTTTTGACACACAAGGACAAGGTTTTCTTCATAGGATTTAAAGGTCTTACCCTTAAAAAGAACAAAGAAAAATTACAAGAGAGAGGAATCCTCTCTTTTTATTTCCCCTTCCATCCCATTACACCTCCCAGGCCCGTGCAGGCAGAGAGTGCATCTATCTGTATTTGTGAGGGCTTGAAATACCTCTAGAATTTAGGATATGCATATTTCAATCTGGAACCATTCCTTTCACAGACCTCTCACTGACAAGTTCCCCAAAATTTGGGCAGAAGGTGAAAGAAAGGCTCATCGCTACTGGGTAAGTCATTTGGATTTTATTTCTTGTTCTGAGTTTTCCCAATGAGAAAAATGAGGACGTGACTTCCTTCCCTGCTCCCATTTTCAGAACGCCCCTATTTCAAAAAGCTCCAACTCTGTAACACAGCAAGAGTCCATGTGGCACTGCACACGAGCTCTTTGTTATTGCAATATGCCCCGTGTGACAATACAGAATTCAGACACCTTCTCCTGCCACCTGGGGGAAGCTCTGCACAGCCAACCACCAAAGCAAGTCCAGCTGCACCGCAAGTTCTCCTTCGCCCACAGTGTCCATTAGAACCTTATTAGAAGGAGTGGCTTGGTCAGATCTCTGCTTATCTGCCAGGCTGATGGTCTTTGCCCTCCCCGTGAGTTCACCCACACCTGAACTGTCTTCAGCTCCAAGTCCCCCGGAGCAGGACTCCTGGGTTTGGCCTGTTTGCAGAGTGCCCCACAAGGGCTGTGAGCACAGTCTGCCTCGCCCAGCAAAGCTGGAGCACCAAGAACTGAATGGAAACACCATTTACGTGCACGCTTGTTCCTACTGGCCAAGAACAAAAGTACTCCTGCCCAAACAAAATCATACACTGCCCAATAAACGCCCCCACTGTGACTTTTTGCGTTGAATACATTAAATACACAGCGTGTCCCAGTGTCTATTTCACTTTGCCACATCTACAGTTTCTCTTATAACTGCATTCTGGTGGTCATTCTTGCTTTTATTTGTCAATGGAATTGTCACAACGATTTTGGCTTTTTTTGTTAGCACATGCAACCTTTCCCAGAAGCACACCAGAGTGTTACACACCTCTGAGACACCAATTCTACTCATTTTAGAGATGTTGTTTATAAATGCTGCTACACTCAAATGTTTTTTTAACACTCTATTTGCTCAGGGGTTTTTTTTTGAATGTCCCAAACCAAATGTCTTTAATTCTAATTTACAATAGTGTAAGTTTACCACAGGTAAGACTGGGATCAAAGGGGAGAATAAACAGATAACAGTAAAAATATTTCACAGACTAAAGAACTGATATGAAAGTACACACAGAGGTTTTGTAACTGAATAAGCTCATCTTGCTCAACTGGGATTTCATTTGGTTCCTCTTCCCTTGTATTTTCTTTCTGAGCACTTAAGTCTGCTACCAGCTCCTCAACAGATGTGTGACTTTCTCCAGTCCTCTGCCATCTCTTTTCCATGGTGTTCCTAATCTCAGACAAACTGAAACCCATGGCTATGGCACTTTGTACCAAAGGATTCTGTAAGAGATCATCTAAAACAAGAAATTAAAAACAAAACAAAAGCACTTTAAGAAGGAGGAATCTGATTATCTGATAGTACTGACTACTACCGACTACTACAGTACTCTAAGACACATATTTGCAAACAAATATGTAGCCAAAGGAACCGCATTCCCAATTTGAGAATTTTGCTAATTGTAAAGACTGCAGATGTGAGTTTTCTTCAATCCTGGCTTTCCCGGTCTCCCCTCATCTATTTACATTATAGAAATCCTCCTAGATTTGCTGTTCGAGTCAACTACTTCAAATTAAATAATGTCCTGTGTAACTATCATCACAAATTCTGTAGCTGAATGTTAAATGAAATTTATCCAAAATTACAAGTCACAATGGACAAGTGACATTACATCAATTTTAATTCAGTTCAGGGAAGAAAAAACCCCTCATATACATGCTGAGAGAAACCAATGAAGAGTTTGAATTTATGAAACCGAAACACAGCACCATGAGCAAGGAAGGTCTATCCATGGTGGGACACAACACTTCTTGGGGAAACCACTGTTCAGTCTGTTGGGCCCTCCCCTTCCTTTCACTTATCAACACCGTTCAAACGGCAGAAGTTTTCAATTTTTAAAAACAAACACTTTTTTAGAGGCTCTTTTATTTTGACTCTCATAAATGAGCAGTGCGGGAGAGGTTTCATGCAGGTTTTGTGCAGCAGGAACAGCTCCCATTCCCTGGGATGAAGCTGCCTGCCTGGCCTCCTGCCGCCCCTTCAAGTGTTTTGTGCTTTAGCTGCCCGGCATTTGTGAGCAGCACTGCAGGAACGTGCAGTACTGGCACACAATAAACCACCTCAGCTTGCCCAGCTCCCTCATCCCTGCCTTGCACAGCCCAACCCTTCCTGCCCCAGGAAAACGGGCAGTTCCTGCTCAGGGCCCTCTGACATCCATCCCAGAGCACCGGGGATTCAGCACTGCACACTCACTGCTGTGACGCTGCAGCCCACACAAACCTCCTCCAGGGCTCACAGCCTCCTCTTTACAGCACTGACCAAATCACACTTTTATTTCCTCTGAGAGAAATAAAATACATTCTGCAGCTCTTTAGAAGCAATGCCAGAGTATCATCCAACAATTTGCCTGTTGTGCTTCATTTTAAAATGTAATAGGGTTCTTTTTAAAAGGAACCATTCCTGTCACTATACATTCAAATATGGATATCCCAAAATGGGGGAGGGACGTTTGTTTTAAACAGGTACCTTTAGGAAGTATTGGCCCTTCAGCAGCTTCTGGCTAAAAGTGAAATATAAAGAAACAAAATTACAATTCTGGAGACAGTACAATGAAATGCATACAGTTACAAAATAAAAAAAAAAAAAAAGAGCTATTTGATCTCCAGTTATTTTAGTGACAAAAGGTAACTTCATAGAAAAACCGTGTGGATTTTTTCTATTTTAACAAAATGATTAATAAGCAAGAAACTTACTGTTGAATCCCTACATCCATCTCTTAAGTGAACATTATTTATAAATTCTATCCCCTTTTCCTTGGTCACAAATCTGCACCTAAAAACAAGAATATTTAGATTTAATAAAACTGCATTGGCAGCACAAAATTGTTAAATAACTATGGAAGCTTTGCTAAATTTCCTACCTCATACAAACTGCCTGCTTTTCAAATCTCTAAACGTTTAGTCTACATCTGTGATGTCACTGGAGTATTTCTAGGAACATCTCAAACACTTAAACAATCCTTATCTTTCTCACATTTTTGGTGGAAAGGAAAGTTTAAGAGTTGTTGGCCATGACAGCTCACGACACATTCCTAAGCAAATGAAAACAACCATTATGACAAAAGCTGGTTCTTTTAGTCTTTCCCAATCCCAGCAGTCACTGCTCAGACAGGAGCCTTCCACACTTTCATTCAGCATTTTGCAGCCAGTCTGAGCCATGGGCAGAAGATTCTGGGAATGCCACAACTCCTGACCAGAGTTCCCCAGCTCCAGCACTTTCTCCACCCTCAGGAGCAGACACACTGCACTGAGGCTGATGTGCAAACAAAACCCCAAAAAGGACTCTTCATGACCTGAGGGGAAGTAATCAAACCTGATATAATTTAAGTAACCTAAACCAAAATCAAACCCATAAAAGAGGAGTGAAATGCAGGAAGAAAACATTCCTTAACTATTCACTGCACCACGCTAAAAACTTGCAATCATATCTCTTTCAAGTGGCAGAGACTAATAATTTAGAAAAGGGAACAGCTAATGCGTAAATACCAATCTCCAACTTGCAGAGAGCCTTTCCCCACAGAAGAGGAATTGGGAGTCAATGCATAAAAGACACTGATTTTATCACTCTCATACAAGTAACTAAGGCTTTGTATTTGGAGGCTTCTGTCCACGTGTGGGAACTACTGAGTCATGCTGCTCTTCCTTTCCTCAAAACAGATTTTAGGCAACAGTGGCAGTCTTTCTGAGAACTACTTCTGGTACTACTGCTACGACTACGGCTGTCTGGAATCCTTAATCCTCCCAAATTAGAGAGAACGATGTTTTCTATTCCATGCCAGGACTGACTCCTCCAGGTTTGTTTGCTCTGTGGCAGCTGTTTATTCATTCTGTATCTTGGTATAAGTGACAAACTTTTAGGTGTCCCAAGCTACTAAAAGAACTGTTACAAAGCAGGACTTGGATAACAAGGAAAGGCCCTCAGATACATATTGACAAAAGTACACAATTCTTCTTGCTGAGAAAGCAAGCATCCCTTAAATCCAGACACAGGTATCTTCCCTTTAATAACACTGCAAACAAGAAAACATCAAATTATTTGCATAAATCTAAACAGTGTTAAGCCATAATCAGCCTTCTCGAGCCTTCATTAGCGTGCTCTGTCATTAAAATGCACCAGAGTGTAAATAAGCCTCAGACACACACCAGGAGATGCCTTACCCAGGAAACCACTTGGCATGTTGATCCCAAGGGTCTTCATTTTCCTTCCATTCCTGCAGTCCCCCACCACAGTGGAAACACACAACGTGGTCACTATTACCTGAGGAAACACACAAGAATAGAGCTGTATACTTTGTGCAGGCAGAATCCCAAGGTCTCAACAGAAATGTTATGTTAAGAAAACACTTCTTTTACTGATTTCCGATTTTACATAAGAACTGTGGAAAGCAGTTTACAGAGTAAAGAGATTCTGGCAAATTGTTCAGCATAAAATTTTAAGAATTGGGTTTTCTCATGACAAGACACTTCCTCATGTACAATTCTCTGTAAAAGGCATTAGCCATTTCAAGGTCTGCCTTACCTACGCTATAGAATCCAGCTTCTGCAAGTCGCTCCTTGTCAACAGGATATTTCCAAGATAAAAATGTCTGTAAACGTTTGCCATATTTTGCCATGGAGGGGTTCCTTGGGTGCTGTGCATTGTTCAGACCACTTACACCAAGCTCAGCAGGAACAGATTCACTTGAAACATTTCCAACATCCCGACCCAGGACAAAAAGGCATTTGGGAAAATGCCTCTTGTGTTCTGACCAAGCCCTGTCACCGGGTTCCCAGTTCTTCAGCTTTCCCCCACAACAGAAACATGCCACTTGGTCACCAACACCTGTGTAATAAAATCCAGCATTAGCTAATTCCTGTGGTGTCACCTGGCCATTGAGGGGCCAGTTGTGGAAAGACTTTAATCTTGTTTCTTCACCGCACATAGCAGGGTTTTTAGGATACAAACTATCTGACATATCCACAACCTGCCGAGTTCTCAAAAGGTAATCTGCCTCCACATCGGGGTCATCCAGAGCACACGGGAGGGCTGAGTCACTGGAACCATTTTCAGTTCTGTTCTGGTCGTTCTGGGCAGCAGGATCCATGTCACTTTCCAGAAAGGCAGCTCCAGTGATAACCTTGCAGTTGGGGAAAAGCTGCTTGTGTCTCTCAGCTGCAGAATGTCCAGGCAGCCATCCTTCAACAGCTCTGTGGCAGCCGGAGCTCTTCGCTCTGTCACTGTGTCCAGCCTGGGCGCAGCCAGCCGGCGCTGGAGCCGACACTCTGCCCCCAGCCCAGTCCAGACGAGGCAGCCCACGCTGGAGCCGACACTCTGCCCCCAGCCCAGTCCAGACGAGGCAGCCCACGCTGGAGCCGACACTCTGCCCCCAGCCCAGCCCAGCCGAGGCAGCCCACGCTGGAGCCGACACTCTGCCCCCAGCCCAGTCCAGACGAGGCCAGCCGGCGCTGAAGCTGACAGAGTCCTCGTGCCCAGTCCAGGTGAGGCCAGCCGGCGCTGGAGCCGACAGTGTCCCCAGCCCGGCCCAGGTGAGGCCAGCCGGCGCTACCACGGCCCGGGCCGGCGCTGACGCTGCGGTCGCTCCCCGCGGTCGCTCCTGTGCCCGCGGCCGGGCCCGGCGGGCCGTGCGGGGGCGGCGGCGCTCGGTGGGACAGCGCACCTCATCTCTTCATGGGCACGGCTCTCCTTTGGAGTCCTAAACAAAGGACACAGCTTTAATTTCCCACACGCAAGGACAGAGCGTACCCACGCACAACCCTGGACGCTGGCTACATTCACTACCATCCTTTATGGATTTCAATAACAACTCTTCTCCCCCATGTCGCCCTTGCCCGCATCACCTGCCACACAGAGCCAAACACAGAAAAGCAGAAAGATCAAGATGTCTTAGAGGACCAAAAACATTTACCTGGAGAACACACAGATTTATAGCTTTAAATGTTCTATTTCTTAATAAAATCAACAAAATACTTTAATGTTAAAGTTCTGGCCAAAACCCTGCCGAAAGGATTCTGAACCTGAAACACAAAGTTACTAAATTTAAACTACTGATCTGAGCTGGACCACGGTTGCAAGATTTTAGAGCTCAATTCTCAAACACAATTATATACTATCCTCATATGAGGGCCATGATCTCCATGCCCATTACAGGTGGGCAGCAACTGGTAAGACTGTCATCAAAAAGAAAAAAGGTTTTTGACTTGCGTTATATTGTAAAGACATACCTCAATTTCTATTTTAACAAAATATCTCGCGAAATAAACTACCAGATGTTTCACTGGGGCATTTTACCAAAGCGCTTTTAAGATCAGTGTGTTGGGACTGCCCAGCCGTGGTATTCATGTCCAGCACACTGCTGCCACTTCTCCACCCCTGCCTACTCCCTGGACAAGAATTCCCGTGCCTCTGCCATCACCCTGGCCTTTCCTCCCTTCCCTCCCTGGAGGAATGTCATTCTTCTGAGCGCAGTCACACATTCCTGCCCCTGCCTACGCTTTTCCAGGGTGAGTCCCTTCTGTGCCAGAAGGCTGCTGAGCACTCCAACTAGCCCCAGCCCTGGTGAGGATGAAACCAGGCAAAAGTTGGTTACAGCAGGTCACAAACTGACAGTCATCACCTTTGTCCCAAAGGATGAAATCAAAGCACAGTAAACGTCCATCTCTTGTCCAGACAAGTGCAGTGATGCTATTAGCTTACAAAGTTACAGCTTCCTCAAGAGCTGCACTAATACTGATTATACACTCTGTAATGTCAGTGCAGATGTGACAGCGATTACCTCTGTAACAGATTTAGCTCCTACAAACCTTTTTCAGGGTTCAGAAAGGGGAGGGAGAAATTAGAACGCCACGTATTGCAGGATTGCTGCCTCCTCTGCCCAGATGACAGAGATAATTAGGCTACAAGCAGCGTCAGACACCTGGGCTGGGCGTTTGTGTAACCATGGGCACAGACCTGTGAGCACCAGCTCTAATTCCTGCTGTCCCTCAGTTCATGACTAATGTAATAACACCAGAAATTGCACTGTGCCTTTCTGCTTTAGCAAACTCAAAAATAGCACTGGAATAAATTGCATTGACTGACCTACAAATCTGACCTATGTGCTTGTTTTGACTTTGAAGGACAAAAAACCCCAAACCAGTAATCACATTTAGTAACATCAAAGTTGTCAGAAAATATGTATTTTCATATACATACATGTATTGAAAACAATCGTTTTTTGTAATGAAATCTTAAAAGCTTTCATGTTTATTGCTCATGTCTATTTCTTCATTAAACCTTACTTTAAAGCCTCTAGAACTGTTCCTGTAAAGATGTCAGTGACCTTGAGCATCTATCACTACTGCACTGCATTCATGAAGGAATTGGTATTACTCAAAACCAGTCAGCTGCACAGTAGGGTGCAATTTTCTTACCTGCTTGCCTGAAAGACTTTCTACAAGAACACAAAGGCTACCTCCCATCCTTCAGAGACTCCTTCTCAAACTGTCCATTGACAAAAACCATGGCTGGTTTACATTTCACTACAGTTTTATCTATGAGAAACATCTTTATCAAGCATTGAGGCCAAGTCCTTGCCTGTGTAAGTTCTGTTTTATATACAACATTAGTACTACTTTAAATAAAGTATCATGTTCAATTATTTCTGTTTCAAACAACTGCGAAAAGCAACTATTCAAGGTGTAAAATTACAGCTGGCTTAGGAGGATTATTTCTGCAAAGGTTTTTTAGCAGTTGCCTAGCTCCAGTTAGTTGGAGTAATGATTTAGAACAATATCTGGCATCGTAACAGCACCCAGACAGATGTTAACTGCAGCAGAAAAATCAGTGAGGGTAAATGTTTTCAATAGTTTACAGCGAAGAAACACAAATTCACAAAAATCAGCCACCTAAGATGGGCACACCAGACTTTACAGTTTATACCAGCAGCCAACCTGAGGTCAGAGTATACTCCAAGTATACTGAAGTTAATTAAGCCATTTTGCAAAGGTTTTAATTAACCACACATGAATTCAAGGTAGAAGGTCCAGAAATGTCAAAGATCATCTTCACTTCTAAAACCAGACATTTTAACTATTATTGAAGAATCATGTATCTTTTTATACGGTGAGTAAACAAAATCTATTTCAGCCTGAAAGGCTTCCAGAAGCTGAGCCAAGTTTAATCCTGCTTTTACACATCTGAAGGCCATTTGCCACAAGACACCACCCACTTTCAACCTGAATTCCCAATTCATATAGCCTGCTGATTATGTTTCAGAAGGAAAAGTAGAGAGAAAAATAAACAGCAAAAACGTTAACTTATTCAAAATGCAAAACTGTACACTGTGGATCTGCAAAACAAACATCTTTAATTCAGCTTTAAAAATATTAATGGGTATTGATTTTATGCGAAAATACAACATGATCTTATTATCTAGATCTGAAAAGCTTCAAAGGAAAAGTACAAACCTCACTTTTCCCCTTCAAGTGTATTTTACTAGATACGATTATTTCTATCCTTAACCCCCAAATAGATTGGCATTGTAAGGAGTTATTTTTAATTCTTCGACATGACTAGCATGGCAGTAACGTCCAAGTCAGAAATCTCCTTGCACAGCCTGATGTTCCAGACTAAAGGGTACTGTTAGTGTTTACTGAAATGTGAGTAGTGCAGCAAGTAAATATCACACAGAACACACTGCACCAGCTGACACACAGATTATGTCGCTTCACTCAACCGCACTTTCTGCCTGCTCAGCTGCAATTGCTGCAAGGAAGGTGCCTGCTGCTGACTGAAAACCCACTTATTAAAATGACCACAAACTATTTAAACACTGTCTGCAAATTTCAGCCTATTTGTATCTAATTATCAACTGCCATTTTTAAACTAAGCTCTGTATAGATCTTTCTGGTTTATTTTAGAAGCAGGGTGTGTATCTCCAGAATGATTCAGGGCCAAGGGTTACATAACCCCATCAGCCCAGGTTTATTTGGGCTCTAACAGGTCCTGGCCAGCCTCCCAGCAGGGCCTGTCACCACAGGCACGCACTCAGCTGCTCAGGGTTATAGCACACAGCTACATCCTCCCCATCTTTGACTTCAGCCACAAAGACTCTTCTGCCCTCCCCATCTTCAAAACGTCCATAACCAGGCCAAGAGAACACACCATTCTGAGAACTATTTCATACTGAGTTTTCTTCATGAAAATGTCATATGGGTATGGAATAGAGACATAAACAACAACAAGAAGAAGATTTCATGGCTGCTAAGGGCAGAGAAAAACCTCCTTTTGGAGAACTTCCAAGTTAAATGTCATGAGAACTTCAGCTGTATGTATGAGAAGGAAGGAGCAAACACCAGCTACAGGAAAAACTGGCATGCTGTAGCCCAAGTAAGATACTGCTCCTGTGGCTAGGAAACCAAAAAAAATTACTGCATCAACAGGGGTTATTAAAAAGAACAGCCAGTAGTAAAAAATGCCTATTAAAGCCCGCAGCGCCCTGAGATGCATCTTCTTTCCTGAGTATTAAACATTTTTCATGTTTAAAAATCTTGTGGTTTCTCAAGCCTGACTTTGAATCATCATGCTCAGAATATTTTGGATTAGAACTCTGTATAAACGACGCCATGCTATGAAAAATGAAAGGCAGCAAAGGTTTAACTTTCAATGAAAAGTTTAAACATTGTTAAACAAAGCAATACAAAAGGTACTTACAACAGTTTTCCCTAAGGAATTAGTATCCAGTCAGACCAAATATAGCAGAGAATTCATCAAAGCAGATATGGTTTCATTGCTGTTTTCCACCAATCTTTAGAACAAATTTCAATATTCCTATTGGGAGGAAAAAAAAATAGAGGTTAAAAAGCTTTTCCACAAAACCTTCAGCACTGCTTATGAAGCCACAACTTCAAAGCTATGACCAAGAAAAAACATTTTAAAATTCTCTCCCTTGGCCAAGAAATTCAAATTAAAACATAATCTAAAGCTGAAAGAGTTTGAAGCTGAAAGAGTTTGAAGTCAGGGCAAGTCAGAAATGTAGATGTTTTACTAGAACTGGCAAGGGACAGAAATTGGGAATACTCCAGAACATCCAAAGACGACGCAACAAAATCCTGGAATTAAAAACTAGAGGGCAGCAAAAAGGAGAAAGAAGGCAAAGCAGACAGAGTTAAATCCCACGCTCCAGACTTCTCTCTCCTAGAAAATTCTGTACGTGATTATAAACTGGATTTCTGGAAGTCTCCAGCTGCCTTCAGCTGCACCACCCACCTCGGGAGAAGTCCAGGCCCAGGTAGTCAGGGCCTGAGGTGAAATCCATTGTCACACCTCCAGAACTGAGACATGGGCACGGATTTCCTGGCTTTCCTGCTAACAAATGCCGGGCTGTCCTGTGTCAGTGGGAGGAGTCAAAACCCCCAGAGCCAACCACCCTCATCAGCATTCTTTCACTTTTGCTGCTGATGGCAAAGGGCAAGGCCAGGGGAGGTGCAGGGCAATCATTAATTTACTCCTTTGCCCTTGGCCGGCGCTGTAGGTGCCAAGCTCTTCATGAAAGGAGCTGGTTGGGGATTCTTTAAAGGACCTCAAAGAAAACTGCAAACCAGTCGAGTAGATAGCAAAAGGACGCAGTTAAGATAATGAAAAATATCCAAATAAAAGCTTAACCAACCAACCCATCACACAAAAACTTGCCTTCTTAGAGACAACACTTCACTGTTACGCCGTGATTTACCTCAGGATAAACAATGAGTAACTAAGTTAACCTGCCTCCTACAGCTCTTTGTCCAGGTATTAGATTAAAATAAAGGTATTAGACAAAACGGTAAAAGAGGGGTTTTTTCATGCAGTTGGTTGCTTTTCCTTCAAAACCGGTCTACTGTAAGATCTTGCTGTTACTATATGTTCATTTGGGAAACGAAATTCTTCCAGTTAGCTACACGAAATATTTGCATTAAAATTTCAATGCAAGTCTGTAGTGGTGAAGGGAATAATCAAAGTAGTGCTGCAAACCCGTTTGCATTTGGCAGCACATGCAGATTAAAAACAGTGCAACTTACACCCATTTATAGGGCTTTCCGCAGGAAGGCAGAAGCATCAGACAGGTAGTACAGAAGCAGAAATACACTTACTGTTAAAGAGAAATATATAAGCGTACGATCATAGACATTACAAAACAGAACTGCTTAAACTTAAATTACCGCTGGAAGAAAATTCGAGTGAACTTCTCCCTACAAAATTCTTAATAACTCCTGCAATCGAATAAAACTGCATTTTTATTAACAAGAAGCAGTTCTAGAAAGCGATGAGCCTAATAAAAACAATAAAAGAGTGGGCAAAGAGACGTAATATTCAAATATGTCAAAAGAACCAGAGAAGCGGTTAATAGCACAGGAAATTTTTCATCCGCTTTTGCAAAGAGCAGGACAGAAGGCTCGAGCGGGGGCTCGGGACAGGCTCCGGGGGCAGCCCCGGCCCGGCCCGGCCGCTCCGGTCCCCACGGCAACGCCTCAGCGGCCGGGGCAGCGGCGGCCGCACCGCCCTCGGCATCCCCGGCACGGGCAGCGCCGAGGGGCCGACCCCGCTCCCCGCGGAGAGCCCCGCCGAGCCGCCCGGAGCAGCGAGGGCCGCAGCGCGGGCAGCCCGGCCCGCCTCCGGGTCCCGCCGCGGCCGCGGGCACTCACCGGGCGCGGCCCATCCCGCGCGGCGTCCGCGCCGGGGCCGCTCCGGCCGCGCTCCCCGCAAGATGGCGGCTCCCGGCAGCCTCAGCGCCCCCCGGCAAGGCGCTGGCGGCGCGGCGGGCGGGCTTGGGCCGGCGGAGGGCGGCGCGCGGCGGCCGCGGGCGGGAACTGCAGAGCGGCCCCGAGCCCCCTCGGTCCCCGAGCCCCTCATCCCCTGAGCCCCGCGGCCCTCAGCCCCAAATGCCCCCGAGCCCCGCGGCCCCTCAGCCGCGCTCCTCCTTCCCCTCAGTCCCTCATCCCCTTCAGCCGCGCTCCTCGTTCCCCTCAGTCCCTCATCCCCCTCAGCCGCGCTCCTCGTTCCCCTCAGTCCCTCATCCCCTTCAGCCGCGCTCCTCGTTCCCCTCAGTCCCTCATCCCCCTCAGCCGCGCTCCTCGTTCCCCTCCTCTCCCTCAGTCCCTCATCCCCTTCGGTCCCCTCAGCCGCGCTCCTCGTTCCCCTCCGCCCGCTCAGCCGCCACAAGCCCCTCAGTTTCCTCGGCCCCGCTCCTCAGCTCCCCCGCTTCTCCGTCCGACCGCTCCCGGCTCGGCGCCGGCCTCGCCTCTCCTCCCGCAGCACCTCCGGCAGCCCCCTCATGTCACACCGTCTTGTCCACACGGTTTTACCTTGTGCGACGGGACCTGCTTCCTGCTGTCCTCAGCAAAACCCAGCCCCTTGGAATAACGTTCTCAAACGTTTTTGGTTTCCCCCTTGTGCGTGCCAACAATAGCGACTCACTTTTTTCAGACCACGTATCTCCAAAGAGTTGTGGCAGAGAGCGTGGACAATTTCAGGAGAAGCGGTGTCATTACACAACGTATTAGAATGTTTGCAGATTCCAGGGCTCACACTGAACCCTCTTGAGTAAGGATTGCTTCTCACTTTGTTGTCCAGCACCTACTAAGACCCCAGTTCGATTCAAAGCTTCTAGTTATTACAGGTAACTACAGTATACAGTAAGTAATGAAATAGTAACAAACTCACTTTGATTACAAAAAACATATAATGGTTATTCAGTAATCAACAACAATGCTCAATAACTTAGGGTGCAATTCCACATACCACTTGCTCTTCACTGAGAAAAGAATGACCCACAATCTACAACGTCTCACTTAGTGATGCAGCACAATGCTGATGCTGAGCCTGTAAGAAATAAACAGCTCTACTGCAGTACTGACACACATCCAACTAAACTTATTCCACATCAGCCCAAGGCCAAGATCATTTATTTAACAATCTTTGGCACAATAAAAGGTCTGCACCTTAACACTGCAATGTGAACATGAATATTTAATCTTCTATGTCCTTGTCATACCACATTATTAATACACTCATTAGCAGTGATTTTCACGAGGGCCCTTGCTCTGTTGAGGTTTGATACTTCTCCAAATGAAGCAGATTGTTTTCAGAGGTCACAAAGTGGTTTTGCAAAGACCCACTTTCAGGTTTAGATGTCTAAATCAAGAACAATGGTAAAAGTTTAAATCAAAAAGCTCTCACTCCTGCAGAAGGTTGGATTAGATTGCCTCCTGAAAACCTTTCCATCAAAAAAAAGAGAGATAAAATAAAACTGAAGAAATCAGATCATACCAAAAGTACAGTACGTTTGAAATTTTCTTTACACAATCTGTCAAAAATTTCAATCAGTTACAACCTGCTTGAGTCAGAAAAACATAAACTGGACTTAGCACACAGTTCTTTGACACAAACTGTTTAGTCAGCCATGGGTCAAGAGTCACAGAGGTTCATATGGGAAATGGTGTTTGTTGACATAATCCCTAAGAAATTACTGTAATTTATTTCCTGTTCATCTCATTGACTTATCAATTGGACCATTAGCACCAGATTAATGAATGGAGTGAAAAAAGCTAAGCAATCCAGAGCTGGGATTTCAGAGGCGCAGCAAAGAAAATCAAATACGGAAAAATGACAAAATGGTGACTTGACAAGGAACATTTTCCTCATGAACATGACAATAGAAAATTGAATAACTAATAAGTAACAGATGTCTGAAATCTGTCTTTTCCCTTGAATTATATCCAGTGCTTTCACTGCCAGAGGAAGAAGAGATGCAGTCATTTGATAGGAAAGCCATGCATTTGTATGCTGGTCAAATCATGGAGAATCAAATCTAATTCTCCCTTTCAAAGCAGTAGGACACTTTATCCACAGCATTTACTATCACAGCACATTCTTCCTTTTTGTTGCAAGCAGGTGATAAACGTCATTCTTGTTACATTTTCATGAAGGCAGTGGAGGAGTCTGAGGGGAAGTTTGAGAAAAAGAGAGGCATAATTATAGCACAGAAAGAGGAAAAGCTGAAAAACCTGATGAGCCTTCTCAACTTCAGCAATGAAATCTTATGCAGGACAAACATCCCTGTAACTCCCAAATCCATTGCTGATCAGACAGTGCAATAAAATACCTGCTCATTAAAACTAAAACCATCAAAGAGTGGCAACAGTACCGAACTTGATTATACACGCCCTGTGGGAAAGCAACCATGTAAAAACCCAACCTTCCTTCGATGACTTAGTCCGCTGCTGCTGAAAGTACTTCTAAGTTCACTTCTGGGTGACGTCAAATCAGAAACACTGTTTATACTCTTTCACAATCCACTGAGCAGAGGAGCGGAGATAAATGCCAAATGAAGAGGAAAATGCAACTAGTGATTTATCTCAGTTCTATTTGAACTGACTAATGCAAGAAATAATTATCTAGAGCCGGAACTTTGGACTTCTCAAGCATGTGACAGATGACCACAGACATGGTTTTCTATTCATAATTCCTTCACGCTGGAGTATCAGTGCTGGCACACAGGTAGTATGTAAGCCTGATATAATCAGTAGAAAAATGGCAGGTTCAAGGCAATGCTTGCTATTCCCTGCATACTTCCACATGTATGCCCTGACAGGAGAAAAGAGCCAGAGAGGAGCCAAGAGGAGTGCTGTGGTTAACAAACACGTCCCTTTAACTGCTCGCTTTGGGCATTAATTATCCCCACATCCTGCTGATGGTGTCTGAGAGTTATTACATATGTGGGCAACTCAACATGACCATCCAAATCTTAGCAGAGTAAGCTTATTAAATGCTTTATATTACTGTAGAAGTTTAAAAAAGATATCCTTCACGTGTCACAGGCAGGTGTATTTTTGTATAACTAACTATCCCCTGACCTTGAACTCATACAAACTATCAGAAAGATGCAGCAGCAGAACGGGGAGCAATGGACAAGGTGCCCCACACTGCTTTCCCGGCTGGAGTCAAGAATGAGGAATCCCAACTGAGAGTTCCACAAAAAGCCGCTTTGACTCCTAACAGTCAGTAAACTCCAGGTTCAGGTAGGGGTTCAGAATTTCTCTGACATGACACACCTTCATTTTAACATCCTTGGTATCTGGGGTACACAACCCAAACAAGGGTGTGGACTGTGTTGCTAAGAGCCTGATTTACCCAATTCAGGTTTTACTCTCTCATTATCAACGAGAGACTGATACTCTCCTATGATATTGTCTCATTACCAATGCACTAATACCATTAACCCCTCACAATAAACCAGCACAAGGCACCTCTGCCATGGGATAAAGAAAAAAGGGAACTTGGAATGGTTGCCTTGTCACATGAATTCCATGGAGCCGGTTAATACAGAGGAAATGAGCTGTTGGATATTTCATTTCTTCTGCCTTTGTACATTTCCAGCTCTCCCAATGGATGTCAGTAGTATTTACTTAGAAAAGCAAGAATAAATAGATTTTTATAAGATCCAATTACCACTGATAATTTTCTAGCTATGCATTTGCTGGATAATGTACTACAGCCTTGAAAACCTTGTACTTAGTGTTGAGTTCAGTAACTCCCCGCTGCTATCCAGCTGTTAGCGCAGTGGTGACAGAGGCATTTCCTTTAATGGAGCTGGGACAAAGCCTGCAGAGCACTTCTTTATGCAGGCAGGAAGCACAGTAGGTGACTTAAGACTGTGCTGTGACATATCCTGCCTCTGCAGGCATCATTCTTCCTTCTTTTCAAAACTTTATTTTATTCCATTGTTTAGAAAGGTAAATGTCAACCTGTAGAAATAACAGAAGGAAACACAAAACTGTCCTGGCTTTTAACAGGTTCTCTGACACTTTTATACAAACCTTGGGATGCCCAGGACGCTTTTTCTAGCACACAACAGCCTCATGAAAATATGAAAAATAAACTATAAAGGCTGTTTAGTAGAACTGAAATTTAGGTCTTCTTTTTTTAACCTAGGAATTCCTCTGAATTCAGCTAAGATCAGGCAGTAATGAGAGAAAGATATTTCACTACATAAAGAGGTCACCACAAAAGCAAGGATAAGTCAAAACTGAATATGACCTCATAGCCTGAAACAAAGACTACTCTGTGTCAAAAATATTCTGAAGAGGAATTGGTACATACTTATTTTAAAAATATTTTGCTTTGCCTACATTATTAAAATGTGTAACTGTGTATGTTTTAGAGCTTATACATATATATAATGCGTATTAATTAAGTATCGTTTATATAAACGTTTTGTATAGCACCATAGAAATATTGTGGAATCAGACTCTTCTCAGAGTAGATTTTAAAACAGTTTCTGTCATGTGTACTTCTATATTGCACGTACTCTCGTTTATTTTCAGCCTGTCCCAGTCTGTTACCAATATACTTCAAGAAAGAAGAGGTTTAGATACCTTAAGTAAACTTGGGATTTAACCTGTTGGTCCTGCAAAGACTTGATGGCTTTATTCTACTGCACTTCTCCACGACTGCCTGTCTCTTCGTCCTCATCGTGAAGGCAAAATCCCACATTTCTACATTCAGGCCTTACACAGCCATCCCTACACGCATCCCTGCACGCAGTGTATTTCGCTTGGTTCCACTGGGGCAGTGCAAAGCGCGCGCGGGCCTACGCGCGGGCCTACGCGCGGGCCTACGCGCGGGCCTACGCGCGGGCCTACGCGCGGGCCTACGCGCGGGCCTACGCGCGGGCCTACGCGCGGGCCTACGCGCGGGCCTACGCGCGGGCCTACGCGCGGGCCTACGCGCGGGCCTACGCGCGGGCCTACGCGCGGGCCTACGCGGCCACACGGCTCCCGGCGCCCGCGGGGCTCCCAGACGCAGGCCCGGCCCGGCGGTAATAGCGCACAGGTCCGGGCCCCGGCCCCGCCCCGCGGTAATAGCGCACAGGCCCCGCCCCGCCCGCCGCGCCCTGCGGTAATAGCGCACAGGCCCCGCCCCGCGGTAATTACTGACGCACAGGCCCCGGCCCCGCCCCGCGCTAATAACGCACAGCCCCGCCCCGCCCGCCGCGCCCCGCGGTAATAGCGCACAGGCCCCGCCCCGCGGTAATTACTGACGCGCAGGCCCCGGCCCCGCCCCGCGGTAATAGCGCACAGCCCCGCCCCGCCCGCCGCGCCCCGCGGTAATAGCGCACAGACCCCGCCCCGCGGTAATTACTGACGCACAGGCCCCGGCCCCGCCCCGCGCTAATAACGCACAGCCCCGCCCCGCCCCGCCCGCCCCGCGGTAATAGCGCACAGGCCCCGCCCCGCGGCGGTAATGCACAGGCGCGGGCCGGCCCCGCCCCGCGGGCCCCGCGCAGGCGCAGTCCGGCCCGCCGCCCCCCGCACGGCGCGGCGCGTCCCGCGGCTGCTGGCGGCCCGCCCGTCCCCTCTGACCCGGCGCCGCCGCCGCTCCATCCGGGCCCTGGGCGCTCCGCGGGGAAGATGGCGGCGCTGCTCCCGGCCGAGTGGATAAAGAACTGGGAGAAGGGCGGCAAGAGCGAGTTGTGAGTGCGGGGCCTCGCCGCGGGCACGGACGGCGCGCTGCGGCCTGCGGGAGGGAGGCGGCGGCGCTCGGGCCTCGCCGGTCCGAGGCGGCGGGGGGGCGGCGGTCGGGGCGTCGCTGGGGCCGCGTCCTTGCTGCCGGCCCTGGGGCCGAGGCCGCGGTGGGGAGGAGGGCCCGGGCCGGCGCTGCCGCCTCCGCTCGGCCCCGCGGCCGGGCGCGGCCCTCCCGGCGCCCCGAGCGCCCCCTTCCCGCCTCCGGGCCGGGTCTGCCGGGGCTCGGGCTCGTCCCCAGCCGCCCCCCGCGGTCGGACGGGCCCTGGAGCGCTCCCGTGTCGCTGGCCGTGCAGTACTGACCTCTGTGGCACAGGCCTCAGCCCCCGATCCCAGCCTTACCCATTCCGGCGGGACCGGCCCCGTGTTCCCTGATCCAGGCAGAATGGGATCAGGTAGTCACGCCTGTATCGTACAAAGTAACCTTTGTGCACCGAGGGCTCCGGTTGCAAGCTCTCGGATTAATCCAGGTGTGCCAGGAGCTTTCCGTTCTGGGCCTGTGTCTGTCTGAAGCCATCTCAGTGTGACAGGTTCACTGAATGTTGTGTTTCTGGGGTGCAGCTCTTCAGGGGTGGTTCACCACCAGTTTGCTCCTTTCACGTTACTCTGTTAGTTTAAACGGCTGTCCTCTGCACTAACTATATGTTTTTTACATTCTCTTGTTTCAATTCTTCCATGTGCTTTTGTTTTCTGCTGTAAGTAAAAAACCCCGCGGTGTTAAATACGGGTGTCGAAGGGATCACTTCACGAAACCCTTGTTGATTTTGTTCACGTTTTCTGCAAGGTCGCGCAGCTTTGGCAGTGAATTTCCTTGTGCAGAAGGAGCCGGCAGTGGGCTGGGGAGGAGGGAACGCCGAGAGTCCCTGCACAAACCCTGCTCTTTGCAGAGCCTCCATTTTGTGGTGAAGGGGGCCCCCTGTACGGCCGTGCACTTTTTGGTTTGAGCGATGCTGGAAGCATTTCATATGCAGGCTGAACGGGGTGTGTGGAGTGTAAGAGGACACACATTTCCTAGCTGATCGTGTAATGCCAACCGTGCTCTTCTCACTGCCTTCTCAGCACCTGCCTCAGCTCCTGACCACGGTAAAACCTCCTAGGGCTCTTCTCCCCCCTGAGCAGTACTTCTTCAACACCATGAGAGGTTTCCTCTGCTGTGGGAGCTGTAACACAAAAGGATTAGCTGCATCCCTGTGTGTGTGGTGCTCACACCTCGTGTGGAATCCTGCTGAACGATGTCCAGGCACGACTGAAGGAGCGGTTTGCAGAGCAGGCCACGTGTTTGAAAAGACATGTCATTGTGTCTGGAGAACAGTTGTCAGGCTGTGCAGTGGTAGCTTCAGGAACCCGAGCAGTATGCATCTAGAATCTGAACTATATACCTGTAGACAATATTTAAGGAGCTCTTCAAGAAACCAACTTTATTGGGAGAGTGTTCAGTGAGTAACTTTTTGTTTCTTTTTCCGAAACTTCTATCTGCTGATTTGGTAGAGGGAAGCGGAGCTAGGTTGCTATCATTTCAGAATGAAACACATCGAGTGTTTGTAAACATTAAAGTAAAAAGGGAATAAGTGCAACAATGCTACTTGTTTTTATTGGACTATTTATCTAATACTAGTATGCTGAAGAATAAAAATTAGGTCTGGGCCTAAGTTCACTCTTGATCTTTGTGGCTCAAAGTTAAGACAACACATAATGACGTTAGAGAAGTGGGAAGGGGAAGGATGCTGCAGAAAGACAAAACTGACATTACTAGCAAATAGAAGAATTTTAAAACTTTAGAAGGTTTTTTGTAGGCATTTTAAGGGGATAAAACCCCCTCATAATTAATAGAAAAGATTAGTTCTTATGGAAAAAATATTTACTTGCTGGAGCATGAAATGGCTTACACGATCTGGCTAGATCAGTTGATTGAGTATTTTGGCAGTTCGTAGTTACCTAAATGAAAACACATTTCTGTGTTTTGGTTGAATATGAAACTATACTGGGAGAAGTAAATGGTTTGTTTTAATTTGGCATCTCAGCTTCTTCTGGGATTAATAATGGATGCTTAAGATAATTATTCTATTTTTTTTTTGAATGGTGTGATATTTTTGATTATGTGATCAGCTTGTCATGATTTAACAGTACTGTCCAGAAATCAGAAGGTAAGGGAAGGGTTTTGTGTGTTTCAGAGTGTCATAATGTTAATTAGTAATGCACTGGTGACCGTTTGCTTCCAAGGCATTGTTCAAAACTGTACAAGCTTTGAATTTAATTAATCTAGCTACTGATGTGTAATAGTATCTAATAAAAATACAGGAATATGGTAGTTTCGAGTGTGTGTACCTGCCTGGTCAGGACGTGGTCATCTTACAGGTCACTTTTTTGTTCAGATCCTTCCCTAGGTGCAGCTCACCAGGTTCTGTTCCTTTATTTGCTGCTGCCAGGTGCTGGTGTGCGGCTGGAGTGCGAGGGTGACTCCTGGAGCTCAGTGTGGGCTCCTTGCAGCCCCGCGGGTGCGTGCTGTCCGTGTAGGAGAGGGGTATTTTCCAGAGCCTGATGCTGGTCCACCGTGACCCGTGCCTTGCCTTGCTCTGTGACAGGGCCAGCACACCAGGAGCCTCCAGTGTGGCTGGAGGGCTTCAATGAAGCACCTGCCTCACAGTTTGTGCAGTGTGTTAAGCCTCAAGATAAACTGGAGAAGCTTTACATTCTGTAAATGTGAATTTTGGGGACTGGGTCTTGCGGGTGCCTGCAGCTCGTTTGTTACTTCACCTCAACACTGTAAGTGAGAATCAGCGAGACAGAGTTTGGTTGTAGTTGTGCCATCCTGATTGCAAAATGCAATTGATTGTCCTTTATCTCAGCTAAGGAACTCCCTGCATCAGTTGAATTCTGCAGATAACTAAATGCCAGCAGGCCCGTGGCCTGTGTGGTAGTCAGTGCTTCAATCCACGTGGGGTATGAGTTGGGAGCTCGGTTCTGGGGACTGCCGTGTGACCTGTGCACACTGCTTCAGCATTTGTGTTTTCACCAAGTCTGTCCCATCCTGGGCCAAAAGAAATGTCATCTTGAAACTCTGGTTTTCAAGAGTTCTGTGTGTTTTTAAAGAGCATTTTTACTTTCTGGGTTATCCTACTTTTCAATGGTATTCTGCACCCATTGCACGGTTTTGCTTTCCGATGAAGGGATGGAGGTTTTAGGGAAGTTCTCCATCCTGAGCTTGCAGCAGTGAGCTACCAGGCTGGAGTAGTAAGTCAGGTGAGCACTTGGCGGATGGTGTCAGCAGGTGCAAGTGTTCTGATTTTGATTTCATGCGCTTAGCTCAGAGTAGATGCCCTGATGTCTCGGCTTGGTGTTTCTGGAAGGGAGGGCTCCTGCCTGTCTCCAGTCCCCAGCGTGTCTCTGTGGCCTCCCGGGAGGGGCTTCACCTTGCAGAGGTGGCTGAAGCCTTGGTTTGGGTTTTCCCCGCTTTTTCTGCCGGGTTTGTCAGTGGCGCTGAGGTAATGATGGCAGGGCTGGAAGTGCTGCTGAGGAGGGAGGAAGTGTTTGTGGCCGTGTCCCGTTTCTGCAGCCACGTGCCCCTGAGCGAGTGCAGCTGTCCTGCCTGGCAGCACCTACAGGAAAGGTGCTCTTCCTTTGGAAGGAATGCAGTCATTCAAAGAAATATTTCTGCCTTATTTCCTTTCCTCCAGTGTAATAATTCAGGGGGCTACAATTGCAAATATTAAGCATGTTGTTTTGCAGATTCATCTTGGAGTCTTTTCTGTGTTGATCAATTAGATTAATGCCTTGGAGTAATGTTATATTGTTAACACTGTTTTCATACTGCTGGAAGGAGAACGGGAAGGGCTGAAACTCTGATTTTGTATTGAGATGTACTTAAAAGACTCATCAGTTCAAGCAGTCAGGGTTGCTGCTCTTGTAACCTGGTCGAGGACACTACCTTAGCACACAGGGGCCAAAGTGTGTACCAGATATTCTTTTTTGGAATCTGATGTTTCACTCTACTGTTATTTGTATACAGAACTTAGGAGTGAGTGCTTACAGGGGACCTTCCTTATGAAGGAGTAATTTAAAATTTAAGAAAATTGATTTTTATTGAATTGATAGACTTCTTGGTGACAGCTGGGGGAAAAAATCTATTCTTCAAAAAAAAGGTTACTGACCATTAATGAAAATTAAAATACTTATTCCCCTGTTTTGCTGTCTCTATTCTGGTTATTTCCAAATAGATTGCATTTTCTTCAGTAGGGTTTAGGACATCTTAGCCATACCTCTGCTTTTTGCTGAGGTTCTGTGTTTCTGCTGATTGTTATGTGTGAAACTCCCTGGTTTCCAGTTGTCTGAAGGGTGTGTATTACCTTATATTTGCTAATTATAATCCTTTGATTGCTGGAACAGCTGTTTAGTCCTGCTAGAGAAGTGGTAATCTAAATAGGATGCAAATAGAATGAGTAATGGATTGCTACAGAACTATTTTTTACTGTTATTTTTTGTGATAAGCCTCTGTAATAATTGTACATATCTGCCTTATTTGAGACAGCTTAAAATGGCTCCCACAGCAGACTGTGGTCTTGCCATTTTCTGTAGGAATGAGACGTGGCTCTGGGAGCCTCCTCAGTGTCTGTGGAAGGTACTTTGAGAAATGCGTGAACTTTGGGTTGAAAATGTGCAAATGTGACAGAAGTTCTTCAGATATTCCCTGGTGTCTGTTATGGTAAAGGTAAATCTCTACCCTTTTTAAATCCTGTCACTTTTAAATAGGAAACTGCTTTTGAAACCTCCTGCTGGGGTGACAGTAGGGGTGGAGAAGAGGGAAGATCCTTCTCTCCTGGAAGCATGTGCATGTAGTGGAGAAGGCTGCTCTTTAGGCAGTTATTTTCTAGCACAGAGAGCTATTAATTCATCTGATGGAACAGATAAATCTGCACAGTACTCGGAGTGCTTTTTGCATATGGCTGTTTGGTGAGGGAGCCCAGGAGCCGCCAGGGACAATGCAACAGGACAGGTTTGGGCTTCCTGGAGTGGGTTTTTTGAGGGGCTGGAATAAAGAAAGATTCTGTCTTACTCTTGGTGAAACATTGCACGAGGAAATCATGCGCATAATTTAATGTTAGAAGTTTTTTACAAGCAGGAGTTTGGAAACTCCTGTAGTCACAGTAATTCTGTGAGAAGCATTTCCTGAGTGGAAAATGACAGGGGGTGATTGCTGGGACTTCAGTGCTTCCACAGTGCCTCATGTTCTCACTTTTCCCAAGGAGGTGTAATGTTGGGAAGAATATTTATATGTGTATGGGATCTATTGGGAATCTTGTGTTTCTTTGCTGTGTTAGTTCTCTGAATTAGGGTTTGCTTTGGAAAAATCAAAATGTTGTCATCCATTTAAACCACCCAGATACAAAGCTGTTTTAGCCAGAGCATCAACCCAAAAAAGAACCCCAAAACACTTGTATGCTAATGTCTAATGTTTTTTAAATTTGTTTTCTTTTAGTGTGCAGCTGTGTCGTGCTCTCAGTGAAAACAAAAACCACGATGTGGGTTTCAGAGGTAAGTTGTGTGGTTGGTTTGTTGCTTTAGGTAAATAAAAACCCAGCCTGGAAAGAGTTGATTGTGGTACCTTTGCATGTGTGTGCTTGGAACATCCGTGTCTGGTGACCATTGGTGTGTGCCAAAGGCGAATACTGCAAATGCAGAGATGCACTTGATGCTGGTGTGAAGTGTTAGGTATTGATGAGCAGTTTTAATCTGTCAGTGATAACAGAGTAATCCCCTTTATGGGTAAGGGAAGCACATCCCCTGTACTTGTCATTTCTGTAGACATTGCTTTAGCAGTTAGAGGATTAGCTGATCCTTAGTCATCTCTTGTCTTTCAACAGATATTCAGCAGGCTTTGTATGAGCTCGCTTACCACGTCGTCAGAGGAAACCTAAAGCATGATCAAGCTTCTAATGTTCTTGGTGATGTCATAGTAAGTATATATTTGTAACCATTGCATACTTCCCAAAATCTTTCTCACAGAAGCCCCAGTGAAATCCAAGCGTGGGAATATTCAAGAGATTTTTCTTTGACGTGTCTGAAAAGTCATTCGTGTCCAGTTCTTCGTTTGGGTGCACTTGATATATATGTAGACTGGCAGGGTTTCATTTTTTCCCTCCATGTTTCATGGTGAGGAATAGATGCTTCAGCATAAATTAAAAATTACTTTTTAAGGGCACATGGAGACTGGAGTTGTTAATAGAGAAATAAAAGTCACTTGCTCATGCAGCACGTCTGTAATGCCACCTACTGGTATTTTTAACAGTGGGACAGTGTGCCTGCCATTTCACTGTTGGCCCTTGAAATTAATGCATTAGACTGATTTTCTGTTTGAAAAAGGATTTTCTTAAAATGCTTTGAGTAAGTAGGGAAAGCAGCAATTTCCTCTCAACTTCCAAACAAGGAAAAATACATTAAAATCTTTTAGAAATGATTTCTTATTTTTGGTAAGTTGCTGTTCTGATGTGTCTGGAACATTGAGGAGAAACGTGTTGCAAAAATGTAGTGTAACCTTTTTATGTTTTTTGAACTTGAGCACTGGTGGTGAGGGAAGGCTGGGCTGTAGGGCACCTTGACGCTGGGGTGGCATGGGAAATGTTGGCTCTTGTGGGAAATTGTTGTCTGTTTGGTGCCTGAGAAGCTGCAGCTCCCTTTCTGGGCTCCTGCTCCTCCTACAGGGCTGAGGAGCTGGAGGGACTGACCAGGGGTTTTGTCCTGGTCACAAAACACACTTGAATTACACTTAAAGGTTATGGGGCGTCACTATGTATCAGTAATTAGTACAGCACTTACTTTAGGTATTAGTCAGTAATTAAGTGTCTTCATTATTAATAATATAAAAATTTGCATTACTAATTAGTCTGAACTTTATGGTGAAGTGTTTTTTTATGTAATGCAGAACTCCTCTAAGTGTGCATGGTGGAATTTCTGTGTTCATTAACTGGGATGGTGTTTCTCCTCAGGAATTCCGAGAAGACATGCCTTCTATCCTGGCTGATGTCTTCTGCATATTAGGTAAGTTGGGTTCCCTTCCTTCCAGCATTGCTACACATTTGGAGAAATTCATGTTCTGTGCATCTGCTCGTTGACTTCTTCAGGAAATGCCATTAAATCTGTGAAGCATGATTTCCCTGTACAAAGCACGTGTTGATTCTTCCTCCGTGTATCTGTACCTCACTTGTTAATGTCTTTTCATTCTGCTTTGTTCTGTTATAGTTTCCAGAAGTTTGCTTATTAAAGGCAGTGGAAGTTGATCTGCCAAGGATAGTTAAAGGAGCTAGCTTGTAAGAATGTTGGATGTTAGCTAATGGAATCAGTGGCTTAGTGATGTTATCATTCTTAAATATTTTAACTAAAAGTTGACTTCCTGGTAGGTAGATCCTTTCTCCTCAGAATGCGTTCTGTAACTATTTTTGTCTGTACAGTCACTGTGAGTGAAATGGAGCTTGTGCTGATTGTCCAGGAATCTAAAGGCAAATGGCATTGAGTCACTGTCTGCCAGCTGAGCAGCCTTTAAAGATGTGCACGTCCTACTCTGGTGATAACTTCTGGATTTTTGTGTTCTAATATTGATCCAAAGCTGTCGCTCTCATGTCTTCCAGCTTTAACTGCCTGCAGTTTCTGTCTTGCTCCAAGTCTGTGTTTTTCAACAAATTCCAGAAAATTCTTTAGCTGGTCTGGTCACCACAGATCCTGTGTGTTCCATGTGTTGGAGTGAGGCATCTGTGCTGTGGTAGCCTCAGAAGAGAGGCACCTCACTGAGTTTGCATGTGCAGCCTTGGTTTTATACATCTGAATGATAAATTTTGACTTTGTTTTATTCATACTGTTTCATTCTGTGTGCTTGTGTCATCATTTTGTAATGATGGTTTTCATAATGCAGTGTTACACGGATGTCCTTTTCTTTTTTAATCTGCATTAGAAGACTTGAATTAACTGCTTCTTGAACTACATGAATAACTGAAACTATTGTATCTGTCTGCCTTGTTGTATCTATTTTTCTTTCCCCCTTTTTCCTTTAAATTCGTGTGTAGCCAAATGCCCTGCTTTCACTGGTAGCAGAGAATAGTATGGCTGAGGAGCTAGCTTTCAAACTTTGGGTCAAAGGGCATTTGACAATTTCTTGCTTGTTTCCTCTAAGCCCTTCTTTACTCTGGTCAGTATTTGCTACTATCCGGATTTTTTTCCCCAATTGGTTGTGTTGCAATATATGAGAACTTTGATTTGTCCATTCATCCACATACCCTGGAAAAAATTTTTACTGCAGCTTGTTCTTTGGCTGCTGGGGTCCAGGCTGATGTGGCTGGTCTGTTGCCTCCACTTCTGCCCCGCTCCATCCCTGCTTTTCAGCTCTCTGGGTCTTCTTCCTCACAGTTTTGTTGCTGATGGTTTTCTCTGTGGGTCTGATTTTAATGCGGCTGTGTGTGGTGGTTTTGTTGTTCATTGTAATGTCTGCCTTGCGTTCCTGTAGGGAGTTTTCCGCTCCTTTTGCAGCTCCTCACTGCCTGTAGTGATGTGCTTTTTTAAAAGTGCTTCAGGAGGTTTGCTCCCCTGGCCAGTGTTCCACAGCCTGTCCTCCCATAGCAGGGAATTGCTCTCAGTAGTTGACAGCAGAGAAGGAATCAATGGCGATACAGAACCACAGCTGGTAAAGGACTGCAGACAGACAGTAAATGGTCCTTCTCTGAAGCCACAGGGAAAAAGATGAGAACAATATCTTAAGGCCAGGATCGTGCAGTTCTCTTCAGTGGTTCATATTTCTGGTTTTGTGCTTGTTGTTGATCTCGAATGCTTGCCGTGAAGTTATTGCAACAAAGAGAATGGCAAGAAAAGTTACTGCAGCATTCCTCTGGATTCTGTTTTACCTTTTCATGAGACTCGTGGATGTGTGAGAATTGTCACCAAAATATTATGTGAGCCCCAGGGGGTGAGTGGGTGGGAAGTGGCAGGAAGCTGCCGTGTTATCAATAACTTTCTTTGCCTTATCTTATCATTAACATTTATCAGAATAGTTACTGAAAGAACAAACTCTCTGCATTTCACAAATAAAAATCGCTTCTTTCTCCCCATCTTCTTTTGTAGATATTGAAACAAGTTGTTTAGAAGAAAAAAATAAGAGGGATCATTTTACACAACTGGTGTTGGCCTGTTTGGTAAGTTACACCTAGGAGGTCTTTTGGCAAAGTTGCATGTCAAAATTTGACAAGAAAAAGGAGAGCTTGTTTTTTTTTCCGCCAGAAAAGACTATAAGAATGTTTTCCAAATGTCCAAATAATTTAGAAATTCATCTCCAAAGTTTTCTGATAGAGGAGTATAGTACAGCTCACCCTTGAGTTCTTTGAAGAGTTTTGAGTGAACGTAAATTTTTCCACCTGCAGGTTCAGCAGAAATTTTGCTTCTGAAGTATGTTTTGAGTTGCACTTCTTTATGTAACCTCCCCTTGTGTTTAGAAGTAGCATTCCTGAATGCATGGAAATCAGCTTGATTTGTAGCCACGTTCAGCATATGAAAATGAGACTTTCTAAAAAATAAAGAGTAAGCTTTGTAAATACGCAGTCCTTGGTAGTAATGTCCCTGGATGCTGTGCAATGTTTACTTGGTAACCAGCAATTAGACTCTAGGTCTCTTCAAGTGCTCTTGGATATCAAATGTAGCTCTGTGAAATTCCACTTCCAGTTCACAGTGTGTCAGTTCTGGCTGCTCCTGTGTTTGAAGCCAAATGTAACTTTTTCTGTTGTAGCCAGAATGCAGGTGTAGCATGAAGTAATAATTGTGTGGTCTCTAGGTGTCTGTAATGGACAATTTGGTGTGTGTTTTTGGTGTTTTTTAGTATCTTGTATCTGACACTGTCCTGAAGGAGCGTTTAGATCCAGAGACCCTGGAGTCATTGGGGCTCATCAAGCAGTCTCAACAGTTTAATCAAAAATCTGTTAAAATAAAGACAAAGCTATTGTAAGTTTTGGGGCAGGGGTTGTTGGGGGAGTGGGTGGGGAGGGGCAATGATGATTGGTATGGTCACAAGGTTTTCTACCAAGTCCTCAGTTTCCTTTGGGAAATATGCTTTGTTGCACTTCAACTTGCCTTAGGAAAGAACTTTGCTAGCCCTTAGTTTTCAAACTCTTGAGAAGTATAAAATCTCATGTTAGCTGTGGCTTTTGCTGCAGGGATTCCATTTAGGCAGATTAATTGTTATTTATTTGTGATATGTGAATATACAAAGTGTAACAAAATTAGTTATTGCTCTTGCATCAGTTAAGAATAGGTCTTGTTTCCATAACTAGGCAAACGTAGTTACTTTAGTTTGGGCAACATGGGTTGTGTTTTTTTGGTATATGTTTGGTTTCTGTCTCTGCATCCAGTGTTTCAGTGTCATGGAAGCATCACATGAAACAAGAACAGGTTATGAAACACGGACTGCCACAGAGCAGTTCTCCAGAGCAGTGTGTAGAACCAGCTTTCCTGTTAAATATAAATCTAATCTTTTTAATTGCCTGCATTTGAAATAAGAGCTGGATCTTTTTGGAGAGTGCTTGGTACCTTACAGGTATTTATATACTGCATTTAATAGTTTTTCCAACAGCTCAGGTAAATAAAAAGTTCATTAAAATGTGTTCAAAATTAGCATTTTGTATAACAAATTGCTAAGAGCATAAATAGGCTTCACCGGATGCATGTTACACAACAGAATTTAATTTCTCTTTATTTGCAGTTATAAGCAACAGAAGTTTAATTTGCTAAGAGAGGAGAATGAAGGTTATGCAAAGCTCATTGCAGAACTGGGTCAAGACTTATCTGGAAATATCACTAGTGATTTAATCCTTGAAAATATCAAATCTTTAATAGGTAAGGAATTTATTGGAAGAATATGGGCATTGGTTTTCCTGTATGATCCTATGACACAGACTGTGTTTTAGAAACAGAATGAAGATGAAAATCAGCAATGTTAAACTTTTCTGCTCTGTCCTTCTCCACTAGGATGTTTCAATCTTGATCCTAACAGAGTTTTGGATATCATCCTAGAAGTCTATGAGTGCAGGCCTGAGTATGATGATTTCTTTGTGCCACTGATAGAGTCTTACATGTACATGTGTGAACCTCAAACTCTATGCCATATCCTTGGCTTCAAATTCAAATTTTATCAGGTAACGTATTTCCATTCTTAATTTTGGGGGTTTGTGGTTGAACTGCAGTCAGTAATATCAGATTTTCTGCAGGTTTGGTTTGGTTTGTTTGGTATTTTTTACACATAGAAATTAGTTTTTAAGTTGTAAAATTCTGGTATTAAAAGCAATAATTTCATTATTTGAGTGGGCGTCTCTCACTGTATTTTACAGGAGAATGCTTAATGTTCTCTTAAAAGAGCTGAAAACAATCTTGATAACTTCCACTTGAAGGTGTAGAGTTGTGTAAGGACTGGCATGAACAGAGAGATGTACATTATAAACAAGGCTTGTCCCCAGGAGTGAGGAGTCATGGTAGATATTTGATAATACACTCAAGGGGTTTTTTATGAATGTATAGTTTAGAATTGCATACAAGAACCATAAGGTGTAAAGTTTTTGTTTCTGAAAATCCTGGAGTTGTATCGCATTTAACTCCAGTGACTTGACAGTAATAACAGTTAAATGACATGGTAACAAGGGGAACTGTGGGTTAATATGTTTCATCTGAACAGGAATTGAATGGTTCCTGTTTTATAACCTTCTGCTGTGGTCTGATTGCTTTTTTTTAAATTTCTGATGTCCATTTTAGGATCCAAGTGGTGAGACCCCTTCCTCCTTATACAGAGTTGCTGCTGTCCTTTTGCAACATAATCTCATAGATTTGGAAGATCTTTATGTTCATGTAAGTGGCAGTACTACTCTGCTAGATGCCAAAGCTAAGGACTTTTAAAAACCCAGAAAATCAGATACTTGACCCTATTTCTAAAATTTCACATTCATGATACTCTGTGTAATACCTGTAAGGTATTGTAGGTGTACAATATTTAGTGATTCTTAAAACTTTCAGTGCTTTCTTAATGCCACATATTCAAGTCAGCACACATTGAAATACGTGTGCTGATAAACTTAGTTTGAATTATCTGGATAACATCCTCCAGAGTGTTTACCTTCTGGCAGAGTAGGAAGTTGGAGGTAAATGCCCGAGTAATCTCCTTTAAGAGTTAGACCTGTCAAGTTTTGCTTCACAAGATCAGTTTTGGAGAAAAGTGGTAGGTCAATCAGCTCCACACATTCTTTCAGTTTAATAGTGGGATTGGTTTTTTCAAATGCTTGGAAGGTGGCGCTGCCCTTAATTTGTGTGGCATTTCATAGCCTTGGTCACAGTCTCATCAATATTGACTCTTCAGTGAGTGTCCCTGGCCCCACAGGAGTGTTTTGGCAGAAAATGTGTTGGGTGGGGCAGGAGTAGGAGTGCAGGGCTGAGATAATTGCTGTGGAGTGAGGACTGTGTGATGATAATGCTTGTTTTTAAGAGCAGGCCTGTAAGTTTGCTAACCATGCTGGTCCTGGGGTTCCGGCTGCCTGTGCAATCTCAGCTCAGGCTTGTGCAGGCGTGGAGATGTTCCCTGCCCGTCTCAAGGCTCACCGCACTGTCCACCTGCGTGACGGTGATTGGCCAGCCCCACAGCCTCTCTGCCAGTCTCTGGCTTTGCGTGTTTGGGATGGTGTAATTTTTTAAATCTCTTTTCAGTTCAGGTTTCATTTACCTTGCTATTGAAAGTATCAAATAACCAGCATGTAGGTGTTGAGGCTGGAGGTGCTCGCTGTGTGGCCCCCAGACCATCCTGAGGGTTCCTTCTGTGCCCCCCTGCCCTTCCAGGCCTGGAGGAGCTGTTCTCTGTTAGTGTGTGTTATATGTAACATGTGTGTTATGTGTGTGTGTACATGCACGCACCATGGATGGCATCCCAGAGATACAGTTCACCCACTGAAGCTCCACACCAGGTGCTTCTTGCTGAAGCTCAGTGGTTTCCCTGTGTTTTCAAAGGAGAAAAATGCAGCTCCTTAAACCTCTTACTTTTCCAAGTGGGATTTGTTCTTGCCCAAATTTCTGTGAAATGGAGGAGTCCTGTCCTCCTTCAGTGATCAGTTTGGGCAAAGAAAAACCAATAAAAATTTTCTATCAGAGAGGTCATGATTTTGCAGTAAGTTTTGATTGCTTACTTGCAGGGGAAGTGTGATCCTGGTTTCAGGAGCTAAATTGAAATTTGGCTTTGTCAGAAGAAGAGCTTTTCTTTTGTCTCACACCTTTTAATTTCTGAGTGTAGGTTTATTTTCCTCACCCTGAATGTTCTCAAGTACAAGACTCTGCTGAGATTTTTTTCCTACTAGGTACTTTATCTAAGATAGTTTTTAAAGAACAAATACTACATGTGTTTAACACACATTGCTAATAAATAAAAGATTTGATAAGCTTTAAATGGAATTTCTTTAAAATAAAGGTACAATCAAAGTGTGTGGCTAAGTAGGTTACCTGGTTTTCCTCAGTGATGAGGTTTTTCTTCCCTTTAGATGAGCAATATTTTGATTATTCTCTTGGATTGAAGGCACTGAGTTGTGTTGATGTTATCATGCAGGATGTGTGTAGTTGTCACCATAAAGCTACAGCTGAATGGTAAATTTGAGGCCGGGGGGGCTCTGCCTACAAATGGTTGTGAAGAATAGAGCGGTGTTATCTCTCCTGAGTCCTTGATTTCAGACTGGTCTGCTCTGGGTGTAATTCCCTGTTTGGGGTGGCAGCAAGAAGAGAAGCTGATCCCCTGAAGGACTGTCAGATTAGTGACACGGAGGGACAGAGTTCATCCCCACCTCGGGTGATCACAGCAGCAGTTGGTCACTTCAGTTTTCAGGTCTCCTGTTCTGTTTTTTCAGCTCCTCCCAGGGGATAATGCCATCATTGAGGAACACAAGCGGGAGATAGTGGAGGCCAAACAAATTGTCAGGAAACTTACCATGGTCGTCTTGTCATCTGAAAAGACTGAGGAAAAGGAGAAGGAGAAGGAAAAAGAGGAGGAGAAAACGGAAAAGGTGTGACTGAGTAGCTTTCTTTTCAGTAAAATTGTTTGAATTTCATAAAACAATTGTTATACAAACATACCTGTATTTATTTGAAAAACAGTTTTGTACTGCTTGGATTTGTCTTCCAGCTACTCTTCTGTTATACTGAATGTGCAAAAAGGTGTGGTTTGGGGTTTGTTCTGGATTTCTGAAGATATTCTTGGTTCAATGGCTAATTGATTTCTTCAACGGCAGCCACAGCTGCTGCTTAAACAGATTCCTTGCACTCACTTGAAATTTCTGATTTCCTTTTGCTTTGGGCCACCTGCTCTGCTGTCACATGGGGCTGCCCAGGGTTTTCTGAGGAGTGCTTGTCACCCTGTTCTGATGGAAAATAAGCTCCTGATGGGACATGGGGAGTGTGTGCATTGCAAGTAGTGTCAGAGGAGTTGAGACAGCTTTCATGGCTAAGCTTTAGAATTAAGAACCAGGGAATTTTAAGCTCTAGCAGAAACGGCAGCATTTTTCTGAAGGATTAAAATGACAAAGTCTGAGGCTGGGCAGTGGGAAAATTAAGAGCTGTACTTAACAGAAACCAATTTCTGTGACCACACGCTGTTACGCAGCGCACGCTGTTTCTTGAAAAGTTTGTTTCTGTGGTAAAAGTGTTTTTGTATGTGCTTAGCTGAGCACTTGACAGCAGTGAGGGGAGTAACTACCTGTGAAAGCTGCTGCCAGCCTGAGTTCAGGCACGGTGTATCCAGCATGTCACTGTAATGTACTGGTTTTGATACAGTGTCATGGAATAAATGCCTGCATGAGGAAAGCAGTGTTTAAAAATTATCGACCTGACTTTTCTTTCAAGTGCACAAAGTGCCTCTTTGGTGTGGTTAAACTCCATTGTTGTCTCGTGACTCTAATACGAGGCATTGAGCCTCGGCAGATGTGCTGCCCACTTTGGCCTTTTGAGATGCCTTTGCCGTGCCTGGGACAGGACATGCCGGGGACGGTGTGGGCAGCAGGGGTGGCTTTGGCAGCAGTTCCGGCCCGAGCCCTCGGTGCCACGCGCGGCTGGGCTTTTGGGGAGCTCCTGGCAGAGCTTGCTCACCCAGGAGCCGAGCAGCCCCTGAGCTCCAGAAGTTCAGCATGAGCAGAGACCTCCCTTGGTTTGGCTGTGGAGCATTCTTCTGCATGCTACCACGTGCTCTGCCATTTTATATTTTCCAAGCTCTCAGAAAAATATTTGCCAGTGTTAAAGTTTTAAAAGGGAAAAAAACCTAAAGCCACGCAAACTGTCTGTTTTGTTAATTAATTATTAATTATTAATTAATTAATTATTATTCTTGTCAGTCGGCCTTTGCTGCTTGTGTTGTTTAAATAAAATTCTATTTTGCTTTAAACTAATAAAAACATTTTGTCCTAGAGTTGTAATCTTCCTTCCTTGGATGTAAACATCATCTTAGGCTTGTAGTAACTCACAGCCAGTTTTCCTTACTGTTGGTCACTTAAGAATAGACTTTTACCTTGGAGGCCAGGGAAAACCAATTTATAACAATAAAATATATCAGTGCCATGCCCCTGAAAAAGTGCTTCAAGGCATGACCTTTACTGTAGAGTCCTGTTTCCTCTTAGGCCTGTGCTGCAAAGGGAAGCTTTGGAGAACTGTGGAGACTTGCACTTAAGTCCAGAGTCTCCTGGAGTAGATGCCAATGTAAAATTATTGTACAGGCACACTCGGACAGAGAAAGGGTTTGAGTGTGGCTCAGCTGTTTTCATGTTCTAATCTGCTTTTGCAAGAGAAGTTTGTGCTTTTAAAACCAGAAAACCCAGAGCATAAAGGATTCTAAAGTGCTTGCATTGTTCTTAAAATGCCCTGTAAGGAAATAAGCTGCAATAGATTGTGACAGTTTGGAAAATACGTGATCAGACACACATCAGACAACTTTACAAATTTGTTTTATTTTTAACTTTTTCTTTGATCCAGAGGTTAAATTCTACATGGACTGGTTTATAATTTCTTTTGAGGCTTGCTGATAGTCTAAATGCCTAGCTAAGTTTTATTTTGCGTGTTTGTATTACACAGTTGATATACAAGGCTTTTTTCTCTAGCTGTGGATTGCAGCTGCTTAAGGAGAAGTGCTGAGGAGACTTTATGAACACACTTTACTGTCTTGCAGCCTCCTGATAATCAGAAACTCGGCCTGTTGGAAGCCTTGTTAAAGATTGGTGACTGGCACCACGCCCAGAGCATCATGGATCAGATGCCTCCCTTCTACTCCACGTCCCACAAGGCCATCGCCCTGGCGCTGTGCCAGCTGGTGCACGTCACCATCGAGCCTCTGTACCGCAGGTAGGTGACACCAGGGGCTGCTGCTGCGGGGACAGACGGACAGACAGCTGCCTGACTGCCTCAGCTCAGCCATAAACCTCATTGCCTTACTGCTGCTGCTGGGGACAGACAGACAGACGGACAGACAGACAGCTGCCTGACTGCCTCAGCTCAGCCATAAACCTCATTGCCTTACTGCTGCTGCTGGGGACAGACAGACAGATGGACAGACAGCTGCCTGACTGCCTCAGCTCAGCCATAAACCTCATTGCCTTACTGCTGCTGCTGGGGACAGACAGACAGACAGACAGCTGCCTGACTGCCTCAGCTCAGCCATAAACCTCATTGCCTTACTGCTGCTGCTGGGGACAGACAGACAGACGGACAGACAGACAGCTGCCTGACTGCCTCAGCTCAGCCATAAACCTCATTGCCTTACTGCTGCTGCTGGGGACAGACAGACAGACGGACAGACAGACAGCTGCCTGACTGCCTCAGCTCAGCCATAAACCTCATTGCCTTACTGCTGCTGCTGGGGACAGACAGACAGATGGACAGACAGACAGCTGCCTGACTGCCTCAGCTCAGCCATAAACCTCATTGCCTTACTGCTGCTGCTGGGGACAGACAGACAGACAGCTGCCTGACTGCCTCAGCTCACCCATTAACCTCATTGCCTTACTGCTGTTGCTGGGGACAGACAGACAGACAGCTGCCTGACTGCCTCAGCTCAGCCATAAACCTCATTGCCTTACTGCTGCTGCTGGGGACAGACAGACAGACGGACAGACAGACAGCTGCCTGACTGCCTCAGCTCAGCCATAAACCTCATTGCCTTACTGCTGCTGCTGGGGACAGACAGACAGACGGACAGACAGACAGACAGCTGCCTGACTGCCTCAGCTCAGCCATAAACCTCATTGCCTTACTGCTGCTGCTGGGGACAGACAGACAGACGGACAGACAGACAGACAGCTGCCTGACTGCCTCAGCTCACCCATTAACCTCATTGCCTTACTGCTGCTGCTGGGGACAGACAGACAGACGGACAGACAGACAGCTGCCTGACTGCCTCAGCTCAGCCATAAACCTCATTGCCTTACTGCTGCTGCTGGGGACAGACAGACAGACGGACAGACAGACAGACAGCTGCCTGACTGCCTCAGCTCAGCCATAAACCTCATTGCCTTACTGCTGCTGCTGGGGACAGACAGACAGACGGACAGACAGACAGACAGCTGCCTGACTGCCTCAGCTCACCCATTAACCTCATTGCCTTACTGCTGCTGCTGGGGACAGACAGACAGACGGACAGACAGACAGCTGCCTGACTGCCTCAGCTCAGCCATAAACCTCATTGCCTTACTGCTGCTGCTGGGGACAGACAGACAGACAGCTGCCTTTCTGCCTAGCTTACCCACAAACCTCATTAGCTGCTGCTGCTGCACGGGGCGGACAGCTCCCTCGCTGCCTCAGTTCACCCATAAACCTCATTAGAGACACACTCCTGACCTTCTCGCTTCCGTTTTGTGTGAAATGCCGCCCGTTTTATTTTTCAGAGTTGGTGTGCCTAAAGGGGCTAAAGGGTCACCAATTTCCTCTTTGCCAAACAAGAGGGCACCAAAACAAGCGGAGAGCTTTGAGGAGTTGAGGAAGGAGGTGTTCAACATGCTTTGTTACCTCGGGCCTCACCTGTCCCATGATCCCATCCTATTTGCAAAAGTCGTGCGCCTTGGAAAGGCGTTTATGAAAGAGGTTGGTATGGCACAACGGCTGCTCACAACGGGAAAAACGCCAGTTATTCTGATGGCCAGAAATGCTTGTCTCATAATGCTCAGAATTTATAAGCCACCTGGAGGGGGGCTTTCGTGTCCAGCTGCACCTGATGATGCCGAGCTAAGAGCACAGATAGTTCTTGGTTTGAAGATCTTTTTGTTCCAAATTGATTTTGTCAAGAGAGTTTACTCTTGTTATGTTCCAAGATGCAGTGATAGGGTGAGAGATGTACAGTGACTTTGGGTTCCATGTAGTCTTTGTAATAAAGTCATGGAAAGTTCAACTGTTTCCCTACTTCCATATCTCTGTAATTTCACGGCATTTTCTCATCCAGAATGGTAAGATTTCCCAGTGGTAAACACTGACTCCATAGCGTGCTCATTTCTTATGGCCAGTGAGAAGACTGATAGCACTTCAGTGACAGCTGTTCTGCACTGACAGCTTAGTTAAGTTGAAAATCATAATTTTAAGGGACTGATGCATTTTACTGCTGTCAGCAGACCATTAGGACTGCTTTGTAATTGAGATATTGAAGGTTTGTTAGAAAGCCCTGTCTCTGAGGATATCTGCACTGGAGTGGAGATTACCTGGTTGTAGGAATCTCTTGTGCAGGTTCAGTGTAAATATATTTATATAATAAGAGTTTAGTGTGTTTCTGACAAGAATGAGCAACATTTTAGCTATTTGCTCTAGGTTGGAACTGTGAAGAAACTCGTCAGTGACAGAGTGGTTAAGGTAACATAGGGAAAGTTATTTTTAATGCATTGTTGGCCTCAGCATGTTCTAGTTGTGAAACTACGTTTAACACACAGTAGAAGTACTTGTAACTGAAGGTAATTTGTCTCTGAGTTAACCCATACAGTTGTTTAAAAGTTAGACTACTAACACTGCACTGCAGCTTTCATGCTAAAGTGTACCTTTAAAATAATTGTGCACTTACTGGTGTGATAGCTTAATACGCTTTTCGTGGTGAGTGGAGCAAGCAGAGAGAAAAAGTAATTTAATAATGAAGGCTAAAAGCTCAAGAGGGTGTCACTGTGAGAGAAAGTTGGGGAAATAATCTGTGGCTGTTGGTAACTGTGTTGGAAGTCCTCAGTTTTTAGGTAGAAGGTGAATGCTCAGGCATTTTTTTCCTCTCCAGTAAGAAAATTCAGTATTTCATATATAATAGCAAGTTTCTTTGTGGCTTTAGCTATTACTTCTTTTTGGACAAAATTGTAGAAGCCCCTCTATATGTAGGGAATGCATTTCATCCATGCATTTGAATTTCGGTTTAAAAATACTTCAGTGCTGACAGATGTGGCAAATTAAACATTTAATAAGAGATGCTTGGCCCTTCAGGTTTATGCTTCTGCTGAGATTGCTCTGTTCTGAAACTGTAACTGCTGCATTAACTGTGCTACAATTAACATGGTTCTGTGTTGCAGTTTCAGTCTGATGGAAGCAAGCAGGAAGATAAAGAGAAAATGGTGAGTTTATTGTGGAGGAAAGTGTTTCTGTGCAAGATTGTAATGGTGATCAAATGTGCATTTTGCTTCTTACGTGCTTGGAATCAGCTGGAAATCCTCCAGCTATTTATTCTATAAATACACGTTATGCTGGGGAAAAGCAGAGAGAGCAGACAAATTGGACACAGGGGAGGTGTTGATCGGTACAAGGATTTTTTTTAAAATTGCTTATTTACTTCATAATTTCTTAATTTATTATCAAGATTGTTCACGATGAAATCCAAGTGTCCAGTAGAAATCTAACTTATAAAACAAATGGGGTTTTTTTAATCAACAAGTGAGTTGTTGGTATGAAGGTTCTGCATTTCTCATTGTTGTTCCTCTTTCTCACTTATCCTGATTTCCTGAATCATTGCAGAGAAAATCTCTTCTGGGTTTTGCCTTTTGTTTTGGTTTTTTTCATTGCTGCTACAGTTATTCTAAAGTATCTCAGTGGAAAAGAGAAGTGTTTAAGAAAGGGTAAGGCTAGGATACTGAGAACATAGAAATTGGAAATCTCTTGTGAACATGTATAATGCTGTTGGGTTTTCTGTCTGAAATTTTGAAAGCAGTAAAGGTGAGGAATACCTTAATACATTGAAAGCAGTTGCGAGAATGAATTTTTTCCTGTGTCGTACTTCCTGCAATCCACACAATACCCATTTTTAGTGGTATGTTTGATTGTAAAATGAGTGCAACCTGCTGGAGATTTCAGCAGCTTTGTTGTAGTATCTTATATAGGCAAATAAAATATTGACACTACATATAGTCCGTAAATGATTTACTAAATGGTTTATGATGGGAAATACTCTTAGGTCCTATTTAGATTTTGTTCTGGAAGTCTTAATCTTGTGGGTGGTTTTTTTATCCAGTTTTCTGTTTGTGCATCACATGTATAACACTGTTCTGAGGCACTTCCTGATGGTTACCTTGGGGTTTTCTTTATCCCAGGAGACCCTCTTCAGCTGTTTGCTGAGTATTACTGATCAAGTCTTGCTTCCATCTCTCTCCCTGATGGACTGCAATGCCTGCATGTCTGAGGAGCTGTGGGGAATGTTCAAAACCTTTCCCTACCAGTACCGGTGAGTAGAAGGATTTGTTTCCACCATGGATGGCTGTTGGACTGGCAGTTCTGATTGTTTCCACCATGGATGGCTGTTGGACTGGCAGTTCTGATTGTTTCCACCATGGGTGGGTGTTGGACTGGCAGTTCTGATTGTTTCCACCATGGATGGGTGTTGGACTGGCAGTTCTGATTGTTTCCACCATGGATGGGTGTTGGACTGGCAGTTCTGATTGTTTCCGCCATGGGTGGATGTTGGACTGGCAGTTCTGATTGTTTCCATCATGGGTGGCTGTTGGACTGGCAGTTCTGATTGTTTCCACCATGGATGGGTGTTGGACTGGCAGTTCTGATTGTTTCCATCATGGGTGGCTGTTGGACTGGCAGTTCTGATTGTTTCCATCCATGGATGGCTGTTGGACTGGCAGTTCTGATTGTTTCCACCATGGATGGGTGTTGGACTGGCAGTTCTGATTGTTTCCACCATGGATGGGTGTTGGACTGGCAGTTCTGATTGTTTCCACCATGGGTGGGTGTTGGACTGGCAGTTCTGATTGTTTCCACCATGGGTGGGTGTTGGACTGGCAGTTCTGATTGTTTCCACCATGGGTGGGTGTTGGACTGGCAGTTCTGATTGTTTCCACCATGGGTGGGTGTTGGACTGGCAGTTCTGATTGTTTCCACCATGGGTGGGTGTTGGACTGGCAGTTCTGATTGTTTCCACCATGGGTGGGTGTTGGACTGGCAGTTCTGATTGTTTCCACCATGGATGGGTGTTGGACTGGCAGTTCTGATTATTTCCACCATGGGTGGGTGTTGGACTGACAGTTCTGAACTCCCTTTTCCTGTGTGACTCTGCAGGTACCGTCTCTATGGGCAGTGGAAGAATGAAACCTACAATAGTCACCCACTTCTTGTGAAGGTCAAAGCTCAAACCATAGACAGAGCCAAATACATCATGAAGTGAGTAGTCTGTTCCCATAAATAACCATGAACTGTGGGACAGGGTATTGTACATCACCAGATGGAGAAGAAAAAGCTTGACAAACACATAATGACTTGGTGATTTCCCAAATAATCCTCGTTCATAAAGCATTGAATGTAGTGTGGTTAAAAACCATCAAATAAGCAAGGATACAGACAAATTTGTCACCAATATGGGTAGAGAATCTCTGAAAAATGTCCCATTAAACGATGTAAAACCTTTTCCATGGGGAAGGTTTTTGATCAATTGCTTTGCTTATGGAAATGTACAAGTGCTGTGTCTTCCTCTAGGTGTGGGGACTCCTCCAAAGAGTCTCAGGAATCTTGTTTTTTTTGTACATTTGAATGCATGGCAGTAAGTTGAACTGAATGACTTCTCCTCCTCCTCAAGTGGGCTCCCAGCAATTTCAGATTTACCCCACGTTTGATGTCACTGTCAGGGAATTAGTTTCTCCGTTTGCCAGAAGCAGATGGTGTGATGTTAGTGTGGGTAATCAGAACCTTTCCACATAGGCAGGACAGTAGCTGTTTCTGGGTAAAAGCCTTGGGCCTCAGAGCTGTGAAAGCTACAACAGTTGTTTTCCCTTCTGGCTTGCTGCACACACCATCCACCTCCAGTGGATTCACCTGTGCAGGTGAACCACAGTGCTGTCAGCTGTTGAAGACTGCTGTGTGTGCAATTTACTGTCAGCTTCAGCTTTCGGGCTGAGCTCAGATCTTCAGCAGGAGATGCTGTGGAGCTGTAACACAAAGACAGAAATCCTGTTTTTCAGTACACAGAATGCAACAGAAACTGACTGATCTGTGGCTAAGTTAAATTTCCCAGAGCAACTCACAGCATCACGTGGCAGTTTGGTGTATGTGGTACAGGTTTCACTGATGACTTCTGAAGGAAAACATTGGAAGTTGAAGCTGGAATATGTTCCACAGCAACAGAGGGATGACTGGATTGGTTGGACTGTCTGCACCTTGGAGGATTTCTCCATTTCCAGTTCCCAATGGATTAGTGTTTCTATGCTGAGATGTCTTGAAAACACATTTGCTAGTGAGAATTTAGTCTCTGAGACTAACAAAGATGTTTCTTCACAGAAACTAACCTGTTTTAATATTCTTCTGGCTTGTCTTTTGTAATAAAATGTGTCCTCATTTCCAGGCGCTTAACGAAGGAAAATGTGAAACCCTCTGGAAGACAAATTGGGAAGCTGAGCCACAGCAATCCTACAATTTTATTTGATTATGTATGTAGTTACATGTGTTCGAATGCTATTTCATCCTGACAACAGATAACTGAAGTTCAGGAGGGGACCTGCAGTTCTAATTTCATTATTTTTTACTTCTGATGCAAATTTTAAAATATAGAAATTTTTTTGTATTGCACATAGTAAGATACTAACTATGACTTAATAATGCTTAGTGAGATATTACATATGGAAACATCTCTTGGATAACCAACTGCAGAAAAAAAAAGTAATTTGAGATAGCAGAGGTGGGTCTCAGGTCCAGGGATGGCTGATCGGGTTCTGCAGAAGGCAAATTCAGGTTAAGTTGCTCTGACAGATGTCTGTGAGTAGGGTGGGGATGGATCAGGGTCATCTAGAAGAAAAAGCTGTGAAGTCTGAAATACACCCAAGAATTTGGGCAGGATTTTTAAGATGGCTTGGTGCTACAGAGTGCTGGAGAGGTGTTAGAATGTGTTGATGGGCCTCCATCTTCACAAATGTGACCTGAGGGTATTGATGTACCAGTTTCTTGAAGAAATTACTGCTGTGTAGGCTCTGGAGACAGGTATTGTTAAATGCCTTTATTATGTGAAAGATGAGGAGTGCTGTCCCTGTTCAGCTGAATGTCTGTTGTCCCTTGCAGATTTTATCACAAATACAAAAATACGATAACCTGATAACCCCGGTGGTTGACTCGCTGAAGTACCTCACTTCCCTGAACTATGATGTCTTGGCCTGTATCCTTTGGTGTAAATTACCACTTCACTTATTGGCAGAGCTGCAGTTGTAGCCAGGTTACATCTGTTACCTCTGACTAAATACTGTCTCTGTTTTCTCTTCTTGCTGCTTTTTGTTGGAACTTTAGTGAAGTTTGCAAATACCTTTGCACTTGTAATGGGTCATGGAACCCTCTCTGTTAATCTTTTCACACTATGAAAATTATTCTTTTTTTTACTACTTTCACTCTTGGAGGCATAGTAATCTTGTAAATAGTGAGGTAAATACTGCTTTTAGGTTACTATTTCATTTTTTTTAACCATAACTAGGTTAGTGGTTGCTGTTCTTCTATATCATGTTCGTATATTACAAAAGCCAGAAAAACATGTCTCTAACTTTTGTGCTTGTAAGTTGAGGAGAAATACTCTCTTTAACTCCACTAAAGATTGTATCATTGAAGCATTGGCAAACCCTGAGAAGGAGAGAATGAAGCATGATGACACTACAATCTCAAGCTGGCTGCAGAGTTAGTGTTCTTGTTTTATTTATTACAGTAATGCTTAAAACACTTCAGCCCTCTCCCCACCCCCAAGATCTGTTGAACCATTGATCATTATGATCAATATTTCCCTTGCACCTGCTGGCTGATGGTTTAAACAAAATGGAGAGCTGGCAGGTTTAGTCAATAGGAGACTTTTTCCCCTTGCATTGCAGACACGCATGTATTGCTGAGCTGCCATGTGCACTTTGTTCACGTTTGTGCAGTGAAGAGGTGCAGTCACTGCTGTTTCTCTCTGCTTTAGGTCTGGCCAGTTTCTGTGGTGCTGTTTTCCGAAAATACCCCATTGAACTTGCAGGCCTCCTGCAGTATGTGGCCAACCAGCTGAAAGCTGGCAAGAGGCAAGTATTGCACAATACAGACCGTATACACTCAGGTTGTGTAAAGTGTTACTTCTC
Source organism: Chamaea fasciata (assembly GCF_029207755.1). Classification (NCBI taxonomy): domain Eukaryota; kingdom Metazoa; phylum Chordata; class Aves; order Passeriformes; family Sylviidae; genus Chamaea; species Chamaea fasciata. The sequence continues at coordinate 9,124,664 of NW_027094107.1, forward strand.
TGACACGCAGGCACTGGTGGAGGTGTGGCTCTAGCAGTGGTACGCTCCGTTCATAGCACTGGGAAGGTTAAATAGCGGAAAGAAAGAATGAAGCACTCCTTAGTACTTTACTTTTCCTCTCATTGTATAGATGGGACAGTCTTGAAGCACTGATTTTTCATCTTTAACTTCTTTTCATAGTTTTCTTAACAGCTGACCAGACAGGGGAAAAAACTTGCCAGTGTGTAATTTCACGTAGAAGTTATTGTACATTGTTTAAAAAATAAGTAGCCATTATATAAAGCAGTGTGACTGTTAGTTTGTTTTTCTTTTCTCATAATGTCTTCTCTGCAGAGATGACTCTTAACATTTTAATATTATTTAAATACTTTATCCAATTTATTTAGTGGTAGTTGAACTGTTTCTTCATGTGTCATTGTCAATCGTAACTCAAGGTTTCCAATTTGACTTTTCCTTTTGTCTTCCCACTGTCATCACATAGTAGTATTGTTTCATTTACTTACTTAATTTTATCACAGAGGTGAGTATCAACTTTTGTCTGTTGGAAGTCCCCATGTGGTTACTGGAAGGCAGCTTACCAATGGTGATAACACAGATATTACTCCAGGGTAGTTATGTTGAGAAATGTAGTTTTTCCCCTTCCCTGCAACACAGACATTCAGTCTTATGCTCCTCTGCCCCTGCTTTTTGTTCTGATGGCAATCACATTGAGCTACAGAGGAAGGGTAAATAATATTCATTGTCTTTCCCCAAAATCACAACTGTAAGTATTTTGGGGAAAAAAAAAAGTCAGTTCAGTACTGGGATCATAAAAATAAAATGGATTTACTGGTAGGGCCAGTTTCATAGGACTGCAGTATTCAGGTATTTGAACTGGAGCTTATACTGGTATTGCACAGTTCCTAGGCAGAAAACCTACTTATGGTTGGAACAGCACATAAAAATGTAAGCCATATGAATTATTTAAAGATGAAACTTTGGTTTCGAAGGCATGGGTCAATGCTTTTTATAAGTCACACAAAATTCCGAAGTTAACTGGAAAACATTGCTGCTTTATGTGACTGAGATACAATTTACTGTACTTCTGTTGAGGAAAAGTCTTTGTCCTTATGGAATTCAGAGCAGGAAGTAGAAGCTCATCTTTGGGCAGGATGATTACTGGAGTATTTTATATGTTCTGTGTTTCAAGTTAAAATGAGATGTTTTCCATCTTTCCAAGTAACCTCTCCAGACTAACTTTGCCAGGACATTTCTAAGGCTGTGTACCATTCTAGAAATGCTTAACAAAGTATAAAATATTCCATATTCATGAAACAACTGTATAGATACAGTTTGAAGCATAGAAAGCACCAAAAGGGAGCAGTAAACTTTGATTAATTTGCTGGCACTTCATAGCACCACATTCACGACCATCTTCAAACACAGTTAAGTTCTGAAGGGGTTCTGAAATGCTGCTGTTCGATCAGTGCATTGCTGTTAAGTACTAGTTGTTTACTTGCAGTAAAGAAATCCTTGTGCTTGACAGGGCAGTTTCTTCTGGAGAAAAGAAGGAAAATGTTGTTTGCCATGCAGTGTGGTGCTGCTGTGTAATACATACTGAATGTCACAGCTTCCAGTTCTTTAACAAATTGTCTTTTCACTCCCCTTTTCTGTTTGCTTTGCAGCTTTGATTTGCTTATTCTAAAAGAGGTAGTGCAGAAAATGGCAGGGATAGAAATTACTGAAGAGATGACGATGGAGCAGTTGGAAGCCATGACTGGTGGAGAACAGCTGAAAGCTGAGGTTTGTGTTGAATGTAATAACAACTGTTGGTTTTTGTTTGTCCTCCTAAAGGCTCTGGGTCAAGAGCTCTGGCAGCACAGCTGGGACAGGTGTGTCCTTCATTGGAGCTGAGCCTAGAGACAGGCAGCCAGTGCAGTGCAGGTGTGAGCGTCCATTCTTGTGCATCCCAGCGTCTCATATCCAGGGCAGTGTGCCCTGACAGGGCAATTAATTATTAATTAATTAATCTATTTCTTTATTTTACACCAGCAAAAACTAATTAAAGCATGGAAGACTGGTTAGTTCCTGATTCTTCTACACATACATTGCAGTCCAGGATGCAGAGAGTTTTAGTGATGGACAGGGAGCTCTCCTGCTGTTAATTCATCAGTATTTCAGCAGTCAGCACACACAGATTCCATGTGTGAGGCACTCTTTTCCAGCTTGGGTAACTTTTTCTGTTCTGTGCAGGGTGGATACTTTGGCCAGATCAGGAATACAAAGAAATCATCTCAGAGATTAAAAGATGCATTGTTGGACCATGATCTTGCCCTCCCACTGTGTCTGCTTATGGCTCAGCAGAGAAATGGTGTTGTCTTTCAAGAAGGAGGGGAAAAACATCTGAAGCTGGTGGGAAAACTGTATGATCAGGCAAGTAAAAACACCTGTATTTATGAGACCCCTCCTTTTTGTTCACTTGGAATGTATTCGGCACTTAAATGAGAAAATCCACAGAATGGCATATGAGAATCCAGTACAATAAATAGAAATACGTAAGAATTTTCAAACTAATTGCAGGGTTGCTCTATTAAAATAGATGGATGTATTAAAAGTATATTTTATTGACAAGTGGCCTCTGAGCAAAGAATCCTTTGTCATAAACAGTAAAATGCGTATTTTTAAGTGTCCATCATGTTTTTCCAATCTTACTTTGCTAGTGAAACTTCCTTTTATAAAAAAATAATTCTTTTGCTGTCTTAGGCAGTAGGAACTAGCTGCATTCCATTCTGGTAGAATAGAGTGCTCTTGAGTTCTGCTAGCTTTTCTAGGTGGGGTTTTTTATTTTATTGTTCTTCCCCCTTGAGAAATTCTTTGCTCTACTCTGTGGTGTTTAACATTTTTAACAAGGAACAAAAAGGAAAGCTTTGAAGCTCTCCCTAACCATTGAACAAAATAATAACGTTCAGTAACCTTTTGTGTTTTTTCCTTGCAGTGCCATGACACCCTGGTCCAGTTTGGTGGGTTTTTGGCATCCAACCTCAGCACAGAGGATTACATAAAGCGAGTGCCTTCTATTGATGTTCTGTGTAATGAGTTCCACACACCTCACGATGCTGCGTTTTTCCTCTCCAGGCCCATGTATGCACACCACATCTCGGTGAGTACAGCTCTTCATACCTGCTACCAGCACGTGTGCTGCCTGCCAGATAAAGTTTGTCTGCTGAAAAAAACTCGCAAAGTTTTGTGAGGAGAGTTAGAAATAAAGCTGTGGGCTGGGACAGGTTATCCTTAATCTTAGAAAATGTGGCCCATGTGTCAACTTCCACACAGCTGACGGAGGTCGTAGCTAATGAAATCGCCTCTTTGGGTGTCCTGGCTTATCAGTAGGAATTCTCTCCCGCCCTGTTCCCTCAAAGGTATCAGTTCTTCTGCAGGTGTTGTAGATGGATTTTGCTGTGGAGGACAGCATTGCAGCTGCCTCGAGGAAGTGTCAGCAGTGAATTTGTTCCTGCATCTGAACAGGTCAATATGGAGAGCAGTTGTTACTTGGTGTACTATAATGTGTTACCATAACAACAGGTAGCAGCATCACTGAGGAAAGATAAATCCATCCAATAAGGTTAAAGACTAAAGGTTCTGTATGAGGTTCTTCAGTGCTTTATGTACTGACATCTCACAAGTAGATGTTGTATAGAAAAGTTCAATTATATTATTAAGTTCAGTTTTTGTACGCGTGGATTACAGTTTTTTATTCCTTTTATTTTTTATCCACAGTCAAAGTATGATGAACTAAAAAAAGCTGAGAAGGGAAATAAGCAGCAGCACAAAGTTCACAAATACATCACATCATGTGAGCTGGTGATGGCTCCTGTTCACGAAGCTGTGATTTCTCTGCACCTCCCTAAAGTGTGGGATGACATCAGCCCTCAGTTTTATGCCACATTCTGGTCTCTAACCATGTATGACCTTGCTGTGCCACACAGCAGCTATGACAGAGAAGTCAATAAACTGAAAGTCCAGATGAAAGCCATAGATGACAATCAGGAAATGGTATGTTGATACAATTTTGTGGTCCCGTTTAAACTTCTAGCCTTAAAAGCGTTTCTTTTCATTATATGGAAGTATTATATTAAGATTGTTTAGATCTGGGAAGTTTTGTCACCTGGTTCATCCACTCTGATCGCCACATTAACATGGTTTGGATTGACTTTCCTTCATAATTCCCATGTTAAAGGTACTAGTGACTCCAGTAAGTCAAAATTACTGCAAAATCAGTGGCAGGAGGCAGGTCGTGACCTGTCTGTGGTTTGTCTGCTCACTCTTGTCTTAACTATCGTCAGCCAGTGTTCATAAAATCACTTGATTATTACAGCAAAACATTTTTAAGTGACAATTTTTTCAAGTATTCTTTAGTATTACTAGGAACTTACTGCTCTGTCTATAGCAAGTTTTAGTATAATACTGAGTGAGTTACACTGACATTTTATAGCCTCCAAATAAAAAGAAAAAAGAAAAAGAACGTTGCACAGCTCTGCAGGACAAGCTCCTTGAAGAGGAGAAGAAGCAGTTGGAGCATGTGCAGAGGGTTCTACAGAGACTGAAACTAGAGAAAGATAACTGGCTTCTGGCAAGTAAGTGTGCCTGGGGGAAATGCTGTGGGTGTTTCTGGACTTTTCACTGTCTCCAGGACTTCCTTGCACGGATACTCTTGATTTGAAAATTTGATCTCCTCATATGAGATATGTTGTCTGTTAGCAAGGTAAACTTTTAGTTAGAATGTAATGTGTCTTGGCAAATGCTGAGTAGTTGGTTTTCTTAGAGAAGATTTTTGTTTCTTGCCATGTCAAGACCTTTTAAGTTTTGCCCTAATTTAGAAAATAAGTTAATAAGACCAATTCAGTGGAAGTTTGTAATGGCAAGCTGCCTTGTGCTTGCTCACTGTAGTTGGAATGCTGCTACGTTAGTGTAATTGCTACAGGACAAAAAACAGGCCTGTAAAGCCTCAACGACTGGTGTAACTTCCTTTGTGTGAGTGCTGTGATTAGGAGCAATTAGCCAGGGTTTGGGTGGTGGCCTGAACCCCGTTCCAGTGGCAGGATCAGTGTTGTGCCAGCCTGAGAGCCCCGTGCAGTGACACAGCATGCACACGTTTCACGGGGCAGACACACAGCAAGCAGAACCAGGTTTTTCCTCCTACAGAATGTCTGTAATGTTTAATCTTGCTCATGAACTCTGCTGGTGTGGTTAATCTGAAATGTTTTTCTCTGGTCAGTTTTCTTCTCTGGATGAACTTTGGGTTTGTAACTGGAAGTAGTAGTCCGTCTGTCCCAAGGAGCCTAGCATAACCCAGTGGAAAAGAGTTTTGTTGTCCAGCTCATGTGAGATCCATCCAACTGGTTTCATGGAGAAACACTGTTCCCTATAAACATTTCATGTACTGTAGCAAATGAGCTACAAGAAATCAGTGGTTGAAAAATTACTGCCTGATTAAAACTTGGTCTAGGGGTGACTTGGTAAATTTGTCTACTTAAAGAAGAACCCAGAAGTGTGTAGAAAATAGTTTGCATAGTAACTCTTTGTGGGAGACTGGGAATTGGTTATTGTTGGCTCTTGTGCTTGGGTTTCAGCTGAAGGAGGTTTCCTAGCATTTGTCCAGAGGCAAGCTTACTGTTTCAGCAGTTTGCCCATTAAAATAAATAAGAAATAGCAATTGGAGACTGCCTGTTCTGACTGGCTGTGCACTTGCTTTGTTTGTACACTTCTGATGCAACACATTCCTGGTTTTCCTATGAACTGTGATTCCCTTGATAGATTTTTTCTCTTTTTTTTAGGTATCAAATGTTTGTTACAACCTTTGAGGTAGATACTAAAATAAAACAAAGTCAACATAAAGTTTTTAGTTAACTAAAAGCTGGCAGTCCTTTCTTGAGCAAGCTTTATTCCATGAGCATCATAAAATTGAAGCAGTTAAACCCTGGGTAGTGACCTGTGGCCTGTGCAAAACCAGCAGTGGCCCTTGTGAGGATCGTGACTGTTCTTCCTCTGAAGGCATCCACTTGCAGGCTTTAGTTCTGTACTCCCCTCTGACCTTGCTTTCGTGCTGTACATTCCTCTCAGCTGCTTTTTAGCTCCTTGTTGCCCTGGGACCCCTTTGGGTGTGTGCTGGGCTGTTGAGTTTACCAACCTGTGCTTGGTCAAACACAAACAGGTAACCTCAGAACTTGATACAGTGCAGTCTTTTACTCAGTGGTAGAATGAAACTTTCACAAAATGAGTGTGTTTTGGGGTGGTGGTTTACTGAAGGCTGTTCTTTAAGTTCCTCTGTGTTTGATTAATTGGAAGAATGATTACTAATGGATTCTATAGAGACAGCACGTTCTTCAGCTGCAAAGGAAACCAAACTGAAAGTCAGCCCCGTGTAGAAAGGTGAAAGAAAGAAAATGTTCTGGGCCAGTAGCAGGTGGTGTTTGCCTTGCTGGTGTGCACAGTTTGAGCAGGTGGAGGAGTGTGCTGAAGCTTTCCCTGTTTTTAGCACTGTTGTGTGAAAGAAGAATTTTGCCAATAAGAAATAAACATTTGCTGCATCCACGCTGCTGTTCTGTCCCCACCCTCACACAGTTGCACTTACATTTTTCTGATCAGTGCCAGAGATATGTCTGAAATACAAGTGGCCAAATGTGCAAACACCAGAGTATGGATCTGCCACACTGAACTTCTTGGGAAGAGAGTAGTTGAATCATGAACCATTAATTTATTTTTTCTTTTCTTTTTTCCCCTCTTAACTCCTGCTTTTTGAAGAATCTACCAAAAATGAGACCATCACCAAATTCTTACAGTTGTGTATATTTCCTCGATGCATTTTCTCGGCAATTGATGCAGTTTACTGTGCTCACTTTGTGGAACTGGTGCATCAGCAGAAAACCCCCAACTTCTCCACTCTGCTCTGCTACGACCGAGTGAGTAGCTCCAACTCTGTGTGTGTACTGTCCTCATGACCACCACAGACATCCCAAACCCGTGTAGCCCCAGATGTCTACTTCTACCAGCTCGGATCATCACTAATTGGAAAATGAAACAGTTTTGTCCATGAAGACACTTGAACTATCAGTGTGTCAGCAGCAGCTGCGTGCTTGGATTCTGGGCTAAGCATGAACGACCAGCAGTTGGGAAAAAACCAATATTTTATGAGCAGGCCCTGTTTTATTTAGAAAGCAACTCAATGATGGTTCAGATAAGAGAAATCTAAAGTGTTGTTAGTTTTTTTCTTTTGTAGTCCAGTGAGGTCAGTAATGTTTTCCTGCTCTGTTCACAGGTTTTCTCTGATATTATATATACAGTTGCAAGTTGCACAGAAAACGAAGCCAGTAGGTATGGCAGGTTTTTGTGCTGTATGCTGGAGACCGTGACCAGATGGCACAGTGACAGAGTCATATATGAAAAGGTACAGGAAATCACTGAAATGGGTTTGCTCATTAGACTACGTACTAACCATTCCTGGAATTCAGCCCAGTAAAAATGGCTTCAGTGAAACTCTTGGGTTTAAAAACAGTGCAATTGGATTTTTCTGATGGCATAATCATAAAACTGACTTGTATATTACAATAATTCATGTAGTTTAGATAGAAGTAATTTTGTATGGTGTTAAAAGATACATTTGCTAAAGAAACCCTTTCTGTTTCTGATTTTCACATAGCTTACCTCGAAGATAATTTAGGAAGCATATGGAAACTCTCTTAATACTCCTTGCACAAGCTAGTTAAATTATAAATAATCTTTTCTCTCACCCACAACTAAAATTTCAGCATAAATTAGCTTCAGAAAAATTATGTGAGTCTTGTAAAGTGTGATCACGTCTCATTTTTTAGAGTTTAGAATTTAGAACTGCCTGTTTTGCTTCCCAGTAAATAACTTTTTCCTATTCTTTGTGCATGTAGGAGTGTGGCAACTATCCAGGCTTCCTAACTATATTACGAGCAACTGGATTTGATGGTGGAAATAAGGCTGATCAATTGGATTATGAGAATTTTAGACACGTGGTACACAAGTGGCACTATAAATTAACTAAGGTAAACAGAGATGCCAAAAACCTTACGCTTTTTGAATGCCTTAAAAAAACCCCCCTACTTCATTAGATTTAATTTCTGTTTTAGGCTTCTGTGCACTGTCTGGAAACAGGTGAATATACACATATCAGAAACATCCTGATTGTGCTGACCAAAATCCTCCCATGGTACCCAAAAGTGCTGAACCTGGGTCAAGCCTTGGAAAGAAGAGTACACAAGATATGTCAGGAAGAGAAAGAGAAGAGACCTGATCTATATGCATTGGCTATGGGGTAACAACAACTTATTTAAGAAAGTGGTTAAAAGTGGATCATGAAAGGCATCTAAAGACTCGGAACTGTTACAGTCCTAACATTTGATTTTTACCTTATCACAGAAGATTTCGCTATCCTGCATCTCGGTGCTGGCAGTGTGAATGAAACCGTTCATTTTGTGCTGGATGATCACTAAGTTCCTTTACAAGACTCTAGTGAAACACTTAAAATAGTAAAGGTTTCTCCTCACAAGAGCATAGCTTAATTTTAGGGAAATAATATGGCAGCAAGGAGAGAGGAGGGATGGTAGGAGGAAGAAAGCAAAGGGCCATTGCCGCAAGACTGGTTAGATATTGGAAGTGCATATGATTCTAAAATGCTTGGTTACGTGTTCCATCCTCTGTGGTGAATGTGGAATCGTGCTCGTGTGCCTGGGGGCAGCTCAGGCTGCCCTGAGAGTTGGAAGTTTTGTCGGCAGTCAGTTTGCTCTGTGTGTTTGGCCAGGCGGGTGTGTGTGGTGATGAGGAAGAGGGTGTGGAAGTAGGGCTGCTTCTGTGTCTAGTGGGTTTGTTTGTTTGTTTTTCTCTTTCTTTTGAGCTCATCAATGTAGGGGGAAGAAACTGCGTATCAGTTAGGAAAAGCTGTGAAATAAATAACAGATGAACTGTTAGATTAGATCCACATTTAAGATTCAACCCATGTTTTGCTTTATGTTTGTGCATATTTAACAATCTGTGCGACTTGCAGCTATTCTGGACAGTTGAAAAGTAGGAAGCCTTTCATGATACCTGAAAATGAATTTCACCACAAAGACCCACCTGCCAGGAATGCTGTACCTGCCGCAGTGCAAAATGGGCCAGGTGGTGCTGGGATGCCAACGTCTCTCACAATAAATACAGTTAGACTGGAAGAGGGCACTGCTGAGGAGACTGGTAAACACACCTATGATTATTCTCTGCCTATTGTTTAGTAGAAGTTTTCTGACATAGCAGGCTTCTCTCAAAATTTGCCTCATTAAGCTAAAAAGAAAAAAATACTAATGTGATGCTAAATAGGATCAGTGCACATTCTTTATTTTTATTTGATTTTGGGAGGGAGTGATCTGCTGGCTGTTTTAGCTGTTGGCTACACATGACCTGACATGAATATGCTCAGCTCCTTGTTGTGTTTGAACCAATAGGATATAGATTGACTTGTTGAAATAGAGCTGTTCTCTTTCTTTTATAAAGCAGATAAACTAAAGGAGAAGTCTCAGGGTGTGGTGAAAGTTATTAATAAAACTGTCAACGCTACACCGAAGGTGACAACAAGCAATGGGAACAGTGCATCTAATAGGTGAGAAAAACTGCTCTTCCACATTCTCTATTTTCTTCCTCCCAAGCCACTTGAAAATGACCTGCCTTTCATTTTTACTTCTGGGTCCTGTGCAAATAGTTTCCATTTCTTCAAAGTTTAAAAAACGACATTATTTCTTTCAAAGTACACAGTTTTACTGATAAATGCATTTCATTTTAGCTACAAAAGGTAAATGAGAACATTTGCTTTTTGCTTGTTGCTGTTCTGATAAAGAAACAGCAAATCTGAAATCTTACAGTGTCTGCTTGAGGAAATTCCGTCGAACATTCAGAAGTAAAACTTCTGCGCTAGAGCCGTGTTTTGTATCCATGCTAATTGGCCATTTTATTTCCGATGCAGCAAAATTATTAAAGAGAAAGATGATAAAGAAAAAAGCGGGAAGGAAAAAGATAAAGAAAAAAAAGACAAGACTCCAGCTGCCACTCCGGAGATGAAGGCACTTGGGAAAGACGGGAAAGATAAACCGAAGGAAGAACGGGCAAACAAAGATGAGAAAGCAAGAGAGATCAAGGAGAAAACGCCAAAGTCTGACAAAGAGAAGGAAAAAGTGAAGAAAGAAGAAAAAGCTTCCAAAGAAGAAAAGTCCAAGACGGTTGTTACCATCATTGAGTCCAAGTCAACTGCAGAAAAGGAGCGAGAAAAGGAACCGTCCAGAGAAAGAGATCTGGCAAAGGAAATGAAATCCAAGGAAAATGCTAAAGGAGGAGAAAAGGTGCCAGTAGCTGGGTCCTTGAAGTCACCTGTTCCCCGATCAGAAACATCAGAATCTGAAAGGGGTAAGTTGGATGTTTAGTTCCTGTTCTTGTCTAGAAAAACAGAGTGTGTCACTTGAAAATCACTGAATGCCAGAAAACGCCAGAGCAGTTGAGAGAGGATCCAGTAAGTAAGATTTTGGCACTGGCTTTTCAATGCAGTGAATATCTAAGGGAGGTGGACAGAGTATCTCCAAAAGGCAAACTGTGTGAAGTTCACACTTCTCCAGTGAATGCTTGTTCACACAAAGCCTGCCATTTTTTAATGTAAGACTAAGCGGTCTTTTGTTAAAATGCAGAACTTGGACCGTGCAGGTTTTGCAAAAGTATAATGCAAAAACTTTGTGTGTGCTATGAGAGCTTCATGACAACTTTGAATTGGAAGAAAGCAGGGAAAGTGAAAGATGCAGGGCTTTGCATCCTTAGGAAGGATGCAGAGAGCTTTATCAGTCTCTTCTTATATTAAGGGTTAGCAAATCCTTAAGTTATTATCTGAGGCTGTTGTTGCTTTTTATATTTGTGCTGGTTAAGCCAAACCACATAAGGGAGGGCTGTAATGCTTTTCATAGGGTTCACCTGTTCAGGGTCTTCATAGCAGTCCTGAAATTCAGATAGTGACTTCCATAAAATGGAAGCTTGGAGGGAGCATCATTTTGCAGCAGTTGGTTCACAGTTCACTTCTGCCGCAAACTTTCATAAAGGTGGTCAGGGAATGCTGCTAACTCCAGAGAGCTTAAGGAAAACAAAACTCACATAGTGGTGAGAGATCTCGGTGTAATTACGTTGGTGCTGCAGCGAGCGACGTGGTGTGATTCTCCTCTCTGAGCTGTGTTTTAACCGTGGCCTTGTTCTGCTCTCCCCTCAGAACAAAAACGCCGCAAAGTCGATACGCATTCTTCTCCGTCACATTCCTCAACAGTAAAGGTTAGTATAGCCTGAGGAAGGCAGCACCCATGTTAGGCTCACCACTGTGGGATGCCACTATTCGACTTCCTTCAAGTTTTGTGCCAAGTATACCCTGGAGCCACTGGAGGTTTTATGTTGCATTAGAAAATGCATTCCTTTTCTTTATTGGCGGACTGTCTTTTTTTTTCTATAAAAATATTTTTTAATTAACCAAAATAATGCTTCAAGGACCTAGCACAAATTTTGTAAAAATAGTGTTTGGAAATTTCAAGAGAATTTTTACACACAGAAGTGCCTCATTGCTTTAAGCAGTCAGTTTTTTTGGAGTGCAATGGTAGCTACAAGCAAACGAGTCTTTGCAACAGAGCGGAGCATATTTTTCTGCACTTCTTTGAAGAATCTGTAGCACTGAAGATTCCTGGATGATACGGGATGTGCGATACCTCTGAATTCATCAGGCTTCTTGATGAGCATCATACCGATGTGTGCCTTCTCAGGAGGAGTCTTGAAAGGAGCTCCATTTTAAAGCCTCCTTGGTGATCAGTTCTCCTGTAGTTGTGTATATTCAGTGCGCATGCAGCTTCTGCTGTACCTTCCCTTCGAGGTTTGTTTATTTCCAATGGGTTCCCACCGTTACGCTAAACCCAGATGTGGCCACCAAGCCTCCTACCCAGCAAAGAGAGAGCCCAAGCACTCGAGCAGCACAAAACCATGGGCGTAGCCTACTTGAAGACTCAGGGTAGCCATTCCTTGCTCCATATTTATATTATTTCTAAACCATCTATGTTCATGGGATCTTTGAGTTTGCAGTACGTTGAACGTTGACAACTGTAAGTTACCAATCCTTCATCAAGAGCACTGTGATGGATTATGTGGGTCTTTAAACTTCGCCACCTCGCCAACTTTAGAACGAGCTCTTCTCTTTTTTTCTGTTTTTTTTTTTTTTTCAAAGTACATCTTTTTTCTATGTAAGACAGAAAAGATCTTTCATTTACTTTAGAGATTTAACCTAATTCTGGAAAACTCAAATAGCTTTTACTAGTTTTGAGGTGACAGTGATAACTACTCAGTGATAAAGTTTTTATAAATGGCGGCATAAGATCATTTTAGGGTGACTTCTACCACATTTAACTGCAAGTGGAGAAGATACAGGTTTAAAAGTATTTTAAACCTGTTTTGCCTCTTGTTCAGCTGTATTTAGAGTTAAGATTACATTTGCTTTATATTTTTGTCTAGGCAGGAGAGTGTGTTTTCACTGTTCTAGGAAGAATTAGATCTAGACTTATTTTGTAGTTTATTTAATAGCAGAGTCTAGAGAATAGATAATGACTGTCTTTCCCCCCCCCCTTTCTTTTTTAAAAAGCATTTGAGTTTCTAGCTTTGTTCAGAGTTTGGTATTAACATGAGATTTGTTCCAGAAGGAGTAGCTGTTTTTGTTTCAAGGGCACGGCCGTGCTTCCCAAAGTCCCTCTGGTTTCTGAAAACTATTCCAGCTCACGTGTCATCTCCGTTCATTTTCTACAGGACAACCTCAACGAACTCAAGGACTCTTCAGCAAAGGTTTGAATCTTTTAGAAACCAGACAAGCTATTTTCATGTCTTGTTGCAGAGAGAAGTTCACTTTTGCTGGTGGCAGGCTCCCATCAGAAGTTCAAATTCCATTCCAGTAAATCCTAGTGTAGCAATAGAGGGATGGGGGTTTTTGTCCCGGTGTGTAAATCCTCTGTACAGGAGAAACAGTTGATAATGTAGAAGCAACATAACAAAAATCCCCTGAATTTACCTTTCTGTCAGTATTTTGAAGAGATGTGATGTATCAGTGTCTCTTCTATTCCCCTCTAAGACTTGTGAATACACAGAAATGTCGTTATGATTAAGCCATTTGCTTCCTAAACACACTTGAGCTCCCTCATCTTAGGAGAAGGGATGCTGAAGAACGCTCTCAGGAGTTCACAGAGTGCCAGGCCGGAAGGGACCTCGGGGACGAGCTGCCCGGCCTTTGTGGCAGACAGGTGGTGTGGGCAGGATGGCCCAGCACCTGTCTGGGCAGAGGTGCAGGTGTCAGGGCTGGGCAATCCCTCCCTGCCCTCAGGAGATGCTCCAGCGGCTGGTGGCTCTTGGTGTGAAGCGCTTGTTTCCCTCTGGTGCGCAGCTGGAACGTCCCCAGCAGTAACTCGTGTCCGTGGGGGATTATTTCCCCAGGTGACCCCTTGGTAAAAGGGTTCTCATCTCCCCGGGCAGCCCCCCTTGGGTGCTGGGCCGGGGTCTGAGGTCTGTTCCCTCCCTCCCTCCCTCGCTCTGCTGCCAGGATTCCCAGCCCTGGGCAGCCTCTGCCCTTCTCCAGCCTGGGCAGCTCCTCTTTGTGTCCTTTGTGTGCAGCCTGAAACTGCCACAGGGCTCTGCCTGGGGCCGGCAGCCACGGGCAGTAGGGAATTTGAGCCGGATTCTCTAACGCTCTTGTTGCTTTCTTTAAAACTCCAGCACACTGTAAGTGTTTGAGTCACAGGCACTGCGCAGCTGCCCATAGCTCAGGGGATGTGACTGGCAGGGATGGATCAAACCTCCTAAAGCTGCTGTTAAAGTCTTTGACTGCAGCCGTTCCCAGTGTGTCACTAACCCACACAGAGGTTCATCACTTGGAAAGTGCTGACCGTTTGGACTTTTGGGATTCTTTTTGGGTTTACCTAGGATTACTTACATTCACTTAACCTAAAAACGTGTTACGGATTTCCATTTTCTGTTCTGTGTTTGCACTGTTGTTTTAGTTGTAATTATCTTTATGCAAAGTGTTCAGAACACTTTGTATGTTTTAAATCATTCTGTAAGGGACACTTGCTGGTGGATTTTTTTAATTGAACCTTTCCAATACCAACTGTATCCGATTAGAGGGGTAGTGTGTATAGGAAACATCCTTTGGTCTTGCCATTGATGAAACTACAGTGTCTGTAGATGGAATCCAGATACTTTTATAAATCATCATCATCATCATATCTTGTTTATTTAGTTTTTTTTTTTTAATTCAAAAGCTATAGTACTTGTCTTATAGCTTACCTCTGCCTGAAGGGTGGTGTATGGGAATCTGTAAAATCTCTATTTCCCCCTCCTTACTGTGTGAGTCAAGATTCAGCTGATTCATTGACATTTTGCTTACATTTTTATTACTTAAGCTAAAGTTTTATTTAAAAATATTTATTTTACTTACTAGCACATTGATTTAATTAAGCAGGCAGTGGAACTGTTTGTAATTAAATTAACAGCAAACAGCTTTGTTTTTCCTAGTTAATTTGAGAAGTTATGTTTTAGAATTAATTGTAATGTGTTTAGCTGGAAGTGTGTTGCAGTTGTGTGACCTTTTAATGGATTTATTCGTGAAGTGTTTGGGGAATGGGGGGTGTCCAGCCCTTCCTTCCTTTTCTAAGTGCTCTTGTCTGATCTTTCTCACTTAATGAACTAATCTTCACTCCTCAGTGCCCTTCTAACAGACTTAGAGCACTTGGTGACGTGCTCCCTGCACACGGTGTAAGACAAGGGCAATGTTCTTTGCTCCCATGTACTTCCCTGGGGAAGGGATGGGACTGGCACGGCAGAGGAGCAGTGGGACCTGTCCTGAGCAGCCAGGAGAGCACCAGGCCTGCAGCCACGAGTTTGCTTTCTCCTGTGGAAAGCAGCTCTAGGAGACAACTGAACACATTTGCAGGTCAATGTCAGCGCACAGGGGAGCAGGGATGAATTCCCTCGTGCAGTGGCCTTGTAGGAAATGGAGTAAGAAAGGAGTGAGGGAGAAGAGCAAAAGGAAATGCCCAGTGCAAGAAGTACTGAAGGTTCAGTCTCTGTTGTGGGATGATAACATTCCAGTGCAATAATCAAAGGAAAGAGACCTAAATTTTGTCAGTGTGACTTTTAATATAGGATCACTAACATCAGGTTTTGGTAAGTGAAACATTTACTGAAACTGGGGAAGGACAGGATTGCTTGGATGTTGAAAGTTGTTTGAAACACTGATTGGTTTGGTTCAAGTGATACCTTGATTGTTTTAAACTAATCTTCCACGTACCTCTTTTGTTGGTGTCCTTTTAAGTCAGGTGTCTCTCTAAAAGAAACACAGAGAACATTTTAATAAAGGTATTTTAGTCCCCAAATAAAATTGTTAACTTACAGAACTGGGAGAGCTTGAAGGATACTGATTTAAATCTGTGTGCTGGTGTAATTTAAATACCAAGGGAAGTGGTTTTAATTTAAAATGTGCTCTTAATATTTCTTAGGTCTAACTATATAATTGTTTTTAAAAAGACAACTCTAATTACTGTAATGTATCCATATTTATATAACACATGCACTGCCTGTTTTATGGAGCTTACCAGAGTTGGTTAGAAGAGATGGTGGAATAACAACCTAGAACACATTACAGAAAAAAAAACGGTTCTTTTCTATGTTGAGCTGTTTTTCTCATTTGAAGGTTAGAAATTAGATTAAAGGACATTATTCAAAGTGTAGTCTTAAATACTTTGCTGGTGAAGATTCTTCTTTACAAATAAATTACAGCTTGTTTAAGCGGCTGATTCTGTTAATTCACTCCAGGCAGGGTTGCAGTATTGTTCTTGCAGATAATTCTGAGCCCAGTAACCTTGACATCGTGTTTCTGTGGCCCTGTGTCTGACCTGTGGTCCTGCACCCAGCAGTCCTGGTGAACAGTGCTCTGTGTGTTTAATATCAGTGTTCCAGTTAAGAGAAAATATTCTTGAATTGAGTGAATGGAGTAAATAAGCTGTAGGTTAAATTATAGATGACGAGTTTGAACATGTCTTGAATCACTTTGTTTTGCTAATAAAGTATTTATGTTTAATATTTGAGCTAGAGCTGATTTGTTAGAATAAGACTTCTTTTTATTTACATGTCTAGGAATACACATTAATATTTGGTGATGTTGCCTTAATTTAACAGCACTACATAAACCACACTACTCCAACACTGTCCAAGAGTAAGGAGAGAGAAGTGGAGAAGAAAGATTTGGACAAGTCAAGGGAAAGATCCAGAGAGAGAGAGAAGAAAGATGAGAAGGACAGGAAGGATCGGAAAAGGGTTGGTGCCGTTTTTCATGGACTGCTTTAGACTCTTGGTGTGTGCTTGGAAAGCTTCTGCCCTCGCCCTCGCAGTAAGAGTTGGCTGTTCCGCCCCCGAGCAGGAGTTCTCTGTGCCTGGGGTGGATTTTTGTTCTGTTCCCCTTTGGAAGGTCGCTTTGCAGGAATGGTTTCAAACCTCCCTCAAACCGATCCCCAGACACCTCACACCAGGTGTGACACCTCGCTTCTGCTGTCAGGATTCACAGATCAGTTCTCCAGAACAGGAGTGTGCTCAGGTGGCGCCTGGGCAGTGTGTTTTAGGCTGCTAACGTGTGCCCAATTGTGTTTGGTGCCAGGATCATTCCAACAGCGAGCGGGAGCCGCCCCAGGACTCGACGAAGCGGCGCAAGGAGGAGAACGGCACAAGTAGGTGTCGGGTGTTGGTGTGCGTGCCCGGCTGCGCCGGCCCGGAGTTACAGCTCTCCCTTCTGCCCCTAGCTGGCTCTTCAAAGCACAGCAAGAGCGAAAGCCCCTCTGATTCCCCTCGCTTGAATGAAAAGGAGAAGGAGAAAAACAAGTCTAAGTCTTCAGGAAAAGAGAAAGGCGACTCCATCAAGGCGGACAAGATGGAGAAGAGTTCCTCTGGTAGCAAAAAGGTAAAATCAGCTGTTCTCCTCTTGTTTGCTTCTTGTTCTTGCTGACACAACAAGCTGATGATTTTTTTCCTAGAATTTGTTGCTGCTTTATAGCCTAAATTAAAAAGACGTGCTGTGAATGTGTAAGAAAATGCGTCTGAAACTTCTGGTATCGCGTGACTTAAATTATCCCAGCAGTCACCCTTGCAGGAGGAGGATAGTTTGGAGGAAGAGTTCATTTTGGCAATCGCCAGGAAAATTCACAACTTACACTTTAGGTCCTGAATAATCTAAACATTTGCAGGCTGCTTTGTTAAGCAGGTAGATGAAAATGGGCTTAACTTACAAATCAGCTAGTCTGTAATTCAGATTTCCATGTCAGCACAGCTTCTTTTGGAGAAGGCAGCTGTGTTGTAGTTTTATTGGTATCCACCAAACGGGCTCCAGCGCTTGCCAGAGAGCTGGAGAGAAACGTGAAATCATCTCAGAAATCACAGAAGCTGAGGAATGTCGTTCTGAGTGATGGGGGTTTTAGCTGTGTCCAGTTATACTGTTAAATGTTCCAGGCCTCCTAAATGTTCTGTACAATGGGTTCCATAATAAATAAATACATATAATAATACATAAAATTATTACAACACACATAATAAATAAGGAATGGTACCATAATAAGCTGTGTCCCATATGTGTATTTTTCAAGGAATCAAGACATGATAAAGAAAAAACAGAGAAGAAAGAAAAACGGGACAGTGCTGGGGGGAAAGAAGAAAAGAAACAATATCCTTTTAAACACTGACATTTCAGAAGATTTCTGCAAATGAACTTCCCTTTTATATGCAGCAAAATATGTTTGGTTTTTTTTTTCCTTAACGCTGAATTTACTCATAAATCTTCAGACAAGCATAGATAATGAAGATTCTTTCAGGCAAGGTAAAAACGTTTGCTATTTAATTTGTTTGATTTGGTATCCCCTGCGGGTGCTGTTGGCTGCTAAAGGATGTACAGACAAAAGGGCCTGAAATCACCAGGGTGGTGTTTGGTCACCAAGCCTGTGCTGGTGCTTCTTAGTGCCATTTCACTTTATCTTCTTGCAATAGTGAAAGACATTTCCATTCCCAGTGAAATAGTTTCCAAACTGAAAATTACCAGCGTTCTCTGGAAGGAATTGGCTGGATTTTCTTGACTCTCTGTCCTTTTTAGCCATTACTGTCTGATCTCTGCAGAGGCATCCCAGCTTTTCCCCAGATTTTAAACGCTGCTTTGGAACAAAAGCAAGAAGGCAGGCTCGGTAGTGAAGTTCACTGCTGAGCACTTAGAGCTTCTTTAATAATAAAATAGGAACTTTTGTCTTGGCTTGAGGATTGTCATTGGCTGACCAAGCACAGCTGCGTTCTGCTGCCCGCGAGTCCCAAGCGCTCCGGTAAACGTCGGCTCCGTCCGGCATTCACAGCCAGCTGTGGCTGAACTGGAGCGCTGGCAGCCCCCCGTGTGCACAGTGGAGGGTGGAAGAAAGCTGCTGTGGCAGCAGCCTGTGGGGTCTCCTCCTGCGCTCCGGGGAGATCTTGGACGTTGTTCTTCCTGATGTACAGTGTCTGCCTGGCTGCATTTATCTCTTGCCTAATTTAGACTCCTTGTGAATAAGATTTTGAGGGGGTTGCACTCCTCTTCTGGGGGGTTTATACCCTCACAAGTGACTCCTTGTTTCCTATCTGGATGTTTAAATCAGCTCTTCGCTACGTACAGGGCAGTGCTCATACAAATGTAGTTCTTGCTATGGAAGAAGCTAGAGTTGGGGAATGATAAGAATAGTTTTATTTCCCCCCTCATTCTTTGAGCTGGGAATGGAATAAAGTGTGAAGTTGTGAGGTCAGTGTTCGTTTGAACATCTAATTCTAATTACTACACCTTTGTTGCAGGTGACATTGAAACGGGAAGATATCCAGCTGTGACCAGAAATGTATTTTCCAGAGTATAGATTGCACAGAAAATTGTGAATGAAGAGGACCCATCTGCATCTCCTTAAATTATTCAGTTCTCTGCTTTATTTCCCCATGCTAAGGACTTAATTGTTAAGTTGTACATTACTGTATTTTTAACTTGTTGCTTAGTTTCTTATACATTTATTTTCAGTACCTGGCTGAAAGTGTTACCTATTCCATATTTTAGCACAATGTGCTGCAAACAAACAGTTGCCATAGTGCAAATGAGGTCTCATGTGTACATAGTTCCACTTTAGTTTGTCAAAAATACTGCCTGAGTTTAGTAATTCTTTCAATTTGAAATTGCATTCTTTTAGATGTTTGAAAACCACAAATAAACAGTTATTGAACCTTTTTGGATTTACCTCATTTAAACTCAGTTTTTATTTATTACTTGGCCTGTTTTTAATATCAGTAACTAAACAAACAAAGTTAAGTGGGAGCACTGTTTTCATGCAATGCTTAGGGATTATTTGTATATTGTGTATAACGTTGACTTGTTTAAAAAAACAAGGAATGAACCCTGTCCCATCCCAATCTAAACCTGTGCTCAGTTGTCCCCTGTCACACCTTTTGTTTGTCATGTTGTTTTTAGATTGATTGGAAATGCTCTCTTCAAAACTGAAATAAATTAAGTTTCAGTTACAGCTACAGGAGCTTTGTATTGCTGAACTTTAGTCTGAAAATTTCACAATGACATTTTTAAAAAAAAAAAGGAAAAAAAAGAATTTTTTTATCTGCTAAATTCTACCAGTGTAACCTTTTTTCTAAATAAACGATAGTTTTCTCAATGGGTCGTAAATCGTTCTCTGTGTGGTCACTTTCTTGCTCCTGGGGATGGTTGTGGAAATGGGATGGGGGGGTGGCTCCAGGGTGGTGCCTGCAGTGCCAGAGGGATGGAGGAGCTGGGACAGGAGCAACTGCAGTCCCCTTTACACCTTCGAGCCATGTGTCCCTTCTCCAAGCACCATTAAAATCTCAGTTTTGTATCAAATATTAACACTATTAAACACAGGGACCTGTCTCTTCCATATTTTGGGGGTTTGGTCGGTTGGGGTTTTGGTGAGATTGGGTTTTAATACAAAATAAAGGGACTTTTGATCAAAAGTTGAGCATCCTTGGTGCTTTAAGCGTTCAGTAATCAGGTTTGGAACAGCAGCAGCTTGTCTTCATGCATGGATTCGATACTAAATATTAAGAAATTGTGATACTTAAAGACTTGGTCAGTAAAACTGTCCTGATTAGCTTTGTTCTGATTACTGAGTGAACCATAGATTACAAATCCCGGCCCTGCAGTGGAGGAAAGACACAGACAAATTGGGAAGAGCATTGGGTGAGAGTTATCCATCTAATTAGAGGTGAGAAGGAATTACTAAAGAGAAGAGTAACTAAGCTGAATGCTCAGGTCCTTTTAATTACCTCATTAGGGCAGTGTAAAATGAAGCGCTTCTGTCAAAGTCTCTCTGGTCCTTGGGCTTTACTGGAGAGAGGATGAGGGGCGGCTCGGGGGGCCCCGGGCAGGGTGGGCAGAGGTCCCCGGGGCTCTGATGTGACCGCCGGGCACCAGGACAGCTCCGCCAGCCCGGCCCGGCCCTGGTGCTGGCCCGTGGTCCTGGGGGAAAGCCTGCCACCCCGAGCCCGTCAGTGCAGCCCAATGTGCTGTTCTGATTGCTCTCTGTAACCTGCAGCATCTCTGGCAGGTCACAGCTTCGGCTTTTTCATAATAACTGGCAAACATCCCGTGTTTAAAGGGCAGGGGAATATTAAATAAACACCATTCCTATTTATTTCCCTCGGATCAAACCGCGGCTCGTAGGTTGATTTCGGAGGCTTTTCCGGGCAATCGGCCTGCTCGGGCCGTGTTTGGAAACCAAGCGCGGCATTTCTCGGGAGGCTTGGGGTGGCAGCAGAGGTGCGCCGAGCAGAGGTCGGGGCGCAGGGCGCCGCGGCCGCCGCTGCCCGCCAGCGATGTGCCCCGCACGGCGCGGATCGCCGCCCGAGCGCTCCGGGCCCGGGGCCCCGCGGGCTCAGCGCGGGCTCAGCGCCGGCTCAGCGCGGGCACACCGCGGGCACACCGCGGGCTCAGCGCGGGCTCAGCGTCGGCTCACCGCGGGCGCCGCTCTCTGCCGCCGGCCTCCGCGCACACGCCGCTGCCCGGGGACTCGAATCCTCCCGGGCTGCGCCGGCCGCGGCTTCTCCACGGGGAGGGGCCGCTCTGCCAGGGCCTCGGCACCCTCACAGGGAACAATTTCCCCCACAAATCCAATGTAAACCTCCCCTCTTTCAGGTTCAAGCCGCTTCCCCTTGTCCCATCACTCCTGACTTGTAAAAAGTCCGTCTCCAGCTCTCTTGAGCCCCTTTAGGTCCTGGAAGGTGCTCTGAGGTCTCGCCAGAGCCATTTCTGCGGGGCTGTTTCCTCAGGAGAGGGGCTCCAGCCCTGTGAGTTTCTCTGTGGCCGCCTCTGGACTCACTGCAGCAGCTCCAAGCGTTTCTGTTGTGGCCCCGGGGCCGGGCATTGCTGCCGGTGGGATCCCGGCAGAGCAGAGCAGAGAGTACAGCCATCTGCCTGGACCTGCCGGCCGTGCTTCTTGCGATGCTGCCCGGGATGCGGCTGGTTTTCTGGGCTAAGGGAACAGTCACCCCCAGTCATCCCCTTTCCCCCGGCGCCCGGCACGCCGCCCCGTGTCCCTGCCCTCTGTCGCCTGTCCCCGCAGCCCCTGGCCACCGCGGCCTCTCTCCTCTCGCTGGCCCCGTGGCCCTGGCCCCCAGCCCGCCCACAGCTCCGTCCCGGGGCCCCGGCACTGCTCTGCCTCTGGATTCCGTTAATCAGTTTCGGGGGTTCCATCACACCTTCCCTACTCGTTACAGCATATCAGGCGTCTGCCACATGCTATTAATCGGTCAATTCCTTTATTTATGCGCTAACCATGCTCTTAAGCACCGCTCATTAGCAGCACGGTGGCTCCCGTCCGTGCGCTGCCCTCCCACGGGCTTTGGGCGCCTCACCCTCGCCTGGCCGCCGTTAAGCCCCGCGGCCCGGCCGCAGCCCGGCGCCGCCGCTGAGCCCGGCCGGGCCCCGCCCGCGCTGTCCGCCAGGCGGCGCCGCGGAGCTCCCCGGCCCGAGGGGAGGGCGGAGCGTTTCCGGCGGGCTGCGGCCCCTCTGCGCCGGGGGAGGCCGGGGAGCGCCGTGCTGCTGCTCGTGCGGCGCTGGTGCCGCGTTCCAAAGCAGCGTCGGTAATTTCTCTCATTAGCTGATGAAACGAGCACGGGAGAGCGCAAGCACAGAGCCGGGCAGGACCGCGGCGTTGATGGGCAGGCTCCGGCACGGCCCGGAGCGGTCCCGCCGTGCCGGGCTCCCGGGCCGGGAGATGCGGCCGTGGCTGCCCGGCCCCGCCGGCGCTGTTCAATGCCGGCCCGCTCCGCCTGCGGCCGCGGCACTGCCGGGCTGCGGGTGCTCTGCTCCTGGGCACGCTCCCGAGACCCGGTTCACATGTGTTCTATTCCTAGCAAATACTTCTGTGAAATTTATAATGCCCATGCAAATGTTATCTCTGTGCTTAAATCCTTTAGGTTAATTGAATAGCGCTATCATTATCCAGATCTTGTTTATGTCTTGCTGCCTGCAAAACAGAGCCAACTTTGCAGACCGAAATGATGAATATGGGCACCAAAGACATTTTGTAATTTAATTTTAATACCCATGAGGTATTATTAATAGCCGTAAAGAATAATTATTTTCGAAAAAATAAATGTTGCAGTGCTTTGCTCCAAACCTTGGAAGGAAAAACTACGCCACAACAGTACAGTATTTATTTTGTTCTGTTGTCAGGTATGGTGTGCCCTGGGGAAGAGCTGCTAGCGGCTTGGATTTTCAGGCTCAAACCCGAACAGTTGGGGTGGTTTTGCGGCCACCGGCGGCTCCTGGGGTTCCATGCGTGACTCTGAGCTTTCCCGGCAGTGTTCCTGCCCAGCGGCAGAGGTCCGGAGGCGGCCCGGGGCTTCTGGCGTGGACCACGTCCGGCCTCCCCTCCCTGCGCCCGACAACCGCCCAGACCGGCCAAGGGGACAGCAGCACCCAGGGACCCTTCTCTCCTGACGAAAAGAGAAGCACGCTCTTTTTTTTTTTTCTTTACAGTTTTATTTACAAAATGTATTAAAACTCTTTGTACAAGGCCTCATCAAAATGAGGCTCAGTAATTGATGCCCACACATGCAGTTTATGCTTTTACAGCCATTAGTTTGCTTGGCAATTTTTCTGTTCACTCAAGTGCAGTTTCAACGACCAAAAACAGGAACTTAAATTACAAAAGAAAAAACAAAAAAGGAGGAGAAAAAAAAAGAGAAAGAAAAAGAAAAAGGAAAGAACCCCCAAAGCCCCTGAAGCAAAAGAAATTTAAAAAAACATACCAAAACAAATCATCGTGAGACTACTGCCAAACTTCTGATAGCTTGAAGTTGGTAGCCAGAATTGGTAAGCACTCAACACATTTTAGATTTACATGCAAGTTTAAAAAATATCGAACCATTTACCAAACTCCCTTCACTGGTGTGAAGCCTCCACTCTTAAAAATTGATCTGATAAACATACATCTTTTATACAGCTTTTAAGAAAAACGTTTGTTTTAAATACAACTCATAACTGCACAGCTTTAGCTCACCCTTGCTGGGGAAGTGATCGTGTTCAGAAGTTGAAAAAAAAATCAGTTTCATGAAAAGAAAATGAAAACAAAACAATTTTTTTGTCAATGTCTCATTAAAAACTTGAACAATAAATTATTCTCCTATGAGCTTTTAAAATGATTTTATATTACATTTTGTTGGAAATACATATTTTTAACAAGACTTTTTCTCTTTTTTTTTGGTTTTTTTTTTCTTTTTTTTTTTGTCTTTAAATCCTATTAAAAGTTCAAATCTATCATCAGCAAACTAAATGCCTAAGGGTCAGACTGGTTTAAATGAGCTTCTTTTTCACTGTATGTTATTGATGAAATAAAACTCTATCATAAACTACGGAAAATACATATTGTCGATTAGAGGTAATTAGTATGCAGATATTCCATTGAACATTTCCCGTGTGATTGACAATATGTTTAAAGTTTTGTGGGTTTTTTTCTCTTTTTTTTTTTTTCCTTTTTTTTTTAGTTTTTTTTTTCTTTTTAGAGATGAAGTTAGGTATTTTCCAGGCGGGGGCTGAAGGCTGAAATGCTGCTGCTGTCGGAGGGGTGTGGAGCGGGAGCAGCGAGCTCCCCGTGCAGCAGAGGCGCGTCCCGCGGGCCCGGGGCGGGAGCCGGCGGCTCGGGGGTGCACGGCGTGCCGACACCCGCGGCGGCAGCTCCGCCTGGAGCTCCTGCCCTCCGTCCCGCGCCACACGGACCGCCACTGGGAAGCGTCGGCCGGGCCGGTGCCGGGGGACAGAACCGGGGAGAGGCAGCAGCAGGCCTGGGAAAAACTAACCTGCCCTTCTCTGGCTTCATTGCTTGATATTGAACTGTGAATTAAAATGCAAGTGCACAGCGAGAAAAGAGATATATGGTCTGAACCGAAACAGCGAGTGGCCTTTTCTTTTTTGTTTTAATTTTGAAAGCCACCCAATGTCGCATTAATAAAGCACCTGTAGGTACGCCTGATGATAGAACAAAAAAAGAGGAATGCAGTATTTTCTGCCCGCACTTTAGCTACCTTGTCAAGAGATTAGTTTACTGATCTGGAAGCAAGACATGCAGTTCCACAAATTACTTTCTTTCGGATTTACAGATTCACAGTCATTGACCTTAATTGGTTTGAATGCACGGATTCTTTCCTTCAGGTGTTACACCTTTTGCTGCTGTACAGAATCGCTCAGATTAGCTGGAGAGGTTAGAGTGGCTCAGAAAACAAAAAAAATCACACCACTGTAGGTAAATACTGAAACATCTCGACATCAGCTGACACAAGCAGTGGCAGGGCAGTCCACGTTTGCTCGCAGCAGATTTCCGGGGCTTTTGTCAGCAGGAGTTTCAGAATTTGATACGACTGGGGGGCTGATGAAACCAGCTGCGGCTGCTCTCAGGACACAAGTTCAGTTACTGTGCAGTGGTATCAAAGAATGGCTTTTGTTGCACTGATCTTTTTTTACAAGGATTTCTTTTTTTTCCACATACCAATATCTTGTTACCAGTCCTTTTCTTTTTCCCTTTCATTTGTTTGGTTTTTTTTTTTTTCTTTTTCCTCTCTTCTTCTTTTTCTTTTACTTCCTCGAAGCAAAGCAAGAATATTTCGGTGATGGTTTGCATTGTTGTGAGTCTCAGAGTCTTCCATAAGGCACTGAAGGAAAAATACCAGTTTTTCCTATTAAAAGTACATTGCACCATCATCAATGCGTGTCATGCCCGACACCTCGGAGAGAGTACAACTGGCTCAGATGGTCCAAATCCACGAAGTAGCCACATCCTCTGCTGCTTTTTGCCTTGCATGCTGTCAGGGTGAAGATCTAGAATAAAACCAGAGAGATTTCATCACTGCCTGGCAGCCAGGGGCAGGGGAGCTCAGCCCATGGAGAGGCACAGCCTGGGGGCAAGGGGCTAACCAGGCCTTTTCGGAATTGTTTGTCAGCAATTCAGCTCCACTTCTCCTGCTTTAGAAATCATGAATTCTACTGCAGAAGGTTTGGTTCTATTGCGAGTTTTTTTGAAACTTCTACAAGCACTTACCTGACCTGATTACAGCTTACAAAACAAAGAGATCAGCAACAAGAGAGATGAGAATTCTGATCATAGTGATTTTTAAAGCGATTAACGAAATACTTTCATTCGAACTAGTGCAATGCCGGAGAGAGCAGCTGCTTCAGCACAAAGCTTCTCCGTGTGTAAAACAGAACGGCAGCTTTCCGATGCTACTGGTGATCAGGGAAGAAATTGAACTGAGTGGTACTTAGGAGCTGCCACAAGATGGTGTTTCCAAAGGCTCCGGCAGCAGCGCCCCGGCGCACACGACAGACCAGCACAGACAGCTCCCAGGGAAAGCAAGCAGAAAGCCCGGAGGGTGGATCCCAGCCCGCAGCCTACCCCTAGATTTTCACACTTTCTGTGCCGTACACGTTGTAGCCTTCTCTGTAGGTGGCGTAATTCTGGGTGTTGGTGGCGGGGGCAGGTTTGAAGTTCTGCGCGTTCTTGGTGAGTTTCATTCGCTTGGACTCGGCGCGGGACTTGTAGCAGAACTCGATCAGAGCCACCATCATGGCCAGCCCCAGGCCCCCCACCAGGATGTAGAACACGCCAGCGACATTGCTGAGGCTCAGAGCGCTCGTCTTGTCCTAAGAGAAACCAGGCAGGCCGTCAGCTCTGCTGGGAGCAGCACACAGACAGACAGACAGACAGACACACAGACAAGAGGCTGTTTGCGCTGGCCCTGGCTGCAGTAGCTACCTGCTGGTGCTGTGCCCCCCAGCCCCTGCACTGCCCGCTCTGGGCTCCTCCCCGCGCTGGCTGCACCTGCCTCCCTCCCAGGCAGGAGGGTCTGGCCCCCGACTTCCCGGGCCTGGGGTGTCCCAGGGCGAGGCTGCCTCAGGCCGAGCGCCCCGCGGAGCAAAGGCTCGGCCAAGCTGCGGATTTACGGCAGCATTTGCACAAGGCCGGGGCAAAACTAGGAAAAGGAAAGGCCAAACCACTGCACGCTCGGGGTTGGTCAGTGTAGGCGAAATTCTTGAGATGCTGCTAAACTTAACTACCTTTCTTCAGCAGGGAAAAGACCAAAAAACAACGGCCTGGAAAGACGGTCAGTTATTTAGAGGTCAAGTAGCAGAGCCCTAAGCTAAACTAGCGCCTCCTGGAGAGTGAGTTACTGAATGAAACCAGACATGGTAACACGAAAATCACTGCTCAGGGTTTATCCTCCTTCAATACATGTCAGATGGGAGAGAAGCTTGCATTTTTTAAAACCGGGTTCAGGAATGGCATTAAAGAGAGCTGCAACCCTTCTGCTGCTGCATGGGCGGGTGGCTGCGGGCAGGGACGGCTCCTGGCCGGCACGGCTGGCTGGGCTGCCACACCGCACCGGCCAGGGTGGACGGGCAGGTGCCAAAGAAATTTGTCTGCGCCCAGAGAAGACTCAGCTGACAGAGCTCGGTTAACGAGTCTCTCCAGGGAGAGCCAAATTTGCATCTAGGCAGAGTAAAACATGGCCCCCCTTGTGTCCGTGTATTTCAGGGGCAGTTTGGATAGAGGTGGCTGTAGCAAACAACCTGCCATTTAAACTAAAGATCCTAATCATTTGTACCTCTTTTCCACCACAGTTCCCTCCGGCAGCTGCCGTGTGCTCAGATCTCCCATGATCCCAAATTTATCTGATACAACAGCTACTGGGTTGTGCCCTAAGCAACTTCCTACTGAAATCAATGCAATTTTATTATTGGCCTCGCTGGAAATTGAAATTGTTCTCCAACACTGAAAGGGTGCTTTGAGATTATAGTTTTCTGTTTGAATGATTACAGAGAGCACTTCCAAAGGCACCAGGGGAGTTAGGCACTCAACTGCGACCGATTTCAGCTGGAGCTGGATTCCGCCTCCTCTTGGTGCCTTTCAAAGTGTCCTTCACTCCGACAAGCCCAGCACTTTTACAGAGTTTTTCTCCCCAATGGGTCTATAAGCATAAAAAAATAAATATCCTCCTTTTAACTGCACAGTGCATATAAACACTCCCTACAATTTAAGTGTGACCTGCCCTGGGGTCTGCAGTGGTCTTGCATGAGACTGGAGAGCCCCATGGCACGGCTGGGGGATGACAGGACAGTACAGCAGCAAAATGGTTCAAAGCAGTATAAAAGGGAATATACAATATTTGCGTAATGATTCACCATTAGTACTTCTGGATATTTTTTTTTAATCCAACCAATTTCAAACTGAATTGGCAAATAGGGCAGGAAAGGCGTTTTTTTCTATTCAGCTATCTGTCCTGAAAATTTGTGCCCTTAGCAAGCATGTGACTGTTTCCCAAACTGACATGTAGAGAACCTAAATAATAATTTTGAAACAATTTTTTTGTTTTTTAATAAAAATAAGAAAAGATGCTGGCCTAAATAATAGACAGTGACTGTGCCGAAACTTGCACATTTAAATGACACCAGCTTGGGAGGCTTTGGGGTCTTCTCTTAGCATATTTCTAGCAAAATACTCACACAGTGAAACATACTTACAACTACAGTCTGTTACTGCATATAAGAAAAATGCTGTCATTTTTTCTATTCTTTTCTTTCAACCTTCAAAATGTAAATAGCAATTTTTGAAAGTCATTCTTGGTATAAACAAACAGTGGGTCAAAATGTGATTGCTAATCAGTACAAAAAGACCTTCAGCGACTGACCTTACTTCCGGAGTCCTTGGCTCCACATTCACCCTTATCGTACCACCATTTGTTTTTCAGCTTGTCTAAGATGCCTTGTTCACTGAGTTTCAATACTGCAAGGTTTACAGGAGTTCTTCACGTGGGAAATAACATAAATAACATTATATTATGTTATTTTATGTTATTCAATCTTTAAACTACTTTAAAACTATACAAAGCGATAAAGCAGGGTTCCTGGCCACAAAGTATTTACACTGCAGGCAACTGGATCATCCCCTTAAGTTAAGGCTAGAGCATCTCTACATTACCAGGTCCTGCCCATATCGCTTTGAGTAATCGGCACCCACTGTTAAATGAAGGCAGCAGAAACCAAGCAAGGCCAATCTCCCACTGGTGCGCCACAGGCACCGGCAGTAGCTGAACACATCTGGGTGGGTTTGATCCAGCAGGACCCTATTGCGCTAACAGACGGCAGCCCGCTCACGGCCCCGATCCCCGGCGCCTGGCGGCTCTCCGCGCGGCAAACCCCCGCCGGAGCCCTGAGGGGAGCCGCCAGCCCCCACAGCCGTCCAGGTGGGCACAAGCGCTGTTCGCTGTTCGCAGGGCAGCGCGGCCGGCCGAGCTCCCCGGTGCCGCCAGGCACAGGCAGCACCACTCACTGCTGCCTGCCCGGGCCTCCGTCTGACACCAGCCAGGGCTGCATTTTTATAAAACGGCGACTTTTAGGCGGCAGCTGTAATCTCATCAAGTATCAATCAGGGCTGGCTGTACGCACTCGGCTGGACACGGCCAACGGGGGCGGTGACAAGCCACAGGAGACAGCCCGTGTTTGCTGGCCGGGCACGGGCAGGAGGCACAGCTCCGGCACCAGGAGCCAGGAGCATCATGAACAGCCAGCTGTGGGACCCCGAACAGCTGGCTGTGGGACCATGAACAGCCAGCTGTGGCACCATTAACAGCCAGCTGTGGGACCCCGAACAGCCAGCTGTGGGACCCTGAACAGCCAGCTGTGGGACCATGAACAGCCAGCTGTGGCACCATTAACAGCCAGCTGTGGGACCCTGAACAGCCAGCTGTGGGACCATGAACAGCCAGCTGTGGGACCCCGAACAGGCAGCTGTGGGACCCTGAACAGCCAGCTGTGGGACCCTGAACAGCCAGCTGTGGGACCATTAACAGCCAGCTGTGGCACCCTGAACAGCCAGCTGTGGCACCCTGAAGAGCCAGCTGTGGGACCCTGAAGAGCCAGCTGTGGCACCATGAACAGCCAGCTGTGGCACCATGAACAGCCAGCTGTGGCACCCTGAACAGCCAGCTGTGGCACCATGAACAGCCAGCTGTGGCACCATGAAGAGCCAGCTGTGGCACCATGAAGAGCCAGCTGTGGCACCATGAACAGCCAGCTGTGGCACCCTGAACAGCCAGCTGTGGGACCCTGAACAGCCAGCTGTGGCGCAGCTCCGCCTGCATCCCCCTAGAGGTCGGGCTATAAACTATTAAGGGGGCCACCGCCCGCCCCGACACTGCCGAGTCCCCGGCGTGCAGGGAACGCTCCGGCCCCTCTCGGTGACCCCAGCGGAGCGCCCAGGTCCCGGCCCCCAGCACGCGGCCTCCTGGAGCGGGGCCGTGTGGAGACCCCGGCGACCCCAGGCGAGGAGCAGCCGTGCGTGCCTGCAATGCCAGGGGAGCTCAGTGCCTTTATCTTCCCCTTCGAAGCCCCAGCAGAGATCGGGCTGAATTATGGCTCAGAGAACAGTACTCTCATTTAAAATTTCATTTAAAAACTGTCCAGTTCGGAGAGATTTGATGCAATACATCTCTCAGCTTTGAAAAGCATTGTGCAGCTGAGAATACACAAACAATAGGCAGAAGGTTATAAACACCTTTCCTCCTACCTGCATATTTTATTGTGCAAATTTTCCCCTCCCCCCAGCCCTATTCCGAACACTATTTGTAATTTGCATGCCTTTGTAAACCCCATACGGAGTACTGAAAATTTGCATAACATCCAATACATTATAGATTAGCTTTCACAACATTATACAGTATTGGGAAATGAGGAGGCTTAATATGCTAATTAGGGTGCTTTATTTTTTTTAAGCCAAGATTGCAGCTAATTGCGCACACACAACTGCCGAGAAAAAAAAAAGGAGCAAACTAAAATTATCTTAACTAAACAGACGGGACTTTGCCTAAGCCGGGGTCTTCACTGCCATTTGTCACAGCCCTGTTTGCCAGGTGAGGCAGCACATCCCCTCAGCCTGGGGGGTAAAGGTGAGTTGGTCCATCCCCGTGTCCTAGCGGGCGGAGCTGGGTGGGACGGGCAGACAGGTGCCAAGGAGCCGCTCCTTGCTCCAGACCCACCCCGGCTTTGCTGGCAGGGCTGTCACCATGCCAGCGTGCTCTGGTGGGGCTGTCCCCATCCTGCCTGGCGCCAGAGGGTCACGTCGGGGAGGGATCAGGGAGCAGGGCAGACAGGAAAGGGCGGCTGGTGCCCGTCCCCCCTGCCTGGGCCTGTCCTGTCCCCCCGCACACAGATGACCTGGGGATTTGCCCGAGCAAGTTCCCAGCCACTTCACTGGGACGAGTATCCTGTACCTGCGAGGACAGCCTCGCACTGTGCAGGAAAAGGCACCCATCTGTGAAGCACAAAAGACAGCTTGTTTCATCCCAGTCCTAAGGAACAATTCTGCCTGCTTCCAGGAAATTCCCAAAACCTAATCCACGAGCTGCTTCCTTTGCAGCAGGATTTGAGAAACCTTATGGTGGGAGAAGGCGTGATGCCTCCGCAGCCCCTGGTCCAGCATCCAGGAATGCAGTATGAGCTGGTGCAGGACAGACTCCCCAAATCCCCAATTCCCAAGGTAAGTAGATGTATTGGAAAGTGAGCCTGGCTCTGATCCATTTTCCCACTGCTCATCCCTGGGCAGCTGTCTAGCCTGGTTCAATGTAGCAGTCAGAGTCAGTCATGGCTTTGGCCGAGGTCCTGATGGAAGTGCAGAGAGCCACGTCTGTTTTGTTTTTAATTACGTTGCCGTTGTTGGGCTGTGTGGGGTATCCCATTAAGTCCTCGGATCTTTCCTAGGCAGCTTCCACTGTTTTTCCATGCTTTAATTTATCATGGGATTCTTTTTCATCTCCGCAGTGTGTTTTCCAGACCTCTCTCTGTTAGTTTGGTTGCTTTGATAAAAGTAAAACGTTCGGAGGTTTGAGAGCTTGTGTTCTCTTGTTGTGCTCTGTATGCCAAGAAAATGAGATGAGGCCATTTGGATTGGGATAGCAGCATTTTGGATTTCACGGGCTGGTAATCTTGTCCAGAAACTTGCAGTGTTTTTCTCCCTTCCCAAAACTGAAGGATGTTGTTGTTTCCTTGCTTTAGCTTTTCATCCAATATATCTGAATTATCCAGGCTTAAAACTGTGAGGTTGGTTCTCTTGGGCAGTTCCACCAAACCCTGCTAAGATTTTTTTTCTACAAATGACTGAAGACTTGAGTTTAGAGAAACAATACCAGGAGCCTCATATGGAATAGTTCTGCCCTTAGAGGGGAATTAAGCCATCTGCTAGAGTTGTTTTGTTTAAGACAGGCATGACTAAGATCAGTGCCCACCTGTTTTATAGGCTTTGCAGAGACTGCCACAAACACAATTTTATACCTTGACAGAAGCGGGTTTTACGGCTGTTTCAGCTGTTTTGTTTCTCTGCCACCCTGTTAGAAGACTCTGTTCAGGTGCTGGCAGCATAACCTTCCCCTCTTCAGCCATCAGCTACTGTGAGAAAACAAGCTGTGCCAGTCTTTTTCCAGATTTAACGTGACACCATCCCAAAGGGAGCCTCCCTTTCCTTTTGCTGAGTGGCTCTGGGCCTCCTCCCTGCTGCACTTCAGCCTGTCTGGGTGCACGACACCACACCCAGAAGCCCTTCGCACCCTTTGCTGCTGGTGGCCCCAGGCAGCAGGCTGATATTGATGGAATGAACTGATTTTTGAAAAACAAATTCACTAAAATCTCACCCCTGAGCTGGGTCCCCAAAGCTGCAAATTCAGTTTAAAAACCGGGGCCAGCTCTCCCTCAAATTCAGGAAGTGCCGCAGCACTTTGGCATGCAGGCTGATCCTGTACAAAACGTGGCATGGTTTCCGGGCTGAGCATCTTCACCATGCAGGTGCTCCTTCTCAGAAGGAGCTGCTGTGTGCTCTTTGCAGAGCATTTATTACATTCTTATTTAATTATTACCCATCTTCCATTCATGCAATTACTATGGAGAAGAGGGAACACAATGACTCACGGGCCAGCCGCTCTCTCCTCTTCTCTTTGAGACAGCCTTACCTGGCTGAGGGATTTCTTGCCTTGCCTTCTCTTACCAAAGCCCCAGTTCCAGGTTAGTTGCAGTAAATTTTATCTCCGCTGAGAAAACTGGTGCCGTTGTAATATTTCTTTCCATTCTTTCTGGCCAGAACAAGCTTGAAGTAGACGACAAGTAAATTAATCATGGAAGAAGCAGATCTTTATTAGTCCTAAAAGTGGGAAGGTAGAACTTCTGACCCTCTCAAATTATAAATCACAACAGGTTTTTAGTGGTGTGAATAATGGCCTTTTAGGTTAATTGTCATGATTTTGCCTGCCCCTGTTTAAAGAAGATAACCCCAAAGCAGATGTTCTACCTGCTGCCATCACTAACTTCTACCAGCCGAAGACACGTGCCCAGCAGGCTGCAGTCCCACACGAGTGCAAACGCTGTCCAGGCTGCCCCTTCTGGCAGCTGGGTCCCAGTTACTGGCCATCGTGTTTGTGCGCTACTGCTGTAAACAGGACCCTTTCCTGAAGGAACTTGGACTGCAGTGAAGAGTCTGAGCAGTTTCTTGGAAAAGCACAGTTAATTTATGAAAAGAACACTGCGATCCTGCCAGGAAAGAGCCATTTTCCAGGAAAGATGCCAGGGCTTTGTAGCCAGTGTTTGGGTTGGTCCTCTCAAGTCGCAGCAGGCGATACAAGGGTTCGGTGACCACTCGAGGTGAGAACTGGGAACAGAAGTCACTTTAGGACTTGAACATCTCACCCAATAATCTGCAGACTTTTTTTCAGCTCTGTCTAACTGGTGTTTGAGTGGCATGAAGCCTCAGCAACACTGTAGTTCTGTTTATTACTTGCAATCTATAAAGATCTAAGTGATGATTGGAACAGCTTTGGATAATTCACATCCCATTCCATGCTCTAATGGATGTAATATAAATGTTATACCCAAACCCAATCACTGCCAAGGAGAATGAATGAACTCGGCAGACAGCACACTGTTCCTTTCAAACCAGAACCATTGCTCAGAATTCATTTAGAATTTTTAGATGCAATCCTTCAGAAAAGCAGGCTGTAAAGTAAGGATGTAACGAGCAAGGCTCCTCAAAGCACCAGTCCAAGGGCTTCCTCAGGGCGGCACAGGATGGGGAGGGCAGAGCATCAATCCTCCAGGCTGTAGGACTGCCCAGGGGCTGCCCTGGCACCTCTCACTACCCGGATTTTACAGCTGCAGGTGTTCCTTCACCAACCAGCAGCTGCTTCCTGATTTTCTGTGGAGTATCCGGTGCACAGGGAACAGTTGGGCATTTTCAAAATGGTGTCGCCTGCAGCATCTTGAGAGTCCAAACATAGCTTTAGGGGGGCAGAGGGTAAAGAAATCACCCATGAATTTGAAGGAAGACCAGAATGACATTCAGCATCAAGAGCTCCTCTCTGCTCTTGCAAACATCCTTTCTTCAGCACGCGCCTGGGGCTGTGGCTCAGGACAGCAGAGCACAAGCTGCAGCAGACCTGGGCAGCACTTCAGGCAGGGAGGGGTGCCTGGCTGGCTCAGGAGATGTCAAACACCGGGCAAGACCTCCAACCACTGCAGCTTCACTGCAGTGAGTGGCCCTGCACGGGAGAGCTCCACAGGGCTGCTTGGCCAGGACATCCTTGTCCCCATCCACGTCCCCAGCGGCACTGGGGAGAGATGTGGGCCATCTCACCCACCA
Source organism: Chamaea fasciata (assembly GCF_029207755.1). Lineage (NCBI taxonomy): Eukaryota > Metazoa > Chordata > Aves > Passeriformes > Sylviidae > Chamaea > Chamaea fasciata. The sequence goes on from NW_027094107.1 coordinate 9,158,974, forward strand.
ACAGAGTTTACTTAGAGGTGAAGCCAAGAAATTTCAGGCCAGTGGCAGTGGGAATCCTTCTCACAAAAGCAGATGGATGCTGGCTCCAAACATACTGCAAATCTGGTCACCAGGAGAACTGTCCTTTGCTAACAGACTTCCCTGTGTACTTAACACTGCAGCTCCCACGATGCACAATCCTGGGCGTCACCAACAGGCCCTTGTTCTTCTTTCCCAGCAGTACAAGAGCAGACAACAAACTCCTCTGGTTGGAGAAGTGTTGTGGAAACGCAGGCACACGTCACTTGGGCTGCAGCACTCAGAGCAAAGCTGCCTGTGCTTCCCCGTACCTTGGTACTGGCCCTTTGGGGGCACAGGAGAAGGTGAAGTCACAGTGCCAAAGACAACCCCAGGCTCTGGCGGTGTCCCACTGCATGGCACAGAGCAACTGTCAGTCTGGTCCAGGATCTTGGTGTGACCATAGGGCTCGGCCTTTGCAAGGGGCTCGTCACCCTCCTGTCCACAGCTCAGTGATGTGAAGGAGGTGAGAGGCCATGGTGGTACCAGGTCTTGCTCAGTACATTACAAAGTGGCTTTTGACTTGTTTTATCATTAAATAATAATAGGCTGGTTTTATAATTAAATAATCCCTGTTGGTCTTGCCTAATCCTTTTAATTTAGAAATCTGACATATTTAGAACACTCTCACTTCTACAGCAAGAAATACTTTCCTTTGTTCCCTATGACCAGAGCTGTCCTTGCTGGCTGGAACATCCCTGGGATTGCCGACATCAGCACAACCCAACCAAGACCATTATAACATCAAAGACTTCAGACGTTAAACACTTGGGTTTCTAAAATCCACCTCACAGTGTGAGAAAGGCAAGTGGAAGAGTGTGCAAACAAACAAGCATTTTCTAAATCCAAAATGCTTCCTAAAATATTCTTGGGTAAAACTCCTGAAAACACTGAATTAACTGTTCTGCTGGTGTCACTGGCTAATCCCCACTAACTTCAGGGGAAGCACAGAAGGCAGATTGCTGTAGACGTGGGGCACGTCACATTTACCACACTCGGAGAGGCAAATACCTGAAGAGCAGAGATACTACAGAGAAACAGAATATTCTGAGGTGGAAGGGACCCACAAGGACCACGGAGCCCAACTGGTAAGCGAAAGGCCCGTACAGGGATTGAAGGCACCCCCTTGGTGTTACCAGTCCCCTGCTCTGAGCAGCTGAGCTGCCCTCAGTGACCCTCAACGGGGGCACGGCATCAGCCAAGCAGAGCAATCCATCGGCGCCACACCGCTCACAGACCCGCCAGCCTTCCCCGCCCTGCGGGCAGGGCACGGGGGGTGATGCTCAGCGCCGCCAGCCCTGCTGACTGCAGCCGGGCGGGCCGGGAGGCGAACGGCCACCGCTGCAGCGCTGAGCCTGCACGGGCACGCGGCTCTGCCGCGACTGACAAGGGCAGAAACCAAGCCCAGGCTCTCTGCTTAATTCGACAGGATACCATAAAAAATCTCACTGACAACCATCTTGGTATCGTTCAAATATAAAGACAGACACAGTCCAGGAAGATACACCAAATCCAGCACTACTTCCTGGAGGGCATTGCTTTAGGTTAAAGACCCCTCTAAATCAAATAAGGCACTTTATTCCCCCAAGCTGTATAAATCCCAGCCTGATCTTTAACTACTGAATGGACTTTTTGTCAGATCTTGTTACTGAAATAACTTCTGAATAGATACAAAACCTAATGCATTGTCCGAGGGCTCTGCTCGTGCTCAGATCAGATCATCCATCTGCCTGTTGCAATTTACCAATTCAGCAATGTCTCTGTGCCATGACTTCATGCTCTGTTCTGTGACACACCCACACGTGAGGGAAGGGGAAGACTTTGTTCGGAAATGGGCTTGTTATCCAAACCCACGATGTTTGTCAGAAGACTACAGTAGCCTGGTACCTCAAGCAGAAGTGCAGAGCCCTGAGAATACAGGCATAAACCCATATGGTCAATCCCTGTTCCTTCTTGTCACTCACTATCTCCTGCCTTCCGGCTCAAAACGTGATCTTTGGCATTCCACACGGAACATTTAATATTCAATTAAAAATTGCAAAAAGCACCAGGCATTTCTTTTTAAAGTAATGAACCCTACATTGCTCTTTGCTACCATTTCAGACCCACACCACTTCTTCTCTGCCCCGTGTTCCGAGCAGTTGCACATCCCCAAGATTTAACATTTGAGGGATTGAAATGCTTTATGGATGGGCAGAGGAAGGGATAAAAGTGAAAGCCATCTAGTTTGGAAAGACAAAGACCTGGCAAAATTAGAAAATTAAAACTCAGCACCTCAAGCCGTATATATCCCACAGCCACCTAAGAAATATATTGCATGTTGATGGCTGGGGCAGTGCTTGGAGGCAGAGCGATAAATCCCCTGGCAGAGGATGTTGTTTTCCCTCAACAGCAGAGCCAGCAGCAGCTCCCTGTGCCCAGGCCCCGGGCCCTGAGTGACGGTGAGGAGCCCCCAGGGGCGGCAGCTCCCTGCCTGCCAGGGCAGGGGTTTAGTTCCTGCTGAGCACTCAGGAGCTGCTACAGTTCTCCAGAACAGAACTGTGTTACAGTCTCCATTACTGGGCAGGAGGAACCTGCCAGTACAGGCTGGAGCCTCCAGATTATCCTTGAGGAATCTGAAGCGTTCTTCCTTTGGTCACTGGTGTACATTTTAAATTTGGGTGTCTGAATGAGCACAGGATGTCACTGCATCATCCACAGACACTCTGTGCACACCTCTGCAGTGCCAGATGTGTTACCAGCTGAGGCTGCAAGTTCCTCTGCTCTCTGCAGAGTTTGCAGCCTGTGTTTGGCAGCAGCAGCTGTCTCTATGGAAGAATATTGACATGCTTCACAAATGTAGCTCAAACAAATTAAACTCTGTACTAACAGGCTCACAATTTAAGAGAAGTGCCAAGTGCTAATGCAATAATGCACTGGGTTAGGAAATACAAGCCACAACAAGTCACTGCAGCTCCATCACGGCCTGACACTCGAGGTACAGATGTGGCGAGGGGGTGGAAGGAAGAGCAAGGGCGGGCAGGTGCCCAACATCACACTCAAACCATCTGAAAGAGCAGCGTGGACCTTTCCTGCCATTGCCTGGGTCCTTTCTAACCTGGATGGGGACGAGCAAGAGACTCAACTTACCTTGCACGCCGGCTATCCCCTCACCTTCTCTTTCTCTTGTCTCTAGGCACATCCATTTTCCCCCCATCTTTATTTTCCTCTTGAAGCGGCTTCTTCTGAGACTCCCGCTCTCGGCTCCTCAGCGGGCTGCAGGCAGTGCTGCTTAGTCCAAAGGCTACACAAGACATTCAAAGTCGCGTGTACAAAAGCTAGAGGCACTCAGCCCACGGGAAATCCACAGAGCAGCACCGGCGCCCGCATCCACGTGAGCACAATGCTGACACATTAGAGGCACTCTGAAGAAGAAGAAAGGCATTTACTTTTCCCTTTGCATGCCAAATGACAGCAGTTACTATGAAAGAGAAACAAGCGAGGCCGGACCCCCAGAGAGGCGTTCAAAGGACGAGCCCTGTTCCCGCTGCTGGGAGCTCCACTTCCAGCGGCTGCTTCTCCCTCTTTCCTTTTCCAGTACAGACCCTTCCGCCTTGACTTTTCCCACAGTGATATTTACAGTGCAGGAGAAACGACTCACGGAAGCAATCTGTGGAAATTAACTGCTAAGCACCACAGCTATTATCAAAAGGAGCGCACAATTAACAGGTCTTTCAGACTTCTTACTGCCATAAAGGCAGGACAGGGTGTCTGAGCCCCAGGCCTGCCACAATTAACGCTGCACAAACAGGTCTCCTCGCACAGCCAGGCCCGGCAAGGCAGCAAAGCCAGTCTCCACGATGTGGAGGTTACACCGGCAAAACCAAACAGTTCCCAATTCCTGGACACCACCAGTTCTGATTTCACCAACTCCTTCCCAGCGCAGGTAACCTACTCTTCCCAAATTATGGCGCTGCTTCTCCCAGTTCCATTTCCAGGAAAATACCCTCAACAATGTGCACAACGGCACTGTCGTTTCTGCAAACCAGAGCAGGCTCTCTGCCCTTCTTGGCAGTGCTCGGAGATGCTCCAATGAACTCCTAGAGCATTAAGACTTCATCACTGGCACAAAATATACACAGTATTATTTCCTAATATGCTGTAGAGTAATAGCTGTCAATTAAACCAAAATCCTGGCGTCTTCTTTTTAAAGCATTATTTTGCTTTGTCACTAATTTGCACAATACAGTTATTTCACATTACTTTCCCAGCTCTGAGCATGAATTAGCTCTGTGTTACTGTCACTGGCTCTGATCAGCCATTTTATCTTTTTCCAGCTCATAAGGCAGGCCTGTAGAATGGATGACAAGGAAATTCATGCTGATGAACATAATTTCAAACAAATTGCTCAAATAAATCGTGCTGCATCTTTTCAAGATAGCCATTTCCCCAAATGTTCTCTTTTATGCACGACGTGTTTGGGAATGGTGCTCTTTAGGCATCAGGTATCAGCTAAAATAAAGCATAACAGATTTCTTCTAAAAATATGCCACTTAAAAAAATTAAGTTGCAAACGCTAACGGCTGTGCTGAAAATGTATCAAAGAAAACAGCACACAGACACGGGGGAACAGATCCCATCTGCTAATGGCCACGCTCACAGCTCCGAAGGTCTTGGGAATGGGATATTGTATGGAGCACAGCTCTGAGGGCAGAACTCAACTAGCGCACTGGAAAAGTAATCCCGTGATTAAACAGAAACAATTGGAAAACGAAATAATATTACATTGCATGCCATTTCTCTGATGTACTCCAAAAGATGTATCAGCCTAAAAAAGAATACATTAAAGAAATTAAGTCAAACAATTAGCAAGGAATCTTGGCACGTGAAGTTGGCGAGAAGCTGCATTCAAACATTCTCCTTCCACGCTGGTTGTCAGTAAACGTTACCATGAAGGTATAAGCATACAATAGATTTATCAACAGCAGAACTTTAGGAATCTATCTGAGCAGAAAATTGTTCCTATGCAACTAAATAATTAGTTTCACTTAAGTCGCTCAGCCTGTGACCGCCGTCTGCATCCCCTTTTGTCTAATTCTTGTTAAATCCCTATTCAGCTATCGCTCAGCTCCAAGATTATAGGATTGTACAATAAACAAAATAATTCGTTTCCAAACTTGTATTACACTGCAACGTATTTCCTGCAATATGCTTTTTTAGCAACTGCTGTTTTGTATTCTCTTATGATTGAGAACTCAGCTTGCAGGTATAAGAGCGTTTGAAGGGAGGATAATTTTGCCATGAAACTGAACTCACACTCGTTTGGGAGGGCTAAGTGAACAAGTTTGGATGCATGCACCAGAACGTCTGCATCAGCCAAGCCGGCCCACATGTACTGACACGCATCCCAGGAGAATTACACACGGGTGGAGCACATCCCCTTCAGACTTGTTACACAAGGTGCAGCACAGAAAAGGGGCAATCCCTTTGGCAGGGCACTGCAGGGCACACCTCGGGCACCCTCGGCTCCGCACCAGCCCTGCCACGGACGGGCGGCACCGAGAACAAGACCCACGTCAGCCGAGGCCTCATAAACAGACTCAGTCAAACGGCACGATCTCTTTAGCCTTGAGTTACCAGTGAACGCCAGGAGCGCAGAATGCCCACCGGCCTAACCTTACATGCTGTGTACACCAACAGATTCAAAACCTGCAGAAAGCCAACTGAATACCTTTTTCCGCTGCGAGACTGGAAATCCTCGTGCAGAGGGAAGTCAGTTTGATTTTGCCGAGGCGATGAGACGCGGAGGGTGGCAGGGGCTGAACTCACCGCTCAGAACCATTCCTCGCCGAGCGCAGCACAGCACAGCGCAGCACAGCACAGGGCGGCCCCTCCAGAGCGGCTCCTGTGAGGGCAGCCACGGGCCGAGGCCCACACTTACCTCCGGCCGTCACTTCCAGCTCTAGCAGCGGTGACAGGGGGACCGGGCTGGAGGAACCGCCCGGCTGACACCCGCACAGCGCCCTGGGGGGCGGGGGCCGCTTGCAGGCCCGGGCAGCCGTGCCCAAGGCGGGTCTCTAGCGGCGGAGCTGAGAGCAGCCGTCAGCCCGGCCGCTAGAGAGGGCTGCCCGCGCCCGCAATGGCCGCCCGCGGGACGGCGCCGCCATCCCAGCCTGCCCCGTCCCCAGCGCCCCGGCAGGGAACGGGCAAACCGCAGCTTTGAATGACGCCTCCGAACGCTCTACAGATGAAGCCGGGTTCACGTAAACAATTAACCGGAGAGATGGGATGGGATGATGAGGGAACTCCTGGTGGGAGGACAGTGAGGAGAGAGAGGCCAGCGAGGCGCGGGGAGCCGCCGTGCGGATCCTTCCCCAGAGGAGGAGGGCTCCGGCCGGGCCGGGCCGGCTCTGCCCGCCTGGGCCGCCTGCGGCACTCCGGGCACACAGAAATACCTCCAAGGAAAAGCCACCTCCGAACAAAAAGCCCCTGGATTTACCAGGCCTCCAGAACAGCCACTAGCGCCTTCCCTGCCTCCCTCGGCTTAGTCTTCTGTGGGAGGTCTCCTACATCCCACGGTCTCCTCTTGGGGACTTCTGCCAGCTGACCTGTGCCCCAAGAGCTGACGGCTGTAGCTCAAGCTCGCCCCTCACCACAGCGTGTTACAGCAGACTGCAGACAGACATCGCAAACCAGCAAAACACGCATTTTTGTGTTTGCTCCCCTTGCCTCTTCTCTGGGCACCAACTCATGTTACCGCAGCACCGCAGGCTCACTCCCTCAACGCTGCCTGACCACGCCAGGGCCTGCCAAATAGACAGCACCATTCTTTGTAAAACATCTTGCAGCACAAGCGAAGATAGAAGGATGGCCCTGCCCTAATTCTGGCCATTTAAAAGGCCCTCTTTAGTTTCCTTGGGGCTGTAAGTGTTATTGGCTGGGTTTAATGCAATGAACTTGAAGCAATGAAGTTCATTGAAGCTGGTTTGTATGAAGAGTTTTCTTTCAGGGAGGCAGCATTAGACAACGAGGTGCTGGATCCCAGGAGGATATTAAACGTTTAATATACTGGCAAATATGACATATAAAAATGTTCTGTGAAGGATGAGCAGCAGAGCTGAAAAGCATAAAAAAGCTTGTGCTCATCTCCAGGCTGCTGCTGAGCACTGCAGACCTCCAACTACTGAATCAATCCAAATTCGAGAGCTTTTCTTTCCTTTAATATTACACAGTGGCTTTTGCTAACAGCAGACATGACGGGCTGAGCAATTTCCTATGTAGCCAACTGTATGCAACTCTTATTAATAGATTGCAGCAGTAATTTGCAGTAATTGTCCGAAACTGCAGTTTACTGTTATTATTGATTTTGGACCAAATCTGAAGCATTTTTATTGCACAGATTAGGAGTTATTGCTCCCTAAAGATCTGGTTTTACTAGATGTAGGAGAGTGTCACTATAAAAATGAATTTCAGTACTTTTCAGTATAACAATGTCATTTAAATTAATTTCCTTGGTAATTCCTGCACCCAAGGTGACCAACAGCACCCAGCCAACTCTAGCTGTAGCTCTAGCTGGGTTAAAGACCGCAGAAACTGCCAGTCCTCCAAGGCAAAGCTGGCTAGAGGAAAGCACCCTAGTTCACGTTTGCAATACACGAGCTCATGAAGCAACTTTGTGAAGGTACAGTACAGGCTGTCTGGAAGGCTCAGCTCAGCAGAAGGCAGTGACAAGGTTGCCACTGCTGCCACTGGAGCCAGATTTGAGTCCACATCTGCATCAGAGGCATGTCAAACACAGGTACAGGGCTCCTGCACTGGAGTGTGCAGAAGACGGGTCAGTGCTGTACAAAAGGTGACATTTGAACACTCCAGGCAAAATTTCCACAACCTCCCCAAAAGGGCAAAGGAAAACAGGAGCTCTTTCACCTCCAGGTCTGCGGTGGCACAGCTGGTCCTGGCAAAAAAGCCCTCACAAACCCTTGTCCTCAGGGATTGGGATGGTGACCAGAGGTGATCACTGGTTTCTGGTACAGTTACCTCACTGATTTACTCTGCGCACGGCCCACCAACACTAGACTGTCTATCTGTTAGTTAAATAAGGTTTCCAAGCTTGAACAAACCCGCTGATGATATTAAATAAGACTGTTTCTTTGAAAGAGCTACTGAGCAAGAAAATAGCTTTTTTTTCCCCCACCACAATTAGTGAAATAGATTTCATCTGCTTTCTTTTTGAGTTTTTTTTTCTTGAGAAGCAAAATAACAGCCTTGCCGATTACTCTTTGCTAAGGTACCCGATTGTGGTGACATTGAGGCTGACCTTGGAGTCACCTCCCCCGCTGCCGCACTCTCCTTTGTCGTACCACCATTTGTTTTTCAATTTGTCCAAGAGGCCTTGCTCATTCAGTTTTAATACTGCCAGGTTAACAGCATTTCTTGAAACGATAAAACATAACTTGTAAGAAAAAATGCACAAATGCTTAGGAAATCGTAACGTATAAAAAAAGGAGCACAAGAGGACAAATTGGCTAAAATTTCACAGAACGTGGAGCTATCAAAATGTCTGTACAGCAAATACAGGGTTAAATATTGGAAGGTGGCATGGAGGATAACATTTGCTCAAAACTGAAGTGTGCGGGATGGGGAAATCGTCTTTGAGAAAAAAAGTAACAAGAACACCACATCATGCAGTTAACATTCGTCACATATGGCAGGTTAACTTGGCTTTTACCATTTAAATTGAAAAAGCCATTGAACTGTAAAATTAAAACAGCAACAAACAATCAGAGAGGACAACACGAAGAGAACACAAAAAAATGGATGCATTAAATAAATGAAACCATAATTTACCGTCTTATTTAACTCCATGGAATACTGAAGATTTTAAACTTTTAAGTTACCTCAAAATCCACAAGAAAGAAAATGACAACACAATACATCAGGGTAGGTGGAATACTATAACAACATGGATATTGTTATATTATTCCACCCACCTTAATGCTGAGCCTTTGGGGGTTGCTACACCATAGCCCTTGGAATCCAGGTTGCCTCCGACTTTCATGGTGTCGCAGGGCTTGCGCTGCTCGATGTACTCGTTCATGGTGGACTCCAGCAGGAAGGCAAACTTGCCCTTGGACTTGCGCACCCGCGCCACCCCGTCCGCCGTCGTCTTGGTGAACACCGACGGCTCCGCCGACTTCATGTACGACCACATCTTCTCGTACACGGCTATCTTGGACCTCTGGGGGACACCAAAGGAGGGAAATGAAGAGTCATGTGGGCAAGGCTCAGCTCCGAGGGACAACGACACCCTGAACCCGATTAAGGCTAACAGATAAAAAAAGCCGAGGCACCTCAGAGAGAGGTACGCTGGCCCCTGAACAAAGCCCCAACGACAGAATGTTTGGGGAGGGGGAAGCACACCTCAGACGTTTATTCTGTGATTGCTGAGTAACCCCTGAACAAAGCCCCAACGACAGAATGTTTGGGGAGGGGGAAGCACACCTCAGACGTTTATTCTGTGATTGCTGAGTAACCCCTGAACAAAGCCCCAACGACAGAATGTTTGGGGAGGGGGAAGCACACCTCAGACGTTTATTCTGTGATTGCTGAGTAACTGGCAGCCTCGGAACAAGCGACGGCGTGTGCCCATCCCAGTCTTGGCTCCTGTCCTGTGCTGCGTTTATCCGCCCCTGTGCTGAGCCAGCGGGAGGATGGGAAATCCCAGCTCATCCATCACGGCCAGCAGATGCACAAGGAGCCTCTCCTCTTCACACAAACTCTCAGCATTGTGGTTTTTTCACTAACTGCAGCTAGGGAGGGCTGGCTTTTGCTCATTACAAGTTTTCAGCAAGGCAGGAGAGTGTTTTTCACAGTGGTCACGGCAGGTCTACGATACAGCAGACCATGACATTCTAGTGGCTGCCAGTAGAGATGCTCGAACAAGGGACATAAACAGTCATTACAAAATCTTTTATGAATCCATTGTCAAATATTTAAAATTTGGGTTCTCATTTTCATAAAAGACAATGAACACAAATATTAGCAATAAGCTGAAAAAAATTTCTGGTTAACTGCCTGTCACCCATCTATATTTTTTCCTGATTTCCCTGTTTTGAGACTGAGCAAACTGTAAGATTCTCTAGCTCAGCATACAATCTTGGTAAACCTGGAAATGTTAAGAAATGTGTTACTTCCCCTTCTCGCTCTTCCCCACCAGTAACATTTAAGCCACCCTCAGATCTCAAAGCCACCTCCAGACTGTCAAGAATTTGTATCCTGGACTACCAGTTAAACTTTCCTGCTTGGTCAACAGAAGGCAGTAATGCCAACTGCGTTTCTCCAAAGTCTAGAAATCCCAAGGATTTATGTAAGACTTTCAGTCCAAGTTGTGGGTACCTCGAATTTATGCCTTCTATTCCTTGCCAGTTCCTTGTCCACAGCTTTCCTTGCAGAATAGCAACGAAGCAGGCAGCAGCTAAATCTAGTCCAAATTTAGCAGACTTGTGGTGGAAGACTGCTAATGTCCATCAGCTTGATGATCGAGACATGTTTCCTCCTCATTCAGGACAATTTAATGCATTTTGAATAAAGAAATGCTTAACAACCAGCCTCCAAACACTTCCCAGGGAGCAAGCCCTGCCTGCACTGCTCCTCAGATTAACATGCTCAGCTGGTGTTGCTACGGTGGATAGAGAGGAGCACGGAGGGCAGAAGTTGATTTGATTTTATTTTATCCTTCCTGATGAACTGGAAAACAACTGAAAATGCAAACCAATTAAAATCAGCCCACTGACACCAGGAAATCAGAGAGACAACAGTACAGCCCAGTTACGAGAGAGGCTGGCTGGGTGGTGGGTGTGAAAAGCAAGTTAGAGGTCTCCTGACTAAGGAGGGGCCGTACAGCTTTGCCCAGCATCGGCACAAAGAGGGATGTAACGGGGGCCTGGAATGGTTTGGCTGAGGATCCCAGGGGCCCTGAGAGAGAGGGCCAGGGGTGTGATGGGCTCTGGCCACGGAGTCCTGCTTGGCTAGGGCAGCTGTCTGCAGCCATTCGCCCAAATTCGTAATAAGGTGGAAGTAATTACTCATGATGAGGCTTCCTGGAGAAAGGGACAGTGCCACCAGATGAGCTGTGACACCTGCACACGTGCTCAGCAATGCTCCGGGGCATTTTCTGCTCCTGGAGCCGTATTTTAAACCTGCTTTTAAAATGCCATGAAACAACCAGTTGATTAAAGCTGGTCAAAGATGCCACGGGATGAAATGACCAATGGTATTTTTTAGTAAATATTTTTTTTCCAATTTTCCAATTGCCTCAACAAAACCCAACCACCCCAGAAGCTCCTAGAAGACTTTCAGAAAAGAAAAGTGTCTTTCCTAACTAAAGCTCCAAATTCTGTGCTGAAAGAAGATTCTTACCCATCTGTCCCCCTCTGCAGACATTCACACTGCCTCTCCCAGCCCCCCTAGGAGTCTGACACCCATAAGAGGGGCCAGACAGCAGAAGCAACCATAGAGAAAGGATTTACACTCCAAAATAAGGCAAGGTCTGACAGATCTGCACTGCTGCTAGAGTTCAGTGGCAGTAAAACATTTTCCCTGTCAATAAAGTGTTACTTTGAAAGATACTTAGGAAAAAAAAACTTAAAAGCAAAGATTTAAGCCAATTCAAAGCCCATAGCTGCAGTAACGTCCTCTGCTCTGCAACTCCTATTTCTTTGATATTGCTCTCCAGAAGTCCGCCACACACATTTCCTTGGGATTTCAAGGGGATATTATTATAATTTTTTCTTAAAAGCAACATTTTCAGTGTTTCATCTAGGCCCTGAGACACATTAAAGCATCTTTTCATTATCGCAGCCTGACTGCTGATATAAATAGAACTGGCCTTTGCTTTGTCAATAATGCTGGCTCTTTTTCCCCTTTATTTGGATATGTTTATGCAGAAGTAAGAGGCACAAACACCACAGCCAAGGGTGCAGGCAGCTCCGTTCTGTGTCAGCAGAGCCAGCAGCTCTCGTGCCAAGGACGACTCACTGCACTTGGCCCGTTACTAATTGGCACCTAAATACACGTTGCTCCTGGGTAGCAATGCGTTCATTTGGAGAGAGGATGCCAGTTCCATCAGCCCACAATTTTAACACCGTCTTTCATTCTAATTCTCCTAGTTTTGATGTGTGGTTGGCTCCAGCAGTGAAAGGAAAATCAGCCAGAGTGTGTGGAGAGCGTGGCCAGTCAGGGCTGGGTGAGTGATCCAGGCATGGCAAGGAGACGAGTTTGCCTCTCAGTTGCAGCTATTTCTTCAATCCGTCCAACAACCAAACAACCCAGCGCCCACAAATGTGGCTCCACTGAGCTAGACCTGGTGCCTTGGTTTCACTTTTGCACATTCCAAATCACCAAGAGATACCCAGCAAACCCCAGCACGTCCTGGACAATAATTCCTTGACACTGGTTTCATTTAGCTCTAAAATATGAAGCCCTCTCCCAGTGACTGAATTCCCTTCCCCCTCCGCAGACATCTGTCTCACACTTCTGCTAAAAGTGACACTGTGTCACCTCCTCCACTACTGAGTAGGGGTGAAGCCGTTGTGTTCGAAGGAAGCAACATTTCTCCTTTATAGTTAAAGTAAGTTACAGGGATGTCCTTTGCCATTTTAGAATGTTCAACTCTCCCTACCACCTCCTCCACAACCCGTAGGTCTTCTTCAAAATGTCTCCTTGTGAAACCCGTTGGGATATTTCACTAAAAATGACAAAAATGGTCCTTAATTTCTGATGACAGGCACCAGGAAGTGATTTCCCAGCAGTCAAGCTCAAACTGCTCTCCTGTAGGTGAGGGTTGTTGATCATCCAGTCATGAGCCAAACTTATAATAAATTTTAAGTTATAATTATAATAAATTTTAATTTAATTTTAATTATAATAATTTTTATTTTAAAGATCCAGTTATATATTCTCTGTTTTACACTTAAAACCAATTAGATTATACTGATGTTATTTTTTTACGTCTGCCTTCAAAACTAAGAGTGATAAACCAAGTGTGGCAAAATAAAAAAGCACGTGGAGCACGCTGACTGCAGCCCACCCATAAAGGCAGGCAGAGACATCAGTAAAGGTCCTTAAGCAGCAGACTTACACTGTCCTCTGCTGCATGGGACGGCCCCTCTGAACACACTTTAGCTCCCTAGCAAGGGAGATCTGCAGCCCTTAAGTCAGGCAGGTGCTGCTGATACAAAACACGAAGGTCCACACTAAAGCCAGTGCAGGTATTTCATCGGAATAATACCTGCTGCCTTTATCCAGATGCACACCTCACTGGGGTGAACGTGGGCAGTTAAGGGTGAACTGCAGCTTCACTATCATCACTCACTGCTTTTCCTCCACGTGTGCAATTAGCTCTTCTGCAGCAGCTAATGAGTCCAGGAGCTTATGAACCATTTAAAAGCAAGCTACTGAACAGGAATGAAAAAAGCGCCAAGAGACTGCCTTGGTACCAGAGCCGCTGCCTGGCTTGGGCCCCACTGAGATGCAGCGGGTTTAGCTGCCTGACTGAACCTCTAACGTGGCAAATTGCAATGGGGTGGGCCCCACTGCGTTTGCTGTTTGGATCTGGCTTGCTCTGAGGCCTTTCCCCTCCCCTCCAGGCCTGACGTTGAGTCAGCCCTGGCACAGCTGCCCGGGGGGAGTGAGGGACACTGGTGGGAGCCCTCAGCCCAGCCTTAGCCCTGGAGCACAGGAGGCCGGCCTAATGATGATACTACAGAAGAACATGGTAAATATTATCACTAAGACCCCTCCGCCTGCTCTTTACTGAGAAGGTAAAAATAGGGCCCATGAAGGCCAGAGGGCACCATTAGTCCCCTTTTCCCAGCGAGGACATGAAAGCAGAGATGTCATTTACTGAAGGTCACAGGGCAGAGTCTAATAGATCAATGTCACAGCTTTTAGCCACAGATAACTTGTGATGCCAGCAATTTACTTACCTATATGGACAGAAAAATCAATCCCATCATGACATGAACCTCTTGCTTTTATTACATTCTCGGCAGAAGAAAGTAGGTCAGGGCATTTCTCTTCTAGCAAGGCCAAACCCCAAGTCTACCAACCTCTACCCACAGTTTATGAATTTGTGGGATGCCACAGAAAAGCAAGGCTCGAGCATGCACATGTAATCGAGTCTGTGTTTGTGACACACAAATCTTTGGGAGTGTATGCACACAGGAAAAAGAAAGGGTGACCTGGTGACTAATACTCTGCAGCCGAGCATGTGATGGGAGCCGCTGTCATGTTGGTTTCTTGCTCAAATGGTAACTTAGGCTTTAGAAATGGCATTTTTCTTTCCCGTTTGGGGCAAATGAAGCCCAGAGTGCAGAAATACAAGGCCTGCAAACCCCATGGCTGCTGCTTTTCTCTAGGATCCCCTGGGTCAAGATGCAGACTACCCCTGCACGGGGCTGAGAGATGGGGAGTCCAGCAGGGGGCTGGTGCAGGTGTTGATGGTGGACGGTCCACAGCAGTGCTGCCCACCCAAACGGCTGGGGAAGCAGCCTAAGAAAACCCCTCCAGGCTTCAGTGTCGTTAGTTTTTGCACACCTGACAGAGACAGGGGCCTGATTACAAAATGAAGTGTCTCGCAGAAATAATATTTTAGGAGTTGTGTTTTGAGACTTTCTACCTGGTCCTTTACCATGCGTGACCTTTGGCAGCAGGAGGGTGATGTGCTGCAGCTGCTTTAGCAGGCACCCTTTGTGCAGCAAGCTCTGCTCACACAGACAGACAAGCACAGCGTCACTCCAGCTGCAACCAGACGCTGCTGACATGTCACTAACAATCTGAGCAGCACAATGGAAATCAAGATTTTAAGACGTCCTTCCCTGGCACAACACTGAACTTCAGACTATGTTCATCCCCTCACTTCACTGCTGCCTCCACTCCTCCTCGTTGCAATGCTGACTGGGAAATTAAAATGAAAGCCTTGAGCAGAGACAAACTGCCTTTGTAAATCCCCTGTGACTCGGGGACAGAGGCAGCACTGGCCCCGAGGAAGCAGTGCCAGGGGGGTCACAGGGGCTGGGTGGCACATGCCAGGGATCTGGACAGCTGTGCTGGGTAAGCCTGCCTGCCTGCCTGCCTGCCTGCCTGCCTGTCTGTCTGTCTGTCTGCCTGCCCGGCGTGCAGCGGCCGCACACACTCAGCTGGCCAGAGGGAGCCTTACGTCAGCCTGCAGGCTCAGGGGCATCTTTCCAGCAGTGACATATTCAGCAGAGTTGTCTTGTCTGGCAACTGAGCAGCACAACCAGCCCTGCTCTGGACTTGGCCCGTAATAAATTAACAGAGAACGGCATTTCCAGCACACGATCTGAACGCTGTCAGGTCTAATGAGTTTTCAGCTGCAGACAGAAAAGGCCAATATACAGGCAATGATGGAGAAATCCCAGAGGACTGCAAGAGGGGATGTTTCATATTCACATCATTGGAGTTTCTAAACCTTCATGTATTTTCTAATCATGCAAAAGGAACAGTAGCAGCGCTGGGAGTCATTTATCAGCACCCATGTACTTTAAATGAATCTCTAATTAGCATGTACTAATGTGACACAGCAGCATTACATAAAGTAGTGGAGACTTGAAAAAGCAGGGTCCTCCTGTCTTGAGCAATGTCGTTATCATTATCGTGGAGCTGCTCTCCAGAAAGCAGAGCATTCCAAGAGCAAGTGATTGTCCCCCAGGCCCTCTCCGCTTGGCCTCCGCCGTACAGACACGGTTACGGCGTTAACCCACTGCCGCTGTGCCCACCTTCCCCTGGGCTGCGGCCCCTCTCACCACCCGGCCCCAGCCCTGCCCATGCACAGGGCGACTGCAGGGTGGAAAGGAGACAGAGGTGAGCAGGAAAGCCTGAACCACAAACACAGCAGCTGACAGACAAATGCCATCTGTTATTGAAGATCATGGAGAGATTTCTTCAAATATTTGTTACGAAGCGTTGACTGCAAGCTCTGCTAAATCCTGGCTTGCCTGCTGAAATTAGTAAAATGGTTCGGCCACCTTAAGCCCAGCACCATTCAAATGCTTCCTTTCAAAGGAGGGGATGATGGATGAGCTGTTGATTTTATTTCCTGTAAGGATACATTTTCCTCTCCAATCTATAGGCCTAAAGACATTAGATCACTTCATGGGAAACCATTTCTTTTGCAATTATGTCACATTTGATTTCCTGTTGCCTTTAAAACTGCCTGTTGGCCGGGTGGCAGAAAGGAGGTTCAAGAGATTAAACGAACCCCACAAGCAGAGCATCTATCATCCACGCAATGGAGAGGCTCTGATCTCTCTGTACACATTCATTCACCTTTTAATATTTGTACATGCTCCCACCTATATCAAACAGGGGAAGAGAGAGAAAATATATGGCTGAATAAAATTTTCACACTTTCTGTGTTGAAAACAGTTAAACTACAGTACTTTTTATGATTAACCACTGCCACATTGCGTATCTCAGATCTATAAAACTCATCTTTGAAGCCACCACTTTTCTGTGATGTTCTATTCTTTAAAGCCCATAAATACAATCACACTTCAGTATTTTTGTCAGGAATTTGTTATGATGACTGTGTTGTTTTGCTCGATGTCAAGCACACAGAAAGCTCCAAACTGCTAATCATAGTTTTATCCTAAGGCAAAAGCAAAGCATTTGTATGATGCCTGTGCTAGAAACAAGTCCTTCATCTTCACTAGCAAAATAAAATTTGAAATTAGAAATCAAAGAGTTTAACTACAGATGAAACCCTGGGTGCTGCGTGCACAGAGTTCACAACGGTGTTTTGAACAGGCTCTAATGATGATCCCAGTATCATCTGATGGCACAGAATGCATAAAACCGTAGGGCAGCTATGGGTCTATCTGTCCCTGCTGAACTATTCTGATTTGAAACCAAGAAGAGACCAAAATGGGGAACATCTTAAGGGGCCATCCTTAGCATGACTTCCTGAGTCTTAAAAACTGGGGGTTTATATGTATTTTGTGTATAGACAAAGTCCAGAAAGGACTCACATCTGAACTCAGCTTGCAAAGAATCACTTTTTGAGGAAACTGATGAACCAACTGTAAGAGCCGGAACAACATTCATGCCCAAAGGATCTTTGGCCTTTCCACTGAAATTCCTAACAGATCTGGCAATTAATGACATTTCCAGGAGGAAAAATCAGGAACTGACTTCAGGGCAGCAAGTCATTCCACCTGAGGCATGGGAGAGCCACTCAGTAGCTGAGTTGTTTGGCTGGGGACATCCTTAAACTCGTGCTGAGAAATATACAAAGAAAAATTTCTACAATAAAATAACGGTCATGTGGGATCTTCTTTTCTCCTTAATTTAGTCAACAGTGATTAACTACATAAGTTCTCAGGGAAGTGTACAGCAAGTCAGCTGTGTGTGTCAATGATCAAACATATACTTGGCAAGTTATTTTGCAGAAGCTTCTTAACAGAGATATCTGCTATCAGTTAAAAGAAACCACCATAAATTCAAGAGCAATTTATATTTCTAAATACCTACCAACATGTTCTGCCTCTGCTGAAGTTCAAATCCAGCCAAGTTTAGACAAGAATCACTAATTGGTTGTAAAGGTCATGCCTTTTGAATATATTCATATTCGAGGTAAAAAGTATTAGAGTGTGGCATTGTACTTAGGCTCAGTGCTAAATTTGGATTAAATGGCATTATTTTGATTTGATAAGCTGCTCAGATACGCTGAAACTTTAACTGAATGTATTAGAAGATGTTAATTCTAACAGATACACCCTCAAAAGTAGCTGAGGGATTTAAAACTTCTTAATACAGCCCTTCACCAACCTTCAAGAAAGAGAAAGAGGAATTTTGGAGTCCTTAATCTGAGGCCATGTGTTAATAAATATCTCAGGAGAGGTTCTTTCTTTTCCTTTTCAATATGGATGAGTGCCCTTTGAAAGCCAAAAGGGAATTGATGCAATCTATTGATTGCCATTTAAATGCCTTTATTAGCTAATTAGTGCAAAATGTAACACATTTCTGAGCAGAAACAGGCAACAGCCATGAGAATACAGGAAGGTTCCTCTGAATCTTAGATATACTGGGAGGACAAATGCCCTAATGCAGAGAATCACCAAAAAGTGAAGAGTGTAAAAGTGTCTGCTGTGAAACTAATACAACGTACCAGCTCTGGCTGGAATTGTGAGAGCGGGGCTGGGACAGTCAGGGCAGTGTCACACCAGCAGTAGTGTCTGTGCAAGCCTCAGGCAGCACTGGTGGGTCCAGCTCAGCCCCCAGAGCTGGCAGAGTGTCTAACCAGAGACCCAGCGATGTTCAGGGGAAGTGCCAAGACTGGAAAATAGGTCATGAGCTGGAGTCTGCCCAGGTCTGAAGTGGCTCAAAGTCATTACCATCTGTTCATCTGAACTGAGGGGCTGGTATCAGTCCAGATTCAGGTATTCACACGGTAAAAAAACCTTCAGAAGCGATCCTGTCTGGAAATGGGGCTGGCAGAAGGGAGCCAGGGCCTGGAGGCTCTAAAGGAGCTCCTTGCAGCACATGCAGACAGGATGGTGGGGACCTGAAGCTCGCTTACATGGCATCCCTTTATGATGCATCAGGAGGCTATTCCTCCTCTCTACTGTCAGTCTAGCACCTCCCACCGGCCAACAACAGCCATTAAGATCAGTATCTGATCAGTATCTTTGAGAAACATTTCAGCCTTACGGCTCTAGAAAGAGTACACCCATAAAGATTCCTAATGGGATCTTGAAGAGACCGTCCTGAAGCTCCTGTGTGCTATAAAGCCAAGTCACTCCTCTCTCATGGAGTAACTGACCATGAGCCACTCAGCTAACCGCTGTTTAAAGCAGCAGAATGCTGGGGGAAAATGGGGGGAGGATATTCCCATTACACAGGGGATAAGCGTCACCCCATATTCGGGAGAGGTCAGGGCTTTTTCCAGCTCAGAGCACTGTCACTCCCACTGATGCCTCTGGCAGCAGAGTGAAAAGAGATGCCAAGGGAGAACGAGGACCTCAGAAAACAAGAGTCCTCTAAGTTATTTCAAGTTTCAGCCACCTTTACCATCTTATTAAGTAACTAATAAAGACTGCACAACGAAGCATTTATTCTAAGGCAAAGCTTTTGCCCTTTTCAAATCAACTAAAGAAGACTCTAATTACAACGCTTTCATGGACGCATCACTCTATTCAAATTAATTACTCTGCAGAAGTTAATACAAGAGAAATTATGTCGTGTGCCTTGAGAATGCCAAAGAGAGAGAAGCACACAGGGCTCATTCTTCCTCCCCATACAGCCCCGCTCCGCACTGCTGGGGCTCTGCTCTGCTCCATGCCCATCCAGCTCCCGTCCTGGCCTGATGGAGCTGGCAGCTCCTGACAGATCAGCTCACTTACAGCCCTGCTCTTCCCAGCAGCAGCAGACACACAGCTCATCTCAAGATTATTAGCAGCACAACAAAGCATCGGTACATTTCCCAGACTTTGTATCCTTTCACATGAAACACTCATTCCTTTGATCTCTCCCTGAGAAGGGGTTTCCTTGTTGTGTCAAACTATTAAGGAAATGAAGGAACACCCCCATACAATCCCTCTTTCTAGATGAACTGTAACAAGATAGTCAAAAGAAGGCATTTTCTCCCCACAGATCAGCATAGTGACTGAAATATTCAATATTCAGTATTTTGAAACAAGTTGTGCTACCTCTTTTGACAGGTTCACTCAACTCATTTTTGCTGTAGAGATAATATTGCCTTGAGTTGGTAATTAAGCAGAATAAAATTTTTACACACTAATGTCACCCTTACAAGGTCAGTGTTTATCTCACAGGATTTGAACACAAACAGAAGCTGTTGTAATGTACCTGCTACCACAGTTAATTAAGAACCACCGAGTATCTCTTTTAATATAAAGACATTACAGGTGGAGTGCAAAAGCTTCACAAAATACCTGTGCTTTCCTTTTCAGGTTTACATTACATGTCTGTGCACATGTATGTGTGTGTGCAGTCATGTACTGAAATTTTCAGCAAATTCAAGGAGCCCCGAGTATTTCTCCAAGGAGCCCTCAGGATTTCATCAGCCTACAGCAGCAAGGGTTTTTTGTCTCCCTCCCTCCCTTGCAGCTGGCCAGTATGCGTGACAGGCAGTTAGTCCTGCAGCAATGACCACTCTTCTATAAAAACCCCAACACAACCTGGTTTGAATGGCATCTGATTGGCACTGCTGAGAGAGAACCAAGCGCTCCCTGAAAGGCCTGCGCATTCCAGCTCACCCTTGCAAAGACCAGAAGGAAGAGCTTTCCAGGGCGACGCTGTCAGAGACACGAAAGCGGACTGAGAGGATTTTCAGAGCCCCTAACGCCTCTCGCCCAACTCTGTGCAGTTCAGCCGTGGCTTGGCAGGAGGAGAAGGCAAGGATGACCATACACAGAAGCGCACCTGCCCGCAGTGCTGCAGACCCCACGCCTCCCTGCCCGCGGAGCCAGAGCAGCCGGTCACGGGGCAGCTTTCCCCGGCCCGGACACAGGGCACCGGGCACGGACGCCGGTGAGCCGTGAGGACGCGGCGGCGGCCGGTGCCCCAGGAAGGAGCAGCGGCCCCGGCTCCCTCCCCCGGCACGCTGGCACCCAGGCCGGGGGGCAGCACCAGCTGCCAGCTGGGCACACACAGCAAGTAGGTCAAGAGCATCGCTCCTTGCAAGAGCTTTCTCTGCTGAATTCCGTGCCAAGACCGCATCGCTGCTCGTCACCCCAAGGCTCTGATAGTGCTGTTACCCCGACAGCAGAGGCCGGGTTTTCCCTCTCGAGATGTTCCAGGTGAAGCAGAACCGCCCATTTTTGACCAAATGCCTTTCGATATTAAAATCTCCACTCAGGCCTGGCCTGATTGCACAGAGCAGCTTTCACCAGGAGAGCTATTACAGCTGGGTAAAATCAAACAACTGAAACCCATAAATTAGGCACTTAAAGGAGATTTAACACTCACTCTAAAGAACTCTTTGGTTGAGCCTGAATCCAAAGTGCCATAGGCTATTTCAGTTTGTTTAGCCAGGTCCTCTGCACTCTCAATGGGTGAAACCATCCTTTCCACCGTGAGGAAGGCAGCGAGATTAGCCGTGTAGGAAGAGATAATGATGAGAGTGAAGAACCACCAGACTCCTCCGACAATTCGCCCTGAGAGAGATCTACGGAAAAACACACAGCATTAAACTGAAGACAATCCTTGTTGTTTTTTTTTCTTTCTTCACTGAAGAGAAGTTCACATGCACAACCCTTCTGTCCAGATCTTCCAGGTATCTGTGAGCAGGTGGACTGTGAGCCCGCTCCTGATAACCTTCCTCAGGAGTGAAAAGTCAGTGCACACCTGGTCTTACCTAGTGCAACTCTTTCTGTGGTCTTTCAGTGGAAACAAGAACAGTAAATTCAGAGAAAATTCATCTGAGGAGAGGAACAAGCTTCTCCTGACTTCCACAAACCCTTTGCTGGAGAAGGCTTTTGCCACAAGATTTTTGTTGTCTCTGTGTGCCCAGCCTTCCCCTGTGCTGGACCTGCTGGGATGTGCCAGCATCGTGTCCCTTTGCCCAGCCTGGAGGACACAAATGCACTTTTTACTGCATCCACTCCCAGAATGTAACATCCAGGAAACTGCTAAAAGGAATCTGAGTAACCACGCAAAAGAATGTACCAAAAATGATCCAGTGTCCTTCTCTCATCACAACCCAGCAGGAATTATAAACTGAATCTGCATATTGAAGTGAGAAGAGAGGCTGGCTTGGTTTATGTTTTATGTTAATTAAAATTTGCATGTTGCACTGTTCCAAGTCAAGCATATCCCTGCCTTATAAGCACCAGAGCAACAGAGAAGGAAACGGAAAAAAAATCTGTGTTTAGTTTTTGTTGCAGTCTTTGTTTTTTGTTTTTTTTAAAAGGAATTCCCTAAAGACTTAAGAAAAAGCCTATTTGCAAACAGGTAATTACAAAATGCCTAATGGTCAGAAGGCCTGGTTGGTGTCAGCAAGAGCTCTTGATGCTTTACAGCAACTGAACATCAGCCTCAAAGCATTTGATCTGGGCTGAAGGATGGCAGTGACACATCCCAGCTGGGTGGGGAATTTCAGTGCCATGTACATTGCTTCTTCAAATACAGCGTGTTTACCAAGAATCATCTCAGCTGCTGAGACAGAGCTGTTTCGTGTCTTCCCTTAGCTCTGCTGATACCAACGCAGGAAGAATCAATCCCAGACACATCTGGGTGGAACCTGGGTGCTGCAATCCTCAGTCTGTGCGAAGAGAAGAAACGGAAAACTCTTACCTGTTCATTTGTTTCCTTCCAGCCCCTCAGTGCCATCCCCAGACAGTGGGTACAAGTTGTCCTACCGACAGATGGAGATAGGCAAAACCACTAAAGTCCCATGAGGGGCCCCCACCCCACCCACACAGGGGGTTTGCTGGTGAACTGCCCAGTCTTGGCCAGAGCCTGAGATTGCCTGAGCCATGAAAAAAATGCCATTAAATTATTTGGAAAAAAAAAGAAAGAGAAAGAGAAAGAGAAAGAGAAAGAGAAAGAGAAAGAGAAAGAGAAAGAGAAAGAAAGAAAGAAAGAAAGAAAGAAAGAAAGAAAGAAAGAAAACAAAAAAGAGAAAAAAATGTCTCCATCCAACATTAAAGATCATAACAAAGAAATAAAATCAGCAACACAATAAAACTAGAAAGCTCAGTCTGAGATACGTGGGAGGAATGTGGCGAAAGGTGAAGCAGCACTGTTCTCCACTCTCCTTGCCCAAGGAGACAAAGCAGCAGCTCCCTCTGAGGGGGCAGAGGAAGGCTGTTCCTCAGAGCACACATCCACCAGGTCACCCAAAGTGGAGGAGGCCTCCCTGCCTTTCCCGAGGGCCTCCCAGGAGGATAAAAGGCTTCCAAGTTTCAGCTTGGGCAGTGCAGCCCTTGTGCTACTGAGTTGCTGCAAAGGGAATTTGCAGCAATATAAATACAGAATAAAGCCTTGAGTTAAGGAATCTATCTGCCTTCCTCTAAATTCTTGGTAGTTATCATGTGAGGGGGATTTTACAGACGGCTGCAGGCCTTTCTGGCCCTTCCTCGACAGGCAGGGTCTTGGCTTTAGCTATTTGGTAAAGCTTGATACCCTCGTACTTGGGCTGACACTATTTTCTCCAGCTACAATCAGCACCTGCTGAACTTGTCACGTAAGGCTTCCTTTGGAGCCAGCAGAGAAAAAGAGCCTGACACCCTCAGAAAGAGATTTGTGTCACTTGCTGTAGTGTGGGATAAATCTAAAGTTGTCCATCTGCCTCATGACTTCACAGGGAACCAAGATGCTCACTAAAAACCAGTCTATTGCTTTCCGACAGCCAAGTCAGGTGAAATTCACCCTCCTTTAGCTCCTCTCTTCACTACACACCTCCCATCTGCAGGGAAGACCTGGAGCTGAACTTCTCCGCCCTGCGGTGGTGTGGACAATTCCAGAGGGAGACTGAGGAGGGGTCTGGCTGGCAGGTCCAGCAGGTGAAACATCGACGTGCCTACAGCAGGACAACCTCTGTCTGGAGCTTCCAGGTTCCCATGGCCCTCTTGCTTTAAGGAAGCTCTTCAAATAGGAGGATGAAGAAAAGACTCATCAAGGTGTTCCGATAAATTCAGTGGAAGCATTGGGAGTAAAACTGTGTGTGTTCATTTTCCCTACAGTTTCCCACAGGAAACGTCTCACTTGCACTGGTAGCTGCCCCTTCTGTTGGCAGGACAGATGGGTTGCTAGGAGGGAGATGTGCAGAACACAAGTGTTTTCCAAACCAGTGAAACCTCGAGCTCCCACTGCTGCAACAACGAAGGGTTTGCGCCAGGCTGCACGTTCAGACAGCACCCTACACCCTGAGAAAGGTAAAACACCTCTCCCCAGAGGTCTGGCAACCTGCATGGACCAAGTCAGACACACACAGCACAAAGACCACCTGAGAGGCAGGAGAAGGGAACAGGGGAACCCCTGAGAAAAAAGGAACTTCCCCGAGGGTCCTTTGTGCAAGAGACACGGAGACCAGGGCTGTTCTCAGGAGAGCTGAGGTCACTTCACAGAAAACTGGATGTCACTGGAGTTGTTTCTCCCAGAGTCTTCCAATGAGCACAGAAAGGAGGATGAAGCAGCAGCCTGGGCTGCCATTGCTGTCACTTGGTGTCACAGGATGAGGCCAAAGAAAAATCAAACAGACCACAAGACCGACACTGAAGGGAAGACAGACAGACGGAGAGTTCAGGAACAAGAACAAGGCCTGGCAGCCTCCTTGACCAAGGCACCCCAGTTCCCCCGTCCATCTGCTCGGATGAAGACTCCTTATACCCACTGCAGGGGCTGGTGTGGAGGGATGCAGGAGAAAAAGGGTTAGTACAGGTAATCAGAGAGTGCCTGAACCGCATTACACCAACTTAATTATGCAATTCAAAACAACCAATTAATGCTTTAACTTAATATAGTTTACCAAATCACCTCAATAAACAGATACTCTGTATGACATTATTTTAAAGTGAATTAGAGTGCTAACAAATGAGAGGAGCAACACAGATCTGGAAGAACAGGATTATAACTCAATTGTCAAAACAAAGTCAGATGGTGTTTTCAAAAGCAAGTAAACAGGAAGAGTGCATACCTTGAGAGGAAATTTAAAAGGAAGCATGGAGCCAAATGAGAGCAAATTAGTAACGAGAGAAAAAACAAAATAAACATTCAAATTCACATTCAGTTTCCGGGAGAATAATACATCTAATCCATTCAAACAAAACCTCATTTATCAGAATAGCTCGGATTTTGTTTCTGCTCAAGGCCGTAAAGGCTATTTGATTTCCTGTATTACAGATCCACAATAAGCTTCTCACGCTACTCCATTTCTGCTTGGGCAGTTTGGATGGACAGAGCACAGCTGTAATGCTGACAAATGACCCTGAGCACCTGTCGGCTGTGGAGCCCCTCCACGTCCTGCACTCTCAGCGGGCCCCCAGCTCCGGGGCAGCCCCTGGGCACACACCGGGCACACTCTGCACGGCTGGACGTGCTCCAGCACAGGAGTGCACTGGGACTTCCAGCAAGGTCACCTCACCCTCTCACTGCCAGCCTCAAAGTCCCACAAAGTCATTCCCATGGCCTTTAACAGGAGTCTCCCGAGTCTTCTGCTGTGAAGGCGGGGACCTAGAAACACACCCTCTAAATGACCAACCTCTTGAGACAGTTTTTAATAACCCCCTGTCTTTTTCCATCAGCAATTAATTAATCTAGCCTCTTTGTTCTACATGAATAAAGAGCAAAATGAAAACGCATGCTCTCACAGAGATTTCAAAGATACTTTTGCTCAGAACAGTGTTACAAATTTGACTGTTTTTTCCTGATTCCATTTGCTGTACGCATCTTACATAAAAGCAACTTTAATAATCTACTTTTGATCCCTCAAAAGTGAATTTTCAATGCTTTAGCTCACGATGCAGAAAACGCAGCAGCCTTTGATAGCAGAACAGAACCGCTGAAATAAATGTTGATTACATCAAGGGATGCACTAACCCCCAACCTCTGGCTGCTCTCGGATTCTGGTGAGACGACTCCTATTAAATACAGAGAGGAGAGTATAGGGATATATCCTCTGGAATATCCACACAGCATACTCACCAAGGATAGATCTAACTAGTCATTAGATGTCACAGCTGTTCCACACAAAGGCGGCTCAAAGAGCCTTTATCAGCAAGCACAAAAGTGATCTCTCCAGGCTGCTTGTCGGCATCTCTCTACGAGTGCTGCACGCTCTCATATAAGAAATTTATTCAGACAAAAGTCACAATGGAAGAATGAAGCCCCTTTTAGTGGCAATAAAATAGTATGAAACATTCATATAGTCAATGTACTGTGAATGGTGTAACCTTACAAAGATACGGATTAGGAGTAGAATGCTTGGGAATAGTCCCTTCTACGGAAAAGAAATTTGACATTTTAATCAACCTCAATCAACATATCAGTCAAAGGAACAGTGTTTCTGGAATTTAAACCAAGGAATTAAATTTCTCCTTTTTCCCTGTAACAATGCAAGTAACTGCCTGGAATGTTATCATGGAAGATAACAAAATAACTGGGCAACATCTTCCAATGGGGGCCACATATTAATACTGATCTAATAGCTTCTGATGGACAGATAAATAGATATACTGCTGTCTCTCTCCTTTTATTGTAGGTATTTCCAAGGCACTTACTGTGGGTGTATTGAAAAAACCAGCGTGTTCCACTTGTTATATAAGGCAAATGGCTGGCCGTGCCAAAGAGTCACATGAGAGCTTCCCAAAATCCAATGCACTTCTCTCTGCTGTCAATAAGCAGCCCTAGCAGAACCAGTGCATGCCTGCAGCTTTCCATGTGATGTCCCAGTGCTTATTTCCCGGTCCTTTAATTGGGCACACACATGGTCAACAGCAATTTAAACGTTCCACCACTCGTCCCTCCGCAGCAAGCACTGGGCAAATGTCACCGCAGGTCTGAGGAACAGGGAGGGCAAACAGGGGCAGGAGGGCAGCAGCTGCCAGGGCACAGGGAGGCTGCGCACCCAGACGCCACAACGGGGAACTGACGCCCATTTCTGGGAGGGTTATTGCACTCCAGCAGACAAAACCATGATCCTTCCCAAGAAACTTCATAGGAATTCTGTCCCTTGCTTCAGTGAGGCCACTCAGGACTCCTAATGCTACATGGACCAGCAACGCCTGGCACCTTTTCAATGACTCCGGTATGGGAAAAGGCAACCTGGACATCAACAAGGTGCATTTTGAATGCCAGCCCTTAGGAAAAAGATCTCTCTCTTCCTCTAAATAGCAGCCTTGTTAAATGGAAAACTACATTCTGTTTGTCTTAGCAGATGTTTTTAATAAATAAAATAGCTGGAAACTGGTTATTAAATTATTGTTGTACAAAATAAAATTATTGCTCCACCACAAAGAAACTAGATAATTTTACTGCTTATAACAAGCACATCACCAAAGTACTTTACCAGTGTAAACGCAGAAAATGATGGATGTTATTAAAAAAAAATCTGCGGTATGCACTGTTCAATTAGAGGGAGCGTCACCATTTTCATTCGGTTTTTAAAATACTTCTATAAAATAAATATAATTCTACAATAGTTAATAGCAGTGCTCTCTGTTAAACTGGTACTAATATCAATCACACTTGTCTACAGCCTTATCCAGAAA
Organism: Chamaea fasciata; assembly: GCF_029207755.1. Classification (NCBI taxonomy): domain Eukaryota; kingdom Metazoa; phylum Chordata; class Aves; order Passeriformes; family Sylviidae; genus Chamaea; species Chamaea fasciata. The sequence continues at coordinate 9,186,261 of NW_027094107.1, forward strand.
GAACGCCTTCACGGATAAGAGAAATCTTTCTGGAAACTGGCAATGCTCATTAGAGCACACTGAGCATGAACAGAGGGCCAGCAGGTGAGACTGGGCTGAGACACACGGAGAGGACAGGAGAGGACAGCAGCACAGCACATCTGGACACACCAACGTGGGCAAAATGGTGGCACGCAGAAGGGTGAGGGGATGGCTCAAGAAGAACAGAACTGGAGAAATTACGCTCAGAAGAAAGTGAAGAGACTAGCAGGAGCCTTGATGGGAGTGGAGATGCTTTAAAGTGCTGTTGCATGTGGCTTTTAAAAAGAAATCTCATTTTGCAAAGCAGAATGTGTCATATGCACCAAGGAGATGACCGTAAAATGAGATATGCAGCAAAAACACGGTAGCCCTCCAAGCATTGCTGAAAACAGAAAACCCTATGCATTTTACAGCCTCAACATGGTGAATATAAGTTTGGCAGAAATGCATAAACGGCATCATAAGCAATGCTACTTACTCCGGAGGCGAATGTTAGCAAGCATGGTGGCTTGATGAGGATGCTGAATATTGAATGGAAATGTCAAAATAAAAAATTTGGAATTAAAAAGAGATTTGAGAAGGTAACATATATGCACCATGGCAACGGAAAATGACCATAAAATGCAAAAAGGTGATGGAGTGATATGGAACAAACCTTGGAGAAATATCGCATCCTTGCTGCATAAAGGCACCCAGGGAAAACCAAAGGCTGTTAAATATTCCAAACTCATTTGGAGGGTCAGGAGGGTTCTGAGGGTCACGTGGTTCTTCAGTGTTGTCTTCCAAGTGCCACTCATAGGGGCTGAATCTGCTGACTAGGAAAAGAACCACGCTGACGCCAATGTAAGCAAAGACTATACACATCCAGATCTCATAAGCCAAAGGGTCCAGGAAAGAGAACACGCCCGGCTTAGATTTCTGAGGCTTCTTGATCATGATGGAGATGCCCAGGCTCATAAAGGGTTTGGAAAAGTCTATGACTTCTTCTCGCACCAATGTTATGGTGAGGGGGGCAACAGCTATATCTGCTCTCTGAAAAGGGAAAACAAAGCCAAGTTAGGCACGAGTCAGACACAACAGAATCACACTCTAGAGTCTCAGGCTAACGAATCAGATGATAAATTACAAGAGTGAGTGGAAATAAATTCTTTGCAGGCTATTTTGCAGTCACTGAAGTTAAGGACTACATGATATTAACAGAAACTTATTAACAAGAAAAACTACAATCAAATCTGTGCAAGGGGCTCATGACAGCAGCAGATATTTCTATTAAGTTAAAACACATGAATAAATACTACACAAACTGGACAGTGAGATGGCAACAACACAAAGTCATTTTGTAGTAATGGTCTGTAACCGCCCATTTGTCTTGAAGAATTTGGACAAATTCTGTGTTTGCTATGTTTTAATTTTCTCTTTTCCATTCTTTCAGCAGGTTCTCTTGCCTTACTGATTAGTCCAGATCTTTAAAAGGAACCCAGGAGAAGTACTCAGTCACTGAATTTCAGCTGCACTTGGGTGCTACTACTCGTATGCTCCTTTAAAACTGCACTGCACTAAGGGACAAAAATGGTTCTCAGGGAAACCTTGACGCAGCAGTACCTGAACCACTGTGCACCTTTTAAGTCAGATCTTTTTCCCCACTAGTAACTGGGCATCTCTTTCTGGTGGAAAAATAAAGCCTGATTAAGTGGAAGTTTGAATGAAAGTTAATGGGAGATGTTAATAAGGTACAATTAAAATCTGTGCCATAAAATAATTGAACATGCCTTTATGTAAATCTGATGGTGATGTAGGCAACTCTCATTAACATCGGGTTGGCTCCTCCTCCTAGCTCTGGGTTTGGGTTTTACATCTGACAAGCACAACTGGCAAAGGCTTCTCATGGAGCTGATCAGAGCTCCGTGGGCTCAGCGCCTGCTGCTGCAGCCACCCCGGAGAACTGCTCAGGGCCAAGGGCAGTGACAGCCCTGCCGGAGGAGGCCTGGCCTTCCCCACAGCTGCCTCTCTCTGCAGGGCCCCCCTCTGCACACACAACCTCCAGGTTTGCTCCAGCCACCCAAGGAAATCTCTCAGCAGCTCTCATCGGCGTGTGCAGCTACAAGGGATGTGCAGGAGTTCGCTGCTGGAATAATCCGATAAAGCCGTGCCTGGGCATGCAAGGAAATCATGGCCCTGGGCGCCCCCTCTGACAGCCCCTGCTGACAGACACGGGCACTGGGACGCTGCCTTTCCTCTCGAGTGGCCCTTCCCTCAAGGAGAAAGCCTCGGCTCATTCGTGGTCACTTACTGCAAAAATCGAGCTGAACGTGGCCTGAATATAAAACTGAAAACGCCTCTGGATGCCTGGATGTTCACTGGCTTTGCAGATGAACGTGTTCATCACCTAAGTAACGGAGACACTGGAGGGGAGGTACGGGTAGAGCGAGGGAACACCTCTGCATGATGTTGGAACTTGTCCACTGAGGAATTCCCCCAAACATGTATTTATTTCTCTTACAGCTGCTGCTTGTTGAGTTCCTGTAATACTCTGGATGTCAGCAGTCAGGGCGAGATTCACACAGAATATCAGTTTGAAATGTAGTCAGAGTCCACAGCCAGCTGGAAGACTGTGCACTTTGACCATGCCACCGTACTGCTTGTTGAACTAATGAGGTACTTACAAATTAATCCTTATTAGAGCAAGCTTAGCGGACCAGGAGCCCTGCAGAGACTCAGCAATGGCTCCATGTGAAGTGAAGCCCAGGTGGGAGGCAGTGCCTTCCTGCCAGGCACCCCTGCACATGGACTGCCAGCTGTAGAACACCCCTCCAAGGGAGGGAAAGGCTCCTGCAGCTCTAAGAGCATCTAGCTTCTGGAGCATTTTCATGGACTTGGAGAATTTTAACTCTCCCAAAGTAGTATTTTAGTTGCCAAAGTAGACATGGTGGAACTGTTCCTAAGTGCTGATGCAGCATGCAGTAAGATCCATATCCCCTTCGTGCCCAGCTGAGTTCATGAGGATGTTCCTGTGGGGGGATGATGCTGATGCTGAAGCACAGACAAATCACTTGTTTAAACCCTGACTGTTACCATGTTCGTATCATACAGTTCAGATTTCTTTGTAAATAATTTCTAACTGCACTTTAATATTAAATGGGATACAAATACTAATTTTCTGATACATTTCAGCCTTCCTGCTTTCCTACCATCCCCAGCAAAGGCATTCACTGTATTGGAAACACCAAAATCCACCCTGATCCCCTAGTGAACGTGGCAGCAAATGGTTTGTGCAGGGGGGACAAGCATGGGTTCACACACAGGCTCTTGGGAAACCAAGGCGCTGAGAGCGGACCGGCTACAGTCCAGTACCCGAGCCTGGCTGCTCACCACTTCCCTGAATATTAGCTGCACTAGGGAGGCTAAAAAATGGTTCTCTCTTAGCTTATTTATTTAGAGATACAGTATTTGAAATGGAGAGCTTATGGAGAGCCCTAAGCACCCTAAAGGATCATTAATAACTGCAGCACTGCTGAGAACTTCCTCCCTGTTATGGCTGCAGATAAGCAGAACCCACACAAATTGAGCTCGATTAAGAAGAACACAACCACAAACATGCCCTTCCTCGCACAGAGCTGGAGAGGGGTTTAAGAACCTCAACAACTGAGCTTTGCTAATCACTCATGACTAATGGCGTTTCAAACATCATCTCCACTGCATTTCAGCTGGGCGAGAAATGTCACGGATTCCTCTGAGGCTTGTTCTGTCTTTGCCTACCAGTGTGGGAGGGATGGATTTAGAGAGGACAGGCAGCACAGAGGCGCTGCCCACTCTGCTCAGAAATGACCCCAGGGAGCTGCAAACCTCCAGACTCTTACAGGGAGGGAGAAAAAAAAGCCAACGGAAATAGCCTTCTACATGGAGAATGAAAAATGATAAGATGTTCCACCTCTGTAATCCAAAAGGAGGGACAGGATTCTCCTGCTTACAGACCTACTGACGACTCTCCCAAATCCAAAGCTGTGCACTGGAGACAGTGACAGATCTGGGCTGTGCTCCCGCCTGCACCTGCTTTGGGTCACTGCTGCTCCCAGAACTGAACACCTCCTTTGCTCCAGGGTCACTTCTCAAGAAGTGAAAAGTCTGGGCTGCAGTGACTTTGTGCGCCAGGCCGCACCCCAACTCTGCAGAAAAGGACAGGGACACCGATGGATTTCCACTGGCAGCCAAACCTCTGGGCACCCCAAAAGTGCTGAATGCAGGCACACAGGGACACCACAAGAGACTGGGCTGCAATGCTGACTGTCTGTGAGCGTGTCTGAGCACTCCTCAGTGCAGTCTGAGGTTTCCAGGTACCAGAAAAGAGTGTCAGACACAGCAACACATCACCTGTGGTTCTGGCTGCTAGGAGGTACCTTTGTAAAGGCAGCCCAATATCCCCAAGGATATTCAGGGTGTGCTGAGAGGCCAGGTCATGGGGGCAAGGTGGTTTTAACACATTAGCTCGCACTTATTTAAAGCCAACAGGTCATATCTGACCAGCAACATGCTGCACTGAGGTCTTAATGTGCCCTAGCTGAGCAGTGTAAAAAGGTATTAAGGTGTTAAAACAGCAGTTGGCCCTGTCTGCCACAGTTTGTCAAAGTTAAATCCATTTGTGATTTCTGCGGATGCCCACAGCTCACTCTGACACACTCCTGCCATTCGCAGATGGACACATAAAGGGTACATCTGCTTTTGGGGCTGTGGACATATGTGTGCTGCCTCTGCCTGTGCTGGGGCTCAGGTCAGCCAAAGCCCAGGACCACGGCAGCGTGGCTCTGTGCCAGGGCTCGGATCCTGACCCCACAGCTCAGCCTGGCCAGGGACCCCAGGTCTGTCCCTGTGCGCAGGACCCCAGGTCTGTCCCTGTGCGCAGGACCCCAGGTCTGTCCCTGTGCGCAGGACCCCAGGTCTGTCCCTGTGTACAGGACCCCAGGTCTGTCCCTGTGCGCAGGACCCCAGGTCTGTCCCTGTGTACAGAACCCCACCCCTGTCCCTGTGCGCAGGACCCCAGGTCTGTCCCTGTGCGCAGGACCCCAGGTCTGTCCCTGTGTACAGGACCCCAGGTCTGTCCCTGTGCGCAGGACCCCAGGTCTGTCCCTGTGTGCAGGACCCCAGGTCTGTCCCTGTGTACAGGACCCCAGGTCTGTCCCTGTGTACAGGACCCCAGGTCTGTCCCTGTGCGCAGGACCCCAGGTCTGTCCCTGTGCGCAGGACCCCAGGTCTGTCCCTGTGCGCAGGACCCCAGGTCTGTCCCTGTGTGCAGGACCCCAGGTCTGTCCCTGTGTACAGGACCCCAGGTCTGTCCCTGTGTGCAGGACCCCAGGTCTGTCCCTGTGTACAGGACCCCAGGTCTGTCCCTGTGCGCAGGACCCCAGATCTGTCCCTGTGTGCAGGACCCCAGGTCTGTCCCTGTGCGCAGGACCCCAGGTCTGTCCCTGTGTACAGGACCCCAGGTCTGTCCCTGTGCGCAGGACCCCAGGTCTGTCCCTGTGTACAGGACCCCAGGTCTGTCCCTGTGTGCAGGACCCCAGGTCTGTCCCTGTGTACAGGACCCCACCCCTGTCCCTGTGCGCAGGACCCCAGATCTGTCCCTGTGCGCAGGACCCCAGATCTGTCCCTGTGTGCAGGACCCCAGGTCTGTCCCTGTGTACAGGACCCCAGGTCTGTCCCTGTGTACAGGACCCCAGGTCTGTCCCTGTGCACAGGACCCCACCCCTGTCCCTGTGCGCAGGACCCCAGGTCTGTCCCTGTGCGCAGGACCCCAGGTCTGTCCCTGTGCGCAGGACCCCAGGTCTGTCCCTGTGTGCAGGACCCCAGGTCTGTCCCTGTGTGCAGGATCCCAGGTCTGTCCCTGTGCACAGGACCCCAGGTCTGTCCCTGTGCACAGGACCCCAGGTCTGTCCCTGTGCACAGGACCCCAGGTCTGTCCCTGTGCGCAGGACCCCAGGTCTGTCCCTGTGCGCAGGACCCCAGGTCTGTCCCTGTGCGCAGGACCCCAGGTCTGTCCCTGCCCACAAAACCCCACCCCTGTCCCTGTGTCAGGGTCTGTCTGCGCTGCAGGACAGCAGCGCACTGCTTGCTGCCTCTGGGGACCTGCACTGCGCTCCCCTCGGCAGAAATCAGGAGTCAGGAGAAGGGGTGACTTCACCCACCCATGGCACAGCCGGGCCCTGCCACAAAGGCCTGCGGGAGGTTCCAAGGAGAAGCAGGGACCGGAGCAGTCTGCCCCTCTGCTCTGGTTCCAAGGCCAGAAGTGCCCCCTTGAGCTCTCCCCGTGCTGTGGTGGGGCCAGAGGCCAGCCCCACGGGAGGCTGCTCAGGGGGATGTGTGTGCAGCCCCCTGACAGACCGCAGAGCCTGCTGGCTCCTGGGGACCGCGGCCCCCGACACCCCTGCTGCTGTCCTCTGTGCTGTTCTACAGACTGAGAGGTTTTGTAAGGCCTTGTTTTAACCTGAGCAGAGTTTTAAAGGCTGGAAGGTCTGGCCGCTCTTTTCATTCCCAAAGCATTTGTAGTTACAATTAAGGTCTGTGTTAAAACTAGTGTCAATTAGCCTCAGTGCAGTGAAAAGCATCAGGCCCGGGGAGGGATGGCTTCCCTGGCCCAACAGGGGAGGAAGAACAGCAGCCTGCTTTAAGAGGGGGAGAAGAAACAAAAGGCTACAGAAAGAGGCTGACCCCGCAGAAGAGAAAAGACGACTGTGCAGTGCTCAGCAGCTGGTGGGTGCGCAGCCCTGAGCACAGAGCCCAGGGAGCTGCTGCTCAGCCCCTGGGTCACTGCAGGACAGCGCCGGCCCTGCTGGACTGCTCAGCTGCTGAGATTTGAACAGTGATCCGCTCTCCTGGACTGACAATGATTTAGCTACTCCCCTTCTGAAAGGTCCAGGAAAAAAGCATTACCTATTTTCTATTTTTACTCTGTTAGAAGTTCCCACTATGCTTTGGAAATTTCGTTTAAAAAACTAACTGTGCTTGAATGGGCATCTGGTAGGATGAGGAGTTTTGACTCCATCAGAGTGAAGGAGCAAAATTAATGGGTTTTTTCAGCCTGAACTGACACTTTTTGATTTATGAAAAACCAAATACATTTCCTCTTACGCCAAATTTCATTATTATTACTACTAATCAGTATTACAATTATCATTACTACCACTATTACTACTGTCACTAACAGTTAACCGAGTCGCCTGCGCTCCGTAGGAAGCCACAGAAACAATGAACAGGCACAACCCAACACCCAGTGCAGCTCATTCGGCTTTTGGCATTAAAACGACGAGCCGTCCATTTCCTGCGACTGTCCTAAGAGCGGTTTCAGACAAGACTGCACTGAGGGGCAATGCAGGAAGGGGCTCGGTACCCAAAAAGCCGCCTGAGATGCCGCAGCAGTGCCAGCGGTGGCCAAGGCTGCTGGCTCAGGAATACGCTCTATTCGACAGATGACCAGTCCCTGGTCATCACCTGACACAAATGCAATCTAAAGGATTGTGTGTCTGCCGCAGCCCAGCTCAGCTGCCGGACAGCCGCCACCAAAACCCATCAGGCCCCTTTCATCCCACCAAGCCTATCTCCCACAGATGCTAACAAAGGTACTTAAAATCTAATCTGCCTCTCGTCTTCCCAAGATGGAATCCAGAGGAGCCAAATTTGAGTCATTTTGCTGACAAGATTCACAGGGGCATTACGGTAACTCACTTTTAGCTCCCTAATAGAGTTTTGAGCCCGTGAGAGATAAAGTCGGCACGTAAATGAGGTGCTTGCTCCAAATAATTAGCACTTCTAGAGTACTTCTCATCTGCAAAGCGCTCGGTGAACAAACACCCCTGTGAGTGCAGAACACAGCCCCCTCAGCGCATGGAGAAAGGGGCCAAGGGTATTTCACAATGTTTGCAAACAGAGCTGGGCAAAGGTCCGGAGGGCTGCTGAGGTTTGGCCTCCCAGTTCAGGGGCTGTTCTCCCTGCTCACAAAGCCAGGAGGATTTCCAGGCAGCCGGGAAGCTCAGCTCGGCTGGGCAGGCTGGGGAGCTGGCTCAGCAGCACGGGGCTGGAAGCATTAACCGGGGTCTGCGCTCAGACCTCACGGGACACATCTGACCTTTGAATAATCGAGCATTGCACTGGAGAGGTTCAGAAACAGAGCTCAGCACGAGCACAGCAACTGCTGGGGGTCAGGGAGGGAAACGTTCCTCAATCTTTCATTAACGAGAAAACACAGATGAAAGCTGTGCTCAGAATACAAAGGAACTGACCTTTTTGCAGGAGAAAATGAGAATGGCGGGGTGGTTGTGGGGTTGCCTTGAGGAATGGCTTGTGGCGCCTGCAGGGCTGGTTTTGCTGGGGTGGAAAGGTCACCAGCCTGCTTAGGGCGAAGTCTGGCGCCAAGGAGCAGAGCTCTCTGAGTTAGGCTGGTCCCAAGGGGCTGTGGAAAAGGCAGCTGCAGCCAACCTGCTCATCACACAGTGGTTTGGGTCACACAGGACCTTGACAGATCATCCAGCTCAGCCTCCCTGCAGAAAGCAGGGACATCTTCCGCTACATCAGGGTGTTCAGAGCCCTGGCCAGCCTGACCTCCAGTGTTTCCAGGGATGGGGCATCCACTGCTTCCCTGGGCAACCTGGGCCAGGTCCTCAGCACCCTCACAATGAAGCATTTCTTCCTAAGATCTAATCTGAATCTACCTTCTTTCGTTTTAAAGCCATTTCCCTTGTCTTATCACTACATCACCGTCTAAAACATCTCTCCCCACCTGTCTCGTAGCCCCTTCAGGTACTGGAAGGTGCCCTAAGGTCTCCTTGGAACCCGCACTCCGCCAGGCCGAGTCTCAGCTCTCCGAGCCTCTGCTCACAGAGCAGCTGCCCAGCGCTCCCTCAGAGCATGTCTGGGCCCTCCGTGAAGGTGGATCCCGTGTGGCACAGCAGCTGCACACAGCAGACTGACCTCCCCGGCCCCAGACACTCAACCCTGAGCCACGTGGCACCTCTCCTCCCCGGGTGCAGGCAGTCCCTGTGCTCTGACTGTTGCCAGCAGCTCAGGCTCTCTTCTGCCATGCCTTTCCCACATGGTAAGGTCATCTCTTAAGTGAATGAACAAGTTTCATAGCTTGTCACTTGCAAGTACATCAAAAGGACCCAATTACAGCTGATACTCTTGATATTTCCTGAACCACACACAGAGCAACTGAGGGTAGAGGTTTCCAGTGCAATGTAATTTGCTTGAACTAAACTAAACCTTTGCTTCAGAGGTTCTCAATGGACTTGTGTTCTCTGAGAGCCAACATCGGTCTCCCAAACTGCACAACCGAGGCAGGGGCAGTTCAGAGGATTTGCATAATGGCAAACCTCAAAGCAATGGGGAAGCAAAGAAGTAATCCAAGGGTCCAGAACCCTGTTTACTTTCTGCAATCAGCACACTTCCCTCCCTGCCACAAAACAATACAACAAAAACATTATTATTTCTATAAAACATTCTCAAGTTGAACAGGCTACCAATTACACAGTGAGGCATCAGGATTGACTGCTCCAGAGTAAGGAAACTTGTGAAAACCTAGCAATTACTCAAAAAAGATTGATTCATTTGGAAAGAATTATCTCACCAAACATTTTGCAAGAATGATGATGCATTATCCCAAGGAAATTTTGAGGTGACTTTTAGAAATTACACTCACCCACAGAACAAAAGGAGGCAATTGAAATATGGGCTTCTGCTCAGATATTTTTAATAAAGGAAAGCTTGTTAAAAATAAACTGCAAAAAAGATTTGGGCGGAATCACAAATCATCTCATTAGCATTTGAGAAAAAAAAAGATGAAATATCAGCTTGAGAAGTCTTTTCTGCAAAGCCAATTTTCTCCCCCTTCCATCTGGTTTATCTGTATTCCAAAATTCTCATTTTCAAAGAAGTTTCTAAAATGGCAGTTCCGGACTGTTTTTGTTCTTACTAAACAAAGTGATGTACACCCAATATAGAAATATAAAGAGGAATGCAGTGAATTAGCCTTTTTTTAATTTTTTTTTTTTTTTGTCTGACAGTTGATTTTTGAAGCCAAACCCAGGGCTTAAAGAGGAAAACCACGTGGGTGATTTCACACCTGCATTGCCTCTCGCCCTGAAATGCAACATGGAGTTCAATGGGTCTGGTCAAACACAAACCAACATCAGTGACCCAGCAAGGCTCAGCACCCCAGATCAGACCTTTGGTGACAGGGACAGCCCCGGCACTTCAGGGACTGATACAGGAAAAGGAGATCTGGCAAATGAAGAAGCAGCATATGAAGAGCAAACTGGAAATTCTGCTGTAAACAAGAATTTGAAGTTTGCCCAATGCTACTTCTCAACATTTTGGGGACTCCGATTTGGAGAACAGCAGTAAAAAAGCGACACTTTCCTGCAATGAAACAATTAGAAAAGCAGACTATAAAAGTGGCAATACAAAGAAATATCTAGAATTTTAAAGGTAGTATTCAAACAGACGATCTTTATTTTGCAGTCTATTAACTTCGAGCATAATTTTTTATAAAGAACATGAAAATGAAGGTTAAGAGAAACTTACCCCATAGACCAGTTCACCCACCATGCCATTCCATATCTTAGTCTCAGGGTCCCTAGCTCCATATTTCCCATCTCCAACAATTGACAGTTTGTATTTTATTCCAACATGTTTTGCTATTTCAGAAGCTAAGTCTACACAATATCCTTCATATCTCTCATTCCCTTCTAGTTGTTCATGGTTTTTCTTATACATTACATATGGTGATTCCTTTGAAACAAAAGTAAAGATCAAAAGTCTATGAATGTAAAATACAGCTGTAAACCACACAAAATGAGAGTTGTTATTATCCTTTATATTACTGGCAAGTATTTACAATATTTTCTGCTTTGGTACAGAAATTAGAATGACAGACTTCTGCAGTATAAAAATCCTTGGCTGATCCCACAACCACACAGTATTGACTGTATTCCTAGTAAGAAGCCATTGAAGACAACAGGACTTTTTAACAGTTACACTTCTGTCTGCAGAATTAGGCCTGATTAGACAGTCAAGTAGCATCATTGTAGCAGTAATTCAAGTTTTAGTGTTTAAAGACTGACATATCCAACACCTGTACCATCACCACGATCTCCTAAGGCCCCAGTGGCCAAGAATGGGGCTCTGATGGAGATATTTTCAAAGCAGCCTAAGGGAAGCTGGGTCGAAATCCTCAGCAGCATTTTTTGTCACTGAATTCCCTTAGCCTTCTTGGAAAATTCTAGTTGAAATGCCGATTATATCTCACAAAATCCATAGGAGTATAAAATAGCATGCTTCAGGAAACAGCATAAAATTGACTGATGCTCAGCAGAACAGTAAAAAGCACAGAAGTCACAAGGAACGCTGTACAGAGCAGGTCTGTAGAGGCGTTGGCACTGACACAGGTGCTGCTGCTCGTGACACACAGGAAGAGCTTTGCTCCTTTGGGATTGCACAGGTAAAGGCTGCTTTTCACCCAGTGCTAGAGCAGTTGCAGTCCTCTACAGGCTCCACTGCCACCCTCACTCAGTCCACAGGGGCTGGGTTTACAGGAGCTGCACCTGAGTGAGGGGTGCAAGGTTTGACTCTCGAGCAGGAAGGCCAGCCTCTGTGCTCATTTACACACATGCAGAATAACTTCACTCCCATGAGGCGCCTCACTGAGTTCAAGTGTCTGGGAAGCAGCAAAGCACAAAGCTGAGCCCAGTGAGCTCCTCCTGGGAGCAGAGTTACTGGTGTATGGAAGTTAGCAGGGCCCAGCTCTCAGAATATCCCTGCAAGGTACTGAACTTCCCAGCCACTTGAATTCACACAGCATTGAACATCTGCCTCCTGCCGAGGTGTCTATCACACCTCAGGAGTCACGTGCCTTGTTTCCTAAACACAAACACACCGAGAACATAAAACTTACCAGGATGGTAGTGACTACTATAGTTCTGTTCTCCACAGATGAAGTGTCATTAGAGGGCAGCTGATCTAATGCTGGCACATATCTTTCATATTCATTCCAATAACCAGCCTATAAAAATGGAGATTGTTACCTCATTACATGCCTTTACAAGGACTCTGCTACTTGAACTTGTTACAGCAACACCAAAACCCGTGGCTTTGTAACACTTCTCATTCCCTGCTTTTGTCATTAAGGGACTGCATTAGCTTTACATCCATTTCCTTAAAGAAACAATGTTCTCAAGCCCAAAAGCAAACCAGCACAAGCCAAATCTAACTGAAAATACACATTAAATTCTCCCTATCTCAATTCACATCAGTATGGTGCCTGTGGAAAAAATCCCCCTATATCCACAGCACAAGAACATACTACAGACAAGAAAATAAACTGCACAGCATTCTGAGTAAAATTCTCTGACTTTGTGGTTTTTATCCAATACAGCCCCTGCAGACCTGAGCTGGCTTTAGAGCAGACACTGTTGGCAATGCAGACACATTATCTGCAGCGTGGAGCACAAAACCCTCCGTGAGCACGAGGTGACTTTATCAGCTGCCTGGTGCTGACCTTTGCCTGCATCACCAGCTACAGCAATAGCTTTGGTATTGTGCACAACACAGAGATGACACTGTTCTCTGCATTGCACACCTCCCTGAGGGGCTGGGCCACCTTTAGAGGTATTTGGTTATCAGAATGTGTGCAGAGACAAGAGAATTAATATGAAATTCTAATTAAAACCAAACTTATTTTCTGTCGATTTCAGAAGGTTGCGCTGGTTCCAGCTTCACTATGGCTCCAAAGCCCAATATGGTGAGGGCGGGAAAGATGGAGAGGAATTTAGAAGACAGGACTAAGCACAGGACCATGCAGGTATTCTGCTTGGCAGAGAAAAAGCTGCAGAAGGATTTGAAGGGAAAAAGTTGTTTGAAGCTGACATGGAAACCAGTGAAGATGTTAAGCAGGGCGAGTGGTTCAGCCCAGGGACTGAACATAACCTGTCCCAGGTTCCCGGGACAGAGAAGACAGCATGAAGGGGGCACTGCCCAGGACCCTGTTATTACACTGCATCTCGGGCATTTTTGAATTTCATTGGTTTGTTGGAATAAATATTTGTGCAGATGTGAGATCTGGATCCGTGTCCTGAAACTCACCTTCCGTGACCCAGCAGCTTTCATTTCATACACATCAATTGTGTAATTTGTTCTCCGCCCATAGGTGTCAAATTGGATGTTCCCTGTCATTCCTTGAACTTGCACCTCGAGGGAATGAACAGAAAAATACTTTAATAAAAGATTCACTTTATTTTTTATCTATGCTTCTGACGCAGCCAGCTGTACTGCCCGACACAACCCCAGTCCCCATTCTCTGAGGTCCAGCTGTATTTGTTAGCACTCAGCTGCTGACTCACTGCCAGAGTGAGCTGCATGTAAGTGAAATTAGCCCTGCATATATGTTAAATGTGAGAAGGACTGACTCTGCCATGCTGGGGGTCACTGGTACAGAGTGGAGTTAACAATTAGTGCAGTTAAACCCCTCACAATCTGACAGAGAGCGATCTGCAGCCCAGACCAGAATGGCATCTCACTGCTCATTCTGGGAAGTGCTTTATTTGAACAGCCCCAGTGCAGGAGAAAGGAACAAATGTCTGAGTGAGCACAGACAATTGCCTCTGCTGCTTATGGAGTTTTGGTCTCAGCCAGGATGGATGGGTGTACAGACGGTAAATCATTATCATTACCTACTCACATGAATCATCTGAAGGGGAAGTATAAAGTACTTTGTCTCAAAAAAAGCCTTTCTTATTTCCCTGTATGAAAGGATGAGGTATTTTTATCACTTATCAACACCGACAAGCTGTCATTTCAGGCAGGAAAGGTAACAGTCTCAAACTTCAGCAGGGGCAAATTAGCTTTAATATTTAGCAAAAACTGCAGAAGTTACAGGAAGAGGCGATGCTAGAGCAGCCAAAGGCAGCCCAGGGCTGGTGACTGATCTGCAGTTCACTGCTTAGAGATGAGGCGTCAGGCTATATAAAACAAAAATTCCGTGGACTCCAAATTACCCAGTGAGCCAAATCCACGCTGACACATGGGGAGTTTCTTCTCATCAGTAAGTGGATTTGAACCTGCTCTGAAATACCACCACGGGGGCTGGAGGTCCTCCTGCCAACAACGGCACTGCGCTGCGGCTCCTTACGCGCTCCCTGCGCCCTTACCATTTTCAGCGCTCTCTCTATGTCAATGCCCTGGCTCCACGGCACAGCAGGGTTGGCCAGGCAGTCCCCAGCACTGCCCCTCCGGGACACGTCCACGCGCTGCCGGCGCAGGTACCGGAACGCCTCCGCGATCACCAGCACGGCGTCGTGCGTCAGGGCGGACGTGTACTGCAAAACAGGCAACAGGCTGCAAGCCCACCCTGCCGCGGCCACGCCACGCCACGTCCTCCTCCCTTGCAGCAGAACAGCCCTGCTTGCAGACCCTTTGCTTGCTCTCTGTCTTTCAGCTGGTGCTTTGTAACTATTCCATCTATTTCAATTAACAAATTAAAAATATTTTCACCCCGTACAGCATACGGCAGCAAAGCAACAATACCGGTTCATAGTTGCATAAAATTTCAATTTAATTGGAAATTTGCTCATCTAGACGGGCTTACTACAAAATTCTGCAATTCCATGCTGGACCATACTGATACCGAAGAAAAGCTCATATTTGAGTTTTTGCTTTAGGTATTTGTTTTGATTTTAATAAGATTGCCAAGAGAGCTTTGACTTGAAGTTAACATAAATCATCTCTGTTTGGATCACAATCCTGATTAGGTAGCATCTGTGGCAAGGAATAGATAAGATTACTTTGCTCAGAAAACAGCTACACAAGCAAATAATCACAAAATACATTTTGGGCGTTACATAACTTTGGTAATTCCCCATCTGCCTTCCCTTAGTCCATGATAAATCTGCAGAGGGTGGTAAGCTCCGTGTTGCAGCAGCTCTTGAAGAAAACCCCCAGAAAACTGAACTTATGTGTTCCCACTGCTGTCAACTTCATTCACTGCTCGTCACACGTTATCTGGCGACACCCCCCAATGCTGTAAATTTAGCATCACCTAGCAAATGTCATCAGAGGTTTTTTGTTGTAATTTTTCCCCATGCATCTGTTGTCTGAAATTCTTCCTTCCCAGAGTGTCCTGGGCTTTGCACACGGCATCCCCGGGCTCCACTGCCATGACAGCACTGCTGCAACTCCAGGCTCTGTGTAGAGGAGACCCCCCCAGCACGGACCTACCGGGAGCAATGGAGGGTGCTCCGTCTGTGAGAGCAGATTTCAAGTCCGCTGAAAGTGATGCTCAACAGCTCCCCATCATTTGTAAGAAAATGAAGGAAGCCAAGGAGAGTGGCAGGTGCACCTGCCCTTCCTTTGGCTGTCTGTGGTCCCACTGAGATCCTGCCTGCTGAGGGACCTGGTGCTGGAGCTCAGGCCACAAGGCCTGCTGCCCACGCGCAAGTTAGAAGGGCAGAAATCCAAGCTTCAGCTGCTTGTTCAGCTACTCTCTTTGTGGGTAAGATTAATGATATTCAGAAATTAATGCTATCCTGTAGGGCAGGATAGCACAGTTGGAGGTTCTGCATTTCTTAAATCTGAGTATTATTTTACTGGCGGTTCCTCAGTTTGGTAACGGGCCACAGGAATTCTGCACAGAACAAGGTGTGTCCGCATGTGCAGACCAAGAGAATTGTGTCTGCCAAAAAAGAGTGCAAAGGCAGGGCTGTGGGGAAGGTTACAGAGCTAGAGACATTTGACTGAGCTTTAAATGACAGCAGCTTACAAACTCACTGGAGTGGGTGGCGGTTCCTGCCCTGACTGCAGAGCACAGGCACGGATCCTGCCCACCTTCACCTCTCCCTGAGATGCTTCGCAGTAATCACTCTCTCCTCGTTCAGAAACTCAGCAAAGGTTATACAACACAATCCACACAGTAATACAGAACTGGACAGCAGTTTTAAGGTATTTGTTCCCGTATTAAAAAAAAGTCTTGTAATAGCTGTCCAATCTAGCACTACACAAAACTTACACATTGATAATTTTTTCAGCAGACTGCGTCAATTGTCAGTAACCTTAACGCAGTCCCTTCCAAGTCATGCCAAGAGAGCTATCTAATTTTCTACTTTATTTGAATTCTACTTATAAATGCATGAGCATGCAAAGAGAAAAAAGAGAGAAAGAAGGGAAAGGCTGATAAAATACTGAATAAATTAAACATCAGGACTTTAATCTCTAGGCAATTTTATTTCCTAATCAAAAATATTGTACATCAATTTTTAAGTATGCTTTTTGTCTGATTGACAAATAGTGTGCACATTTCTATAATGAGCTGTACATTTGTGGAAAGGTAATGTAATCTTTGTGTTTCTACCGTATACTTAAGATTCTTTTTTAAGGAGGGAGAAAAATTTTTCCTCAAGGTAAATTGCTTTCAAGTGGAATAAAATCATCTCAGGTTAACTTTGTATATTTCAGAGCTTTTAAGATTAGTATGATACTTATCTTCACTTGTGCATCACTGCTAGAAAGCTTTAGAAAGCAGGACTAAGTCCTAATCCACAGGCAACAACACACTAATCTGGTTTTTGTGGGCTTCTGTTTGCCTTTCTCTGCTTCCTCTGAAATGCCAGCAAAGCTGTGGGATGGTGTGGGATTAAGGAAATTTTCCTCTCCTACAGAAATGCCGTGATCCCAGGGATGGAGAAGTATCTCTCCAAATGGCACCATCTCAAACCAAACCTAACTAGCCCCACATCCAGCCCAAGACAATCTCCAGAGGTTAGGAGTTTTTTACATCCATGGCCCAGTGACAGGATCTGCAAGACCAAGCCTTTGCTTCTGAGGAACTCCCACCACAGCGGGCACTTGTGTGTAACAGCCTCTGCCTCCTCCTGCAAGGGCAGAGAGTGTTGTGGGGTATTCTCAGCAGCAATTGTACCATGCTCATGCACACATCTGAGGTTAAAAACTCCCAAAGCATTGTTAGAAGCGTATCAGGTCCATCACTGACAGGTTAAAGTAAGTACCTTTAATGGTGAGTTTTTGGCTTCAGGGAATTCCCTTTCATCAAGCCTCATCCAGCGCTGCAGAAACTGTTGAACCATTGGGTTTTCATTATTAACAATCTGGAATCCAGTAATGTTGGCACCTCCATGCATAACTCTCTCCAGAACAATGTCTGTGAAACCCTGGGAGGACACAGGTAGGAAAAAAAAGAATCATCGCCATCCAAAGCCACTTTCCTCTGACTCAGTTTTACCTGCTGCAGGTGCAGCACCAAAGACACCACGTAATGTCCCTCCTGCTAGCTGGAAATTCTCTACCAGGGAGACAACTACTATCACAGTTAGGATTTTGATAGTGGCATAGAATAGAATTTAAAACACCTTCTTGTTCTTTGCAATAGAGAACTTCCCTTTTGGGTTGTGGCAAGGTGGTGGGTAATATTTGCTGGTCAGAAAGAAAACAGCAGGGAAATTCGAAGTACCATTTCCTCTTTTGTCCTGATCATGGTGAAAACTGGTCAAGGACCTCAAACCCCATTTGTGCAGCAAAGTGAACACAGAGGTTCGGGGTGGGAAGAAACCCACTCGGTCTCTTGCCAGGCAGTTCTCCATCACAGCATCACTCAGCAAGTCACGTGCAGGCAGAACGGGACGATTCTCTCCCACTCTGTTGTTATTTATACCTGAGGCAGTAAATTGGAGTCTTTTTGATTAGTATGACTTGATTGCAGTCATGTTTATCTGAATGTCAATGGTTACACATACTAAAAGGCAACCCAGAATAAGAACCTCTGTATTTCTATGCACGAGCTAATCAGGGAGATCATGACTGCTTCTTAAAATGCAAAATGATGCATCTTAAAGTCATACAGTACTTATACTAAATAAGGATATTTAAAAATTTGTCTTTTCTGCTTTAATCACACCAAAACATGGACACAGAGAATTCTGGAGTAATTAGGATTGCCATCTAGAAAGTGAGGATTTGGAAAAAGTCACATTTTTCTACTCGCAGTAAGACACAGAACCTAAAAATGAGCCTTCCTGTAGGTTTAATTACAAGGCAAGACTTTTTATAAGGCACTAAAGTAGACGGTGTTTCAAAAGCATCACAAACACCCCTGAAAGTCAACCCTACTCTCCAGAAGAAGCTCTGATACAGACAGAAATATACAGCCTATTGCTGGTAGGTCAGCACATACACAGGCCAAACGCTACACTCTGAAATACAAAAGAAAAGCTAAACAGCCTTGGTGGTTTACTTGATAGAATTGTTCTCACTTGCAGCTTTTCACCACTTATCTAGAAATATGCTACAACTGTTTTTCCTGGAGTGCTTAAATTCAAAATACGTTATATAGAAAATTACAGTCACAAGTATCTAATTTATGAGCACAGAAATTACTGGAAAATATATAATTAAATTATTATTTTAAAATTAGCAGAGGACATGACATTTTCTGACAAAAGAACTGAGTAGAGATGACATACCAGTTCCAGTATTTACTGAAGTAATTTCTCAAAATCCAAGTACTCATCCATGCATTTCCACTTCCTGATTAAAGTTTCCACAACCTGAACAGAATATTTTACCCTCTAAAATGCAGCCATAGTTTCCATGAAGAAAAGCTCTTACCAGGTTAGCTAACATGTAGTGATAGCCTCTAGAATGTTTGCCGAGGATTACAACCTGTGCGGAGAAAAACAACACATATTACTGGGTTGTAAGAAGATGACTCCTAGCTAGGGGAAAAGAGACAGAGAATGAGCATTGTGACGATCTGCCATGTTCAATCCACGGGCAGCACGAGTATTGCAGACCTGTGGCATTACAGACAAGACGCAGTTATTTGTGTTTCTCAGACTCATGGGCAGAGTACAACAGAGGAACTCGCAAGGCTGAGACGACTCCTCTTGCAGAGATGACCTTACCTGGCAGATCCACTCTGTGGTCACAGTGTCCTCCCTGCTGAGCAGGGTAATTTTAGTTATCAGTTCAAGCATTTCTGTGCTGAAATGAGGTAACACTGCATCTACCCACAGGAAACTGCGGTTTACTCTGCTCCTTGTCTGCGGGGGGTGGGAGAGGTGCAGGACACAGCCCAGCCACTCGCTGTGTTAATTAACCTGGACCAGCACAGCAGGGCTGGGGGGGCTCCAAGCTGGACAGGGAGCTCCCTACAGGAACCCTGGCCAAGCCTTTTCACGTAGGAATGTCTAAAGTTAAATTCCCAAAGTTATAAGCAGTGACCTTCACTGCCTTCTGACAGGTTCCAGAAGGCCTGAAAACTTGTCATTTCCAGTGCATCTAAATGGATACATCTGACCTTACAAGGTTCTGTCAAAATTGCTACTAAATGTTATGTGGCGCATTCCACCCAGCCACATCTCCTGCCCTGGCTGACCTCACTTGGGCATCTCTCTGTACAAACAGTCATTAAATGGAATCACTCAGAGACAGAAGGGCAGCAGGATGAACCCAGCAGCTGCATCCTCGGAGGTGATGGGAACAGGACAGGCAGCAGCGGCTGAACTCTGCCATCCCTGTGCTCCCCCCACTGCAGGAGTGCTCCTGCATGAGGAGGGAAAGCGCAGGAGAGCACACACCGCCCGTGCTGCACTGCTGCTGCATGAGGAGGGAAAGCACACACTGCCCATCCTGCACTGCTGCTGCATGAGGAGGGAAAGCACACACTGCCCGTCCTGCACTGCTGCTGCATGAGGAGGGAAAGCACACACTGCCCATCCTGCACTGCTGCTGCACGAGGAGGGAAAGCACACACTGCCCGTCCTGCACTGCTGCTGCATGAGGAGGGAAAGCACACACTGCCCATCCTGCACTGCTGCTGCACAAGGAGGGAAAGCACACACTGCCCGTCCTGCACCGCTGCTGAACGAGGAGGGAAAGCACACACTGCCCATCCTGCACAGCTGCTGCACGAGGAGGGAAAGCACACACTGCCCGTCCTGCACTGCTGCTGCACGAGGAGGGAAAGCACACACTGCCCGTCCTGCACTGCTGCTGCATGAGGAGGGGAAACACTGCCCGTCCTGCACTGCTGCTGCATGAGGAGGGAAAGCACACACTGCCCAGTGTGCCTGATGGAGAATCATCTGAAAATCCACCTATAACCATACTAATGTACTCCATGATCACTGAAAAACACTCCAATCGCAACACTTTAAAAGACAGCAAAACCACTTACATCTTTGCTAAAATCAGATGACATTTGAATCACTGGCTTTAGACACACTGCTGAGCTTGCTCAAGTTCTTGATTAAATTATTAAGTTCCCAATTGCCTCTTTGGGTAGTATTGTCCTTAATAGATGCCATTTCTTTTAAATTCACATTTAATTCTGTAGGAATTTGCATACTTCTAGCAGCCTGAAAATAAACTGTTGTTCAGGTCCTCTTGAGAACTGTATGTACACTCTGTTGGTAGAAAGCATCTGCTTTCCTACACTCACATTTGTTTTCTGTGGAAATGTGCAGACTTCCTTCAGATCATCTGCTGTGCATGCTATTTGCATACTGAATTCTCCCTACGTTTTAATTTCACCTTAAAGGCAGGTTAGAGAGAAAAACTTACTTAAGAACAACAATTGTGGTTTTAACCTTAACAACATATAAGAAAGCCTTTACATTTCTGTTCAGAAATGTGTTTATTTATGAGAAAAGTATCACCACAGATGAAGACAGAGGCTGTAAGAAAAACATACATGGAAGTGCTACAGGCATCAGGAGCAATACTGCAAACAGGAAATGTAGGACTCATTAGCATAGATCAGACTCAACTTTGGTCTCATGTGTTGTCATGTCACCAAAATGGCTCAGTTCACGAAACCTTGGAGAGCTCCAACGTACTACAGTCAAGCTTTAATCCGTAAAGCATCTTTCAGAAGTGCCCTGACAGCGTTGCTATTCATACAATCAACCATGTGGCTCCTAACTACTGAACTGGATCTGAACAATGTGTTTAAAATTCACTCCACACTACACAGCTGTCCTAAATCTTAACAAGTACAACTCTCCTCCTCCCTCACTTTCCACCCTGTACCAAGTGTCCAGCACGTTGAAGGGAGCTGCTGGATTAGCCAGCCCAGCAGAAACAATCACAGACGTGCTACTCCCAGGGGAACAAAGTGATGGATAAAGCCTTTTTATGAAGAAGGAAAACAGGAGTATAACAGTGTAACAGGAGTATAACAAATAAATCTCATCAGCTGCTGATATATTGTGAAGCTTATACAGAAAGTGGGATATTGAATAGTGGTGGTGAATAGAAGGCCAGGATTACAGGGCAAGGATTTCCCAGAGCTACATGTCTTTCCTAAGTTTGACTTCCGAGACTTAATATTGCTTTCACCTTGACTGAAAGGAAAGCTTATAAGATTTTACACTGAACAAAGGAGAAGAGAAAAAAAATGGCTGGAAAGCATCATGAATAATTCAGATTTCTGATCCCACATAATTCTTGCTTTGTACATGAAAAGATCATAACGTAAGGTTTGACATAGAATCAAACGAAGTTTGTATTTTTAATTAACTCTTTGGATATTTCCAATTAATTAAGAGAACATCTAGAGGGAACATAACGAAAATGTATCTGCTTTCAAAATAAAAGTAAAATCTGCTGGTCAGCACCAGGCTTACTTGAAGTACAGACCTATATGCCAGATTGAGAAATTAAGTCAGCATTGGCAATTTTACTTTTCCTTCTGCCTAGGAGAGTTATTTTTTGAATGCAAACATAAAGACAATTTGCTTTCCACTGCATCAGTAATCATTATAATAAATAGGGAACTACAAAATTTTGCCTTAGCTTTTAGATTTCTCTTAAACTTCTGGAAGATAGCATTAAAGATATTAACTGGCTAATACTAAGTTGGAATGAAGCATTTTGCTATTTCTAGAGCAATAATGACAATTCTCTCATGAGGACACTCCTACCCTTGTGGGCTCAGAATTTTAGATGCAGCCTCACCACCGCAGAGGAAAAAGGAAGGGTCGCCTGCAGTGACCTGCTGGCCAGTCCAGTGGTGACCTGCTGGCCATGCCAGTCCAGTGGTGACCTGCTGGCCAGTCCAGTGGTGACCTGCTGGCCATGCCAGTCCAGTGGTGACCTGCTGACCAGTCCAGTGGTGACCTGCTGGCCATGCCAGTCCAGTGGTGACCTGCTGGCCAGTCCAGTGGTGACCTGCTGGCCATGCCAGTCCAGTGGTGACCTGCTGGCCAGTCCAGTGGTGACCTGCTGGCCAGTCCAGTGGTGACCTGCTGGCCATGCCAGTCCAGTGGTGACCTGCTGACCAGTCCAGTGGTGACCTGCTGGCCATGCCAGTCCAGTGGTGACCTGCTGGCCATGCCAGTCCAGTGGTGACCTGCTGGCCAGTCCAGTGGTGACCTGCTGGCCATGCCAGTCCAGTGCACCCAGGATGCTGCTGGCCTTCTTTGCTGTGACAGGACAGTGCTGGCCTGGGGTCAGCTGGACTGCCAGGACCCCAAGGTCCCTCCCTGCACAGCTGCTTTCCAGCCAGGAAACCTCTGCCTGCTCTGTACCGGTGCACAGGGCAGTTCTTCTCCAGGTGCGGATCTTTGCACTTCCCTTTGCTCAGCCTCAGGAGGCTCCACTCTGCTCACTTCAGCAGCTTGTCAAAGTCTTGCAGCACAACCACTTGGTGTATCACTCCTCTAAATTTGGCATCAGCAAACTTGCTGAGACTGCAGCCCACCCCACAACCCTCAGATCACCCAGAGGTTGAACAGGATTAGCCCCAGTACCCTCAGGGCACCCCAAATAGTCACTAACCTCCAGCTGGCCTCTGCTGCTGATCACAACCTCCTAAGCCCAGCAGTTCAGCCATTCTTAAATCCACCTTCCTGCCCCTGTGGGCTTTAAATTTGAAAAGTCATTGAAAAATACAAGCTAAGAGAAAATGCTTGCACTTGTACTGAGAGAAGGAGCTATCCTGACTCTGGCAGCAGTGAAAGGAAAACTACCATGTCCAATTAACACCTGTGAGGAGCAGGTACTCCCTTCACTTGACTCCACTGCCATCTGGTCAGTTTAATCTGACCAGGATGTCAGACTAAAGGATTTATCATCCTTTATTTACAAATGAGGAAAGAAAGAAAAAAGACTAGATCACAAAAGTACAGACTCCCTCATCCACAGCTCAAACCCACAGTATTTTTTGAGTCTATCAGATCTTTCCATAACGTAAAATACTGATGCTGACAGGCAGTATTGCCACGAAGAAGGTCTGAACATTTTTACTGTGCTTTTCATACCTGACAAGTGGCAGAAATGTGCCACTTCAATGGAATGGCAGGCACAGACCTGACCTGCTGCAATGTGTCTTTCCATTTTGACCATATCTGGGAACAATGAGGCAGCATTAACTCTAGAGCTCTTCTTTCCTAGGTTTTAGTAAGACAGTGTAAGAAAAATGAGATTTCCCATAAGATCAGAGTTAAAAAGTATTTTGCTACCTTTCTTGAGGTTATTTGTACATTGATTTGGGTTCCATTGTTGCAAAAAGCCCACACTTAAAAAGGAATCTGTTTTCCAAGTACACATGCACATTTCTGAGGACAGGAGAACTTACCTACCTCTAGTTAGACAGTAATGTGCCTTTACACCTTCCTACAGAAATACAATTATGACACCTTTGCCTTCAAAGCAGTGAGCAAATGTCAGAAGTGATTGCACAATTCCTCCTTTCCCACAGCAAACAAGCAAAACCGATAAATGGACTCAGGGATAAAAAAATGTTAACAGCATTGTCAGGACGAGCTCTCAGTGCTGACTGCACTTCACGGGAACAGAGGGATATCAAGCACAGCAACAACTCTGAGGCAAGCCTGGATTGTTGTGGGGCACAGTGTCTTCTCAGCCGGGCAGCAGGTCAGTGTTTTCTGGCTCCTACCTCCATTGAACGCATTTCTGTTCTGAGGATGGAGTTACGTGGAGCTCATCTCACATCTGAGCAGCTCCTCCCTATACTGGATGGAATGAGAGGCTGTGCTGGTACCAGTGGTGCTGGCTGATTTGTCTGCAGGACTAAATGAACAAAGGAGAGGAACAGAATGTCAGGGTGACCATCCAATTAGTTTAACAGAAACCAAAGGCAAGGCCCAAAAAGCTGCCAGTGTGTTAGCAAGCTGCTTAACCTCTCTTGAGTGCCATCTGCAAGCACTGCAGCTCAGCTGCGTCCCTACCCCTCAGGGAAAGGAGGAATTCACGAATTCCAGCGTCCCCTGCCCACTCCTGCGGTGGGGAGCTGCCTGTGGGGTCTGCAGCTACGGCACTGCAGTTCTCTGCACTACAAAGAGCACTGCAGTCCCCTCCCGGGGCGTCACATGTGAGCACTGGACACCAGGACATAACCATTCCTCACTGTGTTTGCGCAGGTCACCCCTTGCCACGTAAATTTTCCAGGCAGGAGTAGGAAAAACAGGCAGAGAACAGAAAATAAAACTGCTCCTGTGGGAACAGGCCTTTCCTCACCTAACCAGGTATCACAGTAAAAATAAGATCCCTTGTAACCTCAGTAGCTCAGTTTTACTCTAAGCTTGCAGAGCCCACTCGCCTGTTTTCCAATTTACACACAAGCCTCTGAAGAAGACCAAATTCCCTTTGAGGGTTATAAACACTGGACAAGGTTCAATCTTCTCTCAGTAGATTTATAAAGAAGGGGTTTTCTGGTGTCACAATTTTCTCTTTCTATCACACCAACACCACCAGTGCCAATATATGAGGTTCCCCAGGAACCACAGTCTCATGGGGACAAAAGATACATCCCAGCTACTGGTGCTCTGTCACTGCCAAACAAGTGATGCCTGTCCTGCCTTTAATCTTGCAGAGAAAAAGCCATTTCCACATTCTGCAGGAGCTGCTTCCCTCACACAAAGGGTCAAAACCTCGTGACTGTAACTGTAGTGCAGACCCAGGGAGGGTGATTTATCTCTTCACTTGGTATTAACAGGACAGGAATCAGGCCACCAGGGAGAGAGATGCTGTAAAGTATGCAGTAAACAATGATTTCATTTATATGAAGAATGAGTACTATATTAAATTTGAGTTAAATATTAAATGAAGAATGTGTTAAATATTAAGATGAAGATTCCACAAACATATTATTTGTTGCAGATAAAAATAACTGAATATATATTTGAGATTAATTCATCCACCATTTCAGAGTCTTCATGCCCTTTAGAGAATGTCACAAACCCACACACAGTCACAATTGATGTATTTTGTGGTTTTGTGCAGTATATAGGCCTAAGAATTTTACTTCCATGCTACTGCCAGCTCACGCATTTGTGACTACACTTTATAACCAAATCCTCACTTTTCTCTACTGTACAATATCAAGATCATTTGTTTGGGCATATAAAACATTCTTCAAACAGCTTTTGGCTGCTCTGCAACGAATCTCTCACGGGAGATTCTCTCCTAGAGCAGCGGAATCTCCAGAAGCAGAGGACAAAAATGTGCTTGGGGGCAGCAGGGAATTGATGCCTCTGAAGCACTTCATTAGGTTTTCTCCCTCTGGCCCCCTTCCTGTGTCCTTCTGTCCCTTGCCTCTCTCCTCCATGACAGTCACATCAAGAGTGAAATTCTGCTTTTAGGCCATCTCCAGATAGATGATGGTTGTACACGTTAGTCCTTGGAGGGTAATTAAATGCAACATCTGAAAGCTGTGTTGTGCTGCGTTCTCCCTCCATATGGCCGAAACTTCTTCTCCCATAACTAATCTGACATTTGCTGATGGAAGATTGTAGGGGAATACACATGTAATTTGTGCATAAAAGGTTACATTAGAAATTATTTCAGGAAAAAAAAAGTACAAACAGCAACATTGGTTCTGAGGGCATGACACTTACTTTTGTAAAAATTTCTTGAACTCATTTTCCTTGCTATGATTTAGCAATATTGTCAGATTAACTAATCTGTTGGCACAATTATTGTTAAAGGACATACTCGACATCAGAACATCAGACCGGAGCACACAGAGAGGAAGAGTTTTATGGTCTCTGGTAACTGCCATCCATAATCACAATTATTTACTCTTCAAGTGGAATAGAATTCATTAAATCAACTTTCTATCAAAAATTCTTCTTTACTCAGACAGACAAAACAAGTGTTATATCTCTCAGGACTGCATCTCTCTTCACAACTCACATCCTTCAGTACAAAGACCTTCACGTCAAAAATAATCAAAACTTAAACTGCCTTTCATCACTTGAAGCTAGTTCACTAAAAACAAGACCAGATACAAGGGGCTGTTACAACCACAACAAAAATTCTTTGTACAATATGAAAAGGATACTCAAAACTGCTGAGACCTTTCCCTCTTATTCTGCCAAGATACCTTCAAGAGAAGATACTTGTTCCCAGACAGCTTCCCTGAAGAGATGTGTCACAGGAATTTTTAATTAGTGAATTCTTTAGATTCTTAAGGAAGGGTAATGAACCACAAATCCAGTTGTGTTCTGGAGGAGTTTTTGCAGCTGCATTTATGGGAAGCAAATGACATTGCACATGTGACTCTGCAGCAGTGGTTTGCACACAGAGGAAATTTTAAGGAGATAATATTTAAATTGTCTACCAGTTATAGTATATTTTTTAGAAATATCCTCCCTCGAGAAATGATCATGAAAAATGATTTAACATCCAAGGAAGTTCCAATACTTTTTCAAGCCTCTGTAAAATCCTAGGTTGTCCTGAAATTTAAATTTCACCTAAAATTTCCCATAGAGGCTTTAGATCTCAAAGAAATTACAGAAAAGTTGCTTTCCTAGCAACACTCCCCTTTCCTTCACTCGACAGTGCAAGCAGCTGCAATCCCCGTAACAGGGTCCCACCACACGGCCACCCTCACTTCCAGCGCCCACCCCCCGTGTCCCTTCTGCCTCCTCAGCAGCTCCCGGAGACCTCCACGTCCAGACCGGCAGGTCAAAGCCACCACGGCCAAAGGTGGCTCTGGCTCAGCCTGAATTCCACACCAGCTCACGCCCCTTTCACAAGGATGGCTAACAACAGTAATAAACATTGACTGTCAGCCGTCCGAACCTTCTGCAGAGGGCAGGAGTGCTCCAGCCCCGGCGCACAGGCTGGCGGTGGCCCCACACCAGCACCAGGCAGCTCTTCAGGGTGCCAAGGCCTGGGACACAGGACATCCCCAGCTGTCCCCTTTGGATTTCAGTTCTGTGAAACTCTACATCCACACCCTTGCAATCACACACACGCTCAGTGCTCATTTCTTCTTTCCGTACCCCCAGTGCAGACAAAACTTCTTCACTCTTAGCTGCTCAAAGTACAAATGGATCTACGTCTACTGGGGGAAGAAAAGAGGTAAACTGAGTCACACGGCTTTCCTTCCAAAAACACAAAAATTTCCCATTTTCTCCACACTTCCATGAGCATGTCAGAGTAAAATCCCAGTGTTATTCCCTGGAACTGGACAAGAGTCCTTGGAAAAAGAATTCTGCTTATATAAACTATTACTGCATGTCAGGATCACTTCAAACTATTATTTGGATATAACCCAGAAGTGTCGCAGTAATTCAGTCCCAGGGCTCACACGAGAATTTTTTGGAAGGGTTTTGTACTGCAGAGCACTGCCTTCAAGCAGACCAAAAATACTGAATAGTAGCCATTCTTTTTTTTTTTCTTTTCAAGCATTTCCTTTCCTTTTCAAATGCCCGACAAAATTAAGAAAAAAAGTCAGTGCAATCTCCTCTAGGAAAGACAAGGTTACTTTTTCCTACAATTTTTTATTATAAATAGCATTTTACTGTGACTGGAATTGCACTCAATTTGCTTTTTTCAATGCTTTCAAAGAGTCTGAAAGGTTTGTTCTGCTTCTCTATATGCAGCACTCTGCAATATTCCCAAATAACTTGGTGCATAAACCATGAACTGAGAAAGATTATGAAGAGTTAATTTATTTTCATTAGATGTAGTTTATGCAGCAGGGGTGACTGTTTTACTCCAATGAGGCAATAGAGATGCAGCAATATCTTTTTTTTCTGATTCTTTACATGCATTTTCCCAGCACAGAAGATACTCAGGGGATTTTATAAGGGTCTATGTACATTGTTGATAATTTTATTTTTTACACATTTTGGAAGAAAGAGCTTCCAGTAATACATACACCATTATACCTCCACATGCATGCCTGTGGTGTGACACGAACAAATTTAATTTAGTAACATGGGCTTTTTTAAGCCAGGGAACATTAGTTTTCTCTAAAATTATTATGCTGCTTTCCAGCTCACTGGCTGGGTACTGTGAGGTAAGTTTGCATTTGCATTGATGGATAGGGCCTGATCCTCTATAAATTCAGTTCAGGCTGCCCCTGATGTCTTAAATCTGCTCCCCAGAGGCAGGTGGAATGGTACAGGTAAGAGCGTGGGATCAGAGCCAGGAATCCCACCTGAGAGTACAATTACAGCCCTGAGAGACGGGACTGGGATGGCCCCTGCACAGCACCTGGCCCAAACCCCCGGAGCCTGGAGCAAACAGCCCACAGCCCTGATGACAGCCCTGCACCTCTCACCTGGGATGCCTCCCCACAGGACTGCAGCTGTGAACTCCCAGGGTGCTCCAGACTGCACCAGCAGCGCAGAGGGCGGCCCCGTTCCGGAAATCCTGCTGCGTGAACGGCGGCGTGACTGTGCTCTGGGAGATGCACTTGGGAACACCCTGCTCCACGAGGGGCCCTCAACAGCCCCCGTGGTTCTCCTCCCCTGCATACGTGATTCATGTCACGCTGAAGCCATTAATCCCAGCTTAGTGAGCTGTGAAGAGAAGACACACACTCTTGTGCAGCTCTTCTCTTACTGAGCTGGGACTTCTTCCCTTGTAAATGAACTGATGAGACACCAGGACTATCGTGCTGTCTCTGGTGATGTACAACGCCTGTTTGCACAGTGGTACTGTGCTATTGCTATTCATTTTGATAGTGTGTTTCCTTCCTCTCCCTGCAGTTGGTTCATCTGAATTGTCGCCAAGATGGTTGGTTGCCTTGGAAACTAATTAAGGAAAGGCTTTGGTTAGAAGCAGAGTTTCAAGCATTAAACTATTTGAGAGACAGATGCAGAAATTAAGGTAATGTCTGCTAAGATGAAAAGGCTTATCCTCTATGTAAGAAAAAAGAACCACATTTAAATGCCAGGACCGAAACAAAGCAACTTACACAAAAACTGATTTCTATATGCTGGAAGAGATGAGCAAGGGAGGGGCTCCAAAAGCAGTCAGGAGCTGAGAAGAGGGGACAACGATTCCCAGAGCTATTAGAGATGGAGAGATGAACAAATAGGGAAAGACAAAAGCTCAGGGGATCACATGTTGAACAAGCTACAGCCAGCTCTCCCTTTCCCTCAAATGCTGTCTTTAAAACACTTCTTGTGAACGCTGTTTTTGAAAAATACCTGTAGAGCTAATGAAAGACCAAATCCTCTCCTCCAGTCCAGGTGTGGCACAAGGACCGCCATACCTGGACTGGAGTCATCTGCTCCCAAAGCTCAGCAAATCAACGGCAAAAGCTGAGGGCCAAGGGGCCTGAGGACCTCTGCACCTGAGACCTGGCCACAAGGGTAAGGATGTGAGCAGCTCACACCGTGTGGACACAGGCTGAACCGTGACCGGGACCTCAGAGGGCTCAGGGCAAGCACAGGCCCCATTGCTGTGCACTGAAAAGCTGCACAGAAAGGTGAAGCAAATCGAGCTTTTACAGCTCCCGATTAACTGAACTTCAAGGCAAATACAATCTCTGTATTTGCACGATGATACAGATTTAAATATCATTTCCAGGATATTGGCTGACTCTCTACTTGCAACAGCATAACTAAGCAAAGATTCAGGTTCTCTGCACATTTAATGGCAATGCAGGGGTTGCCATATAAATACGACTGTAACAGCACAGCTGCATACTACAAATACTGTGGTAAAAATATGCAAAGTATTAAAACCAGATGCATGTGTGTGCATTGGTGTGTGCATTTATATCCCATAAATTATCATTATACATAAAATGAGTAACCGCTACAATCACAGAAAAATAAAAACTCTCATGGTGACTTCAGGTTCATAAGCCCCTAGCAGAAGAAACGAGAGTTGCTTGGCAGCAATCTTCTACCTACAGCAGCTCCCACATCTACAGCGAGATGCTTCTGGTACTAATTATTATTACTACTGATCAGATACATTTAAAACCGTGCTTTAATGTCTTTTGAACACTTTTAAGCTTTGTGTGCCATTACTTCAATCATTCTGCAGGATGACTAATAATGCTCTGATAAATTCCTGTCATTTAGAACCCGGCTTGTTTTATGAAATCTGGATGATGGCTTTGGAGAGACATTCCTTTTTACAAGCTAGAAATTCTCTCCTCAGGTATGTGTGAAATGCACCGTGTGTGGGGCAATTAACCCAAGATGTTACATCTCCTGCCCTCTGTGAGCTCCCCAGCTGACAGGAGCAGGCCCTTTAAGGCAGATACAGCTGTCACTTTTGACTTATGCCCATTCTTGCTCTTCTGCTGGCTATGTCCTGAGGGTGCCTGACCTAAGAATCCCCTTTCCTCCCCATATGCCCATACCGACTTGGGAGCTGCCGAAACTCCCTGGGTGTGAAGGGACAGAAGTGACCTTTCATTCTGCTTTACATCCTGGTTTCCACAATACTCACGGGTGTCTAATGAAGAAATGCCCTAAATTTTAAGTTTCTAGTTCATTGGAAATGTAAAAATGAACTGCACCAGTTTCAGAGTGGTGTTACACAACAGTCTACAAAGCAGATACTTTCTTGGAGCCCCAGCTGAACCCCCCAGCTCCAGAGAGAGGATAAAATCAGCCCGTGACACGGCTGTGGCCCGAGCCCTGCAGCAGACAACGGGCACAGGGCTCTGCAGGGCTGCTCGGGGCAGTGCAGTGCCTCCACAGGACACGGCACCGCTGGCCTTCAAAAGGAAACAAACCACTCCGAGCTGCTTCCAGTGTCCCGCTGTATTTGTAGGCAATTGCATTTTAAATGGCTGTGGAGAACACAGGCAACCCCCCACCAGACCATCTGTTTATAATGGAACACATAAACCAGGAAGTTTACATGACAGCAGTCTTGAAGCTTTTCAGTTACATTTTCCCCTACTGTTATTTTTAATGATTGTCCATCAACCCAGTGCTGCAGGTCTGCGTTTATTCTTCCCACCCCAAATGTGAAAGCTGCTGTGCAGTGAGTTCCCCCTGAGATGTGAGCAGCTCTGCAGAGGGAGGCAGCCGGGGCTGCACTGAAACCTGCACACCTCCATCCTAATCTCCCCATTTCAGCCCCGAAGGTCGTCACAGCCAGTGTGTGCACAGAGCAGTGTTCAGTCAATCAGATTACCCTTCTTAATCCTAGAGATGCTTCACTTTGAGTTGTCTTTGGCAGTCTGGCTGTCACTGTAAAACTTTGGGGACTGCATTCTCTACTGTAATACTGCTTTTGCTTTGTGAGATGCCTTCACTTAATGCTGACACTGCCTTGGAGCCTAACCATGACTAAGTTTGGAGATAGAGTCCTTTTGATAAAAGCATGCAGTCTCTGGAATAAACAGATCTTTTGTAAAGTTTCACCATTTTGATCCTGAATGGAGTTTCTTCCTCCTCATTTGCCCTCAGGAGATTTTCTTTTAAGTGGACATAAAGCCACTCTAGTCTGAAATACAGCTTATTATCCTGGGAAAAAGAAAAACATATCTCTTAACTCAAAACCGTGTCTCTAAATACATGGTAGAACAGGCTAAGGCTTACTGTTAGCTCTCAGAAGAAAATGTTCTGTTTATGAGAACAAAATTTCATATCTATCTGTGAAGACATACAGAATATTTTAGCATCAAGGGACAAGAAGTGTGGGGAGCTTATGAATTTTGCATGATATAAGTGTTGCTATCTGTATGCCTGAGAGGCCAGTAGATGATTGAATTGGATGTAGTTTTGCTGTGCAAGGGGGATACAGAGCCAGATGCTCAGTGGCTACAGAACTACAGGGCAAGTGAACAAACAGATGGCAACTTAGAGAATAACTACTAGTTTCTCTGCTTCCCTCTATTCTACAGCAGAAGAGGTTTGAGTAGGGTATCTACCTCCAGGACAAAACCTAAGGCCTGTCACAAAATCTTCTGAATAGGGAATGAAAACAGATCAACCTGCAGTACAAAATTTGGCACAAAACAGATTACTCAGGCAGAGCAGGAGCTGGGGTGCCCTCTTTCCCTGACCTTGTATTTACAGCTGGGAAGATCAGGTACCAGACAGACCTGAGAAGAGAAACACTTCATGTGACAGGTCACAGGTCCTGGAAATGTAGGGACATTCACACGGGTCATATGCTAAAGGCATATGGAACACTTAAGGTCACTGACTCACATGTCTGTACCCTGCTGGAGGAAGGTACAGAATATTCCAGAATGACCTGAAGTCTCAGAAGAACATCCCCAGATGTGCAATTGTCTTTGGATGAGCCTGAATTTCTGGAAGAGATCCATTCCCTGGTCTGAAAGGGCTGAGAAAAGGATCAAAGGAGGAGAAGTGCACACACTGACCAGCCTGATCCAGGAAAAGAGGTCACTCTTGGTGAATGCAAGCACTAACACAAAGCCATGATACACAGCTCCTGGAGCACAGCACTGCTCAACGGGCTGGCCAGGAGCCCAAAAGTCTGATAGCAAACTCAGTGCGTGTGTAGACTGTTTAGTGCTTCACAGTCTGTTTATTTCTGCTATGACTTTTCTTCTTGAATAAGTTCCATTTAAGCCCCTGAAATCCAGGGTCACTGGCAAACGCTGCTGCTGACTCAGAGGATGAAGTAGCAGGTGCCACACAGTAACCACATAAATTCCCCTCTGGAGGGAGGCAGCTCTCCCAAAAGCTGATGGGAGGGCTGACCCTTGGAGTTCTGCTGCTAGGAGGCCCAAAGAGGGAGAGGGATGCAGAGGCAGCTGGGCTGAGGCAGCCCACGGCAGCCCTCTGTGGGACACAGTCTGTCCGTCCAACTCTGACACAGCACATCAGACAGGTAGAGTGTCCTGGCTTCCTTTTGCTCTCACTGGGAAAAACAAACCCATCCGCAAAGTGCCATCAGGAAGTAGTAACAGGCTCAGAGATTTCTGCTTCTCAGCTGAGCAGCCTTCCCAGACTCCACACATAGCACTCAATTGACTTTTTAAACTGCAATAAAACGCTAGATTTGAAATATGCAAATCCAGACTTATCTCTCCCCTCAATAATATGCTATCAGCAAACACACTTGGCTAGAAAAAAAGACAACTCTCCATTCCCTTGAGCAAACTGGATGGACGGATTTAAATATGACACATGTTTGTGAAAACTTTTAACTACTTTATGAGAAGATAAGAGGGTAAGCAGAGGAGATGGAAGGAAAAGCCTACAAACAATAATTGTTCAGCTATCAACCTAGGGTCCATCCACCATTACTGAATTTCCCTGCAGAAATTCAAGTCACTGTTTTTCAGTATCCAATTAAAAATCCTCTGGAAATTGTGACAGAAGATATTTTCAGCATCTGGGGCACCAGCACGTACTGTAGAGTTTGGGGAAACCTGGAGGCCCCAGTAGCAAATTTTTACTTAACAGATGCTAATCATGTTGACAGAAGACCAAATCATACATTTAACAAAATTTAAACTTCGCCAGAGTTGAATTCAGAATAGGAGCAGAAGGAAAAGAGTCACCAGGTTTTTTGCTATATGGCTGGCTTGGTACACAGATTTCCTTTTAGGCACTGAAATGGTTTGACTTCTTTTCTCTTACTTGGACAATAGAAGAAAAAATGAGAACAAATGTAACTGAAGTCAGATCGAACAAAAGGCCTGCTTCTCAGCTGAGAGTGGGCCCAGAGAGCTCTTTAAGCTTGGCTCAGGAGAGCTCCCCTGCAGCATTTTCAGAAGAGTGGGCTGTGGGTAGGAATGGTGTTTTGCATCTTCTCCAAGAACACGAACAAACGAAAGGAAAAAAAAGAAGAGAAGTTTCTTACACTTTTCAGCATGAATTTCCCTGAAGAGAGCACTCACCATATTGCCTAAAAATGCAGCATAAAACGCAATGCTGTGTGTTGGCATCACAACCACACCAGTCAGAGTTAGGGACCAGCATGGTTTGTGCCCTGTTCTCTCGAGCACCTCTTTCCCTGCTCTGTAAGAAGCAGCTGTGGCACCTGGCTGTCCCCACAGACTCACCCTCAGTGATACACCTTAAGGCCTGACAGGAGCTGAGTATTTTGAGAAGGAACACAGTGAACGTATTTTTCATGTTTCCCAGGGTTTATGGCAGTGAGGTCAGTTTGCTGGAGTTTACAACACAACATTTCTAAGAGATATGCTAATGCTTCATGAAACTGAAATGTAACTCTTGATCTATCCCACACTATGAACCCACAGTTAAACTGACAAAATGTCAGTAATCACAGGGCTTTTCACTCTTAATGCAAGTGAATTCCCACATGCCTGTGAATAACCAAGCAGTGTGGACTTGGTGCCACACCAGCACCAGCTGTCCTGTGAGCCCAGGCAGCAGGGAACTGTCCCGAGCCTGCTTCTGACAACTTGTACCTGTTAGTACAGCTCTTCCAGCACCTTGCACAGCACAGCCCGGGGCACAGGGGCAGCACCCTGGGATGGCCAGAGGGGATGGCCATTCCTCTGGGGCGAAGCCATGCAAGAGCAAAGCAGCCACCCCAAATGCACCTTCCCCCTCAAAGGTGCCTAGACTCCACCACCCGCAACTGGAGCCCGTCAACAGCACTAGCTGTGTGTACCAAAATGCACTAATGAATCGTTTGCACTACCAGCTGAATTTTTCATTAGCAGGGTTTCCTTCTGGGAATTCTTTAAGATGATTCTGTGATACTTCACTGGCTTTTTATTTCTTGTTTCATGTTCCACTTAAAAAACTGCACCTGTCTTGCAATCCTTACAAGCAGCCTTGATTCCAGTAATGTTACTCTGGCAGCTGAGGTTTTAGGTTCCTTACCTACTTAAAAATAATTCATTATTAACATTGGGGAAAAAACATCCCAGTGACGTTTCGTGGTAGGTTACATGTAAGTGCTGCCACCAACTATGAGCATCACTGTAGCATTTTCATTTTACTACGTAACTGGCCAGTTGTTGGGACTCACATCTCAAAGGATACTTAATAACCTCTAGAAATAAGCAGTTCTGGAAATATGAATGATGTCTGTCACAGAGAGATCACAATTTCTGAAAAGCAGGTACCTGTTCCAAAATGGTGTTGATTCTGTCTACTTCGCAGTCAATTAAGTATCTTTTTTCTTGCCGTCTGTCCATCTCCTCTATAATTCTTCTGAACTCTTGAACATCTTTTATGCTTCCTACAGATCTGGCTGTCACCTGCCAGTTGTTCTGTACTGCTGCTTCCATAATTGCCTGAAGAATGGAAAATCCTGTGAGGGAAGAGACAATACAACCATTTAAAAGCAGAACAAAAAGAAAAACTCTTTTGCATGTTTGACAAAAACTTGCATCATCTAAAGGGACACAGACTAGCTGAGACCCTGCAAGTGCCCCACAGCTTCAGAAAACAACGGCGTAGGGACCAGTTTCTTCTTTCAGCTACGCCTCTGGCAAAGTCACTGGCTTCAGCAGAATGTCTTGGTGCTGTATTACTGCAAGGCATATCAGAATCTGTCCAATACACAGATTATGATCCTCTCAGGGATGTTTATGGTCATGCTGGGGTCTGTGCCAGCTGAGAATAGCAGCCTGCAGCCATTACTTGGGCAGAAGTCCACCAGGCCGTGGAGCAGGACAAAAGGGGTGATTTGCCTGTGCAGACTGCAGCAGTGGGTCATTAACTGGCAGGGATCCAAGCGCTGCACAAGAATGTCAATTAAGTCATTGTACGGTCACTGGAGCCACAACCACAAGCGAGTACTTTACTGATACTCACTCTGATTTCAGAAAATGTTTTTAAATATGGAGTCTAGCAGCATTAACCGCATTTTCAGTGTGTTCATTAAGGTAGTATCAACGCATTTAGCATCCTCAACACAGGAGAGAAGCAGCACAGAACGACCAAGGACTACACAGTGGGAAATACAGGGGAAGGCAGAACTTCAATTTCCTGTCAACAGCCGTGCCTCGGCGGAAGGCAGAACCCAAGTCAAATCCCCAAGTGAAAAGTGGTTGAGCTGAAGACACAATCTCTGTCAAGTCATGCTTATGTAGGAATCATCAGATATTGATGTGCCTCCCTTTATTTTAGTATGTAGCTGGGAACCTGCTCCTGTCCCAGGAAATTTAATTTTGTGCATAGTTCCAACTGTTTCAATTCTGAGCAGATGCCAATCAAAGACAGGTCATCCACTTCAAACACACCCAGTAGTTTTCAGTAGAGTTTTACCGTACTGAAGCATATTCAGGCGAGTGCTGTTTCTGTCCAGATGATTTATTTGCAGAACTTTTAGTCCAATTATTTAGTCATACTGTGGATTTCTTATCCAGCCAGATTTGAAAATCCTACACACAACCACATAAACATACAGGATCACCAACCAATTACTCTGCTCTGTGATCAGCAGCTCTGCGAAACTGACAGGGCTCTGAGCTGCAGAGGGACAACACTCCCTGCTGCGAGTCACACCAACAGCTACTCTGAACTCATCCTTGCGGAGGTACAAGGATAACAAAGAACTTGT
The DNA here is from genome assembly GCF_029207755.1 of Chamaea fasciata. NCBI lineage: Eukaryota > Metazoa > Chordata > Aves > Passeriformes > Sylviidae > Chamaea > Chamaea fasciata. The sequence goes on from NW_027094107.1 coordinate 9,223,023, forward strand.
GCTGCAGCCTGATCTTCCAGAGCCTGCTGTAAATCTGTAGTGGCTGTCTGAAGCCAGAGGAGCTGCACCATTACCTCATTACAGACACAAACAAGGGAAGAATGATTTTCTGGATTACAATTAGATTATCATAATTTACCGTGTGACTTCCTCAGGTCTCACTCAAATGCCCTCCCTTTCCCTGAGCAGCCTCCTTGATTCTTAATGCTTTTCTTTGTATGAATGCACTTTACTATCCCATGAAAGGAGGTGACAATTAATATGTACGCTGGTTGAGAATTCTTTCTGGCATCTTCTTTCCTCAGAGACTACTGAAAGAGAGGCATTTACATATGTATAGTACAATGAACTCAGTCTTCCTTAACATCATATTTTACAAAAATGGTTGTGATGTCTGTGACAGCATTGTGATTGCATTACATGTAGCAGGAAGATCTAAGCCTGAGATACTTTGTTGGCTGCAAATGAGGAATCTTTATGTGGAAACATAAATACCGCTAATGGGGATTTACAAATGCTTTCCGTACGAAGATGTACTTTTGAAAAGACACGATTCCACTCAGTAATAAATATTTACAACTTTGTTTCATCATTCATATAACATCTAAGTATGAACCTTGAGCTTGCTGTAAACAACAACAGTCCGTATGTCCAGGTTTTTTTACTCCAGATTGAACAAATTAGTTCAAAATATTATGAAAAACTGACACTTCAAACATATCTGTAGCTCTGTTTTTTGCTAATTACACATACAAAGCTTGTGAACTATCTTGAGAAAGGAAGGAAAATGAACATGCTGGAGGGAAGGTGCCATTGCTTGACTGCCACGCTACCAGTTTCAGCCAACACTGAGTCAGAATTTGCTTTGTCAAACCTTGAATATCTCAGGAGAAAGTTGGGGAAATTTCCTAATTTTATGCAATTGCATGTCGGTGTGGGTGTGAGTACATGCGTATTTTTGTATGCATGTGTATTAGTCAGTGTTTACCATTTCAAGAAAGAAGAGCAAAGTTACTCAGCAGCCTTTCTCCTATGCATGAAAATACAATTATAGTAAACTAAGACCGGAAAGTTTCAGAGCTTCGTAATTTCTGTCTTCTCTGCCTCCTGTTTCTCCTTGTCACACCAAATCCTTACAGTCACAGTCCCCTCTACCCTTGCCAGTTCTTGAAATCCTCCCGATGGGCACGGCCCGTGCCGTGCCAGCTCCTCTCTCCCGGGCCCTCTCCCACCCTCGCTTTGGGAAGACCCATTCGCCCTTCCTGCAGCAGCTTGTTAGACCAGTCCTCTGATGACCTTTACAGAGCCCACTTTCCTGGTCTGCTAAAGCTTGGTTCGAACCGCCTGCTCTCAGGAAGGCAGCACCTGCATCCTCACTGCTCCTGCCTCAGGTCTCTCCTCCTGTCTAACGCCTTCAGCGCCATTTACTGCATTTTCCATCGTTACACTACCTGGTGTTTCTGTAAACAACATGTTCCAGGCTCCAGCTGTACTCTACCATTAAAAGAGCTGTTACATAAGCAGTATGATTGTTTAACTGAAAGGACCATTTTATCTTGAAATGTGAACTCTCCTTTCTCTTTAGCATAACAATGCAAGCCGTGGGAGCACTGCCTGGGAAATGGACAGGGAAATGATTTCCCCTGTTGTGTGCAGGCAGTGACCAGGCCTGCACAGGGTGCTGTTCCACACCCTGCCCTCAGGACACACACCTGCGACAGCTCCTCAAGAAATGCTCACCCCTGAGCACCCTGGAGGCGCAGAATTCTGATCTTTCCTTTGATAAAAGCATCTTTCCACCGACCCTACTTAAACAAGCGAAGAGGACACTTCACTCTTTTGCATCTCTGGAAGCTCACAGAACTTCTCCCACATCCACACAGGCAAAATTCATGTCAGCAGTTTGCTCAGCCATATGAAATTCTATGTGCTACATCACTGAACTAACTCTTGTTTAAATAACAGCAATCATTAATGTGACATGACTAAACGACCACACTGGAACAGCTGTAGTATCACAGCAGCCCTTGCAGCTGGCACCAAAGCACTCCCTGAGAAAAGTTACCACTTACGTAAATCTCTTCCCCTGAATGCTCTTGCTAAGACCTCGGACCTTTAGCCTCCTGCAGAAAGGAAAGACCACGTGCTCTTCCTCTGCCCTGCTGAGTACCAATGAGCTACCAGGGGTGTGTATTCCTGCCAGGAGCGCGCTTGTGCCACCTCAATGAACATCGGCTCTGATCTGAACACTTGTGTTTTCAACTCCGTATCTGGGACAGAACACAGGGATCTACGCTTCAGCCCATGACTGAACTTCAGGGATTTAAGTGTTGAGCTCTGTTTGTCAAGGGCACTGTGAACTCTCCAAAAGGAGGCCACCCAGCCAAGTGATTCCCCATGACAAATACAATTTCTATGATGCCAGCTTACACTTCAAGTGTACCAGAGGCTGCTAAGTTGAGATAAACTCGGATATTCTGGGTGTTTGGCTCTGAACCTAACACTAACTTGAAAGCAAACAGATGAGTATGTCAGGCACGAGTGAAAAAACAACCCCAAAACTCCCCATCGCCCAAAATCCCAGCACGTCTGTGGGGCAAGTACGCTACACATAACCCAGGTCTGCGTAACAACTTCCCAAGTAGGGGAAGAAGCAAGGAACAAGATACTAAATGAGTCACCAGGAAGCAATTCAGCAAATGATGAGGACCCTGGAATGCTTTCAGTCTAACACACTTATGTTCTTAAATTCTTAAATAAATCATAATTATTTTTAATAATAATCAAAACCAGTGCAATCCATATGGTTTTGACCTGATCACTTCTAGCTGGAACCAACACATAAAGTGTTACACTCAGGTAGCAGACAACCTTCTAGAACAAGTAGCAAACACAGTGGAATGATTTTTTTTTTTTTTAATTTCTGCTTTTTCTGTTCTGTAAACCTCTAGTTTCCCCTGTACATACACTACAGTACTGCAAGCTGTCATCCATAAACAGAGAAATATACACAAATAGGTATGACAGCTTGGTTGAGTGAATGTGAACTTGCCTGGCTCTAAAGGAGAATTTACAGGAACCATCTGGTTCGTATTTGTTAGGGATGGGATACAGCTAAAACTGCAGAAATTCAGAGCTGCTGAATGCAAGTAAAATACCTTTTTTTTCCTCCTAAATGGCTCTTTCTGAATCAATTTTACCTTGACCTATTCTTTCATAACAACCTTGCATCTAACTCACCTCTCATTTTACTCAAGTTTTAGGTCAGTGCAACTATGTTGTTTTTGAATGAAGCTATGCCAGTGTAAAATGAGAGCAATGTAGTAAGGGATCAAAGAGTTCAATAACCAAGGACAAGACAAAAAGATGCCGTAAGCAATGCTGTCACTTCCACAGGGGGACTGATTCATATGACTTTCACAATGTTGTGGGCAAATGTGGACAGATAGAGACACCTGAGCACAAGGATATGAACCAAAGTTTATCAAAAGAGCTGTGTTCTAGTTTTAGCTTTGCTATGCAAATCTTTATTCAAATAATTTTCAAAGGAATAATAATTGAGTGAACAGCTTCTTGGTACAAATTGGTAACAGAAGAGACAAGATGGAACCACATCAAAACCAGAGTATGAAGAAAATATAACAGGTAAATAATTGTGTAGAGAAGGCAGAATTAGCACTGAAAATCAGAAAAAGGAACCCTGAATTTTGAGAAGTGACAGAAGGTGAGGAGCACTGTGCTGCCCAGTGATAGGGGCTGTGGGGTACCCTCTGTGTACTGATGCTGATGCCACCAGAGCTGTGAGGGCACTCTGTCACCACACAGTGCTCAGGGCCCAGGAGTAGTGGAGAGCTCTTCCAAAGGGAAAACTTCTTACATGCAAGTGGCAAAATGGGAAAACTACATTAGCATTAAAAGTAATTAACTTCCAAGCTTTAGAATATCTGAATAACAAAACAATAACTGAAATGCCTAAGTACAGATACTTCCCAAAGAAGCTTGACACTGTCCAGGGCTTTGTCTGTCCATCAGAGCCCAAACCCTAAAGCTGGGCAGTAAGCATGGTACTGTTACATACGCAGTGAGATACAAACCACTTGGCAGAGAATCTTGAAAATACCCCAAACTTGGCTTCATATATTCAAAGAGTGAAAAACATCATTTCAAAGTATGTTGAAACTTAACAATATTGGTAACACAAGTTACCTCTTCATCCTGATACACTGAGGGTTTAGCATGAGTGTGCAGGAGTATTGCTGTCTGCCTTCTCTTAAAAACATGTTTGGAACTGCTGAGTCTAAAAAGAGATAAATATTGTTCCTTTGAAGAAACAATCACAGGAGATTATGGTAATCAGACTATGAATTGAAATACATATTCATCACAAAAAACCCCAGATTCACCTCAGATAAATGTCTTGGAAAAACATAATGCAAGCTGAACTGTCCTCAGACATAGTGAAATTACTCTTTCTATCTGACCTTCAGTCAATCATGTTAGAAGAATATTTATTCCACTTCCTAACCTTTATCTGCACTTTGGGTTTTCAAACTACCTGAGCAAACAGATCTTATGCCTCTGAGAATTTTCATTAACAGATGCTATCAGCCTTTCAAAGTCTCTCTTCATCAACACCTCACCCTTTAGTAGCCAGCATTTTAATTGTCCTTGCAGCTGGAATGTGTTTCATATCTCACCCCATAAGTTAATTTCCTTTTATTTATCCTGAACACACACACATACCAAAAAAAAAAAAAAAAAGAAAAAAAAAAAAGCAATCAAAGGGTGACTACCAAGCTTAAAAGTATTCCGAAATTTAAATGAGTTTTTATGGTAATAGAAATGATAATTTATGGATCCATATTCACAGTCTGCATATGTGTTTCATTTTTGTCACTCAGTTGGCTATTTCTGCCTTGTTTTTGCTAATAGCTGGCAATATGGAGCTTTTATACATAACTATTTCCTATATTTTTTCAGTACATTTCTCTTCATAACAACGATGTATTTGTTAATTACAAGGCCTCATAGCTGGTCGGTATACTCCCTAACTACTTGGTAATACAGATTTGGTCTGAACTGAGCTTGAACACACCAATGGAGTTCATTTGCACGGACCAGAGCACTGAAAGTATGATCTGATCTGCTTTGTCCCGACTCCTCCTGCAGTGATGCCACAGGATGACAATTTGCAGAGTTACTGGAGAATTCACAGGGCATCAACAGGCAACCCCTGACCCAGAGAAAGCTCGGGTTACTTTTCAGAAACAAGTGACCTTTCCGAACACTTCCCGCAGCTGAGGGGCAGAACCAGGATGGAGCAGCTCCGCGCTCTGTATCAGTGACCTCCCTCCCTCCCTCCCTTCTTGCAGCACAATGCTCTGTGTCTCCAAAAGAACCTGGTTTATTCTGCAGGGTGGTGACACACAAGAGGCTCATGTCACCTGCAGATTAGAGACTTCCCACTGCCTGTCAGTCAGGAAATCCCTTTGCCTTTACCTGCTGTTCAAGAAAGAGACTAAAGGGGAAACAATGCCTTGCTTTTCTTATTCAACCTTGTAACACCATTTGGCTATTACAAATCTTTTTCATTGCACCAAAACCCAGAAATTTAGCATCAGATATCCCTCCTCTCCTCACACACAGAATATTTTTTTGCCTGCTGTGTTTTATTTTGCACCTTCTAAGCACAGGGGTTGGAGACAGTAAGCTCAGCTGGGGGAAGAAACCCCAGAGTGTGTCAGATCCCTGGTCAGTTATGGCACATGCTGTTCCTGGCTCAGCTCAGGACGGCAGCTCACATGAAACATCAGGCTGGATTGTACAGAAATGTGTGAACATTTCAGCACAAGGATTCACTACACAGAGACAGGGATGTGATTCAAACACTCAGCTCCAGCTTCACCTCTCCAAGTTTCCATTGGGGAAGGGAAGGGGAAGTTGGGGAAGGAAGCAGAGAGGCATTCTCGGAGTTGGTTCTACAAATCAGCAAGGTCTGGGCTTCAGATCCAGACTTTTCTACAGCACATGATACAAAAAAAATAAGAAAAAAAAGGTAATGGTGCTTAGGCATGGGTGGAATTTTTCTAATTTACTGCCCTGATAACTGACAATTAGAAATAGCAGTTTGACAGGCTCCAGAGAGAAACTGGACTCTGGTAACCTACATGACTTCAAAGGCAACTTCAGCAGAAGCTCAACCTTGGGCAAAACCTGGTCCTGCATATAAAGAACCTTATGACAGACATGCATATGCCCTCAAAATTTGTCCAAAAATTAGCATAATGGAAGTGCACACTGCTGGATCACCATGAACATGGAATGGCATCAGCAAAAGGTCAGGCATTCTCCATGAATTCATGTCCCCATGATCTTTGTGAGCTGCTGCTCAACTACAGACTCACATCTTTCTATGACACTACAGTAAAATCTGAACATCTAAACTGTGTTTCTTAGTTTTATATTATAAATAAATGCAGAAAATAGTCTTATTCTTGTGTGTGTACGTGGTAAATAGTGAAGATTCTGATAAATGGTCTAAAAATGGCAATTAGCAGAGAATTTGAAACAACTTTGCCTATGATTCTCTCAGAAACGGGCTCACTGCGCAGTACAGCAGAGGTAACATTATCACAGATAGCTGTCTTTCATTTCCAGAAGTGACTTGGGAAGGATGGTGGGAGCGGGTTTTCAGAGGCAATTAAGATGCAGATGCTGAAGAGCCTCAGCAGGTGAGGTATCTGCATTCCACTGCCTTCAGTGACAGCCACATCCAGCTCTCACTGACTGCTTTTCACAATGTCATTCTCGATGTGCTGAAACCCTAAATACCTCTGAAAGACCTGTCCTGTGTGCCTTTGGAAATCACTTACCAAAATAGGATATCTGCATCTCAGGATAGTACCCTGTGGCCTACTTCAAAAGTGGCACAGAATTCTCTACAGAATATGCTGTTAATTAGTTATTTCACTGTAACATGCTCAACAAGTGCACAGATAAGGACTGTCTGACTAAATGGGATGCACATCTATCTGAGACAGACTATCAACTGTTAGCTTGAAGAAGAAAAGGAAGATAGAAAATTCCCCTCTAAGGCTGCAGAGCAGCAGATTAACTATTACAAGGAAGGGGTTGCATGTAAACCACATACTCCCTGTTTTCATAGGTTCAAACAAAACTGTTCTCAATGTTTTCTCAGAATTGCTTTGTAAAATTAGGCAGCTGTAGCAAACACATCCTTGAGACCAGGCAGGCTCAGTACTCCAATTATGTTGTGTTTTACACACAATTATGCTGCCAAGTGTTTATTATTATTTAAAACACTTATATGTTATTTGAATATTCAATCTGATATTCGGTGAAACAAAAGAACTCTTATTCCATTTGCTTTGATATTACACTGATGCATGACTACTCTTCCATGAATACAAAGCCTCACAAATCTGATTGCATGGTTAACAAACTACAATGGTTAGCAAACTAAAATATGCAAGCACTTCAGCATCATCTAACCCGAAGGAGAAAACATACAATAACTGACTTACACAGCTAGAGGCCCAAGCACTGATAGCTCTGATCTCCCAGTCCACCCTAACTGCAGCCATTAAAGCAAAGCAAGATTTCACAGAACAGTGGAGGTCCCTGGTATGAAGAGTGGAAAAGTTGTGTTTTGTGCAAATCAATACTTTAAACCAAAAGGTTCTCATTCCATCACTGCCCTCCTGCAATAGGGTGACACTTCTTGTCTATTTTTTACCCCCAAGGAAAGTAAGCAAGATTCCTTTAACACTTCCTGCCACTGTAGCTCTCTCTGTGCAGGTATGAAATACAAGATAAAACCAGGTCGGTCACGCCTGCAAGCAAATGGAGTTGACTTCAATGAGAAATTTCCATCTAACCTGATTAATTATTATGTACAGATGTTCTAGGCTCAAATTAGATAATGCTTTTTTTTTGTTTTCTTCTGTAAAGTGTGGTCAGTGGCCATTCCCAAATTCTTGATACCCTGTATGTGTGATTATAACTTCACTGAGTGTTTATGGAAACCTCCCACGTGCAATTATGGCTTCCTTAATTCCGTAACAAAGCTGGTGAATTTTTTTTCAATGGACAATATATCCATTGGAAGAACAGACCTTTAGGAGAGAAAGGGACCACAATGATAAATGAATGCAGGCCAAACTCAAGCTGAAAGAAAGGAAGGAAAATATTTTCCGACATGGAAGTAAATGACACTTACTTTCAAAACTGAACAAAGATTAAACTATAAGTTAGGCTTGAAATAGCATGGACCAGATTTCTTGCAGAAAAACTAACATTTTTCAGCTTGGTCCAAAATGGATTTTGCAATTTCTGTTTCACTCAACATTTCCCACTCCTTCTCAGGTTCCACTTGACTTTAAGTTATTCTTTCTAAGCTTTAATTCTGTCAGGCAGGAAAGAAAATATACATCTTTTACTTATGCTGAAGAGCCTAGTGCTATGTTATCACAGAATAAAGTACAAATTCCTGGAAAGGAAATGAGAAAAGACTGTGAATAGTAACTTGAGAAGAAGATACTGCACCAAGGAATATTCTGTACAGGACAGCCATTTAAAAAAACTAAAACCAGGGAAATACAACAGCTCTCAGGTTTCTTTAACAAATATGTCTGTAAAAATCCCTGAGGGATCACAGAGAAATCATTAGAACACCATTTTTATTACTTTATAGAAAAACCAGTTTCCCTTGTGACACAGCAATTTCTCTTTTATTGCTCCTAGACTCCGGTCTCTGTGTGACAACTGAGGCCACGATTCTTCTTACTGTAACTCCCATAAACATACCTCAAGTAAAAAAACTGAAGCTAATTCTCAATTTCCTAGCAAAATGTCCACTGAAGCCTCCCCATTTCCCTGCACTCTTCAGTAATAATCTGCAATTGTTTGTTTAAAGTAGTTCTCAGGAATCCCCATTGTGACAGACATTGCAGAACTGAGCAAAAAGTATTCCCTCCCCACCTTCACTAATGACTGTAGGTTAAATACAGTAATTAAGTGAAGTTCTACCATCTGACCTCGAGTGGTATAAATCATGACAATCAAAATATTACAAAGTGGTCCGCAGCAGAACTTCTCATTATTGATACAATGAACTCATTGTTCTTAAGCAAACATTTTAAATAGCATCCATTATTCATGTGGAGTACGAAAGATTACCTATCTGGGATTTAGAAAAAAGAGCACATTTGAATTTCAAAAAATGGCAGATTTTTTCATCTTTTATAAGAATCGTTTTGTACAAGTTCTTATCTCTGTGTTACAACTCTGTTGTTTGAAATGGACATGTAAAGAAATTATTTTTAAACACATTAGGTCAAATCTTCACCTGTGCAAATCTGCACAGCTTCTCTTCAAAGAAATACAATGAATGGCTTTTGCTATGCTCTGAGGCATATGCTGATTTTTACACAACTGAGCTGACTTGGTTATATCCAGTAGCAGTCTGAATTCCCTGCAGTAAAAGTTTTAATGTGAAAAACATTTTGACAAAACCCAGCTTTTGAGTCAGAGGGAGGTCACTAAAGTCACAGAAACAGTATCTGCAGAAAAAAGCAAATTAATATCCCATAAAGCAAGAAGATATCTATGTGAAATGAATAGCACTTGAACACTTAAGAACAAATAACATCATTGCTCACATTGTCTTTTTATCCATAATTTTCACAGGAGACCCAATAAAATGTTATGAGGATGCAGCTGGCATCTAAAATTCACTATGAGACAGACAATGGTGCGCTTCCATTGCCTATTGCGGCCAGTTTTTGAAGAAGGTCAACCCAGAGAATACCTCAATTAAATCTAAATTGTAATGGTCTACATCTGCTTACACTCAGTATGTTACATTATTAATGAGGGCTCAGTGTAGTTCTCTACACTTCAACATTTTGAAGTCACTGTTTTTATTTATGCCTCCAGATGTGTTGTTTCACGATAATTTGTTAAAATAATGAAAATTACTGCTCTATAATTGAGAATTCATAATCAAACAGCCAAGCTGAACAGTAAGGAAATGGTGCTTTAATACAGAGATGTTCCTGTATGGTCACATCAAAAGGGAAGCCTTGTTTGGGGTTGTATGTTCTGAATGCTGTGTGCAGTTACACTCTCCTCCGATCTGGAGTGTAAGGAAAACATGAAAACCAAATGGGTAACTATTCAGTGTCTGCCATTCACATCCATTTTGGTGCTTGCTTTGAAAAGTGTACCTGAGTGCTTCCAGAGAGGATGACTACAATAACTACACTAAAACAATATAGATGCACACAATTTTCACTTGCATCAACACATCTAAAACCAGACAAATAAGCGATGAGACAACCCTGCAAAATGCTTCAGGGCACTCAAATCCATGTTAAGATGTGGAAAATAGTCGGCTTTTTTATCATTCTTTTTTTCTTACTGAAACAGGACAACTACAACATTGTGATGAATGTGTTCCAAAAGTTTTTCTTCCAACTGTCTCCATGAAGCGGAATATCTCTTAAAGCACCACAGAAACTTGTGTAACAGAGACAGTTCATTGTAAGGCTTTTTAAAATAGCACAGCATGAAACTCAAACTGTCAGTGCATAAATTACTGCTGCCTTGAGGCTGCAATAACTTATGCATCCTTGTATTCCCCCTCAAACACCTCCCCTTTCAAGAGGAGTTCAGCTCTCCACTCCCACCCCCACCTCTCCACCTCTTTGTGGCAACGTTACAAAGCCATTAAAAACCCAGGGGCTTGCCCAGAGAACTGTGTAACCAACGGCAGAAAAAACCCCACAGGGCTTTGGGGCTTCACTTACAAGAAATCTCTGCAAAAATGGTACTGCAATAATTATGTGTTTATATAACTCATTATTATTTGTCTACAGTCAGGCATAATTTGATTTTATTCCTTTAATAAAAGCTTGATCTAATTTGAGATTATCACTGTGAGTTCATGGACAAACCCAAGTGATCAATAATGCCAGCACTACTGAGCAAAAGGCAATTCTATCTGCAGAGCAATTACTGACACCGATGTAGTCAGCTGAAAGGCTTGATCTGGCTGAGCCAAACAATGGCAGGAGACTGGCTTCTTTATTTTTCATATCCGCATTTTTGTTCTTTTTTTCTTTTTCATTCCCCTTGAAGAAGAATAAAGCCTTATCTTGCTAATAAAAGATGTGCTAAACTACACAAACTGTAGACTAATATTGGCTCCTAAAATCAAAATATCTCCTTTTTTAAGCAGGGGGAAAAAAAGCCAGAAAGAACGAAGATTGCAGCAAATAGCACTCTTTGATCTAGAAACACACTTACAGAATCTTCTGTACAGCAGATCATGACAGAATGCAGCCTACGATGGTGTTATGTGGATATAATGCTGCCAAAACAAATAAATTGCACTGAAAGGATCTCAAACTGCAATTCTGACTTAAACCCACCAAATTAAATTTTTGATGAATTAATACACATAGACTGAGGTCAATGTAGTGTATGACTCTGGCATTTCGTAAAAATGAGCGACAATTATGGATTCTTTCAAATGTTTCAAATGGCTCAGCAGGACATAATGTAACGGCAAATTACATTCAATATTGTTTAGATCGCACCTCCATCCAACATTTCAGTTTATTTGATGCATTAGAACCACACATACTTCTGTATTAACTACTCCACTCTAATTGAAGGCACCCAAGAGTTTTAACAAATGCTTTCCCCATGTTAATTCTGAGACTACATCATTATTTTATATCACCAAGGGGACCATACCATAAATTTACAAAGCCATATATAGCTACAAAAATTACAGCATTATGCCCTCAGAGTGACTGACATGAAACACTTTTGCTCAAAAAGACACCTGAAGGTATCTGCATTATTTGCCATTTTTATTTAATGGCTTCTGAGTGTCTAAAATATTCTAAGGTACCCTCAGAAAATCTTTAATGACCATTGTCATGCATTTTCTTCCCTGGAAAAGTCCTCTTAGCGATGACTGTGAGATCCGGACACTGAAGAAGAGCTCAGAGCCACTGTGTTTAGACTGCTTTGTACACCACGCCACAAGAACAGGAAAGGAGCAAAAGGGCTTTCCACTGAACAGCCTTTCACTAGGCTGAGACAGAACAGCCAGAAGTGCTTTTTACTTTGCAAAGGGGAAAGAAGCCTCAGTTAAACGCTCACAACACACAGGTGCTGATTAAAAGTGCCACAACTGAACAAAGCAGTTTGGACGTTTATTAGGCCCTGGGCAGGAGGGTTCAGTGCACTGTGCAGAGTGGTCCTGGCTCCTTTATAACCCATCCTCAAGTACAGTTGGGCAGATTATCAAAATGTGAGTTACCAAAAATGAATTACTGCTCTTCTGAACGTGAATACAGAGTGGAGAAAGAACTCGTAACTTCATAAACAATGGAGGAAACCTTACAAAGATATTAGCACTTCATGCAAATAAGAGTAGTCTTCTCACACCTGATATGTGCACAGCCCTGACAATTCACTACACGAAGTTATTACTATCAGCATTGACAAAAATATCCCCTAAGCAAAGAACACCTCAGGAGCTCCTAAGAAACCTTACCAACCACTTCTTGCATGTGCTAACCTTTCCAGACTGCTGCTGCCAGCACAGCTCAGGGATGCTTCCCAAGCCCTCCCAGCTCCAGCAGCAGTCACTGTGCTGGGGCAGAGGACAGACCTGAGCCCGTCTCCAGCAGTCACAGCTCTGGCTTAGGAAATATTTCACTTTGATGTGTGTCACACCGCTCACTGAGCTCCTACCTGGGCACAAACACCCTATATAGGCTCCATCCCATTCACCTGCAAGGAGCACAGATGGACTTTCCTGCAAATCCAGACTCCAGGGCTAACCTGCACCGTGGAGTGGTGCCTGAGGAACCCGGCCCCAGGTGCTGGAGGAGAAACACTTCAGCACTAAAGGGATACTTTGCTGTGGGAAGAGACGGCAACTCCGTTCAGCTTAACGAACTGAAGAGGGGCCCTGAATAATGCTGCTAAGCTGTGCAAATCATTGACTGCTGATTTGTTTCCTTGGGCTGCTGACAACCAAGGTAAAGTCAGAAATACTTAGAAGTGCAAAGCAACAGTCTGTGAACACGATGAGCTCAGGCTGAGGAGGAATAAAACCTCAGGTCACCTTTCCCTCCCGATGATTCCTTGCATCATGAATCAAAGCAAAAGAGGTGGCCAGGAAAAGCTATGCATGTAGAGCTGAAGAAATGAATAATTACTTGTTACTGAGTATAAAATTCATGTCAGGAACTTTAAACTTTTTTCTTTAGAGATTAATACTTAATCATTTTATGGAGCTCTTTTTCATCCCACTGTACTACCATATCTTATATACCTCCTGAAATGCAGGCTCACAGTGCAATTGCAAGGAGAATTAAAAAAAAAAAAAAAGAAACAGAAAAGAAGGTGTGATATTGAATGTCTCAAGAGAAACCAGAGAAAAATCCATCTCTGTGAGAGAAAAATCCTTTACAAACTCCTTAACCTAAATACAATATGAGGTCATTTTACCTGCTAGCTGAGTGGGTTTGTCACAAATGCATTCACATTTATTCTCCTTCTACAAAGCACTCAAGTTATCTTTATGCCTACTAAAACAGCTGATATTTTCTGAAAAGAAAAAGGCATGTGGTCAAACTAGTTTGGTAAATTCTCTGAAGCCTGAAAGAAGAAATTACATCCAAATTGGCCAGGTGTTGTAGATGAAGGAAAGTACTGAAGACATAACCAATGGATTCGTTCATATAAACTCCAAGGCAAACATCTTTAAATAATTACCTTAAATACAAAGCTTCTAAGTAATCCATTATGACTTTCTTCAAAGGCACAAGTATTTTTCTAGGTGGAAAGGGAAATTCAGGGTAAAATTTAAGGGAATTCCCGTGTAGGATTATGAAAACTGCTTTTCATTAGCAACCATGTCCACTGACTTCCAGCACGACATTCTGCACATCCCTTAAGTCAAAGCTCACACTGCTTTCAGCTCAACAAAGGTATTTCCATACATGTAAGCAGATGAAGACCAGGCTGTTAACCTGCTGCTCAGTACACCAAATCTGCCATCTGAAAATGGGACTGGAACCCCTTGCATACCAACATTCTCTCATTGCTCTTTGAGACCATCAAATGAAAACCACTTCAAAAGCACAAAGGCTTTAACAAAGCGAAAATCTTAGACATCGTTCACCCAGCATGATACAGTTCTGTATGAAAAGAAATTCAAACTGCATATGAAGTCTCTCTTTCAGTAATGAGAAAAGAACATGCATATCATTGCTCAGCTGAGAAGCTGTTTTGGAGCATCTGAGGCCACGCTATGGAAGGAGAGGCTTTGGTTCACTAACTCAGTGAGATACTCCATTTTACTCATATATTTCTCAAGTACTGGAGAAATCTCCTTTGTGTTTGGTGGTTTTTACTGCTTCCAACTATTACAGTCATTCTATTAAGCTACAACAGCCTGTGCTCATTCCACAGAAGTTCTTCACCCAGTGAATGGTTCATTTGCCTGGGCTGAAAACCATCTTCTCACCACCACATCAAGCTCAAAGGAGTGTGTAGTCTCTCACAGTGTGTGCTGGGAACCTGTTCCCTCCCTGTGAGTAACAAACAGCCCTTCTTCCATAAATACCACGGGCCACCAGTAGCAGCTGTCACTCAGGCTAAGAACGAAGGATTTCTAGGTGAGGAAAGATGCACAGGAAAAGCAAACACACAGTCCAGATCCAGTGAAAGGCGATGACATCTGCAAACTTGTAAGAATACTAACAGGCTAAATAACTGCCACCTTCACTGCACTAAGGAACAAGGTGTTAAAATGTCCTTCCTCTGGAAAACTCGTGATAACCAGAACATGCTACTCCACTGAAGCACTCAAGTTCACACACTAATGCAATGTTACACATCTCTTTTTTGTACATACTTGAAAATAACTTCATCTTGATTTTGCACTGAATTTTGCACTGCTTTCTCCAGTCCCACTGGGAGCACCAGCTCCTTTATGCAGACTTTAAGTCGGCAAGACAGTTTACTTCCATGGATAGAACCAGCCCAAGTTCCCAGGTGAAGCCAGCCTGCCTTTCTTGGAGCATCCATAGGCCAAAGACACCAAAGACTTTCAGCTTTGAAAGCTGTGCTGCTTATACAGATGCAAAATAATAAACTCAAGAAAAATAACTTTCAGACACTCCTAGATCGCTTGGGTGAGATTGACTAAATAAATAAGTTTGATAAAAAATTACCCTCAGTCTTTTGCATACAGGTTTTCTTTTCTACAGACTTTCTTTCTCGTCTAAAAAGTCCTATCTCTTTCCCAGGATCCACAAATTCCACCTTGTCTCCTCTGGTTTTGAGCAAAGCCTGTCCATCACCTCTAAGGCTTGGCTTTGTGTCAAGTCCTTGCCTTTGCCTCAGAGCAGAAGGGCCAACAATACTTCTCATGTATCTTGTCAGCCCCTCCCCACCCCAGCTCACTTGGAAACTGTAGAAACTTTATCTTTGTTTCAGGAAATCTAGAAAAGTGAGATTCTGACCATTGAAGTCTTGCTGTTGCTGACATAAAATCAACTGAGAACAAAAGCATCTGCCACTTAAATTACTTGTGCACACAATGAAAAAGTTAAATGTTATGGCTCTACCAAAAGCTGATAAAACATGCATATTTATGAAAAGATAAATATTTAAAGCATGCATTTACCCAACTCGGTGTATAAATACAATAATTTGCAGACGTATCTCTGCAAGGCATTGGTGAGTAGCAATGCTGCTGGTTTTCCTGTTTACTACAAAAGATGTTCAGGGCCTCAGCTCATGTTCCTGAGGGTTCTGGTTGCTTTCATTAGGACCACAAGGATGGACACATCCTGCTTTAGACTTCTAGACATCATTTATCCTGAACCTGCCCATTCCTACTCTGCATCCAGAATGTTCTGACTCGGGTTTATGACCTGATTTCCCAGAAGGTCAGGACAGATTCTGACACTTTCTCAACCAGAACTGGATTCACACTCAGTGTGAATGTGGGTGTGAGGATACCATGATACCCTTTTTTTAATGAATGGGCTGACACATTTCCTTACTCTCCGAGGCTCCATGGAGCAAGACACAAATGTACTGTACATGTGCAGTCACTGCTCTTGTTGGAAAACACTGCTGACAGTGGTGTGTGTTCCAACAGCTTCCAGGGACGCTCAGGCACTGGGCCCGGGCACCTCAACATCAAACTGAGCCCACTGTGCGTACACAACTGCTGGAAAGAGGCACAAGGCTGCCGTACAGAACACCCCCATGAACTCTGGGCTCCTGGTCTTAAGCTGCATCTTGCCAGCATGATACATCTCATGCTGGATGACTTTCAAAGTTGATTCATTCCTCTTGTTCATAAGCTAGAAAAACGGTTTAAGTGATTACCAGGGGTAAGCTAAACAAATAGCAGCTAATGGGAAAGATCAGGAGGAAAACGCTTAAGGCTCTCAGTCCACCTAAAAAGCAGCCAACATCCATTCTCCCACGCAGGGTCTCAGTGTTTGTTTGGGCAAGGATCAGTGAAAGGGCTTTCTTCTGTATCTGGGTACCACAGAGACCAAGATAAAAGGAGCTGGTATGAGACTTCAGAGATTTCAGAAGAAATAAATGGAAAGTGATCATCAAAAGCTAGATTTAACTGTTCAGACTCAGATTATTCCTGAACATATTTAGGCAGTAAAATCAAACAGTAAAGTAATCCTGAAATATTTCAGTTAAGGTCCTGGCTTGTTTCCTGAACAGAGCTTTGGTTCATACATTAGACTGTTGAAAGCAATGAAGCAATGTGCCCTAAATAAGTATGTCAAGGTTCGCCTCCTTGTGCCCTAAATAAGTGTGTCAAGGTTTGCCTGTGAGGTTCAATTACTTATACTTTATACAAATATCTCTTAGCAGTATCTGTGACTTTCAACCCTATATAACTACAAATTCTAGGCATCATCAGATGGTAAAATCACTCATGCCCAAAAGGCATCATTGAAGGCATCATTGAAGAATGATCTTTATAATAAAATAGAACTCCCTGACATGCAGAAAGACAAGACAGAGTCTAAGAAATGCTCTATGTGGAAGGAGGAGTTCTTTTGCACCTCTCAGGAGTCAGTCACTCTCTTCGTTTACATTCCTCATTGCTGTTTTCAGGAGAGATTCAGTCCACTGGAACCCAACACTCTCAAATCCCTAGGAATCCACCAAGCACTAAAGCACAGTGCTTTTAGATTCCATTAAAATTAATCCTACCCCACGTTTTGGGAAAAAAAAATTCCATATATGAGTAACTTTCAGTGTAACTCTTACTTAATTAGAAAAAAATAAAAATCCATCAATTTAATTTTGTGGAAGCTATAATAAGCCTGACTCTACACACCACTTCTTTTATCAGCTCCAATCTCATTCTCCAGGGAAAGCAGTACAGAAGTGTCTTGTCCTTTGACAGCAATAGATAAGTAACCTCATTTTGTAAAAGCAGAACTAACACAGTTGTTTTTTGTCTTCAGCAGAAGCAAGGGAATCAGACCTCACTGCCTTGTACTGAACCCATTTTAAGGCAATTTGATGCCTTACACATGATCATTGAAAAGTTTCCAGTTGTACCTTTTTTTTTCTCCCCCTCTTTTCACCTGGCATTTCTTTATGCAACAGAATACCAGGAGGTTTATATTTAAAGGAAATAGGACTGGTCATATTTTCTGAACCTTTATTTTGAGGCCTTCTGCATCCTTACCTATCCAATACACTCAGGTCAAATGTTCTCTTTTGGTGGCAGTAAGGATTAAAGATGCAATTGCTTTTAAAGCAGACATTTTAAACTCTCCTTAGCCAATTAACCTGGGGCATTAGATTAACACTTCCCTGTCTCAGCCTTCATCTAGCCACCGTTAGCCAATCAAAAAAAAATTACCCAACAATAACCTTATTTATTAAGGCTTTTTTTCATTGACTTCAGGTCTTGCTAGACACCTACTGATCAAATCAAAAGCAAATGACAGAAGAACTTCAGAGGGGTTTGGTTACAATGCCACAAAAAACCTGATGTCTCTACACCTCTGTCCAGACTGAGCTGCCACTGAGTAGGAAGGCATCACACGTGACTGGTGAAGCTCGCCAGCCCAGCACAGCCCAGTTACATCGTTCCTGCTGTTGGATTAGTTTTTGCTTGCTTAGGCAAGAAACTTCATTTTTTTTTCTTTCCCCACCTTTTTCTCTGGCCTCCAGAGACTCCACACTACTTGCTTAGACCATTCTTAATGCTGAGGCACCTCCAGAGTGTATCTTAGCATGGATTGCCTTTGTCCAGTCTCTCCAGAAAGGAGAAATGTGCATTATATAAAGTGGTGTGGATTTACAATGTCATGCACAGTGGAAGGTCCTGCTTATCAGCCTATTTCATAGTGCTGACCTTATTTATTTTGCAAGGACTCAAACACCCTGGCAAGTGCGGAGTCTGCAGTTCTGTGGAAACCAGGCATGCCAAACTAAACACTTACACTGCTGACACTATTCTCAGACCATCTCTTTAACCATTATCAGTAACATGAAGATGCTTCCTTGTCATTTATCCATTCATTTTAGTTTCTTCAGAACAAACTGGTTTTCTAGGACCATCAGAATGTTCTACCTAAACCCAGAAGAAAACTGGGCTGCACGTCCTGGTGCTGGCAGTACTCAGAGCAAGGTATGAAACAGAGAATCAGTTACAATGACAGCGCTTACCCCGTTCTGTGTCATAGAGGTACACAAACTTCTCCCACTTGTAGTAGGTCAGGAGGCTCAGGATGGCTCCTTTCAGTGCTGGCCGCATCTGGATGACAAACTGCACATCTGCATCCGTGGGGAAGCTGGGGGTGATGAAGGACGTGTGCAGGGCCCCGCAGAACGACGTCAGCGTGTTCATTGACATCTGGTCATAGAACCCAAAGATGGCATAAACTCCCCTGGAAAACTGTGAACAGACTAAGAAAGACAGACAAGGGTATTAAAATCTCAAATACAATTAATACAATCAAACTTTCAAAGTATATTTGAGGTAAGCGTTCTAACCATTCCTGAGATTATTCTGTATGATGCAGCAGATGGAGTGAATTAATGAGATAATATATACTAATTCCAGTGTAGCAATAAATTGTACCAACTTCGTAGCACTTAAAACTGGCCTGAACACATTTATTTTTGGTTGTGTTTTGTCCTGTGTTGCTATAATCCACTAATCTCTCTTTATTCTTTAAAAATTAACATGGGATCACATTCCCTGCCTGTAAAATTCCTTTCCTTCCTTGAGTAGCACCTCGAGAGCTCTGTGAGGAGCTACATGACAAATGTCAGGCCTGCCTAGGAGTCAGAATGCTAAGGTGTATTTTTTCCTGGTATCCAAACTTGATTCAGATCTGATTCAAAGAAATCTGGATTTTTTTATTCTTTATAGTCCACAACTCTGAAATCTCTGTGTGGTCTTTTTCAGTAAGAAAAGATGGTGGCTTCTTAACAGAGTGTTACAATCTTTCAGAAGCAATTTGGAAAGTCTGTGACTTATTATATGACAACACAAATGAGGAACACATATTGTTGCTTCTTGGGACTAAAGCTGATATCCCTTAAATGGAAGGCTCTTAGTCATTATCCATTCTGCTGTCCATCTTGTACCAGAAAAAAAGATTTTTTTCACATGTACTTATATGGGAAAACACTTCATTATTTCCCATCCCTTATAGAGACTGAACAATGACCCTTATGAACAAAAATGAAAGTATTTCCATTAGTAAACATGGCCAGCTTCATGGGCATTGCAGAAAAAATTGCTCTTTGTTGTTCAACTCTGTAGGAAAAGTGCAAAATTCTTGTGACCTTGGGTTCTTTCCATGGAGGGAGTCTGCATCACACAGTGAGGGAGCCTGATGTGTGAGGTGCTGGGGCTCAGGATCATAAAAAGACTGTACAACTGCAACACAATACAGCTCAGCAGCACTCCTGATCATACCACTGCTGAACAGGGCTGAGCAAGGCCCATTTGTAATGGAAAAAAGTTTCCCAGAAACACGTTCATCCATTAACAATTAACAACTTCACTTGTCAAGAAGTGGATTTAACAACAATTTGCAACCAGCCCCACTGTCTTGGGGTGATTTAATGGTGATATTCCCTAATCCTCTGCTTTATGCCCAGAAATGGCTGCAGTAGATTTAATATGAAGCAGAGGCAGGGCTGGAGCCTGGGAGCCCTGGGCACCCTGCTCACTCTCCCCTCAGGCTGTCCCTCCTGGACTGGGGTGTTATAAATCTCCTGTTATTTGGGAACCCCGGGCACCCTGCTCACTCTCCCCTCAGGCTGTCCCTCCTGGACTGCGGTGTTATAAATCTCCTGTTATTTGGGAACTCCGGGCCCGGCTCTCCTCACTCTCCCCTCAGGCTGTCCCTCCTGGACTGGGGTGTTATAAATCTCCTGTTATTTGGGAACCCCGGGCACCCTGCTCACTCTCCCCTCAGGCTGTCCCTCCTGGACTGGGGTGTTATAAATCTCCTGTTATTTGGGAACCCCGGGCCCGGCTCTCCTCATTCTCCCCTCAGGCTGTCCCTCCTGGACTGGGGTGTTATAAATCTCCTGTTATTTGGGAACCCCGGGCCCGGCTCTCCTCACTCTCCCCTCAGGCTGTCCCTCCTGGACTGGGGTGTTATAAATCTCCTGTTATTTGGGAACCCCGGGCCCGGCTCTCCTCACTCTCCCCTCAGGCTGTCCCTCCTGGACTGCGGTGTTATAAATCTCCTGTTATTTGGGAACCCCGGGCCCGGCTCTCCTCACTCTCCCCTCAGGCTGTCCCTCCTGGACTGCGGTGTTATAAATCTCCTGTTATTTGGGAACCCCGGGCCCGGCTCTCCTCATTCTCCCCTCAGGCTGTGCTCCTCGCCCCGCAGACCGCGATGTCACCCTGTCCCTGCTCTTGGATTCGCTTTTGCTTGCTTGGACAAGAAGCTTCGTTTTTTTTTTTCTTTCCCCACCTTTTTCTTTGGTCTCCACAGAGGTACTTCAGGCTTGTTTGTTTTCGTTCGGTTTTTGTTTGTTTCTTTCGTTTGTTTTCGCCCTTGGGCTGTCTGGGCTTGGTTCCGGTCTTCCCCGCACTCTGGGGAGTCCCGCGGGCCCTCAGCACAGCAGCCAGGCTGCTAACACAGCCCCGGGCGGCCCCGCGGAGAGCGAGGCGAGGAAGGCCAGGGAGCCCCGGCACGGCGCCCGCAGCCGGGAGGGGGCCGAGGCCAGCACCGCTCCCTGCCGCCGCTCCCTGCCGCCGCTCCCTGCCGCCGCTCCCTGCCGCCGCTCCCTGCCGCCGCTCCCTGCCGCCGCTCCCTGCCGCCGCTCCCTGCCGCCGCTCGGCCTCCCCTCCCCGAGGCCGGGAGCTCCAGCCCTGCCCCGCAGCCCTGCGGGCGCCTTTCAAATTCCGGTATCGAGCATTTGTTCATTCACAACCCTCTTCTGGGCCTGGCGTGCACCCTTTTTTTGGTTAATAAACACTTTGGGGTTTTTTTTTTTCATTTTCACCCACTGGTATTCATTTCTCTCACTGGCAAACTCCCTTCTCTGTAGAGGAAACACTAACTCCAGGATGTTTTCTCCTAAAATGTGCCTCAAAACCAAGACAGCCATTAAACACTTTTGCAAAAACACTGCAAGTTTAACTTTGCAAAAAGCAAAGTAATTACTAGTAAGGAAGACATGGCTTCCACACAGAAAAGTACAGCATTGCTACTTCTGAAACACCATCCCACTTCCCACCATAAATGCTACCGTTCAGGAACACTAAAAACTGTTAAAGTAATTTTAAAAAGGATTCTCCACAATATCAGCTCACCGACACAGCATCACGGACAACATCTAAAATCAGCAGCCAGGTGTGAAAATTTGATTTTCTTCCTGGAGCTCTACATGCAAAAACTAGAAATGCTGTTCAGGAATTTCTTTAAGTATTTAAGCCACTGTAACGGGACATGACCAGCTGTGGATACCAGCAGCAAATAACAGCTGGTGAGACACACAAAGGAAGTAAGAGGCGGTAATTTCTGAAAGGAAAGTTTGCAGAGGTTCTCAACCACAGAAAAGAAAAGATTTAAAAGAAATTATAATACAGTAAGAATTTATTCCCAGAGGCATGACTGAGGAATGAAACACACTATTTAAAAAGGCATTTTGTTAAACTATATACCAGCAGGATATAAAGCAGAAAAGCTACCATAAAAAATTATCTGCTGAAGTAACAAATAAAAAGCATTAACTTACAGGTGGAAAAAAAGGGAAAAACAAAAATTACATTAGAATGGCTGGCAGTCTCCATATCATTTAAATGGTGTGTAAACCCTCCAATTCCATGGGAATAACCAGTGAAGTGGGATTAATGGAGCTGAGTGCACTCACATACAATGAGCCTGTACCTCACAGATCACGCTTCTTTTATGTATAAATTAATGGCATTGTTTTTATGTAGATTCTGTACTGCAGAGAAAAGCAAATATTCCAGGAATCATCCCTTCTTGCAATGTAACAAACAAATGCTCAAAGATCTGACCCTAAAAGCCGAGACATTTCAAGCAGTCCTGGACTCACCCAGTATTTCTTACCAGGTGTAAGACTCAGGAATACTTCTGAACCGCGACTCAACGGAATTAAAGTGCATTTTCATAGCAGATTGTGCTTGTTTATGCACAGAGCCCATCCTCAGCTGGGGAGTAACGTGGGACAAAGGCACGCAGCGAACAACCAGAGGGAGCAGCACCTTCTCCAAGTGACACCTCGGAGCCAGCACGGGCGGAGCTGCGGCTCGCAGGGAGGCCAGAGCTCTCATTTCACCCTCCCACCATCTGCAACTATTTCTCCTACTGCAGGATCACCAAAAATGCCTTCTGACAAACGCAACGACCGGCCCACTCTTATTTCTCCTGGTTCAGGTCTGTGTTCACAGCAGATTTTAAAGATTAACCCTTTGATAAACTGTCTTCTATTAGTAGTTTATCATTCCTGACTATTCTGCATGCACTGTAGGATGCCAGCTGAGTTTTACCAGCCTATTTAAAAGGCAAATAAACCTTAGATTTATAAGGAAAAGCTAAAAGGCCAATTATCTTGGTCCCCAATGTTCATTTGCATTTTTGAACTCACAGTTTTGTTAAAATTTTGTAGCATTAGGTCTTCCACACAGTTTATGACCTCATCTCCTCTGTGATCAGACAAAGCTACAGAATATCCAGGAACCCACAGTCATACTGTTACTTGTTTTCCAAAAAACAAATGTGTAATTATATTCATTTTAATTACATTACTATTCTAACATCACTGAGCCACAAGAAGAATTGTTAAAAGGCAAACTAAGCCTTAGCCTTAAGCTGTTTTTATAAACCACTTTCTACTGACAATCAGAACAATCTTGCTGTTTAAGTAAGAATTTTGGTATTTTTCCTTAATTAATCACAGTTGATTTATGGGGTTTTTTCCTATTTGAAAAATACAGATGGTCAAACACATACTTATGTTAAAGAGATTATTTGGACAAGTCCTAGTTCAATCTCATTCCTCAAGAAAAAAAAAAGCAGGTTTTTTGCTGAGCTATGAAACTCTTAATTACGTGGATGCACATCTGTTTCCAAGGATAGCACATAACCAAGTTCCTTTATAACCTGATCTGAAAAAGTTTCAATGTCCACAGAGGAGGGAGAGAGGTCCTGAGCAGCAGCTATCCAACGGGAGATCATGATTAGCCATTAGCCATTATGTTATTAATCTCCATTTATTAATGGAGATTTAACACCGGACTTGTGCTCACAGTGAGCTGCCACATGCCATCGTGTCCAGGAGGGGAAGTGATGTATGACAGAAGCCTGAATTCTAAGGCATGTCAAGAGAAGATAAGAAACTTTCAGGCCATGACAGACTGGTGTTTCCTGCCAAGGAAGGAAAATGCTCAGTGGCAGAGTGATAACAGTGGTAAGCAGAATTTACTTAAAAAAAAAAACACCAAAAGATTCCCAAAAAACAAAAAAGCCACCACCACCACCAAACCAAAAAACTCCCAAAACAAAAAAACCAAAACCAAACCAACCAATCAACCAAAAAACCCAAAACCAAACCCCAAAACCAACCAACCAAAATGCAGCTACTGAAGCCAAATAAATAGACATCTTAGTTTCCATCCTGAATAGCAGCTGAGCCATCCTAAGCGTGAGAGTTCCCAAGGAACCCAGACGTCTGTTCCACTTGCATTTCCATCCCCCCTCCAGTCAAATCAGGCCCACCACTGAAACTTGCTGAGATTAACCAGATAAGGTCTTTTTTTGCACTCAGATCCCAGGAAGGCTGCAGGCCAGAACCTCAGAAGTCGCCCCACTTCACACAAGTTATTAGACATTTTATGTATTTTTAAAATTTATTTTTGCTTTCTAATGGTATTTAGTTTCCCTACGGTTTAGTGACTGTGAGTATTCCTGACACAACAAGGTTGTATAAGACCTGACATTTCTACTGTCTATTGCCTAGAAGCTAAAGTCAAAACTCCTCTGACACCTTTTTTTTTTTTTTTTTGCTTCCAGTTCTTACTATAAACAAGTGAAGCGTTACTAGGAACATTTACAAGTAGGTTTGAATTTTGCTTGTTTAAAGAAAAAAGGTATAAGGCTAACAAAAGAGATATGTTACTGGCAGATCATCCATTACTTTTCCACTGGGTGCTATCATTAATGACTGAATTGTCAAAGGCAGGAGGATCCTCCCAGGTGTGGCAGCCAGTGCACTTCTGCCCTGGCAGTTCTGGAGTCAGGGGTCGGAGGTTACAATACCTCAGACACTTTCCTCCTTCACTACGCTGTTTACAGGCAAGTCATTTGTCCACATCAAGTCCTTACAAAGTAGGTCTGACAACGTGACCCCGTGTCACAGGGCACTGTCACCTGGCTCAGTGACACTCCCGCAGCTCTTTGGGAGGAAGGCGCTGCAGGAGCTCCGTCTCAGCGGGCATTATCCTCCTCAGTTCTGTGTGCTGGGTTCTCCTCAGCTGTGAAATCGTTTTATTCCCTTCACTCTCCTCTGCCAATTGTCTTGGATTCCAGACAACTCTCACTGCCAGCTTCAGCCAACAGACTAATGGGACTACTTTCTAATGGAATAATACACAGCCTATCTCAGAGCAGTTGCCATTTTCTAGGGCTCCATCCTGACCTCCTTGTTGTAATAAAGCAAGGGTTACCATTAACATTACCTATTACAGTAAGGATACAGACTTACTCTTAGAGAGACAGACAATGCCTCTACTGCTTTCTTTTGCTTTCATTTCAATACACAGGATGAAAAGCAACAACTCTCTCTACCTTGAGCCCTGAGGAGATCAGCACAGCAGTGCCCCTGAATGCAGAATGAGCTACTTTCAGGGGGCTCCAGGCAATCAGACTTGAGAGCTTCCTTTAAAGACAAGCCCATCATATTAAAAATTTAAAATGAAGTGAGCTGCATTTACCTATAGCCAATAAAGCCATCTTTTACATTTTAATTAGGATATTGAATTCTGTCATGAAGAAAATATTGTTTAAAATTCAGGTGAGAAAAGATGCATTTCTGAAAGCAGCTATTCCTTGAATAGTTAACAGTGAAAATTCCTGGGGGCAGGAGGGAACCAAGGAAGCCACAACTTGAAAACGGATACAAATCTTCCTCAGATACTGGCTTTAACAAGAATTCTCATCCTACCTAGAAAAAGATATGCCCTCACAAACAAAAAAATATCCCCTGAAAACAAAAAAACCAACCCTAAACCTCACAGCAGAGCACAAAACAAAACCATAATTTACTCTTGTTACTTCACTTATGGCATCAGTTTCCTCAATGATGAAATTGCAATGTTTTATCTAGTTCTTTTTATAAAGAACTTCTCGCCTTGCTTTGTTCTGTCTAATGTCTTCTTCAAATATACACACTTACTTCAGTTTGCATTTCTTTTTAGGAGAGCAAATAAAATAAAAACAGCATGTTCAGGCAGCAGGAGGGGGATATTATTAAATTGCAAATGAAAGGCATAAGGATTAATCCATTCATATTTTACAACCCATTTACTGGAAAGCAAAACACGGGTTCATATCCAAGCAGCCTTCAACACTCTCTGGTCAAGATCCTGTCCAAGATTACTTTGGTCACCATTTCACAACTCTATCACACACTGTTAAAGGACTCTTTATTTCTTGTCCGCTTTTCAAGATGACTTTGGAGCCCCGACCACAACTACAGTTCCTTGGGGCTGGGTCTGTACAAACCCATCACCCCAACCTTGGCTTCTTCCAGTGTGCCCAACTACTTCTGACACACTCGACTCATTAAACTTCACGCATTTTGGCTTTTATATATACGACTGTGGTCAAATAAATCCCCAGCAACGTACATGAATTTGCTGTGTGCAGGACCTCCTCCTCACACTGAAAGGTTTGTGTGAATTTTCTGAGCATATGAAGAATGCAGCCTGCAAGGCCCAGACCAGGCTGCTGGGCTGGAACGGTGTGGTGGGAACACCGGAGCACCAAGCCCCTGGCACATCACCATGGGGTATCTGCCCACCAGCACGGCTTCTGTCAGATAAAACCAACCAGAACAAAACCTCTCTGGCCCAAACTGCCAATTTGATATATATGCCAGTTAAAGCTTTGGTATTTAAAAAAATAGCTAATACATTGAAAATGTGAATAAAAAGGGCAATTTTGAGTACCAAATTTAAGACAGGCTGAACATAACCTTGATTTTACTGAGGAAGCTGTGCTTAACTTTCTGAAAACTGCTGTAGTCTGAGCAGGCACTGCAGGTAGCCTGAGCAGCTTGGAACAGGCAGTGCTACTTGTATTGCTGTTTTCTACTCACTTCTGTTTAGCTCCCAAGCCAGTCCCCAACTTAAGACGGTGTAGAGTCCGAACTACCTCTTTTCAGGTTACTGGCTAGAAAAAAACCCCAAGTATCTTTTTTTCCTGTAAAATCTTGTTAAAACTCAAGCACAAAATGAGTCTTTTGTCCCACAAGCCTACCAAATTATAATGCATGGTTTTCTTAAAAAAAAAAAAAAAAAGAAAGAAAGAAACAAAAATCACTTGCCATTCAGAATCTCTGTAATTATGACACATTTCTGATGGTGGAAGAAACCCATTAGTCAATCCAGCCAGTTTCCAGGAAGTGTCAGCCTCCTCTCAGGACCAAATTATGAAAGGATTTTGTTTATCTGGGATCCCTGTTACACACTGATTTTTTTCAAATGTACCATTGATGCTGTGTACTATTAGAACATTCCTTTTGGAAGGCTGTGAGTCAGATAATCATGACTCATTTTGAAGTATAAGCCATTGGAGTTTGAAAGAAATAAAATAGGGGTTTCAACTTAAAATGGATTAAAGGTGAAAGAAGATATATATGTGTCATAAAAATCAACTTATTTTTTTTGGAAGACGGTTTAAAAATGTGTTAGGGACTTAAGGACTATACTTAGGTATGTGCTGATCAGAACACTACATTTTCCTGCTTGTCTTTACAAGATGGAGTTCAAGCTCTCAGACCAGGCACCGCAGATACAGCCAAGCTTTCTATTCTTAAACCCATCCTGGTAATTCATGATCTGCTGCTGCTAACAGAACACTTTTCATCCTGATCCCACCATCCTCACAAGCTGCTCACAAGAAGCCTTGCTTTTAAAGGAAAGACATTAAATACATACCACGCAGTTTTAAACAAAGAGCTTTTAGAAAGGAGACTTTGTAACGCTGCTGCAGAAGTCAGATTTAAATGCTGTGGATTTATGTTGTGACCTCTTCTGCTTTCTGCCTATGGAGATCTTGACACCAGAGTAGATGCTTGCAGGAGAAGCACAAGAGGCACAGTTCAACTCACTGCTGGAGAGGAATGGCAAGGCACTGGTATCTGCTGCAGAGATGTTTCTGCTCAGCTACTCCAGGATCATCAATGCCTTGCCAACAGCAGCAGTATGTGCAATGCCAGCACTCTGCTCCTGATTGCAGCTCCACCATCCTGGATGCTTAAGATTTATGGCACAGGCCTCCCCCCGGTTCAGAGCGTCTGAGAGACTTAATGAGTGGACGTAAAGCAGTTCACTGAGCTCTGCCCTTGGTGAAAGCTTCAGCCAATCCTGGACACATAACCACAGCTCCTTTCTCCATGAACCGTGGCAGATGAGCTAACACCTGAGAGGGAGCCAGAGGACCTGTCAAAGCTTTCTGCAGGAGAGTCTAAATATATTCACAGCAAACAACAATCATTTGCGTTCTTCACATCCAGTATCTAACTCCTGCTTCGTGACTAATCTCTGCAGAAGCACGGACAGTGTGCAAGCAACACAAATATGTAACACTCACTCGAGTGAAATAACTTGTTTCCATCTGTTGCACCATTTGAAATGCCTATAATTTAAAATCGTATGTCATGCTTGCTTGCTCTGATCTCTTTGGATTGTAACTGCATCTCTTATTTTCCGAAGCAGTTTTTCTAAAAACGTTGGTGGGAGGAAAGTATGAGAACCCCTGTTCTTTAAAAAAAACTGTCCAGTTATAACACACCAGAAAATTTAGTAGCCATTATTTACAAGCAGGCAATATATTCTAATAAAATGCATATTCTAATAAACACAGTAACACGAATGTTTCTGTAAGTATATCCAAAGTAATAAGAATTCCACAAGCCATTAAGCACTCTGCCTTGGAACAAAAAGACAAGTTCAAAAAAGTGTTTTTAGTATGAACTTGACAAGATGTGGTAGACCAGGGAGAACCCACTCCACTATTGTTACCTTCTTCAGAGACGATCTCTCTTAACAATACTTTAAACAACAGGCTAAGGGAAAGCCAGAGCTTTGTGGTCTGAAGAAAAAAGTAAATCATACCCATCAGATAAGGGCAGCATTTTGTAGCTGAGGATGTTAGGCAGCACACAGGGTTGAATCAAGGAGCGGCAGCTGAAGGCAATGCTGTGCCTCAGAGCCACGAAGCAGCAGCTGCCAGCTCCAGCAGCCCAGTACTCTGAAGGGATTTCTTATATCACTGGAACATCTCAGTGTGGAGGAAGCAAAAAGGCAGAGGCATATTATTAAATGTATGCTTGTTCAGCAGATCCTTCCCTAAGTGATTTCAGAAGTTGACTTCATTCTGGGCCGCTGTGGTGAGAGGCAATAAATCAAAACAAGGCTCTGGCAGTGTGATGAAAGACGAGCTGAGTCTGCTGAGGTGGTGCCATTTATAGGCCTGTGGGGATATATCAGAGGATGAGATGGAAGAGGCAGAGTGGCCAACACACCTGAAGCCCTGAGCTGGGTAAAATTCACCAGGAGGTGAAGGTCACCATGAAGATTGTCCAAGGAGACCGGGGATGTCACCACCGGAGCAGCAGCTGTGCAGGCAGCCTCCAGCTCTGGAGGGTTTCCAGTTGGCTCGGTGTTTGCCGAGCACGGTGCTGGCTGACAGACAGCCCAGTTTACCCAAAGCAACAGTCCCTCACACCTTCCTGGAGGCCCTGCAATGGTATTCCAGCAAGCACCATCACTGCAAGTACATCCTGGACCAGTGGACCGGATTTCACATTTCTGTATCTCCTCCCGTTCTACTCAAAGCTCACGGGGCTGTGCAATTCTCACCCTTGTTCCACTGCTTATCAGTCTGAGAGGCTTCAGATCAGTCAATGCAGAAGCAGACGCAGGATGTCTGTGAAAACTGGCCTAGGAGCCAGGGAAATTATCTGAAGATGCTCCTTAGGGGTCCAGTAAAGCACCCACCAGTGCCACTGGCGAAGTTCACATGGCATTCAGTGAAAGCTGGACTAGAACTGAGAGACCTATTCACACTGCAAGTGCAGACTACAGAAATGCCACATCGACATCCCAACTGCCCTTACAAAAGCATCCTCCCATCTATTTTTGTTGACATTATTTCCATCTGCCTTAGCCCTCAGAGTTCCTCTTGCTACCAGTCCTGGACCTTCATGATCACATCTGACAGTAATTCACAGACCAGTAACCTCAGCTAAGCCAATGCCTTATTTACAGGGAACAACAAGAATATTATTCTGTATAAATTATGCATAATCACTATTTATCAAGCTGGGTTAATTGGCACATAACAAAAGAGTTGTCTGGTGCACAGCTGAATAATGTGGAAGCCAAAATTGATGGAAATGGTGCAGGAAAAGCCTGATTGTGAAGGAAAAGTCACATTGCTACATGTTAATTCTTAACTGATTGCTGCCCTTTCAGAGGGGGAAGGGGACGCCAAGAGAGACTCACCGAGTCTGGAA
Organism: Chamaea fasciata; assembly: GCF_029207755.1. NCBI lineage: Eukaryota > Metazoa > Chordata > Aves > Passeriformes > Sylviidae > Chamaea > Chamaea fasciata. Next base: position 9,253,377 of record NW_027094107.1, read on the forward strand.
TTATTTGTTATCTCAGAGGGTTTGGACACAGTGTCATAGCTTTAAATACTGGCTTAAAGTCTGCTCTCAGCCAGCTGCATTGTGAAATGTTAACACGGTGCACCTGCAATTTTTGTGCTCCAGGAGATGCTGCTACGTTCATAAGCAGAGAACAATTTCATTAATCATCAGCAACAGCATGAGACTGTGGTCTGCAGGGGTGTGAGTGATGCTGACAGAGAAGCGGGGCTCTTCCCACATCTCCACTTGACAGACTAGAGCTAGCTGCCCCATAGCCAGGCCAGACTCGCAGCCTTTGGTTCTGGGATCGAGAGCCCACAAGTCCTCAGCGCAACGCTGGGTGTGGCATGAGACAGTGGCAGTGTGGGCAGACTCGACTCTGCAGAACACACACACCTGAAGAACCACAGCTTAGTGACCTTGCTCTGCGTGCACAGGTTTTACTCAGTGTCCCACATCCCAAAGCTCTGTGCAGAAATTTGGGATGCGCGTGTATTTTCCATATATTGCCATGCTTTGGTGTTTTGATGGACAGACACGGGCTGCGGCAGGTGTAGCTGAAGGCTGAATCAGAGCTGAGGGTCAAATGCCCCCGGGGCCCACTCTGGAGGGCGCCTTCCTGAGGCATGACAATCCAGCGCCGTGAGGGGCTGTCAGATGACTTAGTCTCATTTACACCATTACACTTCCACACCTCCTTGGTCTCTTCTCTACTGACACTTGGTAAAATCTCTCCTAGCAGTACAACACCTGCAAATCCATGTCTTCAAAGTACAGCCCTTCCTTCCCTTTCCCTCTCTCACTAGGAGAGGTAACAGAAAATGAGAAGATTCCTGTAACTTCCATTCCTGTGAGTTACAGACTCTTTTATTCACAAACATCATGCAGGCCAGAAAATCCGGCTGTGATCTCAACGTGTTTGTGGTCTCATCAGCATGAATGTAAACAGATATAGAACCACAGATATTTAAAAAAAAATATGGATTACGTGATTCCCATTTACAGCTCCTCCCTACTGGAAATATGGTTAGCAAACATTAGCTTTCTTCTGAAAATATTATGACATTTTATTAGAAGTATCAAAAAAATTACTCTCTCCGGCTTTTTACAAGAATCACTAAATCTGCTAACAACTTGCTTGTACACACCAATAAATTCCAAACATCCTGCAAAACTACTGAGTAAAGAAGGGAGAGGAAAAAAGGAGCAGGGGAAGTCCAAAACAACGTTGCTGCAACACTCTCCAAGCCTTTTCTGGTTTTGGGAACAAGGTTAATCCTTATGGCAGAAAGTAAATAGGAATTTCTAAAGAGAAGATTCTTCCCTCAGCTGGACACTTCAGCTCTCAATCAGTCTTTGACAAATCATTAGGAATTATCCCATCCAGGGGACATGTTTTCAGCCAAGGAACAAGCAGATGAGTCTCACTGCTGTCTGAAACACAACCGTGCAACACCCAAATCAGTACAGAGGCGGGGGAAACAGTCTCAAAAGGGCAGTGCGTACCTTCAGGACAGGAGGTCTGACATCCGATTTACCAAACAGCTCAACTGCAGCACTTGGGATGACAGACAGCAACAAATTTCTCTGCCTTAAGGCAATTTCCCACAGGGCCGTGCCATCCCTCGGGCTCTGCAGAGAGCTGCAGCACGAGCTCTTCCCAGAAGACCATCCCGCGCCCAAGGCCTCTCCCCACTGCTGCTCCTCCCTTGACTCAGCACCACCTGCGCTGGGAGGTCCGCCAGGAACAGAGCCGTGCAAAGGACAGGAAGGACCCCGGTGAGAGGTGAGAGTGGGGACAGCCACTGCCAGCTCTGGGTGACATTGCCAGGCTCAGAGGCTGAGCAGCCCTGAGCCGCTGCAGGCACACACGGGGATGGGAGGAACCACTGCACGAACTCAACAAACTCCATTAATTTTTCAGCTGCCTTTCAAAAAAAGCTTTTAAAAGATCAGCTTGCTATGCACAACAGAATAGGAACTGATATGTGACCACAGTTAGAGATTGGAGATAATGCCTTTAATTTAAATGTACCCATGTCCTACCAAATAAAAACTTATTAAATTTCTGCTTTACTAATTTCTTATAAAGTAACTCACAGTCTTTTCCAGGTTTTACAGATTAATGATTCTGAATTTTAACCTGAAAATTCCACTGCCAATTTCAAGAAAATTCAAAATATTTGTCTCTTGTTGGAACCCGTGTAATAGTCAAGAGAAGCATTCCCATCATTCAGCAAAAAGCAGCTCATCACAACGGTTCCAAACCAGGAAACCTCTCTTTCTCTGCATCTCACACAAATGCATCTCATGTAATTCTATGCTGCCTAAGCAGCAGACAACAGGAAGGGCTATGATAACGTGCCCTGGTGTTTGATTAAACCGATGCACCGTGGGAGCTGATGTTGGACTACTGCTACTGAATTTTCCCACTCTGATTCTCAAACCACCTCCCTGACAGGGTCAAGCTTTTCCAAGCGTCCCACCAACAGACTATTTCTGGACTTGAAAATTTTGTTGGTCTTGAATAGATTTGTTGAACTCAAGTAGTAAAGCTTTTCAGAGAGATTAATGGACTAAGTGAAGTGTCTCTCCAGACTATACTAGGAGGCTTAAGAGACCTCATTTTCTAAGAAATGTCAGCTATAGGCACAGAAGACTTCTTTGTACTCTGATTTTCTCCATGTATTTTCCATTTGCACGAGCCGGTCCAAGCCCTCCTTCCCACTGGCAATGTTATCAGTGAGACAATACCTTTCTATAACAAAAATAGCACAGAAACTTGCATGAGAAAAATGAATTTGATAACAATAGAATGACTTTCTCATAATAATTTAATAAGATGAGGACAGGAAGATTTAAATTCTCCAGAAGAGCTGCATAAAAGGGATTGATGAATTCATCAGCTCTTCCAAGCTTCCCAAAGAAGCCCAGACAATATTTCTTACCTCCTGTTCTACAGATATCACCTATAAAAGAAAAGCAGGCGTTCAAGCCCCTCTATTGTGCTCGTCTTTGCCTCTGGGGCTAAACTCACTGTTGAACCTGCTGTAAGTAAATGTGACACATTTAAAAATATTCTGATTTGTTTCTAATCTTTCTCATTAGAATAATACACTTGCAATGCCCTTTCTGGCGAGGATCATGGTCCTGAACCCTGAAGTTACTGTGTGGTCATACAGCTGCTGACCATTCTGGTTTTCCACCACACCACGAGAAGTCTGTGAAGACATGCCAGAAACGCAAACACAGGCTATGCCAGTTTTAGTTAAGCACTGTCAGTATATTTCAGTATTCCAAAAAGTCCTGAGACCTACAGAAACCATATCAAACAAACTAAATTATGAACTCCACGGACTGAAAAATCACAGACTGCTCAAAATTTTTTATGGATTTAGCAGTATACTTCTATATACAGTTCTTTCCCTTTTCTTGTTCTTGGATAAACAGAAAGAAGACAAAGTGATTGGACTAACAAACACAGGAATGTAATCCTGTAACAAGTCAGCAATTGCTGCCACTTACAAAAATGAGAGGAAAAAAAAGAAGAAATGTCTTTTCCCCTCTGGTTGACTGTCGTGTTGGTGCTATGACTAAGGACAGCAGGAAATAATTTTACACATAGTACATATAATTCAAAAATTTACCCACTCTCTTTAAGCACAGAACCTTTGGGATTTTATTGTTTTAATCTATGTTGGACAGTAATATTTCATTCCATCAAAATTATTGGGTCATGGAAGGATTCAGTGGTAGCCAGCTGATAGGAGCCTCCTCTTCACTCTGGAGGAATCAAAACAAAACTACACTGAACCTTTCCTCTTACTTTGTTGAGGCACTGTAGGAACAGAAAGAGAGACTGACAGAAACAGGTAATTTAGTAGCCATAAATACATGGGCTAAACACTAGCTCCAAATGATTGAATTTCTGTTCTTTAGAAAAAACCTTTCCCTTCCACAAAACCTACCCATGATAGAACTGAATCTGAAACTGAAAATCTTTGTAGACAGCACCAGCAAACACAGCAGTGTTATCCCCTAGAAGCATTTTCAAGCCATTTCACATCTTAGAAAGAAGTGCAATTTAACTCTTGGCTCCAGATCCTTCCCCAAATTGTGGCTTCCCTTCACATTCTTGGTCCCATTCTTCCTCTCCCCCAACACTGAATGGATGACTCTGGAAGGACAGTTCAGGTGAAAAACTTGGGCTTGTGATTAACTAGATCTGAAAAATAACCACTTAGTTAACTAAGCATGTTCTCATTCTCCTGAAAGACAACACAACTCACCCCAGCCGACATCTAACAGGGATTACACAGACTGCCTCTTGCAAGGGACACTGCTACTCACACAGAACAAAGCTGCAGCCTGACTTCGATCCCCACACGGCATTTTATACAGCTGAGCAGACCGCTGAAAGGCAAGTTTGGACATCGGGGTGCTCAGTTTCAACATCCAAGCTCTCCAACAAGGTGTTAATGCCCTCATGGGCAAGAGCACAGAACACTGAGGAACAATAAACAAGGTGGGTTAGCTACAAGCCCTATACAAGCACCTCTCAAATGACATTATCACCCTTTCTTATTTCTTCCTCCGCCATTCTCTTGTCAAGAGCCCAGATAACCATCGCAGGTAATCTCTATCACCACAACTGATCTCGTGGCTTTAAAACACAAGCAGGACAGAAGCAGTCATGTTGCACCTCCACAGAGGAATGAGGCAAGTCTGCTTAGGGAAGGACACCCTTCCTTAGGATTCACAGGAAATTTTCCTCCTTGAAGTGAACTGTAGAAATGCCACAGCGTTCCATAATTAAGAAAGAAAAAGAAAAGAAGGAGAGATCCATCACTGTCCATTTCTTCACGCTCAAGCTGTCCTTTCTGCCGAGGAAGCCAGAAAGGCCGAGGTACCTAGCAAAAATACCTGCTTATCACCTCCCAAGTCGGCTTTGTGAGTAACTCGACACTGCAGCTGAACAGTGGAACTCCCATCCATGCTGTAATTAGAGGTAAGGGGAGCACCTACTGTTCGCATTTGCAGTCTGTCTGGCTCATGAGCAGCAGGAGCAAGTCCAGCCACCACAACTGCTCAGCTTGTGCTGCTCTGATGCATCGTTTCAGCAGGGGAACAATTAAGCAGAGCCATTCACAGCTGAAGAGACCACTAAATTTCGCCAAGTGCAGTCGCTGGTGTTTTATCCCCGCTACTGTATCTTGTCAGCCACTGCACCACACAAATTATCAACAGAATCCATCTCTCTGTGACAGCGTGGGCATGGGGGTGTCTGCTCTCCCAGGAACACCGAGGATATTTATTCTGCTAACTCATCCACTTACATAGACACTGAGCATATCCCGTCTCATAGGAGGAGAAAGGATCTCAGAATAAAACATCGTCAATTAAAGTGGTGGTATTAGAACAGCTTCACTGCAGAGGCCGAGACAAAGGAAGAGCAAGCAGGAGGATGCGGACAGATAAAAAGTGGCTTGCTAGGATCTGAAAAACCACTGACAGGAGATGCTCAAATGAAGCTTCTTCTCTGCTACAAATTTTACAGATTAAAAATAAATCTCAGGCTGTGAAGGAAAAGAAAGAACAAGAGAAAAAATTATTTTCCTATTCAGGAAATTGGTAGTTCATGCTGTGAAAAACCTGGAATTATGGTAAAAAGTATTCCACTTGAAAGCTATCACAAGTAATGCAAGCTGAGGAAGAATACGACCCTTTGGCAACCGAACAACAGACAAATTCACAGCAAATCTGAAAACACTATACTGCCAAAAACAACTGCTAAATATCATTTTAAGAATCATCGTGCCACAGATCTGTTTCCATGAGGCATGATAAGTCAATCTAGTCCAGCTGGAGTGACTTGGACTGAGGTATTCAATGAAACTTTAAGTGCAATTATTTAATAAATTGGCTACAATTGCAAACACAATTTAAAGCACACCCCAGCATTCTACAGTTACTCTGTCACCACTGTGCACCACAGAAGTTATGTCCATTGTACCAATTAGTTCGGGTAAATACAGGGAAAGTCTGCTCTCAGGACAGCAGTGGTGTGATTTCAGAAATAAACAAGTACGCATAAGTAGAACTAAAATAAAAATTCTCGAAGCACTTAAATCTATTTTCAGTCACTCATGGCTACAGAGTAAGACAATTTTCAAACACCGTACTTAAAAATTTATCTAATCTTCTCTTAATGACCACACTTCTTCAGAATATGAATCCTTCAAATATACCGCAACGTATCAATGGGAGAGCACATCACCTAAAATGTGAGAGGGGCTTTATTTCAACTTTTGGGGTTCTGACTCATTCAAGTTAGAAGAACAGATTGTTCCAGAGCCCACAGGCCATGCGCTGACCTTGTACCCAGTGAATCCACAGCAGAAGACATTGTGATGGAATGACCCAGGCAACTGGGATACACACCATTAAGTAAGCGACAGAATGAAGAATGGAAAACTTCTGAGGGTAACTGCAGACAAACACAATCACTGCATCAATGCATTTTTTTTAAATAAAAAAAAAGAGAAAGATGAAGATATTTATTCTGAAGCCAGAAGATTACTACCGTATGCCTTGCAAACAGGGCTTGTCTCAAAGTTTTCTTCACTTTTAAAACAAAACTGTGGTAATAGAGTACACTGAAATAGTCTCTTTTCTATCTGTAACTTCCAAGAAGTCCTTTACTCTTTAAATAAAACAAAATGTTCTTCACCTCCACAGCAGAAGATTGTTTAAACCAGTTAGTACTCACTGCAGTTTTGCTGTGTCATCTCATTTCAATATTAATTTGTCAGCTGGTTGTTTCTAACAAAGGTACTTTAATTAATTTTCAGAGTCTGATGCTCCATTCTGAATTCCTTCAAGTAACTTTTAACACTTTTGAATTAGGGTAAGAAAAGTCAATGCAGACGCTGCCTGCAAGGACATATAATTCAGTGTATCATTTCATAACCCAGCTGTCAACAGAGACAACATTTCTATAATCCATGTATTGTATGCGTGCCAGTATGAGATGAATAGTCCTGTAACTATAATCAATACCGTTCATTCAAACAACTGGCAGCAGCATTTCAGACAACTGGCAATTTCATCAGTTTCACTGGGCTGCCCAAAAATAAACAGCTTGAGAAGGATGAATGATCTCTGTGGCTATCTATAAATAATACTAATCTCAGTCATTTGTTTCAGAGGGTTCATCACTGGGAGCTGCACAAGTCTCATATCAGTGCAGGAGGCATGGCAGCCTTCAAGAAGCTGAAGAAATGCTGATGAATTTTACTGCTGGGTTTTCATTCACACAGTCACTGTATTTCCATACAGGATCCCTCCAGTGCTTCAGCAGCTCCAGCTTTGCAGGGAACTCACACCATCTCCAGGACTGGTAAATACCTCAACAGCCAAAGTGGATTCACAGAAAGCTCCGGTGATCTGAGCAAACCCAGCCCGGGTAGTGACTTACACCGATGGCACTTCAAAGGAAACGCGAGCAGGCCCGGGGTTTTTACCCACTGCAGTGTGAAAGTTGCCCACAAACGGCTCCATGTGAGCGAGACTGAAGCCAAGGCTGATGGGCGCGAGGTGAACCCAGGCAGACGGGGAACAGAAGGCGCCATTCACAGCCCTGTTCACTGGCTGCAAAGTGAAATAGCTCTTTTTAAAAAATTATCCTCCTTCTCTAAAAGCAAAGCAGGAACAGAGAACGGAGGAAAAGGAATAAAGACAGCTGACTAAAGGGAAAAACCACATCCCTGCGGAGTACGGATCCCAAAGAAAGCTTCCAAAGCCCTGAAGTGAAAAGGACCCAGCTGCTGTGGTTGTGGGGAGCCCCTCCCTGGCAGCCTTGCGGGGCTGGGGCAAGTGCTGCAGCCACTGCAGCCCAGCATGGGACCCTGCACGTTGGTGGGTCACCAGCCCTGGGCTGAGGCACGGATCTCCTGCTCCTGCAGGAAAATCTCCTAAGCACCGGGAATTCTTACGAGGCTTTCTACCCTATTTCACTGTAAGAATTACAAGACACCTGGTGTGTGCTGTAGGGAAAACAAGAGGAACGATCAGTTCTCCCAGAGGCTGGCACTGCTTGGCTTCCAGGCAGGATTTGTGGTGCCATGAGCCACCGCTGCAGAGAGCTCGATTCACCACGGGACTGCAGCAGTTCTTTGTCATGAATGGGAGCCAAGGCCATCGCCTCAGCTCCTGCACATGGACTGTAATGCTCCAAAGAAACTCCACCACATGAGCTCTGCAGAAGGGCCCAAGCCCTCTGAAGGCAGCCGGAGCAGGAAGCAACATCTGTGTGCACCCAGGTAATGGAGCTGCTGCTGCACCGAGCTTCCAAAGTCACATTGCTCCATCCACATCCAAAATCACTTTCCAGTCTTAAAGCCTGTTGCTTAGAAAAATTCTATCCTGGCAATTAAAATCATCTTCAACTTGTAGCATTAGCCAATTTACAAGCTCATTGCTAGTTTAACGACAATCAGCGCACCCAGCCACACTAAGCCAACATTGCAGTGGGATGTTTTCAGCAAAACTGCCAACAGCAAAAAGATTAATGGCACCTACCTCTCTGAAAAGAGAACACTCACCACGGACAAACAGGGGAACCTCACAACCTCTGCACCTCTGAGAAATGAGGCAGGCTGTGGCTGTTTTAAAATGAAAGCTGATTTTATTGTTAAAGTAAAATTGTCTGCAGGACATTCATAAAGAAAAGCCAGCTTTTAAGAATGGGTGAATTTATCAAGCTGCACATCTTTATTGCTTTGATCATCAATATTTTAAAGTTACTACTTTTATTCTATATTGCCAATGAATCTCTACACACTCTAACTGTAATCATCACAGCACAATATGATCTACTTCTCCTGGAGATTTAAAGTTGGACTCAGTCACAAAAAACCACCCACACTGGGTAGGAGGATGGCTAAACTGGTAAAATAGTCTCTCAGTTACAGGTAAATGATGAGCTAGCAGCACGCCCTGTTATTAACCTGAAGTTCATAATGAGAGCTCAAGTGAAGAGCTCTCAGTGGACACAGGCCTTTGTAGGGAGCTGCACTCCTGCAGCTGGCACTAATTGATCCTTTGCTGGCAGGCTCAGTGGAAAAGGCAGCAGCGGGAACCGCAGGCCCTTCTCTGTCATGCAGAACAAAGTCACAGTCCTGATTATCCAGGAGGTTTGATCTTAAAGCTCTACACTTCTACAGCTTCTTTCATCCATGAATGAGGCAGGCAGGATGGCAGGGGGGAGACTCAAACTACTTTTGCCCTGCTCACACCCAGTTTGCAGAAGAAGGTCTCCCGTCTTTGGAGTTTCCAGACGCTTTTTCACGTGTACTCCACGCACATTGAGTTACAGAGGTGAATTTCTGAGAAACTGAAATGACTCATATCTCACACACAGCTTCACCCAGGCTTCTTGAAAACACAATTAATTTTGATTTTAATCCCCCTACAGAGAATCAATCCCCCTATGGTGAAATCAACCCAGCATATACAAGAAATGGACTGGGCTGACATAATCAGTTTTAGAGACAACATAGTAGGAAGTAGAATTTTGTCCAGAAAGATGCCATTTTAAAATTCATGTGGAGATTCTGACTAAGGCAGACTATTCCAGAGCAGCAGATTCTGGAATCAATTAACAAAACAATTCTTATTAACACAGAGAATCTCCAGACAGTACCAAGGAAGCACAGAATCTTTGCAGAAAAGCCCGCAAGGAAAATATACTTTAATACCAAATTGTATCCTCCAGCGTCTGCAGAGATTGCCTCAAATCTCAGATGCATCTTATGTGAGACAGGGGCTAGCACTGCAGAACAACACAGTAAGAATTTAAGACAGGAAGTGCAGATAATTTATCTAAATAAAGCTTCCAGGAGAGCAACTGATTTATGTTGATGCTGATCCAAGCTGGAAACTGACCAGGATGCAGGAGTCAGCAGCACCACTACCCACAATAGGTTCCCTATCTATGAAAACAACAGCGTGTTTTTACACACGAAAAGAAATTAAACTGTTAGCTTTACGCTTCTGTAAAAGACCCTGCTCTACCAGAGACCTGTTCTTGATTGCTCTCTAGAGTGACTCAGGAAAAGGTGCAACGTTTTCCAGTCACGACTATCACTATTCATGCGAGCACCTAAGAGACACAAGGAGTTAAATTTCACAGAAGAGTCTACGGCCTTTAATGTCACACAGCCTCTATTCATAAAAGAATTGCAAAATAAAACATAAACTGATGCAGAGAAAAGCAGCGAAAGCTTCACAGCTACAAAAAATAGGCCTGTAGCTGGGAAAGGGGGGAAAAAAAGGAAATCTGGAAGGAGACATGGTATAAGTGACTTCTGCTAAAAGCAGGGTCAGCACTTTCCATTGGAGACTATTTGATTTACACTATTTTGTTTCAATTGAAAAACGAAATCTTTCCTTGGCAGATTCTGCTCTACACAGGCTATTACAGATACGTCTGAGATACCCAGCATCATTTATAAAGGGACACTTATTACTGCTGAACGTGATCATTTTGCTAAATTTCCCAAAGTTCCAGAAGGAAACGGCGTGCAGCGCAACACAAGGGTGTATTCAGTTAGTTGCTGAAGTCAAGAGTCTGGACAACCTGCACAGCCCTGGAGGCAAGGTGTGCTACTGATGAATGCTCAGGGTCACCCCTGGAGAACTCATGGGCTGTCCTGGACCCACATTCCCTACTCAGAGCCACGAACACCCCAGGAGGGGCCGCTCGGCTTTCAGCCTTGGCTGACTCCACAGAGCTACTCCAAACCTACCCTGGTGTAAATCACATCAGAGGAAGACCCCATCACGTGTCCTGACTGCCCCTATTTATTTACAGAGGCTTTTCTTTTCCTTTTCTTTCGAGGGCAGAACAATGAAGCACTAAACATCAGGTCCCAGTGGTCACTGCAGACATGCATAACCCGCTATCACCACTCCCAATTCCTTTTTGGGTTATACAGAACAAAGTAACTGTCAGTAGAACACACCTGATGCACACAAACACACATCTCTGAAACAGGACACCGCAGCTGTAGAAACCTTCACAACATTCACTGCCCTTTGCATGTAGTAAAGCTACACTGATCCATGACTTAAAGCAGCTTCTGCACCTGGAGTGCCAAACTGGAGCAGTGCAAAACGTCAGGAGGGTTAACTTCTCTCATTTTGATCCATTTTGGGCTCAGCTCACTGCCTCTCCAGGTAATGAAGTAAATTGCCTGTAGATGGTGTGGAAAGATACGCTATACATGCTTTGACTGACAAAAGTCATCTATCCATAAAATCCATCACAAGCAGTTCGAACTATACACCCTGAAAAAAGCAGAATTTCTTCCAAATCACACACAATTTTATATTCACATCTGTAATCTACATGTTGTTACAAAGATTGGACAGAACAGGTGCTTTTATCCTGAAAAAGGCAGATCCATGCCTGCAGAAACATCTTGCTAACTTGGACAAGCTTCACCAAATTGTTTCAACCAGGAAAAAAAAGTGCACCAAACAGATATCATCATTTCCAAAACAAAACACTTGACTTCAACTCAAGCTGAGTGATTTTTTTTTTTTAAAAAAGATCTGAAACTATGAAAAAAAGCTTTTCTTTTTAATTCTCTCATTTGCTGGTTGATCCCAATCTAAATCTTTAAAACCTACATCTGAACCAAAAGATTAGCAAGTCACATTGCTCCCATCATTACCCATCATGATATTCTGGGATATACAATTAGCTTCTGGGATGCACAGAACAGCGGGATAATGGTTCTATAGAGGAAGTAGGTCTGAGCTGGCCAAGGCATTCAATATAAATATATAAAAACTACCATTAGTCATGAGAATCACTCTGCTGACATGGCTGAAATAGGAAAGAAATAGGATTAGCTGGCACATTATGATCATGTACCTTTTTTCTCTTCAGCCCTATTTTCTATTCATCAAGAAGTCATAAGCAAATAGGCACAAAAAGCAATGTTTTAAAAAAGGAATTCAGAGCAGAGTTGGATAGTAGGTATTATGCAGAGTGTTTGCTCACTCAGCATTTCCTTAGGTCCAAGTGCTTTTCACATATTCCACAACAGCAGTGAAGCCACTCTGGAGATGCTACTTGACCACTGCACAAACACTTCAGAGAAAGATGGGTGAGTACATTAAACTTGCTAGACAATTTAGAATCCCCCAAACAGTTCTGATTCAATCCAAGGTTAGAGCTCGGGTCAGTCCTTTGCAAATCAATAGACACTAATTAGCTCTCATCTAACTGCTGGAAAAAAAAGAACGCATGAACTTGAGTTTTCTGACCAGCAGACTTCATTTGAATTCTAACTTGGTGGCACAAGTGGTAAAGTCTAAGAAGACAAAACCTCTGAGACTGGTAAAATCAGTGTTTCACCATGCTCTCCTGTAGAAAGGCTACAAAAAGTTCATCACCTGAAAAAACCTACCCACTACTGCTTCTCCCCAAGCCATCCTCCCCACAGCAGAAAACCACAAACGGCAGCAAGGACAACCACCAAACAGCTTTCGGGAATTCAGCATGCGCAGCAGAGTACAAAGACAAATCACGATGCGCGTCAGGATGCAGCAGCCCTGTGACCCACAAGACCTGATCCACACGCACTAAGCGGGCTGCAGCCCCGTATCAGCCTAAGATCTCCGCAATGGAAATGAGGCACAGAAATCAGGGCAGGCAGCAACCCTGGCACGCACTGCCGCACATCTCCTGGGGAAGCCAGCAGCTGTGAGACACTGATTACAGCACGCTGTACACACCTCACTGGGAGAAACAGCGGACAGCAGCGCTCCTGGTAAAGACAGCTCCTTCTCCCACCACTCAAACAAGCGGTCACAGTGTGGGCTCCCGACGGCAAGAATCTGGCATGAGCCGTGCTGCACTGGTGAGGACCATACCTATTACAAAGACCCAAAGGGCATAGGAGACAAAAAACTTTTCAGTATTCAATTTCTTTTGTCTCCAACAGCTTTGCTCACTTCAGGTGAAGAGCTGAGAACTCCTCCCTAGCCAAGTGATAGATGGGCTTGCTGTACAGCTGTGACACACCTTCTCCCAGGTCCATCAGTGGGAATGAACATCTTCTTACAGCAAGGACAGCAAACCCGTAATTGCCAATTTCAATTCATCTTTCAATAGGATCAAAAGCAGGCTAGATTTTGGTGGGGATTTTTTTTTCTTTTTGTTTTTTCATTTTGTCGGTTGTTTTTTGGTTTTGGGTTTGCTTTTTTAGGAAGTGGAAGAAGTGATCAATACATTGAAGAAGGTGCTGTTAGCCTAGGCTCTCCAAGTTTTTTACTGCAAACAGCCTTGCAGTACCTCTGAGACAGAGGTAAATTTTACTACCCTTGCATAAGAGATAGCCAAACCACGCTACCAAAAGGACAAATCAACTTACTCCAAACTCTGCTATGAGCCACCAGAGGATTCCATTTCCCAAGTTCAGTCCCTGTACCAGATAGGCCAGGCCCAAATGATTGATGTGACACTACGACCCATAATGAAACCGGCAAGCACCATTCCTCACATCAGCCCAGAAGAAAGACGTGTGAAAATAAGGAAATATAACAAAACGAGTGACTCTGCACAGGCTGTACACCATCAGACACCAGCCATCTCTTACCCAGACAGCTGCATAATTTTAAAAACAGTCCTTTCACTAAAAGTCTCAAGCTACTGAAGCACCCATACAGCCCTGCATATTTTTTAAATTCTTGACCAGAATTTCAAACATTACATTTGAACAAACTCCAGCAAATGCCAGCCCAACGCAAGGGCAGGACCAAGCATTCAAGGCCAATTACCCAAGTTCTAAGTGGACTGAAAGCGAGCACGTAAATTGCACTTGAAACAACCAAAGCAAAAAAACTTTCAGCGTACCTGAAACACCCAAACATTCTGCCAAATAATTACATGCAAGTGACCAGACAGGTCGCTCCATTCCAGCAGAAGAGTGCTCACCGGGGCTATTATCCCTTCCAGGAGAGCAATTCACCCTTTCTACAAGTGCCTGGGCAAGTCATGCACAGCACCGTGTCTCTGCAGATTGATCCTCAGGCACTGAGGGCTTCTGAGCCTCCCGTGGGGCGTTCGTGTCAGGGCTGCACGTGGCCACTCGCCACTTTACCAACAGCTGGGATGACGGAACAGATCCAGAGCCCCAGACACAATGGCGAGGACACGCAGGAGTGACTGCTCAGTGGGTTCACTGGCGTGACTCGTCCCTACACTCACTCTTGCTCTTTACACAGAAACCCGACCACCCGCCTCCCCCTTGCTCTGTGCGTACACCACAGTTTCACCACCGACAGTCACATCTGTGTGAGACCAACGGAAAGGGCACTCACCGCCTTTGAATATTTCACACATTGCTGTGCGCCAATCAAGTGATCTCTGCATTCTGTATTTGGTGATACAGACACATCTCCAAACTCCCCCACAGAGTCAGGCCAGAGGGTGCATTAGTGTCCAGCCGCAATGACTGCAAGCAGCAGAACAGGAGTGTCTACTCTGGAGTCTCCACCAGATGACTGCACATGAAAACTCAAAGATGAGCTCAAATTTGATGTTTCAGAGGCATCTGATATTCTGAAGATCAACAGTAATATAAAGCAGGAGAAACAACAGAGGGAAGCCTCTGGCTCTGACAGGAAATATAACACATACATATTTAGAAGAAAAAAAATCTCCATGGGTGAAAATTGGAAATTGCTTCACTGCAGTGATCATCACAGCTTCACAGAAAAGTGGTTTAATATAGATCAATCATTTCTAAATTTTTGTTTTTAGATCCCCACGTTGTTCCAGTGGAAGTACAAGACTTCATACAACAAACCTCCTGACAACAGGTACAGAGATTTTAGGCTGCCTAGAGAGTTCCCTTAGAAAAGGGGCCATGGCCTCCCAGTGATCTCTGCTCTCCAGCAGCACAGCAAGTATTCCTCTCAGGTTGTAACGTAAATGCCCAACACCAATCCACGTAACACCTTCCTCACAATAAATGAACACAGGTTTTCATTTGGATGGGTTGGCTTGGTTTGAAATGAACTATGAAAACACACTGTTGCTGTTTCAAAAATAACACATTCTAAAACATTTTAAGGATGCCGAACTAAATCAAAATTAGCAATCTAAAACTGGTAATGAGAAAATATGTACTTTAAATGGAAAATGTTAAATTGATGGTTTGTGACAATAAAGAAACACTGAGAATACATCAGCTCTCTCATTTCACACCTTCTTGCATAACAGTCCTACACTGGCAGTAGGATGGCCTCCCACCTCCCAGACACCGAACACAGTGAACCCAGAGGAAAGAAACCCCACTGTTTTCTGCAGCTCTTGGACAAGTTCCTGAATCAGCCTTCAACAAAACTGTGGGGCTTTTTCTGTGAAAAGCTTCTGTCACAGGCTAGTTTCCCATCATCACATCTCCATCTCTTCCCAGAGATGAAACACATTTCATGGGAAGGTGTAGTTAATCAGCAGCTCTCCAAGCCACCCTAACAGCCCCATGGGTCCTCCAGGCCCAGAGCTATATAGGGAAACGGAACAATTTCACATCTGCATCTGCACAAAATCTTTCCAAAACTGAACAAGTAAATGGCACTCTTTACCATGCTTTACTCTGTATTCATTTGGTGAACTCAGCGTTTCTCAAAAAAGTGTCCACCCATGCAAGATATTTTTTCCATCTCTACTGTGTGAGTTAAATGGAACCCTAGCATCTAAACAGTACATCAACGCAGCAGAAAGAGTAAGCTTATTCTGAAATTAATTTAACAAATAATGAAACATAGTTTGAAAGTGGCATGGTTCCTTCTGCTAACACTGAGACCACATTGAGTTTAATGACAAATCATCTGCTCTGCCATGAAGTGGAAACAAATGCTAGCTGGAACACATCTTTCGTGTTTCAACGTAGACCCAACAATGCAAAAGCTTTGACCCCTGAACTGAAGCCAGGCTGCTTTTCTTGTCACAGAGCACTTACACACGATACCTGAGCACATTTTGCAGCACAAAAGGCATTTTCAGAGGTCTGCAATGAGTAGAGTTGTGCAGAAAGCACACTCCCAGGTGTTTTTCCAGAGAACCCTGGAGAAACCGGGGTATATTCCGTACTGGGAGAGTTCAGACATGGCCCCTGCGCTCGCTGCCCCCGCAAAGCCACCAGCACGCGGCCCAAACTTGGCAAGGCTTTCAGCAACACATGCTTATGCTTCTGGCAGAAGGCAGCTGACCACTTGCAGCATCAGTGTCTTTGCCAGCTGGCCAAAGAGCACGCAGATGCAAGGGAAGCAAATTATCTGCCCACTGGCAAAAGGAAATGCTGAGCAGCACCTCAGGAAAACGTGCGCGTGTGCACGTGCGCCCGGGGTGGTGTGAGCACACGCCCCACACCTGTGCCCTGGGAAACAGAGCTCAGGTAAACTGCAGAAACTGCCTGCTGCTAGCCCTGAGACGTCGTTTTCTGCAACACTCTCACAACAATGAGCATGCACTTCTTCCATTACAATCTTCCAAGCTGAATTTTTAAACACAAGGACTGCAAGGATGCTAAAGCAAATTTTTATAAGTCTGAAATCAGATCCCTTCAAGAAAGTGCTGATATGCTGATACAACCACCTACAGGATTTTAGCAACCTAGGGTTAGCATGTCTTTGCGTCTTCCCTCTTTTTTTTGTCTCTTGAAAAATGAATGCTCATGAATAAAAAAACCCACTACACATCTACATTTGGTAAAATACAAAAAGCCTTCTGGACTCAGAAGATACATAAGAAAAAACCACAGAAAAATTAATGGGACAAGAATTTGCAGCTGATAGATTAGGTTTAGCTGAGAGATGGAATCTGTCTGTAGATTAATTAGATTCTACAATCACAGCCCCTTTTCATCTGCACACATCCCACCACTATCATTACACGATCAACAGATTTTAATGAAAACTATGCTTTTCATTAAAAAATGATTTCTTTTGAGAAATTCAAGGGACACTATACATAAGGTTTAGTTTACTTTTCTAAGTATGTCTTGAGAATTGTGCATAAGGCAAGTGCACATTTGTTGGCTGTAAAGGTGTACAACAGCAATTTTTTGCAATGACAGTGCAGAGAGGGAATATGAGATCTGTGTGCTAATGAGCTGACACTGCAGAGGCTGGAGCAGTGTTAGTATAGTGCACTACAAGAGCAGAGCACAACGACAGACAGACGGGGGTTATTTCTAGGGAATGTGATCTACGGAACACACAGTTCAACATTAACATGAACACCCTTCATCAGATTAGGAGAAATGGAAGACTGCTTCAGTGACAAATTTAAATACTTGAGTTGTTATATTCATATTATTCTGAAAAACTCAGCTCACTCCGGACATGAGCATTTTTAAAGAAAATATAACCTGATTTTGGTTTTGTACCTTCATAGGTCAAGTTAGCTTGCTTTCTGCTTCTACTGATAGCAAAAAGATGTGTGTTTTAAGAAATGTAATAATTTCCCTAGAGCCAACTGATAAACTTCAATTCACCTTTAAATATACTGGAATTTTCATCTGTGTTTGCATTTGTCCTCTGTTAAGATACCGTACAGCTAAATAAATAAGTGGGCAGATAAATACAGAGTGGATAAATACTGTACGAAGGTGTGTAAATTAAATATACAGAGAGAGGCTTGGTGCTAGCAGTGAGGCAGGGAATACATGTACATAAGTCAGATTATGCATCATTTAACTGAAAAAGGAATGAGAGGGAGGGGCTTAGGGCAGGAATTTTCTTTTGCTTCTAAACAAGTTTGTTCCCATGTTGGGATATTGCCAAATTTGCCGTAGCAGAGGTGGGCTCTTTTTCTCAGGCTCATGAGAACACTTCAGAAGAGGTTTTTTTCTCCTCTGGAATGCACCAGATTGCATCAAGCAGGATGTGCAGCTGCACAGTAAGAACATAAGGCTTTCTGAGCAGAGCCCCCCTCAATCCCTGCACACAACGCTGACTACAGTCACTATCGTGCAAATCACGCAAAAGAGAATGGAAAGTATTATTTTCTGGATCCTGACTGCTACAGGCACTAGACTCGGGCTACACATGCTCATTTCTCCTTAGCTCCTGTGCCTGTGCCACCACCGACTGAGCCCCAGCCCCACTGCCCGGGGAAGGCAGAGTCACTGCAGGTTTCTCCCCAGTGGAACCCTGCCAATTGCAAACACTGATCACACGGCTGTGTGACGGCACTGGAGACAACGTATGCCTATCTCCAATGGTATGGAAAGAGTTCCCTCATGGATGTGGCAGCACACTGAAATTATCTGCCAGGCCCCTAGGAAACGAGCATTTGGTTAAAGGCTGGAATTTTGGCCAGGTAGTGTGAGGAGCCATTAATTCATCCTAATGCATTGATACACACAAGTGTTCTGACTTTCAAAGATAATTGGTACCAGATTCAAAAGAACAACTGTTCTGATGGGGTTTTTTTAATATTTTGAGCCACTGAAGCCTATGACTGGTGACTTGGACTCACCATATTCTTTTCTTATCAACAGTATTATGAGATGGTTGACACAGTACAGACAAGGTCACCTTTCAATTTCTTTCGTCTGTTTCTTTTTTCACGTCTTCTGCTTTTAAATAGGTTACTGTAGGTACATATTCTTTGGCCTACAGTTTCTCCAAGGATTTAGGTTTTCCCAATTTTACTATACTGCTAATATGGGTGTTGGAACACACAGCCCTGTACTACAGAAAACCATCCCACTTTACTAAAATTGCCACAGCTTTTAATAAGCACTGGCAAAAACCATTAGATGTCCAAAGATGAGTACAACACTGACTAAATATACTGACTGCCCCTAAACAAGTGTGTGGATTACTTGTGTTGGTGGGAGACGTGCTGGTAACAACTTCTAAAAAACAATTAATAATTAATCACCCAATGGGTTCAATGTATTTAGTTTAAATCCATCTAATTGATATCTAGGAAACTGTGTTTGAGATACAGCCTCTTGAAGGGATTACACTGATTAAGGATTAATAGTCTGATGTTTGTTGTAAGAGCTGTTGAGGCTGGATAGGATTAGTAAAATAAGATGCGAAGTCGAGACGCTTTCATTTACCATACTTTCCCACTTTACCAAATATTTTTATTGTATATTACATTATTAACTCCCCTGCAAAAGTTTTAAAGGTTCTACTTCAAACTCCCTTGGAGAGTGTACCACTGCACTACCAAGAAGCAGTCACATGGGGGATATGTTAGAATAGCAATCCAAAATTTTTCCAAATATTTCCTTACTGTATATTTTTTAACTATCAACTTTCTCAGAATATACAGTGGCACCAGGAATGTAAGAACTATTCTACCCCTTGCAAACAAAAAAATAAATAAGCTATTCAAAACACAGAATTGTTCTAAAGCAAAAAATACTCGTTTTCTGAGCTCTAGTAGTTCATTATTTCAGTACAATGCTTCCTCTTTGACCATTTTATACTGTGAGTCTACACCTGCAAACAGTGAGGGGAAACCTCATAATGTGAAGTCAGTACACGGCATTCAGAGGTCCATTAGACCATGGGCAGACATGTCTCTCCACATTGCAAAGTGCATTTGTTACCTTGGAAGAGGATTCCTTTCATTTTCAAAGATTTACAATAAAACTTGTATAGAATCGGATTTGGATACATCAGTAAAACAAATACCCAGGAACTGCTACTGGTAAAGGAATGCTTTTTAAAATGCAGAACACACACAAGTCTTTCTGAAAGAGATTTTGCATTTTAACACTGCATTAGCAATACTCAACGTTCTATTTTGCATCTTCTGCTAACAAAAGCTCAAATTCTAGGTGTGCCCTGCTAGTGCAGAGCTTTTTCTCCTAATGGCAAGCGTTCTGATTCCATTTTCTCTCCCCTCAGCTCTAACACTATGTGTCAGTTTACAGTCTCCTCAGCTCTTCACAGGACACTCACTGCAAGAAAACAACTCAGTATTTCAAGGCAGATGAGGCAAATAAGCCCCTCTAGCCTTCTCCCCTCTAGGTCACTTCCAAACAGCTGTTTCTGTTTTTTCCCTACATAGTGTATTCTTTGCCAATTATGCCTTTTCACACAGCTAGGCTGTAGCCTCAACAGAAAAGGGACCTTACTTCAGCAGCGATGATTGCATCTACACAGCACTGCTGTATCAACTACACGGCTGTTTTCCTGAAAAACGAAACTCAGGGGATGAAGTGGCAAGAGAACTTTTCCTAAGGTATTCCATATAATGCTGCAAATCTACTGAACCTCCAGTCACTGCACACATTTGTTCCACGATATTGGATGACCACCTCTCGGCTGCCAGGAAGGAACTGAATGCAAGGACAGATAATAAATGAACGTATTTTTTAAAACCAGGTATTTACTTACAAGCATTTGTCACTGAGAAACTGTTGGAAGAGTCCAAGTGATCTACATGATAGTTCAAATGGAAGGGCTTTTCTGTGGTATTTTGGTTTGTGTTGTATAGCTGCACAGCAAATCGAAATGCGCTGTGCTCCTGAACAGTGTTCCTCATGAAAAGTCCACCTAGGACAGGAGAAAAAAAAAATGAAAAAATGGAAAAGGCATTTCAGAATTAATTCTGAGGAGAAACAACGGCAATAAGTTGTATTTGCCTGCTGCACACTGCAGGAGAGAATGAGCAGGAGCAGCCTGAACGTGAGCACATAACTCTGACAGAGCACCTACATGAAATACACATTGCAAGTCCAAAGTTAGGCTTTTGAAGCCACACACCACATCCAGGTGCCCCCTGAGCAATGAGTCGCTGGGAGCTGCAGGTGCACCTTGAAAACCAGGCCACTTCTACACGGCTGCCCACACAGAGATTTACGAGTCTAACTTGGGGAACCGCGGCTCCTAAATGCTGCGCAGACTACCGAAATCTCGCCGCTGTAGCAATGCGCGGGGACACGGCGGCGTGCGGCGTGGCAAACGTGCGGTTTCACGGTCTGCTGGAGCGCCAGCGCGGCCGAGGGAAATGATGCTCCGAGGGACGGCAGGGAGCAGCCCCCGCTCCGCCGGCTGCCCTGAGCCTCCCGGCTCGCTCGGCCCCGGCTTGCGGGCACGTCGCTACGGATTCACGCCACGGCTCCGTGACATTCTGTGCTCCACGGGATGCGCCGCTCCAGGGCACGGCTCCGCTCCAGGGCACGGCTCCGCGGGGCGCGGAGCCGATCCCCGCCGCCCGGAGGGGCGCGGGCAGCCCGGCGCCGCTCGCCGCCGCCCGCCGGCGCAGCCCGGGCACCGCCGCCGCCTCTCGCCGCCTCTCGCCGCCTCTCGCCGCCCGCACGGGCCGGCTCCGTCCCCGCGGCGCCCGGGCTCGCCCCCCGCTCCCCTCCGCACAAGTTGCCCCGGCTGCCGGGGAAGGCGCGGGTCGCGGTGCCGCGGCGGGCGCTTACCTATACTGATGGTGTTGGGGAACCCCGCCAGAGCCTCCCCCAGCAGCCCCGCCAGCAGCAGCAGCAGGGTCCGGGGCGCGCTCTGCCCCATCTTCTTCAGCCCCTGTGGTTCAGCCCCTAAAGCGAAACTGGCGGCACAGGCATGGGCGCAACTGGAGACTCGGAGCGATGTCAACCGCGGTGGCGATGCTGGCGGAGGTGGCGGGGAGGATGGTCCCCCTCCTTTCGTCTCTCTTTTTTTTTTTTATTCTTTCCTTCCCCAAATCCCTCTGCTCTCGTCTTCACCCCAGTCTAGCAGGGCTCATTGGCTGCGAGATTGCCTTTCTCCCCCGTCTCCGACAGCCCCCCCGACGCAGGGACTTCCCCCAAAGATGGTGGGTAGCGGAGCCGCCGAGGCTGCTCCGCCCGGGCCGGGAGGGGTTATCGATCAAACTTGGCGTGAGGCGGGCTGGCGGCACGCTCGGCCCGCCCGCCCGGCCCCGGCGCCTCCGGCCGCGGCTCCGCGCTCGGGGCTGCGGGAGCGCACCGGCCTCACGTGCGGCGGCCCCGGGCTGCAGCTGCCCCTTTAAAGCCGCATCGGCCCGGTGTGTGTGCCTGCGTGTGTGTGTGTGTGTGCGTGTGCGAGAGTGGGAGCGCGGTGCGTGCGCCTGTGGGCGGGCGGGGGAGGGAGCGGGGAAGGGAAGGAGGGGCGGCAGCCCAGCCGGGCCGGGCCCTGCGCGGGGTCGGTCCCGCCGGGGCCCTGCCCGGGGCCGTGGGCGGTGCGGGCGCCCGGAACCTGTGGGCCGGGAGGCGGCTCGGGGCCGGGAGGCCCGGTGATGGCCGGGGCGGGCGGGTGCCGCTGGGCCCCGCCCGAGGGGACGGGGCTGCGGGGGGACGCGAGCGCGGGGGTGCCGAGGGAGCGCCCCGCAGGGCCGCGGCCGGGGCGCCGGGGCACCGCGCGCTCTCCCGAAGGCGCTGCCGGCCCTGCGCCCGAGTTCTCCCCATCCCTCCTCCGGTGCCGGCGCCTCAGCAGGGAAGCTTCATCCGCCCACAGTGCCGTGAAGTGAAGAAAAACATGAAGAGTTGAATCCCACACGAGGGAATGCTAGGTCCTTCCCAACCTCCCCTAAAGGAAGGCACTCAAATAAAGTCTCCCTGTTTCATCCTTGATGCTGGAAAAAGACGCAAGGTGTGTGTCAGCTGATGAGCCGCCCCAGCACAGAGCACGCAGCAGGGCCAGCCTGGCGGTCGCAGGGGAGCAGGAGGGTGGTGGTGGACATCGTCCATCCCGTGTGTCCTGAACACCAGCCCTGAGACAGCCCTGGCCTTCGTGCTCACAGCCAGCTGCTGTGTCTGCCTGGGTCAGGTTCCCGCTGCTCTTTCACCCATCTCCTTGACACTCTGCTGCATGGATCCTGCAGTGCTTTTCTTTTTGCTGCTTTGGGGGCTCACAAAACTGTACAAAATGGAGGCAGAAAACTGATACTAGATGGAGTTGTCCATCTCATAGGCCCAGCAAAGACTGTTCTTCCCTTGATATTTGCTTTTCCTCCGATTTCAGCAGGTCACTTTACCTCGCTGCAGCTCTGCTTCTTAATCTTAGACTGTGGCATTGTTTGGGTCAATGTTCAGTTCAGTTAGGGATAATATTAAATGCAGTTGGCTTTGCATTTGTGAAATAATCAATCAGTGGCAGTGTTTGTAGCATCATGTAAGTAGTCAAGGTGTAAGATTGAAGATTGCCATAGATTACTGCACAAATGCTGATGAACAACATTGGAGATTCAAACCACTACTTTTGAAGGAAGCCAGAGGTAGAAGTGAAGAGCAGGGCACCACAATCATGATGCAGGAGTGTAACACATGCTTTTAGTGACATGTGTGTGACACCTGCTCACTCCAAGGTGCGTGCATTGGTTGCTATATGTTCCTTTGTGAGAATCATTCCCAGAAGATGGAGACTGTTCCAGTTCAGGTGGGGGTAGGGATCAACCTGCAGGGGGGATGGTTATGTCCCTATTTAGATGGAGATGGCAGTTGTCACTTTATCTCTCTTTTTAAAGAAATGGTTATCTCTGTGGAAAGGTCCATGGTTGTAGCACTCCTCAAGCTCAAAGCCCTTAACACATATTACTTATGAATTCCTGTAAGCATCCCCATGAGGCATGATTATATTCTTCTTTTACAGATGTAAAAATTTAAAAATCAGGGAGAGCAACTGGCCCAGCTCACCTAACCAGGAAGTTTCAGACCCAGAATTAGCATCTTGAGCAGCAACCTGTCTTTGCTGTACAGCACTGCTCACAAATGTCTTTTGGTAAGGATCTAAAAGCAACAGACAGGTACAGGAAGTTTAGGCATTAAGGACAGTTGTCAGAAGCACATTCCTCTTAGCAAATAAATTCTCTGTCTTGTTCCAAACTACTTAGCTTTTCCTATTCTACACACCTCTGGCCTATTTCTAATGTATTCTCTACAAAGTCCTGCTGTCCTTTTTTTTCCTGGTGTCCTTTGCAGTGGCCCTACTTTCTTCCTGTTCACTTGCTCTTGTGAAGTTGTCTCCATCCCTGCAGCTAAGTATTGCAGGCTGACTGTCACCTGAGAAAAATTATGAAAGAAATTATGGATAACACTATAGACGTTAGAACAAGGGAGGAGATAGAACAGCCATGAGTGAATGTGGCATGTGTCAGAGTCTCAGTTTCACACACTGCCAGCAGGATGGGTACCTTGCCTACAATAAAATGGTGCCTCACAGGCTAATCTACAAATGGACAGTCTTATGGTCATCCAAAATATATCTGCACTGAGAGACAAATTTTCGTTATCACCCACACTTTCCTTCTGAAGCCCCTCACATGTTATGATTCTCATTAGCATTTAGAATATGCAGTTTGCCTTTTTGCTTATGCAGTTAGCCTTGTGGCATGATTAGCAGGTACAAATGGCACAACAGCCATTCCAAATGGATTTTGGAGAAATCCAGAGACCTCATCGCAGTTTATCTTTCTTACAGTGAACCCAGTGTGTCCTGGGACAAAATGGTGGATTACTTGCCTTTATGTGGATATCAATACCGAGGAAATATTTTATATACTGTGCTAAGGATGCTCAGTGACTTGAATGAACGAGTTCCATGGTAACTGAGGTCATACCAGATGCTTTCCTAAACCTTCCCTTACTAAATACAACCAAGATTTTGCAGGATAATCAAACTTCATGTTTAGATGATTTATAGTGTTCTGGGACACTGGGCATTCAGAGTAACTACCTGAGCAGGAGAAGGCAATGATTTATAATTAGCTAATGTATTCTCATTGTAACGTCTAAAAGTGGATTCGAAAAATGCTGTGGAATTTGGGACACAGCATTCTCACTGTGCTTTCCAATGTTACTAGGCTAAACCCAGAGTGGTAGCATAAAGTCATGGCAGAATCTACAGCAGGATTCTGTTGCTGGAGCTTCACCCTAACTGCACTAAGCAGACTTCATTACTTTTGTCATTCCCGTTCCTAGTTGGAAGAGCAGCTCAAGTAGAGAGATTCTAACAAGTATTGTGTTTCTCCCAGTTTCAACCAAATCATGTCATAATTGCTAGTAAATGTATTATCAAATGTGTCTTACACCTTTTTTTTTGTTTGTTTGCTTGTTTTAAACCAGTTATTTCTTCATAAAAGCAAAGGACACATAAGTAACCAAACTTTATGTCAGTGTCAGCATTTTGATTAGCTAAACTGATTAATTCTACAATACACAGTTAACAGGCACAGTGATAGTGAGGAGAGACAGAAGCAAAGATAAAAAGGGATTCAGGGACAAGGTGAAACTACAGATAGAAGGAGTCAAGGGGAAAATACAGTGTCAAAAGGGAAAATGAATAGAGACATTGCAGCTTCATACATTTTGGAAAACAGGTCAAAAGGACATCTGGTTAAGATCTGATTATAAGTGGCCATAGAACAAACTATTGAAGCTCTCCTGTTTAGCTTTCATTACCAGGCAATAACAGAGACATAAAATGAAATTAGAAAGCTGCAGACGAGAGACAGTTTAACAAATATTCTGCTGTGCGGTTTACAGCTAATCTATAAAGCTGTCTTCTACACAATATTCTTGGCAAAAATAATTGTTTTTAAAAGTTGGAAGTTTTATGTGAATTAGCAGAGTAAATGCATTAGACTATCTAGTAAAACACTGTAGGGATTAATATTCAGAATTCATTGCAAAAAGCTGTTCCCTGCTGCATCAAGAAATACTTACTCCTCTTATTCATGATGAGAGTTTACAGTATGCCTAAAGTTTTCTGAAAGTTACTTTTTGCTGGTTAGTTTTAGACAGGTTCAGAGACTACTTGAATCATTGATTTGTTGTTATTCATTTTTCCAAAGAACAGTTAACAGGTGAATCCTGGAACCACAGAGATGTGTAGTAGGTTTATTACCCCTATCATTGGAGCTAAGATTGTACCCAATGCATCCTGGCAGAATAATTGGGTCTGGCAGATAGGAGTATGTTCTAGTACATGGAAGGATGATCAAGATTTATATAGGAACAGGGTCAAAGAGGAAACCTGTTCATAAATAAAAGTCATTACTCCATTACTGGAATCTAATTCAACTTTAGGTAGCGGAAGCAAATGAATCCAGCGACTTTTATCAGAACTGTACATGGGCTGTAACAGTAATAACATATCTATTACAATTGCACAACTAAGACAGAAATGTGGAAACAGTCAGTATGGACAAATATCTTCATATTTCTTGGGTTTGTGGTATCTTCAGGATACATCCTTCTAACTCTAAGAGCTACGGAGCTGCTGGAAATGTAGTGTTATTATAGTCCCCTAATGTCAGAAACAATTTATATTACCTTCTGCTTTCCAATTAACTGTACACCAGGCACTGCTGGCATAACATAACCCTGCAATTCTTACTTAAACCTGTACTTTGCTGTGCTCATCTATATTTATTACATCAGAAAGCAGTAAATCAAATAAAATGTGGTGGTATCCCCTATATACTATTAATAAAGTGGATACTCTCTCTATTTTATACCTATGAATACAGTTTTCAAGAAATCTTGCAAGTTATATTCAATTCATACCCATTTCAATTGTGAAACATCTGACCACTGAATATTTAAATTTTTGTATATAATTACTGAAATATATTCTTCTTAAAGAGAATCTAGTTTAAATCCAAGTAGTGAATAATCACTTCAGATGACTGTTTGCCAATCAAAAGTCTCGTGACCCATAGGTGGAAATTTTGATCCCTGTGTACTGAAGGGTCTAATACAGTGTCTTTAAGTCATACTTTGTCATATTGTGAGGGACTTGCGTTGTCCATCTGCACAGGGATGAATTTCATCCAACATGATCTGTTTCATTGATTTCAGTGAGGTGAACTGAGAGTACAGGATGGCTACAGCTGTACACTTAGGTTGTTGTGAACAATAGCAATCTGCAGTGTTTGGGAGAAAAGCAAATCCTGCAGAAACCCAGTGGCTTATTATTTGAAAAGATCTGATATTAACATTATAGCCAATGTTAACAGAAATGTTCTCATGCTTTAGGAAACTTCCTTCCCTAATTAAAAGTTGTTTGGTTTTGTAAGTCACACCTTGTAGCTATTGTTCTGCCTCTTGATAATTACAGCATAGAACTGACTGCCTGTATGATTGCTCTTTCAGCACAACAGAAGGCATAAGAAGCAAAAAACCCCCACAACTGCAGAAGGGTTTTGTAATAGCAGTTCTCACCTTACATCTATTTGAAGAGTCTGAAGCATTTTCCAGAAGATATGCAGTGGCCCTTATTTAGCAAACTGAGGTTGACTGGCAGTAGATTTAGTCTCCTTAATTACCTTTTGTGGCTTCTTCAGAACTAGACCAGTAGTGTCCCAAGGAGTCTACAGATTGACAGGAAAATAGATATTTATTTGTTATCATCTGTTAGATGTTGTTTTAGTGGCAGCTTAACCCAAAATTGCTCCTGAACCTGTGAAATGCTAGAATCCTCTCCTGAGTTCTCCTGGGTCCTCATAAACACTCAGCCACAGCTAAGCACTCGAACACTAACATGAAGGTACCACTGAATGTCTATTTTTAGGAACTCAGTCTAACTCACGATGCTGCTAAAGCACCCTGCTTTTGATGATGAAGCCCTGTTGTTTATACAGCCATTACTTTCAGTAAGTTTGAACACAGATTTCACAGTGTGACTGGCTCAGGCAAAGTCAAGGAAGGGGCACCCATCTATTTGGTGTTCACAGCCCCACAGTTCTTTCTGTTGCTTTTCAAAATATACTGGATCAAATCCTAATCCAGTGTAAAGCAGCTTAGATCAATGAAATAAATTCTCCTGTAGAGTAGGGCAAATGGTCTCTGTTCAACTTTTCTGCAGTGTAAATGCAGTAAATATATTTTTCATGGCACAAAGATTTTGATCAAGGCTGCACACCCTTGAGTGATCTATATATCAGATTTAACTTCCATGAGACTAAAGTTTAGGCTTTAGTTCCTTTCATTTAAAAATGATTCCCAAATCTTTAATTCAACATTTGTTTTTAATGTTTAGCTTGCTTGCATATGTACCCCATGAAGAACCCTGTTTAAAGAGTAAAAAATTAAATTAAAAAACAGAAGCACTGCATTTTTTCTTTCTTCCAATTATTATTTTACCTGATATATTGCATTCTAAATATTAGGGATATCAGATGTGATTGCTCCCCTTGCTACTGGAGGCCCCTCTGGTGCTACAGAGAACTGTTGAGAACATCAAACCATAACGGATGCTCAATCTCAGATAATAATTTATGTCTTCTAGCAAATACAAAACAATGAATGCAAATCAAGTCAAGTCCTTCCTTTCCATGAGTCAGATGCTATTTCCTTGGTACTTGTGATGCAGAAACCTAGAGTTTAATCTAAAAACCATTACATTCATTAAGCAGCATTCTATTGACTTCAATGGTCTTTGAATAAAGCTAATAGCCCATTTTGTTCCTTCATATCCATAGTGTTGAGATACAAGGGAGGCTAGGGAACAGCAGGAAAGTAAGGACTAGAATTTTTATGTTTAAAATAATTCACAAACTATTGTTCATTATACACTGGAAAGTATAAAAAACAAGAGCATGGGGTT
Source organism: Chamaea fasciata (assembly GCF_029207755.1). NCBI lineage: Eukaryota > Metazoa > Chordata > Aves > Passeriformes > Sylviidae > Chamaea > Chamaea fasciata. The sequence continues at coordinate 9,281,979 of NW_027094107.1, forward strand.
TTTTTCTTTTTTTTCTTTTTTTTTCTTTTTTTTTTTTTGGAAGAAGAAAGTGGCAGAGAGGTCACCTTGTAGTTCTACCTTGAAACCTGTTTACATAAAAATCACTCCTTTTCAGAAACAATAGCTCTGCCTCCTGCACCTAAGTTATGACACTGACTTGGAGCAGCATCCAGCTCTACAATTACTTTCGCAGTGATTAACCAGTTAATTAAATTCCCCAAAGCAAGACAATTCAGGGTTGTCCTTAGGACCTTCTGCTTAATCAGCTGTAGGCAGTCATCACATAAGGCTTAGCTAAGAAGTGACCAGTCTTACACAAGGTTTCTTTGGGGCTATAACACTCTAAGTATTATGTAGTGAGTTGAAGAAATGCAAAGACATAATTTTAGACTTAAATTTGAAATGTCTCTCTTTTGTGTTGCAAAGCAGTCCTCATGCATTACTTTGACATACTGTTGTTATTTGCAGTGTAGTCTTGTATGATAATTAAGTCCAATTGGTCCACTGCAGTGCTTTAGCCAAGTATTGGGGCCTATTAAATTGGACCATGAATACACAGTTGCTTTCCTTATTTTTAACACAATTATGCAGTTGAGGAAAAAAACCCTGCAGATTACTGGAAAGGCATTGCTAAATAGGTCCCCTTGCTGCTGTAAATTTCTGGAGTGCTGTTATAAGGTTTTGAAGTATTAAGCATATATGAAAAGTGACATGCTGGAAGTCTTTTGGAAAACATTTGCTTCTGTTACTCTTTAGGGAAAAATTCTGCTGTCAAAGGTGGGATCCAATGACAGCAGCACCAAAGGGTCTGTTTTCAGTGCAAGTTCATTCATAGCTTTAGGTCTGCCCCATTGCACAATATCACACAATCCCTTATCCCTAAATATACATCAACCTCGAACCTGGCTTTGCTCTCGCAGCTGAATTCAACTTTCAAGTCGAGCAGCACTCCAGAAGTTTTCAGTGAGGGGTTTGGCCTTAAGGCACACATGAAGTCATGTGTTTGCTGTGTACATCTGACTGGATTATGGACTTGGCTTGCAGGATAAATATTCTCTCTTATGGATTTACTGATGTGTTGAGATCATGAAAAACAAGTATCTGTTCTAAGTAAGGAAGAGACAGGGCATCATTCTCATTCTTTGTGAATTGGACCATAATGGCTACAGTTTTTCACCATTTGCATCTCCTGGGCCCTGTAGTTTCTGAATGATTTATCTCCCATTTGGCTCTTGCTAGGAGCCACTGCCAGTTTCTATACCTCTGCTCAGGAGATGACCCTTGGTCCCACATGCTCTGTCCCTCTTTGCAGAAGAATGCTGAGAAGTGTCACCTCAGCCAGCTGCATTGTTGTAAATACAGCAATGGGTAGCTGTAAAATATGGCTCAGAGTGCCAGGAGTTGTCTCAGCTCCTGTTCAGCCAGCAGTCAATGCCACATCTGTGGACAAATAATTACCAACCAAGTGATGTTTCTCTAACAGGGCAGTTCACATGCAATTTCTGGGGGGAAGACCCTGCTTGACTAGGAAATAGAGGCTCAGGGATGACACTGGAATTCAGAGGATGAAAAAAATTCAGGAAAGGCAGAAATTGTTCTAGAACAGTCCATGTGTCAATATTTGAAGAAACTCCAGCTACTGAAAATTAACAGCCTGAGAAAATCCCTGCCGACGTACTGTGAACCCCAGGAAACATGGGGCCATGATGGACATCTCCACACAGGCACAGGCTGTGTGAGTGTGACCATGTCCTCCAGGTACGTTCTGCTGTTTTGGCTCAGGCCACGGCCTCGGCTGCAGCATGAGCTGCACAGGCTAAAAGAGCTGTTTCACATTGGAGGTGACATTGGGAAGTTAGTAAGTGCTGAGATTTGTACTTAAAGCCAGACCAGAATCCAGCTGTTTCGCTTGTTCCCAGTGAATACATTTTCCATACTTTGCACAATAATGAACCAAAAGTCAACAAATTTCTGCATATTTTCAGGGTGAAATACTGATGCCAGATTTTCATAACAGATTATTCCTGTAGTTCTCATATTTACATTGGTCATTGGTCATTGGTCCCCATAGCTTTGCACTCACATATGCCGTGATTATGATATATTTCAAATAAGGTGGTAATGATCTTCTAAAATAGATACATGAAAATAATTCTGTTAGAACTGTAGCTGTAAGCTAAAACCACAAACATCAGCTGACAGCACTTCTCACATCCGTCAGCAACCCTCATTTTGATGACAAAACATAACTAAAATTTCCAAAATTGGTTCATCAGGGAAGATCTACTCTCTCAATTTAGTTGGTGTTCATCAAAAGGCTTTTGCTGAATTAGTGAGGTTTTGGAACGTACAGGACCACTTAGACTACTCAAGGCAACAGGAAGCTGAATGGCAGCTCTTTGTAGCAACAGCATTTTTCGAAGTTCACAGACTGTCTCAAGGTCATCAGGCTAGATCTGATTGATAAGTCTAGAAATATAAAATTCTAATCTTGAGAAAAAGCTCTGGTCCCATGTACAGTGAATTAGAAACTGTCACTGACATCAGACTGGACTCCAAGTCATTAGATGTGAAATGCAGAAAGGAGGAAATACTATTCTAATTTTATTTTGATTAGGCCATGATCCTCACATGTCAAAAACCCATGCAGTACATGTATGTGTACATTCCCCACAACTGGAAATATATTTCTAATTCAGAAGGTTGAGTGTTCCAACTGACCCAGAAATAAATACTTCACAGCAGCTTTGTGAAAACAGAATTGTAGAATCCTGTGTATCTCTTGATTACTTGTACCAAACATATTCCTTTTAAGATTAAAAATGCACTTTCAAGCTCTTAGTTCTGCCAACTTGTCTGGGGCCCTGAGAGAGTCAAGTCATATTCTCTCCCTTCCCAATCTCACAACCAAGCACAGTCTTGAAAGGCTAAACAAGGCCTTCAATGGTTTCTGTGTGATACCACTGCCTTCAAATTGCACCCCCAGTGACATCCTTGCAGCCTGAAACCTGCCAGTGAGGTTTATCAAGTGTAACACACTGAAACTTCTGAAACTTTCAGTCCTGTTGAAGTGGCTTATAAGGATCTGATGTGCATGTGGAAGCTGTGTTGGCTCTTTCTGAAAAACAGAGCTCATTCTGAAAGAGAAGCAAGAGAGAAATGAAAGCCTATTTTTGTCACCAAAGGCAGCAAAACTGATCCTTAAAAATGTGAGCAGTGCTGCTAAGCGGTTATGTACAAAAAATACATTTCCCACTCTGGGCAGTGCTGCTCACACAGGGCTTAGTGTGTATTTCAGCTCCGTGGCTTTTCCTTCTGTCCAGTAGAGCCCATGATTCCACCAGCTGAGCGGAGGGACATGAGGTGACCTTGAAGTGGTGGAGTTCCAGATCTTTATTATTATTTGCCAATCCTTACCCCCCCCTTGCCTAATGCTTTTCAATTTTTGAAAGGCATCAATAGGTATTCTCTAAATAGTCTGTGTCCTGAAAAAAATGGGAGATTGAAGTAAGTAGCCTTAAGCAGATTTTGGGAGTGTACTTCCATCTTCAGTGGATTTTTTGCCAAAGGAAGGATTACAGGCCTCGGGATATGTCCCTACAGTTCCCATGAAGAGCACTGAGATCATACCGTAACAATTTAGGAAGCCAAAAAGAATTCCGAAAGAAGCAAAGGTTAGTTAATATTTAAATATTTTGGTTGTTTGGCTATAAATTCACTGAGCACAGATTAAGTGGATTGGAGCTATAGAAATGACTAACACAGCAAGGCTGAATGGAATGACTGGAAATTGATCAAATGTGTGAAGTACTGTGGGGGAACAGGGCAGTTACTCATTTCAAAACTTTGCCCTGTAAAATGTACTGTACAGGATCAATGGCACAGGAGATGATAGAACAAACAGACTACCTCTCTTCCGTACAAAAATATGCTAGATTTGTGTTTGGTCTGATTAATTCAGCAAAATTTGGGTTTCTCATTAATGATGCTTTAATCTGAAGGTAGAGGAATTAGCTCTGGGAGCCAAGAGAGGGGCTGCACTTCATGCAGACTTCTAAAAACCTACATGGACATGAAGTGTGTGTATTCTTCGGGTGCAAGAAATGCTGACTGCTTGGCATCCCTTTACTGGCAGTGGGTATGCATAGACAAGCCCTTTTGCCTGCTGGCACCAAGAGATTAACAATGCACCAATTCTTTGAGCCTTGGGGCCTGGTTCTGTATCATGGACGTCAATAGAAGCTTTGTCATTGACCTCAATGGACCAGGCTCAAACACTAAAAGAGCACATTATGTGATACACGTTTTTTAAAAAAGGCTTAGCAGTTTTGTGTATGCACAACCAGGGGTGACTGACTGATGTAAAGAAACTGAAACAGAGAGGTGAAAAACAAACACTGATTCCCCGGTTAAGCAACTGACTCTACACCTGAACACAGTTTTAAAGCACTCAGAATATCTGCACTGAATAGCTGCGTTTTGCATTACATTTAAACTGTGAATAATACCTCCTGAAATCAAGTTTCTAATTTAGGTACCTGAAAACAATATAAATCAGTGAAAGCAGCAGAAGCTCTGTAGCTCTTAGAAGCTTGGTGACTTTGTGTGAAATATAGATGCAGGAGCCTGTATGTAAGCAGGTCTAGATTAGAGAATTTTGTCTGCTGTATACCCAGGGCAGCTCTTCTCATTTCTCTGACATAAAATGCTCTACCTCCAGGAGTCCATCTCTTAAATGAGGTGCTCAAATAAACGTGAGAAACTGCTGAGAGCAACTGTTTACTGCTATATTCAGAGATATGAGCGAGTTAATGCCTACATGTAGAAAAATACATACTTTGTAACCACATATAAATGGCTATGCTTTCACCTTCCAGCTTCAGCATTAATAAGAAACTCTTCTAGTTTTCCAAAGCTTAATATATAAAGAGAACAACAGGGCCTGGATATACATATTCATGTGAAAAACCCTCCAGAGGAATTAAAGGCAAGAGAGCTGTTCATCTTCCTTACACAGTGAATGAATGAAGTAACAGCTCTCCAGGTTTTCTAAGTGTTACTGGTCACCTCCATCGTACATCACTGTTTCTGATCTCTACCTGAACGGTTTGCAAACACCTAGAAAACAGCTGTGTGAGTACTCTCAGTGAGAATGCTTGTTTGCTCAAATGCTTGTGATATCTGGTTTTCCAAAAACAGTCTTGAGGGAAAGAAAGTTTATTCTATTGCTGGCATCTGTAAAAAAGGAAAGGAATCCTTCTCTAGCCCTTCTAGACAAAAGCTGAGCACATCAGCAAGGGCACTCTTTAGTGGGGGGCTGTGGGGGGTGTGGAGGGGATGCTGCAGAAGTCTCCTCTTACTAGTAAGGGTTAGACCATCAACTCCAAGACACAAAGACTCTCTGAAATACCGAACCCCAAAATATTTTCTCAAAAGTCAGTATGATTATCACATCCTGGTGGTGCAGAATGTTTAATGCTGAGCAGCTAGTACAGTTTATGAATTCATCACTCTGCTGTTGAACACTGGCATGCACTGATAGCTAGGCACAAAAAGCTCCAGCACTGTACAGAAGTGGCATTCAGCCTTTGACAAGCGAAGAGCTACTTTGTCATCAAACAGAGGCTCACAAAACCATGAAAGAACGACCTGCATTTAAAATAGAGAAATGTGTGCAGGCAGTTTGTGCGAGAGTTAATGCACTGCTCCAAACAAGGCAGCAGAGTCTCCAGCCAGAGCAGCATTTCTCAGGGCACAGATGATGCCCCAGACTCATTGGCTTTCTGTCACCAGTCTCAGAGGACACTTCTGTGTAAGTCAATACAGTCCATATGTGTGTGGGCACAATCACACCTCTATTTTTTTGTTTTGAATTGCCTGGAGGCAGCTGCCATATCACCTTCAAGTCACTATGTGATGTCTTAATCAAATGTTAACAAGGAGCTTGAGGCAGCCTAGGAACCACAAATGGGATACAAAATACTTGAGCACTAAAATATGGCATCACGGAGATATCAATAACTGGCTTCAGTTTTTTGTTGCCTTTTGCATGCTTTTCTTAGGTAGGATGGTACCTTTATTGCTTATTTCTCTTGAAGGATTGTGAAAATAAATACTTTTTAAGCAAGGCTGTGGTTTTAATAGGTTTTGGTCTATTTTGCATAACTTTATACTGTCTGTTTTCCTGGATTACAGTATCAGGTGAACAGAAACATGGAGTTGCTGCATTCTAATCATCTCTAAAGCTTAGAGCATATTTTGCCATTTTTTGAATATGAATTTTGGTTACAACCCAACCTTGTCATCCTTTCATATGCAAACTTCCTACTGAAGGATCAGTGGGACTTCTGAATATTAAGAAATAAATGGAAACTTGTTATTTTTTCTCTTCAGTTTCTAAACTGCTAGTGGAAAATTGTGTCAACCAAGGAGGGAGAGAAGGAAGAAGGAGAATATGAGGGAATGTGAACAGAGTTAGATAGTGCAGCATGCCAAATGCATCCCCGTCACCCCTCTGGCAGGCTGCTGGAACGTTGGAACTGCAGCCACAAGTGTTAACATTTGCAAGTGCAGCAGCTGCAGCCCCTTATGACTAAGTTTTCAAAGACCAATTCTATTCAAAAATACCATTACAAGTAACAAATACTGTTGCAGTGTTTGAGTGTATTTACACAAACAGGATTTTCCTTACTCTTCTTTCAAAATACAGAATAAGTATGTTCAAAATTCTCTTTACTGAAATATTTATGCCCAATCTGAAAAGGTGATGGGCACATTTTTAGTACCTACAGTCTCTATAAGATAAACACAAAATTCTAGAACAGCTGGTGCTTGACAGTGGATATATTTGTCTCTTGGAATTTTGTGTTAAGGAGATTTCTTCATTAGTACAAGAACCTTTTTAGTATTCACTCTCAGATTGCTTTTACTCCTTGGTTCAAGGCAGTGCATATTGCTAAATGTGTTATCTTAACATCGTAAATTGCACCAAACTGTATTTGTAACAGTGAAAGCTGTTTTCAGACTCAAAGACAGTAGCAATGCATTTATTAGTCTTTCTTTTAGATAACCAAATATATTGACTTAACATTTATTTTTTATTAACCCGTATTCCACATGCACATATTTCTTTTTATTTTCTTCTGATGTTTAAACTGTATTTCATCTCCAAAGCAACGAGGCTTTCAAACACCAACATTTCCCCTTTAGAGCCTAGAAGGGAATTTGTTCTGGAAAAGGGAAAGGATATACTAAAGGCCTTTCGGAACTTGACTGGAACAGGCTGTTTTCCTTTTTGCTAGCATTACAGTATATATTATATATGTATATATTGTCTGATCCAATGTATACAGTCTGGTCCTTCCAGTTTTGTGCCAGCCACTGCCGTTCTATTATTGTCTAAATGACACATGACAAGACAGAAGTGTCACTTAAAGTACACTGCAAAGAGTTCTCCAGCTAGCTTTGAGATTTATTACTGTGTTGAGTGAGATTGAAGTTTTAGTGGCAACACTGCAAAGGACCCTGAAAGATTTGAGAGAATACAGTCAGTTTGTAAAAGTGAAGCAAGCATTACTGGGAGCATGAGAAAGATCAAGAGGACTTGTATCATTAACCCATATTATCAGGACCATTTCACGAAGAATTCAGGTTCTTTTGGTAGTGAGATATGCTTGTACCAAAATGCAATTGGTCTTCCTGTGAAAAGCTGCTAGAAATTGTCCTGAAGCCAGTCTAGCTGTGTTTCATTTTGTTAAATCTGGATATAATAAAATTTTTACTTGTGTTAATTTTAGCTGCTTTATTTGCCGAGTTCTTTGAAGTGGATTCATGTCTGCCCACGTGTTTCATTCCTCAGGATTGCTCAGTGTAGTGGGGTGAAGAGTTATCTCAGTGTCACTTACACAAGGTAATGCACTGGACTTGCAGGGCTTAAACTGGCTCTGAGCAGAGATGCTTCAGGAGATTCAGGGATACAGAGGTTTAGGTCAGGTGCTGATGTCAAGGTAGAAGACTATGATGATTGTCCTGAATGAATAATGCTGGAAGCTGATTCACCTTTGGTCAAACGTTTTACAGGCAAGCAGCTTTTTGAATTTATCTATTACTGAACCCACAAGGAACTTCAACAGTCCAGAGCAGTTTTTGTATCTAGAAAGATATTTCTGGCTTAGCCCTGTTTATGTTGTACACTGAGTTTGTTTTAGAGGCTTTTTTATGCTGCCACTGCAAAACAATTTCTTGCTTCAGCAGCTCTCAAATTTTAGCCCACAGCGCTCAGTCCACAAAACACAGGACTAGCATTCACCTCTGAAGAAGATCAAAGAAACAGAAATTTTGGATTCATTCACAACTATTTTAGGCTCTTAAAGGCAGTGGGACTAACAGTGGTTCAAAATGGTAGAAGAGTGCTCTTGTGAAGACAACTTTAATACATTCCAGGTGTAATAGCATTGAAGTCAACAGTTATGACGTTTTTGAACTGACTCCAGTACGTTTATTTTGTAGAGAAAGTTCCCTCACACTACAAATCATTGTAAGATTAGTATTAATCTGACTGAAATGTCCTGAGCCATCCAATTCTCTGGTTAATTCTATTAGGCTGCATTTTCCACATGCTAGTTTGAAATGTTATCATATGATGACAAATGTAAGCTTTTTTATTGGATTTATGTAAATCCTTTCTTCACTGAAGCTGTTGGAAGGATTCTGCAGTTGCTTATGGGAGCCACACATTGAAACACATCACAAATTCCTTGTAAGAGATGGGGTTTTCTTCAGAAAGTCTGAGACTTCCAAACCTTTTTCCTATTAGAGCATCATGTGAGATGGCAAAAAGCTTTCTACCTGGGTCTAGCCTTAAGAAAAAACGCTCTTTCAGAGAGAAACCAGGAGTGAAAAAACCCAGATTTAAATCCTTTCTTGTCTCTGATTTGGCTATTTCTTCTTTAGATTGTGCAAACTCCAAGGTGTTCTCATGCAGATGGCCTCCACTTGTTCTAGTTTGTACTTGAGAATTGTCAGATTAAAACATCCAGTCCTTCCAGCTATACAGTTAAGGACGAGAGACAGAAAGAACAAGGGAATCCTCTCTGGATGGTATTTTCCATACCTGAACACAAGGCAATCAGATTCTTTGATTTCAGACAGGTCTTGATGAAAAATTAACCCACCCTGAAAATTTTAGATTTTTAGCATAATCGATTGCATTGGGGGTTTTTTTGGGTTTTATTTTTTAGTTGGTTGGAGGTTTTTTTGTAAGGTTTTTTTGTGTGTGTGTGTGTGTGTGTTGGCTTTTGTTTGGTTGGTTGGCTTTTGTATGTTTTTTGTTCATTTGTTTGTTTTGGTGGTGTTGTTTTGTTTGTTTTTCAGTTCATTACACAGCAGGGCTGTGCTCCAGCTTGACACCCCAGGGCTCAACTACAATAAACAATAACTACTGCAGCCTTCGAGCACAGGACTGACCCATTGACTGCAGTGGGGCTACTCACACTTGAGGTCAACCATACACTAAAAGGCTTTGCTGGGGCCTCTGCATCTCAGATGAATGGGCTTTTCTTCGATGAATTTTCAAATCTCCTTCTTAAATGTCAAAGAAAAAGCCTGTTCTATTTCGTCCTGAACTTGGTGAACCTTTTAAAGCATATTATATTCATTCTTCGTATGTGTACTGTAGGTATTGAACATTAGTTGACCTTAGGCACAGAAGACTCAAGAATATAGTCCTGTAGAAGTATAAAGGTGTTGGGGAATAGGATTCTTCCTGGTTTTTTTTCTTTCTCTCAGGGAATTTTGTCCCATTAGTTGTCTGAGAGATGATAGCGATGGTACTTAGAAGAGACACAGGTTCTGTTCCTGGGGCTGCACTGCTGCTGTTTGTTTGCCTTGTCTTACACATACTCACTAGTGAGGAACTGTTGTTCCTTTTCCCAGATCTTTGCCTGAAAGCCCCGAAATTTCAAAGCTGTGGCAATCTGGAGGGAAGGGGATCACATTTTCCATGCCAAGGGAGGTTCCCGCCTTCAAACCAGGACAAAAGGCTAAAGGCTAATTACACCACCTGAGATCTAGACAATTTTGTGAAATTTCTTTGTTCTTATTTATTTAGCTGTTTTTAATTCAAAGGCTATGTTCTATTTGGATGTGAAGATTCAAGTAACACTTTCCAAAATATGAAGGCTAAATGCCACATTTACAATTGTTTCTGAAAAGGGTTGACCTTTATTAAAGTTACTGAGTAAATACAATTCCGAAGGTTTTGTTTCTGTTGTAAATTAAATGGGATGTTTGTAGATGGAAAGGTCAATTTCAGAAAAGCTGAACTTCAGAAAACATCACCTTTCTCAGCTAAATCAAAGGAGTTAATTAATTTTACAGATGAAATACACAATATATAATTCTCTTATCTTTGCTTCAAAATCAATTGTTTATGGCATAAAGAGGATACACTTGTCACGATTAGGTGTAAATGTTTGCGGCAGCAGAAGATACAGATTTAGTCTACCACACACAGCTTCATAAATGTGTGACACTGAGTTCCTCTGAGAGGTTGTGTGTAGGGAAGAGTTTGTCCAAGTCCTATCTGATATCAGACTTATTGCATTTAGCAAATTTATTCCAACTTACATGAAACTATGACAGTTTCTCTTAACAAAAAATGCACTAGAAAAATCTTACTAGACATTGATACTGCACTGACAGCTCTGCACTTTAATCCTCTTCTTTCTATGCTGTACTTAATTAATTTTTTAAAATATATTTTGTAATTGTTACAACTATGTCAATATAAGACCACAAGTACACATTAATAAGCATCATCTGAACCAGTTAAACACTTGGTGTATTACCTGGAGGGAGGCTGGAAGGCTTGAACTTTCCTGCCTGGGTTTGTGGTAGGTCACACACCAGAGTCTGGAGCCTTTTTGGAAATACTGAGCAGCACACGGTCATTTAAGTTGTTCATTAAAGAGAATATTGTTTGCTGCTTTGGGCAGAAAATTATTGGACTAAGAGGCAGCACCTCCTGCCTCTGTAACAGACTTCAGCCTCCCTCTTTGCATGGCTTTCCAAAGTCAAGGCAGAGAAGGGAACAATGGCTTTGCTTTCTCTAGCATCCCTCTAAAGCACCATGTTCCACACAGCTGAACTTTCCAGCATCTTTCATGGGGGTCTCCAGAAGGAAGACATCTGAAGTCAGATATGCAGAAGATGCTGGAAAAATTCAGTCTTCATTGAGATGCACCATGACAGAACAGTGATAGCAAGTTGGGTTCCTTGTCCTGTGTCTACTGGAAATGACCAGGGATTTCTTATGCATCTTACTCCCCTTGATTTGGACTGATCTTGTGATTTTTTTTTCTCTAAGTGCTATTTAGGGACTGTTATTATTAAAGCCAGATATTATTTGCATACTGTTTATACAAATCTTATTTGGTAAAATTCCCCATAGAATAGATTCTTTAAGAAACATTCCATGTGTACCCTTGCCTTCTCTGAAGTAACAGTACTAGTTTTACTTAAAAACGATTTAATTATTATTATACCTCTGTTCTCTGTACAAGCAGAAAATATCTGTCAATATTTGTTCTCATAGAAAGGTGTCATATGGGAAAAAAGAAGAGACTGTGATGAAATTGTACGAAAAGGCAGTGAAAATAAACTAGCTCGTGTCAAGCAGAGAGGTTTGTTATAAGCATCAACAACCGATGCCTTCACTAGGGGAAAGGGAATCCTAAAAGATAAACATGGAGAAATTGCAGGCAAATTTTCCAAGCCACTCCATCTTTTACTTCTTTAATGGAAGCTGGCCGACCTGATCCTTCACTTTTGTGTGCTTTTGCCACACTTAAACCTTGCAGCTGCTACAGATAACCTAACCTTTAATTTGTTCTGAACAATATTAAACTAAACAAGTCATCTTGCTCTAGCAGAGAGTTGGGTCAAAGTGGTTCCACTGCTAAGTGTAGACTGGGTAATTTGGCACAGAGGTTTAATCGAGGTTTCAGCAGCAAATACACATTACTATCTTGCAGCAAGCTCTTAACACAATTCCAATACTACCAGAGGAACAAAAATAGGGTTTTGTTACAGTCAAATGATTTATTAACCATTTTTAATGTGCTGCTCTCCTCTTTGATTTCCTGGTGTGCTGCATTCTTCATATCCAATCAATTTTGAGGTAAATACTCAGAATTAACTATTGAGTTCATCTATGATAAAAAGCAAATTGCACATTCCATACCCTTAAGAGATGCTTTACACAAAAATATCTCCAGCCATCATATCTGTGGAAGGTGCAGAACAGTATGGTATGAGGGCTGGTATTACACACTGATTTTAGTAGTGGGCTCTAAAGTAGAGAGGAGGTCAAGAGAAGTTTTAGGAGAGGTGCAGGTAGTGGGAGTTGAACACTCTCCACTAGAGGAGACACACATCAGGATTCTTCTGACCTTCTCAGCCCTGCCATTCCCCATCTGCTCCTGTAACCCACAGGGAACCTGCTCACTGTATATTCACAGAGAGACTTTTCACTGGATTGTCCTCCCCTTATGCCTCTCCTCACCTATCTGCAGGGCAGCTCTTTATGAACCTGTGCCCTGCAGCTTATTAAATCTCATTTAGCAAGTACAGCCCCTCAGGTGATGTTTAAACAGGTGATGTTTAAGCAGATATGAGGGTGGTAAAGGATACTGGAATTTGGGGACTGCTCTGGGCACTCAATGGAAGCAAATAATCAGTGCACTCAACTAGATTTTGCCAGTGCAGGCAATACATCACAGCAAAACACTCAACTGTATGAATCCTGGGATCTTCAATCAGATATTGCTCGTTTAAAAATGGAGCTGTGCAACAGTGGCCCTATCTTTTGCACTCATTTTTCTTGGAGCAGCAGACTGACATTTGCAAAGATGAGAAGTACCTTTCAGCTTGAATAAACTCAGAAATATATCTGTAAACACATTTGGCCTCATCTTTAGAAATGTCAGTTTTCTGGAATGAACAGCATGGGTACAATATTTGTGTTGGTGTCTGGACAGCCATTTGTAAGAGAGCAAACATGTTACAACATTTCAAGCACTCTAACTGCACTTTTTGGCTAGTACAATAGCTATAGGAAGAAATGCCCATTACACCCAAAATCAATAAAATAGTTGCAAAAATAAGTAAATGATAGATTCAGTAGTGGGAAGTAAAACTTCTTTCATCTCCTCTGCCTCACAGTAATCAGGTCTCTGGCTTGCTGGCTTCCATGAAGGAATCCTTCCTGACACTAGGGGACAATCACTGTGTTCATTCATTATTGCTATTCATTGTTGGGTTCCAGTATTGTCACCTGAAATCAAGTTCTTGCTGTGTTGAGCACTATAGATGGAAAATGGCACTACGTGGTATTTTTCATAAAGCACTTCATTCTATTACAGTCTTCCAGAGAATAAAATTTTCACTGATCCAATAAAATATGCTAAAATTGCTTATAATGGAACTGTTTAGGATCAGGTAGGAAGTCATTATGTCATAGTTTACAGAGCTAATGGCTACTATTGAGCGTGCATATTGTAAACTATAATGAAATGGGAAAAATATACTTTCAGATGTATTTTCACTCTGTATTTTGTAATAAAACCAATATATCAACCTTTTTAATATTCTTTTCTCATGACTGAGTGAATCTATTTGGTTTGTCATAGTACACATGTAAATCCTACCATACCATTTGGAAACTGTTACATTCAAACTGGGATATTCTTATTTCTGACCCTGCTGCTTTCTCCCTTAGTCTTGTGCTAAGGCTGGGGAGCAATAGGGATGACACATGAGAAATCTGCATCCACTCTGAGAACACGAGAACATTCTGACACCCTCAAAACACCTGCTTTGCATTACGGCCAGAGGTATTGGACTATTCTGCAAATATGTCCCAATGTGAAATTGAATTTTGATTCATTTCTCTTTCTAAAATTGCTGATCATCCCCGGAATTCCACAATTTGCTTTCCACCAGACCAGGCTGCTCCAAGCCCATCCAGCCTGGCCTTGAGCACTTCCCTGAGCGGGGACCCACAGCTTCTCTGGGCAGCCTGTGCCAGGGCCTCACCACTGTGTTTGATATCAGATTAAAGCCCTGTGTACATCCATCTATAATCTGGGGACAGCTCATGGATAAACATGTCCTTTTCTAACTTTTCTAACTGGGTACTATTTGTTCTGGAAATGCAATGAAGTCTTGATCAAATGCTTCTCATATTTCTGCTTCCATTTCACTGAAATTAATTTATCCCAGTGAGAAAGGCAAACTGTACAGGATTACAGGATTTCTTAAGGAAGGACTCAAGATACATCCTCTAGTATTGAGTAAGACAGCAATAGCTCACGAAATATGCATGAAATGCAGAAGTATTCAGGAGAGGTGATTAAATAAAACAAACTAAAATGTTGCGAAACATCATTTGAATACTCAAACCAAAAATGTTTTCAGATTAACCTACACAGATAGCTCCAGCCTAGGAGCCTTAAAGTTGACTGAGGTCTCTCAAAACCAAAAATATTGATGCTAACACACTTTGACAATCTGAGATATTATCAAACAGCTCATGATTGCAAACATGATCTCAATCTATGAGAAAGATGATGTAGAGAATAACAGGTTAGTCTGATACTACTGACTGAAATATTAACCAGTTCATTCAGGTGCTGTGTCAGCAAAGCACCTGAACCTAAAACCAAAAGGAATTCCAGTCAGCATTCCTAGAAGGCATATCTTGTTATTTTGGCAGAAGTGTGTGCCTGGTTGATAATGACTGCTCTCTTGATGTAGGGTACCGAATTCTTCAAGGCATGTAACTTAGTTCCACATCAAATTTTGATTTCAAAATGCTTATAATAGCAACGTAAAATGGGACATCTTGGGTGGATTACTGACCCATTGGCAGATCACAGAATGTAGTTGTTACTGAGGGAATATCAACTTTCTTGCTTCTATTGGTAACTTAAGGACTAACTTGTGCTCCAAAAGACTTCAGCATGAATTAAAGAAGCCTCTTGTTCATGTGCACTGAAAAGTTAACTTTGTAGGCCACACAGGTGGGGCTTGGGTTTCATTTCAGTGAAGTGAATGCATTTTTACAGCTTTTACCTACCTCTGACATAACACAATTTTTTTAGACTTTCGATGCATTTCATTTTTCATCTAAGCTTGGCTTATTGGGCAGTGGAACTTCTTTGATCCTTTAAACCAAAGTGAAATGGAAGACTGACTTGGAAAGCACTACCCCAGATGAGATTTGGCAAGGAATCAATATTTTACAGTTTAAATACGTATTAATCCATGGCAGAACTAAACCATTTTAACTTTTTATACAGAGAGTATTTTACCCTTGTGAAAGTGTATTAAAAGTGTATAAAAACTGTGTATTATGGAGTTATTTTGCTGAATGTTATTTATGATACAGTTATCTCACTGGGGAAAAGCTATAGCTAGTGATATCTGCCCAGGGAAAAATTATTGGGTGGTGGTTTCAAAAGAGCTTGAAAGATTTAGACAGTAAATTTTCAGTGAATTGGGAGTTATGACAGGAGTTATGGCTCTAAATCATATAAGCAGTTTTGAAAATCCAGCTCCTCCTTCCCCCTTTATCTTTAATTGAGTTCATTTGTCTTTCATTTGCTTTTTGTGACATTCGCAGGCAATTTGAAGCTGCGTCAGAAATAATAACAGCCCAAAAGTTACACCCAGACTTGAGCTGCAGGAGGTGCTGCACAGAGGAGGAGGAGGGCTGGTGGCTGCCTCTCTGATTGACTCCCTGGTTGAACTCCCAGAGAAAGCAGCATTTTGATGTTAGGGCACAGGAGCAGAGGTGACAGAGGTGACAGAGGTGATAGAGCAGCTGCAGCAGAGACAGCAGCTCTGCCAGTGCAGCAAATCCCCTCTGCAGCTGCTGGCAGTGCCTGGTGTGGCTCTGCACTTCCACCCACAGAGCCTAAAACTAGGGTGAAGCATTATGTATATCAATATGCATAAACCTGAAAACTTCTAAAGTTATTTTAAAAAATCACATGAAATACTAAGTAATATATGAAATGCCTCAATGAAAATGTTCCATTCCCTCCTTTCCTGTTAAGCCTAAGTTACAATGTGTAACCAGAAAAAATGCACACCTTCCAATCCAGGTGTGCAGGGAACAAATGTACTCTTTTGTTCTACCTGACTTAGGTTCAGTCTTTAGTGTTGGAAAACAAAGTTCTGAGTCGCTGATCCCACATAAAGGAGAACCTTTATGTGACATGGGCTTTCCATGAAGAGTCCTCCTGTTCCTGTTCTGTGCGCTCCCTCCAGCCAGGCTGTGGCTGTTACAGTGTGCACACACCTGGGCTGATTTGCTCAGGAGGGAGCTCTGTGATGTGCTCTGTACAAATGCTGCAAAATGGGCAAGCTCATCAACTCCACTGCAGAGGGGAATGTATCTGTATCAAATTATCAGCTGTGCTTTTTGTCTGGGCTAAAATATCAATCCTTTGGCTTCATTAGCTGTTACTTGCCCCAGGGCAGCCTGCTATGCTACTATAGTCTCAGATAAGCCTTATTAGAACTCTTGTCCTGAAATCTTAGGATTCAAATGAAGTGTATTTGGCAGTATATCTGAGAGCAGCTACTCTCAGCTGAGTGCCATCAACACATATAAGTCCACTGAAATTTCAGGAAAGTAAGTAGTGTAGAAATGATTTAAACTTTTTTTATTTAGAATACCTGCCAAAGGTAGAGGAAATAGGTGGGGGTTTGCATGCCTCACATATGGTGGTATTTTACATTTTAAGATAGTGTGTGTAGTGACTGGCAGAGCTCCCACCCATTTCGATGAGGTTAGGATTTCAGTCCATATGGGTACCAGCATTTAAAGCTGGTAATATTTATAACATCCACGGGAGACTATGCTAGGTGACTGTTCATCCTGGAATGTATTGCTGTGAAGGCTCTTTGTACTGAATATTTCTGCTGTAAAGGGGAAGGAACATGAACCACCCTTTTGCTAAGATGGAGAAAAGCCTTTGTGTTCCTCATGTGAAGGTATTTGAACCTGCATGCAAGTCTCTAATGTGTGCCAGGCAGAGCCCCAAATCCTCCCGAGTGTGCTGCCTTGTGGAAAGATGGGGGGCAGTTTTACCCTTCCCGAGCCAGGCACAGGTACACAGAGCAGCTGATGGAGCCAATGTCCCTTTTACTCTCAGGCGGAGGGATGTGGAATCCCTGCAATGACACAATACCACTGAGGGACACTTGACTGAGAGCAGGAGGGTTCTTAGGGATGCTTCACTTGGGGCCAGTTGCCAGTGGCTAATATTGGTTTCACAGAAGGACCAAAATAATTCAGGGACAGGACAACATGTGGGTCTTGGCTCTCAGGAGCATCTCCCCAGAGCAGCTCAGGGCTGGAGAAAGATGAGTTTCTACAGCCCAGTAGGAGAGCATGGGCTGTAGACATGGGAGTGATTCCATGCAACTGTTTCTGAGCAAGTTGCAGCTAAAGTACCACCAGACAGTTATGAATTGAGCTTTCTTTGCCTCTGTGGAAATAGAAGATATTTCACTATGCTTTGTTTATGTGGTAGACTAAATTTATTTGTTTTATTCTGACATATATATAAAAGTGACATTTATCTATATCAATTTAATTTTGCTTTACATTTAAGAAAGATATAAAAATATGAAATGTATATTTGTTTTTAGTAATTTGTAATTACTACATTTCTTATTTATTATACTTCTTATATATTGCAATGGAGCACAACACCACGCAGAAATACCAAGTGATCATCCTTACTCAGAACAGGCTGTTTATTGCCTGCACCTAAGGCTGATGACTTTAGCTCTTTCCAATCTCTGAAAGTTGATGCATGGCTGTCCCCAGCAAATGCTGTTGTTTTTTCACTTGAAAGCACACTGAAAGCAATCAAGTGCAACAGAGAGTGTACTGCAAATTAAAAATTTTTTATAGTCCTATTTTCTTACCAGTTACTGGGCTGATGTCTAAATGCTTTATATAAATGAGCCATATCTAAGACAACTTGCCGGCCCACGTATAATTATAATACCTTGAAAGGTAACTGTTGGTGATTTTTCTTAATACTTGCATGTTCTATTACAGCAAAATAGCAGCTGTCTGAAATTTCCTGGTGATTAATGACAAGCCTTCCTCCCCTCCCCCCTATCTAATACTTATTTAAGCAGCAGTGACTGACAGGGAGGCCTTTCCCAGCAGTTAATTACCAGATAAGCCAAGTATTGGCACATTTAGCTGAAAAGAAACAGCCTTTCCGTCCGTCACTATTGCTTAAATATGGCCCAAATTTGTGCATTTTCAATTCTTAAGTAAGACCTGCCGGGAAGATTCATTTAAAATGTGCATATAATAAGATGTTTATATAGAGAGAATATATTTACTTGAAACTGTCCCTCTATGGAATCAGTTGAAGGATCACTGCCAATGTTGGGGGGTAGAAGAGTGAAAAGAAAACTCACGTTTTGATCCATCCTGGAGTTTTCCTGGAAGGTTCACTGTTTAATGGAGTCTGGGAAAGACTCCTGCTTTGTACAGGATGGAACATCAATGTGATAATTCAACATTTAGCATTAGGTAACCCTGGGACAGATATGAAGTATTAAAACCAGGCAATGACGTGAGCTCTGGATAATTTCTCTGAGTGAGTTGAGGAAAGTATTTTTTCCCAGCAGCCCACTGATGGTGTTTTGCTGATGCAGTGGTCAACCAGTGACACATGTTTCAATTGCTTCAGTTCAAGGCCAGCTTGATCCATTCCATTTGTGTTAAGGTCGATCTAAGACACTTTGTCAGGCACTGGCAAGGCCAATGCTCCCTCTGGATTTTTCTAAGGAAGTGGTAACTTGTAGTGATGGCACACAAAAGAATAGTAATTTTAACTGTTACAGCAACGTGTGTCAGGGTTCTCTCATTATTCAGAGCATACTTGCGTTCTAAAGGCTTCAAAGTCAGGATCCTTGCTATGAGAAAGGAAGCCAGTTCACCAGATAATTCACTGTGACTCTCAGCCAGTCAGGATCTTCAGCAAATGCTGCATTTTATGCTCATTTCTGTCTCAGGCTGAACACAGAAAGCTGGGGCACTAATTTGAACATCTTCCTCTTGTTACATTAACTACAGGATCAAGTCCCGATAACTCACTGTTCTTTATGCTCCTGTTGTTCTACTGTTTGTCTTTAATGGGATGGGAATTAAAGGTTTCAGTCAGAACTAGGTCAAGAAAAAATCTTATGTTTCTATCTGCTATTAATCACCCCCCCTCTTTTGGCAGTTTTGCCAAGTGTTAATTCTTCATAAACTGAGATTTGAACAGCTGCATTAGAGGTACTTTACTCTAGGCCTCTTACAGTACTTTTAAATATTTTATGCAGCTTCAGCAGTAAACCTAGGCAGAATCTGCTAAACTTCATGGCTTCCCTTAAATCAGTCACTGTTTTTTTCACAATGAAAATGACAGTATCTACAAAGGCATTGCAATCTACTGGGTTTTTGCCCTCCTCTTTCCCTTACATTTACAGGGAAATATCTAGCAAATGTCACTTTCAGGATCCTTCCCCAGACAAAGAGCACAGCCAGAGCCATTTGTATCATCCAGTGAAAGCCCAGCTGTGCGGCTGGATGATAAATACCAGTGACATTAGGAATTCTATGACTGGCTACCTGAGCAAATTGTACCATTATGACATCTAAAGAAACTAATGATAGGTGGCCTGGCCTCTGCTAGTCCTCGATCATGAATATGTTCAGGCAGTTTCTAGCAGATTTTTAACATGAGAAAGATTTTTGCTTTCAAAAATAACAGATCAGAGTTAATAAAGAACACTCTGCAAGACTAAATCAAGCCTTCTTATAGCCCAGAGAGATTTGTCTGTCTGAGAGAGCACATGCACCTTGGCTGTTTCAGACAGGAGGAGCAAACACTGCCTGTCCTTTGATCTTCAGCCCAGTGGAGACCCAGGACTCAGCCCCCACCACAGGAATGGCAGGTGGGCCCTCTGAATTTCTGCTGTGGTGACATCCCCAAACCACCCTGAACGGATTAATCATACAGGAACTCTTACACCAGCTTGCAAAGCTGACATCTCTTCATGGGAATGGTGGTACACTCACACCTTGGGGAATAACCAGATCAGTTCAAGGAAATTGGCTAAAAGTGTCCTGTACATTTTCCGGTTATCTCTAGGCCAGCAAAGTTAGGCTGAATCACTTTCTTACAACAAAAGTACCCCTTGTGTCCCTGAACAACCTCAAGCTACTCAGAAAAAGCTTAATACTCTGTTCTTTTTACTGCTAAAAGCCTTTTGAAAGCTAACAGTAGAGGCCATTTAACTTGTGTATCAGAGAGTTGATTATAGGCCATTTTGTGCCAGATATCCTTGTTGCAGTTTCTGAAAATTTACATACCAGGTCTGCTTTGTAAGTGTGTGCCTTTGAGGGGATCATCTTGAGGAAGTCAAAGAATTTTGAAGGAGCATCTCACGAGATTGGGGCAGCTCACCTCAGTACAAATTGCACTTCATTGTTACTTGGGATCAACATCACGGAGCAAACTCAGTTGAATTGCTTATTTTAAAGATACAGGTCATAATCTCCAGGTATAACACTGACTGCTACTTCCAAACTGGCCGATAGATGTAGGAGAAGGACTACATGGATAATGGCGAGTGAGGAAAATATTTCTCTAGGCTCTTGAAGAAGATGCATGATAGATGTCCCGCCAGACACCAGTGCAGGCTGCCTATAGGAAGTATCCATAGTATATATAGATCTATACACTATATATCTATAAGTATCTATACCATATAATATGCCATTTTCACTCAAATATCCTGTTTCTATGAGAAAACAGAAATTCCAACTTGTACTTTAGGACGAAGGAAGCACCAGAATTATTCTTAAAAGCTGGCTGTCAATAGGCTTTTGATGCAAATGAGTATATACAGTTTATCTCTTCTTACCTCACAAGAATTGTTGAAGCAGATTTCAATTCTTTAGATGAAATTGGTATATTTGCATATCTTTTGCTGTATTATTAAAAGGCTGCACATATTATCAGTGTGTGAAGGCTCAGTCCTGACCAGCTTTCCTCACTGTAAAAAAATAAAACAACAAAAGCTTGATGTCACCAAGCCTTCTCACGAACAGCTTTTAAATCAATAACAAAGAAACTGCAAGTAAAAACATCTAATAACCTCTGGAAATTTTATGGCTGTACCCTGCAATAAATGAATGCTGGGTTAAAATTTACAACAATCCTACTTTGTAGCATGTCTGAGCATTGAAATTCTGATTTAAAACAATGGATTTCATAAAAACAAGTATGGAGCTTAATACTGGTACTTATTAATTTCATTTATTTTCAGAGCTCCTTTCAAAGTGAAGTGATCAGTTGAAGTCAAGCACAAAAATGAATAAACATTCTGAAACAGGTACCACTGAATTCTTATCCATTCCTGACCTGCTGGCTACTGCTGCTGATTAAAATCCTCAGGTTTAATTAGCATGCAACAAATCATCAGAAGCTGGAAGATGCAAATGGTGGATTTACAGCTAGCTCATGGTCCTTCAATGGTCCAGTGGCCAGCAGGAGGCCCCGGGGCTGTGGGGTCCTGGAGGGCACTGCTGCCTGGCCTTGTCCTAGGCTGTCCTAAACTCTGCTGTGCTACTTCCTGCGCCAAAGCCCGTGCAAGCATAACTGCTCCTGACTCTCCAAAATGTCTGCCTGAAGGATAAATGAGCATATCTATTCTGGTCAGCAGAACTCATTGAATATTTATATGTAAGTTTTCATTTAAGGGAAAGATTTCAAAGACATTTACTAGAACTGAAGAATATGGATCTTTGAAATTAAAAGTCAAGAATTTACATATTCTGCCGCTAAAACTATAAATAGACACAAACGAAAGAATAATATCGTTTTGAAACAGTACAGTCTAATGGTTACAGCAGTGTTGTGTAAGTGGTGTCCTTTCTTCCACTGTCTCTGACACGTTTTGCAGCGTTGGTATCTCCATTTCCCTGCCATCTACACTCTTGCAAAGCTTTCCGAGCACTTGGTCCCTGCAGCGAGATCTGCCCACCCAGCAGATAAAAACCGTGAGAAAGGACGGTCCCGTGGTTACTGTTATGGCAGGAGACAGGGATTTGCTTCTGTGCAGCCTTAGAGGAATGACACTGAGCACGTCCTGCAGAACGCGCTGCTGGCTGTGCAGGGCAGCGTTGCATCCTGCCTCCTGCAGCGGAGCCTGCACTGCTGCACCGTCAGGGCAGTGCCTGCGCCCGGCTGCTCAGCGCTGTCCGCCTGTCCTGCTGCCCCTCCGGACACAAACTGGGAGCAGCGGCGCTTCAGAGCGCCTGCCGTGGGTGTGTGCGAGCATGACCAGGAGCGAGAGATGCTAGAGCACGTGAACATCTCAGAGAAAACAAATGAACGAACAAACAAACAAACGAGTCACAGTAGCAACAGCTTCTTTGTTTAATTTGTTAAACATCTGAGAAACAGAGGCTTAGGAAGGGACAACTGGGTGTAGTTCTCCTCCTCTATTGGTAAAAATATAACATTTACTAGCCAAATGTTGCTTATAAAATTTGCATCGGTAGCATATTTAACTAAGAACGTGTATAGAGGTTTCACAAAATGTCCTAGTGAGCACATTTACTGTTATGAAACTTCTGCTGGAGTTCTGAGCATTTAAGAAAAATGACGTATCAGACAAAATTCACTCCACACAGTGAAAAAAAAAGAAACCACTAGACACTACTTGCAGTAACATACTAAAGTAATATTCTACAGGAAAGAAACTAAAAAAATCTAGAAAATGAATTCTGAACTAGATATCTGTGTAGAAATTTTGGATAGAAATACAAAATAGACCCTTTTACAACCTGTTCCTATTCTTCCAGAGCAAATGAGAACAGTGTTTGGTTTTCATCTGAGCTGAAGGAAAAGTGTCAAAGCCTGATGTTCATGAGGCTTTATATGCCAAATTTATGAAGGCTGGCTTGTATTTTGAGCTCTTTTGGTAACAACAAGGAGAAGGTGAACTTTGAATGGAGCCTCAGGAGGATATAAATCCGGGCAGAAGAAAAGGTTCAAATCCAATCTGGTACGGGTTTTATTGACTGCAGTTAGGGTCAGGCCCGAGGCAGAACACCTGCAAAGGTGACCAGAAAAACTGCCGAAGGCCTCCTCGTGTAAAACTAATTTAGTGAATAATCAGAATGAGGAGATCAGACAAAAGCCCCAAACCAGGCAGCCTGAGAAGAGCCGGTAATGGCCCCCAGGCAATGAGCTAAAGGACTGGCTGGGACAGTGCACCTCTGCAGGTATCCCGGGCTCAGGCAGCTGTAGGGACCATGCACAGTTTCTCATTTATGAGTAGGAGCAAGATCTAGACCCATAAATCACGGTCTGAGATGTGTAAATCTAAAGTACATTTTAAAAAGCACAATTAAGAAAAACTACCCAGAAGCACAGAGCTCAATGCTATGAAATTTAACACAAAGCTCTGTTATGATTTAAGAATCTCTGACACTGCAGCCTTAAAAATCCCTAAATTGCATGCTGCCATATAAAAGCCTGCTCCTACCCTCCTGTACACACATTTCTGTTAAACATAAAGCTTATTTAACTGCTTTGTGCCAAGCAGGGCTTTTAAAGTCAACCAAGTAACAAGATACTTAACATGACCCTGCACAGGACCAGTGCCTCATCTTCTACGTCTCATTTAGATTTCCTGTTTCCACATTATGTTCCTGTCCCAGCTGACCTTCTATTCTAGCAACTAACCTCATGAAATGTTAACAGACAAGAGCATTTGTGGCCAGAAAACTTCTAAAAATGATAAATACACCACAAAACGTTTTTCTTAGTTTTTTGGCCCCTAGAAAATGTGTTACTCATCAGATTATCCAGGATAATGTTATGATGTTTACACAATGCCAGGGAAAACTTAGCAAACACGTGAAGCCTTGAAATCAGATATTTATGTAGGAATGACTTTCAGCCACAAGTTTAAAAGTCTACATGAAGGTGATTTGCCAGCAAGCAACCTTTACAGGAGAATAACTAGGAAGCAAGGTAACATTAGGGGGAGAACAGCTGATGTGTCAGGAGAGCTGTTATGGATCACAGTAAAACTCTATAATTAAAATCTTTTCTTCAGTCTTTGTTATGCAGTGGACCAAGGAGCTGCACACTGACACCGGTGATCACTACACATAATGAATTGTTTCTTGAAATGAAAAGAAAAACAAAATCACAAAGCATGAATCACTTGTTATATATTAAAAGGTTTTTACGTGCCGTGGAAAATATGCATTCAGCCCTGCGCCTTGCCTGATCACTTACTGATTTCAGAGTCTGGCAATTAGAGGTGCTCAGGGACTTTAGAATCCAGCACAGTGGTTTGAGGAGAACGAGCTAGGAGATAAGGTGATTTAAGATCAATGTAACATGATATATTTAAATTAGATAAACTTTCTGTGATTATCAGGGCAGTTTCCTCATGGTTTCTCTTCTCCCTTCCTGTCTCTTGATTGTTAACTCTGAACACTGTGACTCCTTAGCAATTATCTTCAGTGAATATCTTCAGGGATTAAGGCAGTGTTTTTGAACATATTGTAATGGTGATTAAAAATGAAGTGGAAAAAAATTCCTGATACATATAGCCTAAATATATTATTTATCTGAGTGCACTAGATCACATCCGAGGACATCTAAAGATACACAAACAATATAGTACAAAGAGAAGTCAAGACCTGTGTATGCAGTCTAGCCATATTTATAAGATAAGGACTAACATGGAAGCTCTGTTAAAAAACTGTCTGATCCTGGTAGATAACCATCAGTGTGATGCTTGAGACCAAATGGATTAGTAGTCTTTGAATATACAGATAGGGAAATAGTGATTAGGAGGAAATATTATTTCTTTCTTTGATACTGGTGAGGCCTGTAATGGAAAAGTACAATTAAAAAGGCTTTTGCTTGATTATGGAGAGATGCAGGGATGCTTAGAAGGCTTATTCTGTTCCATTTACTGAGGAAAAGAAGAAGGGGAAAGGAGACAATTGCATATAAGGACCATTGTGGAGAGCACAACCCTGCTCTGGTATCTTCATCTGCAAACAAAGCTTTAACAAAGGCTCAGTGGTTAGATATGAATGCCTGATACATTCAGGCTAAAAATAGGATTCACAGTTTTAACAGCAGGAGATCTTGCAACAGTTTAATCAAGGTTGTGAAGAATTCTATCAATGATAATTCGAAAATCAAAAGTAGATGTTTTTCTTAGAACTCCAGTTCAAAGAAGAGTAAGTTCATAGATATTTAACGCACTAGATAATAATAGCACGGAGGTTTCTCTTGGCCTTGTAGTGTCATTAGATGGCACGTTAGTTCTTGGGTGTCTGTGGAGGGGTGCAGTCTGCACCTGTTTGGGGGCAGTGCTCACATCTCCTTGATGCTCTTGCTCAAACTGGGATTAGCTTTTATTTACCCCTCAAAGAAGCAAGTCCTGCTGAATCAGGTGCACAGCACTCTTTACCTTCCCATCATCAGATTGCTTCTGCATTTCAGAGCACTGAGAGAGGCCAGTGAGGGGAAGATGAGGGACATCTTCCACCAGCCATGACATTCGTAAATGTTGATCCATCCAACAGCAGCTTCTGCAGAAAATGCCCTTCAGCTTATTTACAACCCCTCAGATACATGCTGCAGCTTTGTTGTCTCAGGCTGGCCTTCAGGATGTTCCGCTGGGTAGATTAATATCCATATTCTCTTGGAGTAATCTATGGATACTTCACTTAATTTTCCTCTTTACTTCTTTCATGACTAGTCTGACTTCATTTGCACATACAGAGCACATGAAATAGAAGTATTGCAGCAAGACACTTATATTTCAGACTCCCTGAAAGGTACCTGCCTCAGAACACAAAAAAATTCTAATGAATTTCATGTTACAAAAAGATGCTCTTAAATCTAGATGAATAGTTTCAGACAAAAAGCTTAACAAAAGCTCCCTCTTGCCTTGGCTCCAACATAATGAACTGGGGTCATTCTAAAGCAGAGAATGGAAATTCTGGGACCAAAACACAGCAGAGTGTGAAGTGGTTTTAATATCCCAGCAGATGTAATTATTTTCTGTTTCTTTTTATTATTAAACATTGACGTAACTAGGAGGGAAAATCAATACAGTCCACTATCCTCTAAACAGTGCACCATCTTCAAAACAGTGCTCATATGTACCTCTAATTAAGGATTCACAGTCCATGTTTTATTGTGCTGGATAAATGTGAAAAGGAAGATAAAGAACTGGTAGAGGGAGATGGATCTCACTGAAAATGGCCCCACTGCTCTATGCCTTACACTGTTGAAATGACTGCCATTAGAACAGGTGTATTTTGAATTCCAGTTTGTGTACTGAGGGACCTCTCTGTCCGTTCTGCATCTAACGTGTTGCTTTATTTCTTTGTTTCCTTCACTAAATAAGAGTTTGATGGCTACTAGGAGAACTATTATGGGTAATAATGCACTTAGACCTCTAAGGGCAATAATGCATTTGAATTACTGTTTGTTTTCTTCAGTGATACCATTGAACATTCCCTGTTTGGTGTAGCTGTGATTTGTTTTGGGTCATTACTAAGATCTTTGGAATTACAGTAAAATAAGTCTTCTCTCTACTTGCAAATAAAATATTTTCATTACAATGGTAAAATTTCAATGCCTTTGTTGACCAACTCTTTGCATATCACTGTGTAGTTTATTGCTCATCCCCTGTAAGAGTGCAGTTGCAAGTTTCCTTGCCTTTGCTCTGTCTTTCTTTTTGCTTTCTTTCTCTCTTTCAGAGGAGCATCCTAAGCTTATTTAGGCTAACAAGGAGATCACATGTCCAGTAAATGTGCACAGCAAATGAAAATAAATGTGTCTCAATAATCGAGACATGCTTCAAATATCACTGGAGTTCCACAGTGAAGAACACTGCAGTCAAAGGAAGGGCTGCTATTGATTTCATTGATTTTGAGCCCTGGCTTCTGAAGTCAGCAGGCTGAGTAAAACCATGCCCCAGTTCATTACTGGCTTCTCCTCCCTGCTTGCACTTCGGGCAAACTCTGCAGTTCAGCCAAACGGACACATTTAAAGAGAATCCTCCTTTTTTCACTTGACAAAGACAATAGCTTGTTGTTTCTGTCAAATTTTCCTCTGTGTTGTTACCGTGCACTGGCCCAACAGTATTTGCAAGGATCTGGAAAGCGGTGAACTCCATGCTTCAGTTCGCCTTTTGCCGTATGAACAGACAGAGCTGCACCAGCTGGTGAGCCCCCAGTGCCTGCCCAGCCCTGTCAGCTGTCCCTCTGGAGCCCTGGGCCAGAGGAGGGGCTGTGCTGCTTGCAGCCAGCCCCAGAGCCCTGCACCTGCACCAGGGATGCGCAGCAGGCACGACCTGATCCGCTCACTTTGCATTAACTTTGCAAAAGGCACCTGAGCAGAACCAACAGCGGTTCAGCAGCAGCCACGTAACCACTTCCACTTGTGGGCAACCAGAGTGGATCTCTGCTCTTGACTGGTCAGATCTGCCAGCCCTTTAGGCAGCTGCAGTTTGCTCTCCACCCATGACAAACACACCAGTCGGGCAGGGCTGTTCCGGCTTTTGTTAGTCTGTAGGGGGAAACGATTTCCCTCATACACCAGCACGATACATATGGCTCACACACACCAAGACGGCATTTTCTGTGCTGCAGTGAAAGATGAAAATTCTTTCCTTCTTCAGGCTGTTTCTCCAGGTTTTGGGAAATCTTCATGTTTAGTGATTAATTTTGTGGGGCACAGGGAGGCATCTGTGCTTCATGCTGGACCTCCTTTGAGCAGGGGAGGAGGAAGCACTTAGTTCCCCAGCTCCTTCTGTGACACAGGCTTCCTTAAACTCAGAGTGACTGACCTTCCCTCTTCATCCTCGTGTCAAGGATGTGGGGATCAACCCGGGGCCCTGTTCACATCCCAGATGGTCTCAACACACATGCCAGCTGATGCCTGGCACCCTCTCTCATCTTGAGGAAAAGACATCTGTGATCCTTCTCACAAGCCCTGTTTGCTACTCCATACTCTACAGAGAGCCGTCCTACTCCCTGCTTGCTGTGCAGGGAAGCAGGAAGGAAAACACAGGCACCACACTAACTTTGTGTATTTGCTTTCTTTTAAAAATCTTTCCAAACTACCTTCTTGTGGAAGCTCTGCAATTGTAATCCAACAATGACAAGAAAACCTTTTCGAAACAACACCACTCGCAGTACAAGTGTCAAGTGATCATCGGATAATGAAGCCTTGCAAGACTAAGGCTCAATTCAGACTTGAGAGCTTTACATTTATGTTTGAGAAAAAGTCATTTAGAGGATTGTAGTCTAATGTCTCTTTTAAAAAAAGAAAAAAGATGTGAAATTTACTTAAATTATTTTTTATTTGTATGGATGAGCCCAAGTACAATGGAATAGTATTGCTAATATAATTACAACAGCCTGTCTCCAGACAAGAAGATATTATGCAATATACTCTCTGCTCTATATAGTCTGTGCACAGTACCAAAAAGTAAATGAGTAAATTTATTATTTCATCCAACGGGAGGTTTGACAGATTTATTCCTACTCTAAATTTCCTCCAGAGGAACAGAAAGGTGGATAGGTCTTCCAATTATACCTGCAAGTAGTTGGGTTTGGAGAAGAGGAGGAAAACATGGGATAGAGAAGAGATTTCTCAATGCACTGGTTGGTATAAAAGAACTTTTAATACTAGAAATAAGATGACTCCACAGACATGTAAAACATGTAATCACACTTCAGCTGCAGAAAGGAAAGAACTAAATACCACAGATCTGGGAATCTGTCCTGTAGATGCAGTAGAAAAAAGGAGAAATTTCCATTATCATGAAGCTGGCCTAGGTTCAGCTGCTGACCTCTTTTCATCCTCTCATTGTTAGGCTACTAAATACCTGGAAGTTATAACTGTACTGAAACAAAGTATTGGCTCAAAATCATATCTCAAAAGTACTTTTTCAGAAGTATGTTTTAGAGTTGAGGAGGATATTTGATAATTTCGCTGAAATTTTCTCTTTTCTTAGGTATTCAGCTTTTAAGAAAGGCCAGTGACAAAGCACAGAGGTTATGCAATGTTACAATGCTGGTGCTCATTCACAGTAATTGGAGATTTCTGCAAAAGAGAGATAATGTGTCCAAACCTACAGACTCAGTAATATGCCTGAAATTTCAGCTGAGACCAGAGAGGATCTTAAGAGAACTAACTGGAGTGTGCATGAATTCATGCTCAAGTGATTTCCAATAATTTTATTAGCTTCTGCTTAAATCCTATCCCAAGTGTCCAGAAGAAGATTTTAAGTGCAGTATGAACATATTTTTAAAATTTACAATGTAGATACACAGGAATAGAAGAGAAAACTGAAATTACTGTCTTGAGTACAAAGTAAAGCAGTATTTCTGGCTGCAATAAGAAGAGTATACATTTTGAAAATGAATCAAAGAAAATTAGATAGCCAGACTGAATATCCAGAAATATTAAAAATCTGTAATTGTTAATATAATCAGACTAGAAAATTATAGTGCATTTGGAAATAGACTGAAGCGAGCTTGGGCTGTGGGTCCTAAGTACACATACCCATTTCTTCTGTACCTTAACACCCCAAATTTCATTTCGATTAACTGATATTTGTTCAGAGATTTTACCAAGAGACAAGAAATATAAGAACAAGGAGATTCTTGTATTATTGAGCTTACTTACAGGTGAGCTCTGAGCAGCTAATTTATAATTTCACAGCCAATAGTTTTGGTTTAGAGTTTCATGCAAGTAACACTTTCTTCCAGAGCCACTGGCAAGATACAATCGCAGTCAATACTCTGCTATGTCAAATACCTTAGTAACACTGAGCGAGGTTCCAGCAGTGACCTCAAGTGAGACTGTATGAAGTGAGACTGCGCTGAAATGAAAAGGGGAAGCCCACAAGTCACTCAATCTGTACCTTCAAATTATTTATCTCCTTGCTAATTTCAAGGTCACAGTTACCATCTGCTATAGAAGCAGAAAAGTTTGACAGTTAACATAAGCAGACTTTTTCAAGTATTGTAACTCCTGAAATGTGATTTCAACTAAAATTGAAATTTAGGGCTATTCCGAATGAACGAATGGCCTTTACAGCATCTCTGCTCACCTCTGTGGGGCTCCTTCTGCCCTGGCTTTATCAGGAGAATGGTTTCTCCAAACGTGTTATTTTCATTCAGCTGATGAGAGCTCTGGTGCGCTGGGAGGGGAGAGCAGTGCCCGGGTTGGGACAGGAGTGGAGTTCTGCCCTGGCACTCCACATCTCAGGCCGTTTGTGGGCACTGAATTGGTGCAGTTCTGTTCTCTGCCCACCTCAGGACGTTTCTGGGCACTGAGTTAATGCAGTTCTGTTCTCTGCTCCCCTCAGGACGTTTCTGGGCACTGAGTTAATGCAGGTCTGTTCTCTGCTCCCCTCAGGACGTTTCTGGGCACTGAGTTAATGCATTCTGTTCTCTGCTCCCCTCTGGACGTTTCTGGGCACTGAATTGGTGCAGTTCTGTTCTCTGCTCCCCTCAGGACGTTTCTGGGCACTGAGTTAATGCAGGTCTGTTCTCTGCCCACCTCAGGACGTTTCTGGGCACTGAGTTAATGCAGGTCTGTTCTCTGCTCCCCTCAGGACGTTTCTGGGCACTGAGTTGGTGCAGGTCTGTTCTCTGCCCACCTCAGGACGTTTCTGGGCACTGAGTTAATGCAGTTCTGTTCTCTGCTCCCCTCAGGACGTTTCTGGGCACTGAGTTGGTGCAGTTCCGTTCTCTGCTCCCCTCAGGACGTTTCTGGGCATTGAGTTGGTGCAGTTCTCTTCTCTGCCCACCTCAGGACGTTTCTGGGCACTGAGTTGGTGCAGTTCTGTTCTCTGCTCCCCTCAGGACGTTTCTGGGCACTGAGTTGGTGCAGTTCTGTTCTCTGCTCCCCTCAGGACGTTTCTGGGCACTGAGTTGGTGCAGTTCCGTTCTCTGCCCACCTCAGGACGTTTCTGGGCACTGAGTTAATGCAGGTCTGTTCTCTGCTCCCCTCAGGACGTTTCTGGGCACTGAGTTAATGCAGGTCTGTTCTCTGCTCCCCTCAGGACGTTTCTGGGCACTGAGTTAATGCAGGTCTGTTCTCTGCTCCCCTCAGGACGTTTCTGGGTACTGAGTTGGTGCAGTTCCGTTCTCTGCTCCCCTCAGGACGTTTCTGGGCACTGAGTTAATGCAGGTCTGTTCTCTGCTCCCCTCAGGACGTTTCTGGGCACTGAGTTAATGCAGGTCTGTTCTCTGCTCCCCTCAGGACGTTTCTGGGCACTGAATTGGTGCAGTTCTGTTCTCTGCTCCCCTCAGGACGTTTCTGGGCACTGAGTTAATGCAGGTCTGTTCTCTGCTCCCCTCAGGACGTTTCTGGGCACTGAGTTAATGCATTCTGCCCTGGCACCTCTCCCCTCAGGACGTTTCTGGGCACTGAGTTAATGCATTCTGCCCTGGCACCTCTCCCCTCAGGACGTTTCTGGGCACTGAGTTAATGCATTCTGCCCTGGCACCTCTCCCCTCAGGACGTTTCTGGACTCTGGGTTTCCCTGCCAAGGCCCCGCTCTGGCCCCTGCCCTGCAGAGCTCTCACACGTGCTCCTCCCCAGACACAGCTGCACCCTCAATGACAGAGTCTCCAAAGGTATGTGGTACCCTTGTTTGCCTTCTTTATCTTCCTTATAGTTCTTGTCTCCATTTTACACCTCTAGGAATATTCTGGGATATGGTAAGGGATCAGAGGAGCTTTCATCATGGGATCCTTGGATCAGAGGAAAGGTCATCATTGATCTCACTTTGATCAGTTTATTGAAGGGAGATGCTGACCCTACATAAATATTTAATGGTTCTGAGGAATAGCCAAAAGCACCTTTGTAAATGTTTTATGGCCTAATGGCATTTTCTGAGACCACTCTATTGCTTTTGCTACATCCATTGCCAAAGCTTCTGTTCCCCTGTATTTGTACTCCAAAATTAATTCAATATAGCCAACACTTGCTCACCAGGTTTTCTTAAAACACTAAATGTTAAATTTATGTAGATTAATGAATAAACAGCCTGATTTCGTAGCTAAATAAGGAAAACAGAGGTTTACAAAAGCACATACATGGCTGGGCTGATTTAAAGTTTCCTGTGTGTGCATTTCCATGACAATGAGGCTACATGAATATTCAAAATGAAAAAGTTAGCGATGATAAAAGTGGGCAAAATATCAGTACCATCTGCTCACTTCTAATGCCTGAAAAAATGACAACCTAAAATTAACCAAAGCAAATAAGCTGCTGAATAACCTTTCTCCCCCTCCCAAATCTAAGCGGCCTGTATATTTCAACACAGAATTTGATCTTTACTTCGTCATTGTTCTCCACTGTAATATTTATATTTCAAAATTTTCCTTAACTTTAACATAAACTCTTGTACTAGAACAGATAAAATGACTGGAACTTAATAAAAACACAGTAAAATTCTGCTGCTATTACTAGTCTCCAGTACTGAGACTACTGTAACTGAGGAGACTAAATAACCACACTGCCAACAATTTATTAAGATTGTTAGCCTGAATTTTGCATATCCACTTCTACTTTTTCCATTCTAAGATTAGCTACTCTGTGCTGAAAAAAATTCCCACAAATGTCAGTAGAGGAGCAAAACTAATGCATCTACATTATTTTAAAAATAATTGTTTTTCAAGTCTGGGCATTAACCCAAAAATTAGTTCTAACTCTGAAAGTAGAGTTTTGAATCGTGGATGTTGATTCCTTATTTCCCATCACCAAAAGGAAAAGACACAACTCAGGAAACTCCTAGTCTTTATGATCTGTTCTACAGGGGGTCTGTGTAGATCTCAGTGCAGCTTAGTTTCCTTGTGTATCTTATACATTTTGTGTTATCTGAAATCCTGCTCCAAAGAGCTGGTTGGCACAAGCAGATAATGCACTGAGAGTACTTGTGCTCAGAAAGGAATACGTTACAGTGCCTTAGATGGATTGCACTTGGAGGATGCTGATACCAGTAGTCAATAAACTCCTGCCACCAGTTCCTCTGATGCTGTTCAATTTATAAGCTGTGGATATGGTTTGGATTTTAATATCACACCAAAAGCAGCTGATAATACTGAAGGAAAAATTAACCCCTTCAACTTATTAGAAATATTTCAGCTACTGGTATTTTGCTCTGGTGCTGGCAGGGAGTGTTGTGTCATTCTGTACACACAGAGTGGAAAAACCTCCCTCATTCTGAAACAGCTCACTGCCACCACAGCCACCCTCAGCAAGGTGGCTGACGAGTGGCAAAATCTATGAGATACCTGTCACCCAGATTCTCAGTACTAAAAAAAGGATTTTTCTGGGAAAGGAAGGTCAGGAGTGGCCAGGCAACTTTTGTGTTTTTCACATGATTGGAAAAATGAAGATGATGTCAAAGAGCTTACTTCCAGTTTGCTGCTGCTTAGACTAATGGGACAGAGGGGGACAAGGCTAAGCCTCAGAAATTAAAAACATTGGGAAATGGATGTAAGGCATGGAACAAATGTCAAATCAATCAAAAGAAAATGGCCAGAGTGGAAGAGGAGACTTTGGAAAAAGCAACAGAGTTAATCTATGACCAAAACCCAGAACTCCCTCTCATTTTTGCAGACGCACTTATGTGATTTTATATAGCCTGAAAACATGCAGTTCTATGTGAATTCAGTTTATACAATTTAT
Organism: Chamaea fasciata; assembly: GCF_029207755.1. NCBI lineage: Eukaryota > Metazoa > Chordata > Aves > Passeriformes > Sylviidae > Chamaea > Chamaea fasciata. The sequence continues at coordinate 9,315,836 of NW_027094107.1, forward strand.
CTCGTTGATGGCAATGGAGTTATTCAGATGAGGAATATATGCCTGTGTGTACAGTCTGGGCCAGCATGCAGTGAATGTGTTTGCAGTTACTGGCTGAGCTGGGCACTGCAGCCCTCACTGTTCACTAGGACCCTGCTGAGGAGACTTGCATCAGGAGCCTTATTCCCTTCTCATTCCGTATATAAATCTAGTTAATGCTACTGATGTTAATCAAGTAGTACTGCTCTTGCTGCTACATTTATAAAGAACATCAGATTGTTATGCCTAGAAAATATTTTTATTTGAGAATTTTTAATAAATTTAATATGGAAAGAGATTTTGAAGCCTCAGTGAAAATGAAAAGCTAATACCATTAAATGGCTGAGAGTGATTACTTTTGCAAATAATGTGGATTATGCTAGTTCTCAATATAGAAATAAAGTGAATAAAACCATGGTTATAATTTAATCTTGGCAATATAAATAGGATAGACAGATGCTTGATATTGTACAGTAATTATAGATGGCTGAACTGAGAATAAACTGATTTGTAGATAATGGTTTCTGATTTTGAAGGCTGTTTTTAAATTTATGGTTAGGATTTTGTCTTATTGCCAAGGACATGAGTTAAATATTTAGTATAAAGTACAGTGGTGATTTCTGAACTTGACTTTTAAACATGATATGCAAGCATGCTGATAAGTCGTGGGTCAAACAACACGACATTTACCAGACTGAAAGAGATAGTGGTGGGGGTGTAATGTGATTAGAAATTTACCTGATAATCAGAATCGTGTAGTGTAAGTAAAAGGAAGAAACGACCACAGAATCTTTGCCAGTATTCTGTGCTGCAAAAGGACAAAAGGGAAGTAGAAAACCTCTGACGCATTCCTGAAACTCAAAGCTGTCTAGCATGGTAACTTTGTAAAGCTGTAGGCTCTGCAATTGATATGCCATAGCTCTCTTAGCACATGTAAGAAAAAAAAAGGAAATGTAGTACTATGGGAAAGTGAGAGGGAAGAGACAGAGTGGCATTGATGTGATCAGCTTTAAGGGCATTTCACTTGAGAGAACACCTGAGGCAACAGAAGCAGAAGGGGCAATAAATAATTCAGCAGCAAAATTACATTTCAAAACAATGAGCTTGTCTTTCCGTTTTCCCTTTCAATGAAAACTGCTTTCAAAGAACTTTCTGCAGAAGTAGCTGCAGATGCTTCTGAGGAAAAACACATCGGTGAAAGCATGCAATCCTTATGCAGAAAGCTGCCCAGTGAAAGGACAGCAGTCTAGAATGAATCTTGCTTCATGAGGAATTGATGTGTCAGACACAACCCAGTGCTCTCAGGCCAGACCTCAGCTGGCAGCAATTGTCCTAAGTTGTCTGACTTCAGTGGAGCTCTGAGCAGTTACACTGGGGAGTCGTTATCCCCGGAGAATTGAGAAAAGTTTTGTTAAAGTCAAGCTAATGAAAATGTAAGTTCAGCACACTGCAAACTGACACACGGGAGAAGGGAAGCATGTTTATCAGCTTGACTTGGCTGCACTGGGAGTGAAAAGCACGGCATTTTCAATCACTGGAGAGTGTGTGCAGCAGATAAGTCTGTACTGTATGGAGGACTGGAGAAAACGTGTGGAGGATTTTAAACAGGATACAAAAAAACTTAATTTAAAAGACAAAAATAATTTAAGTTTAAAAATGAGTTGGTGGATCCTTGTCAGGGTTTACACTGATTTAAACAGAACTTAGGATATGGCAGATGAACAGCTCAGCCCAAATTTTGATTTATAGCATGTGAGCTACCCACGGGAAGGTGCATGTGCCCTTAACCAGGACTAAGCAGTGAGCAGTGCAGGTGATATAAAAAACTGGGGTAAACTCACTCCTCCGTACCATGCGGTGGGTCCTGCAGCACAGCCTGCAGTCTGCAAGGTCACACATAACTTAGCTGTTAACTGTCTTGGGCCCCATGCTTTAGTCATAGTGCCACAACACCAGGGTTCTGCTGGTTGTGAAGGCCAGTGCTGGAAGTGTCTGACCTGGCTTGGCCACTGCTGCTCACCACTGTCCTTTCTGCCCTCCTTTGCTGGGCTGATGCAACTACTTGTGCGGATGACCTCTAAGCAAGACTATTTGAGCTTTCGGGGAACAAGCTATAAATTAGGTCTCTGACAGTGACTGTGAAAAAAAACCCAAATCCCGCAATATTTTCTTCTTAATCCTAATTTTCAAATCCTACAGCCAATGTCCTACAAATAGATGAATCACAACATCTGATGGGACAGTAACCTAGAGGAGGTGGAAAAGCGAGAAGCAGAATGGAAAAGGGGACAGGACAGGATGGGAATCATTTAGCGTGGCTTTGCTGCCAGGGAAAGCCCAGCAAAGACCTGCTGCAGCTTTGGTGCTCAGCCTATGTACTTCTGTAACAAATGTGAATTCACCAGGCTTTGGAAGGCAAAGATCTCACTGAGGCTGCAGATGGTTAGAGAGAAAAATAAAAGAAAGGAAAACAGAGATAATTGGAGTAAAGCACCAAACTCCTGTTTATAAAGTTAAGACATGTTGAAGGTTTTCTGCTTTTTCTGTTCACAGTCTGCTAGGAAAGAGGCAGCTCTAGATTTGCAGATGTCTTAAAATTGCCATACGCTTTCAAATGAATATCATATATATTTCAGGCATGCATTCCAGCTCATACCTACTTTGATGCTTTCATGTATCTCATCTGAACAAAGGTTCTAAAGACCTTCTGAATGCTTCCCTGTGTAATATTAACGAAAGCAGAGGGGATAAAAACAAAAAAAACCTTGGCTAGCTTTTCAAGAAACAAATTCACTTAACTTGCTCCTGATAGAGTCCCCAGTGAGGCAATGCCCAGGAGGTTTCCTAATGTTTCTCATATCTTTAAGGAACACAGTGTTCTGGTTTAAAGTGGAAGGAAATCTCCCTGCAAAATTCTCATTTCTGGGAGTGTCTACAGATTTTTTTGTCACATAATCCTATGAAACCATAATGGGCTTCTGTCATCAACTTTTTTCTATCCATTAACAGATTCTTATACAGGTAATTAATAAAGGAGATTACAGATAAGAGTACAAGGAAAAAGGGGGTAAAAGCAGGGGGGGTAAAAAACATTCAAACTCTTGTAGAATTCCTACTGAGGTCAATAGGAGTCTTTCCACAGGTTTAGTGGAGTGTGAGCTATGCCCTTATTTATCTGACATTTTCTCTGAGCTGCAAAATTGCCTGTAGTTACAGGTATTCACTAAAATTCTGCCTGTTAAGAACAAGGACTGAATGAGGGATTATATAGTTATATTTCCAAAAGTAGGTAAGTACTATTTTATGTATATCATCATCGTGGAAAAGAGGATGAATTATTGATAGTTGATGAGGTTTGACTACTGAGGTTTGATTTGCTCTTGAGGATAGGTACACATGCAGTTGCTAGAACAACAGACCTCTCCTGCATTAAGTACTCTAAGCTTCTAAAAATAAGCTCCAGCACATTACAATTAATATCTGAGGGCTCACTTCATTCTGTTTAGTGGAATCAAGTCAATATTGTTCATGAGGTGAACAGAAGTTACATGTGACTTATTGTTAAACAACCAATATCCACTGAAGTGGGTCTTTGGATGAGACACAGGAATGATTCATTTGGATAACTAAAAGCCTCCCTTTTCTAAAGGCAAGCTAACACAGCTATGGGGCCTGGAAGGTCAGCTGCCCTGCCAGAGCACGAGTATCTACCAGGACAGCAAGGCCACCTGCGTGCCCCACAGAGATGACAAAAGCCTTCTGCAGCGAGCCAGGCTGTGCCCCAGCGCAGGGCGAGTCCCTGGTGCTGCAGCTGCCCGGGGTCTGAGAGCATGAGCAGCCCAAATGTCACTGCAGTACACTCATTCAGGAGCAGGCTGTGAGCTGCTTTCAGCTCCTGGAAATTCTGTTTGTGTCTGGGAGGAGGATGCTAATGCCACAGCATTAGCATCTGAGTCGGTTTCACCATCTCTGTGATGACTGTGCTCTGAAATGCCAGGTGCTGTTCACCTCCCACCCCATCTCTCAGTTCTGCCTGCCACCAAAGGGAAAACACTCATGGCACAGAATCCTTATGTGGAAGCTAACGCTGTATAAAGCAGCTGGGCTAGTTCCATCCAGGCCGCTTCCAGCCTCAGTTAGTGCCTGTAGGATACTGCAAAATGGGCAAGAAACTAAATCCTACTATTCTCCACATATTGGTAAGGCTATTCTTTGTAAACTGAACCCAGATTTGCCCCCACTCTCATTGCAATCTGTCTCAACCGCCATTACTTGTTTCCAAGTCAAGCATCTTTCTACATCTAATCAAGGCAGAGAGAACAGACTCCCCAGACAGAAATCCCTTCCTTAGGTGGCTACCTGGGAGTGAGAGACAAACATCTCCCACAGAGACCTTTCTCCATGCACTAAAGACAGACATTGTCTGTCTTTAAAGAAACAGGAAAGAAGGACGGAAGACCATAGTATCACAGGATCTCTGTCTCTGTCTCTCTCTGTCCTTAAAAACTATCAAAACTTGAGTGGACAAAGCCCTGATCTGACTTTGAAATGAACCCTGCTTTGAATAGGAGTTTGGAATAAATAATCTCCAGAGGTCTCTTCCAGCATTGTCTTCACGGTCTAGGAAGACATTTTTCATTGAACTTTATTGTTCTGCAAACTAAGGGTCTCAAACAAACCCACAATAGGGTTTGATAGGGTACCAACACAACCTCCCCAAATAAATACCCTTATGTCAGGAAATTACATTTCCGTACCTTTCAGCCACAGAAGCTTCAGTTCAAGATGGGGATTGGAGCCAATTGCCTGGATGAGAAAATGAACCTCTGCTACCCTTTCCAAAGGGGATATGTCACTGAAACAATAAACTTTGGCATTAGCAAAAAACAGGGAAAGAAGGTTTAGTCAGAGCTGGGCAAATTTTGCTGCTACTGCACAAAGTACTGTGGAATCACGGAAAACAAGTTTTTGGTGTTTATGGCTGCTTTTCAACCCCAAGCTACAACCAATAATTTGCTTGATACATCTATTCCAAAAACCTGAAGAGGCAATTTGTAGTTCTAGCAAAGATTACATAATTGCTCCTTGAGCCTTAGCCACACTTTGTACTACTAAGCACAGCATAACTGCAGTTTTCAGGGCAGCAGCATTATGTTAAACTAGGGACTGACACACCTTCAGGGTTGACACAGGCTGGGGGTTAACACGGAGGTCGGTCAGCCAGCAGCCAGAGGTGCTTTTCCAGCACAGGATACAGCAAAATATCTTCCTGCTACGGTTTTAAAAGGTTAATCAACCTGACCTCAGCGAAGTTTCTGCCAGGTGTCTCTCTGCAGCCTCCTGAAGCACACAGTGCATGTGCAGGGACATGGTCCCCTCAGCCTGGCCCCATCTCACCAGACAGGGCAGAGGCCGAGCACGGCCCCTCGGCTCCGTGCTGAGGAGATGAAGACAGGAGGCTACAGAAAAGTTACTGTTAAATTTAGTTTAAACAATTTCACTTCATTCTAAATGTCAGCCTGAAATTTTCCGGAGTTTTAATCTGCCAAGTGTATGCAGGCTGGTGATTTCAGCTGAATGATTCCCAAGCTTTATTGTTCCAATCTTATTTTAAAGCATGTACCTTTTTGGTACAGGCCAAGAACACCCACGTGGATGAGGTGGGTGGGTGCTTCTCTTTTGCTAGCTGAAAACTGACAAATAGGTTTTATTTCCTTTGATGCTCTACTTGTATTATTGTAAATCCTACTCAGCTTTGGAAAAGAAAAAGAGACATAGTGCAATTATACTTTCTTCTAACAGAGTAGGGGATTTGCTAGGGAATTTAGTACAACTGTGGGAGGCCAAATACTTCAAAATATTCTCTGTGAGGCTGATAGAGTGTTATACTAGAAAGGCAGCAATAAAAATGCTTTGAAGAAGAGAGGGAGAAATTAAAGGAGCTGAAATGTCACCTGACAAACCTGAAATGATTCTGCAAACAAATGCTGACCCTCGAGAGCACAGATCCTTTGGGAGTGAAGCCCCAAGCTCTATGGCATTTTACAGGAGGCCACGGAAATTAGCTTGAGTATCCATACCTGGGTCTTGAGTGAGAGATCTTCTTGTTTCCTCCATACAAGGAGAGAATTATTTATTTTATACATCATTCTTGGCAAGTTCAGGAAGAAAGAATTCACCACACATTTGGAAAGGCAATTTCTCTCCACAGTGGACAGCTGCAGCTTGCCCTGTTTTCTTCTAGGTGGCAGGGTAACTTTAAATAGAAGCTCCAGAGTACCCTGGGAGGGTGATCCTGCTGGGGGATCTGTAAATCTGTGTGGTGACATCCCATGGCTGTGTTTCTTTCTCAGCATCACTGGCTGCTTTTTAAGACCATTGTTCCTTGGGGGCCTCACTTCTGGTTGGAAGGTACAGATACTTTAGGGAACAATTGTTCCCCTTCTGAACTTTGCTGTGTATATATGTCTAAAAGGCTTGAAGCAGAATTTTTTTCCTTATGTCACTGCAGAGATTTTACAGAACCAAAGCACAAGGTTTGCAAACAAAAAAAAAGAAAAAAGAAAAGAGGCCAACAGAGAGCTGTGTGAGTCAGAGAACTGGCAGCATGATGTGAGGCTGTTCAGTTCCAACCCAGAGGGACAAACCAAATTGAGTACCTGAAGGTCACCTCTATCTGCTGGCTCTCAACTGACCTGTGTGAAATGAATCTTTGCTCTCAGCCATGGGTCAAGTGAATGGAGGGCCATCCACAAACAATTCACTGTTCCTGAACACAGCACTGTCTGCATGAGGCATCTTTGTGTCCGTTTTTTTACAGGCTCAGCTTCCCAGGACTATTTGTCTGTCAGATTCTCCATCCAAACTAACAGCAGAGCTATGGCAATGCTCAGGAAGGGATATTCAAGTTTGGATCCAGCCCTGCTGGCTCTGGGATGTGCCAACCAGTTAAACAATTTGCAAATTACTGTCACTAAATTGTTCAGTTACTCTTTCTCCATCGCTTCCCTTTCCACCTCCTTAATTTATGCTCACTATTGTTACTTGTTACAGCAGGAAGTATGACATCCTGGCACACAGCTGCTGTCTCTCTTAGCTGGAAGAGAGTCTGCTGCTTCTCCCAGTTCCTTGAATGTTTTTATAGACTGCCCCAGCCTTTGATGGAGTACAGCAGGCTCCCCTTGCTAGTGCAGACACATGCTGTTGATAAGCTGTGCCAGCACTGAATAAAACATCTCCTCTTCCTTTAAATACTCCACAGTAACTGTGAGCAATGGTCTGAAATTCATTTTAATATGGATAGAAAATTCTGCCTTATATCTTGCATGGGACTGGATTTCACTCTGTTATCAATGAAATAAATGTGTCCATTAACAGTTAACACTAACAACGTGAAAGCTGCAGTTCTCTTCATGCATTAACCTACACTGCCCTGAAATAACCAGCCCTGGTACTGTGATACAGAATCACTTGGGTTGTCCTTTTTAAAAATTTATTTTAAAGGACAGATGAGAGAATCCTCTTACAGTTTCATTTATGCTGTGAAATACTGTCCTTTGCAGATAATTTAATGATTTTTTAGTATGAGTAACAATCATCTGCATGATGAAGTAAGGTCTGTGTCTGTCTATCTGTACTAAGCCTGGCTACATCAGGCTCCATTCTTCAGATGAGTTTTTGAAATGAAAATGAAAATGATAGCAATTCTTATTAGCAGTGATGGAACGTGGATTTTTGCCTTTAATTTTGCCTTCCCTGAGTAGCTACTCAGGGAAGTGTGGAAGTGATTATGTGATGGAACTGATGAGCAGGGTAAATGCAGTCCTGAAACAATCCACTGGATTATTGTTCTCCAATTTCTGTTATGCATTCCCCATTCAAACATGGAGATTAAAAAAATTCCAAGAAAAGTGATTTTTCATGACACCCAAATTCAAAGAGAGGATTCTCAAATGAGAATGACTAAACTTCATTTGTGTACATTTAAAATAAAGTTAATGTCAAAACACCTTTAAGCACCTATTGTCCAGTTAAATTAAGGATTAAAATTAAGGAAAAAATTAGTACATTATAAAGCTGAAAATTTTGCATGATCTTTTATACTCGATACAGTGGATAAAGTGATTTATGAAGTTAAATAACAGATTTTGGGCTATGCAAAGTAGAAACCAAGAGAAACAGAAATAAGATGTGCAAATCCCTAGAAGTTACTGATGGTAGCTCACCTTGCCTTGCATTTTGAGTTACCACCTACGCCTGTGGAAAATGAGTTTACCCACTGCTGCTTTGAGTGGGGCATCATTTTACGCTCCTTGTGCAAAGTTGACAAGTCACCACATCATCTGTGAATGGCAAATTGGACTGAACGTATTTACCATAGGGATGTTTTCCATTAGCCCATCCTTCAGGAGACAAATACAATTGCACATATTGAACATCACTACTGGGAGGTCAACATCATTTAGCAAGAATAAAAATAAATCTTCATTGCTCTGGTAGGGAAATGGACACCCTGTCCTGCCAATTGCCTCCCCGTACTGGTGAGCAGATGTGATTTGTCCAGTTAGGGACAGCTTTATCTGACACCCTCCCTGCTCAGCTAGATCAGGAATTCATTTGTAAACTTGGAATAAGACTGGCCAAGTTTTTTCCAACAGGCAGCTTGGTGCTCCCAGGATCTGGGATTTACATGGACTCCTCACACATCACCAGGTGCTCTGTGCCCAGCAAAGGTGGGCACTGTTGATTTTCTGTGTGATTTTGTCCCTTACAGGATGGAAACAGAGCAATGTTGATGTTGAAGCTGTAGGTGTGATTTCAGTTACCATGAATAAGGTGGTAAATTATCCATCATGATACTTTAACAAGCATACATTTGATGGATGATATGACTTATTATACACATTAAAAACTCCTAATGATATTTCACACGTCTTCTGTCTGGGATTCTGCAGCAATCTACCTCATAGCTATGATTAGAAAATCTTGCATCAGGAAGAGCCCTAGAAACACAACGTATCAGATCAACAATCTCTTAAAATTTTTTCTTGAAAAGGGATTGAACTTGCATAGTTTCTCTTTTTGTTAAGCATTTTGATGTGATTGTGAAACTGGCAATGTACTGAAGGCTGAAATTCTGTGATGACTCATTACTGCTACAAAGATTAAAAGAGAACAGAAAATAGAATAATTCTTATAACACTTTCATAACAGTCTTTTAGCTGTGATACGAACAGAGTTTGAACAAAATTCTCATGATACAAATTGTAATGAACATCTGCAGCTATTACAAAATTGGCCTATTTCTGCATCTCTGAGTGGTTTCTCTTTTTTTTCTCAACAAGCAGTGAAAAATTAATCTTCCAAAATTGTAGTCTTTTGGAATTACCTGCATTTTCTTAGCTAACTTAAGAAATCAGCAGCTGCATATGACTTGCTGACTGTATCACTAACATTTTAGTATAATAATGGTGATTGAAGAAAGCAGAACTGTGTGGTGTGAAGCTCTGCACAGATCAATCACAAGTGGCAATCCCAGCTTTCTCAATGCTATAAAAATCCCTCTCATTAGTGTCAGTCTCCTTATTTTTATCACATTTAAATCATTTTGCTATAAGCAAATGAAAACTGCTTTTAGTAAACTCCTATTGCAGACAGCAAGGCAGACAACGAAAGGTTGGAGGATACTAAAAAATAGCAGAGCTGAATCTATGCTAGTGAAAACTTTGTCAGGTGATCATAAAAGAGAACAAGTGAAGGAGCTGAGAAGGTGTGCTGAAAAGCAATAATTTTGGATATGCATGGATAATTAGACCTAAGTCTACTGTGGACTCTGCAGGCAACCAAACATATCTCAGCAGGGGTTGAATGTGGACGCAGATGATAGGACTGTGCTGAAAATCCTCTCCTTTGGGAGATGGGAGACTGCCAAACCAAGTCTGAGATGGGAGACATACTAACCAAGAGAGGATGTTTTCAGAAGATTTTCCACCCCTGTATTCTAAGCAACAATGAAGTCGTAATTTCAAAATTTAAGTAAAAAACTAATTGCATATTTAGTGGTTATCGGCAATATAAAAGACTGAAAAAGTCTGGAAAACAGGTATTCCACTATACTACTACATCATTTAAAAGGATAATTTCCTAGCACAATGTTTATTTTCTTCCTGTGCCTCAGCATGAATGCTACATTAAGAGACTCAAATTTTTACCTGCATATGACTAAATGACAGATTAACAAGTCCTAGGGAACTTAATAGAATTCACCTTGGTATAATTTACTCTAAATTTGTTTCAAAACTAAAAAAAACATATTCCATGTGCTACGTTTAAGAACGAAGAGCAAGAAAATGTGTGTACTGAATCAAGAATTTAATGAAAGACCCATTTGTTCTTCTGAATTGTACATGAGTGGGTAATTATCTCCAGCAAGCAATTTTTTGTCTGCTTGTATGCAGAACAATACTGAATGCTACAATACTTCTCCATCTCCAGCATCAATTTATGTACATAATAAGAAGCAGGAAAACAGTCATTGTGACTGGTGTTTTTTACAACAACAATTGGCTCATTAACCTTAAGTAGATCTTTCTGACCGAAGCACGAATGAGAAAAGGCAAATAACTGGAGTGACAAGGTATGTGTAGATGCTGCCCGTGCCAGGAAACACAGAGGGCTCAAACAACACTTTGCCATAACACGTGTGCTCCGCAGACTGCTCTGGAGCAAGGCTGAACAGCAGAACAATTCAGCTGTCACCAAATACAGTCAAAATGGCTGAGAACCAGCCCATGCCCATGGCAGTTGTGTGCCAGGCAAACAGCAAATAGACAAAAGCAGATTGTTTTCCTGATTAACTCTCTACTACAATGTTTCATCGGACTCACAGCTGTAATAGAAAATAAGTTGCTTCCAGTTTGATGACAGCTCAGACAGCTGCATTGGTCGGTTATTGGGAACACTCAGTGGTGCTGCTATTCACTATTTAAATAGCAGTGGAGTAAAAAAATGAGTGGAGTTTATTACAGTGAGAGGAAGACAAGAACACTACAGAGGTGCAAGAGAAGTCTTTGTTTATAGTAAAATATCCCGAGGTGCTGTCTACACCTCTCAACCAGCTCTGAGAAATGAGGATTCAACCAAACTCTTAAATCTCCAGCAGATTAAGTGAAAAACATTTTGAATTTTTTTCCTCCTTGTTTCTGATTTGAGTACCTTTCCTGAAAAAAAAATATTGTGAAAATATCCCACCCCCCAAAATATAAGAAAATCTGAATTATATCAAAGATGCGTTTGAAGCAGGTTTTAAAAACTGAAAATCCAAGAAAAAGCAATGGGATACAAGTAAGAACCATTTCTTCACAAATTCCATTTTACCAACTGGAAACATGAGAGGTGAAAAATCCTGGTAAGATATGCGCATTAGGGAAACATTTAACAGTTTCCAAAGTTAATCAGAAGTAGCTGTAGTGAGATAATGCGTAAATGGAAATAATGCATAAGATGATCATTTTTACAGATAAGATTTTTTTCTATGCTATTTTTGGATAAATTGGTAAATTGCTTTTCACTATGAGTAATAACTGCTCATGCCATATCATATCACAGATTAATTGTAGTGCAGTTGATTAATTTTTTTTCCCCTTTACCAACCAAGCAGTAACTAAAGCTGATGAAACCAAAATAACAGCCTGCCTCAAACCTGTCCTCAAGTGTGAAATGAGCAGCCCTCGACACCAGCGTTGTTTCATTCAGGAGAAACTTTCAGTAGTGTGCATCTATTTCATGGCATTTTTTAAACATTGTTTCTCCTGGTTGAAGGATCACTCATTCAACCAAAACACTGCTCTGCCACACCCGGCTGGTGTGCACACCTGCTGTGCTCTTTCAGCACCGAGGATTCCATACCCAGTCTCCCTTATTCCTCTGACTCAAGGAGTGTTAGCATCGAGCCCCAGGGTTATGGGATGGATGCATTAACTGGCAATTAGACAACAGAAAACTTTGACAGGATGCTGTAGAAGTGTCCAGCCGGTTCTGCTACTGGGCACTCTGAAGACAGCAATGTTTCAGAAAGAACAGTTGGAGAATTTTGCGATGAAATTTCATATTTTACTTAGAATATCGGAAAGTGTAAGGTTTAGGTTTTGCTATGATTTGGACAACATTTGTAGGCTCAGCTAAGTCACACAAATTTTTATATAACCCTATCTAACCCTTACAGATCTGTGAGGAGGAGGCCTTTTATATATTATTCATGGTGTTAAGCTGATACCCCACCAATGCAGTGTATATATAAATACACATACAGCTGGTGAAAATGCTCAGGGTACTTGGCAGTCACTGAAAACATATAAGAACATAAAATAAGCACTATCAGTAGATGAAGTTTTCACTAATTTGTTTGTACAAGCATGTGTATCTCCAGCCAGAATATTTACATGCTGACGCACAGGGCACTGAGAATCATCCACTGCAAAACTGAAGATAAATGGCATCTTTGTGACTGAATTTTAATTTGTTCCGTGATTCAAAGTCATGTGCAAAATTATGCTTGCAATTCATTAATTTGAAGGCTGGCAAGCATTATTAAGGAGAAATTTGCATACAAAAGGTGTTGATTTTTAAATGCTTATGACAGAAAAAGTAATGAGTATACAAATAACAAATCTTGCATGAATATGCATGTGGCTTAATGGAGCCACTACTTAATCTTTTCCCCAAATGTATAAACCAAGGGGGCTTACAGGTGGCTCTCAGTAGGCTGTGATTTCACCTAAATCAGCAGATTTAAAACTTGTTTTGCAAACCTTCAGATGTTTGGTAGTCAATGCTCAATTACTTCTTAAGCGGTCTTCTAAGAGATGCCTGTGGAGAGTGTGGCTGTGTGGGGTCTGTCAGGGCAGTGTCAGGAATCTTCAAAGCCCTGACAATGAGCATAAAAGGAGACCCAAAGGAACTCCTGGGCTCCTCCATCCAACGTGTGGGTACTCGCTGCAGCCAAACCATTATAGCAACTGGAAACACTGGTGCACCTTCCAGTCACAGGACAGGTGCCCTCTGTACCCACGGAGGACTGTCACAGGACAGGTGCCCTCTGTACCCACGGAGGACTGTCACAGGACAGGTGCCCTCTGTACCCACGGAGGACTGTCACAGGACAGGTGCCCTCTGTACCCACAGAAGACTTTGACCATGCTCTGCAGTGAATGAAGCTCCAGAAAAGTTGCTCACCAGCAGAGCTGTGTGCTACACTATTAAGACCATTAACTTGATGGTGCTGCATCATTTGTGGCAATGAAACTCAATACAAAAATGAGAAGAGAAAGGCAATATGAGCACACAATTCTTTTTAGACTTGTTTTGCTTATTTCCAGAATTTCTTCAGTAATTACCATAAAAAGTGGATGATCCTGCACAAAAAGTGACTTGGTGCCTGTACATGACATATTCTCTAAGTTGCACACATCGAAGCCAACCCATCCTGGAGTGGTTTCTGTCAGCTCCACTGCACTATCTGTGCAGGGAGAACATGCTGGTTTCAGGAGTTCCTATAATGCAGTTTATATACAGTTGCTGTTTAGAGTTCAGCTGGGATGGTCTTTCAGCCATTTCCAAAAGGCACATCCCCCTTAGTCCCAATAAATAGGCCAACATCATTGTCATGAGATGGTAGGAAAATCCCATGGGACTATTCTAAAAACAGGAGATTCACTGGGAATTGTTATCATTTGCTTGCAGTGCTCCTACAGATTCTCCAAAAACAAATGGAAAAATACAGTCTCTGGTCCAAAGTATTTTCAAGACACAGCTGCATGTGATAGAGCTAAAGAGAGGCTCAGTAAGGACGTTGTAATCCTGACCTTGTACACACATACTCCAGTACATCCTTAGGGATGACTGGATTTGGATGGCCTAGAAAACTTACATAACCATCACTTACTGCTTCCACAAAAGCTGTATTCAGAGGTCCAAGTTCAATTTCCTTACATCAGTGTATTAATTATAAAAGATGTTTATTATGGCTTCCTTTTCAGCAGGCCAGGATAAGAACAACAAAACATTCAGCACATATTATATTACTGTGTTAGCAGGATTTTGACATGATTATGAGGCACTAATTAAATGTTGGCCTATGCTATTAAACAAAATTGCATACCAGAAGTATTGTTTTGGAGGTATTTATCAATATAGAAAAAGTATAGTATTTAAAAATATATAAATAAATGTGTTAATCAGGTAGAGCAAATATCTTGTGTATAAGTTCATTCAGTGAGTGCAATGACAGAGTTCCAAAAGTCACAGCATGTTATTACATTTTAATGACACACTTTTGATTTAAGCTGATATTCTTAAATAATAGAAACAATAATAGAAAAGACATGAGAAAAAAGAAAGCATTGACTGTGGGACATATGCTGCCCTTAATATGTGCACAGATCTTTCCCTGACGTCAGTGGGAAGTCTGTAAAAACTGAAAGCAAAATGTGCCCCAAAGAGAAAATCAGATAGACAGTTATCTTGAGAAGCCTGAAACACTCAGATGTGGGAACAGTGGCATAAGATAGCACGTGTGCTTGCAAGAGAAGGGGAATCAGAGTTAGGCAGTTAACTCTCTGCTCCTGGGGGATCATTTATGGTCTCTAAAGAGGTTAATGTGTGTCCGCAATCTGTTCTCATATGTAAGTTACTTTAGTCATGCTGAGAGGAAAAAAAGAGTAGAGCAGATGGCCATGACAGATGAAGACAGCAGCCAACACTTCTCTTCAGGCAGAAGGGCCATTTAGACCTAAATGAAGTAGTCAGTTGAGTGATGCAGAGCTATCAGATAGGAGATCTGCCCTCATTAGAAGGGAATGCTCCACAGCAGGCTGTCCTTGGCATGGAGGACTTGGGTACTGCACTGCAGTGTGGCCAAAGAGAGCCCAGGCCTTGTTCTGGGCAGAACATGACCCACAGGAGGATGCAGGAGCCCCTGAATGAGAACAGAGAGCCCAGACCTTGT
Source organism: Chamaea fasciata (assembly GCF_029207755.1). NCBI lineage: Eukaryota > Metazoa > Chordata > Aves > Passeriformes > Sylviidae > Chamaea > Chamaea fasciata. The sequence goes on from NW_027094107.1 coordinate 9,330,858, forward strand.
TCTGGGCAGAACATGACCCACAGGAGCCTGCAGGAGCCCCTGAATGAGAACAGAGAGCCCAGCCTCAGCTGAGGTCAAGCTATATGTCTGAAATCTCCATAGCCTGTTCTTACTGCAGCGTTAGCAGTTCAATTCCAGCCATTTGCCTCCTCCAGGCCCTTCCTTGGAGACAAACAGGGAAGACTTCCTTTAGAAAACCAGCAGGATTAGGAGGGGCTAACCTTGCTTGCCATGGAACCGGCCCCTCCAGGTCTACTCTGCGGTAGTTGTCCCTCCCTTGCCTTGTTTCATAGCAGGAGCAGGCTGTGGCTGACAAGGTTTTTCCTTGCCCTGACATTCTATTTTTATTTATTTATTTTATCTCAGCGACTCTGTTAGCATGTAAGAAGACTTGCTTCAGTGAAAGAAGGGAGAGTCCCACATTTACTGATCTATCAGTAAATAGATTTAACACATTTAACTCTCTAGTTTGCTCATGTGCTTACAAACCTATGCCTCTGAAAAAAAAAACTTCTCTTACCATGTTTAAGATTATTTCAGGTGAGAGAATATTTTGTTAGTTTTTTTAACTGAAATAACTTGAAGGTTATCATAGAACAAACTTTGGTCTTATTGGAGTGTATTGATTTATCTCACAAGAAGCGCCAGCTAAAAACTAGGTATTGAACACTCTTGAGTTATTTTGTATTTATTGACATTATCTGCTGTGCATTGAAACCTGATCTCTAGAATTTTTTGACTGAATTTTTTTCTTTGTTTTTCTCTGTTGGTCAGATGTAAACAAGATTGATTCATGCATAAGGAAGGGCAAAGTATGTTTTATAATGCTGTAATCCCTTGCTAACAATCATTTGGCTAGCTCAGAGAATTTTGCATTTAAAAGTAGTTGAGATTTGCTTTTCTGAATAATTACTGTGATTGCCTGAGGCTTCTTTGTTGAAATATCAGAGAGGAGATGGTTTCAGCAGCTTGATGATAAACTGGACAACTTCTGGCATTTTAATTCTGTTCCCAATCAATACTGACAAAGTCTGACCTTGTGCAGAAGTTATAAGTACACATTTGTGATGGAATCACTTCACACATTCATTAAGATCTGATGAACATTATATGTGAATCTCCCAAACCTATTTTTACCATTCATGGGCTGAATACAAATAAGAGGAAAGATGAATTTTCTTTGTTGATGTGACTCCATGATTTGTATTACAGAAAACATCTGAGTTACTAGAAGATGCATACTGATATTCCAGGATACAAAAACAAAATTCAAGGAAGCACTACGAGAAATAAATACCCATATAATAAAATGCAGTATATGTTTAATTTCAAAATTTGAAGGGGCTGAAGGACCTGGGCCACTTTGGTGGGACCAACACAGCTCTTCAGAATGCAAAGCTGTTCTGTGTGCTTTAAAAGTGTTCCCAGCTGGACATAAAAAATCAACCAAGCTCGTAGGTCCCAGTGTTGCTTGGCTCAGAGGGAAGTTTGGTTATTACCCCCCTACTCTGGTAATACATTGGTGGTGCCCTGATGCCTTAAGAAATGCATAAACTCTGCTTCCAGTAACCACCAGGTGCCATTGCCACATAATAGAGCTATAATTAACACTGGCTGGGGCTTCCCAGAAATAGCAAGGTATTCCTAAAGAGTATTCCTGAGTGGAAAAACACAGCGTCATAAATCCATACACCAGCCTTGTGGATACTTCCTGATGGCTGAAATATGTAAAATCACTACACAAATCTAAAACATTCCTATGATATGCATCACTTAATTCATGCTCACTACGTATTCCAATTACCTTATTTTCTAGACTGATAAATGAGACCTAAAGATTAAATGAGTAATTTGCAAAACCAAGTTCAGCTCCAGTTGGTTTCTAGCAAGCGTGACACCTCTCAAACGGCAAAAATGACGCAGTGACAAGAATAAAGTTATCTTGTGACAATTCTCCATTCAAATAAACCTTAACTGTTTCAAGAGTTAATTACATTACAGGAAAAGTTAGCTTTTCATTTTGCAGTGCCCAGGTGTCAGCTATTTTCCTTATCTGGGTTACATTCACACATTTGACTCCGACGTGATGCTCTTATCATGCCAAGTACGCATTTACTAGGAAAGGGTAATCGAGAATTCATTACTTTAATGTTTCTCAAGTTGTTAAATGACAAATTGTAATAGTTATGACTTATTTTGTGACTACTGGTGACCTTTTATCTTTATACTTAACCTTCAGCCAATTTCCAGACAGTGGAAGCCAAGAGGAATTCTGAGTGTAAAACCACCAGGGACATTGTCCGCTTACTTAGAGACGCCTATGTCTGTGTTGTGTGTGTTTCAGTGGGAGTGAAGGATTCTTCAAACATAAATATTTGCTGATCATTTATTTTTAATTCCCCTGATTTTTTTTCCTCTAGAAAATCCCCAAGCTCAGAATAAGCTTTGTATATTCATGTCCAGTTTATGCTTGCTTTCCATAAATAAATTTATTAGTTATTATATTGGCACAAAAAGGAAGCAGCCATGAAACACAAGTGAATCAATAAGTAGCCATAAGAAGCAGAATTTGAATTAATTATGGCTGAAGATCACATTAGAATTCCTGCTCATCCAGTTAAAGACCATGTGACTAATCCAAACTGAATTACATAGCTCTCCTATTAATAGGCAACTACTAGTCTGCAAAGAGCTCACAAATGATCTGAAAACCAAAAACCATTGGTAAACCATTGCTAAACCAAAAACCATTGGTAAAGCACTTTGGCAAACAGTTACAAATAATACATGTACTTAGAGGAATCTGGACAAACTCCATTGACAAAGAAAAAATGTAGCCTAAATTCATCAGATAAATTGTTCGAGCCAAGAAAATAATCTATCACAATTAGTTCCACTAGAGCACCTCTCAGTGATTAGAAATAAATAACTTTCTCATAAACATACACTCAGCAGATATCTAAATACGTTACTGATTAAAATGTATGTTTTGCATTTTATGTCACTGGAGATTTGTTCTGTTCAGTCATCTGGTGAATCATTAGGAATGTACACAGGGCACTGGGGTGGAACAAGGTGAGCCATTGCACAGTGAGCAGGAGGACCTGGCTGCTGGGGCTGTGCAGGGAGCTCAGCCAGGCCCTGCTCACACCGATTTCTGCCACACCACTCTGTACCTGGCAGGACACACCTGCAGTGACTGAAGAGAGGTCCATTGTGCTGAGAACAATAAGGGAATAAAGCATCAGCCCAGCACAGAACTGTGGCTTTTATTGAGGGGAAGTGGCCACGGATCTGTTCATTGCAGCTCACATCACCGAGGGTGACTCTGCTTTCCTTCCACGGCACTGGAAACAAGGGAAGCACACAACTGCTTCTCCAGCTGGAAAAAATGAAATTGAGCTATCAAGATAGATTCCACATTAGGATTATTTTTTCTTTTTTTGCAAGCCGAGTGCAAATTTCTCTTTGAACACTAGGCAGATTTTTCTTTTACATCACATTAAAATTGAGCTATCTGTGCACATGCCGTGTCAGATTTTGCAGTCCTTCCGAAATCACTCAATATGATGGAGATCTGAGTCTGATTGTTAAAATAAGTGAGTGTCCTCACTCTGCATTTGTCCTTAGTGATGTCTTTACTGTCTCACTAAATTTACTTCAAAAGAGCATTGGGAAAGAGGCAGCATGAGAGCAACACAGGGGCAGACCAGAGGGGAAATTTAGAGAAGAGAAGTAAAAGAAAAAAAGGATGATAGGAGCTAAACGGAACTTTTGGGAAACCATGATCAGCTAAGTGGAGTTTCATCTTTGCCTCCTCATGAATGGAAGGGCTTCAAAATAATTGGAATATGCAAACCACAGTGGGTTTTTTTCCCTAGGAAAAGAAAAAGGCAGGCTTTTTTTTTTTTTTTTTTCAAAAGCAGAACAGTTCAATCCAATGCAAAATAAAATGCATCACTTTGCTTCTGTTTTCCTTAGCTCTTCCATAGTGCTTATCACTTCTCTAAAGGCTGGATTCAGCTCAGAAGCATTGTGAAGGTTCACTGAATGATGACTTGGCTGGAAATGGAAAGTAAACTTTTGGCCACAAAACGGTGAAGTTCAGAAGCAATTAGTGCCTACTCTTCCCATCTGCATTTTGTGCATTTTTGCTGCTGTAGGTGCAGGAAGAGCTTTGGGAATCCCATATGGCAGGCCATCTTCTCCAGGCCTGCAGGCTGATCTTCACAGCTGCTCAGGATTATGTTGGACAAGCCTGTCATTTCACACACCCAAGACAGACAATTTTTTTACCCCCAAAGGTGACCTGCAAGTGAAAACAGAAAGAATGGCTTTGTGCCAGTATTTTCCCGTTCATCCTAACTGAAAAGAACATGTGGGATCTGCACTTTATCTATTGCTGTCAGTTTGATTGCAGGCTGAGAAGGAAGGTTTTGTCTACCTGCCGCAGAACAGGAGTCTGCAGAGATACCCAGAGAAATTAGAGAAATGGAGGAAGTGCAAGTGTTTGCTTCTACAAGCACAAGATTTGGGGATTTGCTATTTCATTAAATGCAAATGATTGTGAATTAAGACATTGAGAATTTGTCTGTTAAACAGAAGTAGATAGAGGCAAAACCATCATGGCACGGGAGCAGCACTCCTTTTATTTTTTATAATTTCCTGCTTTGGCAAGATTTCAAAATGCAGCACAAACAACAAATAAAATAATTACATTTTTAAAAATCATAATGGTATGCTCGAAATTGGTATTTTTTAGAAGGGAGAAGCAGCATTTTCTGTTATAACACAGTTATTAAAGACTGGGAAACAAGAATAAGAGTAAATGGAAGACAGCTTTTTCTAAACTACTCTTCAGAAGCTCATAGTACCTGATTATGCGCCACTTTAAATGAAAGAAAACGTGCAAGTTTCTGGAAGAATTATCTGCTGTTCTCTGTGGTAGCCAGAAAGACAAAGCCTTGTGCAGTCCCACCTCCCAGCTAACAGCAATTCCAAGAACTCAAGGACTCGGCAGACTCAGCTGACATGTGCCGGTCCCACTTTTCCCCTGCATTCGGAATAATTTCCCCTTCCAGCCTCTTCTCTCTCTTTGTCCTCCTCACAACATTTCTCCTAGGTTTGGCCTTATGGCAGACTTTAAAGAACAGCAAAGCCAGCCCATGAAATAGAACAACTACAGCTGGGATAGTCAACTGTATCTACATGTGTGCCTGCTGGGTTATGAAATTCTGTGGCAAATAAATATTGATCTGAGCTCTGGTGTAACATAAGGCATTTGTTTATTTATGCCAGAGGATGCAATTTTATTAAGCCTAAGTATTTCTCTTCCAAGCATTTTCATGGAGGATGGCACAGAAAATATCATACAGCACTGGATGAGTTCTATTAATAATGACAATCCATTACTTTTTAAGGAGACACTGTTAATTGCAATAATGCGTCTGCTGCAATTGTGAATGATCCAACTGATTCTGTAGCAGGTTATCTGCCTTGGGAGAATCCAAGACAGCTCTTAGGTGCTGCAGTGAATTTTGGTACTGCAAAAACTGCTTCTCCCACACAGCATGGAACAGGCAGCACTGCATTCCAGAGGCTTAGTGTTCCTTGCAGAATTGGCAACAAAGGATGCCAGGTACCATAGGCTTAAATGCTCACTGCAAGCCAAATTCAGAATGCATTTGAGAATGAAAGTATCAGCCATTCCTGAGAGGAACCAAGGGCTGGAACTACAAAGCTGGAGGCATCACAGGTGCTGGAAGAAAGGCCACTCATATACTGACAGCAGAAAAAAGGCAGAGATTTGGTCTGCAATAGTCAGAGTGCATTAGGACATGCAGAGAGCTGTAGCGGAGCCCTTCTCCTGCAGGACTTCTCCCTGAAGAAAATATTAGAAATGCCAGTGCCAAAGAAGATGAAGACCATTAACTCTCTCAGGAAGAACAGGCTGGGCACCCCTGATACCCCCTAGGAGCAGTAAGCCTGCCACCTCCCCTTCCTGAGCACAGGAGAGCTCTGTGCCCGCCCTCCCCCTGGGGACACGGGGCCGCTCCCCAAACATCCTGGGTGGCATCCAGGGTGTGGGTACAAGGCTGCTCCTGGTCCCCAGCCCCTGCTCTGCACAGCTCCAGCCTGCCAATCCTCTTGGGAAAGAAATCTCAAAGGATGGCAACTCCATTGCCCCTGCCAGGGGGAATATGAACATAACGTGGATTCTGTATGTGGGAAAGGCTGGACCTGGCTGGCTTAGAAGAATTTCCAAATGGTTGTTCTGAATGGGCTCCTTGCTCTCAGGATGGCATTCTGTTCTCAGTTTGGACTAAAGAGATTTCACAGCCTGTGGATGATAGGACAAAGTGTCATCTGTTTTCTCTACCGACACAACTGCTTCCTGCTCAGCCTTTGCCTCAGAGGTATAATCATGGAAAGACAGAGAACTTGAGCCTCTCTGCAGCTGCAGATTGACAATGCTGAAACATGGTCCTGGCCCTTTCAAATGACATCTGTCTAATGAGAGCAAGGTCTTTTCTTCCCCTCACAAGAATTCAGTATATTTTGTTGTGTAGGACAGAAATACAGAAAATGTGCAGTACTTAATTTAGGGATAGTGGACATGACAGAAGAAATAGTAAGATAAATGTGGGGCTCCTATCTACTTTCTACTAAAACAAGAATAAGGGAACAAGCAAGTGAAGCTGAAGTGCAATAAAGTTTAAAGTTAATAAATACTTTTTTCCCACATAACTTATAATTAACCTGTCAAGTCAGAGCTGCAGTAGGTCAGAGAGACCAAGCACTTAGTATTCACAAAAAAGATTAGACAAATGTGGCCCAGTTCTTTTCTCCATCTAAGGTGAATTTACACACTGAGGGTGACACTCAGCTCCCTGTTTTAGAGACATCAGGCTCCAAAACAAGTTAGAAATCCGCCTGAACAGGGTGAGTTAAATCAGCAGGGCACTGTCTCTGATTGCTGCCACAAACTGCTCCAGGCCAGGAGGAAACTCCTACAGGAAACCTTTCAGGGAGGACTGGACAAAGGATTTGTGACGTGCCCTTCCAGCACTGAAATGTTCCAAAGGTCTGGATCCTCTGTCTCGGCTGCTGGGTGATGTCCCAAATGTCACTTCAGCTCCCCATCCTCTGGTTTTCCCAGCTCTAAGTAGAGGTGCCCTGAGATTTATGTGAAAGGTGTTGTTTCTGTGTCTCCAAGACACGACACAGTGCTGACACTTTCAGAAATGATAGATGGTGAAAACTGCTCATCCCCCTGCATATGGCAGTCTCTACTGGCCTGTGAAAGACAAGTGTTTTAACTTTTGTAAAGTCATGCGATTTGAACTAGTGTGTGCTTTTTCAATTTCCTTTTTTATCCATCCAAACCTCCAAATATTAGTTTTCATGTAATGCCTCCAAATTCAAGTACGTTACTAGTCAGAGGTTCAGGATTCAGTTTCAAACTAAGGGCTAACAGATATTTCTGCAAAGTCCTCACAGAATTAAACACCACATTAAGAAAACCCACACACAATTGAGAGGCCAAAAATCTCATTCCACTTTAATATCAATCAAATAATTAATTGTAGCAATGCACCAAGTCTTTTTAATGACATGTAGAAATAACTTATGCCCTTGAAATGTGTCTGAAGCAGAACTTAAATAGATCAATTATTTCAGTGATTCATCTCTGAGGGGGTTTTTTTTGTAAGGCTAAACACATTTCTGTGTTATGATATCAAACGATTAAAGAAGGTCCTCTGAGCTAGTCTAAATTAGGCTACGTAGAAAAAAAAAATAGGGAATTACTTTTTATGATCTATCTTAGATTTATCTGTTCTTTGTTAAATACTTCCTGAAACTAGACTCTGTCAATGAAGAAATCTACTCACTGATAAATCTAACATGATCTTTTGCTATCTGTGTTTCTTCAAGGAGTTTAGCCTCCCTGTAAGTGGAAATGCAGTTCGTCAAAGGTAAGAAAGAAGTGCCTCACACACCTGTACTGGCATGGGCCTCAGGAGCAGTGACAGATGGGCGAGGACTGGCTGCTTACTGGTTTACAAGGACCAAGGTGAGGCCCTCTCTCATTCAGCCTTTATTTTCTCTGTAATTTTCAATCTGCTTTCTGTTGTGACAGTAACCAGTTCAACAAGTAATGCATAAACCCCCAATGAACGGAAACAATGTTCGAGTTTCGCCATCTTTTGTACAATATGAATCTATTTTATTTGTCTTTCAAGGTCCATAAGTTTAATGGTCGCTGGTCTTTTAAATTTTTCCCCATAAAATCAGCTGTGCTACATTACAGTTTTCACAGCCAGCAGCCCTCAGAGCCAAAAGTGTTTTGTGTGAGTACAGCAGGATGTAGGACAGGAGAGAGCACAGTGGGGAAAAGCCTCTCTGGTGGCCAGTGATGTACAAGAACTGTTCTCAGCAGCAGGGAATGTGGTGAGGGCACAGGTCACTGCCATCACCTCAGAGTTCCCACAGGCAATTTTATCTGTTCCAGGATCCTTCAACAAACCTAAATTAAAGAGTTGGATGCATGAAATAATATACTCAGAAATACAACACAGGGTGTGAAATTCTGCATTCATCTTGCCTCAGTTTCAGCAGGTGATTAAAGGCCACCTTCTCACCTGCCTCAGTGACCATGACAATTTCCTGAAGCTTCCTCATCTCTGCAGCGTATTTGGAATTGTGCCAAGGCAGGTAGTGATGGGAGAGGGCAAACACCCTGTGCTAGAGGCTTCACTTCCCAATGTAATGAACTGGACACCTCCTACTGATGATTCAGCACAAAACCTGCCATTGCTCTAAATCTTGGTCTCGTGACAGACAAATAACATTGAGCCTAATCCAAAGCCAATGAAATTATTTCAGCTGACTTACTGGGCCAGTCTACTGGCCACACACAGTGTTCAGCAGAAGGAACAGCTTTTGCCTTCTGTATTGGCAGTTTATTACAGTAAACCAGCAAAATTAAGTATTGTTTTCCCAGTTTAATTACTAAGATTGTGTTTACTATTTTAGACAAGCACACAGATCTGTTACTTTTATCACACAGAGAAGTGAACGGAGCTGAACAGTAAAAACGTGTGATTAAGCAATATAAAACAAGATGTCTCCAATATTAGAAGTAACCAAAGTTAGAGAGGCCTTGTTTTTAAATACAGCACAACACACCTGAGACCTGATGGCAGCAGGCAGCACATACTGGAGAGATACAAGACTTGCAAAACCACACATTATATTCAATACATTCCCCCATGGTTTAAAAGGAAAAGAAACTTTACTTCTATCAGATGCTCTTCAATTTTATGACAAATACAACTAATGCCCTGAAGATAAAGGAGAGCATTAGAGCACAGCAGAGAAATATGCTCAGCCTAGAAGGCTTAGCACAGAAAAAACAAAGGAGCTGTAAAATTTCACTCCATATAGAATATTCCAAAACAGATTTGAGACAAAAATAGGTCACAATTAAGAATGGGAAGTGAAAGAATACAAAGAAATTATATACAGGTATGAAAAATTAGCATATTACAGCTCCAGAGTGTTGCACAGCCACTGCTAACCCTTCTAACACCTTTGTGCCGTTACTCCGACTAAAACCAAAGTGGCCATACTGTGTCTACTGGACTTCCTGCATGGTTAAACAGCTGAAATAATTCATTATTGTTTCTCAAGTGCTTTTATATTGGTGTTTTATGAAACAGCAATATATTCCTGTTATTCCCGATACAAGAACAGCGACAAAGAGTTGTTACTGAAGATAACCAAGGGAATCTGAGCTACAGCCACAGTAAGGTCTGAGCTACCTTCCACCATTCATGTTCCTCATGCTCTGAGGCCACAGTGACCATTTAAAGCTCACTAGAGCAAACAGGGGGAGCTCCAGCATACCCTAAGGTGGCCACAGACCCCACAGTAAGTCTGCTGAAAGGGGGGTTTCCACTGCTATCAAAAAGTGCTTGTGTGCAAAGACAGGTTTTCTAGGGAAAGATTTTAGCCCCCTAAGCTGGGAGAAGAGAAGGGGAAGGGATTTTATTGCTCTCCACACCTCCCTGAGAGCAGGTTGTAGCAAGGTGGGTCTCTTCTCCCAGCAAAGTGGTGGGCAAGAGGAAATGGCCTCAAACTGTGCCAGGGGAGGTTTAGATTGGGCATTAAGGAAAAATCCCTCACTGAAAGGGTGATCAAACATCGGAAAAGGCTGCCCAAGGAAGTGGTGCACTCATCATTTCTGCAGGGATTTAAAAGATGTGGAGGTGTGGTGCTTAGGGAGTGCTTCAGTCAGAGCTGGGCTCACTGCTGAACTTGATAATCTTAAAGGTATTTTCCAATCTGAATAATTTTGTGGTTCGTGCTGACTATCCCCTCCATGTTAGAGCACGTTTCTATGTATTTCTACCTTTAATGACAGCAGAACTCTTTCCTTTCTACCTACACGGTAAATGTCGTACCATAATGCCTGGATTTTCTGTTTGCTTCATATCACATCTCCATTAGATAGCAAACTTGCCTGGAGAGAAGATACATCTTTCAGTGACTTGTGAATTGACTGTCTTCACACTATATTCTGTAAATAACATTAATGCCCACGCTGGATGTTAGAATGCTGCTTCACAAACAGGCACCTTATTAGTTTGGAAGCGAGTTTAGAAGATAAAGAAATAATTTGCTCTGCCTGGGCTAAAAAATCACACCTGGAAAGCGTGATTTGACTTCAACATAAGTCACTCTCCTGGCTGAGCTGTCATTTGACATGGACAGGTTGGCCGCTCTGTTTCCACAATCTTTCTAGGTGATGGAAATGGAGCCAGAGCAGAAGGGTGCCAGGCTATTATCTGGCCCCATAGAAAATCTGGCTGTAGTTTTTCACTTTTGAATACATAATCACCTATTTGAAGTGTTTCACAACTGAGATTTAAAAGAACAAATTGAATTTTTCTGCTCTCTTCCATTCTACACTGAACTTTATCTCTATGTTTTCCTTTTAAGTGATTAGTTACTGCCACACATAGCAGGTAGGCTGAAATCCTTTTTCATCCCTGCTTAGTGTCTCCCTACAAGGCTTACTTCCAAAATGATTGAAGACAAGAGTTCAGAAACAACAGACAGTGGCAGCCTGCCAGTCACATGCACCCACACAGATGCAAAGTTAAAAATATCAATTCCTGCCTCATACAAGTGGGTGCACAGGATAGAGAGGGTTGAGGCAACAGATTGAGAGGGAGAAGTGTCTGTTCACAAAGGGCAGTACACATGTATCTGTCAAGCAAAAGGCCACGAGGAAAGAACAGCAGCTTCTGGCACTTCTGTGCTGTGGGTGGGATGCCTCAGTCAAAACCTTTTTTTTCTGGGGTTATTTATGCTTAGAAATTTGTACCTGGACTGGGAATCGCATCCATCCTTCTTTCCTTGTATTAAGGTCACAGAAAACTGCCAAAAAATTGGAGGGGCACAGTCCTAAGGGTATGACATAAACCATGTTGGTAGGAGTATCTGGTTTCACCTGATCACTTGACAAAGGGATCAATGTGACAGACTTGTTTTCTGTGATTACCTGTATTTCTGCTGGGCCTAAATGAGTGGATTTTTGACTCTTCTTTCACTGGGACTGAGCTGTACCTCAAAGGTGGCAGATTCCTCCTGCAGAATTCAAGCTGGGTTCAAGTCCTGGACAGCTGAAAAACAGAAAATTATTTTTACCAAAACCCCAAGGACTGTGCCTTAATTTTAGAGTGTTTGGGTTTTTCTTAATTTGTTTGGTTTCATTTTGATGATTAACTTCTGCTCCAGATTCCCTAATTGGAGCAAATCAGTTCTTTCTGGTAGCAAACAGTTCTGAGCATGCATTGATCTCCAGTGTGAAAGGTGCTGCTTCTCTGGACTGGTGGTTCAGGCTCAGTCGATGCCACACAGTCAGGAAAACATCTCCCCTCTTGTTCTCTCAAACCTCTTTTCCAGGGTCTTGTTCGAAATCTCCTTTTAAGAGACTTTTATTCCAAACAAACAAAGGGAATTGCTGTTTTCAACACTTTGAATCAGTGCAGTGTCAAGATTTTTCTCTATCCTAATGGAAGTAATTTGAATTGTGTACTGAACCCGTTATCAAAGATAGGCCTTGGAAATGAGTTGCACAGTTGTATCAAATGGATGGTGCACCCTCTCAAGCAGGGGTAAATCTGCTGCAAAATGCTCCTGCCGTACCAGGAGCTCCTCCCCAGACCCCAGGTCAGCAAAGTGCACAAGATGAGCACTCTCAGGGCAGCAATTGTACAAACAGCCACACAAAGGAGGGGTTTAATTCTGTCTTGTCTTAGGACCTGGTTTTGTACTAACAAGGTCAAGCCCCAGGAAAAGTGTGATGCTTTGAGGCAAGCAAGGACTGGACAGGGCCAAGGCTGGTAGGAGGGTTTGTTTATAATGCCAATAAACTGCATTCTGATTTCCAGTGTGAAGGGGGTAAACTACAAACTGATGGAGCTTCTCCACAAATGTGATTTCTATTAACATTAAAGCAACCATGGGCATATACAGAAGGGAAAACAGGTCTCTGGAGTTTGGTATTTTAACCATCAGTCATACAGTGTAATTGGTGGAAGAAAATAAACGGTGTAGCAATAGCAACTCTAAAGGCACATAGAGGACAGGAGAAGTAAAATATTAAATGAGAACAGTCACTATGGAAACTGTTGGATTTTACTATTTTAATACCTGGATGATTCAGAGGAGTGGCAGTAAGACATGGAGGCCTCTGCATTTGGAGGAGGTACCAGTTCAAATTTTGCCCAAGCTGGGGGCAACTGAAAGATCATCCCAGTAACTGTTCATGTGAAATGAGACTTCACAGTTTCAGCTCATTTTCAAGGGTTAATATCTGTCCAAGAAATATCCCCATCATGCAACTACGCTTGTTAGAAGACCCAGCAGAAGGCCTAAAAACCTTCTTGGGAAGGCAGCATTTTCTCACCGTTTTACAACTGCAAGGCTGGGACTTGAGGAGGTTTGTTTTGTTGCTGCTGCCAAGGTGATGCCTGAGACATTCAGATTTCAATCTCTGGGCCTCACACTTTATGCATCATGACCAGCAAACCAAAAATGAAAGAAAAGCCTACACTGTGTTTGCAAAAAGGAGAGGGGATGAAGCTGATGAATTTCAGAGGAGAAACAAGATCTGAATCTAAAACTAACATGTTCCTACACTCGGGAATTTATCTAGATTAGCTTGTTCAAGTTACAGTTCCCACCTCTTCTGTCCTGGCTCACATCCAGCACAGGGTAATAAATGCATTTAAATGTCCATAAAAGGCAGAGACATTGTGGGAGGAGTGATGGAAACGCATTTTTATTCACTGTTCAGATAATTTTGTTAAAAAGCTAAACTGCATGAGATTTATTTCGTTTTCAAGACTGGAGACATACAATAAAGGACTACTTGAACAATTATCTGGGAAAATATCTCTCATGTATTTTCAGTGACAAGTGAATTTCACAAGGAGAAATTCCTTCTAAAGGTATTTAGGTGTCCTGCTTGTTTGTACAGAGGCTGAGAGGGAATGTAACTCTCCCTCCGTGTCTTTCCTTCCATCCTGCCCACCAGACACAAAGCAAGTCTGGACTGCTGCCTTGGACGTCTCACTACCAACTGCTACTGGATCCTGGAGAACATAAAGCAGATGGAGCACACCACCAACCATGTGTTTTGCCAGCTAGTCAATCAGCTGAAAACATCCATGATATAGCCAGGATTTTTAGAAACGAGATGCACAGAACAGAATTAAAATGTATTATTTGATTGAGCACATAACGGTAGAGGTGAGAAAACCAGAGGTAACCTCACCAGATTGCTGCTCTGCACAAGTGATTGTCACAGAAAGGGACCCCATCTGCTCTTCAAAAAGTCACTGCTGAAAATAGGCAGGTAAACTCACCATCCTCCCCCATCTGACTTACCAGGCGCTCTCAGTGATGATGTGAATATTCTCAGTGGCAATACCACTAATTTCTGTACTATACCCACTATTATGAAGGCTTTAACCAATTCAAACAAAGTGACAAAAAGGTAGAAAGAAGAGTCTGTATGGAACAGTGAGATAACTCCAAGCTGATCAATAACTTCCTGACAACTGTATAGCACACAGAGGCTTCACAGGGAGACCAAACTGCACTGAGACAGAAACTGAGATTGTAGGACAGCCTATATATCTGAATTCTATACAGGCTACCAAAGCAAGATCCATAAAATGGGCTGAGCCTCTCAGGCCCCTCACTAGAAAACTAGAAAAACACAGCATTAGGAAAAAATTACTACATTTTCACTCACTTACGGATCTGTGAAAGACATTGCATTAGCAGCAGCCAGGAATTCGTTTAAAAGAGAAAAGGCGGCAGAAAACCCACATGGTTGTTGGAACTACTGAACCACAGGGCAAAGCCCTGTAACCATCAGTCTGCATTAGATTTGAAGGCAAAAGAGAGTTCCAGCACCAAATTCACTTATGATTACAATTTCTTACAAATAATTTGGGTTCTTGTCCAAATAAATAAATATTTCAATAGGTGCAATATAGAGTCACGTTGTATTTAATGATCCTGCTGGATCTGGTGCCCAAAAGCTCTACCTACAGTTGCAACTGTTCCCAATTTTCCAAGACACAGAGCAGAACCTGCAGACAATGGGAAGGCAGCTTCACACCCTCATGCTTTGATTGCAGAGCAATCATGTTATTTTGCTGGTTTGCTCACGGTGTATCATACATATGTTATTTCAAAGAGAATTTAGTCCACACAAAACCTCAAATAGAACTTGAAGGAGAATGGGGGTATGGGTGCAAGATTTCCAGTCTCATTACGTTTTAACTGGAAACACAAAAATTCCCTTTTCAGTTAAATAAACTTCTGTTTAAAAATGTGCAAAAATATGAAACCCAAACTGTATTTCAGCTTTTTAAAATGCATGCAGTGAACTGAAATCAGAACAATTCTGGTTTTTTAAAATATTGCTTGCAATTAAGAAAAAAAGATCACTCGGTAGCAAAGCAAATGGAGCAGAAATTTATCATCTTCAAACTGTTCATTAGCCCAGAACAATAATAAGTATTTTTGTACTTTCTGCACTGGCCTCCATTTTCTTCTAGAGCAAGTTTTACAAATGTGTTGTGATCCAGAAAATGTATCTTTTCTTTTTTTTTTTTTTTGTAAAACCCTGACATGATTCAGAAGCCAAGTTCTTTCTTGAGGTTCCTTTAATCTGCTCTCCAGGTTCTTATTTATGCTCTCCCTTAGATATATGTGCCTCTTAGCAAACAGCAAAATTTCCTATCATGTCCTGCCTGTGTTACATAGTATTAAATTCATTTCTTATCACAAACTGAGTTAACTTAGGCATTTAAAATGTTTATGTAAAAGTGCTGTGAATTCCTTCTTTTTGTGCATCCAACTCCAA
Organism: Chamaea fasciata; assembly: GCF_029207755.1. Taxonomy (NCBI): domain Eukaryota; kingdom Metazoa; phylum Chordata; class Aves; order Passeriformes; family Sylviidae; genus Chamaea; species Chamaea fasciata. Next base: position 9,346,312 of record NW_027094107.1, read on the forward strand.
ACCCACTGCATTTCTGTTGGTGTATAAGCAATTTAAATTTCAGCAATTTTGTGTTAGTCAGTATTACTTTTTATTTCAAAGTAGTGAGGAACTCAGCTAAAAATTATGATGGGCAAACTTCAAAGGCTTTGGAGGTTGAGTTGGTTTGGCTGTGGACTCCTCTGCTGTTAGACACTGCTTCAGAAGTAACCGCCTCCCTGGCATCAGAGCAGCTTTTTTCTAAGGCTGATAACTGCAAAAGCATCAGAGATGTGAAGGTGACCCTGCCCTTGCACACCCATCTGTGGAGGGGCTGCAGAAGCCACAGGTGTTTTCCTGCTGAGTTCCAAAAGCCCAGCCAGGCCCACTGACATCCAGCCACTGCAGAACACACAGACAAACATGACTCTGGGTCCAGACTTCTGTAAATCAGGCTGGAGTGACTGAGGGTTTTCTTTTCCTTCCCCTCATTGGATTCACTTGGCTATAGTACTGAAACACATGAAGATACGAGGTTTTTAATCTGCACAGTGACTCCCACGTTACCTGGTTAAGAATGCTATAGCACAGCAGGAGATTATCATCATTCCTGTCTTTCAATGAGGAGTAAATGTTATAATCAGGAAATTTATACCTCTGTAAAATCTTAAAAGCATGGAAAAAGAACTCAGTTTTTTGGTGGGATGTGCAAGATGACAATGAGACAGCAACCTACAGCTCACCACTAATGAGAGTGTAATAAAGTGCCCATCTAAACTACAGGATAATGAAGTTAAATATCAAATTAAAATGAGAAGGCTGTAGCATAAAATGAATGACTTTTGTGATGTCTCTGGTGAAGCACAGCTGTATTTCAGGTGTTTTATCAGAGGCAGTCATTTAGAATGGGCTGCAGTTGATGCCTCACTTGGAGTTAGTCCCATTCACCTTTGGTGGGAAATTAGACCAGTTCCAAGTCCCTGGGTATGATTTCTGGAAGGGGCAGACATCCTCCACACTGTAGTAACACATAATTTTCTGCAAAGAAAGAAGATCTGTAGCCATCATGCAATGTGCTCCAATAAAGCACTATCAGTTATCACTCTGGCTCACTTAATTCAGACCTGGCCTGTTCAAAAGATGGAAACTAAAATAAATGAGTTGACTGACGGAGAAGCTGAGCCTGAGAGCAAGTTTGGCCACTAGAAATGCCATTGAGGTTACTCTTGGCTGAATGGAGAGACAGTGAACCAGCCCATGTGGATCTCCTCCAGATGAACAAATCAGCAACACATGGAAGAGAATTAAAAGTTTTCATTCCTCTTTCTTCCAGGAAATGCTACAATCCTGTTATTAAAGAACTTCAGTGGACAGGAAAAATCCCAGCCTTCTTCGAGTTTAGAGAAAGAAGATCACATTAAAAGTTTTCAGAGAATTCCTAGATTCCCTGGCTGTGCACAAGATTCAGGACACAAGGGCTCCTCACAGCCCACCTAGCCTGGGATGCCACATCTTCCTGATGAATTTTGATTTAGGTTAGAAATTATCAAGGAGAATTCTCTGAGCCAAAAACCAGAACAGAGAGCATGTGAAATAGCTCTGCTCTCTTCAAGGGCCTTGGTTGGAGCTTTTAAAAGGCTTCACAGAGTCATCTGCACAACTGTCCATATTTAGGAAAATCTGGTGGAACGAACTACTGGGAGAGAATTATGATCCTGAGGAAGTTGCAAAGAGAGATAAGCAGAAGGAGCAAGATTCACTTTTGGTGATTGACAGAGACTTTTAACAGCTTGAATTTTGATACCAGCACCTCAGCTAAATGCTTGTCACTCACGGTGCTTCAAAGGAATGACCTGTCACAACCAGACTAAGGCCCGGAATTAGAGAGAAAGAAAGATAAAACTTACTCTTAGAGAAGAGCTCTTCATTGTCATCCTGTTGGTGTATTATCAGCTAAAACTGGAAATACGTGGGAGGTCTGAATGCTGCCTCAGCAGAAGTAGAACCCCGAGGCACCAAGGCAGAAATCCATAATCCATGGCAGGGTTCCATCAGGGTGCAACACTCCGGGGATGTTTCCCAAGCTGTCCTCCTGGGAGCTCTTTTAGTTTTATTGTGGAAAGCGTTTCAAGGAGAAAACTGCCTGTCCTACACTTTGCATGCGGATTCCTGTGACTGGACCCCTGGATTGCATTCTGACCTTACACAGGAATTTCCAGGGAAGTCACTGCAGGGCAGGAGCCCCTTTGCTCCCATTGCTCATCTTCCGACCACGCCAGAGAAGAATGTAAAACACCAGGAGCTCATTCCCTGTCACTTACATCCATTCCTAAGTGGACAAACTCTTCTACGCTTGACATCAGACACAGGTTAACTGACTGCTTTGTTTATTCTTAGATTTTGGAAGTATTTTTGGACCTAAATGATTCCACAATCCATGAATCCATTTAGCCAGGTCTTCTGGCAGCTTCCCTTTACTTTGTGCCGTAATTATTTTCTCATTTTTAAATTCACTATTAATTTTAATTAAGCTCAGCTACACTCATTAGTTGAGCTAATCTATCTTCACTTTTAAACTCACACACACACACATGCACACCAGTCGTCCTGCTGATGTAGCGTTGGATTGGAAAGTTTTATGCGGAGAGGAAGAAAGACCCACATATGTCATGAAATAGGAGGGCTTATAACTGCAGCTGGTTGGTTGGGGATTTTTTATTTAAGCTTTTCCTATCCAAAAAAGACAATTAGCTGGGATTGAAAGTTTTCAGAGACCTGCATCCTGTTTAATAAAATTTTAATCTGAAGTTTTCTCAGGTGAAAAGAAGAGAATAGTCACTAACTAATACAAATCCAACCTAGAGGTCAAATCTCATCTGCAACAGAGGAGGGACTGAGCATGCTGCATTTGATTATAAGAACAGCCCTGAGTCCACAAACGCCAGCCTCGCAAGGTACTCAAGTGATCTCATTTTCATTAGATATTCTGGATTTCATTCAGCACTATGGCAAAAACTTCAAATCTATGAATTTTTTCATGTAGCGCAAAGTCTTGTTCTGAGTTATCCATCCATTTTCTTTTATAGTTATAGTTTCATGGACTAAACAAGTAGATAAAATACATTATTATTATGACTGCTTTTCTTTTCTGAGATCTCTGAGATTTCAAGTGGTGCTTCAATGTCTGAATAAGCCATAAAGTTTAGCAAGGAAGTTCTAACCTTGTCTGCATCCTGCATGTAAAATCAAATATTCTTGTTTAACTAACGACACGATCAATGCCAATTAACCACTTCACCAGCTGCTGAATCAGAGAATACTGTCCATGGACTGCATCAGTCCATTGTTTGCTCTTCTACTTTGCTATTTCAGCTTCTGCCCCAAGCCACAATAATTCTTTTATGCTTGTGCAGTCCCTGTTAGACTTTCCTGTTTCAATATTGTGTGAAGAAACAAGGTACGGCCAAGGTGGACCATGTTCACAGTGTGTTATCATCCACTATCCTAACAGTTGCTTGCACCAGATGTTTCAGAAGATGATAAAAGACCCTACAGGGAGCAGATGTGAAACAATCTGCTCTGCCTACCTCACATGCAGAACTCTATCCATAAGTTCATCTATATTCTCAGTTTGAAAAAAGGCACATTTCCAGTATCAGCATTTATTCCCATGTTGGCTCACCAGCCGTATCCTGTGAGTCTCTTTCTTTCTAACATTTTCTCCCAGCTCTTTCCAATGTGGACTCACTTTACCTAAAAGCATCTTTTCAGATATTCAGAATATGCAAGCATCGAAAAAGGTTTAAGAAGCTTTAAACTGTTCTCTTTAACTTTTCTCAAAGATAAGAGATTTCCCCAAATGAAAATTAATATGTTATTTGGAAAAGCAAAGGAGAGGCAAATTGGTGTGATTGTTTTCACTATTGGAGGGAATACTGTCTGTAAACTTGAACTAACAGGTCATCTTCAGGTCCCACCCTCCTCGGTGAATCAGGGAAGCTGCATGAATTAAATGTTTTCATGAATGTTACTGTTCACAGTGATGCCATGTTTCCCCTTCTACGGCCTCCACTCAGTGTGGACACAATTCTCTAGGAATTGGTTCAGCTGGAATTCACCATTGCCTGTTCTCTTTGGTAAGGGAGGAAATACCTGGATGGCATCTGGAGACTCTGAGGACTGCAGGACTCATATATTCATGTATTCAATTTTATGGCCATCTCCAGAGGATAAAACAAAAGAGAAGTTACTGATTATTTACAGCCTGTTCTAGGTCTTCTATATTTTCAAGTTCATCACAGGCTACTTTTTTTCCCCAAACGTTATTTGGAACAGACACAAGACTGCTTGAACGTGAGTTTTGGCACAGACATTTTTGGTTGAGAGACAATTTAGATGTGTTTTGATGATATAGAAAATGCCCTTGTATTTGTGTGTCTTTGAATTATGATACCGATGTTGGTACAATAGTGTCCCCAAGCTTTAAAATGATTGCCCACTTACACAGACTCACAAACACAGAAAAAGAAATACACAGCAGTCAGCTTTTTCCAGCCCCTAAATCCATCTCTCGGTTGCAGATTTACATTTATTTGTAGAGACCCTCAGAACTGGCCAAGAAGGGAGGAGTGAGCAGAGGGTGCATTACGAACACTGAGGAAAATGTCAGCATTTCAACCTCAGACCATATTCTGTTGTCATGACAACATGATGTAAAGTGTTTTCTTAAAGAGAAAGATTGCAATGTAAATGAAAAAGAAAAGCTGAGTTTATCGAGCAAATTCAGATGGTGTTTTTATGAGGTTGTGACGTGGGTTACAACACGTCAGCTAATATAGTGAAGAACCTTCAAAAGAAATCCCATACAGAGCAAACACTCACTTCACAGAAATGGCGGTGTATAAAAAACCCATTTATCATTACAAATGAAGTTTACAAACTAGACTTATAAAATATTCAAAACAATTTCATATATTTTCTACCAGCTATTCAGAAACCATGTAATGGTTTACAGACTCTCTTTCTATGTAAGGTGCTTATTTAAAGCAGCTTGATTTTTTATGCAACACCAAAGATCTATTAAGTGCCGTAGAAACACTTAATGTGCCACTGGCCTCCAACCCTGTAATTGCAGTGGTCAAAAGGTAGAAAAAGGGAATATCATTACCCCATTTCAAAGCAGGAGCAGAGGCACAGGGCATGTGAAGCCAGAGGCCCAAAAATCAGATGAAAAGCTTCCAACCGTGTTGGGAATTACATCAAGATTGCTGCAGCCTGGCTCTGCAGTTTACAATGTCATTCTCATCTGTTCACACAAAGAGAGAAATCGGTGACTATTTTCCTTCAAACATTTACTGGGGTTTACAGTTATTAAAGCTTTCATCACTTACCTGAAATGCTAAAATTTCTGTCGTTGCTGGGAAGTGGCTCCTGCGTGCCCCGGGGCAGGCAGGGGAGCAGAGCAGAGCCACAGAGACACCGAGGGGCGCTGGTGGCCCTTGCTTACTGCCCGTTGAAATAAATAATTACACCTCCCACAGCACCAAAACACCACGGACAGTTCTGCCAGCCTAAGTCACCTTGTACCACGTAGATGGACATGCAGAATTTCTTCCTGTGCCCCTCACCTCCAAAAGAACCCCAACAAAACTCTTACAAAATGTCTCAAAGTGGCTTTCTTTCCTCCTTGCCAGTGCAGTCTGCTGGAAAAAAAAATTTTAAAAATTACTAACTAATGAATTAGAAAACTTGGATTTGAATTTTTTCTTGACAGCTCTCAAACAGAATGGTTCTTCAAAAATAAATTGGGAAGTATGCCCCTAGGCTGCCTCCTGCTTCTGCAGAGATAGCAGCCAAAAGTTCATCTTACCTAGAGCTGACCTCTAGAAGTGCGTGCCCTGGCATTTGGTATTTCAGTGATTTGTGGCAGTTTCTGGGAGTCAGAGGGTCCCAGCAGGGTGGGAAACACCTGAGCGTGGATAAGGAGATGCCATTTGCCCCTTGGAGAGCACGAGGCTAAAGTAGGATTTGCCTGCAGATGTTGTGCTAGTCCTACAGGGTTACGCCCTTTCCAGTGGGATTTTGTTAAAAGGAAACCTGGAGATGCTGGGAGAGTTCTGAGACTCCTGCAGTGTGACAAGGGCCAGGGGTGGGACACACTGAGCACTGACTTAGGCAGTGACTTTACACAGATCGAAGGGGTCCATCAGATTTACACATCTTACAGGGCCAAGTCTCAACGCTTTAAATAAGCTGCAGAATTTAGCTCTGAAGTCTCCTAGAGAAGGAGGGCTGAATTCAGCTCTGCTAAAAATGGTTGGTGAGAGCGATTTACTGGAAAAGTCCATTCTAAGAAGATAGTACAGCAATTCTGGTATAAAAGATTGCTTGTCCTGTTAAAAGCTTACAAGCTATTTGTCATGTCAGTGCCCTGTTCCCTACAATGTCAGGTTCTGGAAAGCTGGGAACTCCCAGGTAATGAAACAACTCAGTGTGTGCTAAGAAAAGTATCTCGTATGCAGAATTATGGCTTTGCATCCCATTCTCGAAGGTGGTAATTATGGTCTCCCTGTCTCTTTCAAAAATATGTCTGTGAGCTCTCTGTTATGTGAGATATGAATAAAACGGGATACGGAGACTCCTGTCAGTCACCTTTCCCTTTCCAGTGAAGGGAACTGCCAGAGAAGCACATTGGGATTGCTGCCCACCCTGAAAAAAGACAGAATGAGCTTGGAAAAGCTCCCTAGATGTTCTCCCAAGGGGATTTGCATCAAAGCTGCCTGAATGTCAGGTGTGGCTGATTCTAGACCTCAGTCTGGAACCCTTCCTGGGTGATGCCCTCGCCAAAGGTCTGGAGTAACACTGCACTCATTAGCTCTGGCACTGCTAGGACTTCTCTAGCAGTTTTTAGCAGGAAGCCTGCTGGTCAGCACAACCTCTGTACAACAGCAAAGAAAATCACTTCCTAATCTTCCTCTGTCCACCAGTATGACCTTAACCCAGTTTGGATTTTGTCCTCCAGATCTCTTCCTGAGTAAAAAGGGACTCATTCACTTTCTTCCACCCATTGATTGATCACCTTATGCAGGGAGGATTACAAACCCCATTATGTGGAAATATTGCTCCACCCATGTTTGCAGCAGCCCACAGGGACTCGGGGGCAGGTGGAGTCTGGATAGGATTACTATAATATAGTAATGAGCATGTGTCTCCCCACACACTACCAAGACTAAAAAAAGATTATAAGAAAGCCCAGAACATTCTTATTCAACGGCGCATTACTTTCATGAGTTTGGAATCCAATATCTGATGTTTGAAAAGCAAGTTTTCATGCTACTTCCTCTTTAGAGGATTTGAGAGGGAACATAATTCAGGAATCATTGCTGGGCCCTACCCATGGTTTTTGACCTAGAAACAAGATTGCAGAGTAAGAACCTGCTCCTCCATCTGGTACACACACTAATAATCCTCCCCACAAGAGCAATTCAGTTAACTGAACTGAATCCATAACATTATTGTCATGGTGGGCCTCTATAGGTGGTCCTCTACATCACATCAAATTCAGCCTGGCTTTCAGATGCAAGTGTGAGGTTAGATGAAGCTGCCAGGTAGAAAAACACATCTTTGTGTTCGTAAATTCAGCCAATTTGATCAGGACTTGCTGAGAAACAACCCCATGACACCATTTTAAAAAGGGAAAGAGATAGAACACACAGATTCACTATCCTATTTACTAGAGGTTTGAACTTTTAAACATAACTGTGAGAAAAAAATAAGAGGGAACACAAAATAGACTCAAAATTATCATCTTATCTCTATGTCCACACCTGTGGCTTTGTTGACACAAGGCTACATTACAAGAGATTATCAAAGTGGGAGCTAACCTTCATATCTTTGTAGCATCAAGTGAATGTCAAAGTCATCATCACAAGCACAGCAGATCCTATTTGCTCTGTTAACTGCATCAGTAACATCTTTTCAATATGTGTCTCTGAAACGCACTTTGTAAGAAGGAAGATTGCTCATTGGAACAGCAAGGAAAGAAGCACGGAGATACTTTTCTAGAAATAGAGAACTTGAGTTATGCCATTGAGATCAATGGAAATGCAGAGAAAAGCCTGAATAAGAAGTGTGGGATTTGACCCTAAATCAGCTTACACAATTTTCAACAAATTGAGTTTTTACAATCTGCTGGAAGCTCTAATTATGTTGTCATAAAAATCTCAGCACTGTAGAGATCTTATTTCTGAAGCTCTCAAAGAGGCATCTGCAAAAGATTTTCTTTCCCATTTTGCTCTGATAATGGAAATATACGAGGTGTCAGGGTAGAGAGAGCAGTCTGGGACATGCCCCTTCCATCACCTCTCTGACAAATGAAGCCAATAAACAATGGCTGGGTTTTATTAAGTCAGATTAAGGACCAAAGTCTCAAGGTCCGACTCTTCGCTTAGACAAAGTTCCCAGAGATAAGGACAATTTAAAGCATGTGCTTCACACAGTGGTAAAAGACTCCCCTCTCCGAAGATGAAACGTGGCTTTAAATGCCTTCATTCACGAGCTGTAAGTGTTTAAAGACAGATATCACAAACATCAGACTTCTTGTGTACCAGAAACAGACAGAACTTCAGAGAGACAGTGCAGAATACTTCAGGGAGATGAGAAAAATTTTTCACAAGCTGAATGACAACGGTTGATATGAGAACAGCGAGAACAATTAGATGTTTTACAGAAATAGCTCAGGTTTAGCAAAGTTCTGCTGAAGTCCTGGGAGCTTCCATGAGAAACCCACCGATGTCCTGGCAGCTCATCTGCTGCCCGTGGCACAGCTGCCCTTCCCAGGCTGCTGCTGGGGACAGCCCACGGACGCAGCCCCTGAACGTGTCCCGGTCTTTGGCCATGGCTGGGTGGGCACAGGGCTCGGCAAGGAGGCCCAGAGGGCAAGGGAAGGAGACCCTCAGGGCCAGGGGACTGGGTGCCCTGCTTTAATTAGGAACAGGAGAACAGTCATGTTTCCAAATCAAACATTTCAGTGTGCTCAACCTTCCAGTGAAATGGAAATTCTCACTGGAACAGATCTGTTCAAAGCCTGCTGGTGTAACTCAGGCCTCTAACATTTTAATTGTCACAAAATATTTATGACTAATACTTCTACCTGTGGCGTCAAATACACCACATTTAGAGCAACCCAGCATAAATGTAAAACACATAGAGAGAGGTAAATATGGATGGGTGTTGACTGGTCCCCCCAAAAGCTGGCATTATGGTTTTCTCAGCAGTCAGGAAACAATTCCTTTCCAAAACTTGCTTTAGTTTGTGTAATATTTTCCTCTGTGATTTTCTCCCTTTTTAAAAAAATTTGGTTTTGTTTTTTTTAAGGAAAGCATGTGTTTCTGGCATGATTTGCCCAAGGAATTCTTTTAAAATTAGAGCCAAATGGAGTTCCATTTCAGCTGTGTTTCAGTGAAATGATATTAGAAGACTTGTCTGCCATGGGGAAGGTAATCAGTATTCATAGCCAGCTGAAAGGTGTCGGCTTGGCTGACATCTTGACAATGTGTATTTCCACACATCTTGTTTTAATTTCAAAGCACAAATCTGTAATGTAAAACTGTATATTCCTAAGGCTGCACTATCACTCAAAACTGGCCACGTTTGGTCAGACTAAAATTCTCTCTTGCCCAACATCTCCAGATTCCCTACAAAAACCCACAGGGATTTATTGAACCAAAGCTTTTTTTGTACATCCTTCCAGAGCTGCTGTGTCCTTCCCAGAGGCAGTACCCACGTTCCTTTGTTCCAGCACAGCCTGGGTGCAGAGTACACCTGTAATTTGGGATCCATTGCTATTGCCAACAGGAGCTCCTCAGACACGGTGGGAGCTGTGGCTGTTTGCCCTGCAGCTCACAGTGCACAGACACCAACGGGAGGTTTCATAAATAAGCACGACAAGCCAGCCAATTCACTTTTACATGAACCATTTGCATAACAGTCTCCGGATTTGGGCTCACACTCAGTGGGTGACGAAAGCACCAACAACAGCAGGGCGGGGAACACGGAGGAGCCGGGAGTTTTAAAGGAAAAATCTCACATATTGCTGTGGACCAAGAACCTACAGATATTTGTCTATTTGTACTAATACATTTTAAAGAAAAGATTGCTGAAAGTGTACCATGCAGCCAGCCAAGAAGCATGCACTGGACAAGCCTCACACCTTAACTGCATGGGGCAGAACATCATGGCAGGGAGAGCTTACTGAGAGGAAAAATCAACACAGGAAGAAGCAAGAAGCAAGTATTGGGGATATATTCTATTCTATTCTATTCTATTCTGTTCTTATTATGTGGGCTGCAAGGATGGATCACAAAAGAACTCCTAGAATGCCCAAGTCACTCCCCAGCAGTGTCTGCTCCTGGGGAAAGGGTCAGTGCCACCACCACGCCTTACCCCCAGCTGCATACAGCACCCCCAGCGCTGGAGATGCGCAGCACCAAACATGCTGCCAGGCAGGAGCAGGGGCTGTCCAGGAACTGCAGCCTCTCCCGGCAGGGAGGAGGGCTGGGCAGAGCCTTCCTTGGCTGCGGGTAACTCCGTCTCCTCCACTTTCCACCTGAATGGGTTAGCAGCCACTCGGGCACACCATATGCATGCACTTGTACCTGACGATGACTCTCTGGAACGCAAATCCTGCTCATCTTTTAAGTGCTACCATTTCACAACGTGCCAAGATACTTTATTTTTGGTACTAGCTCTTCATCTAACACAGTGAGACAAGTGTACCGGCTCAGCCCCTTGATGCTCTTCAAATAACATTCCTAGCAAGGAGCGTCCCTCGCCAGGAGCGCCAGGCTCACCCTCGCTGGCCAGGGCCGGCTCTGAGGGTGCTGAGCACAGGATCTCTCTCACTGCCCGGCCCAGGACAAGGCTGCCCTGCCCTGGCCTGCCGTGCGGAGTGAGGGGCCCAGGAGGTGACTTTGGGAGGTGGCCAGTGCAGCAGGGGCCTCCCCTCCTCACCCAAATCCTCATCCTGGGGTCCACCCTGAGCGCTTTCTCCAGACTCTCTCCTGCTCCCCAGCAGACTCCTCTTGCCCGTGGACCTGCTAACACGGCGTTTGCCCTTTTTATTACAGCTCAGTTCAAAACAAATGGGAAAGCCCCCAGTATGTTTGAATTGTGCTCAGCACTTCTTTCGTGTGGCAAGGCAGCTGCTCCCTGGCAGCCTCCTTATCTACAGCAGAGATCAATGCAATATTCTACTTACCTGTGATAAGCTGCATCTTCAGGCCATAACAAAACCCAATTTATAAGGGATTTTTCAGTGTTGTATATATATCTAAGAGATAAATTAAAATTAAAGAAATTTAGAGAATTAAAGTAACATTTACACTTTAATAACAATAAATCTAATATTATAAAAACACGTAATGCCTTCATAGATTTCATATCATTTCTGGATTGCTCTTTGAGCTTTTTTATTTTGGAAGTGATAACATGCTTAGCTTTATCTTGTGTTTGCCTGATGTATGTAGCCGTAGCTGCACCACCAGATCTAACATGGTTTATTTTTTACAGCTTGCATGGATAAAATGTAATCAACCAGACTCTCAGCAAAGTCCCACCCTTTCTAGAAAACACCCTTTACTCTGGGTACAGAGGAAGTCATTGGACTTATGAACCACAAATCTTAGCACCTCCAGGAAACAGTATGAAAAATAAACCCCCACCTGTATAATTTATCTATTGGAGAATGCACTGAGGTCTCAGATCAGGTTTCCACAGTTAACATACATTCTCCAGCATTAAGGAGTGGATGTTCTCAAAAGCTGGAAACGACACATTCTCCCTCTTCCCTTTTCATAGAAACGTCTCTACTTCAAATGTTACATTGATCTCTCTTTTAAAAAATATTTTATTTTTATTTATTTCAGTGAAAATGTCAGTGGAAATGTTCTCCTGCACAGGTGGAGTCAGAGAAGGGAGGGGAACGAGCCGGCCAAGTCTCCAGATTCTGTTACTTCTGGAAGATTTTGCTCCTGGAGGATCTGGACAGAAACTCGGCTACCCACCCCAGGAGAGTCAGGCCATGGGGCGGCAGGGCGAAGCCAGGGAGGATTTTGCAGTCCCTCTGTGACAGGCAGGGTCAGCACAGCACACCCCACAGCTCTTCCCAGTCAATAGACGTCCCCAAACTGCTCAGAGATGGAAACCACGCCAGTGGAACAAGCTAAGCCTTATTCACACTTCTATGGAGCAAGGCAGCATGGAAGATGCGCTGCCTTTGTCTGGTAATTAAGAAAAGCAGTTTGTGTGACTCCGGTGGATTATCAGGGAATAGAAGTCCAGCCCTTTCAAATGTCAACATTGTTCTACCGCCCCCCACGTTTTACCAAAGGCACAGTGTAAAAAGGACTAATTAGTATGTTATGAAAAGGCAGACATCCAAAGATGATATGTGAGGCATTTCTGTACCAGAACCTGTAATTAATTACGTTGTGCTGGAGTTCAGATAGGTGTATTGAAAAAAAAAAAGATTAACCTGCCTGCTTGCAAATCTTGTAGCGGTCATTATTAACATTGTTTTTGTTATTTTGACTGACATTTCTCTTTCTCTTAAGTGCATTGTAATTTTGCTCTTAGGATAAAGGAACTATAAGGAATGTTTTCTTTAAAATTTTCAAAGTATTTTCTAATTCTTTCCCCTTCACAGCACATCTCTTGCTCTGTAAGCCTTTTCATAACACAAAAATGAAAAACAGTGAAGATATAAGAGTATTCATAATCCAACACAACATTTAGGTGATATGTTTAATTAATGTGAACAAATTCATCATTTATAATGATGATTCATCATTCATTAATTCCCAAAAAATAGTTTGTAGTTACATGTGACCATGTAAAAAAAAAAAATCACGCATTGGACACATTATTATAAACCAAGACATTACTATTTTCCTTTTGGCATTTTGCTTAGTGTTTCCTCACACTAGAAACAGAAAAAAAATGACAGTGATCCTTAGGATCTGCTTTAAAACCACACAGCACCTTTATGCTCTTCCCCCACAGCTGACACAGGGGCATGGAGGATGCAGGAACTGCCAGGACACCCACCCTGGATCCCACGTCCTCAGAGAAAATGTTTGCCTGCACATGAGTCAAAATACACAGATGATTCCTCCTGCACAGGGTAAGCTTAGAAGAGAGAACATCTCGTGTTTAAACAGACAAGCCACAGAGCAACACCATCATTTTCTCTCTTACTTCTCTCACAGAATGAAGACACAGACAAGAGTGGCTTTTCCCCAGGGTAACCTCCACAGCCTGCCTTTGCAAATACAGATTTCTGAGAGTGATGTACCCCCCTCACCCGTGTGAGTGATTGCAGCAAGACTCTGACTAAATCATCACCACAGCCTCACAACTCAGCACGACACAGCAACTAACAAAGCCCATCACTTTTAAATATCATGCAGGTTCACTCCAGCATCCCTTCCTAATTTTTAATGCATCCTGCCCTCGAGCACAGCTATTTCTACTGCAGGTAAGGCTGCACAGGCACACGGTGAGTGGAGGCCCAGTGAGCTGGAACATCCCGTTTCAGCTGATATCCTGCAGAACTGTTTGGCTGCAGGAGCTCAGCAATGTATTTTGATAGGCTTGACTGTGCAGCTATAGATCTAGTTTGCTTCCCACTTGGATATTGTTCATGCACCAGTTATCACACAAAATTAGTGATAAGCAATATTAAGCAGAGCACTCTGTATCACAGCTCTGCCCAAGAGGGCTGATAACAGATCCCAGTCTCTTGATGCTTTCTGCCTGTACAGGAACCTGAGTGACTGCTTCCCGGGGAAGCAGAAGGCAATCAGTATTCCGAGCTTTATGTTAATGCGATGTCTGTCACATCCCTCTTGCACCTTTACCAGGAGCTTTCAAAGTCTTGGTGGAAATCCTAAAATGGAATACCTTTTTGCTGGTGCTTTTCCAGTAAGGATGCTGTGATTCAGAAATAACTAGAGAGGATATTTTAGCAGCCTGCTATGCATAAAAATTGCATGATCTTCAAAACACGACTGCTGATAGCAATTAGCATGTATTTATATGTGTAACTTCATTCTTACCTGGTTATTGCAGTATACAGAAGCTGTCAGCGTGATGTGTTAGAAATCCACAGAATTCTTAATTTAATGCATGTTCAGCCCAGCAACAACAGCAAAGAATCACGTACAGCTATCCCATTTTATACAGCACATTTGTAGCTCACTCTCAGAAGCCTAAACCCTGGCTTTTCTTCCCTTATTCCAGTCTATCAGAAGCAGATTTTCCTAGAAAAGACTGACTAGTCTATCTCCCATATTGTTTGAGTATGCTATTTGCAGGCTTGGAGTTCTTTTAGCCTTCTGAATTTATTCTTTGGCCTGATATTCTCCTTTGAATGCCCAGGGATTATACATGTCCCCACACTGTCCACCCTCTGGTGCTGGTGCCACCTCGTGAACATCAGCACAAGCCATTTTCCTTCCTTCCACATTATTCAAGATCACATCAGTAAAACTCTGAATTGGAACAGTTCATGCAGGGAACTGCAATAAGACATGGATCCCTTGCCCCTTGGCCAATAGAAGTACGCAAAATGATTCCAAATTTCCCCGAGTGCCACATCAGATGACAAAGGACTTCCTGTTCTTCCACCTTGTGTCTTGGACACTCTTGTGTATTTTGGCTCCAGGCCCAATATTCCAAAGCTTCATGTATTATTTGCTCTCATTTCTTAGTACTTTACTATTCAGTCCTGGATTCACTAGGGCCAAAACCTTTTATTTGGAAGGATTTGCTTTCAGCTCTAAAATTATCAGGCATTTCAGAGGGGAAAAGTCTGTTTTTACAGGCTGCAGCAGTCTCCTGAGCACTCTAGAGAAGACAGTGTGCTAGGTGGGCCATCAGAACCACTGCTTCGGTAACAACCAGGAGTATAAAACGAACAACCACACTCAGATCTGCCACAGTGGCTTAATAAAATGAAACAAAGAAAAACCCCCAAATACACACCATCACAAACCACCACCACTCCCCGTAAAAAAAGAAGAATAAAAAATTGTTGGAAGGGTCAATATTGTTTGCATAATTTTTTTAAGCTTTGGCCACCTTGTAAGCAAGAATCCTCTAATTTTCATCTGGATTAGCACTGGTTCCTAGACGGGAGAGCTGCAAAGTCACTTTTCTGAAACCCATGCAGGGATATTGAGCAGCTCAAGAGCACCAGGCACTGGGGGTGTGCAGTCTGTTGCCCCTGGGGGTTCTGAAAAAGATTCTAATGGGATCCAACAAGGGCAACTTTGATTTTCCCATGTGGTTTGAAAGGTACATCAACCAAACCACAGAGACCACAAGTCTGAAAGGCAGCTGACAAACCTAGAAGAGAAGTAGAATTTGCTCAGACTCCAAAGGAAGATTTATTTGTCAGATTACTGACTGTATTTCAGAGGCTGTCATTTCTAGGAACATCAGTTGGAGATACAATTATTTATTACTACCCATACAGAGCCCCATAGACATTAGGATGGATGTGCAGACATGACAGTCAGCATCCAAAAAGGGACAGAAAGGTGGGAAATAGGAGGAGAGGGAGAGCAGATTTTATATGTATATATTTCTATGCCTCTGATGTCTTCTTATCACCTTTGATGGTTTACTTCACCATCTCAGCTCACAATTCAATTTTGCTCATGGGTTTCTATGAACTATTCTTGAGAATTTTTTTTAATGGGAGCAATGGTATCTCGAGGCAGCTACTGACTTCAATTATAGTAATCTTGTTACAGATAAATTCTGGTCTTGTTCTGGAGGACCTTCAAGGAACCCTGCTATCCCAAATTCCCTTCTGTCAGCACAGCCTCCTGCTTAGAGCCTCTCAATACCCAGAGCTTCTTTCTTTCTCAGAGAAACAATCAGACACATTATTGAACGTGCTGTAGGAGATATACTACGTTATTTTGTTACCACACTGCTTAATGGCATTCAAACAGAATGTTATAAACACATAATAAATATCAATCTTGAAAAGATATTAAAAATTAAAAGAATACTAAATTACCCCCTGTAGGTGAACTAAAGCTACTATAAATTAATAACCATGAAGGAAGTGGAAATTCTCAGGTTCTGAACAGGTAGTTTAAATGTTTGAAAACTTCTATAAAACACTGGGAGAACAGACTAAGTTTCTAAAGTCACAATTTTATCTCATCTTTGCCGGGTACTAGCACATGGTTTTATGCCCAAAAATATATCCAGAGAGAATTATGTTGTGTAGCTGTAACTTTGTCTCACTGTGACAGAGTCACAGGCTGGTTGGGGTTGGAAGGGACCAGCTCCAACCCCTGCCATGGGCAGCGACACCCACCACAAGCCCCATCCAGCCTGGCCTCGAATATTTCTCCAGGCGTGGAGGTCCACAGCTCCACTGGTGCCCTGTGCTGGGGCCCCACCAAGCTCAGAGCAAAGGATTTTATTTCAATAGCTAATCAAACCCCCTCTTTCAGTTTAAAGCCACTCTTCCTTGTGCTGTCATTCAGCTCTTCCGCAATAACTCTGCCATAACTCTGTAAAAACCACTCCTTTCTCAGTTTACACTGGACCTTTAAAAACAGGAAAATGGTTTTCTGGATTAGAGGAAACTCAAACTTCCAAAGTCCAGCTTCTGTTCCCTTAGAAATTCCGTGTGCTGGAGTTTATTCCATTCTCATTTTGTCCCAAGTCTTTAATACGCCAATTCTTTGTTCCACATCTGGTTTTCAGCTGCCTCCTGCAGTTCAGGTGAGCAGGAGATGCAGCTCTGGGTGAGAGCAGAGCAAAGAGCTTTGACCGAGATGTAGTTCCACATGCACAGACTAACGGAGAACAGGATACAGACTGTACATGGGACTTTAAACATATATCTGTTGAAAATATATATCTGTATATGGTACCACAAAGAAATGGCATAGACTGCTGGGTCCTAATGATGACTTTCCACTCCCTGTGCCTTAAGATTCAAAATACACCACACACTCCTGGTGTTGTTCACAGAATTGTGCCCAATGCTCCTTAGAGAGGTTAGAAATCCATATCCATTTCATTTGTGGTGACTAAGATATATTTTTCTTGCTTTAATTGCTTTTTATTTGAGATATAATTTTGGCTGGTTTCTAGCAGAATGTCCCTGGTAAACAAGGCATTCACACCCAGGTTTTAAATTATTCTAAGGGTCTAGTGGCATGCAATCCACTGATTTTAGCAGGTGATGGGGCGCTTGCTATCAATCCTCTGCCCGACCTCATAAATCCAGGGGACATTGACATAAAACATGGGCGCACACGCAGCTTTGGCAGGGAGGTTGTTGCTGTATCGGTGTGAGGCACCAGCAAAGCAAGGACCAAAGGCTGATATAGGACTGTTATCAGCCCAGGTGGGACCCCGAGGGGAGAAAAAAGTTAAGTTTTCAGGTACATTTGGCATTCTTCAGCTCTCCTCTGCAGGGACACACGTTGCAAGTATAAGAAGCTGTGTCCCAACCTTATCTCTAACCATAACAATTAACTAAGTTAAATACACGGCCTCTTTCAACAAACCCAGCCTCGAACGTTCTTTCAGCTTAAAAAATGGGACCTTCCTCTTCTTCAGGGCCGTAATATTTAACACAGGAACAGATTATTAGTTTGTGTGCTGCCTAACAAACCATGCTAAACTGACTGGATTAACGCCTTCTGGCAATGTTCAGTGGCCACGATGCCTTGTTCTCCCATAGCCTGTGTGCTGGGAAGTGCAACCGAAGAATCAACAACTGCTGTAAATATCTAACCAGTGCATGAGGCAGAAAACAATGGGGCAAGGAAAGGCAATCCAGTCTGGCTTTATTTGGGCCTGCATTACGGTGTTGTTATGATCAATGGTGGTTTTGAAGTATAAATTGGATGCAGATTTCCTCCGAATGAATAAAACTCTGTACCCTTCAAATGAAATAATATACCCATTTCATCAGTCTTTGCTAGTCATCACCAAAAAGTAAATCTCACTGTTCAAAAGATCTAAAGCCTGTGCACTTCCAGCAACATCAACATGCTTTTAAATATTTTTAATTGGAAGTAACTGATAGAAGGTAATGCAGCATTCATCTCGCAGTGGGTGACACGAGCACAATGTTTTAACTAATGTTTTATTTAAAGACATACTTGAAAAGTCTGTGTGAGTAATTGCCAGTTTGTCAGCTGAATCACTTTATCCTTTGGAGGAGCTTCTTGTCATTATATTAGATGATTTCCAATTTCAGTGCAAGCCAATTTATAGGATAAATGTACCTCAGTGTCATGCATTTCATTCTTGAATACTAAAATATTATTTGGGGGCCTGTTTCTACAGAATTGTTATCCTTCCTATCTTTACAGACATGTTACTAAATGATATATGCACTGAAAACCTGTGTTGTAATGGGAAAAAGAACAAAAATCTCCCTTCTTTTTCATACATTAAAAAAAAAAATCTAGTCATCATCTTCTTTGTATGAGAAAATATTTATGTATAGTGTAGCGAAGTTTAATCCTGCCTGAGAATTTTTATTTATCTTAATGGAACTGTTTGAATGGAAGAGCTGGCAGAGCTGGACCCCTTGTGCTCAGAATACAGTATTTACACATCAGATACTACACCTCCACATTGCCAAGAAGCAGGCTAGATGAACAGCATTTCTAATCATTGTAAATCAATTCAGGACTCGTCTGTGTTTTTTCAATGCTTACGCTCCTTTGAAAGAGAAAGACATTCTGTTTATGTTTAGGAGACTGGCATATATTAATCCTCAAAATGTGGCACAAAACTATATGTTTTTAAACTCTAGAATAAAATAATCTCAAGGATCTTGTTTGAGTCCTGTGGTTTAAGTGAGCAGAAATGCAGAAGATTTACTGATCAATTAAAATTCTACGAACTGTATTCCTTGTCAAACAATTTTAATCTGTTTATGTCTGGATTGTTCACCTATCCATGTACAGAAATAAAACGTGTGTGAGACTGACTTGCACAGCTATCTGTAGGAGAAACTGCATCTTGTATTTTATGTAGGAGGGAAGCAGTTGGGAGATGAGCAAGAAATAAATGAATCATCTTACGACTACAATCTATACCCAACTTCCTCCTCACAGGAAATAAAGTTACCTGACAATTTAGCCAGTAGCGTGGGTTTCTGACAACTTTGCATAAAGTTTGTTTGAAGAACCCTCATATTTTTAAATCTCTGCAAGAACATTCCTGCTAAATATATCCAAAGCACTTGATCTGAACAAAATTAAAACTGGAGAATTAAAGAAATGACCAAAAAAGCCACACCTTTGCAATGAAAGCATTATCTTGCAAATCAGAGCTACAGTTCGAAACAAAACTTCAGCAACGTGGCCATCTGGGTGTGATTAATCAGGTCACTGTGTCTACAATCAGCACAAATGATTTCACACACAGCAGCCCTCACCTCACCTTCGTGATTCAAAATTCACATGGCTTTGATTTTAACAAGTCCCTGACTAAGAGCTTCCTTCCCCGTGCTCTTTGGGTGGTACCCATGGAACTGAAGAACTTTTGCCTCGCTTGTGTTTCCAAAGGACCAGGGAAACATTGCAGGTATTTTGGAAGGAGCTTTGCTTCGACTCTCACGCGTGTCCTTTGATCTCCCCCCGGGCTGTGGGAGCAGCTTTCCCAGGCTCAGTGACCACTGAGGACCAGGACAGCGCTGATCCCTCGAGGGCCGAACTCTAGGGACTGTGCCCCTGCTGCTTCTTCTGAACCATCCTGCTGTGTCTGTGCCCACCCCAAACCATCCTGCTGTGTCTGTGCCCATCCCAAACCATCCTGCTGTGTCTGTGCCCATCCCCAAACCATCCTGCTGTGTCTGTGCCCATCCCAAACCATCCTGCTGTGTCTGTGCCCATCCCAAACCATCCTGCTGTGTCTGTGCCCGCCCCAAACCATCCTGCTGTGTCTGTGCCCATCCCCAAACCATCCTGCTGTGTCTGTGCCCGCCCCAAACCATCCCGCTGTGTCTGTGCCCATCCCCAAACCATCCCGCTGTGTCTGTGCCCACCCCAAACCATCCTGCTGTGTCTGTGCCCACCCCCAAACCATCCTGCTGTGTCTGTGCCCATCCCCAAACCATCCTGCTGTGTCTGTGCCCGCCCCAAACCATCCTGCTGTGTCTGTGCCCATCCCCAAACCATCCCGCTGTGTCTGTGCCCACCCCAAACCATCCTGCTGTGTCTGTGCCCATCCCAAACCATCCTGCAGTGTCTGTGCCCGCCCCAAACCATCCTGCTGTGTCTGTGCCCGCCCCAAACCATCCCGCTGTGTCTGTGCCCGCCCCAAACCATCCTGCTGTGTCTGTGCCCGCCCCAAACCATCCTGCTGTGTCTGTGCCCACCCCAAACCATCCTGCTGTGTCTGTGCCCGCCCCAAACCATCCTGCTGTGTCTGTGCCCATCCCAAACCATCCTGCTGTGTCTGTGTCCCCCCAAGAGCTCCGGGGGCTCAGGCAGGGTCCCTGCCAGGCTCAAGGGCACAGCCTCGCTAGGACGATTTCCATTCTTGCAAATTCGACACTGCAGATCTGTTTTAACTACATTTTCATTTTCGCCATGGCAGTTTCATGCAGTGTTTGATACAAGGACAGACGAATGTTACTGAAGGAATACCTGCACGAGCAGCCTGGGTTCTACAGCAAAATGAACCTGCAGATTGGCTCTGGGGGCTGAGAATGGAGCACCTTTCCCACGCCAATCTCTGCCCAATGATTTTTGGATGTTTCCTAGTTATCAAGGAATTAATGTCCCATGACTCCATGCTTACATTAGACACAGAAATATCATATCTATATTTAGGAAAGTTGAACTTTCCAACATGAAAAGAGACCAAACGCTATTTACAAATGTGCTAAAATCTCCTTTCAAAGGATGTTAGGCATTTTTGCAAACAGGACTCTTCAGTTAGAAATGTATTTGTATTTAAAAGGAAACAAAGCCTGGAAAATTTTTACTTGATGGCCCAGAATTCTGATATTCTCAGAAAAAGAGATCAAAGACAGGAATTGAAGGAGTCCCAGGTTCTCTCTCTTTAGGAAGACAAGCAGGAAGAGAAAAGTAGAAACAGCAGAGCAGAACACACTCTCACTCAAACTGAATACTTTAATGAAGCAAATGGGGGGAAGGTGTTAAAAAGCATTATTCCACATTTTTAAGGCCCTCCTTCCAGCGACCGCATTTAATGAATTCTTTAACAAATAGATCTTAGTCTTTAAAGAATGCCCTTGAATCAAGAGCTGTAACCATCAAGAGTAACCAAACCTTCTGCTCCAAAAGCATTTTTGATAATGTTCAAGTGCTCGCTTCTTCCTTGGGTTAAGAGCAGGCATACTAACAAGCTGTTCCAGTCATTCCTCTGAATTTCTGTTTGTCAGCTCAGTTCTGGACTTCTGCTGACAACAGCAATATTGTTAAGATTTCCACCTAGTGTAGGTTCCGGCTGCAAACATCAAATGAATATTGATTTTCTTTTTACAACTGAGAAAGCTTTAACAGACACAGCAGTAGTAATTCCTGGTAGAGAAAGCTGAGTTTGGGACCAAAAGCACTGTTGTGTTGACACTGTCAGTGCTGCGGGGAATGAGAACTGGAGAAGAGCTGAATAGGCAGAGTGATTGTGTCACAGAGTTCTTTCATGTGCATACATGGATTGGAATCATTTGGGTGGCAACTACAGTGAAATCATTTTCAGAGAATTCCTGCATCTCAAAAACACCAGAATGATGCTCGGCAGGCAGATCTATCTAGTAGGAGCAAATGAGAACTGGAAGTAGTTTGCAGACCAGATGAATGCATTTTCACTGACTGATTATCTCCATCTTAAAACAAATCAAGTGGTTCAAAACAGACTCAAAAATTCTGGCCACAGCAGTACTTCATTAAAAAAAAAAAAGTTTTTATTATTTGTGGTTTGTTAAAGAAAGTCTGAATTCCCACATAACCTCATCTTTGTTTTTCAAGAGAAATTAAAAACCAACTCCTTAAGGATGCTCTTAATTACTAATCCCATTATCTCAGTGTTTTTTTCCTTAGTGAGGAAAACCAATGGAAGTTAAAGGTAACACATCGGAATCGTAAACTGCAGGTCCGTAATGAATTTCACACAATACTCCACAAATATCTCCTGATTATTTATGCCAGAATCATGAATCCACCCATCTCTAGGAGTAAGGCACCTGTCTTACTCCTACTTAGCAGGATTGCTAAGAGCAAAGTTTAAAACTAGGCATCACTCAACAGGTCTTGTAAGGCTTTGTTAATTTCAGCACATAAAACGTGCCTACAATTCAGCAGAACTTTTTTCTATAGCCTGTTAAATGTTGTAGTTCAGCAGAAGTTTTTTCTATAGCCTGTTAAATGTTGTAGTTCAGCAGAAGTTTTTTCTATAGCCTGTTAAATGTTGTAGTTCTAATAAACTTAAAATAATAGATGGAAAACTAATTTAATTAATTTTATTTTCAATACAGGACAAGTCAATTTTCTAGGGATGAAAAGACATTACATAAATGGAGCTGGAAAACATTAATTTAGAAGGTAAGAGGTTCATCAAATTTAATTTCTTGATTGGCTCTGGCTGACAACCCTGGCAAGCCTTGCAGGACATTTCTCTGACCTCTTTAGGATATTGCACTGAATTTTCTAATAAACCCCAATGAAACCCCCAGCTAGAAGCACTCCAAAACTTTTATTTCCTCCCAGCCACAGAGATGGTTTCATGGAGCTGCAGGAAGATTTATGCAAATGTTTTAGGCAGCACAGCTCTGCTGTGTCCCAGCCTCCACAGTTTTTCTGCAGCTCCTTGGGGATGTTTGCTCCTTTGTACCATCTGCTCCAGGCTCCAGAGAGGAGCTGAACGAGAACTCTGGGGTTCTGACGCTCACCCCGCTCCTGTGGGGAGCACACAAGGGGAAAGATCAGAAATCTTGTGCTGAGATTACAGGGGAAAAGCAACAGAGGTGGGTGGGGGAATAAGGATACATATGCTTGGAAGTATTGTGGCTTTACTGATTTAGAAAGGAATCGTAATTGTTGTTAATGACTTGATGTGACATGCTGGAACAAAATATGTGAAATGTCCCCTGATGTCACATAACCAAATTGCCATTTAGTCACACAGGCAGCCTTTTTTTCAGAGCAACTCTGCAATTTCATTCCTCACTCATATCAGTTGCATTTAAAGATACTGAATCATAAAAATAATGACAAGGAATGCATAACACATTTTAATCACTCTTATTATAAAGCTGTAGACTGACGTTGGAAGCTGAACAAATAAAATGTAATAAAGAGTATATATGCAAAACTCTGCAAATTAGTCCCCTAGTACTTATCTACAGCACTTCACAAATATTTTGAGATACTGGAATGGGCTACATGCTTTTACTATTAACATGCTAGGATGGATAGCAGTGGAAATGTACTGGGAAATGTACTATAAGGCAGCATCTCTGTGACTGAAGCACTGAAACAAACGGATTGCACTGGAGCACTGCTCCAACCAGGGACAGAGCACCAGGCCGGACCTTGGGCCACTATTGTGTTTTACAGGCAAAGGTATTTATTGTCTTCTGGCCCTCTGGAACACTCTCTGCATCAGCCTAACTGACTGTGGTTTTAGTAGGCTTACAGATCTCACGTTTTTCTCTTAGTTTATTGCTCATAAGCGCAGTTTGGGCCTCCAAAAGCCCAGCAAGCACTGATCAACTGCCCCTCAGGAAGTCTGAGTATTGAAAACCTCAAATTATGTGACACCAAAGACAAATAACCTCTCTGTATACTTAAACAGGTTTTAGTGCCGCAGGAGGTGCCAGATGTAATATCCAGAATGCAGGATTTTGGCCAATGAAATTTTTAGCTTGCAAGGAATTTCAGGATGTGAACTCTGGAGGTCCAAAACGGAGTGAATAAGTAATGAAAAAAATGCAAAAATACCAGTCAACAATACCAAAACAAGTTCCCTAAATTCCCGTGAAAACACTTCATTTTAAACTGCTGACATTCTTAATTTCAAATTAGTGTTTTTGAAACTGAGCTGTTCACTTTGTATGCATCCAATGAAGAAATCAAAAGGTCAGCATTAGAATGGTATTTTAATAACTTAGATTTTGACAAAATGCCAAATTTCCTCCTGGGCTTTTGTGTTCATTGACACTGATGATGTACTTCAAATATCTGCTGCATATTCCAATGTTCTCAAAGTGGGTTTTTTCACCTATAATTTTGAGCACGACAATCACATATTTTAGTTGCTTATTTATTCATTAGGACCAGGAACAAAGGCCTGTAGGGTGACATCCCAGTTCTGTAAAACAGCAGAACTATTTTAATTGCAAAGGTTTCCCTGTCATTACCTGTGTAGGTGGGAAATGTCCTCCAAGACTTGATCTAAAAGCAGAACTCCCTTAAATCAGAAATTCCAACCAGAACATGTCAGCCCCCAGAGGCAGGTGCAGGTCAGTCAGACACTAACCCCGCAATGCTTCATTCATTTTCTGCAGGCTCTGGCGTATTCTGGCTCTGCCATTGCTTTACCACAGTGAGCCCGGTGAGTACACGTGGCCAGAACCAGCCAATGTTGCAGTTACTGTTCAATACTCAGGGAATAATTAAAACACTATTCCCACTTGATAACATTTTCCTGTCACCTGACATTAATCGTCCCAGGGCCCTGGTCCTCAGCCACTCAGAGAGGGTGTGGTTCGTGTGCCTTTGCATTCTTACCTGTGAGTTGTCCGTGAAGTCTCTTATCCATAGCAACAATATCAATAAAACTCATTTTAAACAATTAGAAATCCGGCCACTTGAAGAACAGACTTCAAAGGCTGATCTCAAAGAGCAGCAGTAAAGTTGGGGCAACAGCGCCCAGAGTCAAGGTACTAAAGGCAGAATTTAACTCCTGAAAGGCTGTTTGTTCACAGCTGCATTTCTTTCTCCTATAAATCCATATGATGTTGGTCATAGTCCAGTCCAAACTTGTCACTGTTTCTTTGTCTCATGAATTCTTTAATCTGGATTAATGCAAAGCATTGCTGCCAGCACAGAAGATAGTAATGACGTAGTTAATGTTCGCAGAAAACAGAATTTAGGCAAAAAAGGAGGTTTTACTGGTCTGTCTGTTTCCAGCTTATCACATTACCAAGCTGTTAAAGGCTGCCCTAAGCAGCAGATATTCCAGTCCTAATTGAATCACTAGAAGCAGGATCACATAACTTCTTTTGCTCCTATTATCCCTTATTTGATAAAAAATAAGACCAGAAGAAAAGGAGAAAGAAAGGAAAGAACAAATTCATTGTGTAGACGTGGGGCAACTGGGAGTTGAAAAGACTGAACAGGGAGAGATTATATTAGGGAATATAAATTAGTTTATTATTTCTCAGGAACTGCCAAACTGAGACTGGGATACTATGATAGAAACTTTACATCAGTTTTATCTCTCTCTGACAGCAGAAGTGTTTGAGTTTTAAATGATTTTCTAAAAATGGACAAAAAAGAGCCACCTACCAGAACAAAAGCCACAGCCACAGTTAGATCAAGACTTTCATTGTTAGAATGAAACCCACCAGAAATCTCCTGAACTTGAGCTTTTCACTGGACCTTGATGGTAACAGGAGCACTTGTGATAAACTAAGACAAACATAAAATCTGGAGGTCTCCTGTGACTGAAAATCCGGTTCATGACTAGATTTTGACTGTTCAGAGTTCACTTCTCCTGGGAACACTGTCCTGACCACCTCAAAGTAATCACTCATTGCATACATATGAATTTAAGTAGTCCAGAGTGCAGGGAAATGAGTGATGAAGGGACATGCAGAGTTCACCTTCACACTACTGAAGTCATGTCTCAAACCCTGATTCAGCCTCAGCCAGGGAAGGATTTCACACTTCCTGCCATTTGATGCTGTTCATTGCTAGTAATGGAATAAAACCCCACACACTTAGGAAAGGTTATGTTTAATATTTCAGTATATGCCCCAACCAGTCAGAAATCATTAACTCTTTGCTCATGAATACTTCTCTGCTGTGAGCTCTATTTTAAACTTGTCTGCATTAGGATTATTTTTAGTTCTGTTTTATTTCTGTGGAGAGTAAAAGAAGCAGAACATTTTATCTCCTGTTCATAAAGGAGATATAAATCATCCCATTCTAAAAAGGTGGAGCACTTTTAGCTCTGCTTCTTTCACAATCAATTTGATCTAGCCTAAAAAAGAGGCCTCGTCCTGCTCTTAAACTGGCTTTCCTTATCGAACTCAGAGCATCATAAACGTTCAGCAATCTGCTTGCAGCAGAAGAAATGGGGTTATTTTTCTACTCTAATTATCGCCCTGCTGTAGAAAATGGGAGAATTAATACAGAAAGGCAGGAGCAGCATTATATTTGAATAATCCACTTGCAAAGAGATCAGCTGTCACTCCTCACTCCCCACCCCTGGAACCGATGGGCCTCAGGGTCCCCTCCAACCCAAACAATTCCAGGATTCCAGGGGTCTGTGTCCCGGCTCACTGCAGCTTTCTCCCAGCTGCTCCTACAGGCTTTTAGGCGACACCTGGAAATCACTCTGGACATTCAAAAGGGAGCTCCTTGCTGAACTTGGAGCTGCAGAGCCTGGCCAATAAATATCAATCATGGTGGATTCATAAGGAAATTTCATTCTCCATTGAGTGTGACTGGAATAATTAATCTGGCCTTCAGTGCTTTCAAACTGAGGCTAATCAATGACTTATTGCCATCAACAACAGAAAATCATCTTGTGGCAGCCAGTGCCTACGTCAGAGATAAATTCTGAAATTTACATTTGTTTTTATTTTGACACTGATTGCACTTAAGCATGTTAATTATCAGAAAAATGATTTTTTTTTCACGTAAAAGAAGACAGAGAGTGTCAAGATTTATGGGGAGAAAAAACTCTGGAAGAAGCAATAACCATTTGATAGAATGCACAGCTTTTTCAGAAAAATTACTGAAGTAGAGGGCTCCCTTTATATAATTATAAAATTATTGTTGGTATGACTGATTTAATTTGAATAGCATTCCCCAGGGAAATATACTGTGCTATCAACTTGAAATGATGATGATTATTTGGCCTTCAGCAGCAGTGGGATAAGTCAGCAGCAGAGCTGGATGGCAGCATGCCCACAGCTACACCTAATGAAATGAAACACATCTGTGGCTCTGACAGGGGGAAATACCAGGGAACGAGCTCATCTCGGAGCTCTCGTTCCACGCCTGATGCCAGCACAGTCTCCAGGCACCCACAGGCAATACCCCAAGGTCCTTACTCAGCTTTTACTCAGAACTGAAGGAATTTTGATCGCAGAGTGAAAACCAAGAGGGGCAGATGTTATGCTGAAGAATATTAATATGAAGAGGTGGCTGACTCTTGGCCTTCTTCAGTTTGGCAGAAGGTGCTGAGAGGGGTGAGCTGGACTGCAAGAGCAAGAGGTGGCCCTCAGTAAAGAATTCGTCCTCGCAGAAATGGTCAAATATGAAAACTGATATTTTTGCGATAAGTTAAATGGAGTGGAACTTCATCAAACTGGCAATAACTGCTTCATTTTGAGCAGTTTTCCTAAGATCAGCAGGGTAACTTCATACCCCGCCACATTTGTGGGGGAAGCCTCTGACACGAGAGGGGAAGAGCCTCAGAGAACTGGCTCTTGGAGGGCGTGTGCTCCCCTGAACAAGCCCTCTGCGGCCACCCAGGACAATCGGGGTTTTAAATTGCATGGACAGGCTGCACAGTGTTTCTCCGCTGCTCCTGACTGACCACCTCGCAAGCAGATGAAAAGACAAACCTCTGCCCCTGTGAGCCCTGCTGGCGCTCTGGTGAGGGACATCAAAGCAGAGCTTTGAAGGGAGGACAGGGAGGACAGGGAGGATGCAGCCAAACGGTGTTTGAGACAAAGGAGCAGCCTGCTTGAGGCCGGAGATGGAACGAAAAGCCCCGATGGACAAAGGAAAAAGGAATCCCTAAACAAATGCTGTGCAGGAATACACAACTTGCCATCCTTCTCCATGGAGACTGGCTGGACTCTGCTTCCACGGCTCCCCTGGATTGCAGGAGTGAGGGGCCGCCTGTGCAGAGGCTCTGCACCATTGCTGCCCCAGGTTCTGTCCATGGCCGCAGGCTGGGGAGCAGCACAGCCCCCGGATCACTCTGGCTCCTCACGGGAAAAGGAAATCCTGCCAGAAAAGGTAAATAGCTTGCTTCCCATGTAAAAGCAGAATACTGTTCTGACCACAGTGAGCAGTTTTTCCTCCCTCCACGCAAGGCAAGAGAGGTCTGTGCAGAAATAATCCCCTCTGCCACAGGATAAAAGCTATACACAGTCGAAGAACGACTTAAGCTTCCTGGGGACCTTACCCTGGGACACAAAATGATGTATTCAACTTCTGCTGGACCTGAGCTGTGCCCGCTTTCCCTGGGGCCCCAGGAAGCATCCAGACCCAATACATCAGCTGCTTATTGTTCAGCTTTTCCATTTTCAGAAATCTGGTTCCCAGTTATCCCCTCCTGGAATGAGGAGCTGCTAAGACACACAATGTGAAGCACAGAATATAATTGGGATGGGAAGAGCAATCCGATTAAAATGAGAAATCTGCCTGAGCAGGAGCAAAAGCCAAGAAATGAAGAAAATTATGAAAAAGGTGAAAACCTAAATAATTCTCATCAAATCATTTTGATTTTTCTGTAATCCCCTGATTCCAATAGCACCAAACCAAGAAAAATACCTTTTGCAATATTCTTGTGGTTGTAAAGGGGGTAGAACCAGTGCAGTATTAATAATCATTTAATTAACTTGACAGAGGCCCATAAATGCTTCTGAGAACACACAAAAACCAGATAAAATATACCATCTGTCCTCAAGTTCTGCAGAAGCTGGTGCCAGCAGTTCAGGCAAAGGTGGGTGTAGTACAGTACCCACTGGCAAGGAAACTCTGCAGGGAAGACTGAAAAAAGAATGTTTTATTGGAGGTAATGAGAAGTATGAAGTAGCAAGTATTTCTTTTCCAGGAGAAGGGAATAGTAAAAAAAGCTCTGAAGGCAGAAGTCGGAGGAGGATTAAGTAGGGAGGATCAGAATTTCTCCAGAAAGTTCTTATCTATAGCTAATACAAACAGGCACATCATTGAACCTGCTGGAGTGAAAACCTGTAGAACTACACAGACTCACCCAGGTGAGGCTTTTTAAACCTCTGCCCACTGTTCGTAGGCAGTTCAAGCGCAATCCTGTTTTCTGCGTGACCTGAGCAGTCCCGAGGACACCAGTGCTGTCCCAGCACAGCGAAAGGCCGGCGCGGCTCAGCCCTGGCTTAGCCCCCTCAGAAATGGCAGGAACGTCCTGAAACACCTGAGGGGAAATCCAGCCACACCCTTTACCCTCCAGAGAAACGCCGACGGTGTATTTCCCTGACCTGTCAAACAGGCAGGGTTTGACTGAGGCCGTTCCACGGTTCCCCAGGTTATCAAGGAACAGAAGAAGCTGCCGGTGACAGCCCAGTAGTGGCAGGGTGCACGGACTGCGCTGCGCGCACTCCGCGCTGCCGCCCGGAGCAGCACCTCTGCCCAGCTGAAACCTGCCGCACCCGACCTTCCTCCCTCCACGTGAACAAAATATTCCACAGGACCTTGTGCGCTCGTGCTCTCTTTGCTACAGAGGATTCTGGAAGACTTTCCACTGATACAATAGATGCTCTTGTTTGGAGTGAAATAGAATCTTTAATATTAGACTGCTTTAGGTATTTCTAGACAGAATTATTTAGCTCGATGTAGTGCCATTTCTTCTAGACTTTGTTTTCAAAAATTCCCTCAAAGCAATTTATTTTATTTTAAAGGATGTGGTAACATTGCTATGGAGGAAAAAAAATGTAGATAGTTTTCTTATTATGAACTGTTTTCAACTGCAAATTTAAGGATATATTTATAAAGGCTTATACACTTAGGAGGTGAAGGCTTGGCTAAAATATAAAATCCTTTTAAGCAGCTTGGCTTTTATAGCATGTTACAAATTCATGAAGAAAGGAATACAGGAGGATTGTAAAATTTCATGCCTGACACTTGCATGTTATCTTTGGGAATCCAGCCTGAATAAGGAAGGCATAAAAGGAAAATTTAAACTTGCAGAGCTCCAATGTGGTGTCATAAATCAGAAATTCTGGACTGAAGGAAACCCAGATCTATAAGACAGGTGTCTCAGCACTTGGCATGTGTCCACATAAATCACTTAATTCTTTCAGATGTTGTATTCATTGTGAAGAACACAATTTGGGATTAAAAATACATTCAATAGTACATATTTGGTGATCAGTAACATTCATATGCATGGCTGGATACAGACAGAAAAGATAATTAAGATTTAGCTTCTCTATTTATAGAACAAAAGTGAAGCAGATTAATTGTCTCTAAATGTGAAGGTTGGAGCGAGCACAGGCTGATATTAGTTGCTAGTGCAAGAAGACATAACTCATTACAAAGATGTGTTCTTTTTCAATAAAAATAATTTGTGAGATACAGGAACAACGGACTGATAAAACAAAAGGACAGAAGCTACAATGTGGGAAGTGAAGAGCAAAAAAATATGTTCTAAGCCACTGGGACATGTATTTTTGCTAAAGAAGTAAATGAAAATGATTGAAGAAATACAAATATCTATAGAGGGCCGAGACAAAATAACAGGAGTTTTGGTAATGCAAGTGGTTTTGCTTTAAATGAACTACTTGCAATAAAACGATGAGCCACTTTTTCATTGCAAAGCAGTGCAACAGCTGCCATTATTTCACAGCTGTTGTTCAGGCCACTTTTTACTGTTGATAATTAAGGATATTGAAAGGAACACATTCTGAGAGTAACAGCTATTCTGAAAGAAAGGTGTAAAGAAATTTAATTGTCAATTTTTTCAAATTCCTTATTATTATATTAGTAATCAGATAAGGTTAAATTATTTCAATAACTCAATTTACATTTCACTACATAAAAATTGCAGACCAGAGCTTTTTCAGCCTGATATTAGGATTAGCTCTTTGAAATACCCCTGGAGAAAACTTGTAGGCTTTTTTTTTTAAGTATGGCACAGTCATATCCAGTTTTCTATAGAACAGTCAGGAAAAGATGTGGCAAAAATACCTCAGGATATTTCAGAATAGAGAGATTAGACTGCTTTCTACTTTTAATTGATTTACAAAGAGCTGCAGAATGGCAGTGAAAACTCCCTCTTGCAGCTGGCTCAGAGTGTGTCTACTCTCAATTCTTTTTTGAGAAGAGGGCTGTGCTGGGCTGGCAGAGAGCATCCAGCACTCCCTCTCCGACAATTCACGGCCTCTCCTCAGAGAAGTTTCCTCCTTCAAAGGGGACTGGGGTTTGCGTACCACAGAAGTTCCGTTTGGATTTCTGCCACTTGGTCACAAACTTGTCGTGAATATCACTGATCAGCAAGAATGGGTTTATGTGCTGAGGTTAATGAGGTGATTTTAGTGTGAACCCGCAGCTGGGGAGGGAAAGGGGGCAGAGCAATCTTTCATTGACTGTTTATCACCTGCTAGCAGAGACAAAGAGCCTGCAGGTTAGATGTAGCCCAGAGAAAACACATTCGATATGGCCGTGAAGTGATGCATCAACAGCCACTTTGTCATTCAGATGCAAAACACAAGAAAGAATTGAAGTGCACCTTTAATATTCCTCGCTCTAGGGAGCTGACCCTCTGCACGTTGGTGATACAGTTCACACACGGAAAGAGAGGCACTGAAATGGAATCAGTCAGTGCTGCCGGAACGAGGAAAGCTTTGCTGACTTCCAGCTACAGACGCTCACAAGAGGCTGCAACGGGAAACTTGTCCCAGCCTTCCATCTAACCATGACGCAACTGTGTTTAAGGACATTATGACAAGCTGAAAGCAAAGTAGGAGACACGGCATAAAATGTAAACAAAACAGAAAAACAGAGATACGAATTATAAAAATATGTAAAATATGATTCTGAAGATTTTTTGAAGTCTCCTTTTGGACATACCACCTTGGTAGGGGAGCTTGGTGTTTACACATTTCTTTGACCGTTCTCCAGGCTAGTCACCATTTTACAGCGTGTGGAGTTGTGCCATCATCACACATCACCACCTATGCTGTTCCTGCATGCACAAGGAGACTGCGCTGCAGAATGAATGAAAACAGGCGTTGTGTTTCTCTTCTTCCAAAAAACAAACACCAGAAAAGCTAGGAAGGCTTTATACCACTGTAATTCGCTGCCCTCCTCTCTCATTTTCTAAGAGATTTGGAGAACTCAGCAATGGCCACTTAAATGGCTTTTATGACATTTACATCACACTGGCCATCAAGAATAATGCACTTGATCTAAAAATCTGAATGCTGAAACTGGTTTCCCCCTTCTTTTCTCTCCTCAGTACTTCCCTATGGAAAGAAGCTCCAAGTTCAAATACAGCCAGGATGTTCTCTGTCCTGTCACTGAAACAGACCCTCAGTTCAGAAATGTCTCTTTTTAGGACCAGTGTGCATCTGTGGAAAATTTCCGTTGCTGCTTTTAGGCTCTGCATATTGAGCTGACAGCATAGTTCAGATTTTCCAATATCTGAGACGCTATTTGTGAAAAAAAGACAAATTGTAACTTTCAGTTAGCTCAGCCTTACAAAATGCTGTGACACACTGTGCAAACATGATTTTGAGACTTCCAGGACTAGCAAAATTGGCAGCCAGCTCCTTTTGCAAACACAGGACTTAAACAAACAAAAGTGCAAAACAGGCCCTGGTGAGAAGGGAAATCTTTTGAGCTCAAGCAATTTGAGATACTGAACTACTCGGAAGACGGTTTGCAGGCCTTGTTTAGCACCTAAAATAACACTATTAGCAAAGATCATTGTAGGAGATGATTTTCAAATTCAAGATGCTCAAAAACCCCATTCATTGTAGTTCTATGTTTTTCTCTTTCTAGCTACTGATGACGGTTTAAATTATAGTGCAACAATATACTCTGAAATCGTGTGGTTAATTCAAGAAGAAGAATAAGAATTTTTACAGTATGGCATCTTTGTTGGTATTTAACGTATAACCTAGACAGGGTACGTTGAAAAGGGAGCTGGAGAACAGACTTGGGAGGGAGAAAACCACTGATCAAACAAGCAGATGAAGAACAGAAACCATCAGGAACTCCTGCACGTGAGAGACCTGGAGCAGGCCCAGGTGAGCAGCCCTGAGCAAGGGGATGTAACCAGGGCACTGCTGAGTGCTGGCCCCGCCAGAACAGCTTGGCACAGGACTGGGCCACCCATTTCTGAGTGGATAGATGGTGTCTTCGCTGTATTTTAGAATCGTATTACAAGCACAGTTTAATAAAATTACAATCACAAAAGATGCCTAAATGTGCAAATGGAGGTGTAAAGTTAAACTGAGTTTACTCGAACAGTACGAAAACCTGAGAAGACAAAAGTCTGCAAAATGAAGGCGGAATGATTCACAGTGGTTTTCACATCACGGGAAAGGACAGCACAGAAATACACAAGGTATAGCTTGGGAGGTTGCAGGTGGGAAACCTGAAGAGGAACTTCAAGATTTCAGTGAAGCAGGAAGGTTAGAGAAACTGGCAAATCAATGCTCCCAATGGCAGAGCAGGGATTTACACACTTCAGTTTTATTCATGCTAGTGGGATTTACGTTCACCACCACCCCACACATCAAGAGAAGAATTAGCAGCAAGGTGCATCGTGTTTAAAAAGGAGGGATTAGCTCCGTGTTTCTGCCTGGCAGTACAAGACTTACAAGCCTCTCACCTTGGGAAATTATCCGCTGCGTGGCAGCTATAAAAGCAGGGAGATTACTGCTCCAGAAAGTGTCCAGGGGAAATTCTAAAGGGCCAAAGTCAATTTCAGAGGCCTGGGGCGTCCGTGGGAAGAATAGAGATTTCCCCAGACAGGAGGAAATTCTCCGTTTCGGGGAGGGTGAGGCGGCAACAGAGCCGGCAGGGCACAGCTCCCAGCCCCAGGCAGGCAGAGCTCTCCCGGCAGGGCCCCAGCAGAACTGCCCTGGCAGGACAGAGCAGCGGGAGCTGCACTGCAGCAGGTGTTGGAAGCCTCATCAGCTGCCCCTTGGGCTGCACCAGCACCGAGGGCAGTTAAAGCCGCTGTGAATGGCTCAGGGAAAAGGGTGCTGGGGTGATACCAGAACACGTCCCCACCTGCAGGGCACAGGGGCTGAACCCCAGACGGCAGCTCAGGGGTACCAGGCACCACTCCTCACTCACCAGACACCGAGAACACAATTCACTGTGTCCCAGACAGAACCAGGACACAGTCCTAGGCCTCCAGAGCATCCATGGCCCTGAGGAACACAAACCACCTTTGCTTCCCAGAAAACAGAGCTTGCTCTGATCAGTGCTCCAGCACAGGATTGATCGCGTACAGGTTGCACACATCGAGGTTATTTACATCAAGGCAGATGTAACAATAAATACAGAATATTACTGCTCCTGATACTTCCAAGTGCTCAGTGAAACAGGGTTTTCTTCTCCCCTGAGAGAAAGTTGCCTCCTCCATGCAAGGCACGATTTAAAATAGTATTTGACATTTTCCAGCAAAGATTCCTTGCACTTTAGAAAGGTTCAAGCTAGGACAGCATTCCACCCTCGGGTAGAAACGCTTGCTCTGTTTCCACTGGGGCACGGATACTTTAGCTGCCAAAATCTGTCCTTTCACCTAAGTCTTGGCCCAGCACCCAGTTCAGGCAGGAAATGGGATCAGACATAGGTACCTGCTTCCAGTCCTGCACACCAGAGAACAGGAGTTTTTCATGCCAGGGCTGTTTTACCTCATGTGTTCTCCCACTGCTCACTGTTTGCACCAAGTAGCACCACAACGTTTCACCCACCCTTTCAGAAGGCATCGTTTACATTCTTGTGGGGCCTGTTCTACACAGATAAAATTAAACTAAATTTAATTAAGCAGGCTCCTTTCATCAGAGTTCTTTCAGTGCTTTCACACCTCAGTACAAACTAAAGGAGTTCATATTAAAAGCAAGAATGAGTGCAGACCTCTGTTTGCTGCACAGCAGCCTCTCTGTAAGGACCAGCCTGCAACAACGTGTGGCTCCATCCCAAACCTGTGGCTTTACAGGTGAAACATTTGCAAGAATGGCCAAATGTTAGCACAAAAACCTTTCACTGGGCGTCACCAAAATACCAGCGCTTGAGCTATCAAAGATTTCCAGGTTGTTAGGGAGCACAGGACCAAAAGGATTGGGCGTTGAGAGCTTTGCTGCTTCTGCCAGCCTTGAATAAGAGACAGAAATGTGTGCCTCGTCTGGAGCTGCTCCCATATTGGGGAAAACCTCATTTCCTGTGAAAACTAACTCAAGGAATAGCTCTGCATTCTCCACATACAAATAAAAAATCCAGATAAGAAGACTCATTCACATCGATCTCCACATTGCATCTGTACCAAATTCTCTTTTTATGTATCCACTGCAGTGAAGAGGATCATTCAAAATCTGCAAATGCAGAAATTCAGCCCTGAAATAACATTTTTACACTTGTTTTTTATGTACCTGCAAAAACAGCGTGAGCATGTATTGATGATAAAAATAGAAGAACACAAGAGAAAAGATGTTGTTTCCAGCTCCAAATTCTTTTATTCCCTTCCAGTTCTCTTTGATATTCACAGAGCTCCTTCTTCATTTAAACCTCCACACACAAACTGCAAGCCACCCCTTCTTATTTTCTGAGTGCAGTTAGGGAATACTAACAACTGCTCTTCCTTGGCACAAGTGCAAGATTCATGAAGGCACTGGCACTCATTTATTAAAAGACATTAAGAAATGCACACAAACTCTGTAAATGTTTGAAATGCAAACTTCGATTAAGAGCTAGATTTCATGGAGTATATTTTAAACAGCTTGAACTGAAAGTCAGGATTCAATACCACTGAGCAGTGAGGTATTGAGGGTCTGGATCCCAGTTCTGTGGAATGAGCCACCCCGCAGTAACAAAGTGACTGTAGGCAAGAAAAAAAAAATCTATTGTGTGATTTTCTGTTATTTTAATGAACATAGGTCATCTTTAGCTAAATGACTTCTCTGAAATCAATGGAGTCCCTCTGGCTCTGGTCTATTAACATCAGGAACAGTTAGCATGTATTATTTGACCAGTAGTAGCTCTGGAGTGCTGCCCATCCACCTAAATTCTGGAAGTAAGTTTTTAAAGCTTTTCTGAATCTCTAGAAATTGAAAGCAGTTTATAGTGTTATGTAGGACACTAAATCTACAAGATGAAAACAATTGCAAGGAATAGCAGTAGCTGTTTCATCTGCAGCTCCTAACACTGCATTTTTAGAACGATGGTTGAGAAGTAAAATATGATAAAGAATTTATGAACTCCAGTTCTAAGGACTAATAGTTATTAGACCTCCCAAAACCTGACATAACTCTCAAAGCAAATACGTATGGGGAGACTCAGCTTGTATAAATAATGTAGATCCTCCACTGACTCCTGGAGAAACCCCTGAAGGAATCAACAGGACTTCGAAGAATGAACAACTCACCACCAAATGAAGTTTTGTATTACAATTTTCTGAGTCGCAAGGCAGGATCCATTAAATGAAGGAGAGGGTAGATCTGGAGTAACTCACAGTTAACCAGACAGGTGAGTTATATGATACTTCTCTCTTCTCAGGAAGTAAATGTTAATTTCTGTGTGCATGAAATGCATCCTGTGTGAGCACAAAGAGCCCATTAAAGTGAGTAGCAGCAGCCAGGGACAGATGTAGGGGAATGAGTTTCAGCAGCCAAAGAACATATTTCAGGTTTTAAATCCGTGTTAGGAAGCCATTCTAAATCTGTCTTCTTGCTTTAAAAGACTTTAAGATTCCCACCCTCAACCCTTGCCCTGATCTCTGGCTTGACATTCCGTTCAGTGAAGGTGGTGGAAAATCAGAAACAACTTGGGTAATATCTGCTGAGCCTTCTGACTCCCCATGTTCCCACAGCCCAAAATCAGTGTTTCACGTTTGCTGTTTCTTTCTCTTAAGACTCTACTATCTGAAAAATCCATTCCATAACCCTTTAATCCACTTTATCAACCAATCAAGCAGGAAAAATTCTCTCCTCTGTCTTTACTCCTCAGACGAATAATGTTGAGCAGCAGAAATTATAGAGTCCTAAAGCTCTTAGATTTCTCCAAAAATTAAACCAGGGCTCAGGTATTTTCTTACTGAAGCTGGGGTTCATGCCTCAAGATACACTCAGCTCTATTTGGGGGTTTGAGAAAACAACAGAATGTACTGTGGAATGTGCAGAAAGGAATTTCACTGCACCCACCACCCTCTTAGTAACCCAGCATTTGATTATAGCAGGTTTATTTCTTAAAAACTACATTCATTCCAAAAAATTTAAAAACCCAAGTTATATAATACAGGAAAATTATTTCAAGCATTTAAATAACAACCTAATTAGTTTAGTTTAGAATTGGAAATCAGAGCTTCAATTAATATTCACATTTTCAGATCTTAATTTCTGCTAAAGTAATGGCATTACTTCAGTTAATAGCTTTTCCTTCCTGCAGTATACAGCTTAACATCCTAAACATTTCTGTATCAATTACCAAATCTAAATTAAATGTTTATTGAAGTTATTTACATCTCAGCATTCTCAAGCAGGCCACGGTCCATGACTCACAGGCTAAGTTTTGAAGGTTTCTCATGGTACAATGAGTATTAATTACATGTAAAAGGTTTGAAAATGAGTGAGCAGTTTGAAAAGACTTTGGATACAACTTAATTTTACCTATTAGCGGCAGAACAAATCGGATGAGGAAACGTACAGAAGATAAATGGCACTGATGTCACTGTCAATTTAAAATGGCTAACGTGTGCTAAGAAAATTCTTCTCATGAATTTCTTTTACAAGCCAAGCTTGGATGTAAGAAAATGAAAGGAACAGAGTAACCAAAACTGGTATTTTCCTGCAGTACAACCTCTGTTGGCCAGCTTAATTCAAGAATTGTGTGTGTATGTGTATGTATCCTTTAAAATTATCATCCTTTGAAATTACTTTTCCCTGACTGTGTTTTCACTGGGGTTTAAATCAGTTTCCAGTAACTGAGAGGTTTCTCTCTCAGCGTGTAAGGAGGAAGGGTCACAAGGAGTTTCAGTGCAGTTCAAGGCAAAGGCAAGCAAGTTCCCAGTTCCATTATCACACAAAAGGTTTTACAGAGATGCAAACTGATCACAATAACATATGGCAAAGAACAAACACCTTTTGCCTCATGGGTGAATTGCACATAAACCACCAAGACATTGAATTCATAATTATTTTTACCACTTAAACCCCTTTTACCACTAGTTTGGCCCTCACCCTGCCACGTGCCGATGCCTGCTGGAGTTTGTGGGCTATGGGAATCTCACATTCCTCACCAGCCTTCGGTAAACTCCCCTAGCTTTAAGACAAGAGCATTTATTATTTAATTTTGAGCATCTCTCCCTGTGCATCATGCCCTACTTAATGTGGTGATTGCTGGGATGATCAACACAAGCCACCAACACCAACAGGGCACAACACTGAATGTATCAGAGGAAACATGTCATTTTGCAGAGCTGTAATTTTGAAGTCTAACCTTTAATTTCAGAAAAAGATCTTCCAGTAATGAAGCCACTGCTGCAGGTTATACTGTTTACAAGCTGAAAATTCTATGTTAAAGTAAATAATTGCCCACGACTGACAGTGCTTAGATTCGTAATGATAGTACACAGAACATATTTTCTGTCTTTCCATGCCCTAAATTTCCAAAATATCTTAAAACTTTAATTGATCCAGTGTGAATTTGCACTCTAATTTCCATTAAAACTCCTTTGTACTGGCCCCAGAAACACCCAGTGCAGCCCAGAGAGCCTGTTGGGTGTCAGAGCCTGGGCTGAGCTCTCAGGGCTGTCCTCACACAGATTTTCTGGATTTTCTGGCATCTCCCCAGGACAGGCCACTCACCACGGGACTCAGCCCAGTCCCTGAGCTGCTCCTACAGGTGACCACCCATCTTCTGTTTTCTTTCAATAGGCTGAGCCAATGAAACCTCTCCAGAGCAACAGAAAGCAGTGCAAGTGTTAATTAAACTTTGCTATTTTCAGTGCAGAATTCAGCGTGAAGGAACCCAGTCTTTTAAAGCGACTGAAAAGTCAAAAAAAGTAATGAATTCCAAAAGGCTCTCTTGCTGCATTGTTAAAGACTGCATTGAATTGCATGCCCAAAATCATCAAGGAAGGGGACTTTGATCCCCAAATCCTGAAATTAGCCCAGATCACTGCCTTTGCACTTGCAGGCTCAGTAAGGAAATAACCTGAGAGGAAGCCAAGCAGGGGCTTGTCAGCCGAAGGCCCCGTGTCATAAATTTTGGGATTTCTAGGCAAAGCACAGGGCCTGAAAACACAGTAGCAGGACGATTTTTTTTTTTTTTGGCAGGTTGAGGAAGTTTTAAGGTAAAGTCCTTACCAGAATTTTCTGGAAATCTCCTCCAGATTCACAGTGTTGTGGAATATAACTCTGTTTTCTTTAGAGATTTACTGCATGAGGTTAATTGCACAGCTTAAGTTGAAAAGACTGTAGGAGGATGTCAGAGGGAGACAGAATTGAAAGGAAAATGAGAAAGATTTTTTTGAGTTTTGGAGAATGCCTGGATAAAAGCTTCAGGAGAGATCCGACAGGGAAGACTTCCTCCAAGTCACATTTTCTGCAATTCAGCACAGAGGCCACTGCCAGAAGAATGCAGAAAGGCAGGTGCATGCTAAAGACAACAGGAAAAGTTATTCTTCAAAGGGAAGGAAGTCCTGAGCAGCAGAGGGTAATAAGTTGCATTTCCAGGTGACTGTTCAGGCTTCTAAGGTTTCCCACTGTTTCTGATCAGGTGCTGCACACCTGGCCTCAAAAATCAACTGACTGCTTTCCTGTAACTTCCAAAAACCCAAATGGGGAATGAAAGTGGCTCTAACAGTGTCTTTTAAAAAGACTTATTGTGGTGCTAAGAGAGATGTAAATATAGACAATTAGAAGAACACTGCTATGGAAACAACCAGAGACCATTAGGGAATGATCTACAGTTTCCCATGTAGGCCTGCTGACTGTAAAAGAAAATTGAACAATGTTTTATTTCAAGATTTACCCTGAAGTGATACAACTTTAATTAAAAGACTTCTATGGGCACCAACTGTAAACTGGCTGCTCTTTCAACCGAAAACTGTTACGAACTTGAAGGAAAAGGGAGTATTTTCCATGTGGCCACCAACATCTAAAACTTCTCATGATTTTTTTTTGTTTTCTACTATTACGGACTTAAAGTGAGCATAAGCCACGGTGGCTTATGAGATACATAGTACAGAAGTTTCAACAATGTAAGGAAAAGACAAAGGTCACATGGTGTAAGCTTTGATGCTATGAAATGACTTGCAGAAAAACTGGCACGTTTGATCTTGGGTGGGTGGGCACTGCTCTGTGACCAAACCCAGGAGAATGGAGAGCAGCAAAGTGGCTGGAGCCCCATCCCTGCAGTGGTCTGCTCACCAAAGGTGCGTGGGGAAGCAGTAGGAATTTAACGGTGCTTGTACTGTTTGTGCTCTGGAGAGGATGGTCAGTGCAGCTCAGACCCAGCTGAGCCAAATGCCCGCCAGGACACGTCCCTGATTTGGGCTGGAGATGGGGCACAGCAAGGAAGGTGCTACCTACAATTAGAGATACTCCAAACCTGCCCAGCTCTGCAAAGGTGCTGCTTGCTCCATCCACACTCCTGATGTGTTTTATCCTCACCCTTGGCGTGTGAGCTGATGGTGCAGCTAAGCACAAGTACCAATAATTCTCACTGGAGTAACGCACTGGCGTTTGCCTCCTCCTGCCATCCTGGCGGAGACAAGATGCAGAAATTTATCAAAAGTTATCAAAACTTAAACTTTAAATCCCTTCCTGCTTTGATAAAGTACATTAGGTCATTATGTGCCTAAAATCATATGGAGAACAACAGCAAGGAGAGGAAAGAACAAGCTGCTGAAAGGCGAAGCTCAGCTGAGTCAGACAGGTTCCCTGGTAACAAAAGCAGTTACATTTATAAATATGCTGCAGCCCCCACAATATGGATTATTTCCCATTGTTTTTTAAAAATGACTTCTTTAAAAACACAGATTTGAAAAAAAAAAAAGTACTTTTGCCAAGGTATACGAGGAATTGTTTCCTGCCCCTCTTTGCACACTGAATTATCGCAGGGCTATTGACTGAGAAATGAATTTCTCACTGTGCCTATAAAGGGAGCAAAATCTCCTTACTACCATTAAAATGAAGATATCCAGCTTCCACCCTCACCTTTAGGTTCCTTTGAAACCAAGCCTTTCTAATAAAAATATTCTGCTCAGGAGCGCTGCTGAGCAGTCTCATCTCAATGCAGGTAACAAGGCTGCTCCTGCAGGAGAAAGACAGCAGGAGGATAGAGATGTTCATGCAGCAGTTTCAGGAGCAGGATACAGCAGGACTCAGACGGAAGAGCAGCCCTGATTTGGAGGCAAAAAGGCACCAGCACAGTGAGGGGGACAGGCCTTTCCAACCCGGGGGAAATGGGCCCTGGCTGCCAGGGCGAGGCACAACGGGATGGGGAGACCGCAAACCACGGGGCTGTCCTACAGGGTGAAAAAGGACTTGGAACAGGCTGCCACGGCGATGGCGCCAGCGCCGTCCCTGGAAGCTTCAAAAAGCATGCAGACGTAGCACTGAGGGGTGGGCTTGGCAGTGCTGCTTAACTGCTGCACTTGATCTTGGAGGTCCTTTCCAGCCTGAGCAGTTCTGTGATTCTAAGGGGACACTAAACTCAGCAGCAGCATCTGCTGTCATGGCAAAGCTGGGCTTTGTATTGCCTACGTTCATTCAACTTTTCTTTTTCCTCTCCAAACAGTCACTCCAGTGAGCTAAGTGGTGGTGGTAAACACGAAAAAATTGCTACTTTGCACAGCAATTTGTCATAAACAGCTTGTAATTATTGCAGGGAGAACATGAAGATTGAGCGAGAACAGATTGAGTGAGAAAACACTGTAGATGGTTCAGAAGAAGTACCTGAGAAACTGACACAAAATATGACAAGCTGGAACAAACCAGCAGTCACGACTTCTGAATTCCAT
The DNA here is from genome assembly GCF_029207755.1 of Chamaea fasciata. NCBI lineage: Eukaryota > Metazoa > Chordata > Aves > Passeriformes > Sylviidae > Chamaea > Chamaea fasciata. The sequence continues at coordinate 9,388,486 of NW_027094107.1, forward strand.
CCCTCCCATCGGTGATCAGAAGGGATCATGGGAATGGTCCTGGGAACCTTTCTCTCAGACTGAATTTGGTGTATTATATATAAGACCAGTACTTTATTAAGGTGCTACTGCTGAGAGATGCCCTCTAACAAAAACATTACTCTGTACTTTGGAGGAATTAGAGAAACCTTGCAAAATGTTCATTAAAATAGGCAGATTTCTGAGAAATCTCCCACCCCCAACCGAGTCACTAAAGCACTGCTAGTGTGGAGCAGGAGTTGGGTTTTGCATTCAGATGTTTTTGCACTTTATATCTTGGTGCTTTCTTCAAGATTTATTCCTCTTTCAGCTTTGTGTATGAGACTGACAATTTTTTAAAACCTGTTTCATGTACTAATGATGAAACTACTGAAAAATTAAAAGACCTTCCCAGGGAAGGGGTTTTGCCATCCCCTTCACAAATATCCTGGCAAAAACAAAGCTCACTCTCTCAGGCAACAAAACTCGGAACTCCATCAAAGGCTGTGAGCCCTCGCAGCTGGACCTGGACCTGGCTGGAGGCAGGGGAGGCACAGGGCAGCCCACAACAGGAGAACCTGGCAGAGTTCTGAAAGACACTCACTTATCAAACGAATGGCAGCTAATCAAAGGCAAAATGCTCCTGCCCATCCGCCAAAGGGGAATTTGCAGCCCAAAGCCTGGTCCGTGCCCAGCACGGAGAGGGGACGGTGCAGGACAAGCCCTGCCCGTGTTTTTGGAGACCAGTGAAACTGGAACATCACTGATCCTCAGCACCCAGACTGGCGGTGTGGTTACTGTGGGAGGGGATGTGAGCCAGACTCTTACTCATTTCCATTTGCAAGCACGGGTGCATGCAAGTCCAAAACTACCTCACAGTGAGCTATTTAGAAGAACGAGAAATATGTTTAAGAAAAATGACATTTGAGAAAGTCACAATCTGTCTGCCAGTTTTTCCTCTGCCTCTGTCAATTCGCAGCAAGTGTCCTATTCACTGCCCATTCTCTGCCTTCCTTCTCTTCTGTGTGAGTTTCCTGTTTCTTCCAGTCTTTAGAGCATTTAAGGGACTCATCGATTTTTCTATATAACATTAATCTTTGAATTGCTTTCATATTTGCATCACTGTCAAGAGCAGAACCTCCTTTGCTGAAGGCTATGGTACTGCCAGAAAAAAAATTAAATTTAGTTTAGTATATATACATATGTATTTCCTACTTCCCACACACATAAGAGCAGCACACTCCAGCTGGAAGTTCCTTTAAACTCTTTAATTATACAGGTTATTTAGTCTGGCTCTTTCCTTTCCGATCACTTTTTAACTAAATTAAATGTCTGCCTCTTGCTGTCCTTTCTACATTAGCAGGCCTATTATTGATTTTTATTATCTTTCCAAAGAGAAGGTTTTGCAGCTGATTGCCATTTCCACTGTGAGCAGTTCACTTCTGCTGAGGGCTCCTGCTGCACTGAGGCTGCTGAACGGATCTCTCACAGCTCAGCCGGGCCCGGCCCTGCAGCAGGGATTGCTGCAAACCTCACACAGCCTTGCACGGGGAGCAAAGACAAATGCAAAATGCATAAAGAGCACAATGGTATTGCTTATTTATGAAGCATTTTTGTACCTAAATAGCTCCTGGTGCAGGTTTATCATTCACCAGCCAGCTCTGCAAAGGGCTCCTGTTCGCTCTCCTGTCTGCAGTGATGTCGGCAGAAGAAAACGTGTTGCTTTTCTTCACTCGCAATCAGTGCAGGGGAAAAGCAGGTGAAAGGAAAGGGAGACAACGAGGAAAACAAAAGGAGTAAAGATTTTACAAAATGTTTGGCCTTTTGACAGCCCCAGAGATGGTGGTGAAGGGGCTGACAAAGGATGCTCCAGTCCAGGAGTGTTGGGATGGTTGGTCACCGATGCAGTGGCTGGATTTATCTGCAAACAACAAAAGGAACAATTCCCAACAGCCACAGGGCAGGTTTTCTTTTTCTCTGCTGGCTACATCTGAACAACAGAGCAACTTGCTTCAGTGACAGCTCTTGTTTATGCTACGTTTCTACCTGAATGCTTCAGAGGCCTGCTTTCCCATTGATTATGCCACTTTCCACTCCCAGTCGCAGCATCAGAGCAGAGGTATCAGAGACTCAAACAAGAACAAAAAAAGCCTGAAGTGGCAACACTGATTTGTTTTGCTTTTACATTTCACTTTCCCTCAGCTACAGTTCTGAATTCCCAAAGCACTGCATAAATGGTCAAAAAGAGATGAAAATGAAAACATAAATTGATGACTCAGAAAGAAAGCTGGAGAGGAGCACACTTCAAACAATAATGGTTTAAAATGGAGTAAGAAAACAACTACCATTAAAATAAATGCAAAGCCTCCCAACAAGCCCAAAGGAAAAAAAAACCAACAAAAAACAACAATGCAAGCTGGTACAGAAGATTATAAATACAATTACTGAGAATATACAACATTTAACATTAATTAAGATCTCTGCATTTCTCCCAAAGATCTACGCACTTGGATAAAAATACATATCAGCAATGACTTAAATTATTTTGCAGTTTAAACCTTTACAACCTACGGTATTTATACAACGGGATGCAAACCTCTCTCTCTAAACGGACAAGTTTGAATGCAGGCTTGCCACTCTGCAGGAGCAGAAGCTCTTTTCGTCAGGGCTGGGGATACCATTCTGACAGTCACAGCAACCACTGCAGCTGGGCATGAACACTCCGGCTTGCAGTCACATGGGAACCAGCCAGGGGGTGGCTGCAGTGCGATGGTATTTGGCCCTTGCCAAAACCCCACTGCAAGGTCCCGGGCCCCAGCTGGGCAGACCCAGCCTGTGGCTACAGATGGGCAATGCCTGCAGCCCCTCAGCCCCACAAGTGCTGCCCACAGCGGTCACAGCATAAACCGGAAATGCAGTTCTGCTTTTTTCTGGAATATGTATGTGACATCTGTACAGCCACCCTCCCAAACACATGGCCTGCGAGTACTTTAGCGCCTATGGAGCGAAATAAGCCCACTGATATTTCTTCTTCCTGCAGAATTTCTGGAGTGAAAACAAATGCAAAGAAACTTCTCTTACTGAGTCACACAGATCATCCTCCCTTGTATCAGTGACGTTTTCTGCTTCCCTGGCAACTGAGTTCAGTGACACAGGGCTGAGCCCCGAGTGCACCGCAGCCAGAGCGACCACAGCAAACACCTGTGGCTGAGCCCACTCATTACAGCACAACCTTCAGGGAAACTGCAGAATTAATAGTTTTATCGCACCCCCAAAACGTATCTGATCAATGACAGAAGCATTGCAGTCCATCATCCTGCTCTCTGTACCCACCTCTGTTCCATTATTAGAGGTTTCTTTCCACCATTTCCATGTCTTCCCTGAATTTCATTGTCAGGCTGGACAATTTTCCTCTTTTCCCAGTAACTGAAAATTAGAGTCCACCTAACTCAGTGGGGTTTTGCTGTGTACCCTAGATGACAATTCACACATTTAAGAATCATATTGTCAAAAGGTAAAAAGCATCACATCTCACATACCAACCATTTAGCTAATTTGACCTGACTGGGGGACTGGGACACATCCCTGGGTGATTTCATGGGAGACCTTCCTTGAGTCTCTCACCAGTCACCCCCACCCACTTCCAAATTCATCCCAGTGCCTCTATTCCGACCAGCACGTTGTTCCCTGAGCCCTCACAAGCCCTACCTGACCTTCAGGCCGGAGGGACAAAACCAAAAGGAAGGTACAAGTTCCAAGGGCGGCCTTGAAAATGTGGTAGGAAGCTTTCAAAGTAATTCATTCCACCTGGTACTGGAGATCAGTTAGAGTAAACTATTCTTCAGATTTTGAACCAGAAACATTTTAATGCCTTCTGCGGGGAAGAGGTCACACTCCACAGGCAGGTTTTCCTCTGCTGGGAGAATTTGCAGTGCTGCAAGGTAAAATTGTTTGCCACCTAGCCCTCACTATTCCATAGAACCTGATTCACAACACACTGTTAGTAACCTTTATTAAAATTGCATCAGTCATTTCCCTTCAAAAGAGATGAAGTGTGCAGTTTTTCATGCTACACCAAACTCTGGAAGAACAAGATAGAGACACATTGAATTTACATAAAGATTGCAAGCTGTTGTTCCAAAGTAATTCTGAAGTGGTGTGCCCTGTGACTAGGCTTTTGATCTGATCAGATTTCTGCATATTGAGTGTAACATGTACAAAATCGGTAATTGGAGTCTGTTTTCTGAGAAGAGATAAATTGCTTCTTTCTGTTTAAGGAGAAAATGGTACATCTCTGGACAAACGTCTTCCAGGCCATTTTTTTCATGTAAATTGAGTCCTTTTTTTATTTTTTTTTAATCCAATAGAGACTTAGAATTGATAAAAATTTTTCAAATAAGTGCTTAGATACTTTTTCTATTTCAGAAAGGTTACACTTTATTAAGCGTATATTTTTCTTTATTTTTTTTCCCTGAAGTGTAAATGCTGTATGTCGTTGCTTGTTTAAGGAGCTGTATTTATATGTTGGGATTGATGTGCTGTTCCAGACCTGCCTGCATCAATTTGCTGCTTCTGAGAAGCGCCCCTGTTTCTGGGGAATTCTGGCTAGGCTCAGTTTTGCTCAGCACTGGCTTACACTTTTGCTAGTCTGTGCACTTGGAAGACGTTACCACATTTCAGATGGGAGCATCATAAGAAAACGCTCCCTGTACAGTACTGAACTACCCCACCGATCAATCAATTTCCACTGTTCTTCACTCTCCACAAGCACTGAAAATCCAGAAGAAAAACAAAGAAAAAAAATGATGGATTTTGTTTGGTTTAAGTTTTAGTGTCAATTTTCTTGGGCTGGACAGATCAATTTTTCTTACGTATTGCTCATGTCCTCTAAGTCCATTGTATTCTGGAGTGCCTGCTTCACAACAAACAACCTACTCAAAGCATTTCAGTATTTCTTCTACACCCAAAGCAAGCTGAAGATTTCCCAAGTTTGCTGCATTTTCATGAAAACCAGAGGACTGAGAATCTAAAAGCAAGCCTCGTTCCCACTCTGAAGGTTCAAATCACAAGAGCTGTACCTCTCCAAACCAGCCCTAACAGACACCAAATAGAACACAAACAACCACAGCAACACAATAACACACAGAAATATGGAACAACAGGAGTCTAGCGTGTGAACCCTTCTCCTGCAGACTGTAGCAGGAAGGGAGTTTGCAGCAGGTCCTGAAATGCAACCCTCCCATGCCCATTGCAAAAAGCTAAAAACCAACCAACAAATCCCAGCAAAACAAAGGAGAGGGGAAAAGAATGGACCGGAATGAGATGATTCCCAGGTGAGACTGCTGTTGAGTCGGAAGGCAAGAAGGGCTTTAGCTCACCGGACTCACAGGCACATCCGTCTGTGTGATCAGTGCAAAAGATGTCCTCAAACACGAGACGTGTAAGCTGGGCTGTTTGCTGGCCTCAGAGGTGAGGGAGAGCAAAAAATGGTACGATTTGGCCCAATTTGTGATTTACAGGCAAGAGAATTGTAATAGATATAAGCTACTCAAGCCATCAAAGGAACTGCACTCAGACACATCTTCAATAAAGAAATATTTAAAATTAGAGAAAAAGAATTCTATTTTGTGCTTCTCAATTAAGTTGGTATTTGAATATCAGCCTTTATTAAATTCTGTTTCCATTATTTCTGACTGTTAAAAAGGTCTTTGTTGGCACTGGGACCATGATATATGAACCTTAGCTGCTATTCACACTTGGTATCCTGTATATGTCATTCTAACTAATAGGGGAAGCATGAAAATCAATATGTCTCTACTAAGAACTAAAACTATCTAAATTGACCTATGACATGCAGCAAAATAAACATTTCTCATCATTTTCTAAAATGGATTTTGCATTTTTCAGCTCTGCAGTAGTTTGCACACTGAAAATATCTAATATTTAGCTGTTACGTTGGTAGTGGATGGTAGAATAATTGAACTATACCCACTTTGGGACATTTTAATATTAAGGGACACTTATTCCAATGACTTACCACTCTTCCAGCCAGTGAAAGTCAGTGTCCCTGGAAGTGGTGGAGTCACTGTCTCTGGAAGTGTTCAAACGGTGTCTGGATGTGACCCCTGGGGATGTGGTTCAGGGGTAATTACTGGGGTAATCATTAGGGGTAATTATTGGGGCGCTGGCTTCACTGTGGACAGGATGACCCTGAAGGTCTCTCCCAGCCTTGCTCTTTCTGTGATTATCAGATAGACACATCCAGAAAACATCTTCCCAGGAACAGCTCTGGACTATTAAAAAAAGAAATCTTTGAAAAAAATTAACAGGCTGAATTTAAGAAATCTTTCCCTTCTTCCATTTCTTACAGAAAAAAAATTCCAGTAGTTCATAGTTTAGCAGAGATAACAAGCTAGAAGAGGAGTTAAGATGCCCAGAAATCAAATCATGTACATACATAGGAAGAAGACAATTTTCCAGGTTTTACATTTCAGCACAAAAGAACAAATGAGAAACCATTTGCCAACAATTTGCATGCCAAAAATGAGAAGCCATAATTATAGGATTGCAAAGTTATACGTTTGTATTAAAGGGAAGAAGATAAAGGTAAATCTTCAGCTTGCTTAATAGATTAGTTCTTCAATAAATGCACCTATTTAAAGAACATCATTGTTCTGTTTTGCAGAGGAAAAGCAGTTAACTGCTTTCTATAATTACAACCAAAGAAAAATTTTATACCCCATTTCAGAAGAAAAGCTACATGAAGAGCGTGAGTCCCTGAAGGAAATCTTCCCTGTGAGCTCTTCCAAGGGCACAGGCTGAAGATCAGCCTTCATGTGAAGATACAGAGGCATTTTCATCTGAGTATTGCAGGTCAGAATCTTACGAATAAACACGCACCTGACACACTGCGTGTCTCATAACCTTCCTTCCACCCCCCACTGCAGCCCTCATTTTACATTTCTGTTGATTCATATGGACTGGAAGGAAATTGAAATCCTTTTCTTCATTCTTAAAAAGCTTCTAATTCCATATTTCTGCCAAAATCCTTTCTGCTGTATGTACCACTTCAATAAATATTGCTCCCCCACTCTTCACTTCCCATCTCTGACTCCTCCATTTGTGACAGTCCTATGCTGGAACTAAATTAGGAACTTGGAAAATGTAAATGAGGTAGGCAGAAAATGACTTATTGCAGCACCAAGAATTTAAACTAATAGAATGATACAGCCCTTTTTGATCAATCTACAATGCCCCACAGGCAGTTTTATTTAAGGCAAAGTGTTATCTAAAACAAGATGAAGAAAAAGCAATTGGAAAGTGTATTCTAGAAGTATCTTAAACTGGCTTTGTAGAGACACAAGGGCACTTGCTTTCTGCTGCACCAACACTGATGTGTTGATATGGTATCTGCAGAGGCCAGGCAATTAGAGCTCTGGGGGAGAGAGCTCACAGCACTCACTGAACTGCAGCACAGCTAAAAATACAACGAAAAATAGACGTCGATGGGAGAAGGTTAAATAGCCAAAATTCATGCAGAATGATTTCTGACAATTGTAATCAAGATTTCCAAAGAATTAACTTTGGTAATCAGAAGTCTAAATAATTGAATATATGCTGCCACATCTCTTCCTAAAATGGGCAGAGAATTTTCTACTGGATTCAATGGAATCTGCACCCTGCTTTAACCTGGCTCACGGTAGCTCATTCAAAATACAGTAAGATAAAAAAACCCATCAGAACTCTCATCAACCAGTCTAGAACAGACCTGCATCTGCACCAACACAGAGAAAACTTTTTAGGGCTTTCAGGACAGTATTCGGTTGTTTCGCAGCAATGGAATTTTTAAGAAGGTGTTTGGGTTCTCTCAGAGAACCAGGAGCTCTTTTCCCCAGGAGCATCACTTATTAGGAAAAACCCGACGTTTCTGCTGCAGCTTTAGTCCATCTCTGAACCCACAGACAGGTTATTCCACGTGCAGGTAGGAGGACAGTGAACAGATTCATTCCCGAAAGCACAGACCCCCAGCAGAACCTTATTTACCGAAATAAAACTCTTGCCATGGATATACTGCATTCAGAGAAAGAGTCTCCAGCGATCCTCGGAGGAACGAAATGTGACAAATTTGGTGCTTATTTCTGGGTGCACCACAGCTCTTAGAAGATCCAGTTTTGCCTGGGGCAAACAAGTCTCCCGACAGCTTCAGCCGCCCAGACCTGGGATCATCTCGCTGCCCGGCTGCATCAGCTGCCCCCGTGCAGCCGGGCCGAGCGGGAGCCGGGCTGCGTCCCTGTCCCCCTCCTAGGGCTCGGGGCACAGAAGGGAGCACAGGCCAGCCCCACCCTGCACGGGCTGCTATGCCGGTGAGGACCCCCCTGAGAAATTCTCCTCCGAGAAATAAAAGCCCGGCCGCGCCTCCAGGATACGCTGGGGACGGAATTACTGCGCTCCCCCAACTTCACTACGGATCTATTGAAGCCTGCCAGCTCAGAGCTGAGCCTTGCACTAAGACACCACGAGGCCCTTCTGCAGCTTCTCACTCTGCTGGGCCCTCAGCAATCAAAGTTCAGCATTAAAATTTCCATCCAGCACAGCAGAGGCTGCCAAGAGCCACCAAGGGCGCTGTGGGTGCTGCCCAGTGAGCCGCACACGCAGGGAAGGGCAGGAAGGGTCCCGGGATGTTCCTGGTTTCTACACAGGGAACCCGTGTAAAGTATCACCTCTAGAAATGCTTCAGAGAGGCACAGCCAAGGAATTTCAGCTGGTTCTGTTCTGTGGGAAAAGGATGGATTACAAAACACCACAAAATCTGTACTGAAGGTGGTGCTCAATCTTGTTCACTTGCAAAATACACAACTTCTCTTCAAAACACCTGTGTTAATAGGAAGTGGTACGACTTGCTTATTCTCTTTTGCCCCAGACAGAGAACTCACTTTAAAAATTTTTTAAAAATACAGACTGCTTTTTCTGGGAATAAGGCTTTTTTAGCCTCTACTTCTTTCCCAGATGCCTTAATATTGTTCAAAAATAGCCAGAAATCAAAAGATATTTGGCCAGATACTGTGCTAACTTATTAATACTGAAAGATGAAGAAGCTCAAATGAGTGACGTTTGACAGATGACAACCTAAATTTATATGCACTTTATCCTATTATTAGCACACTTTAGACCTTGAAACACCCATGAAGAAACCTCACAGGACTGTGAATTTAAACACCTGCAGAAGTGAGTTCTGCTGTACAAATTTGTTCCCTGGCTCTTCCTCATTCTCCTGCGTCACAGGTAGCCCCTCACAGGGAAGGGCGTAGCGAACATCCTTTTTTCTCCTCACTCCAAAAGGCACATGGTAATTGTAAAGTATTTTTCAAAAGGTTGCAACAACTGATGGCACACAGGCAATTGTGTCTTGGGATGCGAGATCAGGAACATACAAACTCTCACATTTTGTGTTACGCTTTTATCCTTGTATTAAATGAAATTGGACCCTCTTTAGGCTGGATGTTACTAAAGCGATAATTTGGTGACTCTTCGTTTCTCTGAGGCAAGGCAGTAACTTTAAGCATCACTCTCCATGGAGAAGAGTTTACGTTACAGAATTTAGCATCCCACCTAACATCCCCTAGGGAGATTGATCTGGAGAGGCAAAGACTGAAAAACTTTTACTGCCTGGAAGAAATCATTCTTCCTAAAAAGGAATATGAGATTTTATCAGGAACATAGGAAAGATACAGGGAAGTCTGACATTATTCGTGATATATTTGTTCTATTTTTTCTTCCAAAAGCACCATATTCACTGAAAAAGTCAGCTCCTTTCCAGTTACCTGATAACACGTTCACCACTAAATTTTAAATTTTATTTGAAAAAATGAGACCCTTAAAACCTGTTTCCCAAAACAGGAAACTTCCACAATAAGGTAAAAAAAAATCTTCAGTCAACTGAAATAAAGCAGCTTCAAAGGAAAACTTGGCAATTTTTCCTTGCCTTCCTCATTCCCAATAAAATATTTACCCTTATAATCAAAATTCAAATATTCTCATGAGAAAAAAGTGCAGGTGATTCCTAAAACAAACAGATGGTACACAAACTTCTGAGGAAATTTCTTTGATAACACATGATAGAAATTATGTAGCTACACAACCGACTACGTAGCATGAGTGGAAGGAAGCCCTGACTAAATTTATGCACTGGCCTTTTTTCAAATACCCTTTTTTTCCCTTGAGAAAGCATAGTTTGCTCTTTTAAATATCCTTTGTTTTATCAATTGTCTTCCCACAGGCTTAATTCTCTCTCAGGGCTGTAATGTCAGTAAGTTATCTAGATGCTGAAAGCGCAAGAAAACTTTGACATTTAGAAGCAAGCTAATTAATTTGCTTTAGAAATGCTCTAAAAGGCTGCAGAAATTAGCATCTTTCAGTACAAGGAAGCCAATGGTCTGGACAAGGGATAGAAACATAATAAACTATAAACAGAGGCAAATATTTTCCTTAGCAATTTTTAATTTTTTAAGGAGGTCTTTTATCACACTGATTTTTGTTTTTAAAAATTTCTCTACTTTGTAACGTCCTTATCTCCCCCAGCCCTGTCCTTATCTCCCCCTCCCGATTTTTGGCCACCTCTTTGTTTTGGTCAGGCACCCTTAAGCACCCAGTAGTTGGTCTCCTAGTAACTCATGGGGAAAAATTCTTCAGAGTAAAAAAGGAACGAACCTAACCCCCAACGCCTGCTGTTTCTGTTTTGCCCCTCCAAGGGCTGCAATCCTCATTTCAATGCTCTTCCTCAACTCACACCCAAATCTGCAGCAATACACGGTGTTACAAAGCCGTGAATTCAGTGCTGGACGAGGTAAAGAAAACCCCGGGTGTACACACAGCTCCAGACCCTGTCTCCAGAGGTTTGCAGGTGACCCTCCATGGAGTTTCTGTACACAGCCCCTGTCCCCGAAGCAGCGTGTTCGGAGGAAGATTTTCACGCGAGCACTTGGACTGTGTGAAGACTAAAAACGTTCGGTCTTCAATCACTCTGATTAGACAATGGAAATGAAGCCTGAAATGCTCCAATGGAAATGCCAGGAATAGAGTTAAATTAGATGTAAAGTATGGAACAGTCTGTTATAGACTCCTCTGTTGATTTATAGTTTGGGGGGGTTAGCAGCACAGAAGCACTCAGTCACCCCAGGGCACAGCTGTCTTTTTTAGAAATCCTTTGTTCTAGAAATCCAGTGGGGGATTTTTGCTGAGATGAGGCTTTTAGGTATGACAAGCAGTGCTTCCTACTTTCACTTGAGTCAGAAAAGCTAATATGCAAATAGTCAGAAATTAAATCCAAATCATTGACAAATGACTGTTTCTGAGAGACTTGAAGCGAGTTCATTTTCCAAAAAATAAGCTGCCGAGTGCTAATCTGAAGCTTTAAAAGACCAGCCTACCCAGGCAATGTAGGAGGATGTCATTAATAAAACACTAGCATTTCGATTTTTCTTTAAAGAACATGCTTAGAGCTGAAGAACATGTCTTTAATTTGCTACAGCAGAGGTGGGTCATAGAATCCCACTTGCCTGTAAGGAACACAACAGTTTCCTACTTTCTTAACTCAAGGAAGACAGAAGCTAGAGGAGGACAGAAAACCAGAATGCAGAAATCTCCCCAAAACCTAGCTAATACAAAAGCACACAAGAGTACAAAAAAATGAAATAAACAAAGTCCACAGGTACTCACGTGTAGGGTAGACTTAAAGAAACGCATTCCTAGGTGTTCATAAAAATAAATACATCCAGGGAGAGCTTAACTGACACACGTGAGAAATAAACTGCAGAGCAGATCCAGTCTAAGTGTTGTATGGATGTAGGACTGCACTGGACAAAGCACTAAGGCATGGAATCCAGGGTTATTAACTTCTAACTCAGTCTTATGGACGTGGTACGCTCTGGGACACAGGGCCTTTGAGTCAGCCTCAAAAATGGAAAAGATGAAAACATCTTATTTACTTGTCTTTAAGTCTGCAGTGAAAGTGAGGGCTGACTGAAGAGCTACATTAAGGCCACATTCAAAGGGAAGAAATGCAGAAAAACAAAGCAAGACTTGTGCCGGAAAACGGAATGAGGAGTGCATAGTTAAACATGCCCACTCAGAAACTGGGTCTGGAGGTTAAAATGAAAAATTACACGATATAATTATAGAATGTGTGCAGTTCTGGTCCTCTTTCACTCCCATATCATTTCAGAAATTATACAGAAGATCAAGAAGCAGCTCAGGAAAGCATGACAGCAATGGCAAAGTTAGGAACAGCTGCTAAACCTGTCAGAGAGGAAGGGACAGAGAAAGCTGAGAAGGAAGTCTGCAAGATCATTAATGGCGTAGAGGAGATTTCAATGTCCATCAAAAAGGAAAAAGTTTGGGAACTTCAGACAAAAACCAGCAGGAAAAGGCAAACACAAAGTTCATATGGGATTTGATTTTGCAAGCCTTACTGCAGAAGATAAAGATGCTGAAAATGGATCTGAGCTCAAGGGAAATTGGGCCAAGCTCAACCATGAAAGAGCAGGCTTCTAGAGCTGCTGAGCACAATGTCAAGTACCCTGTTGCACAGAAGATTCTTTCATTCAAAAGTGTTGGAGGCTGAGAAAGCATTTAGTGAGACATCACAGTGGGTTTGCTCTGTGGGGAACTTTTCTCCTGGTTATTCACTCTGGCTACTGCCAGAAACAGGACTCTGGGCAAGACAGATAGATGGTGAAAACATACATGAGCTCTGTCCTGCTCTTAAATAAATGCAGCTGGTGGACATTGCCATCAGGACTATTTTGTGGTAAGTTCGGGGTAGCCGAGTCCTTTGGGCGCTGCTCCTGGTTTTTCAGCTCAGAATACTTGACACAATTTTCTTGCATAAAATAATAGAAAACTATTCAAAATATAGGAAATTACACACAATAAAGATTTGGAATCTTTTACAAAGAAAACATTCTGAGGTTTGAGGAGCTGGAGTTTAAACCTGCACAGAACATAAACAGTGGAAGGGTATGGAAGAATATTAATCCAACATCTTTATTCTTATCTGCAGGAATCAAAAGAAAAAACAAATGTTCCCAGAGTATTGTGAAAATCTCCATCTCTTTTCAACAGAGTCCCTCATCAAGACTTTAGACATACCTAAGAGGCACTGATCCCGTATTTCTGCTGTTAGCACCTGGCCCTGGCAGCCTCGAGAGGCTCAAACTTGAGCACGTGGATTTGCCTGCACCTAAGATTAAACAAAGGGGTCCAAAACCCCCTGCATGTCATTTTGTGTTCCACGTGCAGCACCACGGTTTGTCTAACACCTTGGCAATGTGTAAGGCTGGAGGTCAGTGAGGATTAAATGATGCTGCTGAAGGACAGATTAAATCCATCCTTCAACTAGAAAGCTTTGCTGGAATGTTTTTGTTCAAGCTAAATGCCAGTTGTAAAACTTCCTCTGGTCCAAGCGTTTGGGCACGGGGAGAGCAGGAACAAACCGCTCCTGAGTTACCAGCCCAGTTCTCCGGCCCCAGTCTGCTCCGCCGCTCACAGTCCTGGCTCCCAGGCCAGCAGACATTTGGGGGTAGCCTTTCACAATCCCTCCTACTGGAAATGAAACATTTGGAGGAGTAATTGTTGATGAGAGCAGGGAATCCAATCCAAGTCTCTTCTGTATTTGAGTGCACCAGACTATTCTGGGTTGTGGTTCACTCTGTTTTCTCGTCAGAAACCCCTCCGCCCCACCTGGGACTGCACCTGACTAATCTACAGGGGGTGTCAGCCCAGAGGGGAGATTTGCCTTCACGGGAGGCAAAACCCAGCAAAATGCATCCAGTGTTAAAAACAAAACCCATGACAAACCAGTCTGACACCTACACAAAGCTGAAATCCTGGTTCACAGTTACTGAATGCTCCATTTACAACAAGTACAGATTCCCAACTAGAAAAATAAATCGTTGTGTGGGATGAAACTTAGAAAGGGTTTTTTTCTGGCAGGTAAGCCATGTCAAGGCAAGATTGCTCCTAAATTTTCTTTTGTCTTGCTTCAGATTTTGATGTTATACATGTTCGTCAGTCTTTAATTTACCTAAGCAGCACGGTTGGCTAAGTGTGGGAGGTTTTTGCAGGCTTAAAAAACAGCAGAAAAGAGAAAACTTTAATACTTCTGCTGCACAGCAACAACAATAATAATAATTTAGCATTTCTCCAAGGAAATTTATGATGGATACACAACTCATCATCTTCAAAGGAATAAAATAGCACTCTAAGTAACAAAACAACCATTCCTATACTTTCCAATTAATATCAATATACGACTTCCAAATAACATAGCCAAACTTAATTTATTTAGTTACTTATTTTCATCTAAATATCACAGAAGATCATCTCAGCTTCTAGGTGCCCTAAAATAACAATAAAAAACCATTCCCCCAAACCCAGCACAATAACCAAATAAAACTACCAGATAATAACTCTGACCAAACAGTCTTATCCTTTCTGACAGCTCCGGTGAAAACCTCACTCTACACATTCTGGGTTCTTTTCAAAAAGCTGGACTTGGCACTTCATTTTGAAGCCTGGTCTCACCAAGCTCAATTTGACGGTGAAGAACATCCCAAACTATGAAGCCACTTCTGAGCAGGGAGGAATTGGTGCGAGCATTTCTGGTTCTGAACCTGTAACCACGCAAGAGGTTAATTCAGCAGTGATTTCAAGAAACATCTTTTCACCCAACCCTTGCATTTCTACCAGGAGAGATCTCCGAGCACTCCTGTAACCTTCTCAGAGAGAACAATTCCACCAACAGAACAGGTCACCCTGCTCGCACACGGCCTTTTGAGACACATTTCACAGCACACAACATCCTCTACTTTTAAGCAACAGAAATCAGGTCAGAGGCAATGAAATGTAGCAGGAAATGGTTCAGCCTCTCAGGAGACTGGCATGTGTCCACACAACCAGAAAAGGCCGTGCTGTTCATTCACAGATCCCCATTCTAGTTTCCAAATAGGAAACTCAGGCCCCGGGGGCATAATCCGGGAGGCGAGGATTACAGCAAGGGGTGGAAATCCCTCTTGGGTGCCAGGAAAATCTTCAGGCCGTTCTTTACCCGCTTCTGTAGCCATTAACTTCACTCTGTAACACCAAAGCCAGCCAGACTATCCCTGTATCTGTGGTGTCAGTGCAGATCTGTTCAAACAAGAAGATGAAATTTAAAGACCCCACAATTAGTAATTTGCTCTGTTTAAGAGCCTACAGCAGGCTGGGAACCAGTAGGCATCTCATTTAGCAGCTGTGCAGCTGCAGCTGCCATTTGTTACTGTTCAAGCCCTGGCAGCTCCTCCAGCCCAGCAGTTCACCTGGCCAGGGGGGCAGAGCAGCCTCCCCAGCACACCCTGCAAAGGCAAGGGCCAAACATCTGGGGGAACGGTGGTTTCTCTCTTCATCTCCTCACTCCAATCCCTTGCACACTTTAAAATAGGAACAGCAAAACCACCAGAGAGCATCAAAAACGCACTTCAAACATGCAGACAACACCTAAACACAACCTGCTCCAGAGAACACTGACTAGCAGATGGCCACTGATTAAAGATGAGAGCCACAGCTAAAGAAAAAGGTGGAAGAACTACAAGCAAACTGAGAATCACATAAACACCACAGCTGCCTATTCTCCAACTCAGCATGGGACATTGACCTCACAGTAAATCACTGAGAACCTTGCCAGGACACTTTAAAGCAGGAGCTAAATGTTATATTGCATGCACTTCTGTTCACAGAAAAAAAAAAAAAAATTAAAAATTGCAATTTCCCCCTGCAAAGGACTCCTGGGATCTCTCCAGCCAAAACAGATGAGGCTTTAAGGAGCAACCCCATCCTCCACAAGGGAGGAGAAGGTCTCTCTTATCTGTGAACATAAAAAAGAAGTGTGTAAACAGTGGCTGCTCCAGAGTATAGACAGATAGGATCACTGTCCTTTCCCACACATAAGCCTTCAAAGATTCCCACTACATACTTGCAGTATACAAGAAGGAAAGGAAATCTTTGTGCAGCAGTTTGGATAATCATCTCTTCTCTTTGGGTAAATCTGAGCACAGTACTTTGGTGGGCTTTCAAACTCTTCCAAACGATATGGGAAAGTTTGAGAAAATGTCCAATTTTTTATCCAGAGATGACTCAAAAGATTTTTGAGATAGTCTCTGGCTATCGAATATGTGTGTGTGCTCACTGTGCACTGAGTTGTTGACTGAACTTCAACATATAAATGTCAGGTATTTGTAATCACTAAAAAAAGCCAAAAAATAATTTTCTAGGTAAAGAATCATTAAGTTTTAATAAAAAAGATTTTCATAGCTAGCATAGCGTCCCTTTAAAGTACATTACTTCTTTGCTATCACTAAATGGGAAAAAAAGGTATTTTCAATACTAAAAGAATAAATAATGTTATGTAAGATCATCATTTTATTTCTAAAGGGCATTTTTAAACTATAGCTCGGCATATAATGTTGAAGCTACCCATGAATAGTGCATTTTGTTAATTTCAGACACTAATGTTCAATGGTTTGAAAATTTTTAATGAGAACTGCCATCTCTGTCAATTGAAGACTCCGGAAAAGAGAATTAAGAGCTGGAGTCTTGTTTAGCATTTGAAAAAGTAACTCTGCCTTTAAAAGTTTTAGAATTCTGATATAAACCTAATTTCTGTTCATTTGGCTGCTGTGCATTTCCATAAGCTGTCCTGCCTGAAATCAAGGAGTACTAAGCAGACGTGGAGGGTTGCCCTGCTTTAAGGAACAAAGGACTTGTTAGACCTCTCAGAGAAAACTATGCCTTAAATTTGAGACTGAAGGTGAAGCCCCTGTCTGCCATCAAATGCACCTTCCCTCGTGATCAACAGAACCAGCAACACGGAGTGAAAATCCAGTTCTTGTCATCAATTCTCAGGTAACTGCAAGGAACGCTCTCTGCGCATTAGCAAAAGCGACCTGATTCCCACATCCCCTCACAGGAGAAATGCATCATTAGAGAGGTTGCAGAGAGTGTTTAAGCGATAACAAAAGAGCCTTTAAACTTTATCACGTCAGATTTGAGCTGATTTCTCACAGCTCATTCCATACTTCAAGTGTTGGAAACAAGCCTGTGGAACAGGAGCTGGATGCTCATTCAAGCACTGTTTTCTCCCCCCATTAGCAGTGAAGGTTCCTGTGAGGTTCAATGGATGATTGTTAGACTGAAAAAACAGTACTGGCCACGAAAAATCCCCCCATGCGTGTATATGCTCTTAAATAAAGTTTATATCCTTAAGCAGATGTCTAAAATAGGAGTTTGGGTTTATTTTCATGCCTCTACTTCTAACAGAATTAAAAAAGTTGCAAATTGGAAGCCCGGAGAGTCCACATCTGAACATGCTCTGGTCCGAGTTATCTTCATTTCTATATAATAGAATTTTAAAACCTTAGAGAGTCATGAAAACAAAAATAACGATTTCTAAATGCACTCATAGAAGTTATAATAAAAACACACATTTCAACAGTGTGTCAGGCTGTCTTGCTACCTATAATCACAGTGATTGAAGTTTCTGCATTTCAAAGGCAATAATAGCAGTGGTATAATAAGGAAAACCTATTGCAGTTCATTAGTCATGGTACATTAGAAGAAGAGATTATTTGGCAATTTTATGGCCATTTTAAAAATGTTGCCTTCCCAAAAGAGAAGGCCCTGAGAGATTCACACTTCATTTGTTTTCCAGAGGCTGAGTAAACCACAGCTAGAGCAGAGCGAATTCAGGCAGGCCATGCAGAGGGAAGGAGGAAGTGCTTGGGAACCAGCACAGATTCCACGTCTTGTTTGTGGTGCCTGACCTACATCCGACTACCCAAACACAGAGGAGAGGATAGTTCAAAAACTTGCTCTGCATTTGAAAGACACAGTTCTCTCTGGAGAGCAGTAAACAAGCAAGATAGGGTAGAAAAGCTGCGGATTTTTTTTCCTCAACAAAGCAGCGTTACATCCTGTAGGAAGCCTTTGCAACTTACACTGACAATTTTATCCCATACTGAAAACCGGGTCTGTGGCTGAATTAGTCAGGAGGAAAATGATAGACCCTGCATTCTTAAACAGCAGAATCTCTGTGAATAACACAAAAATGTGATTAACCTGATTCTTTGTGATTTTCCTCAATGAAATCCTTGTGGAAGGAACAGAGCGAGGGGAGATTGAGAATGAGAGAGGACAGTTCTCTGATGTGGACGGCAGGTAGACATTGCTGTATATGTGCCCAGTCATCAAGAGAATATGTTGTTTACGGACAAGGATGTTCAGCTCTGTGATATTCCTCAGTCATTCCTATCATGGTCATTTGAAGTGATCCACATGCAGGGGGAGGGAACAACGCCGAGCTCCAACCTGGTTTTGCGTAAAAAATGATCCTTACTTGGAAACAGCTCCTCAGTGTTCGAAAGGATAATTTCGTGAAAACCTCAACTCCGTTCACAAAAGGTAGGTTAAAGAAGGAAGCAAATGTTAGGAATTACTAGGACAGAAGTAAAAAGCAAAACAGCACCAAGAGGCAGCTTTATGAATCTACAATGTGACCATATCTTGACTGCTCTAAACACTTTCAGTTGCCCTACTTAAGAATTAATGGAGGAGAAATAGGAAACATGCAGAGAAGGAAAGAGATGATCATCAAAAATAAGTCATCCTTTCCATATTGAATACTATTAATCATCCTGCAAAGTGAAAAGAGCGGGGATATGGCTCAGATCTATAAAATCCTGAGTAAATACCATAAACAGGGATAGGGAATGGCTGCTGACAGAATTAGCTAGGCTACCTTTTGCTGCTAACTTCAAAATACAGCTATTAAAAAATACAATGATAATTTATTATATTCAATTTAAACATTGCAACTTAAAGCATTAAAATTGAAAGGCTGAATAAACTGAGCTGAACACAAATGTAAGTACATGCCTTTGGAGAACTATCAGGCTTAGTTTTCTTTTCAACTGGCTTGTGATACAAGATAAAGCAAAATAATTCTCACTAAGCTTTAAATTATGAATGACAGAGTAAATTATTAATGTTAAAGGTACATTAGTGTTTACTCTCAGCTTCTACTGCTCCTTTTCTCTGTTTAACTATTCTTAGGTAACACAGACAGCTTTATTCAAGGTAAGAAATATTGAGCTCCTTTTGCATTATAATTCAATGTACAGACATCTAACCTGGGAGTTTCTCAGTCTCTAGAGGGGACTGCACATGATGACCAGCTCTGGAAACAAATGTCTGGTCCAGAGTCAGTGATTTCACTGATGCCACTGTGCAAGACCTTGACAAGCTGCAGCGAATCACACTGAAGGCAAAGGGAACGCAGAAATGAAGGGCCTGGTCCTGCAGTTACCTGACATCCGTGCCGGAACTCCTCTCTCTCCCCAGTTTCTCTGGAAGCAGCCAGGTTGCATCACTACAATTCCCCACCTTCTCTCTCAGGTTCCCCACTTCCAGCAGTGGCTCCCAAAAAACCCCACAGTGTGTCTCCCCTCCTGCTGGGCTGCAGGAACAGCTTCCGTGAATAAAACCGGTTTGTACCACATTTTGGATTTCTGAGTACATTTTCTCCTGATGCAGAAATCCCATCTGGGGAAACTGTAAACTGCAAGAGTTGTGTGAGAGAGAATAGAGGAACTGGGAAAGAAGAGGAATTAGGTCCTTTCTGACCTGCACGGTTCCATTATCACTAGCAACCACCTCAAGCTGAAGCATTTAATTTTGCCTGGGATATGAGCTCTTTCTGATAGTAAACAGTTATTCAGAAGTAGGGAGCCAAGAAATCATGGACCATGAAGAATCCAGCCTCTTTTCACTAAAGTTAATCAAAGCTGTGACACTAAAGTTAATGTGAGCAGAATGAAATAAAATCTACATATTTATCTATTCCTCTATTATGCAAATTACCTGTGACACGCACTGCTCTATTGCTTATTTCCACAACAGCAGGAAACCCAGGTAAGCTAACGCGTTTTTCTTTTACAGTTTACACTTCAAATTATATGATCACCCCCCAGCACGCTGCATTGCAAACTGTTGCAGGCTGACAAAACACAAGATGAGGATTTCATTGCCTGCCACAAGCATTCCAGGGTTGGGAAGAAAATGACTGGCAAAGTTTCTAAATAAAAAATACTGTCACATTTTTGTAAATAGTCACTGGGTTTTCTTCTTGGGGGTAGCTTTAAAATGTCTCCAACATCTAGTAAAACATCCATATTGCATGGACTGCATACAATAACCTGCCTCTGAAAGGTTTAGAGACACATTTAAGCTTTTGTAATCAAAGATGGAAAAGAAATAACCTTTGGCATTTACAATCTTGATTAAACGAATCTGCTCTGCTCCGGTAGTCGCTCAGAACTACATCATAACGTCGTTCAGAGTGACTGAGCAGCTTCAGCATCCCTGCCCAGACTCTGCCCAGAGCACAGCCCGCTCCTCCTGCAGCCTTTCCCCCAGAGGCAGCTCCAGGCTGAAAGGAAAAGAGCCTTATATTTCCCTGGACTTCCTTACTGACAACTCCGTATTGACGTTTCTTACTGACAGTGATTCAAGTTTGTTTGTTTGTTTGTTTTTATACCAAAGACACCTTGACAAAACTAAAAATATCTCCTACTGAATAGGAGGTTAGTTCCTATGACAATTAGACCTGACTTGAAATCATTATTTTCAGTGTTTTCATACACTGTAATCCCATGTGCCATATGCAATGCATCCCTTTTTATTCAGGTGCGTAGAAAGTTATAGAAGTCTGCAGCAGTTTCACACAGAGGAAAACTTATTTCAAGCTATAAAGTTAAGAGGAGAGCATGAGAGAGAGTGACTTTTTCCTGAAAACTCCTCATACACACTCACCATTGCTGATCAAAGACTGTTGTTTCATTCAGATTTTGAAAATTTAATACAGAGTGAGTTTTGGTTCACTAGAGCAAGTGAGGGAGCTCATGCCGCATCAAAGAACAAGAACCTGTTGCTTTGAATCCACCTTTCCAGGAATAATAATTAATAGTAGAATAAATAAATGAATCACACTACAAGTGACAACTGGAGGTGGTCCAGCCTCCCTACCTCTGAAACCTGAGGTAATAGTTCAGGAAAATTTTCCTCCGTTTTACTTATGATATCACTTCTGCAAAATAAAATACCCACAGGCTTAATTCACTTCAAGCAAACACATGAGAAGCAGCGCCTAACTCTGAACTTGGCTTTGGATATTTCTGAATGCAGAAAAGCTCTGACACTTTGAAATATGTCTTTATTTACTGAAACTTACCTGCTTCTGTGTGATTTCACACCAAGTGTTGGTCGTTTCACATGCAACCAGCCCTCCCTGGACTATGATTTATATTTAAATAGTTAAACTATTTATACTTGTAGATTAGCAGCATTTTCCTTCTGAAAAACAGCTTTTTATGATTTTTGTTTTCTCCTGTTTCCTGACATGACAAAAGCTTACCACTGTTATTACAGCACAACAATAAACTCTCACAGTTTCTGATGCCAAGGATCTCCCATTATTCTGCAACAGTGATAGTGTAGGTACTAAAACAAGAAAATGGGCAAAGTTTAGTATTTCTTATTTCTTTGCAAATGATCAAAGGCTGTCATATGCCTCCACCAAGGTTCATCTTTAGGCTTACAGATTCCAGGTCATCTGACATTTTCTAGACTTCCGAAACACCACCAAGTACAGGCAAGTCCTGAGAAACCGGTAATTTTCCACAGCCTGAGGAGATGTGGTTTGGAATGGTGTAAGAGCAGCCTCTGGCCCCAGTGAGGGGCACCAGGGAGATGCAGCCAGGCTCCTCACAGAGGTGACGTGGTGCGAGAACAGGAGTGGAAAAAAGGTGGGGGGGACAAGGTCACAAAAGATTTAAGGAAAGACTTTTCCCCTGTGAAGAGAGTCAAGCAGTGGAACAGAGCCCAGGGAGCCTGGGCTGCCTCTATCCCAGTTTTCAGGACCCAGCTGGATAAAGCCCTGAATAACCCAGGCCGTTCTTTTGCCTGACCTTGCTTTCTGCAGGAGGTTGGACTAGACACCAACTATGTCATAATCCACCAGAAAACCTCCAAGCTCTTCCTCTCCCTTTTCAAAAGTATGAAAAAAAAAGCAACTGACTTTTATTAAGAGTGAGAGATTGACAAACATCCTTGCCCTAATTTCATCTTCCTGGTTTTTATCAGATGATACTTCACCAGTGTCCTTCACTGTAAGATGACTTTCAGATATGTAAGGAAGGGCTATTTCAATAACAACCAGACTGTATGTTACAGTACACCCCTGACAAGCATTGCACTCAGCTGGCTCTACATGTTTCACAGGTGAAAGAAACTGGTTGACTCTACAATTTTCTTGCAGATAGCGTGCATGTATAAACATCAAACCGCCATGATGCTGGCAGTTAAAAGAATGTACAGAAGAACCAACACTTTACTATATGATGGTTTTTCAAGGGTTTTCCTTCCATTTCCACTGGTTTTAAGGTTTTTGTTGATACTGGATTTCTAAGACAAGGATATGGCTGAATAAGAAGAAACTCTGCTCAGCTGTATGCAACACCATCAAATATAAATATAAATTCCTCTGCCAGAATGCAGAGGAAGAGGAGGACTGTGACGAATGTGTAGTGCTCCTCTTGAGCCTCACAGGCTGATTGGAGATTTTATTTATAAATTAGGTTTCTGAATGTCTCAGGAAGTCTCCCTCAGTCACTCTGGCTGGTAAAGAAAAGGTCACTGACTGAAGATGGAAAACAAAGCCCTGGACTGCTGCAGATTCGTTTTCCTAATGATGTAACAGACGCTGACCACAGAGTAACTTCTGTATCCATGCTATCCACATTTGGAGTCTATTTATATTTCTTCCACAAAGCCAGCCTTGATTGTTTTAACCTCATTACTGCTATCCCCTGCTTCCCTGAAGAGACACAATTTGGAAACAGAGTCAACCAGAAGTGATTTGTATGCACTGAGAATAGAGGCAAGTGCTCAAGAGTTTTTATTTTAGAAGTTTCATCCCGACAGTGACACCTGTAGAACTAAATTTAGGGATTTATCTGCTTCTGGATATGTCACAGTACCTCAGGTAGACTTAGTCCACAGAAATCATAGTTCAGGGCTGCTCAAAGTCAGAAATGGAAGAAAAGAGCTCATTTATCAACCAGGACTAATAATCATGGCACACAGTATGTTTGTACATCACAGAATTCATATATCATGAAAATAAACAAATTGTAACTTTAAATTATTAGGGACACTCTTTTTGTTCTCCAGCAGGAAAAAGAACAGGATTTTCTTTGCCTATTTTATTGAAATAAAGAAATGTTGTTGAAACACTCTTATAAATGTCTAGAGCATCATTGGTAATGCTTTCCAAATACCATCCATACACAGTTCTATTTTTAAGGTTGGACTGTTCTTGAAAGGTGCTAAGAAAAAATTTATTCATAACACATAAAGCTATATCCTGACTATGTATTCCCCTCCATTTGGGAGAGAATCCCAAACGTTGGCAAAATTTTCGAACTCTTTTCAAAATTTTAAGACAGCCCAAGTCCCATCTTTTAATTTTCTTGCAAAACTAACATTTAAGGATCAGATCTTGTAAACTTGATCTCACAAGTAATTCACCAGAATGCAAATAAATCCTTTTAATTCTGCAAACAGGCTCAATAGATACATACCCTCTAGTGATTAAAGGTTTCCCATTCAAACATCACAGTTTATTTTAGTGTACAACATTAACAGGAACTGTTTTGGAGCCCTTCTCCTTAGGAAGTCTATTTTCAGGAATGCAGAAAAGTCCTTTTCTGAAAATCTGGGTAAATGTATCCCGTATTTATACATTTAACAAAAAAAAATTATTAGCTCTCAGAAGCAGAATTACTGACTGTGGAGAATCTTCTGTTGCAGAAAAAGTGAATCTGGCAATCCACCATTTCCAAACCCGAACATGTGCTGTGCTGCCTCACAGGTAATCCAGCCTTCTATGGCTTTGTTTTCTCAGATCATGCACGAGTGTTTTATCTGCAGGAAGAAACTCCATGGGATCGCCTTTCTAAAGCCGGGCACAGCTGTAAAATCCTGCAGCTCGTCTTGTGAGGTTGTTTTACCTGTCGCGTGGGCCTTGAGCAGCACACAGACCCCTGGCTTGGAGAGCTGTGCCACTGAAAACAGCTACTTGTGTCTCACCTAGGGAAAAAAATTGTTTCACTTTCTTCTTCTCTTCAGTCAAATTCATTAAAACACGTTTTTGATTCCTTCTTTATGTACTCTGGTCTTACGCTGATTCCTCCAAGTTTGCTATTGTTTTAGTTATTAGACTTATATCACCCAAATACTGTAACTTGGGGACTCTGTACTTAGTTGCACCCAGAACAGCACTGAAAATCTGCTTCACTAATTCTGCTCCCCAGTTTCCACAAATGCAACAAATAGCGCTATAAAAATCAGCTCTGCAGTAACTTTCACAAAAGAACATCACACACTCAGAAATAGAACAAGCGCAGGAACTGCAGTCCTGTGTCAGAAGAAATTCCTGATACCTATCAACACTTTTCAGTTTCAGAAGAATGGCACTAAGTTTTTCCCTGCCCGTTCTTCACCCCTCTGTCCTCACAAGGCTGAGGCTACAGCGTGTATTCATTCAGGATCCCGGAGTGATGGCGCACTGGCAGGATGCATCGTCGTGCGGTGGCTATTTCCCTCAGCTCCAAGGCTCAGAGAAAACCCTGGACTGGTGCTGACACGGCCCCCCAGCCACGCGCTTACAAGAGGCAATGGGGCAGCGAGCCTGGATGGCCTTGTCATCGCTTTTATTTAAAATCGTATTGGTGAGGGCCTGTTTCCCTCCCGTTCCGACGAGGTGCCCAATTTCAGGTGACACATCTCCTCAGCCAAACAGGATGCTGCGTTTCCAGGGGAACCGGGAGGGAGCTCTGCCACAGGCCCGAGGCAAGGTGAGCGACTGTGGCCGCAGCCCCCACCACGCTGCAGGGCTGCTGCGGCTGGGGCGTCAGCCCGGCTCCAGACAGGCACCAGGAAGGGCAAAAGGCAGGGGACACCATCGCTGAGACCCCTCGCGGCAGGGCCAGGAGCCCCAGGAGCCCCAGGAGAAGCAGCAAGGGCAGATTTCAGAAGTTCTGCCCTCACCCCCAGCCTGAGCCCTTCCCAGGCTCCCGCAGGGACACGGCCGGGGTAAGCTGGGTACGGATCAAAACCTTCCCTTCCAGGAGGAACGTCCCTTTGTGTTTTGGCAAGGCTGCTGCTCCAGAGACTGCAGGCAGGCGGGAGCTCGCAGAGAGCTGTCCCTGCAGGAGTGACCCCAGGGCAGAGCGGAGGAAAGGCTCCTGTCCCCGAGGGAGCAGCAGGAGATCTCAGGTGACAAAGTGACCAAACCCCCGCCCCGTCTCCCGGCGCTGTCGGTGGGGAACAGGGAGGGGCGGGGAGGAAAAAGGTCTTTTAAAGGTTTTTGTACTCCTCATTATCCTCCTCTGACTCTGTTAATAATAAATTTACTTTATACCTCTAAATTTGAACCTGTTTTGCCCTTTGCCTGCTTTCTTCCAGTCCTTATCTCAACTCGTGAGCCCTTTGTTAATTTCTGTCCCCTCTCCTCTGCCCAACAGCAGTAAGAGAGAGTGAGCAAATGGCTTTTGTGGGTGCCTGGCGTGTGGCCAGGGTCAAACCAAGACAGAGGGACAGGATTCTATTGCATTCCAAGCACTGCTCAGGGATGCAGCTTTTGGGGAGAACATAAAAAATGGTGAAAGCAGATCTCAAATTCAAATCTCAACCGAACATCCCAAAAGGATGCCACTCCCAAATCTTTGCTTAATAACCCTGCCACTCTTACCTTCTCTGCTTGTCTCTAATCCTCCAAAATCTGCCATGCTTGTGGAAGTGAACCACTGCAAGAAGCCCCATCTGTGTTAGGAGGAGGCTGCACTGTAACATGGAGGCACATCTCGAGATTCAGGTTCACCCACACCCTGCATTCACAGCCTCTTTAGAATTTTATACATAGAACGTATGAAATACAGGTACACCTGTAAGAACATATTCATGGAATGTGGTCTGAATAAAATCAAATAAAATTCAATGCAAAAATGTTCAAAGATATAAATATGCAAGTAGTACAAGCTGCAATTCCTAGCTTTTCTAGTTAAATTCATTTTTCTTTAGATCCCCACTCAAATACCATTTTCATCATCAGGCATTCAGGACTTGATGAGAAGATCAGGGAACATAAATCTTTAACTGACATTCTTCACTGATGTGGTAGAATCAGCTCATGCAAATGACTGGTCTCTGTAATAACTGCTTTTACCAGTCTCCCCTTTTGTCTACCTTGGTCTTTTTGTGTAAAGATTATGCCTTCCCAGCCTTTGTAATATTATAAGAAAAAGCAACTGTCCTGAAAACTTTCTTTCTTGGCCTTAAAAGTGCACTCTCTGCAAGAATAACAATTTTATAAACAAAAACTCCCATTAATAGAAGTAATTTACATTATTTGGCAAAAAGGGCAGGAGATTAAAGAGCCAAGGCTATATAAAAGAATAATTATGGTGAAGAGGAGACTAAACACTGCCATGCAAGGCAGGTGCTATCAAGTCCTTCGTTAACTCACAGCTTTTCCAAAAAAGTGTCTCAGAAGCCGAGGCTAAAGTTCACAGCCCTGAAGGCACAAACAACAGCAACGATGGGCAATGCTGCAAGAGATGCAGTGGTGCAAAAGGGTCTCTTCAAAATTGCTGGACTTTCTTTTCACCTGATCATTGGTAGATACAACTTTCCCCCCACTTTTTCTCTGCTAAACATACAATAATGAATGCCCAAAGACTCATGTAACCATGACCAGAGGTCTTCAATCAGAGTCTTTCCAATGAAATTACAATTCTACCACCCTGTAGTTTCTGTTTTCTGACCTAGGCTTTCAGGCAGCAGAGTTCCGTGGGTGTTATCCGAGTTACTTTTATTTGCACAGAATAGATCTTGAATTCTAAACGCATTACACAATTTATCCTTGAAGTGATTCACCTTGACTGGAGTCTTCCTGGCTCTCTTCGTTTTCAAGAGCAGTTATTTTGCTGACATGTTAAAATTTCCCTTACCTTACAAGAAATCATCTTGTCTATTGTCGTGTCTAATTCCACCAATACAAGTACAAAATGACCGAGGTGAGATGATCTGTAAAGCTAGTTATTTTGTGCTTTCTATTTAATATAATCTGATGAAAGTGGGTTAGATCAGAGTGCCTCGAATGCTTAGTTAATGATCCATGTATGAGCAGTGCCCTCTCCAAGAACATTTCTGGACAGAGTGTGCTACAGAGAAAGAAACAAGCAATTTCTATTACAGAATTGTATGTTTCATTTCAGACTATCCAATTGTGATAAATTACTGAGACATCTTAAAAATCCTCTTCTGATAAAGAAAAAAGGTAGTGTTTCAAAGTTTTTTCTTCAGAAAGTACTTCTCTCTCCAGAGGAACTATAGTTATTCTGAAAGTGCCAAGTTAAAAATCCGGTTTAGATGCAATCAATGACTGCCCAACTTGCCACAGCTTCCCCACTTTTGAAACAGTTTCTGTTGTTCCTTTTCCTCACATTTCTCTTGGCTTTTTAAATTTTTATTGAGTCTGCACTGCAGCTACACCAGAAAAGCCCTGATGTCTGCTGCACCTCCAAACACTATTCTGTCACATACAAGATGATTCTGAAAAAATCCTGCTGCAATTAAAGCATCTCTCTGAAGCACCTGTAAGCTCTACAGCCAGGCAGGCATTTTAGTTCCATGGTGCTCCAGTTGTGTTTACAGCCATTATCTGCATTCTGCTTAATTTGAGGTCACAAGCCGGATAGAAGCTTCCAAAGGCAAAGACCTGTCTCACTCCACATGAGATTATACTACAGTAGATACACAGATCTTGAAAGATCACTTTGTACACTAGGAAAACACATTCCAGCACAGCAAGAAAGGCTGAAGTACCACCTAACATCAGGTGACAGAGGTCAGCCAGAAGAAAGATACAATAAAGTGATACAGATGGTAAATTATCTCTGGAGATTTTCTACTGAACAGAATTACAGTCATGCTACTAGTGATAACTGCGTACTAAAAATATTTTTTTCCATATTTAAAGTTGATTAAATGACACCTTTTTTTTTAAAGTACACTAAATTGTCATGTATTGCAGACCAAGTTGCTGTAAAGGAACTGAGCTCTGCAAGTAAATTAGTGATATTTCTGCTAAGAGTTTATAAAATAAGGCCAAAATCCTTTGCAACTGGCAATGTGTCTTTCATAAGCTCTCCTCAGCTGGAATACATTGCTTTCCAGGCAATCAGCCTGAGGGAGGGTCTGCTCCAGAAGAACGCAGCCCCAGTCCTTCACCCAGCAGCCCTCTGCCCCCACACACACTGGAGTCACCTGATAAGTGAGGAGCTCATACAAATAATCTTTCCTTTTCTGTTAAGCAACATGCATTTCCAGTTTTTCCTTCAGTATCCACAGCTGTGCAGCCAATGCAGGGCAGTTAATTTATCAGGAGACAACAGTGCTGACAGAGGTGGTATCACCAGGCAGCCTCTTCCATCTGTTAAAGACATGCCTGCCTCTTCCCCCAGCTTTCTTCTTCCTTCTGCTGGGAGGAGGAGCACAAGTAATTTTATGCTAAATATTTTGGCCATGTATACAATTTTTTTGCCTTATTCTTGTCTAACTGACAATTCAAATTCCCCACGTTAGACCAGCACAGTCATTTATGCCACTCATTGTTTGCTCACAGAACCATCTATTGAGAATATAATACAGTATTGTCAGATCAGAATGACAGCTGATGATAATGCAAGTTCCTCTGTATTCTGGTTACCAATTATATAGTTTAAGTCTTACTGGTGCTTAATACTCGGGAAAAAGAGAGCAGAGCTCTTACTTCAGCCTTCAGCTAGTTCCAGTTCAGGAAGAGCATGGCTCAATGACAGTAAGTTAAATAAATTCAAACGAACAAAGTTTGGAAGAAATTATGAAACAAAAAGATTTACAATGCATTCTGATGATCAATGACTGAAAGTTTCAATATGCACAAGCATCTTTCAAACAATCTGTTATTTTACTGGTACTGGTGCACAGGAAGAAAAACAAATTGGCTCTTGGTGCCATTTCAGAACCCTCATTCAGTCTACAAAAGTAGCTCAAATTTGTGGCTAGTGCCACCACAAGGTAAAAAAGAACAAGATTTATTATTCAACATACAATAGATTGAGACCAATATGATCCCTTCTCAGAAGTATGTGATTTTTGTGGAGCACCGGAACCTTCTCAGCTCTTGAATTTACTGCCAATTGCTTTGTAGGAAAAAAGAGAAAATCCCAGTAAGTTAAAGCAGACCAAGACAGTTGGCCTCCACAGTGGTCCAGCTGTCCCAAAGCCTTTGCTCAGAGCTTTCTCTCCCCTTCTCCTCACAGCCTGCACTGCTCCTCTGGCACTACAACAAAGGCAGTTCCCTCACAAACTGAGCACATTTAAAGGGAACAAAGTGGGAAGTGAGGAACACGCATATGGGGAGATGACAAACTCTTCTAAAAGCAAGAAGTGTCAACAGTTCCTCCTCCTTTCTTCCCTTCCATCCTCTGGTAATGGCCTTTGGACTAGGAATGCCCAGTCCTTCCAAATTTTGGAAGGATGAGCCTCAGAAAACCAACTCCCTAAGGACTTCCTCCTGGATGCTAAAACTGTTTGATTCTTCAATAGCAGACAGAGGCAGTGTGCTTGGGAGACATTACCACCTGCAGATCAAGGGATTTCAGGAATCCTTACAGTAAACCAGAGGAAGAAGTATTGGGATTGGAAAAACACTCATAAAATGTGATATTAAGAATTAAGAGTAATTCATAGAATCCCAGAATTGCCTGGGTTGGAAGGGACTTGTAAGGTAATCTGATCCCAGCACCCCTGCCGTGGGCAGGAGCACCTTCCAGCCCATCATCAGGTTGCTCAGGGCCATGTCCAGTCTGGTCTTGAGCTTTTCCAGGGATGGGGCAACCAGAGCCTCTCTGGGCAACCTGTCCCGGTGCCTCTCCACCCTCAGAGTAAAGAACCTGATCTAATCTAATCTAATCTAATCTAATCTAATCTGTCAGTTTAAAGACATTATCCCTTGTCCTTACAGGGACATTTCTTACATGCCCCTGTAAGAAACTCCTCCAGATTTCTAGTTCTCCTTTAGGGACTGGAAGGTGTCTTCTCTTCTCCAGACTGAACAACCCCAACTCTCCCAACCTGTCTTCATTGGGTTAGTGCTCCAGCCCTTTGACAATTACAACACTAAGAACCTTATCATCACATTATTTCAGTGTGTTCTGAGATATTCTGGGGGAATTTAGAAGGGGATCCATCTGCTGGTAAGCAAAAGAATAAAAATAAAATGTTATTTGTAATATCAATTTCAATTTCATGGGCCACATTCAGTAGTGTGTTTATTTATTCCATTTTTTCCATAGGAAATTTCCGTCTTTATCTCCTTACTAACACGACAATGAGCAAGAATTCTAGAACATAACTCAAAGGTAAAGTTTAAAGCATGCAAATTTCTCTCTCTCTCTGTCTTCTGAGGAAGGCTACTCAGACAAGCCAGTCCCTGACACAAAGCGATTAGCTTGGGCAAAGTGCATGGTTATAATGGAAATTTTCTAGTTGTTTAGCACAGCAGGGGGAAAACAGCTTACTCCAAGGAAAATTTTCACAGGCCGTCCCACTTTGCTGCAATTTTCTGTTAGCATTTCTTGCTATCAGAAGAGATTCAACACCCACGGGATTAGTTCCCCTTCTCCGTTAGCCCATCCGAAAGATTTGTACGGTAAATAAGCAATAAGCTGTGGCACACTCTAGCCAAGCCTCTCTGTTCCTTGGCTCAGGCTGGTTTTCTCTGTTGCAGCTCCTGGCAGGGCAGAGACTCTCCGGCTGCAGGACCTCTCTGCTGGGAAAGCAGCAGCTCCAAATCTCACAACAACCTCAGGGTGGGCAGACAAAAGGGACCCTGTGGTGGTTCCCAGCTCCCCTTCCCTGCACCCTGTGCCGCAGGAGTGACTGAAAATGGAAAACACCAAAGCCCAGTTTAGTCAGTTTACAGAGCTTTGCGACAAAAGGTTGACTTTTGTAAGCAGCTGCAAACCAGGACATACTCCCTGGATACAAATTTACGAACTTCGTGTCTGACTTGGAATGGGGTTAATTTTTCCCCTAGAGGGGGAGAAGAAAGCATGGAAGACAAATCTCAGAACTAGCCCAGAGCAATTATTTATGTCCATCAGCACCTTTTAACTACCAGGAATATCACAAGGTTGCAGTCATCCCTCCCTCAAGTTAGAGCTCCTAATGTGCAATACTCTTCGACATGCAGACACAATTTCTTCTCTGAAAACGAAACAATCCTATTTACACTATGGTTTCATGGGTTACAGCCTGGCCCAGGCTTCATGCAGCGCTTCCCTTTGCCCAGTAAGTCAGAGACCATCACCAGGACACCGTGCTCCCAGTTCCATGCCTTTGCTCCAGAAATGACAGTGCTAATAAATGTTCCCTGGTACCACCACAAGCGTGTCTAACGCCGGGCTTTTGAAAAGCTTTGAAGTGCACACATTGCAAAGCTGCTGTCTCCAGAAACTCCAGCCAAGAATGATTTTGTGATTAATGGAAAGCTGGTGTATCTCAGGGAACCTTTAGCAAGAATCTAAATATGAGGAATGCAACAATATGTTGTGAAGAGTTTAATCAATACTTTTTTTGTTAGCACAAACATTAGCTTGTCTTATTACATGACATTACTAACTTCCAACTGTGGGTAATTTTTATGCCCTAAGCATTCAGCTTTAAGCAGCTCTTCATGTGAATTCTTCAGCTTGAGCACTTATAAAATAGGGGAAATGTGCATATGCAGGCCCAATTTAGCATGGAATTAATTTTTTTTTACACTAATATGTCTTAATTTTCCTCTGAACGTACATGTACAGCAAGGTCTGAAGGAAAAGATTTCAGAAACTTGATTTCTTTTTAAGATAATTAGAGCTCGTGGGACACAGCTAGTCATACTCTCACCCATGGGTCCCCTCTCATTTACAGTCCTGCCAAATTAAGGAGAGCTTTTACATACCCAAATATCATCAG
The DNA here is from genome assembly GCF_029207755.1 of Chamaea fasciata. Taxonomy (NCBI): domain Eukaryota; kingdom Metazoa; phylum Chordata; class Aves; order Passeriformes; family Sylviidae; genus Chamaea; species Chamaea fasciata. Next base: position 9,420,691 of record NW_027094107.1, read on the forward strand.
GAGGTAAGGCTTCAGGTAGTTCCCCTCATTACTGGATACAGCCACAGCTTCCCATCCCTCATCTTCCCCCAACATTTGTGTCGTGATTCCTGTTTTATGTCCCTCTGTGGGACGCCCAGCAGCAGCCACCCCGCTGTTGGTGGCTGCAGGGAAACCCTTCACAGCCTCTCCAGGAGCACCAAAGGGACAAAAGGGACAAAAGGAGCACAGGACTGGTGGCCTCTCGCCCCCAGCACAGCCAGGCAGAGCCTCTGCTGGGCTGTGTGCTGACCGCCACACTGCTCATTCATCACCCACCAGCACACAAACTGCTTCCAGTTAGTGCTGCTTCTGACATTTCTCATCCACAACCTCACTGTCTGAGTTCGACATCATAAAAATTTCCCCAAGCAGCTTTTCAGAAAATGGAAGCACTTTTGCCAACATGAATTAAAATGGTCAATGCATTTTTTGTTTTAGTTAAATAGCTTTGATTGATGAAGTTTGACATGTCTTGGCGCACTTGTTTTCTTCAGTCTAGGGTAATAACTTGATTCTTCTCCCTCATACCCAGAAAGATCTCCTAAAGCATAAGATTTCTGGTGTGCTCTGAACCTCGCACAAAATTGATTTCAGCACATACTGTACTACTGGTGCCTGATGCTGATGAATTACCCTGCTAGTGAAACACAATTTCTACTAAATCAACAAACGGTTTGCTATAGAGGCCATAAGATTCACTCAGTTTCTACAATAAAAGCTCCTATTTCCTCTTCATTAATCCTTGTAAGTGAGATTCAATAGACAAGAGAAAATTCCTGCTAGCTAGCCTTATGGTCTTCTTAACCATTTTGAAGATTAAAGAAAACCCAACTATCAAACCAACAGAAGTTAATTTAAGGTTTGAGTGACCCAGGGGAGTCTGAGGCCACTATCATAAAACTCTTGTCTCTTATGATTATGAAAAATTATGTATTCACTGACTAATCTCCCAACATAGATTACTGAAAAGCAGTCTTTTAAGCGCTGAGAAAGCTGCAGAGTTCCTAAAAATCTCCTTCAGAACAAAAGAGAAGTACCAAGTTTGAAGATAATATTTTAACGGAGTTTTGAACAGTTTTTACATTTTATACTACTTTCTCATATTTTAAAACCTACAATAGCCCAGTTTGTAAACTCGACTCTGCTTTCATAAAAAAACCAAAGCAAACAAACATTGAGGTTCAGGATGGGGAAATTCTTTTTGGTGAGTCCATCTCGCTTTGGAGTGAAATGAACAAGGGAAACACATTCCTGTGGTATTTCAGTCAATACAGAAAAGCAGTTCTGTATTCTCTCACTGTTTCTGCTAAGAAAACATCCCTTCCTCTGAAAGACTAGGTAAATATTATTGCAATTCTTAATTGATGGCTGTTCTATGAAGCAGAGATACTACGCAGGGTTTATCAAAGTAAGACAAAAAAATGCAGACAGTCACAGTTTGGGACATTCTGTCAAACTACTCCTCCATTAATAAGTTTAAATTCTTCATCTATTGCTGTATTATATGAGGCCAAATTTGATGTAGCTGGGGCTGACCTGAGCTGTTACACACTCCCCTGCTCCCAGCCCGGCTCTGCACCTCCCAGCCAGCAGCACTGAGCACTGTCAGAACTGCAATTAAATCTGGGAACAGAGAAAGCTATGGGACAGAAAAGAAAGCTAAAGAAACACACAGCTCAATTTCACTCTTAATGGAACATGCACTGCCAAAGCGGCATCTGTTTCACTGCATTCACTCAGGGAAGTTGTTAATGTGGCAATTTTTGTGGATACAGGATTTCGCAATCAGGACATTTGAGTCCTTTTTAAAAATTAGGAGTATTTTAATCTGTTAGAGAAGATAATACAGAGACCAGATTTATTTACAGGATACGTTTTAATTTAGTCCTGTGGTGATTTAGATGAGTCAAAAGTATCTTAAAATGCTTCCATTTGCAAACCTCACAGAGTTCAAACCACTTTCCTTTAATAAACTGCTCATTGCTCTTCTTTAAATGTCATTATATTTAACATTCTGCTTTGTTTCCTGTAGCATTAATCGCAATTATTGACAGTCAGCAGCCAAACTCGAGATGAAAGGAATTTTCTTGCCATGAGTTAATGCATTTCACATCCTGATAATTCTTTCTTCATTCCTGCTGTTTTAAACAAAACTAGATAGAAGCACCATTTTTGCCTTTAACTTATAACTGCTGGCTGATAAAAAAACCCACATCCTTGGAGTACTTCATTGTGTTATCTGCCCCCAGTTGTTCTTAAGACGATTAATAATTTGTTCACCAAAGCTATATAATGACTACAAAAGTTCTTTGATATTCCTAAACAACAACAATCCCCCTAATTTCTAAAAATCTGCTGTAGAGACATGACTATGCAGACTGCTGTAAAATTGCTTACAGACAAATGCTTCATAAAGGGCTACTGAAGAACCACTGATTTGTATTTTATCTTGCTCGCATTTGCCTCTATTACTTCTTGTTTGTTTAAAAGAAGCATTTTTAATTGATGGCTGCAAGCCCTAAAGCTCTGTTTAATGAATCTTCACTTGCACATATTCAAAGGCACATAAGCACAGCATTTGCTAGTGTTGGTTGTTTGAGCCTCCAGTTTCCCTCCTTTGTTCCTTCTATCATCTCAGATCATGGCAAATCAGCAGACAGCAGCATTTTGGGAAGTATCTTAGAATTTCTTCAAATACAGCTACATTTTCGTATTTGCTGTGCACAAGCTTCCCATCACTCTCCTCTCCCTGATTTGGCAGCAGTGCAGATTATACTGAAGAGGAGGCACCAGACCTCATTTTTCCCTACAAGATCCACAGTCTCTGATCTTCCACACCTTCTTGCACCTTCTCAATACTCCCTCAGGCTTTGAGCCAGTTTCCAGAGTCACTGCTTGCGTGGGCGGCCTGAGAGGCAGGTGCAGCCAGGTGAGCGTGGCCATTGCCTGCCCTGCGCAGGGCTGCGGCAGCCTGCTGCTCAGGGAGCTGCCTTGGCTGAGGAGACGGTGCAGCAGCCACGGCAGAGGCTAAATCATACTGCAGAGAAGTTGTGCACCAGAGAGCACTGCACCAAGCAAAGACAGAAAAACCAGTTCTCACCCCAGAGAGTTTATTTCTGTAACACAAGAGGTGGATACAAACAGATGGGGAAGGAGGAGGGAATGAGAAGACACTTCGATCAGATCATCAGCACCCAAAGTGCTGTCAAGACTCTGGCAGGCAACCTGCCAAAAACAAACTTTAATGAGATTTTACGGGGGTGGGTGCTCATTAATTTTAGACAAAAAATGTAAACATTAAGGGCTTACAAATCCTGTTCAGCTCAGAGAAGAAGATGCCGCGCTGCTGCCTAAGAGGAGCAGGACTGCCGCTCTGAAGTGGCACCAGGCAGCACCTGTTTGGTCCATGGTGCAGAGTTTCCAGGACAGGGCAGAGCCGGAGCCCACAGCCTGCGCTGCCTCCCCCAGAGCTCTCGCACAGCCCTGACATCACCCTCACATCCACATCTCCTCTGGAGACGAAATAATCCCCCAGGCCTGGGGACATTGCAGAGGTACCTGGTCTGCCAAGTGTCCCTGACAGCTCCTGCTGCTGCCCCTGATCCCTGCTGCTGCTCCACAGGCCAGCTCAGACAGCTCCAGGGCACAGACTGGGGCTTTGTCACATGGTTTAGAGAGTCAAATTTTCCAAATATATCACTGCCCTGGATGCCAACTCCCAGTTTGAAGAGTGATGTTTACAAACTTGATTCCCTTCAAAGACTGGAGGCGTAATAGATGCCTAGATCTCTTTCAGAAAATGAGATCTGGACTTTATTTTAAGTAAAGGTTTCCACTTCTTTCAGAAGATCAGGACTTTATAGAATCCTGGGTCCTTCAAATATAGAATCTGTTGACTTAGAATATGAATAAATGTTAAGATTCTTTTTCAACTGCAATTTTCAAATATAATTAAGGGAATTTTTATTATAAATCTAGAGAGAGAGGGTTTTTTTTTTTCTGTTCAACACAAGGTCATCGCTACACATAAAGAAGCAAGACAGATTTGGGGCACTGTTTGCTTAAGGGCTAATTCTCATTCCAAATAATGATTAACAGGAGATCAAAAAAGGGCAAGGTTGAATGGAGTAAAGCAATTAAATGATAAAATACAAATGGAAAATAAAAGAATTTGTAGCCAAATGAACATACAACAAGTGACCAATGGTTTCAGGAGATCAGACTCTCATGGTAGTAATTATGTATTAGAAATCAGTAATGGCATATATTCAATATTCAGCTGAAATTAAACAGGAGAACACACAACTCCCCCACAATGGACGTTCAGTTCAGATAAATTGCACTATGCAGAAACTAATGGTACTAACGAATGCCCATCTGCAAGGTGGTTTTGCTACCCCTTCTAGCCTGAGCATATTCTTTGAGCACAGTTAGGGTCAAGCATGGTTTGACCCGAGAATTTTGGAGCTCTGAAAATTCTTGGGAAAAGAGACCTTTCTTAGCTGTGGACACAGATGCCCTTTATTTCCAGGCAAATGAATTCCTTTTCCAGGCCTAGCACACATGCTCAAGTTTGCACAGTACAGCTCAGAGCAAGCGGCTCCATCTCAGGTTCCCGAGGCTCTCATTTAACAGAACTGCCCTGGAATTTGCTTCAGGAGCCTGCTCCACACCGTGACGAATCAGGAGGTGCTGCAGTTGTGCAACCACGGATTAACACGTGTACTCTGACACTTTCAATTCCAGATTGATCACAGACAGAGGGCTGTTTTCTTCCTCAGACTAAAGATAAACTGCATCCTTACCATACTCTTCATTCATCCTCCTGACAGCTGTGCTCTAGAAAGAAGTGCTGCAGTCAGCTCAGCTGTGTCTATTTCACTGGCAGCTCCTGCAGGAAAACACCCACACACAGCTCCAGGCTCCACTGGACCTCACCGACTAAATTAATTAATTAATTCATTTGGCTGTTAGAGGTTTAGGGAACATAAAAGTGCTGCAGAAAGTGGTATGAGTGGTTCATTAAACAAACTCACTCCTCTTGTGTCAGAAAAGAATGGGAGGCATCTTTGCACTTGTGTTTGGGAGGATGTTAAACTACCTGCCAAGACTGTCACTGAACACCAGAAATACTCCAGTTCTACCTGCACAGAAGACTGTTGGACATGGCATTAGCACAGCCTGCTTAGAACAGCAACTGGAAGCATTGGGTCAACATTTGGGACCTGAAATATATCAACGTGAGAGATAAAATTGAAAATTTCAAAAAATGCCTCTCACTTCCTACTGACAGATGTTTCTTGTGCAGCTCCAGCTCAGTGGGTACCTTGTGGTGAATGGAAAGAGCCAAAAACCACAGAGAGCCCAGCCTAGGGGAGAGTGAGGGCATCAGTACAAGCCACAGCTCTCCTGAGCGGAGTTTCTGAACCCAAAATTGACTTTTTCCTTAATGGATTGTTCCTTTATGAAAAAAAAAAATATATATATATATTAACCTAAAAGTCAAGGCTTTTTATCCAAATGCTACTTGGTTAGAAATTTTTCAGTCACTTTCAAGGGTGGGAGAAGACAGGAAGAGTCACCCTACTCACAGCAGGATCTTCAATGTTGTGCCCTTCAGCCTAATGCACCCTCAGCTGAGGCAAGGCTATAGTAAATCTGTACTGCAGCTAAGCAGGAGAGTCCAGAGCTACTAAACACCTTTCATCTGAGGGAAAGCAACATCCAAATGCCCACAGAGTGACAGACTGCAAACTCTGAGAGCCTACAGATGGTTTATGGTACAACAGAGTAAGAAACTCAAACCCAAACTGGATCAAAGCCCTCCTCATTCGTTCTAGGAGAAAACAGAAAAGATATTTAGTGGCTGAAGGTGGAAAGAGAAGCAGGAATTACTGCCACCCGCTGCTGTCAGCAGCAGGAAGAGGCTGGGGCAGCAGCTTGGCAATGAACGCCCCAGGCAGGAGAAATGGCAGCAGGGAAAAGGAGGCAGAACCATCAGCAGCAGACATTGGTATGAGAAACACTGTCTTAATAAAACCCAAAATAACTCCCTGACTTTTCATACAGGAACACCATCAAATATAAAATAAAAAAATGTATAATTTTAATTCCTCTGATGTTCTGTGACATCCTGCCCTGTTCCTGGCACTTGTTTGCATATGTCTCATCAGAGCAGACTGGGGCGTGACACTGATGCATCATTAGAAAGGACAAAGTCTACTGAGTACAAAAATGTCACCGGCACAAGACATGTCCCCTCTCGCTTCTTGATCAAATGACAGCAAAACCGGGGCTTTGTTTTTTCATCAAATTGGGCCAAGAGAAGGAAAACTATAGAGACAGCCCATTGCAGAATTAGAAGTAATTTTATAGGAACATAAATTCTATAGGAATATTACCCAGAAAGTGTTACAAGAGTGCAGATTTTGGGACGGACTGAGGAGTGCGGAGGAGGAGTACAGGAGATGTTACACATCGGCCGTTCAGGTGAGTTAACTGTGGTGCCATTTCTTCACACAGAATCCCCACTTTCCCTCCATGTCAAACTTTACACGTGCCATCTCCCCTCTGAGCTTGCCCCTTCTCTTCCCCTCAGTCAGCCCTCCTCAGAGAGGTGCTCGTGGTGCTTACTCAGCTCAGAGAAACTTCTATTTTCTACCCCTTGTTTGCTCTTTCCTTGCTGTTCCTTTCAGCTGTTTTTGGCATTTTCTACTCTCTCCTCTTGAGCTGATTCAAAACGAGCATGATTCAGTCATTCCCATTTTAAAGCACCAAACTTTCAACTATAATTGGGTCTCCCACTTCATTTCCTAATACACTTCTTGCCTATTTCTGTCCCTCATTGGCATTTTTCTGACTTTGTTCTAATCAAGATGAATGACAGTCTTATTCAGGTCACTGCTCGGCTCCCACTGCTCTGTCCAACACTTGTATCACACATGACCACGCTGATACCCCTGCTGATATCCATCTTTCAGGAATCCTTCCCTGATTTTTTGAGGTAAAGCCTTGACATTATCTTAGTAGATTATCACAAATTCTGGCAAGGGTCCCCAGGCACCATGACTTTGGCCTTCATTTTTCCCTCTCATAGCACTTTCCCAGCTGCAAGCTCACAGTTTGTCAGCAGAGAGGGGATCTGAGTCAGAGATCCATCCCTCCACTCTTTGGCTCAACAAAATAAATTTATCTGCATTCAGAAGTCTTTGGCCAGCTTTGGCTCTTGTCTCAACACTCTGGCATAATTTATTCAAATCAGCACGGGGTGATTATATTCAGAAATACAAAACAAGGCTTTTAACTACAGATAAATGGTATGATAGTAACTTTACAAGAATTAAAGAAATACTAAGAAAATTTGTTGGAATAAGCAGTAGTGTGAATCAGCACCTGAGTTACAGCAAATTTTCAAAAAATCTTGAGCGCTGCTTCCTGCTAGTAGGAGGGAATAACAGCTAGTAGGAGGGTGCAAGGAAGGACTATTCTCAACATCCCAATTCCAGCCTTAGCAGCACATAAAATTATCAAGTGTTTCAATGTACAATTTCCTGTGCATCATAATATAAAATCATTGAACAAAATCTTCCCTACTTGACTGTCACTTTAATAAAAAGTACAACTTCAGAAAAACCCATCATCTTAATTTGTGCAGGAAACAAGATAAGACGTGTTTCAGTGGCTTCAATTGAAAGAGCAAAAGCAAAGCAGAAAGCATCATGACAGAGTTAAAAACTGCTCAGGCTATGAAGCCTCCTACAATGAGTGCCTCATCCTCAAAGTCATTGACAACACATCCCTAACCACGGAATGAAGGAAAAATAATTTAAGACACAGCCTCTCTGACTCTGCAAAATAAAGGAAGTTCTCTTCATTAGAGTTGGAAATTACAGATACCTGTACTTTTGTTAAGCACTCCTATATCAAAACCAAGATGAAATATGTTTGGTGAAGATCTACAGTGGTAGAAAACCCTAGTAATGCATTTACTGATATTAAAAGAGAAAATGGATAATTGAAACTGCATCTCTAAATGTTCTAGGAAGCACCAAGAACAGCTAAAAAGTCTGTAACTGTAGGGTAATAGTCTCAAAAAATCAGATGGCCACTCCAAATTAATTTATGGCAAGGTACTGGCCAGCTACTACTGGGAAGTTTTTCTTCAAAGGGCCTTCCAGAATGCAGTGTACAGGACAAAAATAACACCCATCTGTGTCTTTTGTACTGCAAAATGAAATGGCCGTCACAATCTCTTCAAGAGACAGAATGTGACATTTGTACAGGACTGCAAAGTACAGGACTACAAAATACCTTCAAACTCTGATCCAGGGGCAGACAGTTTTTTGCAATTTTAGCTGGGAACGTGCTGTGTACTTCGGGGATGACACACAGAGCCAGCCCCTGCACACTGGCACACCCCCTGCAGCTAAATATGAGCTCAGACAGGCTGCACTTCAGCTACTGGAAAGCTCACAACAAAGCTGTGGCAATGATAAATAAATGATTTGTTGAATTTTCTTTTCATTTGCTAGTGCTACAACTGGCAATCACTCCAAGCTTGGAAACATTCCTCCCTTGCAATTTTAGACCAGCTTCACCACTGACGTAACAGAGCATCTCTTGCATTTTGGTCTTTTTGGTTAACAGCACATCTTCATTTTCCTCCACGATATCCCCAAAATACTTCATGCTTTCTGGCCAAGGGGATTATTATGAAAAATAAAAAAAAAAAATGACTTGGGTTCAACAATACTCCAGATGTGAAATAAGCCAGGAACTTACACAAGACAAATACAAAACTACTAATTTAATTCAGCCACACCACAGAATACTTAGGTATCATTTATGACACATTTAATTGTTACTCACATCACATGAAACACTAAAGATATTTGTAAGTCACTGATTCATTCAATTTCTTTTAGATTCAATGCCTAAGAGCATGAGAGGTTTGACAGTGATGCAACCATCAACGTTTTAGGCTTCCTTAGGAATTTGTTTCGCTAGAGAGTGGGCTATGTAAGCCTACACACTCAACAGAAACTCCCACAAGTCAGGCTTGGGTGCAGACTCTGAAAGTCGTGGTTTCAGAGAGGCTGAATGAAGCCTGGAGCAGCCACACAGACTCACTCCCATGCTCCATTCATCGCCCCATTGGTATCATAGCCACCGTCTGAGAATTCTTATAAGGAAGCTGTCAAAGGAATGTGTGTCAATTATCCCTTCCTTTCTTTTTCCAGCGCTAGGACTGCAGGAGAAAGGACCTGACCGATATCTGTGACACTTTTCCTGAGGGCTCATTCCTGTTCCCATTTCAGGAGTAAGGTATGAATTGTCCTCATGGAAGCCGGGCTAGATCCATCCCTTGCTGTTTTCCTCTCCCCCTTGCTCATTTGGCAGCTCACACAAGCTCTCAGGAGCCCCCAGCACAGGCAAAGGGGCAATGTTGCCTTTCTGAGCAAAGTCTTTCCTCACAACACTCTGCTGGACCTGTGAAGACCTGTCTCATCACTAATGGCTCATTCTGTCGTGCACCAGGGTGGCATCTCACAGTTTAGAACAGAACAGGGCGCTGCAGATGGAACAGACCTCTGGTGAGCCTGACCAAAACTTACAGCATGGTCCCGATGCCTCGTGAACACTGACGGGCTTGGAGAATCACCCACCTCTCCAGGAAGCCTGTCTCAGTTCTTGGTCACCCTCGCAGCAAAGAAATGCTTCCTAACCTTGACTGAGCTGGATAAACTTGGTGCTGTCCAGAGAGTTTGATGTTCTGATAGGCTTACACATCTGCTGGCTTTAAAATACATTTTCGAAGAGACTTCAAAACATCCCTGCAAAATGCAAGAGATTTAAAGAGATCACAGCAAATTCAAAAAAATACGAGCACAGAAATGCCACAGGGCAGAACACAGCCGTGTCCTCAGCTCTTGTCTAGGACTCCTGTCAGCAGGAGAAAGGCAATTCAGCCGTGGCAGCTCCTGAAATGCCTCTCCCCCTGCACCTGAGTTACTCCTGGTGTTGAAACACCGAAGTTGGCTCAGATGCACAACATTCGGAAAGTGATCTGAGCCCTCTAGTGATGGAGAAAAATAGTGAGCTGGCCACTCCGAGAAAGGAAAAAGTTTCTCATTAGACTTAAAGACAAAGCACTGATAACGCTTGTCCCTTTAGAAAACCTGCTTCTTGAAAGCAAGTTTTCAGGTAGAGCGCCTTGGTGAAACTCTCTGCTCCATGCCGGGGAAAAGGTGCTTTGTCTCACAGCCAGCCCCCCGAGTGCCTCCACGACCAGTATTAGCTGGAGGCTTTTTAGCAACTCCGTTCAGGAGTCACCCACCTCCTGCTGAAGCCTCACTTAAGCATCCTTTTAATGCATCCCAAAGTGATTAGCAGCACCCGTCTGAAGAGAAGTCAGTAGACTCCCACTGCAGAGAAAAAGAGACAAGATAAAAATATTTGAGATAAGGGGGGAAAATTTTGGACCAACAAACGTTGCTAGCAACAACTTAATTAATACAGGAGTAACAATTAAGATTAAATTTAGATACACAGATGTAGAGCTCGTGGTGATATTCTTAGTTAATTCACAGAATACAAATAAACTAGGTGTGCCCCAGAAACACTGACCCTTTGAATGACTTTTCATTATTTGAAGACTAACCTATGTAAAACAGGCTTTGGTTAGACACTCAAACATGTCATTTTGCATTCTTTTAGAGCACCCCAGAGGACAACTTTATGTGTGTAAACAAACACTCCTGGATAGTCCTTGCTGCTACTAATAGGGGCCCCCATTAACCACCTGGAAAAAGATAATGATTACCCATTTAGACTAGACCTCATTAATTAGCGGCACTGCTAATATAAACAGTTAAATGCTAAGCACTAAAACCAAAACAAACAAACAAACAAAAACAGGCAAACAAAAAAGGAAGAAGGTGGCCAGCATGTGAGAGGGACTTTAAGCTGGGCCTGTTACCACAAAGAAAGGCTGCAACAAAATAGGACGTTAAATTAGTTTCAAGAGACTGCAGTGGTGCATGAAATTATTTCTTATGGTGTGCTGCAGAGATCCATCCCCTGTAGCAATGCAAACCTCGAAGAGAGATAGCCACAGAAAAAGGACTCTTCTCAGGGGTTGCTTGAATCAAGATGCCTGAAGACACTGGGCATGTGAATTTCACAAACTCCTTTATTCCTGAAACACCAGTTTAAAATAGTGGTCAAGTTTAGATCACCCTCTGTGAATAATTGTCCGGATCTCTTTTCTGCAGAACTGAGTTCATGGCTAGATTTCCAATATTATTAGGACTTTAAACCTTTTTGCTATTGCTCTGATGGGTCAGGGAAAATAGTATTTTCTCCACAGCCATAAAATAGTAGCAAAATGAAAGCCCATCAAGAGGAAAAGAAGATATTAAACCCACCTCCTAGAAAGCATTACAAATGGAGTTTTTATATAGTCTCATTAGAGGAAAGCCTGCATCCACACCTTTTTCTGGATGCCAGCTGCTCTCGCTGCAGAGACAATTTCCTTTGGGGAGAAGGAGGAGCTGCTCACAGGAACAGTCCCTGCTGAGGTTTGGACACTGACCACCACCAGTATCTTTCTGCAACAGCCAAACCACAACCTACAGGACCAGCTGCAAGCCCCAGGGGTGGCTGCAGTGACAGGCAAAGCAATCCAGGGCAGGGAACACAGGGATTCCACTCCCCATCCTTCCACAACCAGCCTCACCCACACCAGCAGGAGGTTTCTTCTTACTCCATTCTGTTGGGGCAGTAGCAAGTCCCAAACACAAAGCTGGCAGAGAGGTGGGGTTTGCAGGGAGCAGCAGTTCACCTGTGCAGGCACCTTTGGTGGCACAGGGCTATGCTCGAGCCCACGCACACCTGGCCACACCTGGCCACACCTGGCACAAGCACACCCCTGCCTCTGCCCCGGCCTGAACCCTTGGTGCGCTGACACATCCTTCCAGTGCTGTGACTGCCAGGCAGTAATTGGTACACTCTCCTCATCAGAGCCATTCCCAGCAGCGCCATGTTCTGCCCTTTCTCACTGCCGTGTCCAGATGTGAACAGCATCTTTTGGACACATACAAACATAACACCCCAGATAACCAGATACTAATATAAGCACTATTTCTAGGATTGGTTGTCAACCTTTAACAGGAAACATGACTCATCAAATAAAGCAGGAAGAGAGAGTTTAAGCTTTTCTCCGAACAGAGTGGACTATGCTGGCAGATAACCCAAGATACCCTCCTTTTTTCCTGATTTTCCCATTGAATGGAAGGTTAACAGTGCCTGCAGGGCAGTCGTTGATCAGATTTAAGTCAAAGCATCAAACAAGAGATACAAAGGAGAATCACACAGACCCCCACACCAGGAGCTCAAACTTCACATTCTCCCTTGAGGCCTCACATAAATTCTGCCCAGTTCATAACTACAGGTGGAGTGATGGTCCCAGCTGTCCTGGTGTCATTTCTCTGTGTGGAAACTGCATCATCTCAGTGAAGCTAAGGCCGCTCCAAGGAGCAAAATATCCAGGTGGGATCTGTGCTGGCAGATTAAAAGCTAGATCGAGGGCAGCCCTAGGGCCAAGTTAAATAGTAGATGTTTTGCTGCCCCTTTCTTGCAGTAGAAGTAGGGCACAGCAGTGACCTAAGGGCTGAGCTGAGGGGGTTCAGTCCAGGTGATCCTTTGGGTAAGAAATTGTTTGAATGGATGAGGGAACAAGGCAGCAGAGCTTTACCATCCTCTCACAGTGGATCAGAAATTGCCCAACAGCAAATAGAGTCCAGGGAAAAAGACAAATGTGAAACCAGCAACAGGGAGAATGGAAGGCTCTTTGCAGCACCACAGACACACATGGGGTGGTCTGGAATGCTTTGTACAGTCTGGAACATGTTCAGTCTGTTGAAGACTCAGGATTTGGGCCATAAAGGACTGCCTTCCCAAAGCTACAAAAACTGAGTGCCAAAAGGTAAAATTCAGGATTAAATCCACCTTTTAATGCAGATAAAGCTGAAGACTCAAATCACAGGATTGTAAAGCGATGAAAGAGAGAGGCACCAGTTGCACTAATCTTTTTGCAGCCTCTTATCTGCTCAGATTGATGTATGAAAACACAACAAACTCCAGCAAGGCTAGGCCTTGGGAGGCCTTTCACCATTACATTTAATTTAAAGCTTTATAATGCTAATTAATAAACTCATCCCGTTAATTACACTACATTATTATTACTGAGATAAACCTCTTGTTTGCAAAGGAAGGTCTAGGAAGGTTTTAGATAGCAGCATTAAGTGACAAGCATGAGAGATTAATTTCTAAAATATTCCTTAATGTCTGACAAACTTTTTGACACTCAGACTTGCTAGACAGTGACTCAAATTGAGCTCAGCTTGGATATTTGCCAGGTAAAGGCTTCATATTATCTAACAGCCCTTTTGCCAGATTGGAACTAGATGTGATTCAATTCTTTTTCCATTGAAGCACTGAAAACTTTCCTGAGCACGGTTGATTAAACAAGCTTTTCTAAATAGTTTTGTATTCTGAATATTTTCTCCATATGCATGTGGCTTACATGACTTACAGAAGAGTAAGCATATGTTATCTTGCCAGGAAAGTGGGAAGGAGACAACTTGTGATGGGGCCTGAACCTACCTTTAAATAGATTTAAATCTTTTGCAAAACTCCAAAACTCAGTGGAAAGGCACAGACTGATCACCCTCCCATTCACCACAAACACGAGGGATGAACACGAAGGATGAACACAAAGGATGAACACAAAGGATGAACACAAAGGATGAACACAAAGGATGAACACAAAGGATACTGGCACTTTCTTGCATGTTACTACTGCCCCCGGGAACTCAGTGCTGTTAATGCTGGGTCTCCTATAGCGCACACACACACACACACACACACACACACACACACACACACACACACACACGAAGCTCATGAAATGCAAAACAAAGCACATTAAATGGCTCCACTAATGGCTCTGTCCCCAACAGTCTCACAATTAATTTTTTTAAATTCAAGCCAACTGCTGAAGTTGTCCCTATAGATGTAATTCAGAGGACCTGGAAGAGATTTCATTTTTGCTAAAAACTTCTGAGCCTCTCAGTGACGCTGGAGAGGAAAGAAGAATCATTCCAGTGGTACTAGAGTATTTCACAAAAAGTTAATACCTGATGGTACTCTGCAAGAAAAAAGTGGGAAAGTATTTACTAACATACTTTTAATTGGGAATTTGACCAAAGTTATAAACAGCATATAATATTAGTCAACATTAATTCTTTTTTCATTATAGCAGGTTGTTCTCTAAGATGTTTAATTTACAGCGTTTTTGGCAGCACTGAGAGCAGGTGTAGTACCAAAAATGGTGCTGCTTATGTTGGAAGCAAATATCAAATGCAGATTTTGTTTGTTCTAAAATATGTGCTTCCAGGTAAAAGCAAATCCTCCACATCTTACATTACTCCTTGCAAGAATGGATGGCAATATTTCTCCTTCCATAACTGAGTCTGCATGTGAGAACTTAATCCTGGAAGGACTGACCTCACCTCTCAGGTTTTCACTCTTTGCATTTATTTTTTTAAAACAAACAACCAAAACCTCAGAAATCAAAGCAAGACAGATGGCAAAATGTGATGTGATGAAAACCAAGAAAAATACCTGGTTATACAATTCTTTACACAGAATTTTTTATACAATTCTGTAAAAAATAACTATTAATGTTATTGGTATGTTGTTAAAGTTAATTAATAATGTTAATTAATGTTAAATGCATGTTGAGAGAGAGGGATGCCAAGCAAGTTCATACAACAGTCAAGCATTAGGATTTGGATAATCAGTAAACATCAGGCTTCATTCAAAATTTAGGTTAGCATTAGCAAAGACCAAGCAAACCTTTTTACGATACTGTTACACAAGATGTGATGTATCCCTCAAGAAATCGTGGATATTTGTTCTTCAGGACAAGCTCTGTTCTTCTGAGCCGAAGGTGATAAATTAGTCAAAAGCACAAAGCATCCAGAGAACTGAAAGCTTCTTCAAGAAGCTGTGAATCCTCAAGAAGCTGCGTTAGAGCCTGTGCCAGCGGCTCTTGCCAAACACAAGCACAATTAACCAAAGCGAGTCTGCAAAAGGCTGCAGGGAAAACAAAAAGGGGCAGGGAGATAAGGAGATGGGGAACGCTCATCAGATCTCATGTCTGAACTGTGAGACAGCACAAAACAGGGTGGTCGTGTAGCAGAGAGGAAAAAGCAAGACTGTTGAGCAAAATAGAACATGAGAAGAGATGGTAAATGGGTACAGAAACATCATAAGGAAAAACAGGGCGGTGAAGGCAGAGATCTTTCCAAAACCCTGAGGAAGTATCACACAGAACATCAGGAAACAAGGCTGCTGTGTGATTGCATGCCCAGGAGGAAGGCAGAGCTACGAGGAGGAGCGAACTGGTGAAGGGATAAGGCAGATGTTCTCCCGTAAGGACAGTCATGGCAGAGCTGTCACTGAAAACGCTGCTGGGAGGGCTCTGCTCCGCTTGCAGGGTGTGTGTGGGTGCTGACAGGCTGGCTGAGCCTCCCCCTGGTGAGCACACCATGGGATCAAGAAAGAATGGTAGGAGGAGCAACCACAACAGCTACCTGCATATCCTTGGGTCATCAGAGTTATTAGCTTCTGGGAAGCTCCCCCAGAAGGTGGAGTGAGACTAAGGCACAACATAGAATCTAAAAAACACTGAAAGACCCCAAGCACATTTGTTCTGAATTTGAGATAAAGCAACAGATTCTGGAGACTTCCCTGACAAAGATCAGGAGCCACTTTTTGCCTGCAAGCAGCCAGCCCTCAACCCTTGAAAAGCTGAGTAGAGGCCACTAGGGTCTCCAGCCCAAACTCAGCAATAAAAGCAGCAACAAATAAATAATCCTAAATGCAGGGACAGATAGCAGAGGGAAAGAGAGGCGCATCTATGTGGGCCTTCCCTGTTGCCCTTTAGTCTCCTTCATTTTCAAAGGACAGGAATTTCAAAGCAGTGCTCTTTTAAAAAGCAACAGTTACGAGAGAGTCTGCACTAATTGGATGATGTCTCTCCAGAGGTTTTCCAGCCCTGGCATGGTGTTAGTATACCTCTGAACCTTTTAGTAACATAAAGCAAGCTCAGGCTCTAAAGTGAGATAAAGTAAAATACCCATGAAATTAGTAGTTTCAGCTAGTCACTGCAATGCATTACCAATAATGGAGTATGTTTTTCCCTGACAAAGAAATCACAATGAAATATCAAGGGATTTACCGAGAAACAGAACAAAAGTGAAGCAAATAAGAGTGAGAGGGAAGAGGATGGTAGAGAAAATCTTTAGAGTGCTGCTGACCCTCCTCTGTGCAGGGTGTCATGGTGCCCCCAGCATCCCTCTGTCGGTTCTGAGTGTGCTCTGCAGACAGGTCACAGCATGAGCCCGTCAGCCAGCACGCAGCTTTGTGATCTTCTGCTGTCCAGAGGCTAAACTTTAGATCTGATCAGCATTGCCTATCTTACAGAAATAATGAGAAAAAGTATGCCCATTCCATAACTGAATATCATTCTGCAGCAGCCTCACTGGCCAATCTTATCTTCAGAATTATAAATCAGAGAGACAGATGTATAGCCTGGGAAGTTTTCAGTTTTCCTCAAAGAAAAAATGGCAAAACAGAGACTACTCAGCAGTGCCTGGTCTCAGAAGCCAGAATTACAAAATGCTACCAGCAGCACTGAAGATGATTTGAGTTTACTTATAAGGACCAACTGCAGCAGAGAACATTTTGCTGGAGTTCTGGGGCCAGCCAGCTTCTTGATAACCAATAAATTAAAATGTCCTTTCTGACAGGCACTGCACAGACTTCTCAGCAGGGAAATGTTTGTTTTAAGTGAATTTATTTCCTAGGCTCACAGGGGAAGGAGAAAGAGAACTTCTAGCTTAAAATGTACTGTTTAGTTTGCTGGTAAATTTATATTGACTGGTAGAAATGCATTATGGTCAGTGTTCCTCCACGGTTAGTTGCAGGTGTCTTCAGACCTACTAACATTGTCACATGTCTTTCCCAGTGGCTCAGAAAAGGAGAATGTTATCCCCAACCACATTGCTCCATTAAATACAAGAAAGCATTTCTAGCACCCAAGTTAACTTGAAAAATCCAATATTATCTGTGCCGAGATATTTCACAGGGACATTTTAATGCTGGACAAGTACGTTATGAGTTTTTTAAAAAAAACTAAAGCACAAAAACAACAACAACAACAGCAGCAAAAAACCCTCACCAGTTTGTAATAAAGCTATTACTTATCAATTATGTGCTAGAGCACTACTCCACAGCAAATTTTCTGAACAAGAGTACAAATAGGTCTCAGCTTTTTCTTGAGTTTATAGTTACAGAATTTCCAGAATGCCTGAAGCAAACAAAAAATAATACACCAGCTAAGAAAGCTTTTCTTGCTTTAGAAAGGAAAGATGGGTCATTTAGTCACCATGGAGCTTTTTTGCAGGGCTCATCAAAGGTGCGTGACGAATGAGCAGACCCAAGGGCCACAAAAGCCTCTCCACCATGAATGCCCTTCAGATCCCCCAGTGAACAGGATCTCCACAGGCAAAAAAAGTATTTCTGCACACTGAAATAGACCTACAGCATTTTCAGTAAATATACTTTAAACAGGCGTAAGTTCTTAATTTCTTTTTCAATCCTGCATGTCAAGGGATCAAACACTGGGTTATTTTGTGGAAACTCTTCCCTTAGTCTACACTCCAGCCAAACTGTCAGTCTCTTTAGGTGCTTTCTTTAGGATTCACCTAAGCTAATACAGGCATGTGGAAATTTAGTGTCAATGTATAATCTTGTCACCTTCCTTAGGCTGTCTTTATCCTCAAGAGGGAGAAACAGGCATTTTCAGAAGGAAATTCACCTTACCTGTTTGTAAGTTAAAATTTATATATGAACCTAACCTTCAGGTATACAACATTTCCTAAGTATGGTTTTCCCCAAGCTCGGAGTGTACCAGTCAGAAAATAGTTATGATCAAAGGTGAAAGTAAAGGCACATAACATTAGAAGAAAACAATTTTAAGAAAGTGGTGATTTTGAATTTAATAGCTCTTTGAAACTCATACAGCACTTGGGTCAAAATGATTTAACAACACTGCAAGGTCCTTAACCTTCTCGAGCAAAGAGAAGATAGGGACTGACTCATCATTTAGCACCAGTTGGAATTAGATTATTCTACCCTGAGATATTAATTCTTTACCCTGTGAAAACAAACATATTCATGTTTGGAGTTCACCATCATATTCTGCCTCCCTGTGAAACTTCCCTAATAGCAATTCTAAAACAGTATTTCCCTACATGACTGCAAATTGGTTTCACTTCACATTTAAATGATGTGAATTTTCCCTTCATGATGGTTCCTTCAGTTCTCATTCAGAATAAGTAGCAGCTGCTGTGGTACTTACTGGGGAACCGATGTCCTTTTTTAATGAGTACCAGAAGAGACAGATACACAAAGCATGAGGAAATAGTGATCAACTTTCTGCTGTCCATGGTATCCGAGAGCTTAGCTGTATTTCATTTAATGATTACACACTCAAGCAAAGAACTACGTATTGTTTATGTAAGGACTTTGCCTCCTCTTACACGAGATGAGACACTTGATGTTATATTCCAACGTAAAACCAGAGGCAGAGAACTGATTAATCACTGTAAAGGGAATGTCATTCTGGAAAAGAAGATATCGTTCAGTGGCTCACTGTCACTTGCCATGCCTAGCCAGGAAAAGCTGGCAGGAATAAAACAGCTATTAAATAAGCCACATCAGCCTGAGCAAGCACTGAAGAGACACAACAACCATCATAGTTTTCAGACTGGGCAGAGGCAGCAGAGATGCTGCTGGCCCTTGCGAAACTGCTCTGGTGAGAGGAGCATAAACTTCTCAGGAGAAATTCAGCCCGAGCGTCAGACCCTGCTCACACTTCACACTTTGGTAGCAGGGGCTGCTTTCCCCCCACAGCAGCTCCACACACAGCTCACCCTCAGAGCTCACTGCACAATGAGGCCAGAGCACTCCCTGGATGTTAAAATGGGTTAATGAAGTGTTCCGTTTATGATAAGCCTTTTTCGGTTACATATAACTTCTGTTTACCAGAAAAAATTAAACTACTTGCTGGTTGAACTCTTCCGTAGCAAGACTGTGCTTAATAAGGCATTTCACCCCTGCCTATCCCACTGGTTTAGTATTTCACATCAGACCAAGAGTCAGCTCTCCAGTCTGTGTCAATGCAGCTCACTGGCTCAGCCAACATCCTTTCCTACCTGGCTGTATGACCTGTGTTGAGCATAATTACATAACGGCTAAGAAGCAGCAAAGCACAAGTGGCTTGAATGTCACAGTCCCTAAAAAAGCTGTTTTGCAAAAGCTTTAAAAATGTCAGTTGGTTAGTCAAACACAAGATTTAGAAAATAAGGGCTTTGAGTAATTCATTGCTTTTAAAAGGATCTCTGCCTTTAAAGAGGGCTTCCCGCACGCACATCTTCACTCAGGAACGTGAGCTCTTCTGGGCAAGGACAACATTACTCTTTGTTCAGAATATTTAATTTTGTTTTCATTAATAAATACATGTGAATAAGAAAAACGTAGATGCAGAAGTGCATTTGCTTTGAATGTGTCATTTGCTCCTTGACATCAATGCTAAAGCATTTCTTTCTCTTCATAAAAATAATTATTCAAAGAAAGGCTGTCCTTACCACTGAGAGAGTACATCTTCACTTGACCTTGAACTGGAAAGAGTAAAATTGAATGGACTGAAGAAAAGTGAGTAATTTACTGCTGTGGCTTTCAGCACAAGCCTCAGTCTACATCTTTCATCAGGAACAAAAGAGGGAGAGTTTCTGTTCACCTGAACACCACTTGTTTCATGGCAACATGCAGCACTAAGTTTTATGACACATGTGAAAAACAGAGAGATAATTGATGAAAATAGTCTGTTTAATAAGTGTACTGCTGCCAAATGATGTGACTAATGCAGTGCTAGGAGAAAAAACCCCAAAACCTGGCACACTGTGAGAACAAACCTCACACAATGTGAGAACACTCAGTTCACACAAGGCCTAAAAAAATCTCTTGAAGTGATCCAGGTCTGGACTCCAAAATTGGCTTTAGTTTTTGAGGTGCCCTGCTAGAAAGAAAGATTAATCATTCGTACCATCGTGCTACTGCAGCACAAAGAAGACAGCACTGGACATGCTGAGGAGACCGTGACAATTTACCCAACGCCAGCTCCTTTGCTACAGTTGGCCTGATCCCACATTCAAAATCAAGTCATTCTCAAATCATTCTCCAAATCATTAAATGCATAATTTCTTCAAACTTAGAAATCTACCTTTTTAGAATTCTAAAAAGATGTTTTTGTCATTAAGGAAGTTAAGTCTATCCCCAGCCTGAAGCAGAGAGCCTATCTTTAAAACAGAAACGTCCTATTTCACACTGGGAAAAAGTTGTTGTTTACTTTCCAAAAACCCGAGAGGAATGTGTGATTCATTGGTTGTTTACTTTAACAATTTTTTAAGCCTCTAGAGATTCATCTATTGCTAATTCAGAAGCTGGCCCAATTAATGCAAACATTTGTTCCACAGTACTATAGATTATTGGGAAGGGGGGAGAGGGGGAAAGTCAAAGGATTATGAAGAAGCAAATATTTTCTGATAATCTGACACTTGACTGTCCTTATTTTTGAAATGTGTTTTGTGTAACATTTGAAAGCTAACAGAAATCACCACTTTCGTGTAGGCAACAGGTTCAGGCAGATGGATGTGATTTGGGAAATTTGTAAGGCAAGAGTAATTTTTTATTTTTTTTTAACTTAGAAATAAGAGTGTTATATGTGCACAACAGATTTTTGAATTGCCTGATAAATCCCACCATTCCTACTAATAGGGAAATAATCACACGTTTTTCAGTCTCTGCAGAGGGTGGGTTTCACAACTGAGTTTAAAGGCCCAGCCTTTCCTGTTCATAGGAGAATTGGAGCCTCATGACTGCATTATTTTGTCTCATGACATCCACTTGTAAAGATTCAGAGTCACCCTGACAGCTGGTCCACAACCCTGAGATGGTGCCTGCTCTGCCTACAAACAATATTCTGTTTCTGGGTGGGCTCTGCCTGGCCACTGGAAAGAGCAGATTAACACACCATCCCCGGGAAAGGCCCCCGAGCCCAGACCCCGCCTGTGGGATGGGGTGGGACGGGGCGGGACAGGGGTGGGACGGGGCGGGACAGGGGTGGGACGGGGGTGGGACGGGGGTGGGACAGGGTGGCATTAGGTGGGACGGGGTGGGACAGGGGCGGGACAGGGGTGGGACGGGGGGACGGGGTGGGACGGGGCGGGACAGGGGTGGGACGGGGTGGCATTGGGTGGGACGGGGTGGGACGGGGCGGGACGGGGGTGGGACAGGGGTGGGACGGGGCGGGACGGGGTGGGACGGGGCGGGACGGGGTGGCATTGGGTGGGACGGGGCGGGACAGGGGTGGGACGGGGCGGGACGGGGCGGGACGGGGCGGGACGGGGCGGGACGGGGGTGGGACAGGGGCGGGACGGGGTGGGACGGGGTGGCATTAGGTGGGACGGGGTGGGACGGGGCGGGATGTGGTGAGACGGGGTGGGACAGGGGTGGGACAGGGGTGGGACGGGGCGGGACGGGGTGGCACGGGGTGGGACAAGGGTGGGACGGGGTGGGACAAGGGCGGGACGGGGCGGGATGGGGCGGCATGGGGTGGGTCAGTGTGACAGGCCAGGACACAGCTCGGACCCAGCCCTTACAGCCCAGGCTCGTGTGTCCAACGCCTGACACGTTCCCAGTCAGCTGCTGTGAATTAACTGATCTCCTCCCTCCCTGCGCTGATAAATGCCAACTGCCACAGAAATGCTGGATTTGTTGGTGCCTATGCTGTCAGTCAGGGGAAAAACAGGGAGGATGCTGAGAGGTTTTTTCACCTCAGATCTCCTCCCTTGGCCAGGGAATGACCAACCTAAGCAGCCATTTGTAATTTTTCAAGAAATCTTTTTAAGCTTTTATGAGGAGCTGCAAGACTTTACAAAGACTTTATGAAGATCAACCAAGTTGAAAATAAAGATGCCATACAAAAAAATTATTAATCAAGACAACAGAGAGCAAGAAGAAAACTTTCCAAAAAAGATACCGGGGTCAGGGAAGAATCTGAAATAAATTTGGAAGTATAGCTGGCAGTGTTAGATATCAAGAAGGTTTTTCTCAAAGTATAGAAGGGGACTCAGCCAAGGATGAAGAAAGATCATTTCAGAAAGGAATGAGAAATACAGCCACAAAGGATGGTAAAGCAACTCAAGCATTAAATGAATACTTACATGTTTACAACAAAGATGCCCAAAAGTCTGTCAGATGACACTGGCCATATATCTGCTATCATGAAAGAATTCAGAAGCAGTTAAGGAAAAGCCCTGAGCTAACTGGAGCAGTGGAAATGAAGGACAAGACCACTGGCATCCTCAGCTGCATGGCAGCCCAGGCAGGCTCAGGCTGAGTTTGCCATCACACAGCAAAGCTGGGCTCA
The DNA here is from genome assembly GCF_029207755.1 of Chamaea fasciata. Classification (NCBI taxonomy): domain Eukaryota; kingdom Metazoa; phylum Chordata; class Aves; order Passeriformes; family Sylviidae; genus Chamaea; species Chamaea fasciata. The sequence goes on from NW_027094107.1 coordinate 9,443,333, forward strand.
GCCTGGTGACTGCAAGGCAGCGCTCGGGGGCAGCGCCCCGCACTGGCACCCTCTGCCCACCGGAGTCTGAGCTAGGACAAGCCTGGCCCTCTCTGAAACTGTTGGCAAGTTATAGCAATGACCCTCCTTATAAAATTAAAATAAAATAAAATTAGCCCCCCCCCCCCCCCCCAGCTTGGTTTGATCATGTGTGCAAACATGCAGGCAAGGCTCATGCTGATCTGAACGGTACAATTTTAAAAGGGAAAATTCCACACAATTCAGTTTCTCAGCATTTGCTAGGTGTTTCATGTGTGTTCATGCAGACAGTGATGCTCCTTACAGAGGTTTAAATTAACTTTACAGTAAGTCTGTTATTGCCTTCATGCCAAACAATGATTCAAACAACTTGATGACAGTATGGAAAACGAGAAAAAATGTTTAATAAAAAACCAACAGAACTGATTCTCAGCTCCAACAGGCCTCAAAGCTCAGAAGGAAGACTGAGTTAATATGTAATGAATCATTAACTTAATGAGTTTAGCCTCCTCCTGTCCGCAAATTGTCCAACAGCACTTGGCAGTTTTCACATTGTGCTCCTCATTCAGAGTTATTTGTAACATCTCTCAAACAAGTCTGATATTCCAGATTGCTCAGAAATACTTCATTGTGATGATGCAAGATTAAAATAAACCACTAAATAACTAAATATGCCCGTCTGGTTTGCCTAATGGTGCTCACACGGCACCCTTCTCATTTCCCAGATTGGAGGGCATTATTCTCAGCACTGGGCAGAACTATGTGGAGGCTAAAAGCCCACCAGAAACCACAATGTGATGATGTGGACCCTTGATTCCCTTTGGGATGAGGGCCTCATCAGTCATACTGAAAGCTGGCCCCAGCAACCCAGCTCGGGAAAGCAAACCTGTAGAACAGGTGTCTCTCCTTCTCCATAACACAGGTTAAAAGAATGAGATGGAGAAAAACGATTTGTTAAACCATGCAGGATTTACCCTGAACCATCCCCATGTGTTTCACAAAGTTATTCCTGAAAAGATCTTAGTCTTTGTAGAGAAGAACAAAGGTGTTTCATGTAATCCTCAAATTCACAGGGCAACGAAATATTTGTTTTTTCACTGTAAGCTATTTATGTATGGGATTTTTTATGTTGTGGATTTAATCACTTTACAGTAGTCTGTGGGAGAAGCTAACTTGGAATTCCAGGCATGTGTCTACAAATATCTCTGGCAGCTCACTCCAACTCAGACGTTATTTTTATTCTTATGGTGCCCTCTCCTTAGTGCCAAGTTAGGGGTTTTTTTTTTAAAGAAAAGTATTTCTCTTGACAATTTCAGACTTCTTATTTCTGACAGAAAGGAGGCAGAAGGGTTCTGCATTTGCTGAGAATATAAGCATCAAGCTAGGCACAATTTCTCTAAATTACAATCTGCTTTGTCAAATATCTAGGCATCCTCAGCTGATCATGTTTTAAATAGGGCTGGCTCCTTTTAAACAAATCACTCGAAAAGCCTGGTTCAGAGTTATTTAAAGTGGCTGGTATTTTATGACACCACGAACGCTGCACAATGCTACTGCTGAGCTTTAAAAACACAGAAACTAGAAAGTGGGTACAAGAAACTACCATCTGTCTCTCGAAACAATTATCATCCTGCCATCTGTCTATACACTAGATAATGTTTTTGCTGTCGATAATATTTGATTGAAAAAGCTCTCTATGGATAATAAGAAGAGGAAACCATTTTAAGAAAAACAAAAATATATTGCTGATCATTCAAATTTCTCTTTTCCACAAGAAAACCTGCCATTGCATTGTGCTCTACTGTGAGACAAAACATGAAGGGAACATTGCAATGATACTGGACCCCTCTCCAAATGAGAGGGTGCTTCTTTGCCATTATTCCATTCTTTATGAATCCCTTTCCATGAAAGATGCATGAGAAGTCCAAAGCCTAATTCAAACCGGGAATAGAATGAGGAAAAGTATCTTAGAAATTTGCTTTGGACTTTCTTCCCCGAATTTCTTTTTCTCCATCCCAGAGTAGTCCACAGCAGATGACCAGTTTAGGCCCTACTATGAGCCTTCATTGTCCAGCCTGAGAAGGGATTTAGACCCCAACACAGGAGGGGCAGAAAGCAGGAGTTACTCTGCATGCAGATCCATGAGCTGGGGATGCTGCTGCTCCCCAGCATGTTTCAGCTAGTCTGGAAGCACAATTACATGGGCATTACTGTCAAAAGAACTTCCATCATGTTTCATGCAACACTGTAAGAGAATGAATAGTGTTTTAAGAGATTACCAAAAAATTTCCAAAACGCTCTGTGTACTGAGAATGGAAGTTGACAATGCATTAAAAGACAAAAACCCAAAAAGTTCACTTGTCCTGCAGCAGTGCCCACCTGGTGAAGGGGCACAGGCAGCTTATGCCAAGTGTGCTCTGTAACACGCAGAAAGCAAGCGCAGAAAATCCTCACTGAGAAAATCATAGGTATTAGTGAAAAGCTGAATAAGCATGGCTGTACTTCCAAATAGGCTCGAGTACAGCAGATGTTCCCTGGAATCTTATGACTAAATCACAAAACTTGTCCTAGCCTGGAAATGCAGAGGACATGAATGTAGACTTAATGTAGGGGGAGGAGAGGAGAAGAAGAGAAGAGAAGACAGCATAGCAGCACACAGCAGCTGGATTTCCCGAGGCCCGTATTTTATTCATAAGTGTAAGCTGGTGAATAATTCACATGTAGCAGAAGCCAGTTAAAGAACCCTGCCGGGGTCATTCCTGGACTTGGCTTTGCCAGTTGTTGCTGAGTTACTCCAGTGCTTTTTGCAAACATTCCTCCAGTGGAACTGAAAGCAGAGAGCTCAGCTGTTTTTATTCCAGATCCATAAAGTGGCAATACTCTTAGGGAGAGTTACTGGGAAATAATAAATCAGAGTAGCAAAGAAAGGTCTTCGGATAGTTCTCAACCAAATGTCTTGGAAAAGCACAAGCACATTTTACCAGAAAACCTTTCACCAGCAGGCTCCAAGTGCTTTGCATCCATGGAGCTGAAAACTGACCAAATAGGCAAACGAAACTGCTGAATGCAACCAGTGTGGTTAAACATGTCGGTCTGATTGACTGGTTTAATCTGCACACTCATCCTGAACTGAACTGGAGAAAACCGCACAGTGATCTGGAGCTGGATGAACAGGCTCAGTTTCTTGAGCTATCTGAAACAATACAAGATAACATTCACTGAGCCATTCCACAGCAAGCTCCACTCACCAAAGGCATCAAGGTGGAAGATTAAAATGTTAAAATGAAGAAGAATATCACTTGGAGATAGTTTAGTTTAAGCTTTTTGCATCACTAAATGCAAATTAATCACTGGATATTTTCTGATAAGAACAGCAAATCATATCTAAGTATGATCCTTTCCCTACATTTTGAGTATTAAATCACTGGCTAGTTCCTCATATTTACCCTCTAGGCCACAACCTGTCAATTTCTTACTTTTTCACTCAAACTCCAAGGCAATAAAAGAAAGAAGGATTTATGCAAATAAACTCTGTCCAACCTCATATCAGAGCACAGTTCTTCAGGTTCCAAATTCGGAATCTACACACCTTCTTCACTATGGCTCTTATCTCACCACACCATGAGTAAGCGTGCTGTGTGGTAGATAAACTTTTATAAGATTATGAAATCTTAACATTTTGTCTTAGTGACAAAACCAGTGAAGCTTGCTGCAAAGGTCCAGTGAGCAGAGCATTCATCTTCCCCATCACTCTGGGACCCAGGAGGAGGAGGACACATCCTTCTCAGTCCCTTAATCCTTCTCACAGGCCCCAGTTTTCCTTCATACCCATACCTATAATTCCTCTTAAGTTGGAAACTAATCAAGCCAGTCTGCACAGAAAAGGGCAGCCTGATAACAGAGAGGGATTAGGCCAAGCTAATAGCACAACTAAGAGAGCAAGATAAAACCAGCCTCTCTGGTATGGAAACAGGAATGGAAAAGGGATAAAGAATGTTTTTTGCCTGATACTTTTCTTCAGACACATAATTTTGAAAATCTCTTGGAAATGAAAGTTGGAATAGTGACAACAGCAGTAGGAATGCTGGTCTGCACAACCTGTGACACCAGACCAAATACCAAACACCATGGCACCTCACACGTGGTGGCCAGGCTGGAAAATCCCCATGCAGCACTGACAGGAAGAGCTGGAGGCCTTTGTTTCAGTTTAGCACCATTGCCCACAGGAGATTCACTCTGCCTGGACAGCTTCCCTGTAACTCTTCCTTGCCCAGGAGAATCAGCTCCCTGAACCCACGACTGCAAAAACGAGTTTCCAGTGTGCTGTGTGAGGAACTGGAAATGTAATGAAATGTACGTTTCATTGCCCAGATCAAGTAGCCAACATGATTGCCATTAGCACTAGGAGGGTATGTTTGGTTTTTTCCTCACTGACATTTGTGCTGGAAAACATGAAGTGTTCAGGAGCGACAAAATGCAGTGGCGAGGCTCCTGACTCCAGCCTGTCCCTGCGAGGGCTGGAGTCAGCCAGCAGCTCATGGGCAGCACTTTGCTTCCCCAGAAAGGTCATCTCTGAATTCCCTCTGTCCAGGAGGCAATAGGGAAAACACAATCAGGGCTCCTGTGCACTTCTCCAGGTACAGGATTCAGTGATGCTACAGAGCACCGCGTATCCACCAGATAACCATCCTGATTCCTAAAGATTCAACCCATAAGTGCAATTGTCTCACAAATGAAAGGGGGAGAGGGCTGGGACAAATAGTAGGAATTTTCCCCTTCCTTTCCTTTATCATGCCATGCTAATTATGAAGTTCAGATAAGCTAAGGATTTTATGATGTTATAACAGGAGGGATTTAAAGTCCTAATTTTTTTTATTCCAATCTCCCTCAGAAGAAAACGAGAAATCAAAAAGCCAGTTATTTTAAGAATTCATAAGTTATTGCACTCCACTGCCCAGTACAATGAACTATTCTCAGTTCATGTCAGTTGTTAATAAGACTTTACCATAATATAGCAACTCAGCATGATTAAAAATACACCACAAAGGACATTCACCTCTAAAAATAGCTATAAAAAAATGGACAAAGTCAATCTGAAAATAGATGGGCGAAAGGAAGAGAAGCAAAACAGATTAACTAGGGCAAATCATACTGGTTGCCAGTAATGAGTGCATTATTTCAAGTTCATAAAACATTTTTAAATAAATGTATAAGTAAAGCATGCAATAGCATTTAATCCAGTCAGAGTACCCATACACAGTTCCTTATTTTAAACCAAAAATAGCAGAGGTTCCAGCTCTCTTCTTAGGGATCCTCACAATGGGTTCATTCATGCAGGACAGTGAGAACTCTGGCATTGACAAATTACGGATCTCTGTGTGCATTAAAGACATGAGGAGTCTTGCCCATTGATTTTAGCTTTTAAAGTTCACATACACAAAAAAACCCCCCAAAATACCCCAAAACAAAAACCAAAGAACAAATCCACCCCTGTCCCCCTATACCACAGTAGAAAGATTTTTTTTTTTTTAATGCAGGCTTACATGCCCCCTGGCTATTGAAATACAAACACAAAAGCAGATGCAGCGTTAATTTAATTCTGTAGCAAGTTTTCAGTGGTGCAGGAGCAACATCAAAGACAGCCTTCGAATATCAAATTAAAGCCATCCATCATTCTTGCACCACATTGTCCAAGTGGCTTAACCAATATCAGTGAGGATTTAACTGTCACCAGCAAGTGGAAACACTGGTATTGAAGGCCTAAAATTAGAGTAGATTTGAGTAAATTGAATGATTATTAGAGGGGGGACAGGAACACAAGCTTCAATCCAGCAAATTTAAAGCCTGTAATCAATCTTCACCAGGTAATCACCACCCATTTGTCACTGAAAATATTGATGCTTTGTTAGATTACAGGAGAATACCAAAAAGCTCCTAACTTCATTAACATGAAAGTACTAAGCAGATCAAGTTTAATTCAGGATAGCACCTAGCCCAGCTGCACACTTGCTCTGTCATTTTATCTGCAAGCCTCAGCTTCCCCAGATGTCTAATGCATGATATAATATACCTGCCCTTTGTGGAGAGCTGTCACTGCTCTGGAGCCTGAAATCTGTACTTTCCGTGCATCTCCGTTTTTATAAATGCAAAGACAAGGTTTTGGGAATCATTTATAGACAGAATATGAAGAAGAATTAACACCTCAAAAATAATACCAGGCTAAAGCACTTGAATCCACTGAAGGAAACCAATGTTGAGTATTGTCCTTTCTTTCCCACAGCCCAAAGGATGCACTGGATTGCACACTTGTCTTTATAGCTGGTGATTCTTCACATTTGAGACTTAGCCCATTAAACTACTACAAATTATCCCCAGCATATCAGGGGGTACATAAGTATTTCTGCAAACCTCCAGTTAGTTTCACAGCTTGTGAATGAAGAAAGTCAGGGCAGGCTTCCCAACACCCCGTGCAACGGTCTGACCTGTGCCAAGGAACAGCTCTGGAAACAGAACTGCAGCACTCAAAGGCATCTCCAGGGTACAGACAGAGGGGAAATCAGTGGGGAAGTCTTGTCTAAATTAAAAACAAAAAAGAAAAAAAAAAGGGGGGGGGGGTGGGAGGGGTGGGGAGAAAAAGAGAACAGAAGGAAAGTATCCTCAGCTACTGTCCCGGGTTGCCCACGCCCGTTGCTGTCCTGGTGCTGCAGGAGCCACTCTGAGAGGAGCTGGGGGGCCCTCTCTGGTGGGGGCGCCTCAGGCAAAGTGTATTTCATTAGGGGCAAAATGCTGCTGGTCAGTGAAGCAAAGAGTGTGAGAAAAGCCCTGCAGCACCCAGGAGGGCGGAGGAGCTGTCCCAGCCCCAGCAGAGCCTGGCCAGCAGCACAGCCACCTCCCTGCCCTCTGCTCCCTGTGCCTGCACGTCCGGGGCAGAGAGGGTGGGACTGAGGGACGGATCAAGCCGGGTCAGACTGGAGAGAAAAGGTGCTCTTTCGTTTTTGTCTTTGCTTCTACCACCCTACTCTATTTTTAACTGGCAATAAATTAAATTAATTTGCCCCAAGTCAGGTATGTTTTGCCTGTGGCAATAATTGATAAGTGATGTACCTGCCCTTATCTCAACCTGCAAGATTTCCTATCTGATTTTGGCCCTCATCTGCTGATGTGGGTCAGGGGGAGATGTGAGAGAGCAGCTGGAGGGGGTCTGGCAGCCACACGAGTTCAGCCATAGGGTTAGCACAGCTGTCCTGCACAAATCCTCGTGCCTCTGCCTGAGGATGGAGACTGAGAGCAGGAGGGAACTGGGAGGGAAGCACATGTTCTGATTATTCACCATCATCTGGAGACGGACTTCAGGCCTATTTCAAAAGTTTGATAAAATGAAACTACATCTTCAGAAACTATGCAAAGCCACTCATACACACACACAGACACCGAGGATGTTTTTCAAAGAAAACAAACAAACACAAACCAAACCCCACAGCCTATCCTTGTACAGACAACAGACCAAAATTCATGTTGAATTCTTCAGCCCTTGTCACTGGATACCAAGTATTTATCAAGCACTAAAGTGTCTGGGAAGTATCATCCCAGTGCACATAAACAGCAATCACAATTTAAAGTTCAATTTAAATTTCACTTGGATTCGGCTGAGCTGTACCACTGCACAAATCACAATTGTTACAGGGGCTGCAAAAGTAACATTTCATCAGATAAGCTTACCATCTTCAAAAGAAGATGAATTACAAAAATCAATTTTCCACTCATTACAGAAAGTGTAAGGATCACTAAAGATCACCGTGACTGCCATAGTGCTTTCTGTAATTTATACAACAATTTCTCGGTTTTTCATGGTGGACTGTCACATGTAAGACAGTGTGCAAATGAAGAACATAAAAATAATTCAAGCAACGCTTCTGAGAACAAAACTGTTGCAGGAAAAAAACAAAACAAAAGCAGTTCTTGGAAAGAGATGTGAAAATGTAGACAAAACCCCATAGGTGGTTGCTACAGAAACAGCCAAAGTGCATCACAGTATCACCCACAGTTATTCATACAGATCCCTTCACTGAGACAGCAAATTAAATAGACCCCCTTCTCCACAAAAGAACAAAAATGATACATTGCAGTAAAACAAAATCTTTGTGTGCTGCCAGCAATACATCAGTTACTCTTTTAAATGAGAAAACATTTATCGACTTGGCTGAGAAGTAAACTTTTTACCCCTCTGTGGCTCCTAATACTTCCAATCCTGGAAGCATTGATGTGACTTTCATAAATATTTGTCACTAAACAGCCGAAAAACAGTAAAGCTCTTTTAGAAATATTTGAAGCATGCAAGTGCCGCTAAATCAAATTATTTAAACTTTTGAAAATATCAGTTACAAGATGTAATTCCAACAGTATATTTCAGAGACTCTGTGCCAATATCCACCTCTCAAATATATAATTTTCCTTCTGCACTGCTTTCCTCCACAAAAGAGGTTATCAGGTAAACAAAGTTTATCTCACATAAATGGAGCAGGATGCACCCTGAACTCAGGGACAGCTGTCCCAAGAACCAGCCATCCAGTAGGTGCAAGGAACTAATTTTTCTCTATCTTGTTGCCCAAGCATTTGGAGCAAAACATAGCAGCAACCTCTTTTGCTAATCTCCTATTAAGTGTTGTCAATTATATTTGTAGGGGGAAAAAAAAGAGTGCTTCAAAATTGCTTAACCCACTATGATCCCAGCAGGAGAAACTCAACAGCTAATAAGAGAAGGTATTTCAAAAGAGGCATGAAAAGCTGTCCCAATATGGCTCCTGCTGAATTTTGTTCTTTTCATAAACCTTAAATTAAAAATAAAAAGTCTAATAGCAAACATTTTCTTTAAAAGAGACCATTTGGAGCCACCTTCTGAATAAAAAAACTGTGAGGAAGGTTCTGAAACACCACACACATGCACACTTTAAACACTTTTCACCCTTCTGTGCTCTTTGAAGGCGACTTGCACACATTTTTAGACTCTGGGGAGCCCCAAAGGAAAGGAAATAAGCAGAAGAGCTGAGGCTACAGCCAAATGGAGCAGTTGCTGAGAAGGTTTTGAGAAGCTGCTCAGCAAAGCCACAGCTCAGCTCTGTTCCAGTCCTGCCAGCACCTCCCCAGCCTCGCCCAGTGCCACGGGAGGGTGCAGGGAGGTTTTGCTGCAGAACCCTGGCAGAAAAGCTGTCTCTCAGCCCAGGGAGGAAATACATCACTGCATTTCAGGAGACAAATTCCTACTGAGCCACAGTACATCAGCCTTCTCTGCTGCTGCTACTGGCACAGCCATTAATTCTGCCAGTGGTGCTGTTAGTCTTGCACGACTCAAGGAGGTTTCTGATTTTATTGTTCATAGGGCAGGCAGTGACATTTTGAGGGCAGCAGCTCTTCTCTGCTATCTCTTTTCTGGCCACCTAACTTTGAAGATTACTTCTGTCGAAGAAGACCCTTCCTTGCCTGCTGCAAATTTCTTGACTGTAGCAGCGCTAACTGAAATTACACTGAATGCAAGAGGTGCTTTGCATTTGTGGCTAGATGAGAACCTCTCAGAGAGAGGTGCTAAAAACCAAAGTGCTACCAAAATTCCCTCATCTCAGTGAGAAAAGGAGTAGTCTTACAGAGGTAAAAAGGAGCAGACAAGGGACTGTTGGACATTTTTTTCTTCCTGAAGGAGAAACTATAAATGGAAGAACTATAAATGGAGCACATTCAACAAAAGCCCCAAATTTTAATCTAAAATACTGTATAATCTCATTCTCACCAAGTGTGCTCCATCTTCTCCTACACATAACCATGACACGCACAGCTCCACAAAGCCATGACACCTGTGCCAGCACTGAGCCTCATCTGAGAGAGCAGTGGAGAAGTCCACAGTAAATTAGACCCAAGAGAACAGAAGAAAGGCAACTGAATGGTGCTGCCAGGCTGAGAGATTGGCAGGAACACAGACACAGGTATTCGGTTTACAGAAACTACTCTCAGCTACACTGCAATGCTGCCACTGCAATATCAGATGTTGAATTGAGCACCACAAGCTGGCAAAATAATTTTGACCTTTTCTCTTTAGCTTCAGCTTCCCTGAGTTGCTGTCACTGCTTCATCTCATGGGCTTGTTGTGAAGATAAAGTCATCATTAGTGCTTGTGAAGCTCCCAGACACTGCAGTGGTGACTGCTGTTAAAAAGCCTGTGAGGAGATTTAGATTTCCTTTTCAGCAGAGTTTCAATAGTGTGCCATAAATAAAGCATGGGACCACACACTGAACAATGGAGAAAACATAATACTGAATACTGTTCATTTAGTGAGTGCTATTCATCCTGCTCACTGAATGAGGGAAGGGAAAAAAAATAGTATATGATCCTGTAATTAAAGACTGTGTCATGATGTGCACACACAAGGGGTCTGAATCAGGGTTGCACTGACAACCTTATGTTCGACCGCTTAATTTTGCAATCCTAATGATATTTCTTTAACATAGTTTAACATTACATTTGAGTTCTTTCTTTCAAAAACTGTACTAGGCAGTATTTGTCAGTAAATGCAAATAACCCAATGCATTATGTATATTTGGTTCCCTCCAGGTCTTTCAGTATAAGAGTGTTGCCAGATAATATGTTTAACAAGGTTTTCCACAAGTTTTTCTGCAAAGTTTTCTCCTGTTTAAATTCTTACAGTGGATTTGTTGAAATATCTCCAACACAAAGCTATGAAGCAAAACAACACTTCTATCATAATTATGCAACGAAATTATTATGCAAACACAGACTGGGTCCCTCTCATCCTACATATTGTACAGACTGAGCTCAGGGTTTCTGAACAAGGCAGAGGACAGTCCTCGGGAGACAACTTTGCTCAGTGTTGTCTTAGTTAGAAACATGGAGAATTAACTTCCTGCAGCTGATATAATGAAGGAGAGACCTCAGCTAAGTGAGGGGCAGGAGACTTAAGTTACCTATAACCAGGCATGGGTGCAGAACTCCATCCAAAATGTGAAGACACCACCGCTCCAGAGGTGTTGAAGCATCACAGCACACAGGGACACTGGTCAGGGCTAAAGCTGCGGAGAGTTAATCAAATGCACACTGTTATTTGATGCTACATAGAAAAAGATGTTAAAGCATCTGGGCGTCTCCAAAGTATTATCATCTTACAGGCTACAGATCAAGAGAGAAGTGAGATCACCTGCCTCCTGCTCATGAGCAATGGGGGTTAAAAATGCAAAATGCCCTTCTCCCAACCCCAGCCCAGGAGCTGCTCCGTCCGTGGACACTGGCTGTGAGGCAGAAGTGCTGCAGAGCAGCAGTGGAGATGGAGAATTTTCCAACATCAGCTCCAGGGCTGTGGCTGCGGCAGGCAGCTGGTGTTTGAGGGAACCTCTGCATGCCAGGCAGAACAAGCACCTCAATTCCTGCTTTTCTTTATTTGTGGCTTGCATTGTCTGCTGCCATTCAAATCTGAATGGTCAACAATACGACATTGCTTACAATTACTGCTTCCAGAGTGACTGCATTGAATGCTTTCCTGACAAATTGTTAAAGAACTGTACGTTGCTATTATTATTATTATTATTATTTTCAAATCAATGCTTAAATGAATAATTTGCATGCACCAGAGAGCTTTGCTTGAAATCTAGTGACATGTCTAAAAATAAATGTTGTGCCAATGGGTAAATTCTGGCAAGTGACTGAATCAAGAGGAGTGTGACAGAGGTGATTGGAAGATGGAAATAATTAAGCTGTTTTTTTCTCTTTTCTTTTTGTGATGAAAAAGAAACATTTTGCCTAACGTGCAATTTGAAGTGCTCTGCAGAAGACATCTTTTGTTTTCCTCAATAATAAGCCAGTTCCAACACCCAAACCAACACCCCAAAAAAACAAACGGATGACTTCCATGCCTTTTTTTTTTTTGTCCACTTCTATCTATCTTTTTTTCTTTCAATACAGTTTTCAGAGAGCCTGAGATGCACAGGAGACTCTTGAAGTTCCCTGAGGAAATTTGCACAACAGATGGTGAGATATTGTAGTTTCAGAGGTTTGATTAAAAGAGTCAGGGATGTCTGCTGGGTCGGGTGCAGGCTGGAGAGCCAGGAGCTTTCAAACTGCAATCCCCACTTTGCCACTTTTGCTCCCTGCCTGTGGCACGTGGTGTGGTACTGACATCGTGCTTTAAACAGGGGTGCCTCTCACAGGATTGCTAAAAGGATTTACCGAAGGTTTTACTCTGCTTGGGAGATCTTAAATCCTAGCCACACTCTCCAAATGAGACACTATTGTTACACCAAATCAAAATCTGCTTTGCTCCAGAACCCAAAATAGTATTTCTGAAAAAGTACGTTTCCAACACCTTCGCTCTAAGCAGATCATCCGGAAAATAACTGGTAATCAACTTGAACAGAACATACCGAGACAGATTCAGTGTGATTTTTTTCATATGGCACTTACACAGATGTGCTGTTTTAAGGATTAATTTTATAAACAGAATTCTGAACAATATAGTAAATAGCAAAAAAAACCTCCAAAACCAAGAAACAAACAAGCAAACAAACCCCACAAACAAACTTAAAGCAAAGACATCATTGAAAAGAAGCACAGAATCGTGGGAAGGACTTTGTTCTATTAAGAGCTCATAAAATATCTTAAAAACATCTCCAGTCCTGAAGTCCTGATAGGCACTGAAATACTTAATGCTTACAGTAAACATTTGATTTTGCAATATCTTCTCTCGTACTTTTTTTCCCTCATGAGTTTAGATGTGTAATCCACACTTAACTATTTTTAAGGCAAAAGCTAAATATCTTAATGAGAAAGAGAATGTTATAAATTCAAGGCTACCCCTAAAAAGCGTTTATACAATTGGCCCAGAAACATCAGATGTAAAAACATCTTAATTCAGCAAAACTGAGGATTCCTTCAAGAACCAAGAGTTAAATTACTTCCATTAAGAAGCACAGCTTCTAGAAGTAATCTTTTGCATAGACCCAATTCTGCATACTATAAGAAATTCTTAAGCTTTTTGCTTATGTATTTAAAACCTATAGAACAAATATCAGTTAAATATAATTCACCCCAGCGCTGGCATTTCTGTCTGTATTGGCTGTCCAGAACCCAGCCTCCATGTCTGAGCGAGGAGGAGTTCCCCCTTGCCCGGTGTCAGTGACCCAGAGAAGGAAGCAGATGTACCACCAAAGGCCTGCAGCTCTTCCCTTGCTTGCCCAAGGCACAAGCCAGCCTGCTCGACCGACAGGCAGGGCAGGAGAGAAAAGCAGAACAGGAATCCTGGCAAGAGCTGAGGGCAAGGCAGGGCAACACCTCGCCTGTTGGACTGGCCAGTTCAGCAGCTCATAAACAACCATTAAACACTGAGGGAAAGAGCATCAAAATAAGTTGCACAGAGGACACAGCAGTAAAATCCTGCAGCCTGAAGCAAATAAATACAACTAGTTAAAGCCTAGAAAATGTTGTTTACCACAAAAAACCCTCCCCAAAAATTCATAAGCCTACCACGGAGCTTCGACATTTGCTACAGGAATGAAAGGGAGACGAGCATGTAGGAAGGAGAAAAAACACCCCAGAAAATAATAAAGTTCAGCCACTTTTCACAGGATGAAAGGTTCCTCCCACATCCATTCAGTAGTAGTTGGTTGCAGATCTGTTATATTCCCTGGCTCACTATCTGCTACATCATTGCTGAGACATCCTACACGTTCCTCCAACGCTTGGCAGCAAAGCCAGAGAGAAATAATGATGACCATCCACAGTGCTCATCCATCTTTACTGTCCAGGGCTAGTGGTGGAAAGGATATCAGGCACATGAAATATTACCTATATAAGGAAATGGAGAAGCGTAAGGCTCAGATTTATGTTAGCAAAGAGTATTTATTCACTTCTGCTTTAATAACAATGAAACTAAAATGTTTGATGCAGAAAATACTCGGTACATTCTTCCAGGAAAAAGAAAACAGATGGAAAGACATTAATCAGCTTAGGGGCAGAAATCTTTTCATTTGTACATCCAGAGATCATAGACTGCAAAGAATAGAAGTTCCAGGTTTAGAGTGGATATGAGACCTCACATTTCAAGACTATGAACACGAAATCAGCCAAATCCCTAAAACTGAGTGCTGTGGTTGTGGTAATGGTCAAGCAGTGCTGTACCCAAACCAACACAAGAGGCCATGAAAGCAGTATAAGCAATTGTCAGAGCTGTCAAAACATGAGGAAGAGACACCAAAACCCTCACATACCCCCACAGGCTTGAAAACATTTTTGTAAGTTTCGCCCTGACATCACTGTGAGTCATTACTTGGAATCTAATTATTAAGAAATTAGAGGGGCTGGATGTATTGCAGACACCCACTGAAAGACCTTCGTGCAGCACTTTGTGAACGTGGCTGCTTGTTGCCTGCCCTTAGAAACCCAGACACACTGTGTTTCACTGAACAATTGCTTGCTGTGTTTTTAGTTATTCATGTTTCAAAATCATTTTACATTGGGGAAATGAAAAAAAATGAAGGAACATGAAAAATCAACTTCCAATGCTGCATTTGTCAGATGTCCGAAAAAGTATAATCTTGGCCCAAACCAGAAACTGAATTTAGATGCTGCTTTGACCTTTTATCTCTTATGTACAATTGCATGTAAACGATGCTATTATTTCCAAGTACCTTATCATCCATTCTGGATCCATCTGTGTCCACAGAGAGGAGCTGCATTTTGATTTTAAATTTTGGAGCAAAAGGTCAATCTGCATCAGCAAGAGGGAGAATTAGAAGAGAACCGAGACTGAATGGGATCGCATTTGCTTGGAAAGCAAATACACAGTTTTACAAGAACTGCCTTTTAATTTTATTTCTATAAAGCAGTAGCATGAAATGCAAATCTGTTTTCCCATAATGAAATCATTTCAGTGATGCATTTTCTCATGCTTAGAATAATGCCTCGTACTTCTTTATTCCATCTTTAAGATTAATTCAGGGAAATCAGGGGCACCTCTCTCGTCAGCTGCATGCAGTCATGTGGTTAACATTTGCTTTGTATTACCCTGCTTTGTTAGGATTTACATCAACTTCATTCAGAAAGAATCATGTTGTGTTTGCTTACAATCTTAAGAAGAAAGTAATTCAAATGATTACAGTCACTAAAATAAAAATTCCTCTAGTGGAGAAAAATTCCTTCTCCTGTGAGTTTCAGGATTCCAGGAGCTATTTCAGGTATTCCCAACTGTGGCATCCGTAAGGCTGTTTCACTAATTTCACAGAAAGTAACTGTAAGCTTAGAAGGAACCAACAATTTGCATAACAGAGCTCAGAGCTGCAAAACTGCAAGTGTTCTGGATAAATCTGGGCACCCATTTAACACTGCAGAAAAACAGAAGCAGAAATCTTCATCAGGGCAGCCCTAGATATTGGAACTATTGCAAGGGATGCAGTCACTTGTTCAGTATTGCACAGCTACATCCACGGATTTGGTCACACAGAACAGTTCATCTATAGCAATAATGTGCAATTCCCCTGCCTTTTCTAACAGCCTTTTCTAACTGTTCATGTTTTCTTCAATTACCTGAGTGAAAAAAATATATATCAATTAATTCCATTCACACCCATACTGAATACCAAATGGTTACATTTTTTGATGACTGGGGAGCATTTTGTCTTTTCCACCGACAGCAATAAAGGCTTACAACTAGTTATTTTCAGGTATGGCAATACCTTTAGGAAAAACCTTTTTCTTTTTTTTTTTTATAGATAGCCCTTCATGTATGTTTTAAATCACTCTAGTGATGAAAATACCTCAGCCGAGAAGTTTTCTGTTACAAAGTTAATGTAAAACAGAAACCAGATATGCAGTCACTAATGCAAGGACTTACTTGGGAAAGATAGCTCAGAGCTGCTGGAATTCACTCAAGAAAATCTTTGAGTGTCAATTCAGTGTGTCTGTTTTGGGGCAAGTGAGATCACTGCACTACTGAGCAACTCCTCAAGAAGATGTTTACTGAACTCCATGGTCGCTCACTGGATTAAGTTTTTCTCAGGACTCAAGAATTACTGAGAATCATTAAAATCTATCTTAAGGCAGGCCTCTGTTAGACAGAACCCTTCAGGGTAAATTAGTATGGGTTTATCATTTCCCACAGATATTACCTTAACTAACAGAGTGGTTAAATTCCTCTTCCCCATTTACCCACCTCTAATTCTTGTTTGGCTCAAGGCCCTGACTGCAAGGCTTGGAGATGTACACCACAATTACTGAGGAGTGGATTATTTTTAACAGTTCCGTCCCTTTCATTTCCAAGGATACATTGCTTCCTATTACTTGACAGACGTTTCCTAGTATAATTTATGAGAGCAATTGGGAGGAAAACAGCATGTTTCTTTCCTAAACCAAAATAATAACAGTAATCTAGGCCACTTCTAGACAGTCTGATATAATAGGAGGGTGGAGCATGTGAGTCTGTGGCACTGGAAATGGAGGATATTAGACAAGCCTGAAAATGTGGTATGAAAGCTAATGCAGATAATCTCAAAGTGAGAAAGATCATGAGAGTCCTGGAAACTTATGCTGAATTGATGAGAAAGGTCCGCAGATTTTTCTACCATTCATCTTGAAAACCGGATGCAACATCATACCCTCAGCACTGGCTATTGGTAACCTACAGGACAGTCAGCAATACTTTCCTTGTGTTCTAATTACAAGGAATTAATTCTGGGGCAATTCACTGCATTTACTTGTATAGCCAAAAAAGCAACAGAAATGAGCATCAAACTGTGGACATTAATTTGCTAATGCACTCTACATCTGCTTCAACTTGATGTCCCCTTGCTGCCTGGATCATTTTCCTAGATGCAGCCTCGGCTCCTATACAAAAGCATGCTGAAAGAAGTAACATGACATGACCTAAAGGTCTGCGCCTCGTACCTCTGGATCTGGTTTGTTTTGAGCTAACTTACTGCCCAGCTGCACACATATCTTCTCATACTCTTGAAAGACCTCTTTTGGGGTTTTTTGAAATGCCACTACAAGAACATGACATTGCACCTAGGTTTTGAACCCGGTGTGCACAGCCTTGATACAGGCAGAATTTAATCAGCTTCACTGCCAAGCACAGGTTTCAGAAATCAAACTGATTGACCCTCTAAGGGATTGACCCAAAAGCAAAGTATGCAGCCCTTTTTACTTTTGAATAGCCTCAGGACCATGGGCAGTAATTGCAGCAACACAAGATCGGTATCAAAGGCTTCTAGACTCTCTTACAAACCAAATTTATGGTCACTGAGAAAGGTGTCAAGTTAGATTTAACTTTGAAAGAGACATTGAAGTGAAGCTCATAAAAGCAGCTGGATATACTGCACAAGACGTTTCCAATGATCTTACATATATGCAGAAAGAATATGGTAAAGAATATTTTCCCCACTTGATTTCATGTATTATTATTAAAAAACAGAGTGGGAGAGAGAGAGAGAGAGAGATAAGAGATATTTCCTATCCATTAGTTTCCCCTTTCTTAACAGTCAAGTTTCCACAACTATTCCATGAGTGAAACTGAGCTCTGTAAATGGGGCTTTGTTTGGTTGGTTTTTTGTGTCAGTGGCTGCTGAAATTCAGCTCACTGATAACTCACTGTGGCTGGTGTCTTTTCCTGCTCTTCTAGAGACAAGGCAGGAGATTAATTCTAGCACAAAAAAAAAAAAAAAGGCAAGAGAGGGGCTGACTTCAGAAAGGCAGCGCCAGGGAAACTGCAGGGATATAATTATGCTGAAGTACTTCCCCCTTCCTAACACAGGCAGGATTTAGATCTTTTAATATTGACCTCTGACTAAAAGCCAGGAAGAAGCTGTCTTTAAATGCAAACTCATCAGTTGTGAGTCTATGCAAAATGCCAGTTGATACTTCCACTTGGAACACTTAACACCTCCATAGTGACTGTTTGTTATGAAAAAAACGCCTTATTTTAACCCACGAGTTTCAAAATTCTTCTTCAAAATAAAATTTACATTCCAAAATAAAAGCACAGAATGCTTCTCATCTAAAACTGAAACAAACAACAAATCCCCCCAAAACAAACAAACGAAACCAAACGAAACCCAAACCAACCAAAACAAAAGAAAACCCAAAACAAACAAAAAACCCCAGCAACACAACAACAAACAAGGCATTTACAGGACTCTGCAGGCTCAGAGGTGACTGACGTTTGTCTTCATAAATATTTTGGCATCTCAAAGGTACAACCTAAGAACCTTTTGACGAGCACCAACATCCAACCAGGCTGAAGTCCTACTGGTGGGTAGGCAGACTTAGTTGTTTATCCTCTGCTATGCTTTGAAAACCAACTTATCACCTAAATTCATAGTACCCGAGTATTTAAAAAAATTGATCTAATAAGATGCTGTGATTTAAACCCAGTCAACAGCTCAATACCACAGAGCCACTCAGCGGGATGGGGACGGGAATCAAAAATTATAAACCCCATGGGCTGAGATAAGAACATTTTAACAACTGAAATAAAGTAAAATATAATGATAATGATGATGAAAAGGAGACTGAGAGACAGAAATAAGACCCAAGAAACGCAAGTGAAGCACAACGCAGTTGCCCATCACCTGCTGGCCAATGCCCAGCCCAGCCCTGAGCAGGAACCAGTGGCCTCTGAGCAACTTCCCCAGTTCATGAACTGGGCAGACCTTCCGTGGTGCGGCAAATCCTTTGGGCAGTCTGGGCCAGCTGTCCTGGCCACGCTCTCTCCTGGCTCCCTGTGCACCTTCTCCCTGCACAGCATGAGACACTGAGGAGTCCTTGGCTGAGTGAGCACTACTGAGCAACAGCTAAAACATCAACGTGTTACCAACATTATTCTCAGATTGAATTCAAAACATATCAAAGTGCCAGCTACTAAAAGGAAAATTAACCCTCTCCCAGCTGAAACCAGGACTTAAATCAGAAGATAAAAATTAGTGTGAAAGTAGCTTGTGGTATTAGTCATAAACATGCAGGTGGAGAGGAAGTTACATTTCTAATACTTCTTAAATTATCACTTCCAACTTTTACACTCTTGTTGGGAATTTTCAAGTTGAGATCAACTCATACAGACACTTCTCTAATTTCCTTGTCTTTGAGCTGAAGCTTTGATTTAGGATGACAACTCTTGCAAGGACAATTTAAAACTGACCCGTGGGCCAGCAATTGCCAATCACCCCTTCATATGCGCTAGTCATGCATTCTGCAGAGCTGTAGGGTTCTGACTTAACCTTATTTCACTTCTGACAATCTTTACAAAGGAATTACGTGCAGTTGATACAATGTGTGATGGGTTTGAACTTAGGTCAGGGAGATTAAATTAAAGCGGAGGGCATCCTCGTGATGAAATCATACCAACTTTTCCAAATAAAATTACTTATCCACACACACCAAAGAATTGAATAATGTAAGGCGTCCTTTTGTGATGGGGATTTTCTTCTCATGAGAACAGGTTATGCTCTACTATCAAAAATATTTAAAGGTCAGGGGCATCACAACCTGCAGCAATTCCTTTCAATCTGGGAAAAATGGTTTACATCTCCCTCCACTAAACTAATTTGGCAGCTTGAATTCAGCAGCTAGATTTCCAGCTCAGCTCCTCACCTGTCAGACTCTCTGTTTTGTGGTGCGCCCCATGGTATTGCATTACACGACCCCCGGGTCATTTCCATGCTGCTGGGTTGTGAATACAAAGTTTAGATGGCCACAAAGATGTGCTTTCTGAAGGTTTGCATTTAAATGCTGCTCCCCTGCTGCCCTGTACACACAGTGATGCACCATTAGCACTAGAGCAACTCTGCTTCTTTGTGGAGGGAAGTGACTGTCTCAAAAACAAGCATCAAAACAAACCACATCCTATCAGATACATTAAGCATTATAAAGTTAGAAGAGTTCAGTCTCAGTAGGAATGGGGGCACAATGGTCCATAACTGGTGAAGGCACAACCCACAATGAGATGCTGTCATCAGCCCTGACACCAAAAGCACGGCACACTGGAAACCCCATTGAAGGTTTCACGCAAGGCAGCAGAGCTGTTCCCTGCTTTGAGCTGATGATCATACCTGAAAGAGCAGATCTCAGCAGTGGCACGGCTGCATCTGAGATTGCTCCCACTGCCTCTGTGACCTGCCAGGGCCTGTCCCTGATACACAGCCACACCTGTGGGTGGGTGGAAGTCACGGGGCTTCCCTCCAGAGGCGCTGGATTGGGTTTCTTTTCTGCCTCAGCACAGCCTGAGAGCAAAGCCTCTCCTCTTTCTCTACCTGTCCTTGACAAAAAGTACTAAACACAGTTCAGAGCCCTGTACAACTCTGCAGATCTGGTGTCACTCTCTGCCACGCTGTCACAAACAGAGGCCACAAATGCTCGATCCTACAGCACTTTAAATGTACCATTTTCCCCATTACACTCTTCTGTCTCTTAAGGGTAAGTCATGGGTGTTTAACACAGAGATGCCACCCTAAGGTGAAGCCAAAGATACAGAAATAATCCAAGCTTTTTATTAAAGGCAAACAACCCCTTCAACCCAGCCACAAGTACTACAATTTTATAACAGGCTATAAGGACAGCAAAATACTGACTTCAATAACTTCACTTGCAATGTGTAGGGCAGCATCTAAACAAACAAAGCAACCATTATTGGATTTCTTCTTTAAAGCCGCTGTGTGTATTATTTCTTTACAACTCCAGCACAGATTCCCAGAGCAGCAGAAAAGAATCCCAGTCCTGGAATCTCAAGTGGAGCAGAGGAGGTGACTTTAAAATTGTAACCATGTGCCTTATTGGTATAAGGTGTTGCACCAAAAGGAGTCATTCCTTAGCACTGTCACACACAAAGTGGGACAAGGATTTCAGCCGCCTATCCCATACAAAACAGACTTAGTAAAAATGTTTTGCCTTTAATTGCCAGCCTGAAAAAAGAATGTCATTGTCAATGTGACTTTGGAAAAAAACCCACCAAAACACTCCACATGCGCTGCATTACTCAGATTTGTTCTCTTCATGCGTTCAAAGTTAAGCAAATATTTCTGCATTTCACTCCCCTTATCTCAAAGTCACAGGAGTGAAATCTGGATTCTTCTCTGGCTCTTCCATAAGCAATAGATACTCAGCTCTTAATTGCACTCACCTAACAATGAGGAACTTTACCATTTCCAATAATGTGCAAAGAAGAGGGGCCCAGCACTCAGTTTATCTGCCTGCCAGTCTTTTCATTGTCCAAATTTAGTATATACTTATTTGCAACCAAGTTTTTCATAAGACAACTACACAAAGCAAATATAGAAATATTAATAATACACAGTTTTCACCTCATGCATATTGCAAATAAGTACTGCAAATTGTAAAGGCTCCACTTAATCTAATTAAGTATTAAAAGGGATTGTTCCTCTTTAGCTTGCAGAAATTACTAACTCACATTTTCTGTTTAGTCTGCTTTCTTGTGAATACCAGAAATACCATCTTACACAGACCAGTTCCGGCTCAACTCTAAAAGGTACAGTTTCTTCCCAGTATAAAATAAATCCAACAAAGGAATTCAGTTTTTTTAAATGTCCTTATGCATGTCACTAAAGGATTTATCACTTTGCCTTTTTTTCTCCCACAGCCGGCACAGATTTCTCTCTCTCAAGGTTCATTTCTAGCATTCTATGTAATTAAAGTCTGGGGATTGGTCTGTGGGTTATTTGGATTCTTTAAACACTAAAGCAATTTCTCGTAGTAATGTCAGCCTCGAGTGCAGACAAGAATGACTAAAACCTCAAATACTGCATTTTAATGGGAATCAAATTAGAGTGGTCTCATCTTAGGTGGCACTTGTCAACATTACACACAGAATGCCCACTGGATGTGTTGGCAATTTACCTTTTTTCCCTCCCTCTGTCCACAAGGAAAGGTCTTTTTAAATCCCCTGACAAAGCAGGGAGGCTCTGTCTACTCAGAAAAGAATTTGTGGACAGGTTTTCAACTCCTCTCATCGATAGCTGAAAACTGACAAGTGTTTTACCTGTCATTATGTAAAACTGTTAAAACATGTTTCCATGCTACTTATAAATGCAGATCTACATATACAGACTAAATTAACATAGCCTGTAATAAGCTTCATTAATCCATCAGCTAAGAACAGATTGACATTTAAAACTGTCAAGGAAACTTAATGTCTGAAAAGGATTCATCTGCAGAAGCCCAAATCTTTTCTGTTGCTCAGGATCCTAATAGGCGGCTATGAAATGGAAACAAAGACTTGGGGAACCTTGTCTCAGCTAAGTCAGTAACAGAACTAGAAAACCCTCAGAGGGTTTTGCTGTTTTGCAAAGAGTTCATTGCTGGTACTTAGGGCTGTGTCCGGGGCCAGTGTTACACCACAAGTTCACAACCCTCTGCCCTTCTCTCCTTGCTGACTTTCCTGTTTCACAGCAGCCTAACCGCATCCTACACTCAGACGTCCTCCCAGTCTGATGGCTTCCAGGGGCCACTCACCCGTTTAACTACAGCAGGCACCTCTGTCTTTTGCTCACTTGAGGACTGCTGCCCCCTCCAACCCACATCTCAGCTCACATTCACACAATATCCCACTGAGACCACGAAAACTCTCACAAGGGCCAGTAACAAATGGCACACAAAAGAAGTCTGGTTTCCCTTCCCTGCAAAGGTCTTCACTGCAAGGACTGCCTTTGAATTGTGCGTGCACAGTACCCCGAGCCACGCCTCCACATGATGCTACAATAGAAATAATTTACAAAACTATGCAAAGCTACTTAGTACACTGCTGTTATCCTTAGCAATAGTTAATCTTGTGTGATCCAAGAACACCCCAACTTCTCATATTTCTTTCACATGTGGGGTTTCCCCACCCTCCTCCTACCAGCTTTCCCATCCTCTGTCACTTGATTTATTTCTGGAAAGCAGTTCTCTCCATACACAGATCACATGCTAGAACTTACCTAGAGAAATCTGATCTCCCAGTTAACCCTGCCCCACTGTAAGAAGCTTCCTCTACTGTTTTTTGGAGTAAAATTAAGCTCCTTGGTACTACTGTGCTGCACATGGCCTTAGATTAATATCTTTTCTACTTTTTCACTGATGAAGGAGTTGTCAAATAAACGTGCCCTTTAGCTAGCTGTCAGGGAAAAATCAAGCCTCTTGTGGCATTCAGGAAAAATAGCACAGAGCAGAAAGCAGGATTTTGTCCCCCAAAGTGGATAAATCTATATAAGCTGAAAGCTGACTTTCACTTGAGACAAAAAAAGGCCCCACGGTTCCCCACTGAAAACCCCAAATCTTTTGCAAATGCATTGTTCTTCACAGAAGGTCCCCCTAGCCAGCAGTACAAACCTTCACTTTTCCGCTCCCTCCAGATGCTGCACAATTCCTGCACCCTCTGCACGGCACAGCCCAGCCTCCAACAAAAAGCAGGAGATATTTTCATCCTGGGTAATACAGAAGAACGCAGGGCTCCGTGCTCCCTTCACTGGGCACCCAGCAGCAATGGCAGAGTGAGCCGTGGTGGCCCCTCAGCCCCTGGGGTGGTTTGGTTCCTCACCAGCCCCAGGTGCGCAGCCAAGGACACCCAAGAGGCACCAGCCACCAGTGATGACCCCAAAATGAATTCATATTGTTCTGAATTTATATTTCATACCAAAGAGAAGCTGCATAATTCATCTTTTGCTGCTCAAGGAAGTTTAGAAGGCTCAGTGCAGAGCCTGCAAGCTCTGCAGGAGCTGCCTAAGGAGGATAACTTTTGGAAAAGGCAGTTAAGAGCACAGGGGAGCGTTACCCCATGGGTACCCTGTTCCCTGAGGCCCGGGCCCCAACCATTACACAGCCATTTCTTTGTAAAATTTCCATATCCTGACCTATCTACGTAACTCTGCAATCTTCTCCCTCATTTTCCTTTGAAGATGAGAACAGCAGGAGAGCCAGGGAATTTGCTCCTGCAAATGCAGCCTGATCCAGCCACACTGGAGATCCCTAATGCTGCAGAAACAGACTGTTCACTCAGCAAAGCAGAACTGCACAAGGAAGGGACAAATGAGTTACAAACCCCTGTGGGCTGCCATCAGGAAGTACACAGTCAGACATTTCACACTGGTTCTCACAATCAATAAAATTAGACTAATATTTTTTACAGCCGTGTCAATTGAAAACAATTTTGCTGAAATCCAACCTGTACCATCTAGTCCTAATTAAAAAGCAATCCAGGTAACTGCAAACAAAGGAGCAGCATTTTTGGTGGTGCAAATCCCCCAGTGAACATAAAAATTAACAGATGTTTTCACAGTACTAGTTATTTATCTGTAGTACTCCTTCATTGCTGGGGGACATTCAGTAACAATCTGGGCTTTTACCACACGTCTGCAAAGTCGTAGCTACTCCTTGATCCACTTGACTTCTTCAATGCCTGAGGATACATTCAGCATATATTTGGTAGGAGGCATTTGTATTGGTTCTATGGTTTATGCTGATCATCATCATGCTTGTTGTCATAAATAATAGGGTACTCCAAGAGAGATATGATTCTGGGTAACAGGACCAAGCAACTGGAAAAAATTCTCCCTAGAATAGGTTTTCAGATTTAAACAGAGATATTGGTTAGACTGTATGTATTTGCAAACCTATTTCTTTAGGCAAAGATTGGAAAGGCAAGGAGAATCACAAAGTCAATTTTAACTGTGAATATGCACTTAAAAAGCACATGGAATTGTATCTTTGTCCATGGCTCATGCATTTCTCCTGTGCCCTCAAACAAGCTCAACAAGACTGAAATCTGAATGAATTACTTTAAAAGTTAAAAGAAGATTTTAACAGTTGGCAGTTTGCAGTGAAGCTGTTCTCATGTGCACTTGCACATTTGAGAGGGAGGGAGAGAGAGATGGACTAAAAGGACTCTGCCTTTAACTTTGTATCTTGAGCTCTGAATAAAAATATATTCTAAACAGTATGAATGTGGCACTAAAGGCTTCTCCCCTGAACTCTGCTCATTTCCAATGCAAAATAAAACCTTGAGAGCTTCAGTTGAAAGCATGCTATGATAAAACCTGAGGGGAAAAATGCAAATGGATTGAAATCTCCCAGGTTAACTAAACAATTGTCTGAGACAGAGAGCAGTCAAGTGAGTTTTCACTAGTTGGTAAAAAAAAAATCAACCAAAAAGAGAGATGCGGCTTTTGAATAACACTGGAAAGTCCGGCCACTTCTTTTCAGACTCAGAAACTGAAAGCAACATCTGATGACAGCTGTGGAACTCTGCCCTAGCCAGCATCTGCCCTTGGGGTTGGGGCGGTGTGCCCAAGCCAGCAGCCCGTGGGAAGCAGGAGCTGGGGCACCGAAGCACTCGGGGCTCAGAGGTGATGGAGCATTTATGGAGTCATCAAGAGCCCCATCTCACTGAGCACCCTGGAAGGCACTTGTCAGTTCTTTCTTACCTCTCCCAGAGAAAGGAGAGGGTAAAAGATCATCCCAAAACCCAGAGGAAAGAACCAAAATAGCTGGCTGTGGGGGTCACTCATCCATCAGCCTTTATTTTTATTTTCCAGACGGGCGAGGAGGCTGGGGACAGAGGTGAGTATATTGAGAGGCCATCCCTTTGTGCAGCTGCGTGTTTGAATTGATGGGACAGGCCTCAGAATGACAGATGGATGCCTGCAGCTATTTGATTTATTCGCTGAATGAATAATAAATAAAAAGGCAATGCAGTGGCCTTTAAAGGGCCTCGGACTCTACAATCTCCCAGACAAGCAGGATACCCAACTTCAGATACTGCTCAACAGAAAGCTCTACAATTCTCGAGGCCCTGTTTTACTGCTGGGAGTGGGCAAAATCAATGAAGCAGAATTTTAGTTTCTAGTGCTGGGAAAAAGTTCTTTTCCCACATTTTTATCCTCACCAGAGCTCTCACAGGCTTCATAAGCCTACCAGGAATTGGTACTGCTCTGGCTGTAATTAACCCTTGGCTTCACCAAAATCCTATTCCATTGCAAGCAGGGGAAGGATTTGAATTAGATCCTTAATGCATACAGGTATTCTTCCACATGGTGTAGAAGGATGAAGCAACAACCATAAATACAGGTATTAAATGGGCTCCTTTCTATTAGTAGAGGGACACACTCATATCAGCAAGTTGGATCTATTTAATATACATCATACCAACTGTAAGAGAGCCTGGTAAATCCTGGCCAAATATAAGCTCATTGTTCTCCTCCACTTTCCCTTCCCTTAATATCAGAGCAAATATCCTCCCAAAGAAGCTGCAGCTGCTACTCCTGAGATGGTTCAGAAAAACTCATAGCAGCCTCCAACTGCAGACACAAATATGGCACTTAGTTTTGCTACTGATTTACTCCAATCCCCTTCCCAAGACATTTGCTGCGATGACAAATGCAACTGTCTGATAGCAGAGTCATGGCAAAAAACAAAATACAGCTGTGACTTGACAATTCAATTAAAAAAAAACCAAACCAACAAACAACAAACCGTATTGATCCTTGATTTCTTTTTAAGCTATTTAAGTGAAATGTTATTAATGAGACCTTATTTAATCTACATTATTTTGATCACTAAATTGCTGCTAGCTAAGCTTGAGGTAACAGCTGTGATACACCACCATGTTCGTGTTGTTCCAGTAAAACATTTTCAGTTTCAGTTAAATTCTGTTTTTATCAGAATTGTGCAGTACCCTGTAAACCAAGTTAATGTAGAGCCAGAACAAAATCATTTGCTTTTGCAGGTGCTGGACACTGCCTGGACCTGCTCCTCATTCTGTGACAGAGGACAGGACACAGCAGCTGCTCCTTTGACCTGGATTACTCTCCCTTCCCTGTGCTTTGCACATCAGGAGGAAGCTGCTCTAAAGCACATTCCACTGCCCTGTCTGGGGAAGGCCCCAGCACTGAGCACTGCCACAGGGGACAGCAGGACTCACAGGGGACAGCTCTCCTCACAGCCAGCAGGTATCTGCACCTCAGCGGTGGGGCAGCATCCACCAAGGAATCACAGATCTCTGTCACAGGAAACCAGCAGCCAAAGAGATGATTCACAAAAGCCAAATCTGATTTTATTCTCAGAAAAGTCAATTAAACAACTGGTTTTTGCTTTCAAAGGGAAGAATGGGTACAGCAGTCTACTCTGACCAGAATGTCACAGTGAATAGATGCTATGTTTGCAAAAGGGGGAAACATGCCATGCTTCCTTTTCCAAAGCTGCTCCCAATACGCATTTCCACCAACAAACAAAAACATCTCTCTCCAAGAGTTTAAAGATCCCCTTATTTTCTGCCAGAAATAGCTCACTTGCTTACCTGAAAAGTAAAAGGTTATTGAGGCTACAGAGCATTGTAACCCTGACAGGTTTCCTCCCACACACAAAGTCAACCCAGGCCCATGCAGTTCATGGACACTGCACAGGCAGCTGGAGCCAGGAGCAGATCTGTGTGTACAGAACCACACACCTCAGTCTACCCTGCCAGCACTTTTCATGTAAAAATTCAGCATTTATAATTTTCACATCAGAACTGGTTACTCTAGCACAGCTCCATAGAATGCACGATTAAGTGGAGAAACAGTCATAAAAATTTCCAACCTCATCTGGTGCTCAAGAGCGAGTTAAGTGAATATCAGTTACAGTGAGATGTGCCAACACTCAGATGCTGCTTCAGCTGAAGCTGCTCTTAAGGAAATGATGTTGGGTGGTTTGTTTTGAAGCCATTCCACAGTAGAGTTGAAAAGAGAGCAGTTTCAATCAAAACCAATACAAAATTAAAACCTGAAAATCTTATCAGAAAATCTGTAGCATTTTGCACAATTTAAGCTTTTGACAGAGGAAAATATCCTTACTCTTGCAGAAATGATATTTTTAGTAGAAGTGTTTTCTTCTAGCAGAGTTTCTTCAAGGAAGAGTCCCAGCCATTGCTGCCTTCCTGAGATCCAGTCGACAATGCTTCTGCAGCTACAGAAAGTATTAAAACTGTGACTCCCAGGGACTAGCTAAGGTACTGCATCTTGATATCAGCTCGTTAAAAAATCAAAACAAAGAATAGGAAAAAAGGTGAATTTAAATTCGTAGCCACTTTAAAGGCCACAGAAAGTATTACACTATTACAAGATTAGTTAATTATATTATTTATGGAAAGCATTTGTTCTAGGAACAGAGATTAGGCATAACTACAATTGGATGTGTCTGTGACAAATCTAGAAATTAAACAAAGCTCCCCTAAAGAGCCAGAGCCAAGGGATTTTTTTCTGTACCATAAAACCACTCAGTACGTGCTGTCGCGGCAGGAAAACCTCCTTTGCGTTATTTATTCCTCTGTGAACCGCTGCCGGCGATGCCAACAGCCCCCACAGCGCGCCCGCGTCCGGGGATTTCAGGTCCCGGCCGTCCCGTCCCGGCTCCGCCGGCGCGGGGGGAGGTTCGGGCGCTCCTCCCGGAGCGGTGCCGGCCCAGCCCCACCCTGCCCCGACGGGAGAGGCCGCAAGCTGCCCGCCCCAAGTCTCGTTCTGCAGGAGGAAGGAGGGCAGAGGGGATGCGGCAAGGCTTTCACCAAACTTTAGCTCTCACAGTAAAGTTTAAGTTTAAACAAAAAAAAAAAGATTCTTTTTGTTTAAACCTGACAAAAGCTGGTCATGTTAAAATATTCCTATGTGACCTGGGAAAAAGCAGTATTTTCAGTGAGTTAATGTGCGTAACCTTTGCCATGGCTGCTTCCTCTGTGCCACTCTGGTGGTCCATTACCCACAGGAGGAAATCTGTTCAGCCTGGAGACAGAAGGATGCTGACCTTTGGGTAAAAGATGGTGCTGGGACTGAGCGGTGCTTACCCGAACTTGAGTCCAGAGCCGGGCACAAAGAATCCAGCATCCTGACACTCACGTTCCTCCCCAGGCTCCATTTCAATGCCCGGAATTGTACAGCACAAAATCTGGCATTTGGGGCCTGCTTGTAATACACTTTCTTTACATCAAGAGGACCTGTGTCACCTGCCTCCTCCTCCAGTACAATGCACACATTTTCTTTATTGTTTCCATTCTGAGCCACAACAGTTGAAGTCTGAGCATGTTGCTTAGCAATACAGGACTGGGACAAGCTAAGCTTAAAGTCTTCTTCCTGTGCTAGATGTCCTGTAGCGGCCATAACTACAGGAGAAATTGACTTTTTCATTATCTGCTTATTATTTCCAGGGGAGTTTCTCCCCTGTTCCTATTGCATTTGCTTTGGATTCCCCCTCCTCCCAATGTTCTCACATTAAATTTTTCTTAGACACAGCAACTACTCTCACCCCTCTCATATATCTAATACATTTCTCAGCTGTAGGCTCTTTGGTGGGAATTTTCCACCTCCTTTTTGATAACTGAATTCATTACAGATTTAAAAAAACAAATCTGGAATGTTACAAGACAATACCTGCAGGAAAAATAACCTCTGAGTACGTAAAACATTTCATTTCTCTCTTTCAGCTCATGTTTGGTTGACTTTGTTGTGAAAAACTGCCAAACAAAAAGAAAAATGAAAGGTGTCTGAATACCACTTTTGCAGTGGACAGTCCAAAAGCACTTTTTTTCTGAGCAAAATCCTTGGCTCTTCATTTCAAAGATGTACAAAAATGAAAGCTGTATTGTACTCTCCATTTTGGTGCCTGATATTCAAATGAAATTCACAACAAAATTAAGAGTGAACATAGAAGTCCCTTGGACTAATCTTTCCCAAGCAGCATCAGCTTCCTGAGACTCTCTGAGGAAGGGGGTCAATCTTCCAGGCCCATTTCCTGAGGAAAGCTCTGCTGTATCATGTCTGTTGAGACCTTGTCTTGTTCTTCCTGAGAGAGGCTACAAGAACTTGCATGACTGGTGTTGAGGTTTGGTGCCAAGTGCAGACACAGAAACAAATCCATACCTCAGCTGCAGGTAAATCACATTATGCATTCGTGCACTAGTGCTTGCTCCATCATCATAAAACAGACCCAGGGTTTTGTTTATGCATGCAGGCTGCAAGCCTTCCCCAGCTTTCAGTTGTGGTGTTTATTAGATTTGCAGCGCCAATAATCATGTTAGTACAAACGTTTAAGGGACAGTCTCCTCAAGAAAGATCACGGCTCAGAGGGAATTATCCCTGTCTAATTACAGTTCGTGCTGCTGCTGGACGTTCCCCTTGCTGTCTGACTGCCACTGTCTCATTTTAAAGAGCATTGACTCAGCTTCAGCCACGGGGTTGGCTACCTGGAAATCAAAGCCCCATTGCAAAGTGTGATGGCTCACGGTCAGCGGAACCTGTGCTGCAGACCAGCCCTGGGGACAACGGGCTGTGAACACACCCAATCCTCTGAGGGAAAGCTGGGAGCTGTAAGTGTTACCCGAGGGCTCTGCGGCAGCGCTCCCGAGCCCTCCCTGCTGGGACAGGGCCCGTCCCAGCAGTGCCTCTCCTGTCCTGGCTCCTGGTCCTGCAGTGAGCTGCCGCCCGCTGCAGAGCACAGCCTGCACAGAGCCTCCCTGCAGACAGGGCAGCGCTGCATGGACAGCGGGCCCGCAGCAGGGCTGGGCCAGGAGCCCCTGCCAGGCTGGGTGCGCACAGGCACAGCGTGCTCTGCCCTGCCGGGGGCCCGTGGGGCGCTGAGACAGCTGGTGAGTGCAGGGGCAGCCCTGCAGTGCGGCCCTGCAATGCTGCCCTGCAATGCTGCCCTGCAATGCAGCAATGCGGCACAGCTGTCCCAGCAGCACGAGGCTGAGTCTCACAGGGACCAGTGAAGAAATGCAGCTCCCAGAGCTCCCAGTCCATCTGAAGAACACAGTGTGCTAGACCAAAATACTTCTGCACAGGCTCCTGCATCAGCTGTAATTGCAATTGCTTTAAATTTCTGAGTCGCCTGGAGACTTGAGGTCCCACTCATTAACATTTTGGCACTATCTTTCAGTCCTGGGCCACTTCCAAAACACTCCCATCTCTGGCACAATCAGGTTCTTCGCCTGTCCCTAAGCAAGTAAATAATTATATGTGACCTTTTTTTAATACTGTAGGCGTGACGCATCTGAACATTTTGCTGGTTGCAAAATATTTTCATAAATTCCTCAATCATTCAAAGATTTTTGTCCAAGGAGTTTTCAGGAAATTGGAATGAGCATTAAAGATCACACTATTCAGCAGCTATAATTTCAATATTAAAGTCTTATAAATCCTTGAATGAGTAGTGCTGCCTAAATTGAAATCAAAGTCCAGATAAAAAAAATGTATTCACTTATTTATTTCAGAAGACAATGTGGAGAGCTGCATCCTTGTGAAATCTCTGGTTATCTGAGGACAAACCTGTCTGGGCTTCGAGATCCTGCATTACACAAAGCTCCAGCACCTTGATGTACTTGGGCTCATCACATTTGAGCCATCTCCCCAATGAAACAGAACAAATAGTACAGGATCTCCTTGCTGCTCCATCTGTAATCCCACCAGTTACACTGCCTGAGGGGCACTCTCTTTAGGTGAGTCAGAGCCACATCTTTTCTTTTGCTTATTTTTAAAATTCTTATGTCTTCAGATGCGCTTTTTTTTTTCCTGTCCCTACAGCTCTTCCAATCACTGCTGCTGCAAATTTTACTTGTGAAACCATTATTGGTAATTTTCCTCTACCCATTAAATAGCTTCTGTATCTCAACATTAAAATTGCCTGGTCAGTGTTTTTGAGCAGAAAAGGGTCAGCAGGGGAGATGGCTTCACTATCCATAATAAATGCTCTGGCACCAATGTCATTTATGCATCCGCTTAATCAAAGAAGACAACCTTCAACATGGAAGATGGGGAAGGATAAAGTGTAACAGAAAGGTATTTTAATGAAGCTACAAAAAGCTGTCCGATCACCCTCTGAAAGGCCAATCAGGTGTGGTTGAGGGATAGAAGTCTTGACTCTTTTATTCCAACTGCAAGCACTGGGAATATCAGGAGCAGGTAACAGCTGCCCCAAGGCAAGTCATGCTACATTTTGCCTCATTTTCAAAGGACTCTTTTTTGCAACTACACTGGAGCATCACCATAAATCAATTGTAGGGGTAAATGCAAGGTCAGCCAACTCAGGAAAAATTGAAGATTTAGATGCCCTCTCTATATGTAAAAAGAAGCCACTGCTGAAACATTGCTAATATCACTAGATCCAGAATAAAATGTTATGTGTCCCTGTGGTACTTCAGAGGAATGAAGGGATAAAATGAACAGTTTGCAAGCTAATTCTCTATACGTAACAGAATATTTGTCCAGATTTAGACTATGATCTTCAGGGAGGCAAGGTGATGCCTTAAGTTTTAGCTTTATATTTTCCAGATTCTGTACTGCATTAGTATGTAACTCTGAACTTCATATAAAGTGTGAGCAAAGTCTCCTCACTATTTAGACAAAACACTCTTTTTCCAGCCCCAGAACCAAGGACACCGTTGCAGCTTCAGGCCCAAAAAGTGCAAACAGGGAATTGAGGAGAGAAATCTGGGAGGATGGGACTTCATTACCTGAAGCTGTAATTGGACAATTAACCCCAATATGTAAATGGACCAAAACTTATAAAAGTGTGAAAACTTGTGACCCCTCATCCATCCTGGGTGTAGCCTTGACCAGACTCTTGTACTGCCCAAGGTGTATCTTTGAAGGCTTTTAAATAAATCCCTGCTTTATTCCTTTAACACTGTCCAGCCTCTGTTCTTGGTAGCCTCTCAAGGCATCAGAGCGAGGGATGGGTTCCCAAATCCTATTGACAAGCAATGAAAATTCACCTTTTAAAAGAATTCAGATTAATTTTTTTCCTTTTGCATTCCATCCGTTTAGCCCCTACCTTCCACAAAATTAGTGAAATTATCTAAAAAGATGTTTTAATCAAAGAGTTAGAATTTCAGTGGTGCATTTAAAAGAATTAAGTCATCACAAGTACAATCCATGTTAAAGGGAAGTATGAAAATAACACCACAATCTGGACTTTCCATGTGTAAAATGAAAGGACACTAAAGTAGCTATTAACATGTTACTAATTGTAAAACAATAGTGATAGATACTGGAAGTTAATGAACTAAGGCTGGGCAGTAGGTTAATTGCAGTGCAACAGAATTTGAAAATGTAGGAGGAAAAGAGATGAGGGAAAAAATCCATTACTTTCATTAGAATTTTTTTTTCTTCAATCAATGTGCAAAAGTTGAGCAGATGTTTATTTTGTATTTTATGGATAAATTGTGAATGAAAAAGAACCAAAAAACTTCCTGTAGATGACAAGAGCCAGCCTAAACTACTGCTCATTCCAAATTAACCACCTCAAATACTGAGCAGAGATCCAAAGATCTCTTTGAACCACTGAGGCTTTACTTTTAGCATGTCACAAAAAGGAGGAAATTTTTAAAGGGAGGTAGGACTGCCAGCTTAGTTTGTGTGTTTCGAAGGGCAAAGGCAATGCAGGAAGGGCAGCAGTAACTAGGCATCTTCAGATGAACAGATGGTATAAACCTGATGTATCTGCCAGTTAACTGCAGTTAAATAAAATACATTTCAATACATCACTTTATCATGTAATAAATTTGGAGACAAGTGATAGTGTTAATTCAAAAACAGAAGTACAGGGAAAAGCTTAGGCACCATCACAGGTAATTGCCTCAAAATGATTTCCCAATAGTGCTCAGTGGCAGAAAAGACTAATACTATCCCTGGGTGATTAAAAAGAAGATAACTGAAGAAGAACAAAGTCAGCATCACCTCTAAACCCTGCTCTTAGTAGGCTGTTGCTCCCAGTCTAATTCAAAGAAGATTTGAAAAAGCAATGAGCAACTTAAAGTAGAGCCACAAGTGTGGTTCACCAGCTGGGAAACAAGCCTTACAATGCAGGGCTTCAGGCATTAAATATACTTAGATTTCCAGAAGAGTTTTAGCTGTAGCTTGATCACTGTACATACAGGTGAAAGACAGAGCTGTGGTGGCAGCTTTTCAAGGTTGTTGACAAAGAAAAACAAGAGCCAACAGATGGGAGCTGAAGTCATACAAATTCAGTCTGGAATAAGAAATAATTTACCATCACAAGGGCTAATTAAACACTGGAACAGTTTTTCACTGAAGGTGATAGCCTTCATTCAATGTAAGCTTTTAAAAGTGGATGAAACACTTTCTAAAAGATGTTCTTTAAACCATACATCACTTGAAGTGCTGCACAAGACTCACTGCCAATATCCTGGAGGAATTACATCGCCCCTGCACTGACTTCAGTTTCTGCAGCTTTGCATGAGGGTGTCTCACCTATTTAAATATTGCAAGGCCAGTGCAGACCCTCTGAAAACTATAAGGATTAATTCTCTTCTTCCCGCTAGCAGTCCTATAGGGAATCAGCCAGATTCTGATTAATTTATTTTTCATTCCAAGTTCTGAAATTTCAAACACCATCCAGAGCCATGGCAAAGACTGCCTGTGAAGTTACTCAGTGCTCTAACTGGGTGCACCAGTCTTTCTCTTTCAAGGTTGAAGTGCCCAGCAGTGCTGAAGTCAGGCATTTAGCCTCAGCAGAGACAAATTTTACCTCATTATTTTACCTCAGCACCTGCTTTGGGTTTGTTTGGGGGGGGGTGTGGGGTGTGCCTACTCTGCAACTTTGGCTTCTAGAATTATTTAGACAAATTTCCCTCAGTCAAGTCCTTACCAGGGAACAGAGTCTGTGTTCTGGGGACAGCTCTCTCTAATTTCTTCTTTCAGTACACAAACTGAAAAACGAAATGCTCAAATTAACCAAGGCCCCAAGGTCAATCTAAGTGTACTTTGGTGAAATGTAAGGAAACCATGACATTTAAAAGAGGAAAAAAAGGGGGCAAGGCGGTAAAAAATAACTTTCTGCTCTGAAATTGCAAAATCAGGATGCCCACAGACAGCACTGAAGGTTTATACACAGCTATAAAAATGCATCTTTACTAGTAAGAGGGAAAACCCCACATCTTTTGACCCTGCAGTGCTGTGAAATGCCATGAGAATGAGCACCACCACTGAAACGCTCTAATGATGCACTTTCAGCAAATTACTGTGCTTTGACAAAATCTAAGTAGATGGCACCAAGGACATCTCTACCACTCAAAACAGTTACTAAAATAATCTTGTGTAACACAGATCGCTAGGAATTACATTCCATAAACTGACTTCTCAAACAAGCTTAGGATGATCTTTTACCCTCTCCTTTCACCAGATCAAAAAGGAAAGAGAAGATGCAGTGCAGTGGGTCACTGAGATGTGTGCAGCATTTGACAGCCTGGGCCAAAATCTGTTTTAGTTTGCATGACTAAATGAGTGCGGTAATCCTTACCCCAAATCTCAGATGACTGCCCTGAAGCCACTGCAGCCTTAAAGATTAACAACTGAAGATGTGTCTTCCTAACTCAAGCAGAACAAAAGGAGGGAAACAGAGAATTTCAGAGATGGGAACTGCATATGTTCTAAAATTACTCAGGGAATCCTATTCACAAAACCCACTTTAGCTGCTGCTCCCTATATTTAAATATTCTATGACGGGAAAAAGACAATACCTTCCTGCTTATCTCATTCTTACTATAATATATTTATAATTTATTAAATAATAATAATAGGTTATTACATTTTAATTAATCCAACTGCTCTTCTGGATTTCCAGGTAATTTGTGCTAAAAGCCCATGTAACCAAAAATATTTTATAAATGTACTGGAATCCACTATTATGGAAGTGAGCGCTTGATCTCTCCATTTCTAACACCTTGGTTCCCTACTAGGCTTGGTTTCTAGATGGTAGCTTTACTTCCAGATTTTCTGTTTTCAGCCACTTTTCTTGCTTATTAATAATAATTATCTTAAAATACCTGCAGTCACCATTAGAAACTGTGATTTTCTCCAACAACCACTCCCTCCAGTGACAGGCAATACAACTCACTACAAATGAAAATCATGAAAAATAATGAGAGGAAAAGTGGAACAAGCACAACCAAGACAGAGGCACCAAATCTCCAGTTAACATAATGAAGGAAAACCACATGAAAAATTAGCATCAGCTTCCTTTTTAGAATTCAGTGCTCTTCTTCTTACTGCCCAAATTCAGATATCCAGGTTTGTATCTATGTTTGGTGACTTGCCGTACAATTGTTTTACTAAGCTTAAATTGTTAGTAGTTTGTTCGGTGCTGTATGAATTCTAGACAGTAGTTATAAGAGTGCTGTGAAAGCTGGAATTTGCTGGCTAATACCAAATTTCTGCAAGAGTTGCTACATATGCAAAAGAGCTTCTGCTCTCCAGTCCCAGATCTGTGGTTGTCACAGTGATTAAAACTCCATGTTTCCTAAACAATTAACTAACATAGTCTATTAAATCTCATTTTATTGCTTTGAATGGATTGAGATGGTACAATAATCCACCTCGGAAGCAAGGCAGAATTTGCATATCTCTTTCAGAAAATGGATGAGACATAAAGTGAACGACATGGTGGATAAAACCAAATCCTAGCATGTTCTCAGTCTGCTTTGCATTTGATTTTCTCTGCTCTACCATAAACGAGTTTTAGCAGTGATAGACTAGAATATATAGAAATCAAAGACCGGGAAAGCTCACGGAGGCTACAAAAACAATTCACCTTAAACAGAACAAGCACATCACTCAGGACATTTTGACAAAGCTGAACGTGAAATCAGCCAAAATGTTTGTTTTCTTTGACTAGTGCTGCTGGAGAGAGCACTGCACATCACGTATCCCATGCTGCAACTTAAATTCAATTTTGTGATTCAGAAAGTTTTTCTTGTAGTGCTTCAAATGGAATATATGACCTGCAACTCATTTATATTTCCTATGTAATTAGTAGCTGGCAAGTAAAACAAATTAGGTGCTTGATAAACACAGACAATTATATTTTCAAAGCAGTTGTATTTATGCTTGGAAGGAAGGACAGTTTTATGAATATGTAATCAAGGATGTAAAATTGGAAAGAAAACAAAATAGAGCATAGTTAATTCGGTGGTAGTGACAAATTAACACCAAGCCAAGCCCCCTGCACATGCACTGCCCTGATAAACTTGTTATTAGCAAAGGTTCACTAAGAGGAGCCTGGTAATCCTTTTTCTGTGTTTGCTCTTCTTTATTAGCCCTTTGAGAAAATATTGCTTATAAAATAAAGATCTGCACAAGCAAAGATAAGAGTCCCTGTTTCCTGACTAACCTGTTTAATGGCTAACAAGCTGGGAATATATAGCTCTTTTCTCCTATTTCCTTTGTATATTTGGCTACAGGTGTGTGCTGCACACCAGTGATTACCAAGCATTTAGGAGCAGCTGTGCCTCCAAATGAAAGATGAAACTGAACTGAAAGTTTGTTTGAAATGGAAGTAAAAGCTGGCAGATGGCAGCATCCAGAAATAGCACCACTGAAACAGAATTTTTTGTGCAGCTACTGCTCCAGAGCACTAGTGAGAACAGGGGGAGGACATCTCAGCAACAATCTACAAGGGGAAGAGGGGAAAAATAAAATAAAGGAGGTTTTAGGGGGAAAGAAAACAACAGAGGGGATGGGAAGAAAAGGAGAAAATTAGCTTTATGTGTCAACACCTAAAAAAAGCGCAGAAATTTAAAGAAGATTCTATTTAGCAAAAGGAAAGAATTATAAGTATCGATAAGCTGGGTTTGTTCTTTGAGCAAAAGAAAAGCTAGTGGAAATACATGGAAAAAAGAATCATTTAGAGAAAGAACATGAAAACTGATCAGTGGTCAGAATCAAAGAAGAATTTAAATCATAATAAGCCTTTGATGTATTGTGGAAAGCCACACTTTCTTCAAAAGTTTGTGGAAAGTCATTATGCTGAAACAGATGTAGATCTGAGTGTTCAGGGAGGTATGGCTTTAAAGGCATATGCCAAAAGGAACATTCAAGGGAGGCGTTTTAGGTGTTTTGGAGGAGGAAACTGACTTTCATCTTTACAAGAAGCAGACACAGCGCAGATGCTCGCGGCCAGCAGCTCCACTGTGCTCTCTGTGTTTTGGGGACTGCAGTGCCACTGAGAGAACCCGTGTTTCTCTCAATCCCCTTGAAGGCTGACTACAGCACTGTGTAATTATTTGAGCTGAAACTTCTCAGAAATGGCCTAAAACTCAGTTTGAGAGGAAATGCAGCCTAAAGTGTTTCAGCCTTTGGCCATTCCCCATTGGAATGACCCTACATCCTCCCTCCAGTGGTGATGATAGCTCTGAACGTCAGGGTGGTCTGGTAAGAGCCATTCATCTTTATCAGGGATCCAGGCTTTTGACTTCGACATATTTATGCATAACCCCACTCTGTAATTCTCAATAACCAGGCTTGAAAGTCTCTAAATCACTTTTCAAAATGGAATTTTGCCTGGGAAAGTCACGGAAATCCTCAGGAAAAGCCCTATATAACCACTTCCAGTTTGATTGATTGGCATTAAATTAATCCTATTGCTGCTTCCTAAGTGAGGAGGCCAGAAGAAATGTGTTCCTCTCCATTCACTGTGTACACACAGGTGGAATAATATAACGTGACAGAGTAATTAAAAATGGTAAATTGAGATCCCGTCTGGATGTAGAAATAACCTAAAACTTGAACATTTCACTTTGGAAATGTCTTTTTGATTTAATGTTGTCATTTGGCTGCAACAATCCCCAGACCATGCAGTAGTCTGAAATCAGCAATATCACAGGCAGATCATCCTGATGACTTTAAGAGATCTCTAATCGCTCTGCTGCTCTGCTATCTCTCCCTGTTTAGGGAAATCTGACAACCTCGCCTTCCTGACAAAAACTGTTCCAGATGATTCAGACGAGTTATTCGTGACAACCACTTGGCAAAAATCTTTTAATATGAGTCATTTTATGGTGATTCATTTACTTTTTCATCATTTTAAAACAAACTTTCCAGTGTGAAAAAGTTGAAAGGCCTCTTTGAAGAGACAATTTGCAATTGCAAAGCTCTGTTTTTCACTAGAGACAGAATCATTGCTTTACCAAATCAAAGCTCTTCTGAGCAAGTTTCATCTATTTCTGGTCTTGTAAACCAGGCCCAGTCTGAGCTGTGTTGAAAACAGTGACATCAGATATTCTGTACCATGGGTGGGTTACCAGGCGA
Source organism: Chamaea fasciata (assembly GCF_029207755.1). Classification (NCBI taxonomy): domain Eukaryota; kingdom Metazoa; phylum Chordata; class Aves; order Passeriformes; family Sylviidae; genus Chamaea; species Chamaea fasciata. The sequence continues at coordinate 9,482,444 of NW_027094107.1, forward strand.
CGCCACAAAGTTCCGTGATGTTATCCAGAATCCCAAACTTTCTCAAATCTACTGTCATTATATTATATCCACTCATCTAAAAAATATCTGGAGCAATGACAAAATGTTTCTTCATGAATGAAAATATTTTCTTTAAAGGTTAATTTTGCAGGTCTTACAAAGCAACTGTGATTTTCTTTTTGATGAAAAAAGAAAATCTTTTTCTTTCTTTCTTTCTTTCTTTCTCAATGAATATTTGTTTTGCTAAGGAAGCGTAATCTCTGTACAAAATTGGGAGCTGTTGAGATCTTTTGATTAGGCAATTTTATACTGGATTTGAGGTCTAAGATTTTTTCCTAAACTACCCCAGGAGACCATAATTCTGACCAGTCCTTAAAAGAGAGCTACACTGGCAGTGATATTCACATACACCTATAAAAAATATATTAACATATTTAACCAGTTGCAGTGGCTGTGTGGCAAAATTGGCAAACTTATAACCAAGGGAAAGCCCTAAGACTGGGAATGTCACTCGCATTTAAATTCCCTGAGAGCCAGCATCTATCGGTAATCAACCACATTAGCAGAATTTTGGGGAGACCAAAACCAGAGAAAGTTGCCTTTATTGCTGCTATACCGATGGCCTTTTTAGCCTCTGCTAAATACAGGGAAGGTAAACAGACAGATCTGGATTGAAAGAGGAAATTAAATTACTCTACAGGCAATTAACAGTAGGAGTATAACAGGAACACAAAAACCAAAGTCAAATTTAAATTATGACCTCATCAAATGCTGCTTTCCCAAAAGACAAATGATTGAAAAAGAGCAGAAGATTTGACATATTGGGCATGTTTTGCTCTGCAGTTGTTTAGACTCTGGAGGGAGCTGAGGATACTCTTTCAGGAGCCCAGATTTCCTACACCACATTTGTGGGTTAGAACCACCGTGCTCAGGGAGAAGAGCCCGAGGCTTTGAAGGCACTGTAAGAAGCTTCAGCCATACAAACATATTTCAGAAAGTCATTTGATGTTCTTGTTAAAAAAAGTAATAACCAAATGTGCAATGTGCAGATCTGTATGAGTACTCGTTTCAAATGAATGATCTCATGTACTAAACAGTGCAAAATCTCTATTTTTCTTACACATAAATTAGTAGTTTTCATTTATCCAGTACAGCAAGACTGAATAATGTATTATAATAATGAATTTGTTGGGAAGACAATCAGCTCCCTGTTTATATTTGTGCCATTCTAGTAGTTTCACAGTATTTTCAGTGTGTCCTCATGTTCTCAGAAATTTGCATTTTGACTCTCTTGTGACATTTTATTAGGAAAGCAGAGAGTTTTCTCCACATTCCCACAGGGGCTGAACTCTAAGCTTAACTAAAAGTCTACAAGTCTCTTCCTTCTAAGAATAAGATTACATTTTCACATTGTACCTATCAAGGAAAAAAAAAAAAAGACGTGGAAAAACCTGGTGTTATTGAGTTCTGTAAAAAAAGAACATTAGCTCATGGTTCTGGAGATCTTTCTGGCAAAACTGTTCAGCTATTCCATAATAGGTATGAAAGGCAAATTATGTTCTTTCTTATTTCAAAAATATTCTCAAGTAGGACTTGTTTTCTGCCTCTAGCAGCTTGTTTCCCCTCAAGCCTGTTGATACGGAAAGCTGTCTATGAATATGTTTTGGGGGGTTTTTTTTGGTACCTGCAATACCCATGCTTACAGCCTGAAGCAAAAGGCAGCTAAGATGACAAAGATGTTTCAAACATTCTCGGCTTCAAATATTCTCCCTGATGGTCAGAAAAGCTGACCAAAAAGGAGGGAAGAACATTCTGGAAAGGGTACATAAATGGTAAATGAGGGCAGAACAGGGGTGGTAGAACTTACAAACCAAAGAGGGAACAGACCTTACGATACATAAACATGTGACTGCAAAGGCCCGTGGGAGGGAGAGCTTTCCTCACCCTGTCCCAGAGGGGCTCTCCCCATTTCCCTCTGCCCCTCCGGGGCTGAGGCACGACCACCCTGGTGGCAGCCCCTGGGCCTCCACAGTCAAACATTTCAACTTTCTTATTGCTCAGACATACTTTATTGGCTAGGTACTAAGAGTTCCAGTCAGAGACTAAAAACTGCAATGGGAATTATCTCAGTGTGCACTGATTGCTAATTTAAAAATACATGTCTGTTTTCACTCTGTTTAATAATTCCAAAAGCCAATTTCAAAATAATGGATTTATTACCGTGAACCTCCATTCCTCAGAATTTTATTCCGTGGGCATCATCAGTCACATCTGGGTTGTTGAACTACCAATCCGCATTTGTTAAGACTTTTGTCAAGAGCGGAGGCTCAGCCAGTGTGGGCTACGTGCTGAAATCAGCACATCCATCGTGCAAGCTGAGGCACCCTTAAACTCCTAAACTCACAGATTTAACAGAATTTTCATTTTAGTCTTCTGAGTATTAGTAAATCAGTATCTGTTACAGCATCTGCTGACCTGCTGCACTATCCCAGTTACACACAGCTACTCTTCACCTGATGGGAGCATTCTTATCTCCTGCCAACACAACATTAATTCCACCTCTAGACAATTAACCCCCTGTCAGAGGCATATTTTCCAGACTGAAATTTCTAGGGATTCAAAATATTTTATTAAAGGCTTCACAGTCTAAGTGCTAACAGCACTGATTCTCTTCTCTGTTGAGTTGCCCCAGGGAGGAATAAAAGAGTCAATTTAGCTGACTAGCCTTTGTTTTCAGAAGCTGACAATATCAAAAAGGGCTGTAAGATAGAGGCTATAATCTTACAATATTAGATTTTTTGATGTTCAGCTGTAAGTGAAGTAGATGCTGAAGTTACAAGTGTACATAATAGTTGCCCCTTGAAATGAACTATGCAATTAATACAGAAATATGAACACATTAAGTTAAAAGTTAAGTAGCACCAGCATAAAGCTTGATATTAGTGTTGCTTTCATTAAACATCAAGAGAAAGAAAAAAACCGTAGAGAACCTTTGATTCTCTTTAACTACTGTTATTCTCTCAGTGTCTCACAGTAGAGTATTTCCAACATGTATGATCTGGTACACAACAGATTAGCTATCCCTGTGTTATACACTTTAATATATTTCTATTATTATGATAAGCATCTGATTTGCTTCACAGTACCTTTGTAAATAGCAATACCATTTGATGGATCCAAAGAAGAAATTATCTCAAACTGCATGATTTATCTTGCAGGCAAAGCCACACCCTATATGCAAATGTCTTGCAAATCCCATCTGAAAACACTCTGAAAATAGAAACTTATGTTTTATTACAAGGCTTTTGCAGTGAAATAAGTTCCCTTGCCTAATTCATTAAAAAATGTCTTATCCAACATCTTGAAATTAGCCCCTTAGAGAATTTGAACAATTCACCAAGACCCAAAATTAAAATCTACTTGGACACCAAATGTTGCATATTCAGTGTTGGGAAGAGAAATAGATTCACGGGTGAAAAATCATTTCTCATGAAGAATACCCTGAAAGAAGAATGAACCTTTTCTGACCATCATTCATTATTCTCTACATGGGGTTGGCAGCACCAGCAGCCTAACCAGATTCACATCAGAACCTAAATCCACGGCACGTCTGCACAGAAAACGAAGGAGAAGCCAATGACAACCAAACACCAAGAACTACTTGGGACCAATGAACATCGAGCCAATGAATTTCTATGGGGTTTGGATTGTATAAACTTTGGGGAAAATCTAGTAAAACTCATGTGCATGTGGGAATATTTTCTGTGGCACATCCTGGCCAGAGTAGAGTAATGCCTGATTCTCTAGCACTTCAAATACAGTGTTTGAGGGTTTTTCTTTTCTTCTTGGATTTCAATGACAAGAGGCCCAGAATAACCAGGCATAGGATTTTCCATCTAGATCATATAATCTCTGGGTTTGGTCCACAAGCACTGGAGATTATGAATTATTTGACAGCACATAGAAATCTTATCACCATCTTTAGTTATTGCATGCTAGTGTCTCCAGTCGAGGCCTGAACAAACATTGGTTTGGTCTTAACTGTCTCCAGCTGCGGTCAAGAAGGAAGGAGTACAAAACAAAAGGGAGTGATACTTCCATTGATGTCCATGCTCACAGCTCCCAGGTATCAACAAATTAGGTTTTCCTGAGGCAAACAGCATCTGTTTCCAAGCAATCACATTTAACTATCATTGCTCTGTCTATTCTCTAGCAAACTGATTCTTTTTTATACCTATTTACAATTTTGTACTTAAAATCTTCCAGCAATAATGAATTATGCATCTGAGTATATGCAGAAGAACCCCACCTTTTAATTTCTTTAAATCTGCTTAGCATCTTAAGAAACTTTTTTTTTTTTGTAATGGGAAACAATACATATTTGTTATGTACCTGCCAGCTTCACATTATTTTTGATTTTGTGGATTCCCATCATATATTCCCTCAATCATCTCCCTTTCTAGAGGGATGAATCCCAGTCAATTTGGTATCTCTTCCCTGAGGAAACTTTTAGTGCTTTTGACCATACTTGACCATCCACATTACCTTTTTTCCATGCATTTCCAAAGCTGGGCATATCCTCCCTTGGAGGGCAGAGCCAGAACTGCACGTTCAGCCTGTGGGCAAACAGGTAATAAGTGATGGTGACAAAATGTCCAGAGATCTGTTCTTATTCCTTTACTAATAATGCCTTAGATTCTATTTTATTGCTAAGAAACAGATTAATTCTTTAGAGATGTCCATGATGACTAAGATCTCCTCCCTGAACAATAATAGAGGATTTAGAGTCCATTTTTTAAATCTGTAGCTATTTATTTTTCCCTAGTGCATTAATTTTTGAAACACTAAATTTTATATAGTTTTTCTTTCACCCAGTCAGTATTAGATTTCTCTTATTATTTACCTCTTCCTTCCACTCCCCCATTTTTAACATCTCCATCTTATAAATCTTCTCTGTATTTCAAATTCCAAAGTATATAATCTTATCTTTATGTCCTTGTGACTTGCATCGTTATGTTTTACCAGGAATATAAAGTAGATCATAACAGTGGAACTTGTTTGACATTATCAAGGAAGATGTTAAATCAAGATATATTTAAAGTCAAATTAATTTTGTAGATTTTCCTATTTAAATATTCAATAACATTGTCAATGTTTTCATCCACATCCCTCTACAGCTCCTGGTGAGGGTTTTGTGTTTATCAAAGATATATATATATATATATATACATATACATATATATATAGAGAGAGAGAGAGAGAGAGTATCTATGTCTTTACATAATGGATATTTTTAAAAGATTTTCTGAAGTCTATGGCTCACTCTCAGCCATTCTCAGTAGAATTATCAACATTATTTGCAATGTGATTAGGAAGTCTTAAATACTGTTTTGTGCAATGAAGATACACTATGACAATATTTGAGTGGATTCGATGAGTCACCCGGAGTTTGATCTCATGAAAGCAGGACTGCATAACAAAGTGTGAGGCAGCTCCTCATTGGCAGTGCAGTCACACTCTGCCTCCCTCATTGAGAATTCACTCACGTGCCATTATGCTGCTTTTTATACAATATGATACCCGCCTATTCTTAGCATTGCGTTGAACACAAGTGGAATGAAGTACAGCATGACTTCCCCTTGTGCTATTTTAAACAAATACAGAGTCAAAGCCAAAGTGTTTTCACAGACAATGGGCTTAGGCAGAAGGGTATTACATTAGGATTCGTAAGTACTCCACTTAACCTAGGCTGCATAGTTATCTAACAACTGCAGTAACCAGAGGTCTGTTCAGGGATGCACATTTTTACCAACAAAAAAAGGTAAGGGAAAGAGAAATCTATTTTTCAGCTCTTGATTGCAGTTTTTTTCCTGTTGGAGTTTTTGCTTCTGTGTTTTGCAAGAGAGCTGACAATACAAATGTGGTTAAAAGAATTCTGCCAAGTTGCAAGACATGATCGTAACTAATTTCACTAAAAGACAGGATATTTTAAAGGACTGGGAATGTACTGTCATCATCAATTTAAAAAAACACTATATTTCCTAAAAGCAAATACCGTCTGCTTTGATGGACTTATGCATGGCAATATTTTTAGGATTTTGAGGAGAAGACCATTCTTCAATCCTAACAGTAACAAAAAGTTAGCATACAACAGAATCCCTGTCTCTGCAGCACTTCAATAGAATACCCACTACTTTTATCTCTGAGGAGCTCCAATTCCCATCTGCAGAAAAAAAATAGATATGGATCTGATATTTTGTGAAGGCCAGAAAAGTTGCATCTGTTTATCTAGTTATCAATTTAAAAGAAATGATAGGGTTAGAAGGGATGCTTGGAGGTCATGAACTCCATCTCCTTGCCTCAAAGAAGCCAAATGCCTCTTATCCCTCCTGACAGATGGTTGTTTAGGATGTCCAGAGATGAATATGGCATTAATTCTTAAGGAAATTTATTTCAGTGCTGGCATTAAAAATGGGTCTACAGGAATGTTTCTGAGTCAACAAAATATCAAAGGAAGCTGGCAGGAGTAGAACATACATTTTAAGATAACAATTCTCCCTGGAGGAAAGTTAGAACAGCTCTGTATCCTCCAACAAAGCATAGGACAAAAATCAACAAAATTCAAGTAGAAGCATAAAATAAAAGTTGCTAGAAAAGTCCTAAAATTGAGCCTAAAAATAAGCAGTAAAAACAAATATATATACAGGCTGTTTACTAAAGAAAGCCCAGAATAAATCATGATAAATAAATAAAATATGTCAAGGAGGAACAGAATCGCTATAGATTGCAACTCCAGTCATTGGTAACAAAATCGACTTTTATATGCACTACATATCACTGATTTATCAGAAAGACGACAATGACTGTTGCGAGCATCTTTAAGGACAAAAATGTTACAACAATGGAAGACTTCAACAGCGCTCACATGCCCTGGGTAGGTGTCAGTGTACGTGATACGGAGACAAAGTCTTTGCAAAACATAAACATTTGTTTTTTGGAAAAATTTGTCAGGTACCAAAAGAAAAATCCCAGCTCTTGACTTTGCACAAAAGGGTATCTGTTACCTAATTCAGGATATTTGCTTTCAAAGGAAGTGTTTCTGCACACAAACAAATCATAAAATAGTGAGGAAAGGAAAGCACAGTTACAGGAACAAACCTGTCATAATAAAAATGAGTGAACACAATTCTCACACAGGTAAGTCACAGCACTGCAACTTGCTAGAATTATCTGTGGGGCAGGCAAGGCACTTGATTGGCTGTGCGTGGATTTTCTAAAGGCTTACAGGAAGATTTCTTAACCAAAAGTTCATAAAATGCCATGGGAATGTCTTCCTATGGATTAATAACAGATTAAAAGGATAGGAAAGTAAAGTAGGAATAAATAGTAGGACTTCAAATGAAGCATCTGGCCTGAGGCTTATGCTATTTAGTGTTTTTGCAGATGATCTGGAAAAGGGGTGGTAGGGGAAGCAACATTTGCTACTGGTGACAAATTATTCAGGGCAGTAAAAAGGCAAGCAAACTGCGAAGACTTGCATAGGAATTTCATGATTCAGAAAGATTAGGCAATAAACGTACAGAAAAACTCAGTATAAATAAATGTAAAATAACACACATGGAAAAGTGACTTGAACTGTAGATATTCAGTGACTGAGCCTAAAGTAGCTATTATCTTTCAGCAAAACTATCTCAGAGTTATAACAGATAGCACCATGAGAACATCATCTTGATACTCAGAAGCACTTAAAAAGGCAAATAAAACATTAGTAATTTTTAGAAAGGAACAGAAAATGCGAGAGAAAACATGATTGTGCCATTTTATAGCTCCAAAGCAAGACTGCTGCTGCATGAAATCAAATTTCCCCATCTTGGGAAGCACCGAAGACCAGAGAAGATACAGAGAACTGCAGCAAGAGTGATCCAAACTCTTCAGCACTCAGAGACAACAACAGAGGAAATTCTGACATTTCGGGATCCCCAGAAAGTGGAAATCTTAGGGTAGAGCAAAAACTCATTTTTGAAATGTCAGCGTATGTTGATTCTGAAGCACAGTATGCTTCTGGGGACTTTGACAGCTGCTACTGGAATTACAGTTCAACTGCTGAAGTTTCACGGCTCAGACACTGAGGGCAGCCCTGTTACTCAGGGGATCTTAGTCCCCGAGAGAAATTACTCCTGCAGTCCCTTCCCCATGGCCTGGCCCAGCCCTGGCTGCCCTGGATGGATGGGATCTGTTCTGCTGCAGAAGCCTGAGCCTAAAAATTCCCACTGAAGACTCGAATCAGGGTCCTGGAGGGCTCTCCACCTTGTTCTAGGGCCGCCAGAAATCCTATACTCTGGGACCTGGATAGGAGAACTTATGGAAACTCTCCTTGAAACTCAACCACTCATTTGTCAAACAATTGTCATAAAGGAATTAAAGCTTGAAAATTATTATTTCCAACAATATGCACAGTCTGAAAGATAAGACTACACAGAAAGGCATAAGGTAGAAGTGGTCATGTATGCATAGCTATGGAGAGATTTAGAAAAGGAATTGAAGACCGGCTTCAAATCTTTTCTACCATCTGAGAGTCATGTTTAAAGTAGGGAATTTTTCTACCTTGCTTAAGGTTTGAAAAAACACCAGCAGTATTGTTGGCCAGTCTTCCTGAGTCAACAAATGTGGTGATGCTTATAAATTCCTTCTTTAACTTCTACTCCATTTTGCTGAGATGAAATAAATCAGCCTCAAATTTTACAGATTTCTTGAAATGCTCACACCGCTTTAGAACAAATAGTGGCCAATTTGAAGCCCAGACTAACACAGCACTTCTTTGGACTGATCCCTAACCCTCAACATGGTGTGGCACCACTTTGAAAAACTAGTATTTTTAGCTGGAAAATTACTTACTGTAGTTGAAACTTCAGCCCATTTGAAGTCAATGAGAATGCTGCCGTGAGCTCAGTTTGGACTAGAGTTTCATAACTTTGGTGATATTGCACCAAAAATTTCACATTTTTACAATTAAAAAAGCATTTTTTATTATTTATGCAGGTAAATCTCTGTGTATCTGTATTTAAAACAGCCTGTTAAACATTTTTTGAAGTAAAAACTCGAAGGAATGACTTTATCATGATAGAGTACAGTAAACCATCCTTTTATATATAATTTGTAGCCATATTGCTCTAAAGTTCAGAGCCCGTCAATTAGTAATTATTTCAGTGTGTTACAGTCGTTCGAGGAACAGAGAAGGCCCAAAAGCAAAGCTGTTCTTCCTCTCCCTTAATTTGATTCAGTCAGGGGCTCTCCAATGAATTTGCTGTGGCTGGGTCACTCTGTCCACTCAGCTCAGGGTACATTTAACATTTATTCATACTAGGCTCACAGGACATGAATAACCAGCCCCTTCTGCATAGGAATGGCAGCTCTTCCTTCAAGTCAGCCAGACACAAGGAACAGGCCTACTCACTGCCCTGATCATCTTCTGGTTTACAGAAATAATCTAAAGTTTCAGAGATTAGTTTTTATACTCGGTCTTTAATATGGTGTTAAATGTAGTGACTCAATCATTTTTGTTGCTGTAGATGGACAAAATTTCAAAGTCCTCAGGTTAGCCTTTTGTATGGGTACAAATTCAGACAAGTAGTCTTTTGCTTGAAAGAAAAGATTAAGAGAGTTGCAGAAGGTTCTAGGCAAACATGCAAAGTAAACGTGCCAGGATTACAGGAAGCGTGTGATGACTCAAGATATACCATGTGTGTAACTAAAAGCATTAGAACCATAACGAGTAATTTAAAGATGCATCATCAATGCTGATTTCTTGAGCAATCAACAAGGATGGATGTCGATGGGTGGCCATGGGGGCTGACAGATTTCACTGAGCTCCTGACATGTCTCTTGCCTATCTGCAATTGCTGTATTTGAGTGAACTTTCTGCTGTGCCAGCAGTAACCCAGGCATATAATTACAACATCTTTGAAAAAGCTCATCTGAGAAACAAATAAGCTTGCTTTAAAAAAAAAAAAAATCTTCATATTGCCCTGACTCATAAATCTATGATGCACTTAATTAAATTCAATAGGCAATTTTAGGGAGAGATAAACAAATTAAAGAACCTCTACTAAATAACACAAAATTCCAAATAAACATAACTCATTTTGCATTTTAATTCCAGACTTGTTTGTCCTTGTCAGAGCTGATACCTGCCTTATAAATACTTTTTCTTCTTGAAAATAGTTCTCACATAATTATATTAAAGAAACCTACCAAATAATGCTCTTTTTTAAATCAGATAACCCACTCCATCCTCCATGGACACACAGGAGAAGGCTGAAAAAGACAATGGCAATTTTTTATTATGCCAAGGAGCTCTTCTTTAGAGATTCTTCTCCTCCTAACTCCTCTGGAGCACAGCAATTAGCATGCTGTTTGTCCAGATCCATCAATATTGGCACATACAAAGCTGCAAATATGCCACGCGTGTTAGGTTTATTATGGTACCCTTCAGCCGGACAGATTCATACATTGTCTTTTTCTTGTAAAGGGTAGAACTGCTGTACGAAATAAAGAAAATACTTTGCAAGCAGCAGTCATCAGCCGTGTGTAAGAACCCACCTGAGTCTACCCAGATTCAAGTGTTATTCTCCATCACCTTGGAATCCCCATTTCCTCCCCTCAGCCTCTCTCTCACCACCCCGTGCTGTCATGTCTCACCATATGTGTTCCCCAGCTTCAGAATCCTGTTTAATGTACGGTCAGGGAACAGAGAGCAGTTCAGGCACAAGTTGTGAATTCTGCTCAGGAGAGATCTTTTCCATCTAGGTGTCTGGAAAGTTTTCTCTGGGCAGACTGAACCACCCCTCAAGTCTCTCAAGCCTGAGAATCAGCAGACAGTTCCTACCTCCCCTTTCCTCCTGCCCACGCTCTTCTTCACAGATTGTTCTCGCAAGCACCAAAAAGCCAAGTTCTGTCACTGCTGCCCCTATCCCACTGCTCGGCACAGCAGACAAATGTGTTCTGTGGGCAGGGGGGATTTCTGTCAGGAGGGGCTACCCCAGGCTGTGCCCGCTCACCACGGCTGCTGGGGGAGGCCAGGGGTGGGCAGAGAGAGACAGCAACAAATGGCAGAGAGCATTTCTCTTCGGCAACTGAAAAAGTAAAGGCAAAAAAACATCTAGAGGAGCTGACAGGTGGTAAACCATGAAGTGTTTCATATGGAATTTTCAAAATATATAGGAAAGCACCATGTGGTGCTCCCACACACAGTTTTTTAATATATGTGTGTCTATCGATGAAACGGAGCAGAGAAGGTGTGCTCACTGCAGAAATGTTACGTGAATGCTTCTCAGCTCCTTGTCACTGGGCTTCTTTCACTCCACCTACCCAACCTGGAATAGCATCCCAGTTTTCTAAGTCTGGCTTCTTCTCTGTTCTTCTCCTCCCTTTATTCTGCTCATAGTCCATCACTCTTAATTTCTCAGCTCTTTGTTCTGCTCCTTTTCAGGGGCTCTGTCTCCTCTAGAGACCTGGGATAGTTTAAGATCCAATTAAACCCCACACTAAGTTATTATGTCGCACCCCCTTTCATTCTTTTTTTCATTAACTTCCTAGTTTGACTTAATTCTGCACAGATAAAGACTTTCTTGATGCCTGTGACGTGAGGTAGCTGAAAAGAGAAAATTTATAAAGAATAATTTTGTTGAATAAGGACAGGGCCTACAATGTTTAAGAGGAAAGTCTGTTTCTTGTTTAAATTCCACATTTTCCAAGGTCTTTAAAACTCTTAAGTGTGAATTTATGTTTTCAATGAATTAGACAGATCATTTCAACATGTCCGAATGTAAACCTGCAGCCTCCTGACATGCATGATGAACAGGGAGTTTTAAGACTAGGCTGTGCTATGCAGTAGACAAGATGTTGCACTGTCAACCCACCGGAGCTCTTGCGTTGTCATTTGAGCTACAGAGATTGCTCCTTGCCAAGGATACTGTGGTCATTTTTCAGATACTTTATGGTGAACCGGTGTTCCCCACACTTGTATTTCAGCACAGTTGCTTTTTCATGTAATAGGAGATCAGGCTCTGCTCTTGCAAGGATATTGGTGACTGCGAGATGCAAAGCTAAATGTCAGACATATAATATTTATTAGAAGCAGCAAAAGAAAAGTTTGCAGTCATCCTATGTAAAATTCTGAACTGAATGGAAAGCACAATGGCTCCCAATGGCTGAAGCATCAACAGTTACATATTGTACAATTTAAATCATTTAAATCTTATTTTGGCTGTTGTCATCATAGCAAAATTAGAGTCTCTGAAAAGTATTATCCATTTTTTCGTCTCTATTTCTCTTTGTACTGGCATTCACATAGTAAATGCACAATGACATTACCCCCCTGTCTTCAGCTGAAAATGAACAATCCACTCCACAGATACACAGCTGTCATTTTGTTCCTAGGATGCATGGCATATATTGAAAGGGCATTACAGACTTCCAGAGTTTTGAGTTTGATATATGTAAATATTTTTAGAGGTTTACTGACAAGGGAACTTCATTCTGTGGACTATACATTTCTAAACTGATGTCAGAGAACACGATATTAACTTTCACTCATTTTGGCAGGCCATCTTCTAGTGATGAAACAAAGAACTTGGATAAGCAATCAAGCAGCTTCCACTTGACTTTACAACAGGTCCTTTGATACCACACCAAACTGAGCACATCCTGGTTAAAAAATAGTGCACAGAAGTTCGTTTCCCAGTTACTTTGGTGACTTTCAGGAGTACCAAAGAGCTGGTTTCCCAGTTCTGCTCTGGAATATATGTACAGATAAATTTCAACAGAAACAATTTTGGGGAAGACACTCAGAATCACGTATCCATTATCTACTTTTAGATTTTTTATAAATCTGAGTCCTCACTTATCAACCTTTATATAACAGCACATCTTGCTAATCTTCTCTGGCATAATACTCTTGTCAGCTGTGCAAATTTGAATCACTATCTTCAAGTGGCAGCTATATCAAAATTCACTAATTTCATGATCAAAAATAAAAGTCAGTCATTTCAGTCAATCTTTGCATTGTTCAAAGTCACACTGACCAATTACGTGGCAGGGCTTTGTCCAGTGCTGATTAGAACTTTGTGCCTTCATTATGCATACAATAGTCATCAGTCACTTCTGTCCTGCTTCCCAATCCTGTCCTGAATGCTGTTAGGCAATTACCCTCCTATCATGCTTGCATTGTCTGACAGGGAAGCACAAGTTCCAGCAGGTAAAAATGATAAAAACATTATTGCCTGGACCAGATTTGCAACCCTTTATAAATCCCCATGAAGAACAGATCACTGTTAACCAGAAGTGGAGCTGCTGTTTCCAGCTTCCACAGGGCTGCAGGACAAAAGCACACACCCCTCCACAGCACAGGGTGGAGCAGTAGGAAAAGACTTTCCCCTTTTTGAGCATCAGCATCCTGGGAATAACTCTCGAGACTGACGTCATGATGAAAACAGCTCAGTTTACACCAAGACTTACACTCACAAAATTCAAACCTAAAATTGAAAGAAGCTTTACTGTGTGCTATATGCACTTTAAAATCACTGTTCTGGAAACCAAGCCCACTGCAAAATACAGTCTAAGCTTTAGAGAGATCTTTGGCAAAACATCAGTAAATTTGAGGTAGGACACAAGCCCATTAGTGGGCCCGTTTCACACACACACTTAGATTTTTAGGCTGTAAATGTCACACAGCTCATGCAGTCATTAGTCATCTGTGCACAATACATACATACAGAGGCAAAATGAATGTGGTTGCTGACTTATAGCAAAGAGCCCTTATGAACACCTATCTTGAGAATAAATATTGATAAAGGTATCATTAATAATATGGGATAGCACAGTAAATTGGTTTCAGTATATAAAAGAACCTCTCAAACTTTTTCCTATAGCTGGAGTAGAACCTCTGCTGACATTTAAATAAATTCAACTCTTGTTGGGTTTTTTTATATCTTGGCAATTTTTCTTGTGCCTGTACTTAGAGTCCAGATAAGCAGGGGTTGGAGACTGAAATACTTAGAGAAAAGCAACTAACATAAGGTTTCCAGCCCCAGGCTGAAGAAGGAAAAGGGCTGGAGAAGCTGATTAGGAACCAGAGGTAACTCCATGCCCAAATGCATGAATGCAGCTCCACTGGGTGGAGTCCAGTCCTGCCGTTCCAAACTGAATCCATTCTCCTGTCTATTGCAGAAGAGGCTTGTGGTTGCTTTTACCAGCTCATAGCTAGAATGACATAAAAGACCACACCAGAAACCTTCACATTCCAGTTTATCTCCACAGCCAGATCTGCACTGGTCACTCTGCCTGCCATATCACGCCCTCTCCCACAGTTCTTGCATATTTGAATGACTTTAAATGGCTCATCCACTTCTCCATCGGGAGAGAACATCTCCTCCTTTGTATTCTTTTAAGAAGGGCTAATAAACAGCCTGAGTCATCAGCAGTTTTCACATGGTCTGGTCTCAATGTTTCAATACTCCAATTTAGACAATATCCACTTGGAGGAGTTCTTTGCTCAGCAGCAGGAAAGAAAATAACTTGACTCCCTAATGAAAACCTCAAAAACATCCCAACTGCTAAAGGGTAATGAGACATGGCCCTGATTGATTGCCTAATAACCTTTGTCTAGATACTAATGAATGTAATAAATTGTGGGATTTATGGGCAGCCCCTGCTCAGAGACCATCTTTTAAAGCACCTACTTGGAAAATGCTAAGTTGTGACATGACTTCCAGCTTCAGTTTCACCAGGGAAAAAAAGGCCTGTGTAATGTGTAGATTTGAACTGACAATCAATCAGCTGAGATGATAAAGTGAAACAGTCTAGGAGAATAAAGAAGTATTAAGTAAAATTTGAATAGTAATGGAAAAAAACCCCTGCAATTAAAAGTTCAGGCATACTTTGGAGGTCACAAGGGCCAACCTGAATAATAATATTCTTTTATTATTATGGTTATTTATTACAATATTTAATAAATAATTAATTAATATCTAGAAATCACGTCCCAATCAGAAAATCTCCATAGCAGGTCGGATTAACATTTGCCAAAAAAACCTCAAAGAAACTTGAGACATTTAGTCCCAGCTCCAAAAGTTTGAATTTCGTATATCCATATTTCAAAGATATTTACATATCTACCTCTCATACAAATCAATGTTCTGACTATAAGACCTTGACATCTAAATTGTTTTCAACAACACTCAGACCTCCCAGGATTTGGAAAGTCTTCAGATCCTTTCCAGGATTTGGAAACTTTCCAAATTAGTCTCAGACTCACTAATTTTTGTTTTGCCATTTAAACTCTTACCTCTTACGCTTCTGTTTTAAAAGAGGAAAAATGAATAAGAGAAGGGGATAAAAGCAGGGTAAGACAGACTGGAGATTTGGACTGCCAGCTCTCATATTTGAAGGCAGAAAATGCCTTGTGATTTTTGGTGTTACTTAGCATCTCCAGGTCTGTTTTGTCCCTCCACATCTTTTGGGCATGAACTTGTGGCCAATTGCAGAGGGGCTTTTGTAGCTGGAGGAGTGCTGGAGGATCCAGGCCTTTCTCCAGGGCAGGTAGTACAGGCAAACCTCAGTGTCAAACTGCAGCTGATCATCACACGTGTGCCAGGAACACAGAGAGAGTTCTGGCCCTCTCCCCTCCAGCTCAAGGACGCTGCCCATGCCAGAGGAGCACCTGGCAGCTCCCCCAGGCCATGGGCTCTGCTCCAGCCTCATTAAGAGCACCAGTGGGTAGGATGAATCCAGCAGAAGAGAACTGGGTCTAAAATGCTTGGGGGCAGACTGATGGTGGCAGAGCATCTCTCCGTGGGACAGAGCACAGCCCACAGCTCTTGACATGACACGCCAAGAGCAAGCACTAGCCCGTGATTGCTGTGAATAGATCCTCGGCGTTTGGGGAACAATTTTAACATTAGCTACTTCCGAAAGAAATTGTGTAACACTCAGGATGTTCATTGCAAAATCATTGCAAATTTTTTCCTTGCTCTTTATAAACCTAAGTCCTAAGGGCTCTCAGTAAACTGAAACATCTCACAAGAAGGGAAGAACAGCAACATCAATAAAGCCCATTTACCAACAGCACTTATGAATCATCAATGCTTCATGCTCATTTTGATAGTGCAAATATTAACAAGCCTTTTACTTCTCTTTATGCTTGCATTGCTTGCTACCCAAAATCAATTTTAGTACAAATAACAGCATAAAAGAAAAAGTTCCAAAACTGTCACCATTTAAAGATCCCGATGCCGGCTTCCAACTTCCAGAAAGATTCAATACAAATTGGTAGTAACTTTTTAAAGTAATATTTGTAATCGTGTGGCAATATTGATGCCCATGATTACAAATATTCATAGAAACAGTAAGAGAAAGAGCTTTATTTTCCCAAAGGAAATTTACTTCCTTGTAGAGTTTACTGATCTGTACTATAGACCATTTAGCTTTTCTTCTTTGAGACAGAACATTTAACTCTTCCCAGGCAATGGTCTCTGCATGAGTACCCGTTCCCTGTGTTGGGAAGAGCAGTGTTTCAGATCCTGTGTGTGGTGTTAACAAACAATGTCTGCTCCAGACTGCAGGGAAAGCTGCAATTGCTCTGCAGCGATGATTTCTGAGCAATGTGCAGCCACGCAGCCTCACGACAAAGCAGCTCCCAGTGTGCAGCACTTGGGCTTTTACAAACACCTGTGCTTGCACCCTGGTTTTCCTGGTCCCTAAAGAACTTCACCGACAAGTACTCCTGGGCTCAGATGCTCCAATGCAGATGCACCTCCAGGCCGGGCTCACAGCTGAGGCTGGCACTGGCAGAATGGGACCAAGGCGAGTTGGTGTCAGCAGAGTTACAAAGGAGACCTTGCTGAGGAAGGCATAGCTCGTTTATCACTCCTTTTAGCAAGCTGTCCCTTTGGACAATACACTGAAAGTTTGACAAATTTTTTTCCAACTTCCTTTTTCTTTTGAAACCTTGAATAGAAAATAATCTGCAAGCCCTGCAAAGTATAAAAATGTTTCACACATACAAGAAGGAATCTCAGATACTAGTCAAAGAGAAAAATATTATTAGTATTATTTTTAAAATTCCACATTAACAACTATTTCCAGAACAAGAAACCTCAGGGTTTTGATGGATTTATTTTCTGGAGGCATACATAAAGTACAAATTAAACAAACATAGAACTTACAAAGAATTTTTACTCATAAAAATAGAGCTGAGGTTCAATTGTCAAGACACAGACACTGTCCTCTTAACACTGTATCATTCCAAACTAAAAACTATATTGTAATTTTCTCACTGTACAGAGGAGGAAGAAATAAGAAATCCATTTTGCATTTTATGGCACCAAAACACATTCTCCTCCTTTTAAGCACAGTGTATAAACATAAATGTACCACACACTATGATTTCAATTATATTGCAGCTCTGTCAAACAACAGCGACATAACTACCAGAATGTGCTCTAAATCACCACACAATCCTATCATAAATACTATCTGCTTCATCGTCACTCGCCTTGTTTGTTAAATTTGACCACTATACTTAAACCAAATTCCACAATGTCGCTTTCTAAGCTGAGGGCTTTGCCTTTCATTACTCTTTAAAAATTCACTGACCAAGAAATAAGAAAACATAAAGAGGTATCATATTAACTAATTAGATATCAAATCAACTGTTAGTCAGGGCACAGTAAATTAATTTCTATGTTGTTGCTAAATATCAGACAAACAGAGCCACTAAAAATCTCTGCATTGCCATTAATTAATGCTCTGGGAATGAGGAGCGATAAAGAAAGATATCCTGGGTTGTATATTAAACTAAAGTTTGGTGTTTCTGCCTTCTAATGCCTAAAATGATTGATATAACCTTAACAGCAACCACTAAGGATTAGGAAAGTGTTATTGCAACAAGGGAGATAGACATCGGGTGCCGGCAGTTCAGCACCAGCATGTGCCTCGTATGAATAATAGGCTCTGAGTTACATTCTTCACAGGGACCACAGGAAGATGTCTTGAAAGGGAGAGAGGGAAAATGAATTTGATGAATCATGTAAGTGGCAGCCTGCATCTTCAGAGAACAGTTCCACATACTCTGAGTGTGTTACATACAGAGTTTCATCAGGAAATGCTGGAGAAAAGAGCTTAGAAACACCTTGGTGGGCACAGCACAGGGGTGGTTTTAATTCAGGACCCACAAACACTTCTGAACCAGGCTGGGAGAGGCGCCAGTGGGACTGAGAATTCCACAATCTCCCCTGCAAGGCACCATCTCAGAGAAAGAAGTAAATACAGGGCTGCAGATGCACTTTATAAGGGTTGTTATTTTGCTCCAAAGCTCCTGTTGATCCCAGGTCAAAATGCAGCAGACAGTTCTTTATGTGATTTACGGAAACTTTTTGCAGCTTCTTTCCCACTCAAATCAGTAAGACAGTTAAACATTTTCATTTATGGGCTAAATCTCGCCGAATAATTTAGCGAACCAATGTCATGCAATATTTGTGAAAAATATGGTACCAGGCCAGTTAATACAGATGCTGACTGGCCACATGTTCATCTTTTTCCTCTTTTTTTCAAGGGAGAAAGAGGGGGGAAAAGAGCTGCAGTCTGCCATCCATCCCACAGGAACAATTTTTTCACTGCCCAGATTTGCTCCCAGAGGCCACCATCTCCCTCCTTTTCAGCACACCCAGGCTTCCTTCAAGTGCCAATGCAGGTGCACAGCAGGTGGGTCTGCATCCACAGCCAGGTCCCACCCGGAGAAGGGAGCTCAAATTCACTCACAGATTCTCCCCAGTTAGGATTATCCCATGGCTGCTCACATTGAGAACGTTACTTGGAAGCTCAAGAGCCACTGAGAGACAGATGCAAAACCATCATATTGCTGATTGCATCATACAATCAGCAAACTACACAGAGCCAGTCCCTGCTACAGATTGCAAAGCTGATCATTTATAAGCAACTCACAGGCTCGGCTGTCATTACATAGGCATTCACTGAATAATTTTAAATTAATGAACATGGTTAAGGACCTTTCACAGATCATTCACACACAGAGGGCTTCAGAAGCCCCACAAGGGCTTCTGGGAAATAGGCTTTCACTGTGAATGGGGTTTATAAGTTTAAATTTTCATTGATGCTTTGTTAAATTGAGATATGGTAAATTCCTCAGCTAGATTTAGGCTGCACATTATGCTGGATTATCAGAGGGTTTAAATGAAGCTCATGCTGTTGGATTCAACAAAGAAAACCCTGTTATATACATTTAGCATCTAGCTCACTAGTGTGAGCAGCCTTCTTTAAGACAGTCTCAGCTCTAGGGGGAAAAGGGTTTACAACCACCACAAAACCCTGCTTAAGCAGCAGTGACTGTTTTAGAAAACTATGTTCCATTTTGCTCTAACACTGCAACTGAAAATGAGCTGGGACAAAACCAATTACCAATGAAGTCTAAATAGCATTTTAAGATCAGCCTTTGGCATTGCAGCCATCTTATATTCTTTGCTGAGGTAGAAAATTAAATTCATTAGATAGATCGCAACCTTTTTCCACTACTGAGCCTTTTCTTTCTACTACTTGGCTGGAAGGCTCTGCCCCATGTTGTTAGATAAGCACTTAGTCAAAGAAATTTAATAATGTGTAGTTTCTGGAATTGATTATTGCCAAGTGTTACAAGTGTTCTTCTAAACAAGGAAAACTAGAGCTGTAGCTGGTGCCAAGACAGGAAATAGAAGATCTGTCACTTTTATACCTCTTTCTATCCTCCAGCTATCCATGGGGAAGAACAATTTGAAGTCTTAAAAGAACTCTGAAACACTTTCAAAGCCCTCTCAGGTGTTTCCAGAGGCCACTTCTCTTTCAAACTGGGAAGCAGAGCTAGGCAGGATTAGAAAGGATCTAGGTAATTAATTTTCTGACAGTGAAGGAACAATAAAAGTACACATAAATTCACAGATCACAAGGCTTCAGCAAGTAGTTTTTTGAAGAATCAGAAGTCAGGAAATAGGGTGGCCAACATTTTTAATAATGTTTTCATATCCATCTCAGAAAATTTGCACGCACTAACTTTTAAGGCTCCATGCAGTATTTAATTGCAGATAATTCATGCCAGCCTGCACAATACACTGAAAGTTTCACAAATCATAGAGATTTTCCATGGGTAAAATAGTGGCTATTTTACCACAAGTGAAAGCAGCTTTAATTTTAAACCATATTTTTTTCTCTTTAACCTGAACATCCCCTTTTGTTGCAAAATAAAAGAACTATAACAGAGCTGACCTATTTTTTATCAAACTTTAGTGGGATATCTATCCAGTCTATGATGATTTACATTGATTTGAAAAAAAAAAAAAAAGTTGAACGTGGACTGCCAGGAGGAGAATACACTGTCTTGTAATACAACAAAATAGAAGACAAAACTATTTTTCAAAAAACAGGGATGACAGTATTTAGGATATACAAGGGATATTTGGCCAACCTACTGCTGAGGAAAACCAACAAGCTTAGCAAAATACAAATAATAAATAAATATTTGTGTCATCATACGTTCAACTTAGTCACCTAAAACTGATTTAGCCAATACCTCTAAATTAATCACTTTGCCTTTCTTCACTTTCAGTATACTTTCCACATAAGAATAAATTGCCCAAATTTTCATAGGAATCACAAGCTGATCCACTTGTGTGTGGATCCCAGGTGTCTATAGAGGCTGACACAGAATTCCTGATTCACGTTGAAGTATATTGGTAGATCAGGTCTAAGTTTACTTTACAAAGAGATCTATGACCACTGTGATGTGAATCAGTAATGGGAAAAATAAATGGCAAAAGAAATTACATCTATCATCACTTCTGAAAATAATAATGAAAAAATGTCTCAGAAGACAGTGAGCATTTTAACTTTCTTTCCTCAATTTTCCCTTTAAGCTCTTAACCCATCCCAGCCTAGATGATGATATGCAAGCCCTAGAAAAAACTTAAGTGTGGAAGGTGGCAGCGCTGTTCCAACTGGAGTAGAATTTCTTTCTGTGAGAGGCAAGGCAGGGGCAGCAGCACACCTGGCTGACCTGATTTTGCAGATGTGCTAGCTGCTGCCTTCTGCCTGCCACGTGACACGGAGCAGGAACCCACCTAGGAGCATGAACAAGGTGACAGAAGAGGATCACATCCATACTTCCTTTAGAAGTCTGCTTTGAGGCTCAGCAAGAATGTTTACAAGGAGCCGTAGGAATTAACTGTTAGAGAGCACTTTAGCTACATCCACAAATAATCCCTGACCTGCAGGCTGGAGAGACAGGTCCTTTTAGAATTCAATACCTTTGGATCCAAGCACTGTGTAACACAGACTGCTGCCCAGCACTAACCTTTCAATATCACAGAAACAACAGAGAGAAAACATGCAATCATCTTTTCCACTGAAAATTCTTCCACAAGCAGTAATTTTGATGGAGAAAATTACACATTTTTGGAAGCTAGGAAGAAAGCAGAAGAAAACCTATTACATAGATCCCATGATAACGACTCTCCAGTCATTTGGTAAACACAAGAACACTTGTCATCTTTTTCCTTTTCATTTTACTGATCTTAGAGTATGTAGTAAAAGAAACACCTGTGAAAACAAATAGAAGTGTGATTGCACATTCAAACAAAGTTATGTTTTGCCATCCAGCAAAATCACAGATGAAAATTTACAGCAGGAGGTCAGGCAGTGACAGCCACTGCTGTTGGATGGGCACAGCCACTGTTTCTGTAACACAGCCGAGACAGCTACGCCTCTCAGACTAGAGCTGACCACATCCTAAAAATTTACCATGTAATTTGGTAAATTTCATCTTCTTGCCTCCATATCCCTTGAAAAGGTGCCCCGAATCCCCCTGCACACATTTCTCTGTACAAATTTACTCTGCACTCTCCATGCTCTTCAAATCACATCTTGGGGATGATTTGGTGGTGATGGTGAGAGAATTGCTTTATAACACATCTCATCCTTTGCACAGAGATGGGCACATGGCTACAGCGATCAACTGATGTCTCAGTCCACACCCCTAAGCAAGGCCTTAATGCGTCAAGAAAGAAAGCTGGGGAAATAAAACTTAGTATCTTTACCTTCATATGGCACACCTCATCTCAGGACCTGAAAGCACTGAATCATGCTAGCAAAATCCTATCCTATATGGAAATGCAGAAACTAATCAAAGAAGGAAAGTAATTTTGCAAAGCTCATATCCAATTCTACCATGTCTCCCTGGATAAAATGGCAGTAACTGTGCAAACTCTGAATTTAGATCTTAAGCTCTTTTTGGAGCAAGTAATGACAACTGGCAGAACTTGATGTGTTTGAACAGGAAGACAAACACAATAACTGAACAGCATTTAAATGTTCTTTAACCGAATCTGTACATATACATTATGTCTGTTCCTTCCTCCTTCTTTAATTTTTTACACCTATAAAGCAAGTTCTTTCAAGTCTCTTTTTGCTTTGCATTAGCTGAATTTAATTGCAAGTGCTAAGAAGTCTTAGTCTCTGAGCTCATTAGGGAAATGCATCCAAAAAGTTAAGTAGACTACTGACATTTTATCATTTTTTACCTTTAAGCTTATTTTAATGAGAAGAGATCCGCTTTTTAGTAAATTCATAAATAACTCTCCTCATAATGAATTGATTCTCCATAAATTTTTAAGATGGATTTGAATTTGCCAGGAGAAGGATGGTTTCCTTCATAATTAACTAACATATCAAAAGGGATCATTTATGATATCTGTGGTCATTCAGAATTGTTGCATGGCAGCAGACTAAGGCATGATTAACAAGTACATGATGGAATCAAAACTGATGGAAAAGTCGTAAATCTTTAGCTGACATCCTGAAATTTACATTAGAAATGGGCAGTTTTTATCACAGTGTGGTTGGTGGACAAGCTACAAGCTCGAAGTTAATGTCAAATCTGGAAGGTGTAGCCAGCCTTTCCTCTCTTCAGAGAGCGGCTGGGGAACTGAGCAGAGGCTCTCAGAGTTTCCTTAGGCACTCATGTGGACAGAAGGGCACCAGGACATAGTCCACTTCCATCAGCAGATTTTTCTAAAATGTGACATGTATCATGCGTGCCTCTGCAAATGGAAACCTTGTTTATGGAATCTAGTAAAGAGAGGGGTACTCTATAAGTACCTATCATTGATAGCATTCTTATCCTCCTTATCCGGGACATCATCAGTCTGCATCTCCACCCTGAATGCTGACTCCTCTCATCTTAGCACCTCTGTCTAACCCAATTTGTTCCACCCCAGTGACACTTTTTTACCCAGTCCAAAACCACTCCCAAAATAAGGCTGCTTGAGCACCTGTCACCTACTCTTATGAAAGTCCCAGCAACTCCTCCCAGTGTCTCCCAATCCTTCTATGAATGGATATGAACAGATTGTGTTATCCCTTGGAAAAGAAACACTGGACTGTTTGCTCATTTTTTTTTTTTACTTTAGTTCAAGGAAGTTTTGTTTAAACCTTTGGTCAGTGTTATAGAGGATGTTGGCCTGGAAGACCACATTTGCCTTTATGACTATTCAATATAAAGCACTGGGAGAAGGAAAAGTCACAAGAGGTGGAATCACACCTAAGGAGAGGAAAAAAAGGTGACAAATATGGTCTCATCTTGAAATCAAACCAAATAACCTTTTAAGGCCTAACTTCTCATGTGAGTTAGGCCTGAGCAAACTCTATCGCACTGATTTTGTTTCTATCATGACAGAAAAGGACTATTAATTAATGCAAGTATTGTAAAAAAGTCTCCACTATAAGTCTTTATTGGATTTTCCTTCTAATATTTCTTTATCCCTGATCCAACCTGTCTACTTGTTCTTGGTTATTTTAGTCTTGGCAGATAAAACTTTATTATTCACAGTCAATATTACTATTAATAAAAAAAGTGTGACACTTTGTGTCTTTCTGGCATAAAGGTTTTCTCCATGACCACATGGTGCTAGGCCTAACCTACAGCTCTAGAGGCAGGAGGGAGATGCTCAGAGTTTTGCACACCATATGGAAAGAGCAAAAAATAACCACGAAGCACACAAAAGGACTGGGAACAGTGCCAGTATTTAGAGAAAGTATTCCCTCAAGTTTGGGGCATGCAGCAGATGACGGAGAAAGGCTTTTTGGGTCAAGGCCTACTGTACTATACAGCAAGGGCTCACTTTGGCTCTCCTTACCTTAGAGGCAAAATCTTGATGATCAGGTGCCACTTTGTGTTTAAAAAGCAATCGCTCAAACTTGATTTTTTACACAGGGAAAGCTCACCCAATAAGAGGGTTAAATAAGACCTGTGGTACAAGAATTCCACTTTGTCAGTATCAGGAGACTACTCTTAATATTATAGCAAGGATTTACTCCTAACGAGAGCAACCCGTGTGCATGGCCACATGCTGTACTTACGAAGCTCTTTACAAATATCCTCAGTGGTTCCAAGCTGGGAATGCTCTAACAGAAATGTATTCTACAATCTACATACTAAATCATTCTTCTGAAGGTCATGTTTTTCCACCTCATTGTGTTTGAGTCAGCTCCTGGTAGACAGCCATATTTCCTGAAATGCAATGGCATAGAGAGCAAAATAGGGGGAACACTTTGGCCTATATACAGAATATTTTTGCTTTCAATGATTTAAATGCTCTAATAGCTACTTGGAGTCTTGCATAGGGCAAGAAATAATGAGGTTTGTAAGGAGCAGTCAAATAAAGAAAAAAACAGCCATATTTGTTACATTACTCTCCTGATTTTGATTTTGATTTTGCTGGGACCCCTGGAGGTCCACTCATCATGCTAGGAGTATCTGACAGACTGGCTCTCTTTAAATAAGATTAGAAAAATCATCAACTGACCGTTGAAGAATGCTCCCACATGACGTGTAAACTGGATCCCAAGTAATTGCAGTAAAAGATCAAATTTAGTCAAACACTGCCTCTGTCCACCATGTACCTACTGCTCTATTTGTCAAACACATTTCTCCATGTACCTCTCTACACATTTTTTAAATCCCAGCAATGATTCCAGTCTTTGCAGTGCAACAAATAATTGCCACTGCATTATCATACTACAGCTCCTTAACCCTGCACAAAAGAGGTTTATCTGAGAAATCCGCTCGCACAAGCAAGAGCAACTAAGTGACCTGTCAGGCTCTCTCTATCTCTAGGTCCCATCCTTACCTCACCAGCAAACTGGGGACCTCCAGTGGGCAACAGACTGCTCATCGCAGTGAGGGGAACCAGTAAGCCCAGATGACCTTGGTCCAAAGCAGACACAACACTGAGGAGAGTTAAGAGAGGTTGCTACAAAAGGCTGCTGGAGAAAAGGTGTGAATGCATTGCTGTGAATGCAAACCTCAGGAGAAGCATTTGTGTCACTGCAGAACAATGTTCTGGAGGCATTTACCTTCAGGACATATCTGTCCATTTTCCAGCTGAGAGTGGGGATGTCACTCAGCATCTAATGGATTTCAGTGCCAGGATCCTGGCAGGTTTTGTGTCATTCATATCACGGTGTTCCCTGCTCTGGGCAGCCTGTACGCCCTTGTGCACCTGGACACACACACCTCCCACTGACAGGGTAAGCAAATATTACAGTGGGGTTTCATGATCCAGTTCCTACAGATTTGTTAAACCCTCTCCCTCAGTCACAACACGACGAAAACTTGTACAGGACTTTGGCCCAGCCCTCCATTCCAGCTGACCACAAGTGCTGCCAACCCACAGGAACCTACTAGGCTGTGTTGTATATGAGACTGGACTAGGTACACAGCTGACCTTCAAATCCAGAAATCTACTTCTTTAGGTATGTGATTGCTTAATAATAAACTCCATTCCAGGGCTTTTGATGCAGCTTCAAAGGATATTATCCCTTTTTCCATCTATGATTCATTTTGCCTCTTAATTCTATAACCTTTTTTTTTTAAATGCAACAAAAAGACCTGCAATCATGAGCACCACAGGCAAACTACATTTTGAGTAAAGACTACAACCTGTTATTGCTACTAAATGTCCTACTTTTTCATTTCAAGAATTGTCATAAGCATTTTAGAGAAAAGTGCCTCCTGAAATCCATAAACAAATGACAAAATTTTGCACTTATCTCCAAAGTAATTTTACAATTCTGTGGCTAAGGTCTTTAATTGTAATTGATTATGCCCAACTTTCCCACAGAATTTAATCCTACGATTCAGCTCAGTTACTCTGTTTTGACTGACCTTGTCTACATGAGATGCAAAATTTATTGTTGAAATTGAACAAAATTGGTTCCCTCTTTTGAATGTTTTGAAAGATTAAGCGTGAAATTATGGATTGAATATCAACCAGAGTAATACCAAGGTCACGCCAGTTAAATCAGTTGCATCTGAGCACTCAGGATGAAATTGCACATTAAAGGCTTTTACAGTGTTTTCTTTGATGCGTGAGGCACTTGACTTTTCTGAAGAAGAGGGAACAGCACAGGAGTAGCAACACAAATTACGTGAAGCTGTTAAGGCAACTCAATGACCACAAACCACCAAACATTTGTGCCATAGATTAAAAACTAGTTAAAGAAAGTTGACCCCTATTATGACCAAACTGCTAGCTCTGATTAAAAAACAAACAAACAAACAAACAAACCCACCAGAAATTATCACTTAGTAACAGCCTAGGCAACAGCATGAGCCAAAACCTGCATTCCTGAGGCACGCTTTCATACGCAGGTAACAGATTTACAGTAGGGCACAGGGAAATGAAGGCATTTAAGGGATTAACACAAAGGAAACCATGACCTTCACTTCAACACAGACATAGCCAAGTAGCCTGTAAATTAACTAGCTGTGTGCCAGAGAAGCAACCTGATCTCTGCAGCACAGAGCTGAGGGGAGGCTGCTGCTTCACTCTGCCCTTTCAAGCACTGAAGTCAAAAGGATTCAGGACAGGGTGAGGATAGACAGTGCTCAGTGTACAAAGCCCTAACACTGCTACACAGCTTTTCTTGGATTTGGTCCTCCTGCATGTCAAGCTTTTTCCTACTACAACTGGCATCATATTGATCTGTTTCTTTGCATGTTGAGTAAATCAAGGTTAAGTCCACCTGTGAATCCCTAACCAGCCCAGTACACATCCGAAATCCTGTCCCTGTTTGGCCAAGTAACACGCGTCTTTCTAGCCTCACTGACAAAAGCACAGAGGTACAAAATAAAGAATTCTCCAAGGTGCCACCTTTTTTATTCACCTTCCCTGAACATTAAATCCTCACCACCTGCCTCCTTTTCGGGTTTCCTCCAGACTGCTGTTGTGCTTTATTTTGGGGAACTTCTTGAGCAGAATCCTTGAGCAGTGGGCCCAGGAGGTTTCCTGGTTGCCATGACAGTGAGTTTTCAAGCCACATCCTTAGTCAGGGGAGCATAGGCTGTCTTTGGAAAGAAATCTAACCCAGCTGCACTTTGTCTTTTCCTTCCCCACAAAAAGAATTCGTTTCTAGTCCTACAGTGAGGTGAGGCTCCAAGGAAGACAGGGCCACCGCTCCCAAGCAGCTCTTGGTGGGGTGGTGGTGGCTCCGTGTGGAGCTTTCCCTCTGCCTTCAGTGAGGCTTAGCTGAATCACCCTGTGTCACCCTCCAAAGTAACAAATTCAAAATGCTAAGCACTGGGACACTACAACACAGCACAAGACAGAGATGTGCTTTGATAGCAAATAAAGCTTCTGCATTATCTGGACCAATAAAATCAATACCAAAACACATAAGTGATTTGTGCATCTCACTACTCTCAAGATCTATATTTTATGTCCTTTATGTAGTTCAAGAATTTCTCACTTGGTTTGTTTTTGCATCTGACACTTTCTTCTTTCTCCCATCAAAACTGTAATGTAAAGTTCTTCAGCTACTAACCCTGATGCCAAAGAACATAAAGCTGGAAAACACCTTGCTCTGAAATCAATAAGGAATCATAATCCTTCTTAAAGGCAATACAAATAGAGTGCAGCACTCTCAAATTCTTCAGGTTTCTGCAGTTATATAATCAAAGTCGTCTTACATTTAATTTCCACTACAGAGTTTCTTGTACCACACAGCTCCGTCAGTGTACATTCTGTCATTGGCAAACATAATTTCATTTTTGTAAATAGATTCTGTCTCATTTCCTTACAATTCTTCAACTGAAGCAATCCTATTCTGAAAATACAGCATGGGATATACTTTCAAATCTCAAAGACCACCAATATCTGCAGATGACAAGGCAGTAAATGCCTGGATTTGCATATCACCCAGCTGATATCTTAATATAAAGGGCTGAAATTCCCAGCTGATGGATACTGTCACTGGCAATTACATGGGGTTTGCCACCAAAGTTCCTGAGTTGATCACTATTTTCATATGTCTGTCCTCACAGTTAGCAATAAACTCTGGAGTCCTTGGGCCCCTCTTTACATCTGTGCAACCTCATTGACTTAACTGAGCACCAGCAAAAGAATTCAGCACAAAGTTTGGCATTACAAAGTTCAGCTGTGCTTTCAGTGCCAGGTAACCCTCTAAAAGTAGAGCCAACAGTACCACTAAGATATGTTAAGTGGTATCTTCAGCTTTTGCTACAAGTGCTGGACCCCAAGTGCTGTGACTCTTGTCAGTACTGGACAGCTGGACTACAGACATTGCTTCCTTGATATTTGGCATTTTAAACAAGAACACACAAATAACAATTTACTATCATCCACCATAGGAAATAGTGGCAACTGTTTTTGCACTTCAACAAAAATATTCCAACTTGAACGAAAACATTTAAAGCATTTTTAAATTATTTTTTAAACTAAGCAGGGGTCGCAGGGGTCACCCTGAGTGGCGCGGCCAAACATTGTATTGGCATTCGGGGCATTTGTCACTGATGGCACCAGACCATGACACAAAGAGAACCTGCCCAGCAGAGTGGGCTGAGCTCATGCTGAACACTGGAAAATTGTAATTGGGAGTATAGATTTTCAGCAATACACACTCTTACTCTGAGAAGCCAACTGCATGCTCCATCACTCTGACCTTTAGGAAAGGAAAGGCTTGGAGGGCTTATGGGAATAGTCCTGGGTCTGGTATTTAACTCCTGTAAACACATTCTTGTTAAGACTTAATGACTTTGGATAAATTCATGCTGAGACTCCCTGGTTTATAGTAGTGCTTATTCCTTTCCTTTGCCTTGCTTTCATCTGTTATCATTCAGTGCTCTACTCATCTGATACTGTTGTTTTGCTTTTTCTGCTTCCTTCTCTGATTTCTTTGCACTTTTTAAATGAATTTCAGTAGCATAACCTTGAAGAGTCTCTTCATGTTTAAGTTAATTAAAAATATTTTTCACACCCAGTAAGCAAGATGTGACTCCATACTATGTGTGCTTAATGGAAGAAATATGCTTTACATGCTTCATTAAGTTATTTGCAAAATTGCATTAGTGCCATTCCATTAGTGGACCTCTTTCAGCTACATCTGTGGCCTGCTTTTGACAGACAAATTACCAGTTTCAAAAGTCTATTTTGTGTTAGTAATGATCTTCTAATATGTTGAAAAATATCCATGTTAATAGTAATGGGAAAAGAAAATAATAATGTATTTTTTCAATATAACAGAAACAAAACTATCTGCTGTGGGGCAAAATAATTATCAGATTTCTTAAAACAAGCAATTACAGGTTATTTTGAATTTTTCATTAAAATTACAGCCTTACACAATAAAGGAACATTAACCTTGAAATAAGATGTCATAATGAAGTCAATATTGATTAGAAGAAGTGAAAGGAAAGTGTTTACTGCATCAAAATCTTTTAAGACACCTACAGAATTTTAAAACAATAAAGATGATATTACACTGACTAAATTGTGAGAACATTTTGACATCTTTTTAATCTGCATAGTAAAAATTTCTTTAGGAGAAGTAAAATATTACCAACCCTGGGTGTGGACATCAGTTAAATGACTAACTAATCATTAGTTAGTTAACATGAGTAATTTTTTTTTACTTTTTATCCACTGTTTCATAATGAGATCCTCCTTTAAATCGTACCAAGCTAGGTGTCCAGGTCACGAGATGCCATTTTCCAGCTTCTAAGATTAATGATATAATACTGTTTGTTTTCAATTAGCTGTTCACTTAAGATTAAGGTCTCGTTATGTCAAGCATCATAAACACAAGAAATTACAACCCCTGGCCTGGAGAACTTACAAAGAATTTGGACTGTACTCATGTATTCTGTGCTCATCTACTGTGCTGGTGCAGAAGTAACGATGCATAATACATTCTTCAGCATTGTTATTAAACTGGCCACAGCCTGCCAGAGTGAATATGGAAAAGAGGATGAGGACAGCTGGAAAACTCATTTAATGTTCCTTTCGGTGCTCTTTATCAACAAGTGATCGGGTGATGATGATTCTGATATAGTAATAGATATCTACATTAATCATTGCTCTGTCTAACATATGCCTGTCTGTCATCTTGTCTGGTTGCTGACCTTCAAAATTAATTTGGGACTTCATGTCAGGATTTAATTCAGTTATATTATGTGTACTAAAATAGTGACTAGATAGTATCTGTCTCACTACACCAACAAAAATAACCTAGAGGGGGAAAAAAGCACCTAAATTAATATTTATTAGAGTCATTCATACTTGTATAATAAATCTGTATGCCAAAACCTGAGTTTAGGAGCAGAAGTATGCTATGTCAATTTCCTGAGGGTCTTCTGATATTCAAGGAATGCATGCTGAGTAGAAAACATTCTAAAGGGAAAAGTATCAATGACTGAGAAAACATGAACAATTACAGCATCAGCTGAAGGCAGCTGTCTAAACATGCTGATTTTACTCTGAAATGAAAGACTTGGCAGGATTCTGTCAATGACAAAAATACAACAAGCTGGATGGCTGGTTTAGAGCACCAAATAGCAAAGTAGGGCAATTAGGCACATCACAATTTAAATTGAATAGTAAATAGGTCAGGCTTGTTTCACAGCTTCTCTGGACACTTAAGTAGTGCCCTTCAATGTCTAGAAGGACATGAAGCTGAAAAGCTTTTAAGTTGATCGACTCTCAACTCTGACTGTTCACTTACTAAATCTTGTTGTCCATCACAGAAAAGCAAAACATGTCTCACGCGGAGGAAGGAATATAGTCTTGTTAAACTGAGCCTCCATATTTAAAAAAATCTATTCATTTTATCTCCCCATCTGACAACTACGACATCTGTATTTGGTATCACAAGGTTTCAAGACTCTGAAGCAAATCAGGCTGATCTACAATTTTGCATCCCCACCATAAGGAGTTACAGCTTTTGATGGTCTTAATCTGAGATACGTGGTACATATATTCATAATAAAAGCCAAGCAGTTTTTATGTGTTCCTGTAATATGAAATCTCCCTGTGCTCTACAATTCTTGCCATTATCTGATACCTCCTGTTCTTCAGCTTTTGCTACAAGTGCTGGACCCCAAGTGCTGTGAGAGAAGCCCCAGTATAAAGGCATAGGTTCAGAATTACTGCCATTCCCTAGTTTTACTCCTTGAACACTTTGTAACCTTTCAATAACTGACTTACTCTGGACTTATGGTCACTTACTTTTATTCATAAAATTAAAGACCAACACCTCAAATGGCAGATATAAAACGCCTCACTTACTGAGAGGTGTGAACCGCATTCGTGATACGTTCATGCAGCTTGGGCAGCTTTAAAGGGCTTCAGATAAAGGCAGTGCCACTGAGAATTCCCTCATGTCAAGCCATATGTCAGGTTCATTAGTATATTTGCTCCTGCCATTTACGAGCACAACTGTAAATTGCACTCTTTCTGCCCTCACAGATTTTAGAGAATATTGACACAGGAGAGTGTCTGCCCTAGTAACAAAAGTCAAAGCTTCAAGACTCATAAACACCTGGGACAAATGAACCACAGGGAAAGAAAAGTATCATTCAGGGAAGGCTGGAAATTACTATTAATAGCTACAGACTCATGGCACTAGAAGAGCAGCACACATGGATAGACAACAGTGCCCTACATTCACAAAAAGGTTACAGAGAGCACCAGCAGGCAATGAATCACACTCACAAATAGAAGAGCAGCTTCACAAATAAGTGGGTTCGTGTTTTTGCCTTTTTTTTTTACTTCTTTGTGATAAAAATACTGCTATTCTCTTCAATTATTGAACCCCAGAGTAGTAAGTGTTGCGTCAGTAACACAGAAGCATAGAAATGTATAAAACTCAATATTCAAATAAGATACTGATTTACAGAAAGCATATAAACTTTCATCCTCCTCTTGAATCTTACAGATACAACTCCTCCATGAAATATGTTCGTTTTTGTAATACAGGGTAAGATTTTATGTTTTAAAGAACAAACATTACTCATCACACTTGGGATATGAACAAAAAGACACATGAAGGTGGGTGAAGAGGTGAGTCTGGGCAAGGCAGTGTGGGGGTGACACCTGAAAATAGATACTCATTGCCTCTGTCTTCTGCAAGTCTGAACTATTCCTGATACCACCTCCGTAAAGGGCCCTCTGAAAAGCCTCCTCAGGACAGTATGATCTGAAATGTGATGTTTTGTTGCTTTTTTTTTTTTAACAGCATTGAGCCTGGAAGTAGAGTGGCTTTCAATTTTGTGGATAGTTTTTTCCCTTCAAAGACTGAAGCAGACTTCAGTCAGAGGAGCAGGAATCACACCACTGTTAATATACAACATATTTTAATGCTCTGGCTCCACTCAGGTACTAGGATAATTATGTGTATTTATAGAAACCCTTTTAAGAACCAGAGATTTGGATTTTGGCATGTGAGCAAAGTAATCCAATAAAAAGTGTTAAGGCCAGAATTTCTTGACCTTTATATTTGTCAAAGTTGTTGGTTCAATAAAGGTCAAGATGTGTGACAAAATTCAAGCCTGTCTAAGCCAATTAATGACAAGTAACCAGACCATTAAAAATCTCATTTCTGCTGAGCAGTCAAGTGGGTTATGTGAGGGCATTCTGTACCTTAGGTAGCCTACACACTTAGTTACAGCCTTGCTATAGGATAATAAAGGGCAGAAGGCAGCAGAATGAGAGAATACTTAAAATTTTAAGAAGAACAAGACAATTCATCCAGCTTGCCCAGCAGAGAGAGAATCACAAATAAATAAGTAAAACAGTAACATTTCCTTATTTAATTGCAAATATTGGTACTTCACAAAAAATGATGAGAAAAAACGTTGAACATTAAGAATTTGTGTATGTACTGCATTGATAAAATGCAGGGAAATAAACTCTTCAACACAGCTATATGCAGTTCGTAAGTACAATTGGTATGCACAGAGATACTAAAGAAATAGTTTGAAAGCACCAAACTCCTCAGGGATCTCTTTCAAAGTGCCAGAGAACTGAACAAATAAAGTACATGTTCTGGCTTTCTCTAAGTTAATTCTACAAAATCTCACCTCTGCTTTTTACAAGGCAGGGTCACCCACATCTGTGAATTTATTTATGACAATGAAATACTACTGGAAGAGAGCATCTCCGTTTTAAAGAAAAATTAAATGTTCTTAACATGTTCCAAACAACTCCACAGCTTCCTATTCACAAGATGCAAAATATATTTCTACAGATGAAACAGAAATAAATTTATAGTTTATCAAAGTCCCTCATAATTTCAAACTCTGGATAGCAGAGTTAAAATTCCATTTGGTTGGGGTCTTTTTCTAATCTGGAGATTCTTAGTGACAATACAACTCTCCCATCTTATTTTTTTAATCCAGAAGACACGTTAAGTACTGGAGAATCTGCAACATCCAAATCAGAAACTCTGCAGAGCACCAGTCTATTCATAAAGACTTGATTTGCACATTCTCAGCACTTAGCTTCCTTTGAATGGTGTGACTAAAGAAACTGAAAACTCTCTATTAGTATTTCTGTAATGCAATTTAATACATGGCTCCTCTCTGCTTTTACAGGGATTAGATAGCACAATCTCTTTTCACACTGCATGGAGTTGAAGCTCCAGCTTTGCAAATAAATACAAGCCTGAGCATCCCAAAATGGAAGGTAATAATGTATTTGTATTTCTTTCCAAGCTTAATTCCTTTACTCATCTAACTTCAGAATGATTGAGGAACAAACAAGCTGCAGGTAAGCTGGCAGGTTTTCAGTTTAGAAGTTCATTGCACTTTTTGTATTCTTCACCTTACCTGGTGTTTTATTTTGCTGACAGTTTCCTTTAACAGAATGCAGCTTAATTATACTCAGCATTACCTGATCAGCAGGAGTTTGCTTATTTGAAGCTTTTTTTTGTCCACTAAATGTATGAATTAAATCTGGCCCATAACTACCCTTACAATCTGCAAGGCTTAATTTAGCAGCCCATATTACATTATGTTCATGCTCCAAAAGAAATGTAATCTCAAAATGATTCATAGATGCTCACAGTTGCCTACATAATGAGGACTCAGAAGACTAACAAAAATTGATTGTGCCCTAGGAACTGATGTACAACATATAAACTACCTGTACAGCCTGAGTCAGTCTGCAAACTCCACACTGATGGCAGAGCCCACCCTTTCCATTCCTTGCTCTGAACCACTCTTCAGAATAACGATGATGGGACAAGATCAACACAGAAGGAACAGCTTTGGGTATCTCCTTTGTAATAGACACACACCTGGATCCTCTCTCATCATAGGTAAATCTGTTTTCTACTTAAATTTTGAGTTCTGTGCGGGATGGCAACTAAAACAAAGACCACCTAGCCAAAGAACTCGTGAGAAGGGACAAGAGTAGAAGAGAATGCCACAAGAACAAAAAAATAAGTCATTATAAATCGAGCAGTCTTTTGGTACAAAGTTAAGCAGCAAAATCATTCAGGCAAGACTCCAGGTGCCTGAAGAAACACTGCACAAAGAAAAGAATGTTCCTGACTTTTCAGGGGACTTTGCTCTCAGGCTGGATGCTCCTGCAGAGTGAGGAAATCAACGCTCCTCAATACCCTGTGTTGTCTCAAGCATTGCTGCTCTCTGTGTTCCCGAGAGCAGGAAGTAATTTGCTGTAGAATCTCTTTTTGACTAGCACGGCTTCAAAGCAGACAAGAGTTATTCCGAGAGCATGGATTTGACTAGACTGTCAAACTGAGACTAGCATTCTACTGAAGCCATAGTCTGAGCTTGTCAGCTCTCCCAGAGCCGGGGTACAGGCTCACAAAAGGAGGTAGGAAGGGTCACAGAAGGAGGCAGGGAAATTCAGAGACTCCCTGTGCCCTCTCCTCAGGAACACAGCACTCAGCTGGGACATGTGAGCTGGTTTCAGTTCCACCTCCTGATGCCAAGTCAGACAAGCCTACCCACCTTCCAGAAAACACCTTTATTTGGAAGGTGGGACCTAAAGAAGTCCTAAACTGCGCAGTCAGCCTTGTCATCTTGACCTTGATTTTATGTTTTGAATAATCTCCCCATCACCTTTATTTTCCAAGCCCACCTTCCCGCTGTGTGGCTGTAGCATATGATGGTGACATTTGCTTTCTATTCGTTCTCTCAAAGCTGTTCTACTTTGTAGACCAGTTTTCAGAGAGAGAGAGAGAACAGCACGGGGCACAGCTCTGCAGGCCTGGAGCACTATGCACAGAGGGCTGTACTTTCCACACCCTACTCCAAGGCCACTTACAAATATCCCAAACTAAATTATATTTGGACAAAATAGCCCTTCAGGTCTACCAGAGTATCAATTGTGATAATAATGCCAGTAGTGACTTCACAACTTTCAGTTCAGCCAAGCACCGTACACTTGGAGCTTGCCAACACTGTTCCGAGAATTCCAGCTCCAGTGTGCATCTATTCAATTCCCAGGCAGGATTGTGGTAGGCAATTCTACACTCTCTCTAATAATTAAATCAATATATGGTATTTTGCTCTTCTTGAGCATGTCAGACTTACTGGGAGTAGTTTCATCCAGGCTGCATTAATGCTCTCGATTTCTTGCTAATCTGCCTCAAAGGGCACGTTCACTTAACAACAGAGACTTCAGCATGCTCATATTAGAGCAGAGTTTAAGTATCTACCTATGTGGGAAGATTTTCTTGAATCACGGCCATATCTTCTATGATAAACATAGATCGAAGTCCTATTCCTGATAACGCACAAGTGCTGTCCCAAGCATGGAAGATTTAACTGCATATTAGAATACTGCTGTGCTCAGAGGGAGTTTGTTTTCAGACATCATGTCCAGCAGTCCATATTTAGAAAGACAGCCACAGGTATATGAGAAATCAGCCATCCTTTCCACAAGCTGCCTGCCTGTACCATGTGCAGAAACTCAATGCCACCACATCTGCCGCACTCGGAGTATAATTGCTACAAATTGAAAATAACAGCATTTCCTTTCCACATTGTTTCAGCCTCAATAGCTGCACAGACACCCGAGATTGAAATCAAGAGTTGTAGATGAGAAATTTAGATATAATTGAGCGTGAAGCATCTCATTTCAGACAAATTGTTTTGCTTTAATGCATACAAGTGTACTGGTAAAAGATGCTTTGAATTGCAAAATCCAATCAATGAAAGAGTGAAAGAAATTAGTTACATTTTGCAAAACACATAGGAAAAATGTTTTCTA
Source organism: Chamaea fasciata (assembly GCF_029207755.1). NCBI lineage: Eukaryota > Metazoa > Chordata > Aves > Passeriformes > Sylviidae > Chamaea > Chamaea fasciata. The sequence goes on from NW_027094107.1 coordinate 9,519,076, forward strand.
TTGAAGTAAAAAGAACATTTCCTCTCTCATGAAACAGGAGGTTTTTAAAGTAACTATTCTATGGTACATAAATCACGTTCAGGCTAAAAGTACATGTATTACAAGAAAGAATTTCAGTAGCCAGTAGAGCTCAAGAAGTTCTTACCTTTGCTGAATAGCTAATTAAAGCACCCATTTATCATTCAAAAAGTCTCAGAAAAGGGTAGAAAGGGAGGAAAACAAAAGAAACAATAAATACATGTGGTGGTGAGACAGCTGAATAAGCTATGTCCTCACTTGAATTTATTAAGTCTCAAAATGTAATGCCAAGGGAAACAGTGAAAAGGCCATGGCAGGGAGGTTGTGCAGCGTGGCTCAGGAGGTGCAGGCAGCCTCTCGGGTGCTCATAAGCAGCCACTGTGCAAAAAGGCGGTTGTTTCATTGAGTTTTACCTCTGCCATATTGGGACTGGCAGGATTTTGCGATAAGCTGATTAAATTAAGGGGCTCTTTTACCTAGGGCTCCTTTCTTCTTACACAACTATCCACTTAAATGAGGAGCACTATGACTGTAACAGTGGGATTTTATAGAACTTACAGAAAGGCATATTCCTGTCCAATACTTTACTGAAAACTTACAGAGTTGTTATTCCCAAAGTAAAACACCCAACCCAGAAGTGTTTAATGGTTTGAATCATCAGTGCCTTCAACCTCCCTTCTACTTTTTTCTATATGAAACATTGTCCAGAGAATCTTTTAGGGGAGTTAGTTGTGAAAGATGCTCCAGTTTTGATAGATAATAAAAATCAATCAGTTCATAAAAACACATCTTTGAGATGCTCTAATCTCTCCAGAAAAGTCTATGTAGAAGAAAGGGGTCAGAAGCAGCAGGAGGGAAGGAGTCAACATATGAAACATTGAAAAAAATTTCAGAGTCCTGGAGCAAGTAAATAAATAGAAACGAGCTGAAAAGCTGAGAAGCTCATGAGCAACTGCCCCATTCCCTTTTCTGATAAACTGTTCTGGTGGTGACACTGCTGGAGAGTACTGATCAAATCTGCAGGATTTACAGGGCAGCCTGGCAAATTGTTCTCTGTAATGGAATCCATTATAAAAATATGTGCACCTAACCATAACATTCTGGCTATAACCAACAATCTTTTATAGAAAAAAAGTAGCAATGAGAATTTATTAACTAAAATAAGCAGCATAACACCTGCAAGCTGCTACAGCTACATAATCTATTGCATTGTATCTGAAGACTACACAACAAGTGCTTGTTATCACAAGCCATGTAAGTACTACAAATTCGAGACTTAAATCAGCCATTTGTATGGTATCAACATATTAAACTCAGGGCTGCTTTTGGAAATCCTTATTATAGAAAGACTGATTTATCTAGTGCGTAAGCAACAACTCAGTATAGTGGCAAGCATAAAGCTAACAACATATTTTGCCAGATTCACTGTATGTATGAAGTGATATAGTTTTTAAACACGCTTACCACATTGTGATCTAATGCAAACTTTAGCCAACGATAGTTAATTTTGTGAATGCAAAAATCTTCTATGCCCTCCCAGTTTTTCTATTTATTTTCCTTTAAAAAGACCGGGTAACTTGTTAGCCAGTCACATCTCTAGGGAAAAATGCTCTTGATTCACAAATCGTCTACCAACAATTTGACACCATTTAGGAATTTCTGCTTACTGAAGCTGAATTAATTCACAAAGTACATGGATTACAACCCTTGTTGCTTGACCAGCAAATGTACCCATACGATCACTACTGAGGTCAGGGGCACTTACAGTGCCTACAGGTTATTAGTTTGCAGAGAAAAATTTCCACCTCAGATTCTTTAAGCCCCTGAGTGTAAGTACCTGAAATATATGGGAATAAAAAACAAATCCAAAATAAAATTATCAACTTAACTTTTCAGAAATGAGGAGACAGCTAGTTTTGATTGAAATTAGAATTACTTTAGTGTGGCTAGTATTATTCAACATGGAAGTTTTATTACTTTTTAGATGCACAAATACCATGACTATCTCGGGTATTGGACAGGTGTTCAAGTGTCTCCCTCTAAACTATGAAATTCTCCTGTCTCCTTCGATCTCCTCCTCAATAAATTTCCGATTCTGATTAACAATATCCATGGAAAGATCATATTTTGGATGAAGGATGTTATCTTTCATATAACAATAGGATATGGCAGACAATGATAGCATCCCTTTAGTAAATGCATTGAGCACAAATTCCTCTTTATTCGTATACGCTTCAGATCTTCTTCTGTTAGAAACTTAGCACAAGTGGTTTAATACTGCTTTTGGTTACTTTAATTATTTGTTTAACTGTAAAATAAACTTATTTTGCACTTGTGTCTGAGCCTAACTTTCCCCACACATTGCAAAACTGCTAATTCTCTGTAGTTTATTTTTCTTAGTTGTAGATAACTGTTGCATTAATGAAAAATGGCATTGTGAACTGAAAGGATTTTTGTTCCTTTATAATAGACTATTCTTCTGTCCATAATATGTTATCTTTACAGCTACAGATTAGCACCTACACATATCCACCCACATGCCAGGCTGAAAAGGGAGCGAGGGAAAGAGAACAATGGATATCTTGGGTATTTGCCAACAATGTATATATTGCCAGCTAAGAAAATGCCACGAGCAGAAGGCAGAGCAGGAATCTCTCCTCCCAAGTGAGGGTTGAGGCAAGATCAATCTGCCTCTTGAAGTACTGAGGCCTTTCACACAAAAGAAAAAACAGTATCGGCACACATCGGGAAAATTCCAGATAGAGCCTCGCCTCAATGGCAATGCTTAACACATACTCAGTTGAAACAACTGCTACATCGTGTCCCCGAGGCAACAAGAAGTCAGCAAAGATAACACAATTCTTTTGTACACTGTAAAGTTTTGCCATGGGCTTGAGGATCCATCTGCCTAAGTGTGTGAAAAACGAAAGCTGTTGTCTTGTTTTTAATTGTTCTGAATGCTCTTGATCAAACAGCTATTGAGCAAATAGAGCTATTGTCCTTCAACGCTAACACACTAACGATTCTCTAGTTCTTTGTTGTGGTTTTTTGGGGGTTTTTTGTTTGTTTGTTTGTGGGTTTGGGGGGGGGGTTGTTTGTTTTTTTGAGGGGTTTTTTGTAACCAAATGAAATGCAAAATTTCTCTGTTTAGTGCAAGCCCCCAGTTTCATTTTGAAATGCATCAATTTCGGTGCACTAGGAACAAACTATCCTTTTCTTTAACAGCCTCAGCAGCAAAAACATGAGTAACATGCCCAAGTCTGGAGTGTTATAACTCACCAGCAAGCAATGTGCCTTGGGCTGATACCGTCAGGGGAGGTCATGGACTGGGAAGAATATTTTAAAAAATCAATCCTCTAGGCAAGTTCAATAGTGTAAGGGGAGTAATGTAAGAGCTTTAAAGTCTCCCAGATCTATTTTGTTTGCGTAGTGAAGTGAAAGGGCAGGAAGGTAGATTATTAGACAAAGAAGGGGAGTTTTATTTGGTTAAGAATTACCAAAATACTCCGTGTAAAAACTATTGAAAATCTTAGCCAAGGAGTTTAAAAAAGCAAGGCAGCCATCGCTTGATTTTTGGAGAGTTTCTCAAACACTGAAGGGCAGGCAAGTCATCAGGTAAAGACAAAGCACAGCCATGACAACAGGCATTAAATAAAGCTTAGACTGATTTGGGGACTCAAAGGCGCCACAAGCAGGCTCCTGCATTTTTTGTGCCCTGCTACAAGGAGGTGTAACAATACTGAGATTCTCCTTTCTCTCTAAAAGCAGTCGTGCTGTCAGACACTGAGGACCAAGGGGCCCGTGCTCAAAAATACTCATTTTCCTTTGCTCACTGGAGCCGAGCTGTGCTACATTTCCTTTTGTTTTGCATCTCGTTCTGCCTGGTTGTTGGTGGATGAGGATTTCCTGTATCTGGAAAGACTCATCCACCATGTTAACACTAACAGGAACATCACTGATTTAAATTGCATCCTGTACAGAGTATGATGCCTTAAGAATTTAGCCTTCATTTTTCTTAAATTAAAGATTAAATCCTGTACTTAAATCCTGTACTGTATTAGTGCATAACCCTAGACTCCATATAAAGTGTGAGTTTACTGTCTTCACTTTGTGGTCAGATGAAACAATCCCTCTGGGCCTGAGATCCAAGGACAGCCTCAGGCCCTGAAAAGTATAAACAAAAGTGATTTGGGAGGAGAAAACTTCAGGTAATGACTTCATTACCTGACACTATAATTGGAGGATTAACCCCTGATATGCAAATGGACCAAACTTAAAGTTGTCTGAAAAACTCAAAGGGTTGTGGGAAAGCAAAGAGTTCCACTTAAAATATTAGAGGCAAATTGCCTTCAGTGTAGCATCACTGTTAGCAAGTTTTTAAGACCCATATGTAGCCTCCTTTTAAGCAAAATTAGACCTTCAACACGAGCAGCAGGAGAGTGTGATTCTCTTCATCTACATTTTGTGCCACCCCTAAATATTATAAAAGAAAGGTTGGTCTGAGTATTTCACTCATTTTTTACCATTATCCTTTTCTCCCCTTTCAGGAAAGCCTTTCAGTGTGTTGATTATATTTCTGTGCTGAGTTTCTGGAAATATTTAATCTAAAATGACAATTTGACTAAATACAGTGGCTGCCATTTTATGTAGCCATAGGAGAGGTGAAAAAGTCAGTCTGCTGCTTCACTTCGTGAAATGGATAATATAACTCAGAGAACAGACATATAACATTTTCTGTCCATCAGTCTATGCTTTCATTTTACAGTTTTATCTGCTATCTAAAAGATAGCTGTTTACCAAGCCACCCTTATCTTTCTTCTTTGTGAAGCTTCACTGCAATAAATAAAATGACTTGTGTTTGCTGTGCCTCCAGATCATTTTGATTTCAAACACACACGAGATTTCATTTTGATTGCCCTTCCAAAAATTATATTTCATATTATGTCATAACATCAAAATATTCCAATAGAGAATACCATTTCTGGGTTGCGTTTTTTCCTGTTTGTTTCCCAAACAAAATTAAATACGTCTATCTTAGAAAATTTTCAGGGCATTTTCACTGAATTAAAATGAGCCAGAAATAATGGAGCTGCATACAGTAGTTCCAAAAGTAAATAGAAAGATGAGCATAAACTAAGCTGACTACCAATAACTTCCTATAAAAGAAACTATTGTACTGATTAATCCACTAGTGAGACAGGTCTAAGAAAGATTTTCACTGTTCACTGAACCTCATACAATATTTAGAAGAGCTCAGAACTTCAGCTGACAAACACAGTGATAGCAATGAGAGAAGTTTTAGTCTAATACAATGATTCTAGAAATAAAAATTAAGAAGTTTTTATATCATAGTGTTAGAAATTAGCTCCTTTGCACGAACCTAGGAATATAATTTAGCTTTTTCCATTCACATGCAAATACACTATTCCTAGTGCACAAAAGATATCCCAGGGAAGAAATTAAAACATTATAGAATCTAATAGCAGGGTTATTACATGTCAACCAAGTTTTGTGCTATGCTTTGTTTCAGGTTCTGTGTGATATGACAGCTGCATCTATTCAGATGTTATTTTGAAGGAAACATTTTCTGTAATTTCAGCTGACTCATTCAAACTAGCAGTATTCCATTTTAAAATACCATTGAGAAAATGCAAAGCATTTCTTCGCTGGAGACAGCATTCACTGTTCTAATCTAATGCAAATGTTAGTTAGAATCAACAAGCTTGCACAAATGCCAGATCGCTTGTCCCCTTTTAGATGATTTCACACCTAACACAGCAACAGACAATTTGCCAGAAAACACAGTAAAAGCATTTCAAAATGTATCACTGTGTATTATCTCTATGGTAAATAACACAGTAGGTCCCAAATGGCTGTTCTAAACAAAGAAAATACACAAAACCAATCCTGAAACACAACAAGGTCTGTGATACAAATTCATCTGGGACTAATATTGCAAACCCTAATAGAGACAGCACTCTGACATGAATAAAAGCTTCTTTCTAGTAAGGGACAGCCAACAGGTTGTCAAACATGTCTTCCAAAGATAAAAATGTTATTTTAAGTAGTAAGATGACTTTTTCCAGCTACTCCTGGCTATGTCCCAGCCTATTTCACTACACAGAAGAAACATGTATGAACTGATAAAATTATTTTTGTAAAAAATGAGGAATTCACAGATGTCTGAGGGAAGGACCCAGTGCTGAGATCACTTTGCCTTGTCAGAAGTTGCTCCAGCCATATCCCCAGACAGGGCAAACTGCACTGCCTGTGAGAAGAGCAAAGCAGAAAAGCTTGTGGGCTCAGAAGTGCCAGAACTGTGGATGAGGCACTAAGGGATGAGCCATATGGTGATAAGAAAGTGGCAGCCATTTAGGTGGCCATAGAAGGATCATTTGTTTTGTGGGCAGTGATCAAATCTAAAACAAACAAACAAACAAACAAACAAACAAAAACAGGAAGACTGGGAAAGCACCTGGTGCTGCCAACTGGAACAGCTGATGCCATAAACCAGGTTGGTGATTATGCAGATAGAATCCTTTATAAATCTGTCCAACATATGGTAAACAGGAGAACAAAGATGGCCAAAATACTACAGCATAGTTTCTATTGGCACTCCTGGAGGTATCCAAGAGCTGTAAAGGAGTAGGACCAGACATTACTCCAAGACTGGGGAATGTTCCTTCAAGATGAGGATGATGAAGATCAAAACTGTTGCTCTCAGTGGGGTACTGTTTATAAGACAGCAAACAGAAAGGAAAAAAGAGAGGTTAAAAAAAAGCACACCAATACCAAACTGAGGGCATATACATGTTAAGATGTGACCCTGTGCACTGACGGGATTGTTTTCAGTGCTTCACAACCAGAAGGCACCTCTCAATGCACTGGGGTTTGCACACCAGTTTGACCCAGGTGAGACAGAATTGCATACAGCAAATACGGACATAACAGTCCTGGCATCTGCTTTTACCTAACCTTCAGTACACCTTTCATCTCAGCATCCCCTGAGGCTTTTATTTTAACATGGCAACTGCTCCTTGCCCTTTCATCCCTCCTGCCTACTTAGAAGAATGTGACCCCAGCTGCTAACCCTCAGTCTAGCTTTGTACATGCCCCAGGCTCTCCTTCCACAAAACCACCCGTATTGTTATTCATCTTGAGGGTCAGGACAGGTGCTGCAGCAGGAATGGCAAACACTGCTAGCTCAGGAGCAGGGAAAGTGAACGCCCAACATGCTTGGCATGTCCTGGCCAGTCCCAGTGTCAGCTCTTTCTCCATCTCGCAGCACAGATGCTGGGTGTCACACTGTAAAATACTGATCACATTAACTAAACCAGAGCTTCCCAGCACATCAACTGGTTACCAACCTGCACTTAGATGGCACTGAACTGAAGACATTCCTTGGAAAATGTCAGCTGAATGAAGTTTTGGCTTTGTTGATTTCTACTTGTAATGTTTACCTTGTTTTAAACTGTGCACAACTGTGCCTCCTGAAAGCATCAGGGTCTGTATTCCAGCCTTCCTAGAATAAACAAAAGCCAGTGTACTCAATGGGAGCAAAAAAAATTACTGTAAATTTGACTTACATATGCCCAAACCTTCTGCACAGAGCAGATCATCAGCATGCACAGCAGATAATACAGCAGGACTCAAAAACACACTCCCAAGGCTGTGTCAAATCCATCACTGGCTCTGCTAATTGATAAAAGAATGTTTGAGGCTGGGAGCCAGTTCAGGTTCACATCACATACCCCTCCCAGAAGGCACTGAAACATGATAGTGGAGCTTGGAGGTGCAACAACACGGTTCTCCTCAAAGACCCGTTGCCAAACCACATCAGAAGGGGGTGACAAGAGTCTTTAGTCCATCAGCCTCTCATGTGCTAAGCGGAGAGACAGAAAGCAGCAGAGACATTCACATGCTGTCAGAAATTTCAGGAACAGATTAATTGAAGCTGGCAGAAAGGGATGCGCTGGTACAGACTGACTGGAGTGAAATTACTCAATATTTTGCCAATTCAAGTATATGCAATTTTCATAGAATGTTTTTGTAAGGATTTTTCATTGAATTTTAATTATGCTGAAGAGGTGAGATGGGTGACAAAACAGGCAGAGAGGTAAAACTACACACACGCACCAGTGCAGACCCTAAAACAGAACCTGGAACGTGAGTTCTGTGCCCTTTGCTCTAGGCTGGGACATAGAGATTTTTCCTCAAGTGAGCTCAGCACTTCTACACATTTCACAAGGAAACACAAATCCATTAAGGACCATCCTTGGAGAGGAGAATGTCACTATTTTATTCCATATCGTTATTATATTTGCTTCCACATTAGTTGATTTTTTTTGAGGGGGTCATTTTTCAGCTCTGAAACTATGGCTGATGGTTTAGCCTCACCAACTCTGCCTTCATTGTTGAGAGTGGTGTGACGAGCTGGAAGCAACAGAGAGGACTGTTTGAACAATTTAGCAATTAAGAAACCAAAAGACACTCTGAAATGTGCTCTGTATATAGACGTTTTCCACGGATTGTTGTTGCTGTCTTGTCTTGGAAGAAATATGTCCCAAAACAAGCATTATTTCCTTTTTCACTGTGGCGTAGCCATGGTTTGATATTTGTTTCAGCAAGGAAAGCAAATATTTAATAAAAGCCTTTAATAGTGTAATTCAGCTAACAGCGGCAACAGTAATCAGCAGCTTGCTTCAGACATTGAACAATCTGATAGCTTTGATTGCATCTCAATATTGTGCTAAAAGCAGGGGTTGGTGTAAAAGGGTGGATCCAAAGAGCTGCGTGATTGAACAGGTGTGTACAGGGGACAATCACAATCTCTATGAAGTATTCATACGGTGCAAGAGAAAAAAAATGGGAAAGAAAATGAAGAATAATGAGCATCTTCAAACGTCCATATTAAATGAATATCAATTGTACCCACTTCAATGAGTAAGTTCTGTCAGTAAGTAGATTTATGTATGCAACTTTGAGATGGTACTGAATAATCTTCTCATTCACAAATATAGCTCAAACATGACAGACTTAAATTCTGTTTTAGGTGCCAGTAACTATATTCTGCATGTTTAGAAAATCATATAAACACATACATACTGGCTCTAACAGAAGAAGATATTTTAAAAAATAAAGTTAACAAAGTCAGGAATAGCATTATTTATTCATTCATACTTTTAAAGGTGACATGCCAAACTGAGCAGTAAGTTGTTTTTCACTTAGTTATACCTCCTCTGTATTTAGCAAGGCATAACTCTAAAATGTTTTCACAAAATATCTCCTGTGTTTTCCTAACCTAAAGCTTCACCAGTTCTGTAACTCCCCTTAGCTGTAATTGTACTTCCTCTGGAATTGCACCCTAAATAGAAATTGAACTATTCATGCTGCAAATTGAAACTCTTCAATGCGAAGCCATACAAATAACTTGCATTAGCATTAACCTCCTCCCAAAATTTGATAAGATCACTCCTGTTTCTCAGACAGATCATACTAATTGATGTTATTTTTGTGAAGTCCAGGCAAACACATTCAAACCAACATGTAAATGCTTGAACGACCCAGAAAAACTTCCCTTTAACCTTTAAAGTGGATGGCCTTATGTGAAGACCCAGCAAGCCAGGGTCAGAGGTGCTGTCTGCATTTGGGAGCCAACAGAGAGAGAGCAGGCAGCATTTCACACATTACAATGAGGGTTTGCACTTACAGAACAAAACAAAACCACTTTGGGGATTGTACTGCAAATGAGGAAGAAGCACACAAGAACAGTGTCCCAGGTTTTCTTTGGCCAAGGGACAAAGCACCCACAGACCGGCGATGCTAAGCTGCAGTCCTGCTGCCTGGCTCCAGCCCCCTCTGAGCCCCTGACATGGGCTCACCCCTCACATGGGGCAGCTACCCAAGAAGGGCTCCACCACCACCTGCCCCAGCCTCTCTGACACCTTAGCCCTTACTAAAGGACACAGTTAACTACTCTTTCATGCCAACTGTTTGTGTCTTGCCTTCTAGTCTCCTGTACCCTCCCTTCCACTTTCCCGCTAGCCTGTGCCACTGTAACTCATTAAACAACCCCTTGAGTTAGGCTCAGATCTTCCTCATCATCACAGCTACAATGGACATTTGTAGTAGTAATAACAGGAAAAATACTGGATTCCCTTTTTCCCCTAGAAAACATGACTGTTGCATGTTAATGAATTATTATTTTTCCTAAATACTAGTATCAACAGCAGATTTTACTGGTCAGACGCTCACCTTATTGCCATGGTTGTTCAGGCACCAGTACACGCACAAGACAGGACATGGTCCTTCTGCATGTCCATGCCCATCGGAATTTCCACAGGGAAGACACTCTCCCCCTTCCCACCACACATCTAAGTCAGAGTAAGGAGAGTTCCCAATTCTTTGCCTATTATGATTAACAGTAATGCTGATTATCTGTTAAAGAAATCAGCTCTTGCTTATCAGGGGCAAGGTCACCTGTATTCCCTTCTCCTACAGTTTTCACCTTTAACTTTTACAATTTCATTATGGAAAGCTTTGGGATATTTACTTGGTGTAAATGTGTGATTTCTGTGAACCAACAGGACTAGAATTAAATTATTTCAACAGAAAAATTGAATTAACATTTGTTCTTGAAATGCAGCATTATGATAACACACTTTATGCTGGGAACATTTCTACAAACTATTTTTTTTTTAAATAACAGTGCCAGTCCTCCTCCTGAATAGGCTATTAATATCCTCAGGTTATTCATTACTAAGAGAGTCCAAGTAATTAATTGTTGCAGGCCTAGTTACACACTGTTATATTTGTTAAAGGGACATGGTCATGATAACATTCACTAATGAAATTCACATTATTCATCTACAGAAAGTGGTAGATTTACAGCAGAATCAATTTTAGGCTGAAAAAGAAAATTTAAAGAGACACCAATATGGGTGTCCCTGTTACATCAGGGACATAATTTACTTCCTAAGCTAGAAGCAGAGTTGTCATTCATGAAATGGCTGGAAATGCCTTCCCTTGGCCAAGGAAGAAGACACAGTAACTCTATAACTCCTTCTGAATATTTCTTAACCATAGAGCTTAATAACTAGGGATTATTTACATGTAATTGTACATGTTCATGGTATGCATCTTAAAATCCAGCAACTCTCCTGGCACAAATCCAGGTGTGGAGCCAGGTCTTCCCTAGTTTGTAAGGGACTCACTTGTAGCGTCAGCAGGGCAAAATCAGCCCCAGGCAGGCAAGTGTGGCAGCTGGCAGCTATGCTGGCTGAAGAAAGACAATTAATTTTGTCCTGCTTTGTGAGGGTGGTTTTGTTGTTTGAAGTAATAAACAGGACCCTGACAAAAAGCCTGAAAGTGATCTGAGCATGTTATTTAATCCTTCCTGCCTGTTTCCCTAGCAGTCTATGCTAATCGTGTCCAGCCCCATCTCAAATCTCAAACACCCAACTCCCTGCCTGCCTTACTTATATTTATGGCTAAAACAGCCATCTGCAAAAAGATCTTAACAGTGCTGCACTTAAGCCTAGGACAGAGAAGTATGCAGTACTCATACAGACATTTTCAGGTTAGATTTGTGCTCTTTAATTAAGCAAAACACCAAGAAAGACAAGAACAAAAGGCTGTAGCAAGTGCCTGTGGAATCAGCTCACGTTACCTTTCCGCCAGTTGTACAGCTGAATTTTAACAGTTCACCCTGCTATTCTCTCTGCTCCAGTTTCAAAACCTCATTACAGGCAAGCACAGTGTGAGGTTAGCACCTTCAAGAGTCCTTTGTTACCTGTTTTTCAAGAAACAGCATCTGTGAATGGAATTGTTATCTGAATCCTTGTGTTACTCTACATCAGCTGTGAGACTGCTTATGGAACTGGGAATAACAGAACATTTCCCTGCAGACCTGTGAGCCTCAACTCCACAGGCTGCCAATGGACACTTCACACCCAGTCTCCTTTGTGAGCTATTTCATATAAAGGCATGAGAGCAGCAAGAGGTTCCTAAAAGTAATCTGCATAAATTCCTATGGAGCAACACTGGGAAACTGCTTGTTGAAGTGCACTACTAACACCATTTGGAAAAAGAAAAATATCTGAACCATCCTTAACTGGGCTGAAGTATTCACATGCTCAGAAATGGGAGGTTGAAAAGAATAATTTTTACTTATAATGATGTTACACGACTTAAGGTCTGAACGCAAACCATGGGGAGATAACATCTCTTATATAAAAGGAAGTTAAAAGAGAGGGATCCCTTTCACATCTTGAGGTAATCTAATTGAGAAGCCACAACTAAAAAGTTGCAATTAGGTGAATTCAGTCTTTTATCTTTTTTTCTTTGGCCAGGTGTCAAACAGACAATATTATGCCTTTTTTTTTCTCTTGGTTAATTATCATTGCAATCAACCCACTGGATGGGAGGGTAGTATAGATTTTACTGTAAGTACCATTGGCTATTTTAATACATACACTCTCTGACAAGTAATAATTTAAATTCACTTGAAGCCTTTTCTGTTTTTCGCAAAAGTTAATTAAGTTGCAACAACAAATATACAAAAATGTTGCCAATGAACATTAACTTCATGTCTCTGTCATTTTGTATTTTATCAGGTTGTCAAGGAACAGATTTACAACAGCATGCAAAAAAATGAACACTTCTGATGTCCAAACATGTTTAGATGGTACTTTACCTGATACAAGTTAGAAATGGTTGATAATATGCATTTATAAGGCTCAGTTGGAGCAACGGAGACTATATATGAATTCATATGCATCAAAACCTATTTTAGTATTTTGTGTGAGAAGCACTGTTTCATTACAGTCAATTCCCTGGTTTAAATGGGTTCTATACTCTATAAAAAATGCATGTTCTGAATTTTATGGGAGAATGCACTACAGGATATGAATGTATCAACCAGAATACATAATTGTAAATTATTCCTAAATCAAACAGTTCGACATTCTGGCTTTAGTCAGCAGCAGCAAACAGGACAAAGGATCTCCTCAGTCAGTACCATGGCCCAGTGCCTGGGTGCTGCCAGGTCACCACAGGTCCCCAGACAAGGCAGCTCATTGCTGGCTGCTCCACATCTCTGTGTCACTGGGACAATGCCACAGCGGGGTTTGTTTTATTCTTTGTTAGATTTGTCTTGTTATACAGTGTTTTCTGTGTCTGAACTCTGTTTGTCCTCTGTTTCGTTCCCATGGATGGTTTGCAGTTTTATTCCAATCCCACTCTTTGGAATAATCTGTTTATTCGGACAAACAATAATTTGTTAATTAGGAAATTAACACATTGCCAGTCCTCAAACTACTGTGATGACACATGACAACGTAAGTACAACCAATGACTTCAGTTGAGTTTGTAGAAAATGGAAGTCAGTCAATGAAATATTAAAGTTTTGACCAAGTCACAGATAAGAAAGTGTTTTTAAAAAGGATTCCACTGTTTTCTATATCACAAAATTATGATGACAACACATGCTAGAAAACAAGAAAATAAACAAAAAACCCCCAGAGTACTCAATTTTATGTTACTGCCACATAAATTGCTTTTAAGGCAAGAATTAGGTATTAGTATTTATTTTCATGAAACATCTAGAACTATTTGAACTACCTAATGAAAGGAAATAGAGCAGAAAGTACTTTTTCTTTAGATTATTAAGTGTGCAAAAATGTTTATTGGCTTTTGAGGCAAAAAATTAATGCATAGAGGGAAACACCCACAGTTTGATATTACAGGAATCTACTGAAAGGAACAGAGTTACACATGGATTTTGTTCTGAAAACTGAGACATACTGTACTAAAACAAGATGCTTACCTTGGGTAACATGAATTTACAATACAGAGCAGAGAGATGATTTAAAAGTTTTCCTCAGTGGCTTCATAACAGATATTCTACTGTAACAGTGGTCCAACACTTCCTTTAGCAGGCCAACACAAAACAAAAACTTCAAAGCAAACCTGAGTATTGAATGCTGAACATGCAGATGAGGTACTGGGAACTACATTGCAAAACTGCAGCAGTCCAACAGTGCCAGGAGACCCAATCTATAAACAACCTTTACTGCTCTCACCCACTTCATTCAATGCAATAAATCACTACAGTACATCCTAACATCTGTGACCAGGGTTCCTCAGAGAGCTCAGACAAGCATGACAAGGACAGATCTACCTGTACCAGTGAGAAAACAGCTGCAGGTGTAGGTTGAGGTGTCCAAAAACAACCGATATATTACTTAAATATCTCTTCCTACCTTTGAATAGTCTTAGAGAATTGCATCACTGTGAACTATTTTCTGAGTCAATTCTTTCTCAGATATTATCTGTGTAAGGAAATGAGCTCAAGACAGCAAGTGGGTAGAAGGAGAACGGTTGAGGGCAATATGACCCTTAATGTGCTCTGCAAGAACAGAACTCAAGGTGTTTCACGTAACACATCACAGCGGTCCCTCTGAAGGTCTGATCTTCCCATGGGCTAGAAAAATCTCATTTCCCAAAACCTATAAGATGGAGAACACTAACTATTCTACATGGAGCCCTTAGCATTTAAGGAGCTACGGGAAGGGGGAAAAAAATCTAGCTCCCCTAAATACAGCCTTCAAAGAGACAAAGTGGGAAGAGAAGGACCATTCCTTATCAAACCTCAACACAGTAGAGCAATAAATTCAAGCATCTGGTGTAGGATGTGCCAAATGAGTGACACAAAAATCCAACACAGGGAGCTCTGACCTAGCAGGTGGGTTGGATGGGACACAGAGTGAGCAGGAGCTGACCTAGAGAGTTCAAGCTTTGCCTTGTCTTGAAGGAAAGCTCGGATGGCTATTCGCATTGTAGTTGTGCAGAAAGAGAGGGAGCACATTGCTTCTAGAAGCAGCTAGGTCTGCCACAGAAGAAATTGCAAGAAGAAAAAATAATGCCACAAATCTCCTAGTGTGCAGCTTCAGTGAGAGGTTTCTGCTCATGGTAACAGTTCTCCTTTATCTCACTGAACTGGGTTATTTGAGAAATGCTGTTTTTCATTTCTTTTCCCAATAGAAAATAATTCCATTTGCTCTACACATCAGAACAAAACATTAACAAAACTTTAGCAATCACTAGAGAAAAGTGTCCTTCAAAATTAGCTGTATAAACCAAAAGTAACTCTTGTTATGCATGAAGGGAGCCTAGATCTGGAAAAAAAAAATTTCTATTCTCAAAGCATTTAAGGTTACTCCCTTTTTCTTAAGGAACTGAAACTTTTTTTTCTCTAGGTTTTTCCTGAAACCCCCCATCCCTGCAAAGGGATGCCCATGGTAGCTCTTTAGGCGCAGCTCTGCAGTAAAATCTCAGTGCCACCTTTCAGATTTTCATAACTTTTGAGCTCTGCAGCAAAGCTGCGGCACACACAAGGCACCTCTCATGGTTATGGGTCCCTCTGGAAATGGTCATGCCAGGAAAATGAAAGGAAAATGGACCAGGATTTATCACACAAACACATTATCTGCTTCCTTCACTGACCTCCCCTTCAGTATGTGCTATTTTCCAGCCCCTGCAGCATCCAAAGCACAAACATTGCAGGACCAACCTCTCCTGCAATCAAAGGGAGACCAGGTGGAGCAAGGCTATCCAAATGTGGTTTCTAGACAGAACTCTAGTGTTCCTGGCCCTGTAATGTAGCACCTGAATGGCCCCAGCTGCCAGGCCTGAGGAAGGGCAGTTCTGACTCCACCAATGCCTGTGACCTGTGGCCCTCAGCTTCCCTCTGGCCCCCGTGCCCCAGCACCAAGTTCCTGCCTTGGCATGGTCAGGGAGGTGGGGGTGCTTGAAGGTGAAAAAGGACATTGAGATAGAGAGGAGATGAAGAAGGTGTCATGAAGAAAGTGAAGTGAAATTACTTAAGCCAGAAATTCAACTTGCTAAGTGTTGAATTCAACTTCGTCTCAGTGTTGTCTCAAATTATGTTCCATTAAAAAAACACCAAACTCAGCTCGTCTTTCCTGGTTGCTCTCTCAGAAAAAAATTTTTTTCAAACATAAATCAGTTTTTCCCACCTAGTAAACATCAAGGCACTTAATAACAAAACACTCTCTTTGGCCCAACTTTTTAAGTCACCAAGAAGATACGCTATGCATGCAGCACAGCATTTATGCAGCTTGACAGATGGACTTACAGCAGTTCTTACATCTCATTAGCAGAAAAATTGTGACTGCATCAGGGAGCTTTGAATAAAAACTGGAACTCAGTTCTTCTTTTAGTCGTTTCTCTATCTCCTTCTGCTGTGAGGCCAAAAGAACATGTTGTGACAGAGAGCCCAGAACAAGAAAGGGACATGAAGGAAGATGAAAAGGGACCTGGCTCCCTTCTGCAGGATGCAGAGCTGGAGTGGTGGATTTTCCTCCACCTTCGCTCAAGGCCAGACCTGACAATCACACACTTCCCAGGCTTGCTTATCCTTCTCAATGACATCCATCTCAAGGAGCCAATGGGTGAGATGCCCCAGACTCTTCCTGGATATTCTAAGTAAACCAATTGTAGAATCTATAAACTCTGCCACATCCTCTTGCTGGTAAAACAGTCTGTGTAAAGTCCACATTAGTCTTCCTGTTTAGAGATTTTACACCTGGGTTTGACACCAACTCCCACATAGGTGCCTTGTATTTCTCAAAGCTGGTTCATACTTGAAGACTGAAATTCAGCTTTCAATTATTCTGTGTACAAAAGCACACACACTTTTGGGCTTACATCTGCTCCATGGCTCTCCTTGAGTGCAGGCTTAGGGAAAAATAAGAGAGAAAGAGCTCCCAGCATTTTGCCCAGTGTGTTCTGTGTGTTTCCTTGCAACATCTGAACTGCTGCACGTTTTATTGGCAAAGGCAGATGGTCAAACTGGAGACATGAAAGATCTCTCAAATGCAATTGCCTGACTGTCCCTGCGCCACTGGGGAAAAACCAAAGTAAAATCTCTGATCGAATCAGGGAAATCTCTAAATTAAACCAACTGTAAACCCCCTACGCAGACTTCTGCAAAAAGAGACCAGTAAAACTTCCCAGTATCATTCAAAGTCACAATGATACCCTCAGGCCACTTTCATCCTCTGACTATTCTTTAATATGCTGAGAAGTTTTTCAGTTGTTTCATTTTCTTCTTGCCCTCACTGGGCTGCAAGAGGAAACTGAATTAGTTTCTTCTCAGAACAGAATTTGTGAGCGGGGGGGGGGGGGGTAGGGGTGGTAAAGTAATCAGAGGACCAGATGCATTTCACCTTTTGCCTCCCAAACAGATGGCCAGCTATTCTTCTACTCACAAATTTCTGTCTCAAAACGAAAATATGAGCCAAAGCCCTGAGGGAAATGGGCTTGAGGTGTTGAGAGGGTTTTTCCGTATGTTTTTGGTGAGCTCAGGGAGAGGGAGAATAAACTTCTGTTCCCATGCATTCAACCGCAGCATTGAATACAAATGCCCTGAAATTATTTCAAAAGTAGATGCTAAAAAAATCTTTTCTTACCCTGCACTAGCACAGAACTCCTCCCTGCCTGTCACAGAGATGTGGATCTCTCTGGGATGGACATCCTTCTTTTAGGAGAGCCCACCACAGGCTATGCTGACAGCTCCATCCTGCCAGTTACTTACGAATTAGGGATTTTATTCATGTTTCCTCCCATTTCCTTGTCCTCAATGAGCATTCAGGGAGAAATAATCAGGACTCTCCTTTTTAGGAAAAGACAGATATCACAGCAGAACACTGTTTCCTGGCTGCCATAGTTGGAAAACAAGAGAAAGAATAAACTCAAAGTCCTTAGGCTGCAGGAATGGTCCTACTCACAAATTCAGCTCTCCATCTGCCAGACTGGCCACAGGACCAGCCAAATGGGTAAAGATATTAATTTACCATGCTAAGCCTTAATCATGCCCGTCTCTTCCACCTCCATTTTGACTGTATAAAGACAGAAGCCAGGATCCTTTCACTGGGAAATTATAAAGAACAGCACTTCAATATATAAAAAAAGTCCTTTTCCATCCAGTGCTACAAAGTGCAGCAGGGCGGGAGCTGTTGTTCACACAAGAGCACAGTTCCTAGCAACAGTGCTGCTATTAGGCTGAAGGGAACAAATACTGCCCTTCTTTTCAAAAGATACAGGCCAAGGTCAAAGCTTATGTCATCACAAACGCAAAACATGAGAAACCTACACATTGCTTTCAGCAGGAGTACATTTTGCTGACATGCAGTTTTCTATTCATTTAGGACATTTCCATCTAAAATTAAAAGCTAGAGGGTACAGTCTGTGCTGACCTTCCTCTAACAATTAAATAGAACACAAAATCTTCAGGCTTCAGGGGGAAAATTGATGCCAATTTAGTCTTAGATAACACAGCATCAATGAGCCCAATCAATAGTGCACACAAGACAGTCAGCAATTTTGGCATCTTGTTCCATTTCTTTTTTGGGGGTACGCATAGTAGCAAAGAACAAAATTGCTATAAGGATTAAAGCATAGTAGACAAAAGCTGATAATTGACTACAATTGCAGCTCAGTTTTACATTTCAAAAAAGATACTACCAGAGCAATTCACAGCATTCTCTGAGACTCATTTCCTCCACCAAGATCTTGAAAAAGTATTCTTCTCTTTTGGTTAGCTATTAATTGTACTGGGAACTTATTTATACTAAAGAATAGCCAATCCAGCACAAAAGGAATTTATTGAATATTTTCATTTGAATAAAAAACATGGTTCAGTCTGGGAGCAGAGCTATGCTGGCTGCATTACATTATTCTCAAAGTCAAATTCAACACATCAGTTTTCCAAGACCGTAAAAAATAAAGGGACAAAAATTGAAAGTACATTTTAAATCCTATAAAGCATGATTTAAAAGGCAAATGCACACAACTACCATATAGTAGAGAAATTTTATTTTATTATGTTTCAATTTCAGTAGATTTAGATTTTGTTTTTCCTCTCAGAAAGGGAAGTTCTAATTCATCACAATTTATGTGACTATGCTATTCTGACTGTTGCTTTATGGCTGCCTGACCCAGCTGTATCCAGCTGGAGGGTCAGCTGAGTTCTAGAATTTAGCTGATCAGGAAAACACAATTAAGCAGAGTAAAACTAATATTCTAAAATATTTTACAAGTAAACCAATTTCAAGCTGGGATGAATTCAGGATCAAAATAACAAGTGAAGTGGCAACACAGAGCTGGACACTAGATCAGAGGCTCTCTTTGTCTTCTAATAACTTACCTTGTTATTTTTAACATTTTTTAACCTTTATTCCACCAGAATTTGGGGTTGCAAGCATTACCTCTATATTTGTTAGTGTACCCCAGGCCACCTTGGATCATAAAACCAAGATACAGGAACCTGTTTATAGTAACCAGCTCAGAAATTGTCCTCAGCACCCAAAGATGAGAGAGGGCACACTGTCAGCTTCACAGACTCATCTCAGAGTTGTAAGGCACTATCTGAGAGGTGGAATTGTATTTAGGGGCTGGCACCAGTACGGGAAACACCCACGCAGGGGAAGATGGATGCTTGGTGCCTGCATGCAGGAGGTCCCTGAAAAGCTTGCAAGAGCACTATGCAGGCTGCTCTGTTCCCAGAAAAGCCAGAGCAGTGAAGTCAGATGGTGGCAGAAACCACTTAACTCTTCCTAGCATGAAAGCATTCAGGTCCAGCTTGCTGGGAATGCACCAAGTATCTGGAGAGAGAGCATTGCATAATTACCAGCTCTCCTTGCTTCCAAAAAAGGCCTCCTCTGTGAGAATGAGTTGTGCTCTGACACTGAACTGGAGTGCAGCTCCTCTCTAAAGAAATAGGCCTATCCAAGGTTATCCATAATGCTGCTTCTCTGCTAATAGAGGAAAAACACTAAAGATGCTCTGAAGAAAGGCGTTTGGATATAAGCTCTGCCTCAAAGTCTTCTGCAGTGCCTTAGCTCTAATGCAAGCCTGAAAAATCAGTAGTTTCCCGCTGACTTTGATAGTATCTGGGCTTGGTCTTTGATGGGAAGAAAAACACAGCCATCAGGTTTTTAAAAGACCTCCACTAAAGACTGCTATTGCTATATTACAGGACAAGTAAACAAAATCATTACAGGTAATTCATCCATCTCCAAGGGGAACTTCCCTTTAAGAACTACAGAACTGTAGAACATTACTATCTATTCTATTACAGATTTTGGGAGAAGGAAATATGCCAGAAAAAGACAATTTATTTCCACCGGAAAAAAATGAAATAATGACTCATCAGATGGCTCCTCTGAATAAGAAGTTAATGTTCACAGTAAAGGGGAAAAATCCTACCCTGGGTTTAGGTGTTATATGGCGGGAAAAGAGATTTACAGATACCCATAGTAAACTGATGAGATACATCAGAGAAATAAGAAATCCTAATCAAAGATTTAAGCAAAAACACATATGAGAAGGGAATTCGTGTTGTTTAAGGACTTTTGTTTGATTTTTAAATGCTTTCATACTTTTTAATACCCAAAAACCAAATGACTCTTGTCAAGATAAAACCTCCAAAGTTTCCTTTTATAGAAGAGCAATGTCCTTGATGTGCTCAGCACTGGAAAGCCATTTGAACACAGCACTCGTTTCCACCTGCAAGAAGCAGAGCACTGCACAGACCCTAAACAGCAGTGGATTTCACAGAAGTGAGGTATGAGAAAGGAGACACGTAAATACTGCTAAAACAACATCTCATCATTTTTATCTTCCTAAACAGCACTCTGACATGATGGATGTGCTGCTGACACCCAGTGTTATATTGGTTGCCACTTTTAAAGATCATGTTTTAAATCTAAAGTGCAGATACAGCTACATTGTAGGCACTAATAACTAAAGGGTTTTTTGACAGCTATGGAAAGGGAGAAGTTAGACACATACTGCCAAGTTAAATTAAACTCAAAATTCAGGGCTCATAACAAGTTGTAGCAAAAGCTAAGACAATCAGAAAGCTTCCAGGACATTATTTCTTTCATTTTAATGAAATCAGTGAACAAGCACTTCCCTCAACATGCAAGTCCTAGATCTCCAGTCTACCAAGAACCTTACTAAAAGTGGCGCTTTAGTAACAAGCCAGTGTTTTATCTAGAGCTGGTATTGAGGACAGACTGGGTGAACTGTGGCACTTACCACAGACAGAATGAATCAAAACGTCAAGATTTTCACAGAAGTACCCAACATACCTATCTCAGCCACTGCGTACGATCATATCATCACTACCCTGGACCAGATTCAAAGGCAAATATTGGGATCCAAGCGCCATAAATATGTCCCAGTTCGCACTGCTTTTCTGTATTACAGTAATTTACTGTTCATGCTCAAAATTTAACTGGATGGAATTTATAGGTTGGGAGAGGAAGAATGCCTGTAGTATTTCCTAGAATTATACATTTATACTCAAAATTGAAAGTCACTGGAAAACCTGCTTTGTTAAACGATATTTTGTGATGAGGCACATTTGACAGGCAGAACATTCAAATACTTATTCAGCAGTAGTTGTGGGTTGTTTAGATGGACAAAAAACATAAAAAGCATGAGTCAAGGACATAAATTTTGGTTTATAAGGGGATGTCAGCTGCCTGTAATTTGTGTTAAACAGAAGCTGCAGCAGCACGACATGCCAGATGGACCCCAGAGGAACATAGGGGGTGCAGGTCCTGCTCCTACATCTGCTGCTGGCCCATTAGGTGACTTTGGGCTAGTCCAGAAATTTCAGCATCATGTGTACAAAGCTAAGCCAGTGCACCTGATCTCCCTCAAGGTGTGCTTTGAGCTCCACCCATCAACAGCTCTGTGCAAGAGCACAGGAGCACATCATTATTACTGCACAGATACATTAGCTCATCTCTACAGGGATCAGTCTACAACACAGGCAGAGAAAAACAGCTCAAAGGCAGGGACACTTTCAGAACAGTTACAGAAGAAACGCCAGGTCCCTGAACCCAGGAGCCCAGAGCCCTGGGCAGGGTTTGAATGGACTGTGAGAGGAACTTCAGGACAGGCTCTACAGGACTGACAATGGCAGTGTCATGAGATGAGTAAGATTTGATTTTCTGAGTTTTGTGTACTGTTGTTACTATTATTATTACTACTATTGGGGGGCGGGGTTTGTTTCATTTTGATTTTCACTGATTTAACTTATACTTCTATAAGGTCTTTTCATTTCTGGCAAACACACCACACTTCTGTTTTAAAGAAAGTGTTGGGCAAACACTTGTATATGAAAGAAACTTCATTAAAACCAGTGGGTTCTTCAAGACAAAGCATATCTAGGACAGTAAATCAGTGATTCATTTTAAGAGCCTCCGTTCTCTTAGTGGCCGTCACCAATTTTATTCACCATTACAACCACTTTGCTTCCTATCCTGGATCAGGTACATCCACCCTTATAAACCCTTTATAAACCCCTGTTTAACACAAATTACAGGCAGCTCCATAACTCTTGATGTCTGCCTGGATTTTCTGAGTGGATCAAGGTTATCCACCAGCTCATCCAACCTACAAATTCTGTGCACTCCTCCTTCTCTACCCTGTTTGTTATCACAACATTTTTCTGCAATGATTAGAGGAAAAAATATTTAATGACACCTATAAACTAATACAGTGAGTACATAACATAGTAACACAACAATATTTCATTTCCTCCGTACAATGAAGTTGCATTGCTTGCTGCTAATCTTCTGCAAACCTTGCTCACCATCATCCAGTTAAATGCAAATCTTGGCGAACTTTTGCTTATAAAGAATTTGCATTCACAACAACTTTGCTATCATTCATATAGTGGAGTCTACATCATGCAAGGCTCATAGGAACAGCATAACCTACCTCTCAATGCCATTTTATCTCTTGAATCCAGCCTTCAACCTAACTCATGTTAGATGAAAACAAATCTTAAAATATTCCATCCAGTGCCAGCACAGCATCTTTAAGCAGCACCACATTTCTATCACACCTTATTTCTCTTTTCATTTAAGGTAGTGCTGTCAGTAATCAGAATTTTCCTTTATTGCGTCCTTAAAAAAAAAAAAAAAACAAACACAACCCCCCCCCCCCAAAACACAACAACAACAACAACAAACCAAACTAAAACAAAAACAAACTAAACAAAATAAAACAAAAACATCAGCAAGTTAAACAGAAGCAGAGTTGCCAGGAAAGAGGCAAAATAGCAAGTTTGCCAAATAAATCATTATGTACTTAATCAAATGAAAATTGCATAGCTAATTCTGAGAGAACCTCCATTTTATGCATACTGGGTCACATTATAGCAAATTAAAACCTCTATAAGGCAGTATTAATGCAGTTACATCTATGTGAAAGATTAAGAGAGCAGTGGCTGTACAGATTAGAGATAGCTAAAGTAAAAACTTGTGCAGAACCCTCCAAAATGCATAAAAAGTCCCAGTAAAGAGAAAAATGTCTTGATGTTCCCAGTGCTTTTTCAATCCAAACAGTCTGAAAGCAGCACCAACTATTGGTTCCACGCAGAGGTGGGCCCAGTTGGAAAGCTTCCAATTTGACTGTGGGTGTCACTTGAATTCATAGCTTTGGCTTATGTTAAATAAGCATTTTAACACTTAGACCTCCTGTCAGAAAAGGAAAAAGAAAATAACAGGCTGACCTATTGCAGAAGAAACAGGAACAAAGAAAGAAAGGAAGAACAGCAAAACTAAACCAATCTCAAAGAATTTTAGGGATGGGTTCAGCTGATTCTTGCTATCCTCACACAGACTGTCTTCCTGGAGGGGTTAATGATATCTTTACTAGTATAAGAAAGATCACCACTGAACTGACTTTTAGACTGAATACTAAGAGGGCAGCAAGCATCTTCATAAGTTGCCAGTTACCTAGAAGAAAAACATAGGCTGGATTTTTTTTTTTTGGCAACAATTAATTACAGGCTTTAAATATTGAAAAGCATTCCGCATAGAAAATTGTATATCAAGGCAGAGAGGGGAAGAAAAAAAAAAGGAGTTTATGTTAACATCCAAGCTCAGATGAGGATTGATGGCACCTTTGATTCTAGCAAGGATTAGGAAAGGAAGTCATATTCTGTTAAGAATGGCCTTAAACTGACTTTCTATGCAGGCAAGTGACAGCGGCACAAGTAGTCAGGAACAAAGTGTCACAGTTTGATTAATATGCAAACCTTTAGATCTTCTTTATCTTACATTCAAGGTTTCAGTTCACTCAGGGGTGGTTTCTATTAATTTATCTCCATTTGAAGTAAAACCATTTTTCATACACTGACATCTCTTTGCCTTTGAAAATTATACCTGATTCAGCAAGAGGTACAAACAAATGTGAGTTCCATCCATACATTCAAAAAGTGCATTTCTGCTCAATTCATTTCTCATGCAGAGTTCTGGTGCTCTATCCTGCTAATTATGGACTACTGTGTCACAGAAAAAAGCAGATAAGCATCACACTGACGAGAAAGATTTTTATGTGCATGGATGAAGATATTTACTCCTCCTTTAGGAAGCCATGTCCACTACGGAAATCCACCAGTTTGTCAAAGCTCTCACTCAATCCTCAACCAAGTTTTTTTCCAGTGTAAATTTGGACAAATGCACATTTCTCAGTTTCACAGTCCTCAGCAATACCTGCTCACTCACTTCCCCAGAATTCCCTCTTCTGAAGAGCATCTGATTTTTTTTCCTTAGACAACTTCTGCATCCATTGTACTGGAACCTCCTTGCCAAGGCCTCGATCACTTGCAGTTTTGTCTCAGGCCCCCCTCCCCCAGTAACTCCATCCATGATCTGCAATTATCTAGAAAACCAGTTTATATGCCAACATATAATCATTAAGCAATATATGAAACTTCAGTTTCATCAACAGTGAGTTTCCAACTTGTTTGTATATTTTGTTCTGAATTTTGAATTGGTGTTAAGCATCTAGCACTGCTAGTACCCTTTAAAATGTCAGGATCATTAATCTTTCTCCTCCTCTCCTGTTGCTCTCTTCTAATATCCTTTTACCTGCATCTGATGGTATTAACTGCACTCATCCAGCACAGGACATCAGAGAAAAAATATTTGACTAATATTCCACATCACTGACAATCTTCAGTCCAAGAGTTAGGCTAAGCCTTTAACAAAAGGCTACGAACACAGCACAAGATAAATAGCCATTTCTTATAAGCCTCTTTTCCCTGCAA
Source organism: Chamaea fasciata (assembly GCF_029207755.1). Classification (NCBI taxonomy): domain Eukaryota; kingdom Metazoa; phylum Chordata; class Aves; order Passeriformes; family Sylviidae; genus Chamaea; species Chamaea fasciata. The sequence continues at coordinate 9,544,250 of NW_027094107.1, forward strand.
GATCCCTATCATCATTCTCCACCAGCAATAAATTTCTGTGAGAATTAAACATCCCTCACACTACCCCATTGATCAGTATATCAGGGAGATGCTGCTAAGTTCTGCCTCAAGGGAGAGTGCTGCATTTCCAAAGTCCCCTTATCACCAGGAACTGGAAAAGCCCTACATTTTCAAGCAAGAGTGAACTTTCAGAGGAGCTACTCTGCCTCAGAGCCATATTATTTTACACTATATTAAAGCAGCAATAGTTGATGATCTTTTCTCTCAGTGCCTTTTTTTCTCCTTCCTATTACCTTGTGCACTTCACTATATTAAACATTATCGGAAAGTTAATAGCCCGAGAAAAGCTTTTACTCCTCGAAGACCAGAAAATCCAGACACACTCTTTCAGTCTGGCAACCTCTCTCATGTTTTAGTACACTGAATTCAATAACTGACTTATCAGATCAGAGACCTCGGGGGTTTGTTCATCATCATCCTAAAAATCCCATCTCTCTTCTCAAAGGTCAGAAGGAGATGCCCAGGGTGGGAATTTCTGCCACCCAAATTTCAGCTCATTTTTTGCTATTTTACACCACGAAGAAATCTTAGAAAATCCTTTCTGACAGTGGCTGGATTTTCTTTGGGTTTTAATTTAGCTTTGGAGAACAGTTGTAGTCAGATACCCTCAATTTCAAAGACGAGTGTGGATAATTAAAGAAAGGCCTCATTTACTCCTAAGTAGCTTGCAGAAAACTTTCTTCTCAATATGTGGCCTTCCTCTCCTTCTCCTCCTTCCTTCCTTAATCACTATTTGTAATTTGTTATATGTGCCTAATTAAACGTGGGAAGAAACAGATCTTAGGTCTCAAATTTCAGCTTATCTTGATATTTGTACAAGATGTTCTCATTTTATAAATTAACTGACCTAAAACACAGGGAAGATTATAAATCTTCTGCTGGTTAGTACAGCCCAATATAACTATTGTAGTATTCACTGTATTACATGAGTATTTTCATTTCATAGCCATACTTCTAACATATGCTGGAGTGGGAAAAAAATAAAAGACATTTGCCTCCCAAGTCACCAGGTAAGCATAACATTAAAAGGCTTAGAGTGAAAAAAAACAGAATAGCAAAATGAGCTGAGAAAGAGCATATCCATGGCCAACTGCTTTGCCTGTTAAATTTTGTCTGCTGGGTGAAGGAAAGGCAAGGAAAAAAAAGAATTTTTCTGTTGTGTCTGCTGTTCAACTTCCCTGTATCAGTTATCAGACACGAAAAAGCTTCATATATAAAGGGCTGTTTTTCCAAAACTTTCAACATTTTTTCCAAAATGTTCTCAACATATTTTTCCAAAGTTTTCAAAATTTTCAAATGAAGAGGGGTGGGGAGTGGAACAAAATACATTAAGTAACAGCAAATTATTTAAAGCAAGGGTCTCTTTAGGAACACACTGGCCTATAAAAGACAAGGAAGGCATGTGGGCTGCTTCCCTCAAGCCTCCACATCTGCCAGCCAAGGAGCAGAGGATGGGTCATTGAAACACTTGAGGAATTAGGTGGTATTTTTTAAATTGCTCTGTTAGACTTTGGCACCTACAGTTGGTCCAAAAGGAAAAGATAAACTCAAGTCTGTCTTTTTTAGGATCGGGGGCTCTAGTTTCTGAATTGAAAAATCAGCCCTAGAAGTGGGCTGTGCCTGCAGCACCAGCCTTGACGTTTCTCAAAAAAAACCACAGGAAACATTCAGCATAAAAAAAAAGATTTAGATTTCACTGGTAATGGCAACCCATAGCCTGAATCTATAATGACTTTATTAATTATACATTGTTCTCAATGCATAATTATGTAAAGTGTAACAAATTTGGTCTGATTTAATTTTCCCTTATGTAGCAAGAGTACATCCATATTTAATGAGACCATTGTAGCAAAAGTGAAAGTCTAAACACTCTGCACTGTCCACAGTTATGAAGACAGTAAATTAGAGCTCCAGCATGGGTCCTTTGAGAAAATGCAACAATTAAAACTGTACCCAAAAATTACCTTAGTGGAGAAATAAAAAATACTGAACACCACACTCCAACATTTTTGCTACAAAGCCAGTGTTATTTTCAAATATACATCAATGACATTTCTTCTATATTAGCTTTCAGGTAAAACGCTAAAAACATAACATTGTTTCAATCTGTCTGCAACAGGCCATTCACTTTTTAAAGTATTCTACCCAAGGCTTCCAAGCGTTCTTTCTAATGGCATTTCAGCTTCTTTCTCCCTGGCATTTTAAACCACATCCAGATTTCTCCAGAACCTCTTTATTTAGACCCTCAATTTGTCCATTGTATAGCTTTAGTCAGTGTTTTAGAAAGAAAATCTAGAAGACTGACCCAGAGATAACAAAGGAACATCTCTGTAGGAAGGAAGCCCAGGAGCACAGCAAGATGTTTGTGTAGGAAACACGCCAGGAAGTCACATCACAAACAAGCCGGAAGGTTGCAACAAGCTTAGATCTGAGGTGATGGGAAAAGAGAGGACTGCAACACAACCAAAATGAAGAAAGGCAAAACAATGTGACAAAATTCCAAACTAAGACTTGTTTCTCTCTGTAATGTTCAAACATAAAAACCCTCAGACTTCTGTCTCCAAAGACTCCAACTGCAGTTTGTGAGAAGAGTTCCTTACCCACATTAGCCTCATCAGGCTTTCTTCTGAAGCAGTGTCAATGTGTATCTCATGCATCAAAAAAGCAAACAGATTTAAAAAATATTAAAAATTAAAAATAAGAAAAACCACACCATGGAGATAATAAAAATGTACACATCCTGCTACAGCAGATGCACCACCTGGGAGTTTGAAAAACTTTATTTTCTGACATCAAAACTCCATTGAATTTTCCTAATAGTTTAGAAGTGCAAAACTTCTGTAGTTCTTCCTCCAAAAGGAACTCAAAAGCCTGAAATACTCTATTCAGTCTAATACAGCCCTATACTTCTTAAAGCTTTGCCAGCATCTCAGAAACTAATTTTGAGAAAGTTCATAGCAGTTCTTTTTTTCCATGATACCCAGTTTCCACAGATTTCCATTTTGAAAAAGCTCCAGAATAGGAGCAAAACAGAGAAGGACTCTGGTGGCTGATTTCTACTGGGCTCACTGAGCAACAGCTGAGGTGATCTAAGCTCCCACATGCAATATTCCTGTAAGACTTGGATTTTTCTGGATCCCTTCCATCTTTTCTATATCCAATTTCTTCATGAAAGCAAGTCTAGCAATGTAGAGAATGTAAATACTCATGAGAATGCAAATCTGTGCATTTGATTAAAGTCAGCCTGAGTACATGAAAACAAACCCAGAAATAACTCAGTCTGCTTCTGGTAAATGACGCTTTTAAGCCATATTCCACCCATGCTTTCCTCTGGAACTTCCCTAACTAAAAGTTTATTCCTCTACTGCATGAAAAGTAAAATTCACTGTACATTTTCTCCCCTTAAGATATTTCTCATTTTAAGCACTGCTGAGTGCATAAAGTTTGGTACATGAAATAACAGAGCGCAAAATAGTCTTCAAGGCCCTCAACATAAAAATAAAATCTAATATTTATAGCTAAAAAAAAAAAAAAAAAAAAAAAGCTGGAGATGATGCATAAGGAAAACTCAGAAGCAACCCGAAAGCATCAAAAATATTAAATTAAAACCATTTATCTGAAGCAGAAGATAAGTTGGAGGAGTTTACAAAAGGAGGGAAAGCCGACAGTGATGAATATAGCAATTTGGAAACTAAGAAAGAAAGAAAAGTGTGAGGAGGAGAAGTTATGAAGGAGGGAAGCAGGGAGGAGTACTAAAATGAGAGACTTCAGAGGGAGGAAAGGAAACTCCGGGTAGCTCTGTCTGCATCAAATTACTTTCCATGGAAGTAAAACAGAAATGAGCAACCTCATCCCTCTCCTGACTTTAGTGACCTCACTAGAGCTAAAATGATAAAACAGGCTGCAAAATATTAAGCTGAAGTGTCTGCTCTAAAACCATTGCAAAAATAGCTCATCTCCCTTGCAGAACTTTCAGTTCCATTATCTAAAGGCAGTTGACATATTTACAGCTTTGACACTGAGGAAGGCAACAATCTGGATCCAGCACTTGGGAAGCAGCACCGTGGGACAAGCCACCTCAGTCCTGGCCCCAGCGGACAAAAGGCTGCTTTGCAATTGCCATGAACAAGCCATGACAGAAACTTTAGAATGTTTTGAGACTTAGCAGTGAATTCAATACAACTACTACATTCCTACATAAAACATGAGAACAATCAGGAGAATTTTAACCCATCCATCTTCTTAGAGCCAAGCACAGACTGGAGGTCCCTCTGTATGTGAAGTGAAAAGATTAGCATATAAAATTTATGAAAATGTTTTCCTTCCTTTGTACCAAGGGAATTTATATAATAACATGGACTTCAAGCACATTCCAAACTCACCAGACACTTAGACCACATGCTGTTTCCTGCAAGCTCTGCTGGCTGGGGCAAAACATGTTCTTTCCCTTGCAGCCAAGTTAATGATGCATTTTGGATCCTTGGCTGAGCAAAGAGCTGACACAGTGTCAACATGAAGACGCCAATTAGCACATTTTACCATGACAGCCACTACATCTTCCAAAGAATCTAGGGATGTTTTAACATCTTTACTGGGAACTGAGTTGTTAGCAAACCCTGTGGGCTCACATTCCTCTCAAGAAAAGCTAAATACTCTTCCACACCAGAGATGCAAAAGGGTGGAATCAGAAATGGGTCACAAAGCTATTTTAACGCTGAGGTGGAACACAAACTAGAAATGAGCAAAGAGAAAATTAAGTCCTTGTTGGAAATTAACTCATTAATGAAGAAACAGAGTTTGCTGCTGTCATTTTGCGTTTTGGAGGATTTGCTACCTTGATGCAACCTACTTGTGACTGACAGACTGACTATGAATGATTTGCACTTTTATGAGGAGGAAGAATAGCAACAATCCAGTAAAAAGCAGAGCAACGTGTTACTCTTTCCAACAGACATTCCACCAGAGACATTGCAAACGATGGTCTTAGAGTAGACTGTCACCAATCATTTGAGCAACCTGTTTTCTAGTTCACCAAGGTTTATAAACCCCTACGTCTACCACAGAAGACAGTATCTGGGAAATGACAGGTATCACTTACATCTTCATGATAAAGATAGAGCATGGGTCTGAATGGCTTAAGAGAAAATAAAATAGAAATTTTCCTGCAGAGTTTTTTTTAAAATCATTAAGAACATTTTGGCTTGGGGCCTCCAAGCCAAGATAAACTGAAGGGCAAGCACCTTCTGTCTGCTTTTAACCAGAGGCAGCTCCACCAGGAGCTCCGGTACTCAGCTACAGACATACAAAACCCCTGTCCAGCTCATGGGGATTCCTACAGTCTTGTGCTCTCCTTGGAGTAGTGCAAAAATTCATTCTGAAGCTTCAAGCATACAATAAAGGGAAAGTACAAGGATGAGAAGATATTATCATCTAATCAACCAGCAAATGGACTTTTCCATACTGTCTCCTGTAAACTCATCTTCCAGTGTTCAGCAGGATGTAGAGAAACATCTCAAGCATCTTACAGGCAGTAAGAACTAGCAGCTATTGTTAAGCATCTATTAAATTCTATATGTTTTCCTATGAGGGGTATACTGTATTGAGCTGAGTGGCTTGAATTTAATTTCATCACTCAGCCTGAGGCCATGGGAGTGCAGGAGTGATCTATCATGTGTCTTGAAGTCATTATAAGAACCGTTACCAATTTTTGAGGCAGTCTGATTTAATGGCATCCATCACAACCCTCCATCCTCTCATCGGTCCTGCCTCAGCACAACCCTCTCTCAGGCAGGATAACCAAGCCTTCAAACTCCAAAGGGCACTGGGAACATGTGCCCTGCAGCAGCACCTAAAAGGTCAAGGTTTAAAAATAGGTTTTGCTGTTTCACTTCATATGAGCAATTCTGGACTAATAGCTGTCCCATCTCTTATCCACGCTGAGTGGTAAGTCATATTGTGAAAGCCCTGCAAGGCACATCTAACAGTGATGTCATTTTTTACTACTAACACATTCAGGCATTCTCCTTGAGCCAGCACAAGAATATTATTTACACTACAGTTAGGAAGTAGACAGATGCTCCATTTTGATTGGTTTCACGTATTGTACTTCTAGGATTCAAAATTTGCACAATTGGCTGAATACCCCTGAGACTCGTTACTAAATACAGAACAATCTAGACAAATGTTACTGTTCTAATCACTTGTACTCCTCAAAGGCATCAGCCATGAAACCGCAGAGCAACAGCTTCAAGGTAGATGTAAAAGACTTTTCATGCTTATCAATTTGCATATTGGAAACAGCAATACTCTTCCTTACAGTTAACAAATGAGATGCTCAATTTACTGCCGATGTTTTTACAGGTTGGCATTTGCAATTCACTACATTCAAATCAAAATGGAGAGGATGCCCTTACGACGTTTAGCAGAGAGGTTTCCAGCACTATATATATCAGCAGTAATATCTTTCCACCCTAAATAACCACTGTCTCTTGCAACAGTAGGCTCAATTCTGACTTCATCCAGATGCGTGGGAGTTTATGCATGAGCTCCTGATTATGCCTAGATGTTTCACTTCAAGCACAGAATGTGTGCACCTCCATATCATCAGATAGTGGCAGTCCTTGTAATTATCTTGTCTCCTTCGATTTTTCTTAGGTTTTCCAAAGATTACTCTCCGTCTCAGAAATTATTACACCCAAGAAAATTATATTCATTAAATACAATGAGGCAATGCTAATATCAAGGACAAGGAAGGAAAAGGGGTTGAGCTTTTATCCTTTTCATTCAGGGAAGCTGAATTTTTTTTTTTTTTTAATTGTAATCCTGGAATGGGAAAAGAACAATCTCAAGTTTTAAATTCCATAAATCTCCAAAGCACTATTTTTTACACAGACTTCTTAAGCTTATCTTTAAGATTTCAAATTTCTTCACTGAATGAAAATTTATCTATGCCTTCCAAAAAACATAATTCCTGGGCTAAACAAGTACCAATGTAATACCCACTCAACGCATTCAAATATCCAGTGAGATAATTCGTACTTCTCCCCTTTTCCATTTGCATTTAAATAGCCTGGCATTTTGCTGGGAAGAAAATTTTGTTTAAAAGGCTATAACCTGTATTAGTTATACTTTTGTGAACAGAAAATTAGAATTACTAAAATAATTATACAAAAGCTATTGAGAAACCAAGAGACACCAACAAAGGCCAAAGCTGAGCTAATGCAAAGTTCTTTGACTCCCTAAGACCTACTCAGTATTATCTGCAACTTTGGAAGTGATGTTATTCCTCTGTTAGTCCAGTAGCTGTGTTAAACTGATAACACATGTCTATATATCTTAGGGAAAAGCAATAAACCCTGCTGTGAAACACTATTTCTGTAGTATCTTGGAGGAAAGATAACTTTTTCCACAAAATCATTTTTCATTTCCACAGCATTGTCTTGTCCTTTAAACAGGATATAACATGATTCCACAGACAACTTCAAAAATGAGTGTTTATCCAAGCCCACTTTTTACACAAAAGCTGCCTCCCTCAAGAAATTAATAAAAACAGAAATGCATTGTATTCCCCAGAAAGTGAATGATGACACTGAGATCAGCAGAGCTGAACTATTTCAAGTTATTTTCAAGGCAGAAGAATCACCTCCCATGGGTAAAGACTCTAGCTGAGAAATAGCTTTTTTACAAATAATCACTTCTTTTCTCACTTTTCCCTTAGAAAAGTAAGTAATTTGAAATGCTAACTATATCATAAGACCTTAGAAATGGTGACTTTCCACTTTTTCCCGTTGCAATTGTCTTTCCACTGTTGCTCAAACACAAATTTCTTACTGTATTTTCTCTAAGCTTCTCTAGAAATACTTAGAAAAAGCTTTGTATATGGGTTGTAACACTGCAAAGACAAAGGCAGCAGCTTCCACAATGCAGAGAACTCTTCAGTGCAGATGCGACCCTCCAGCCCTCTTCATGCTGTGAGCATCACTGACATCCACAAGGACAACGGCCTACTGTACTTTTACAACTTCCTTTTCATTTCATTTCCCATTGAAGATGTTTTTGAAGTATTACCACTATTGTAATGAGATAATATATTACTATAATCCCAGAGAAACAGAACAACTCAGAAATTATTGGTGTCAGCCATTTAACTGCAGAGGTGATGCTACTCCTCGGCTGCTGGGGTGGAAGGGAAGCAGAGCCCCATCCAAACTCCTGCTCCAGCACAGCGAGGGACACACCAGACTTTGTTTGGGCTCCAACAAAAGCAAAAAATATCATCTCCTCTAGTCCAGCAATAATCACATTCTGCTCAGCACTTGGAGTCCTAACCAAAAGCAGGGTCTGCAGTACTGCCTGCACACGGGGCGCACATCCCTGGATTTGCTACAGACCCATCTGGGGAGGCGGAGGGAGGTCTGTGTCCCACAGACTGAATAGCAGGACAATCCCACACAGTAAGTGAGGAAAAGGAAAAAAAGGAGGGAGTTCAAAGAAATTTCCAGAATGAAGACAGTAAGGTCCCAGGTTAATCTCTTAGTTCTAATAAAGGGAGAGACTAGGAAACTGCATAAAGCCAGGACTTAAACAAGGGATTCCTGAGTGTAAGGAGTGCCTGAGCTAAGTCTCCGCTGTGACTGGTTAAAGCTGGGGATTTGAATGTAGGCCTGGCACAATCCAGTAAGCAATATAATCCAGTTATCAGTGCCTAACAGGGACAGGACTCCTTTGGAGCTGTGCTACTTTTATAAATAAATGTTTACTGCTGGCAAAGATACGAAGATAAGTCATGACTTAGAGCCAGTTTATGACAGACTACAAGGTTCACTGTCCTTCCCACAAAGTTTTAATTTATTTACATGAAGACAAGCTGCAGCCGCAGAGGTTGAGACCAAACCTTTAGAGAGTCCCAGAGCACTGCCTTCCATTCTTCTTACCAAGAGTCTTAATCAAAAAAGTATCACAAAAAAAACTTAGTAAAAATGTGTCTAGAGGAAAACTTGATAGCAAGCTCACAACCTTCACAAAATGCAAAGAGATAGCTAGTTTACAGAGGGACAAAATAAAGCAGAGTTCCCAAAATCCCCCCAGATTTTTAAGAAGCTAGATATTTTACAATGCTTATAATTCTGAAAATTGCTGTTAAAGTTTAAAAAATTTAGATAGTGCTTTCTCTGAAGGTACTGCTGAAACAGAATCCTGAGATTCATGGCACGACATACTATGAAAATATACACATTTGCAAGCTACTCTATGCTCAAAACCTGTGTCAAGCACAGATAGAATACTCCTACTTTACAGTACCTGAAATAGTTTTTTCACTGTATCCAGGAGTTTTGCTTTACTTATTCACTTTCAAGGACACACTGAAACTCAGATGGTTTCTTTTCTCTTTTAAAATTGTAACACTTAGGCCAAACTGGAAGAGCTCTTAACACTGGACACAAAACCTGATGTATGCTTTTCCGTCCATTTTCCAGATCCCCTATAGGTACGGTTTAGGTCAGCCTCTTTTACCCAGACCCAAAAATCTTGGCTGAGTATTGTCCTTAGCCAGATGCCACCAGCCATGTGCATGTCCAGCCTGGATGCAGGTACAGGGTGGGCTGTCGTACATATACACTGAACAAGCAGGGAAGGACTACCATGGATACAAATGGTACAGCCCTGTTGCAACAAGAAGTACCACAACATTCAATATTGGCATTAGGGGGAAAAATGGTCCTTATTGCACTTGGGGAGATCGAATCACTTCTCTGCCTTGGAGGAAAAAATCATCCCCTCAAATCTCTTGACCCAGACAGAGATTTATGTTCTGTGGACTTCGCATATATTGTATACATTCATGCATGTAATCGTCATTTCAGGTCATTTACCCTTTTACAAATTCTGCTACTGGAACAAAAGTCCTCAGATATAAATTATAACAGGAGAAATAATACTTTGGAGGATAAAATTGAATAATGCCTCCCTCAGGTTTCTCTTAACCTTTCAGATCCTGGCCCAGGCGTTTAGAAATACTCTGGTTTTTTGTGTCATCACCAGTGAACATGACTGCCTGGTCCAGACTTGAGGGATTCCTAAGAGTTTGGTCATATCTAACGGCTACCACCAACAGGACCTTCAGGTACTGTTATTCAAGAGCAACTCATAGTTGAAAAAACTCACAGTGCCTTGTCATGGGCAGCCAAAAGTAAAAGAATCTTCGCCTCTGTTTTATTTGCTCGGATGTAGGATTGCCTGAGGAGATACAGGACATCCAGGTCACTCAGCTCTTCTGACATGATCCAGACCAACCCTAAGAGATTAAGGGACAGGGAATGCAAAACTCATTTAGAGAGCCGTGCAAGCAGCAGCCAATGGTGACAGCCTGTGTCCCTGCACTGTGACGCAGTTCCACTCTCACAGCCAGGCTCTGAGCGGAGCACACCAGTGATTGAACTCTGTGCTGCTGATTATCACCAGAGTTAGAACAGCTGGAGCAAGAAGAGAGCTCACTGGATACTCTTTTCTGTTCAGTCATTTCAGCAGTTTACAAGGTACAATCCAGGGGAGAAGGCAGTTTAGCTATAATGCTAATTTGGCTGACAATACAAGACATTTGCTTTATCCTCACCAAAGGCAGCAGCAAATACTTTGTTCCATTGAACTGATAGCAAGTTCTACACACTGCAGATATTAATGACTTTCATGGACCTGGCTTAGCACCTAGAACAAAGAGGCATCTGAAAGAAGAAGGCTATTATTTGTGAAACAAAATTGCTTCCTGTATTTATAAACTCTGCTGTGCTATTTCCATACATCAGTGAGTTCAGCAACTAGGAACTTTAGGTTCAAGTTTCTGCAACTTTGTATATTTACTTCTGTTCACAATATTCTCATAAAAATATAAGCAGTAATTTTTTCCTAAAGAATTAGGAACAAGGCCTGAAAGAATATTTGCATTTGTTGCCTAACCTATATAGTTGTCCTCCCGTGCAACAACCATCACCAGAGATTTTGATGTCCTGTACCACTGCAAATACAGCAGGAGAAAACTCCCCTCCCGCACAGTTTTCACTTTTCCAATAAACTAAGCGTGAAAGGCAATCCATGTACCAAGCAGAGTTTTTCACCTGCAGCAGCCTCCCACTGCTTGATCTGGAAAACTTCACATCCTAACCATAAACCTCCCACCTACAGTAGAGCAAGATATAAAGGAAATTAGTCAGGACCATTTCTCAGGCTTAAGAACTTAAAGATGAATTCACACATAGAGAAGAAATGTAGAAAACTGCAGCCCAGCTTGCAGAAACATCACTAAATTCTGTATGGCAAAACATTTGGTTAACAGCAAAAGAAACTACTAAGGATCAAAATTTGTTCTTAAAAAATGTGAGACAGAATTCTTACTTTATAATTATTGTATAGCTACAAAATAGTAGTCCTGTCACGGGTACAGGACAACTAAACACAATAAAAAAAAATCTATAATGACCAGCTTAGTCATCAGCCCATCACAAACTGAAGCAGGGGAAATCCACATTACAGGCTAGAGCAAAAGAAGGCCACTGAACATTGTGTCAAATTAACAAAAAATAAAACCAAGGGACAAATTCTGTAAATGGTCAGAGCACAAGGAGATAACTGCAAAGGCTGATCTAAAAACTGTGTCACAAAGTCCATCATGAGGTAGGGAGAGACCAGATGGACCAACAGAAGACGTTCAATCAGATGGTCCCAAGTAATTACATAATCGACGGTTTAAAACATACCAGAACTGATAGAGATCATCTTGCTTCTATTCCCATCTGTCCCTGGCTCACTCACAGAAAGCTTCAGAGCCTCTTTCCAAAGGGAAGTGCTGCTGTTCCCAGGCATACAGAATGCAGCAGGTAATAAACCTGCACAGCTTGAGCTCACCTCCACCTCCTTCAAAATACTTTGAAATATATCAGAATTCTTGAAATAGAAACTTTACAGTTACTGTCCCAAAAATTTGGGTTCTAACAACATTCCAGCCAAGGTAAATGCAGATTTCAGGCACAACTGAAGGTCCACGTAACTCTTACTAACACACTCTGAATGGACAGAGCAAGTCATTGGACGTGGTTATTTCCAGCCATTTCCTAAATAAATAAATAAATAAATAAATAAATTAATTAATTAATTAAAAATCACAGCTACAGTGGTTCTCCTACAGTTTTAGTGGTCATTTTGTGTTCTACTCACATCTTCTATTGCCCATCAGACACAGCCAGTGGTGCTCTCACTACTAACCCAGATAACCTGGATTACTTACACTACTAACTGTCTGAAACTAACACCCATAAGCACAGCAGAGCTCTGACATCCACAAGACAGTTTGCTTCCTGCCAGCCACAGACCACATAACCTGCTTCTCAGCTCGCCCTCAGCATGCAGCCTCCCTTCCATAGACTTCAACTGCTGGCATTCAGGGCAGAACATAAAAGGTTACAGTCCTCTGCTCTAAGGAGCAAATTGCTGGAAGGGAGATGAAAAGGAAAGAGACCAGAAAAGAAGCATCAGGATGACTGTCCTGCAAAGCTGCCCGCATCAACTGAGCTGGACAGAGAGCAGTCAGCTTTATCGAAAATATATGCATGTGGACAGGGTGCGTAAGAGAGTGATCACCCACGTGGAGACAGTTACCTTTTTTCTTATGTCTCCAAAGCCCCAGACCAGTAGGAATGTAGCCTGTAACCAGTTCCCATGCAAGTGGGATATCTGAGGAGAGTGTTGATGAACAGGAATTCTATTTTGAGGGAGGCTGTCAGCTTTAAAGATGAGCCTTGTTCTTTGTACAGACCACCCAACAGTACATCCAATACAGGTTTCCTTAATTGTTAAATAACTTTTGGGTTATTTTTCCCATCTCCTGCATTTGGAATTGTCTTCCCTACAGCAGTTACTGTGGGCAGGCTATCTGCTACAGTACATGATCCCTTCCTCCAGCTTTACTGTCCTATTTCCTTGCAGACTGAGCTGCCTGACCTGCGACTGAGCCTTCCACTATGATCAGCTTCATCAGGGATCCCGCAGCCTTGCTGTCTAATGAGCTTAGAAAATCCCTGAACATCTTGTCATGGTTTCACTTTAACAGGTTATTTTCCCTTAACTGAGATGGGCAGGAGGCATTACCTCCCATAGCTGCCCTTTGGATGCCAAGGCTGAGCTGCTGAATTCAAAAGCAAGGTTGGGGTGCACCGCCCTCCCTTTCCATTTTTACCATTCTGTTTGACATTTTGGAGTTCAGAGGGCTCTATATGCCAGAAAAATAAATTATTTTTCATATGGCCAGAGAAGGTTCCTAACGAGAACAACAAATTAGCAGTAGTAATGGATTACAAGAAGTAAACTGGGTTTTGCTCATCTGCAGCAATGCTCTGCCCCCAAGGGACAATTTTTATAAATACAATATTGTTATATGCAAACGTTTCCCCTCAAGTCCAGACTCTCACGTCTTTATCAGTGGCAGGTACTATTGTCAGTGTAAATGAACCATCACAATAATCCAAGGGGGCAAAGAGCAGACTGGAATTGTAAACAGAGTGCACAGCAGTTCCAAAGCAGGCCTTATGTAATCTGCAAGTTTCCTATTCATCTTCATAAAATTCTGATTTTATACAGCAATAGCGTAAAGTCAGTTAAACACAAGAAAGATTTTATAGGTTTCCAGAGAGCTGATGTCATTTGGGAACAGTGCACTCCATTTATGCATTACATCTGAAAAAAATAGAGATACAAATCACAAAGAAATACAGTGAGTGTTTTATGAGTTCATAAATATAAGGGTATGGATATGCAGAGACCAAAATTTTAATCTTTAAACGCCATAATTTATGGACACAAAAAGATTAATCTTAACTTTTCAGTATTTAGAATGTGAGCAAAACATGCTGCAGCAGAAACAAATATATCATGCACTAAAATACCACCAACTAAAAATATTTTATTATCGTTGCTTCATTGCACAAGTTCAAAGGCAGTGGCCTGAGCATGTAACAGTGCACATTAATAGGAGATGCTGGGAGAACAGACACACAGAACATGTGCAGTCCCTAACATATGCTCTAGTTTAGATGATTATTCCATAAATTTCTCTTTTCTCTTCCCACTTTTGTTCTCCACCAAGAAGGAGCAGAAAGCATAACACAGTGTACCAATTCCCAGCTGGTGAAATGCAACGTTATGTTCTTCATGACTGTACATTCCTCTGCTGCCTATCAAGCCAAGTGCTGTTGAAATGTGTAACAGTAGAAGTTTTATCAGCACTCATCTGCAGCCAGGAAGCATGCAAGTACACAAGGCAGCAAAGATTATGTTCTCCCAAAAAGAAATTTTGAAAAGCATAAAACGTATTGGACATAATTTTACACTTTTAACCCAAATTTTATCACTGCTCCCCAGCTGCACCTGTCCTGCAGTAAAGCACCTCTGTGTGACAGCAGCTGAAAGCTATGTCAGCCATGCTTCAGTGGGACAGAAAAGTACCTTCTGTTTAAAGAAGCAGGACCTGAGTCATTCTACCAGGCAAGATTTAACACTAAATTGCCCGCCAACCTCCAGGGTGACACATGCGACACTATATGTGGAAATGTTGTCAATTATGGCTAAGGCTCAAGTACCAAAAGTACTCAGAGGTACTTGAGATATGGCACATCACAGGATTCCACACACACGTACGTGAACACTCGTACAGACAGAAAGAAGGCACCACCCATGGTTTAGAGGAGGTTCATGCTACGGCCAGAATACCAATCCCTGGTTAAACAGAGCAAACACATGAAGAAATTTCTCAGTGCATCAAGTGCATGCTGAGGTGCTCTGCTGACTTTGGTTTAAACCCTAGCCCAGTCTCAAACCTGAAGGTAATGAGAACATGGAAGACACATTCAAGGTCTCACCATGCACCAGAGGAATCAACCCCGTAAATCCCTCACCCTGGCCTCCGTCCCAATCTCATTTCACTCATCACAAGTACTAATACTGCCTCAAAAGCTTACTTTGAGAGAGGTCAAGAAGCAATAATGTGTAATCACTGAAGCCATTGATCAGAAGCCATCCTTATTCAGCACTGCACCACTTGCAGTCAGCAACACCTGGGGCATAGCTCAAGGTTTTCCACGTCTGAACTGAAATTCATCAAAATACACAGAAATCTTTTTCCTAAAGATTAACAAGATGAGGCACAGGGTGTTCTCACAAGAGGGCCTAGTATTTATTTTGTAAACAAGAAAAGTGCGATACAGATGGGTTCATGTTAATCTCTCACCTCAATGGTATTTCAAGTAGCACTTTCAACCATGACTCCCAGCTGCTGGGTGTGGTCTTGCAGTGCAGTAAAGTACAAGTGCAAAGCCAGTTTCAAGTAAAGCAAAATGCAGGGCCTTAGCTGGGACCAATTAGCAAAGGCTCACTAGCTCTGTAATAACCAGGGATGTGCCACAACTGGCAATCCTCCACGTAAGCAGAAGAATTTAGGTATGATCTGGATAGTTCCAGCTACCAATCCTTCTATCTTTGCCACACATTGCTACCAATTTTGTCCAGTTTTAAGATGTCATTCACATTTTCCTTACTGCCACTTTCACTGTAATGCCTAATTGACAGCACTCAGACAAACGTAGTAGGTTTTCCAGATGAAAGATTTCCATCAGGAGATCACCAAGCTTCACACAGCAGTTCATACAATGCCCTGTTTAGAGGTGGAGAAAACAGATCCAGAAGAAGAAAGTGACTCATGGACCATCCGGCAAATTAATAGCAGGACTAGATACAGAAACCTGGTATTCCCAGCACCCCTGTACTATGCTCTCAGGCTGCTCTCCCAGTAAAGCAGCAGCTTGCTTTCTCTTCTCACAAATTAGACTGTCCCCAGGATGCAATAAAGAGTTTTGTCTGAATTCAAGCTCATTCCAGTCACCACCACTGCTTGTTCTGGCCTGGGCCTCCGTTAAGTTTGAAAAAGCAATTCACATAAGGAGTTTAAGAGCTAGCTTAGAACTGAAAACAAAGAAGCAATACGGAGAAAATGCTAAAATAAAATACAGTTGGGATCATAAGAGAAAAAACACACATACAGAAATAAACTTAAAGTGGAAGAAAATATACCTATTTAACAAAAATATCAATGTGTGCAATCATACAAACAGTTTATTTTAGCATTTGCCCAATGAAGTAGGCCATGAACCATTAAAACAATCGTCCTTATTATTTCAAGGGCAATTTTGCTTTCCAGAGCAACATGTTACAGAAATTTTGTGCAGCACATTCAAAGCTACTGTAGTTAAAACAAATTGCATGTTTGGATTCAATTATGAGACCCTGATGAGTCATAGTCCTCATGTGGCATTTACTTAAAAAAAAAAAAAAAGGGTTGGAAGCCTCTAGCACCACAAGGAAAATTCAAAGGGAGAGTGAATTCAAACATTTGAAATGAGAGGTGCATTAACCAGCAGGCTCGACCTCCCAAGGCAGGAAAAAAATTTATCGCTTCTCTCAGACATCCTTCAATCTGACCTGCAAAGCAAGCAAATTTAAGGTAACATCCAGTGCTTTACTGAGGCTCACAGGCTGTGAGCCAGACTCACAGGCTGTGAGTTTCCATTATTTGCATTTCCCGCACACATATAGACAAGTGTCTTAACCACATCAGGGTCATTCAATACCAAGACCATTAAATTCAGTTTTCCTCCAAAATGGAGACTCATTACCACGACTAATTAAAGGATGACAAATCCTTCTAAACAGTTCCAATCCTCAGCAAAGGCTTATTCATGACTAGAGCATTCTTTAGAAGTAAGGTTGAGTCAAATTAGTAAAAGCTGTTTCAGTGTCTGTGCGTCTCTGACTCTCAACATTAGAGGTGTATAAAAATGCTCAGATGTATGGCTTTTTTATCTACACTTCCACCACGTGCTTTTTTATTGATCTTCTAGGCTCACTATTTCCCTGGTTTTGGTAATTATCCATCAATGTTTGGAAGTCAGAATATATGGGGAAAAGGCAGGATGCTCCATTTTTTTCCCAGGGCCACTGGGAGGTTCACAGAGGCAGACTAGACTACAGGACTACTTACAGAAATATTCACTAGGATTTTATGTTTGTGAACCAGATATGGTGTCAAAAACATGTTGAGCGGCTCTCAGTGCTAGAACAAAAACAAGCTAATTTCTCAGTGGCTTGTACAGGTAAGCGTTATTTAGACAGCACCAGACACACAAGCAGTCTTTTGTGAGCTCATCCAAGATCTGCCTCCCATCCCATGGACCCAACAGAACACAAAGAATGCAAAAAGACTTGCATTCCTCTCCAGACAGTCCACTGTTGGTCTTAGACCTCAAGAAGAAGTTTTATATCCTATTTGTAGCTTCTATGTGAAAGAGAAGCCATTCCCCTTCCTCTTCCTATCCACAGTCTGCTAAAGAAATGTCTCCCGTGCACTTCCTCTCCTCTGAACCTCCCACTCATTACTCACAACACAGAGATTTCCATCATGTGTTTGAAATGAGATTGAGAGTTCTAGACTGTAAAATCATTTTCAAGATCCAAAAAGCTAAGAAACTGTGGTACTTAGGAAAGCACTCAGGCTCTTATAAGTTTCTTCCTTTCCAGAGCAAGAATGTATGAATGTATGGATGCATTTACAAATAATGAAGAGCTCACAAAGTCCCCTGCACATCAAGACTGTAAGCAAGAATAACCAGCTCCCTCCTAGCTGAGAAATCTCCTTCAGACTTTGCCACAAAGTCTAAAAAAAAAACCCCACGTCCCAAAGGGGAAAAACCATGGGGTTTGCTACGAGGTTTGGTGGAAGGAATTTCCGAGCTTCTCTAGGAAAATGGACACAGAGAACGGCAGGAGAACCTCTAGCGCACAGAAAATAAGAAAAGCAACAGGCAGCACTTAATGTTGACATGCACTTCTGTTTCACTACGGAAGATGTCTGAATTGAGAAATTCAGAACTGCCACATTCCCTCTTCAGGGAGATGATGCTTCTCACAATGAACTCTGGCCACAAAGAAACAAGGGTTTATTACAGCTAAGACTTTTTTCCTCCAGGGACCTAAAGGTATGTAACAACCTTAGGTGTCTACAAAAGGCTAAGGAAACCCAAATCTAGAGGGAACCACTTAGCAGTGATAAAATCTGTCAGATTATATCAGTGTCGTCACACACAGTAAAAACTACCGTGATCTAAATATCCTAGGGACAAACTAGCCAAGTGATATTCAGCCAAACCTGAACTTCAGCAAGGAAATCTTAGATTTATAGAATATCTCAAGCTGCAGTTGACCCATAAGGGCTATCAAAGCCAATTCCTGTTCCTCACTGGATTTACCTAAAACCAAACCATGTGACTAAAAGTACCATCCAGATGCTTCTTGAACTCTCATAGGCTTGGTGCTCTGACCTCTTCCCTGGGCAACCTCTTCTAGTGACCAACCATCTTCTCAGAGAAGAGCTTTTTCCTACCACCTAATTTGGACTTGCCCTGATGCAGCTTCATTTCATTTCCTCTCACCAAAGAGAAAAGATCAGCATCTTGCTCTCCTCTGTCCCCCTCGAGAAAGTTGTAGACCACAATGAAGATGCCCCTCACCCTTCTCCAGGCTGAACAAGCCAAGTGACCTCAGCTGCTCCTGAGAAGTCTTGCCCTTGAGGCCCTTCACCATCTTGGTTGCCCTTCCCTTGAACACACTAAGACTACGATGCCATTCTTATTTTGGTGTACTCAAAACTGTCCCTGGGACTTGAGGTGAGGCCACCCCAGCGCAGAGTGGGACAATCCCCTCCTTTGTCTGGCTAGCAGTGCTGTGCCTGACGCCCTCAGGACAGGGATGTCTGCCAGGGCACTGCTGACTCATGTTCAACTGGCCATTAACCAGGACTCCCAGATCTCTTTCCACAAGGCTGCACTCGAGACCCTTGTCCCCCAGTTTGTACAACTAACCAGAATTACCACAGCGTAGGACAAGATGGAATATCACAGCTGAGCCCATGTGAAGGTGACAGGAATGTGGAGGGAAGCATATCATAACTTCCTGGAGCTTCATCTTTTCTCCCATATCACAGAAAACAGGCGGAAACGCCACTATGTTCGTCGTTTGATGAAGTTTGGGGAGACTGGGGACAGAGAGCGGTACTGCAGCTCTCCCGCGTGGCAGCGCCTGGCCAAATTGTGCGGCAGGACCGCCACCCTGTGGACAAAGAACGGTATTACAGTAATCCCCCGTGCAGCCCAAGGCCGAACTGTGCGGTAGATCTGCCACCGTGTGGACAGAGAGCGGTACTGCAGCTGTCCCTCAAGGCAGTCTTGGATAAACTATTCGGAAGGGCTGCCACCGTATGGACACAGAGGGGTACTGCAGCTGTGCTCCGTGGCAGCACCGTGCCGAACTGTGTGGCAGGGCTGCCACTGTGCAGAGAGAGAACAGTACTGCAGCTTTCACAAGTTCCCATCCGCGACGCGCCTTGCAGCCCCGGGCTCATCTGGGTGGCAAGGCTGCCACCGTGTGGACAGAGAGCGGTACTGCAGCTGTCCCCTGTCGCAGCTCTGGGCCTAGCTCTGTGGCAGTGAGGCCACTGTGTGTATAGAGTGCAGTACTGCAGCTGTCCCCTGTCGCAGCCCTGGCCCGAGCTGTGCTGCAGTGCTGCCACCGTGTGGACAGAGAGCGCTTATAATAATATAATATATTAATCATAAAAAAATTATATCTACGAAATATAAACATCTATATTGTACATAATAAACATGATATTTAAATAAAATGTATTATTATTTATAACAACGTTATAAATAATAAATTATTTTATATATAATTTTCTATATTTAATATATATAATAAAAATAATAGTATAATAAACATAATACATGATGTATAATGTACATAATATAAAAGATGAATTGTAATGATTAATTTAAATATCAGAATCACAAAGATATAAAATATTGAAATAGAGCCTGAACGAAAGGCTTTTTTGTTTCGGTCTGGTTGATGGCAGGGTTCTCGCAGGTGTGCTCGGGGGTCTTTTGGGCCATTTATTCCGGAGGCTGTTCGGAAGGGCATTTCTGGGCACGTTCGTTTTCGCCTCCGCTCCGCGCCGCCGCGCGGCAGTGCTGCCACCGCGTGGGCAAAGAGCGGTAGTGCAGCTGTCCCCCCCGCCCGTCCCCGACACGCGTGGCAGCCCCGCATTGTGAGCTCGGGGCCAAAAGGGAGGGAAAAAGGCAAGGAGCCCGGGCGCGTGGCAGCCGGCTGCCTGCGCGCGCCACCCGGACCCCGGAGCCGTCCGGGCGGGATTTTCCGCGGCGTTTGCGGGTGTGCGGACACGGGATGGGGGCGCAGCGGCGCCGCGGGCGGCAGTCCATTGAGTCAGGCGCTTGTGCGAGCAGCCGAGGGGGCATTTTAGTGGGTTCCACTACCAAGATGGCGGCGAGACACCAGGCGCCTGACCTTCTAAAAAGGGCGGCCAAAAGGGCGGGAAAAAATAAGGCCCCTATAGGCGTTTAACCAGCTGCCTGCACAAAACCCCGACTACGGCGCCGCCCGGACGCAATTTTCTGCGGCGTTTCCAGGTGTGCGGACACCGGTCGTGTGCTCAGCCGCGCCGCGTCCGAGTTAGGATTCGTCGATTCAATCAGGCGTCTGTGTAAACAACTGGCGAAGGCCTATGCGGAGGAGCAAAGAACATGGCGGCGAGAACGGAAGTGGCCTCAGCCGCAACCAAGATGGCGGCAAGCAAAAGCGGAAGTCACGCGACGCCCCTCACAAAATGGCGCCGAGGCGCGAGGCGGTTGACCTTCTAAAAAGGGCGGCCAAAAAGGGCGGGAAAAAATAAGGACCCTGTAGGCGTTTAACCAGCTGCCTGCACAAAACCCCGACTACGGCGCCGCCCGGGCGCAATTTTCCGCGGCGTTTCCAGGTGTGCGGACACAGGCCGTGTGCTCAGCTGCGCCGCGTCCGGGTTCGGATTCGTGGATTTAGTCAGGCGTCTGTGTAAACACCTGCCGGGGGCCTATGTCGAGCCGCAAAAAAGATGCCGGCGGGACCGGAAGTGGCCTCAGGCGCAACCAAGATGGCGGCAAGCAAAACCGGAAGGTTCGTGGGGCTCGTCGCGGCCGAAAATCGCCGAGTGCAGCTCACACCCTGCAATGGCAAAAGCTGTTTCATTAAAACTCAGCCGAGAATTTTCCTCTTATTTCCAGGTCACAGGATATACTGAGGCTGAGAGGGATCCTAAAATCTGACTCTCAAGCGGACGGACCGTTTGAGAATCGAACTCAGCACCTTGGCATTACCCGGACTCTGCTCCAAGCAGCTGAACCAATCTCTGCATTATGGGGATGGACCTCCATAGGATGGCAAAGCTTGGCCCCACTAAGGTAACTGCAGTGCCGCCTTCTCTGCCAAAGCTGCTTCACACACCAGCCCCTGGAATGGCTCGAGGGCAGAAGTGGCTGGCAGGTCACGACAGCACAAAGCTCTTCCAGTGACGCTGATTTCCTGTCCTTTCCAGGATTTACCCAGCAGCTGCCGTAAAAGTACTCACACAAAGTCTCTTTCCGGGCGGAAAGGAGCAGGACAAGTCCTGAGGCTTCCCTTCTTCCACGGCCAAAGCTCTGCAGAGAGGCAGGGCCGGTCCCACCCGCACAGGGGCGTTTCCTGCAGGTGAGTGTTGCCGGGCCAAAATGATGGCAGCTGCTGAGGCCGGGGCTGCTTTTCTGGCCGGAGGCCTCGGTGCCCCCCCGTGCCGCCTGCAGTGTCCCTCGGGGTTTCCTGCAGGTGTCCCGGGTGCCCGGAGGCGCAGGGAGGAAGGAGGCCGGCAGCCCCAGCGGGGCCAGCAGCCCTGGGATGATGTGCAGGGGAGGAGCTGTGCCTGCGGGGCCCCGCCCGTGGCAGCGGCGGCCAAACGCAGGGCCCGGGGCCGGGCTCGGGGCTGGCACGGACACGGCCCCGGGGCTGCCGCGGCTCCTCGGCCAGGGGCTGCTCCCGCCGGGCACGGGGAGATGCTGCAGCCCGGACAGAGGCACCCACAGCCCAAGAGCTCCCCGGGGAACAGCTGGCATTGCCCGGGAACGGCGGCTCGGGCTGTCTGCAGAGGGGCTCAGACAGCAATTCCCACCTCCCGGAGCTCCCACACAGTTGCCAGGGATGTCCTGGCCACCCCAAATCCCCTCCCTTTCAGCCTGAGGACATCACCCGTCGGCAGCATTAAAGCCAAGGCGCTCCTCCCTCACAGAAATTAAATCCAGAGCAACGGCCCTCGGAGATGCCTCAAAATCAAAGGTTTGAGTGGGATGGAGTTTCGTTTGGATGAAGTCTGGACTTTTCCAGGGAGCCAGCCGGAGTGCAGAAGTGATGGAAAGCTTTTGCAGGTGGGTCCCACTGGAGGTGTGCTGAAGGCAGGGATGGGCGTCCCTTGCCTGAGGGAAAGGCACTTGCAGAGGCCACTGCTGGGGCTCGGAAAGGAGCTGAGCTCCTGCAGGGAGCTGTGTCCTCCCGAGGGCACAGGGGCTGCCTCAGCACAGGCCGGCCAGTGCCTTCTCCTGCTCTGAAACATCACCTGGAGCCCGAGCTCAGGGGGTGGCTGAATTCCAGGGAAATCTGACAGGTGACCCCCAGGGGATGAGGGTTATAATTAACCAAATCTATGGAATAGAAACCTATCCTGTCCCCATCCTGCTGAGCTTCCTTGGAAGCTCTGCTGGTTCCTGACACGTCTGGCATTCAAGCAGCAGCTCTGCGTGGGAATATCCGTGCTCCGTGAGGCACTGTGAGGTTATTGCAGCGGGAACTGAGCAAGGAATTCGGGGCCGTGGGTATAATTCATCTAAACTAGCAAAGGTGACAGTGAACCCCAAATCTGGGCACCACACAGAGAACAATCTTTGTGCTGCCCTGTCAGCTCAAGGACCTGAGCTGGGAAGTTTTGGGAGTCAAACATATGGAATGATAGAAATCACAGCAACTGGTGTCACCCCGAGGGACAGTCCAAGTCCCAGACAATTCCTCTGCAATCCCCTCGGGGGGAAAACACCCTCTGTCTGCCAGGAGCCCTGACTCTGTTTCTCCTATCAGCTGCGTTGGGCTTTAAGAACTTGAAATAACTTTGAAGCCAAAGAGATCACCTTTTCCTTCTGGTTTGATTGTGGTTTTTTGTTTGTTTTTTTTTTTTTTTTCTTTCAGATGCTGGACTTGCTTCTGTGGATGTGTGCTGAGCTCTGGCTGCAGGGGACTGTCAGGCCTGAATGGCTGTGAGTTTGTGTTCTTCTCGCTGGGGAAGCAGAAATAATTATTAGTTAGACTGCAGAAATGTTTTCAGAAACCTTTCCCCTTTCCTGCCCTTTGCTGGTGGATCTTCTCTTTCTGCCTTTGACTTTACAAAGCTGTTCCCTGATGTCATTTCCCCTGCCTGAATTCCTTGCAGCTCCTAGCTGGGAAAAACTGGGATGATGTCCTGGGGATGTCCTTAGGGGAGGACAGAGGTGAGATTTTTGCCTGTATTTTTCTAATATTTTCTAAAATTTCAGAGAGCTGCTCCTGCTCCTGCTGCTGCTGCACAAGTGGAGCCTTGTCAGCGAAGACCTGCATCTGCAGGAGGCCCCGCAGGCCCTGGCTGGGAAGTGCCAAAACAAAGAAGTGATCAGTAAGTGCTGAACTGCTTCCAGGAGGGCATATTTTGTTGCAGCCGTTACAGACCAACAGTACAAGTGAGGCCAACTGCTCTGGAAACAGTACTGAGAGGCTCCACTGCCTGATCCAGAGAGCTCTCCCTTTATTTTCTGTCGTGCTTAGAACCTGGCAGGTCATTGTAGCCGCACAGGTCGAAAAGCCCATCGTAGCAGTTGGAATCACAGACGATCACACAGAAGCCAGTCTGGGAGAGGAAATGATCTGTTGCATAGATTTATTTTTCCCAATGCGTTTTGAATTTATACCAGAATCTCTCCTCTCCCCTCCGACCCCGTATCCTTGAGTTCTGAGTTCTCTCATAAGGAATTCTCTGCCTGTGCTGAAAAAAAATTCCCCGGCACCGTGGGGAGCGGCGGGGTTTGGGGCTCCCCGCGCCCCGGCCGGTCCCGCTCAGCACGAGGAAATCGCCGCCGCCGTCCTCCCGTGCCCAGAGCCCCGCCAGGACTCCAGCGCAGCTCCGGCTGCAGGCGGAGCAGGAGCGGCTCCTGCCGCCCGCAGCGATCCCGGTCCCGATCCCGACCCCAACGCCAGCCCGGTCCTCAGGCCCCAAGACCCACAGCCCGCCCGCCGAGGGAGGCCGCACCGCTCGGGAGCCGCAGCCGACACTGACAGGACCCGAACCAGAACGGCCGGTCCCATTCCCGGCCCCGCCTGGCTCCGCGCAGGGCCGCGAGCAACCTCGGCTCGGCTCAGCTGTGAGGGGCGGGGCGGGGCCGCGGGCGATGGTCCCGCCCCCATCCCGGGCAGCGCGGGGCGCCGGGGCGGGCTCGGGGCGGAGCCGGGGCGGGCTCGGGGCGGAGCCGGGGCGGGCTCGGGGCGGAGCCGGGGCGGGCTCGGGGCGGAGCCGGGGCGGGCTCGGGGCGGAGCCGGGGCGGAGACGGGGCGGGCTCGGGGCGGAGCCGGGGTGGGCTCGGGGCGGAGTCGGGGCGGAGCCGGGGCGGGCTCGGGGCGGAGCCGGGGTGGGCTCGGGGCGGAGCCGGGGCGGGCTCGGGGTGGAGCAGGGGCGGGGCCGGGGCGGAGCCGGGGCTCTGTGAGGCGGGGCCCGGAGGCAGCCGGGGCCGGGCAGTACCGGGGGCGCGGCTTCAGGGGCGCGGGGCGGGTCCCAAGTGCACGGCGCCGGGACCCCACCGGGGCGTTCCACACCGAGCCCATAGAGCAGCAGCTACTTCCGCCACCCTTTTGAATCCCCGCGATTGGCGGGCTCGCTGAGGCATCGGCAGTGCTGATTGGACAGCGGGCCCCGGGAACCGCCCCCGCCCCCCGGCCCGCGCTGAGGGCCCGGGGCCTCCGCCCTCAGACCGGCTCCGGCTCCAACCCGGCCCGGGCTCTGCTCCGATCCCCCCGGCCCGCCCTGAGGGCCCGGGGGCTCTGCCCCGAGACCGGCCTCGCCCCTCCCCGCCTCGCCCTGTAGTAGATTTCTGTTTGGTTTGTGGGAAGAAACATGTGTGAGAAGTGAGAGTTGTGCTGGAGGGGTGCTGCTGGGATGAAAGGATGGAGTAAATCTGCTCCGAGGATGTGCGATGAAGAATTCAGGGTCAGAGGTGGGCAGTATTTATAAACTGTCTCCATATTTCCCTGTATCTCTGGGTGTTTGGATTTAGCCTGGGATTGTCAGCTAAGTTATAAACAAGCCAACCCGGCTACTGAACTCCCAATGAACGTTTGGAACCCTTGCACAGAAAGACAAGGTAGTGATGATTCCAAAGGAGAAAATGTAAATGAAGGGTAACGATTGCTGGGAAATTTCCTTAGGAATTGTGAACCTCACACAAACGGAATTTAGGAGGTGGAATCCCAGTTTCAGCCTTGGGCACGTGCAGGAGCAGAGGGATCCTTATTCACAGCAAGGAAAGCCCGGTGCCCCAGCGTGTCAGTGCACACAGTGCAATGTCCAGGAAATGAGCAGCAGGGACTGGCAGCAGCTGCAGGTGAGAGCTGTCACAGGATGATTGAGGGGACAGAGCAGCCCCAGGTGAGAGCTGTCACACTGATGAGGGGACAGGTGGAAGCTGTAAAGGATAACGAGGGGGCGGGTCCTGCCAGCACTGCTTTAAGAGGGGAGCCCGAGCTCAGTTTGGCACGGAGTTGCGGGAGGAGAGGGGTTTATGCCGGGCTCCCAGGTGAGGCTCATGGAAGGATGGTGAGTTCATCTCACAGGGGCTGGGGGAGGCCTTGGGCGTGGAACATTACTTCAGGAGGTGCTGAGGGACAAACCTTTGTGCCGAGCAGCAGCAGCAGCACAAAAGGTTGAAACAAGTTTTGGTTTGGCATGTAGTGATGGGATTGGCGTCTGTGGTGTGCTAGTGTTGTCTAAAGGTTTAAACTTTAATGTTTATTTTTAAAGTTTTAAGTTAATGAATTAATATAGGTTGCAAGACATCTGCTTTTTCCTTTTTATTTGGCTAGAGGGAGGTCTTTAACTTTGGGGGGGCTCTGAGTATATGTTCTGGAGTATTATTAAGGGGATTGGACATGGGGTTGTTTTTATTATATTCAGTAGTTTGACTGGGGGTGATAAGAGTTGGCTTTTTTTGCTGGAATTTTTTTGGGGTTGTCTGTTTGAAAATTTATGTATTTATGCAGTTAAGTGTAGTGGTGTTTCCGGTGTAACTCTTCAGCATATGTTATTGTTTGTGTGTTTTAGGTGGTCCACTTGTCTTACGCCCTGACGCCCAGACCGATTGGCCAACAGATCTGCTGAGATCATACATCGATGTTTGTTTTATTTCTTGTAGCCGAATAAGAGACAGCAGCCTGGTGACAGCAGGAAATTCCCAGAGGGCAAGGCGGCATTCTGTGGCACCCGACGTGGATTCTCATCCCCAGACGTCCAAGAGATAAGTGGAGGGTTCAGAGCCACAGAGGGGATGAAAGTGGAGTGCTGGGTCAGGACTTGTCAGGAGGGGTTTTTGAGTCAGGTGTGGAGATAGGGATGTCCAAGATGTGCCAATTGAGAGTACAGGTGTACCAGCCCGACCCCACCCCTACCCCAGACCCGAAGGAGTAGCCCTAAAGACATGCCCGTTTCCCTGAGTGCAGGTACAGGCAGGAGCCCTTATGCAGGACAATGCCAGAAGGCCTGGCTGCGAGGTGCAGGGCTCTAAAGAAGTTGGGTTTAGAAGGGGGGAGGTGTAGCCACACACACAGAGGCTGAGGTAAAGGACTCAAGGACTAGAGGACACACGGTGAAACTCAGGGGAACAGGCTAGGATACAAGTCAGAGTACAGGTGTAGCGGCCCTCACAGCACTGCTACCAGCACACTTCCCCTGAGAGCAGGTGCAGGCAGCAGCCCTAGTGCCGGAACACACCAGAAGCTCTGACCTGTGCAGACACTGTCAGGCTAGGGCCAGGCAGGAAGCGATAGTGGGGAGCAGGATCCAACAGGGCTGGGGATAACGGGGGTTTCCCGCCCCACCCACCCTGGGATTCCCTGTCTCTCCGCAGCCGGTGGAAGTGCTCCTGATTCCCTCTCGAGGCGGCGGTTGGTAAGGCTTCGTGCCTTTTGCCACCGCAAAGAGTTCGGCTCTGTCAGCCTCTGCCCTGTCTCAGGGCCACGTTTCTTAGGGTAGGCAGGGAACAACTGTGGATGTACCTGTCCTGCGTGCGGGACAGCTCTTGGGACCCTAACGGTGCAGAGCGTCCCCGGCTGCAAGGTCTAGGGCTCTGAAGAAGCAGGGTTCAGAAGGGGGGAGGTTACAGTGATACACACAGAGGCTGAGGTAAAGGACTCAAGGACTAGAGAACACACAGTGAAAATCAGGGGTACAGCCTAGGATACAAGTCAGAGTACAGGCATCCCGGCCCTCACAGCGCTGCTGCCAACACCGTTTCCCTGAGAGCAGGTGCCGGCAGCAATCCTAACGCAAGACAAGGCCAGAAGTCCTGAGAGGTGCAGGCAGTAGCCCTAAGCTAGGGCCAGGCAGGAAGTGACAGTGGTGGGGCAGAGTCCACAGGGTTGAGGTTCACCGGGGATGTCCACCCTGCGTTCCTGTCCTGCTCTAACCGGGGATGCTCACAGCCCTAATGGAGGCCACGGTGGGTGGGCTCGGTGCCAGTAATGCCTCTAAGGCTTTGGCGCTGCGAGCGTCGGCCTCCGAGCTCAGCTGAAGCACGCACGGGGCCCGAGGACCCGGTCCTGCTTAAGAGACGGTGAGTAGCAGAGCTGCTGGGTTTTGGCTGATGTGCAGCTAAGATTATGCTTTGATATTTGATTTTCTTTATTGTAGCTGACTAGGAGACAGCAGCCCAGTGACGGGAGGAATTTCTCTGAGGGAGAGGCAGCCTTCTTTGGCACCCGGTGTGGATTCACCTCCCCAGACATTTGAGAGATAAGTGGAGGGCTTGGAGCCACAGAGGGGATGAAAGCGGGGTACCAGGGCAGGGGTCAGCGGGAGGGATTTTTCGAGTCGGGTTTGGAGCTGGGGATGTCCCAGATGTGACCCCTTAGGCTACATGAAGGAAAAGTCTCATTTTTCATGTCAGTGCTGAGGTGTGCAGGGCAGAGCAGTCCTGGTGTGTGTTGTGTCACTTGTCTGTTGTGCACTCTGTCTGTTTGGTGTCTTGTCTTTTCCTTTAGTCCTTTCAGGGGCCTGTCAAAACCCCCGGCATCAGTCTTGGCATTTCTGATCTCTGTGCTCCTCAGCCAGGTGCCTTTGTCTCAGCTGCTCGGACACTCATCAGAATCCATCTCTCTTCACAAGCATCCAGTCCGATGCCTTTTCAGGTCTTGTTCTGAGCTGTACTGACAGCCGTGCACCGCCCTGATCCATTCCGGCGGGTTAGGTCTTGTGAAAATGCAAAGACAGGTGGAGGATTCTGACCGTAGGATTCTCGGGCATCCATCTCTGCGTCTCTTGGGATAAGTCATCCCGGTGGCATCTTGTTCCTGCAGGGTTCTCTGAGCCTGGCCAGCTCACCTTCCATCTTACCTCGGTCATCTCATTCCCAGTTCTCTGGACCCTCAGGGTCATTCTTCTTGCCAGAGTTTTCTGTCCCTGTTGCGTCCCCTCGTGTGTCCTGTGCTGCGTCACGGGTGTTGGTGTGTGTTTGGCCCGGAGCTGCTCTGCCTTGCTGCTCAGTCTGGGTGTAGGGGTACGAGGGTAATAGTCCTGGGGGCTTGAAATTTGTGATGTGGGGTGTGGTTAGACTGTAGAGGGTATTCCTAGATTGCCATAAGATGTGTGGAGCTGTCAAGGTATCCTGCAGCACTCTGACTTTTGTCCTGACTCTGTTTCAGATGCAGAGAGATGAAATCTGTGGCAGAGCCCCCCATCCTGGGTGAGGGGGCTCGCCTGAGAAGGTCAGTCCCTGTTTGTGTTTGCAGGGGAGGTGTAAATGATGGCTGTGTTACAGCTCTGTTCTTTGTCTTTATTTTTAGGTGGTGAAGCCGGATCTCAGCAGTCAAGCTGACGTGGGCGAGGTGAGCAGTGACGGGTGGACAGAAGCCGTTGCTATTGTTCAAGCCTCACTCGCTGGTGCAACTCTAAGCCTCCGTTATTGTGCGTTTTAGGGAGTCCACTCGCAGGAGGCCGAGCTCCCCTCTCACCAACGGGACGACAGACCCGCGTCACCTCACCCGTGAGCCCTCCGGGAGCATTCCAGGAGTCTGTGATGGAGCCTTGATCTTCTCCTTGTGAAGGCCCCATCCAGGTAGGCTTGGATAACGGCCGAGGAGTTGAGGTGAGTCAGGGAGGAGAAGGAGGGAGGGTCCCCTCAAGTTCCAGCGCTGCCACGTCACCTTGTCTGCTCTTTACCCAGGCAGACCCTGCGACGCCGGCGTTGGCCTCTGAGCGCAGCTGAAGCGCGGGGCCGAGGACACAGGCAAGCTTAGGAGACGGTGAGTAGCAGAATTGTCGGGTTTTGGGTGATGGGCTGCTAAGATCACGCATTCATGTTTGGTTTTCTTTGTTGTAGCTGACTAAGAGACAACAGCCTGGCGACAGCAGGAGTTTCCCTGAGGGAGAGGCGGCCTTCTTTGGCACCCGGCGTGGATTCTCATCCCCAGACGTCCAAGAGATAAGTGGAGGGTTCAGAGCCACAGAGGGGATGAAAGTGGAGTGCTGGGTCAGGACTTGTCAGGAGGGGTTTTTGAGTCAGGTGTGGAGATAGGGATGTCCAAGATGTGCCAATTGAGAGTACAGGTGTACCAGCCCGACCCCACCCCTACCCCAGACCCGAAGGAGTAGCCCTAAAGACATGCCCGTTTCCCTGAGTGCAGGTACAGGCAGGAGCCCTTATGCAGGACAATGCCAGAAGGCCTGGCTGCGAGGTGCAGGGCTCTACAGAAGTTGGGTTTAGAAGGGGGGAGGTGTAGCCACACACACACAGAGGCTGAGGTAAAGGACTCAAGGACTAGAGGACACACGGTGAAACTCAGGGGAACAGGCTAGGATACAAGTCAGAGTACAGGTGTAGCGGCCCTCACAGCACTGCTACCAGCACACTTCCCCTGAGAGCAGGTGCAGGCAGCAGCCCTAGTGCAGGAACACACCAGAAGCTCTGACCTGTGCAGACACTGTCAGGCTAGGGCCAGGCAGGAAGCGATAGTGGGGAGCAGGATCCAACAGGGCTGGGGATAACGGGGGTTTCCCGCCCCACCCACCCTGGGATTCCCTGTCTCTCCGCAGCCGGTGGAAGTGCTCCTGATTCCCTCTCGAGGCGGCGGTTGGTAAGGCTTCGTGCCTTTTGCCACCGCAAAGAGTTCGGCTCTGTCAGCCTCTGCCCTGTCTCAGGGCCACGTTTCTTAGGGTAGGCAGGGAACAACTGTGGATGTACCTGTCCTGCGTGCGGGACAGCTCTTGGGACCCTAACGGTGCAGAGCGTCCCCGGCTGCAAGGTCTAGGGCTCTGAAGAAGCAGGGTTCAGAAGGGGGGAGGTTACAGTGATACACACAGAGGCTGAGGTAAAGGACTCAAGGACTAGAGAACACACAGTGAAAATCAGGGGTACAGCCTAGGATACAAGTCAGAGTACAGGCATCCCGGCCCTCACAGCGCTGCTGCCAACACCGTTTCCCTGAGAGCAGGTGCCGGCAGCAATCCTAACGCAAGACAAGGCCAGAAGTCCTGAGAGGTGCAGGCAGTAGCCCTAAGCTAGGGCCAGGCAGGAAGTGACAGTGGTGGGGCAGAGTCCACAGGGTTGAGGTTCACCGGGGATGTCCACCCTGCGTTCCTGTCCTGCTCTAACCGGGGATGCTCACAGCCCTAATGGAGGCCACGGTGGGTGGGCTCGGTGCCAGTAATGCCTCTAAGGCTTTGGCGCTGCGAGCGTCGGCCTCCGAGCTCAGCTGAAGCACGCACGGGGCCCGAGGGCCCGGTCCTGCTTAAGAGACGGTGAGTAGCAGAGCTGCTGGGTTTTGGCTGATGTGCAGCTAAGATTATGCTTTGATATTTGGTTTTCTTTATTGTAGCTGACTAGGAGACAGCAGCCCAGTGACGGGAGGAATTTCTCTGAGGGAGAGGCAGCCTTCTTTGGCACCCGGCGTGGATTCACCTCCCCAGACATTTGAGAGATAAGTGGAGGGCTTGGAGCCACAGAGGGGATGAAAGCGGGGTACCAGGGCAGGGGTCAGCGGGAGGGATTTTTTTGAGTCGGGTTTGGAGCTGGGGATGTCCCAGATGTGACCCCTTAGGCTACGTGAAGGAAAAGTCTCATTTTTCATGTCAGTGCTGAGGTGTGCAGGGCAGAGCAGTCCTGGTGTGTGTTGTGTCACTTGTCTGTTGTGCACTCTGTCTGTTTGGTGTCTTGTCTTTTTCTTTAGTCCTTTCAGGGGCCTGTCCAAACCCCTGGCATCAGTCTTAGCATTTCTGATCTCTGTGCTCCTCAGCCAGGTGCCTTTGTCTCAGCTGCTCGGACACTCATCAGAATCCATCTCTCTTCACAAGCATCCAGTCCGATGCCTTTTCAGGTCTTGTTCTGAGCTGTACTGACAGCCGTGCACCGCCCTGATCCATTCCGGCGGGTTAGGTCTTGTGAGAATGCAAAGACAGGTGGAGGATTCTGACCGTAGGATTCTCGGGCATCCATCTCTGCGTTTCTTGGGATAAGTCATCCCGATGGCATCTTGTTCCTGCAGGGTTCTCTGAGCCTGGCCAGCTCACCTTCCATCTTACCTCGGTCATCTCATTCCGAGTTCTCTGGACCCTCAGGGTCATTCTTCTTGCCAGAGTTTTCTGTCCCTGTTGCATCCCCTCGTTTGTCCTGTGCTGTGTCACGGGTGTTGGTGTGTGTTTGGCCCGGAGCTGCTCTGCCTTGCTGCTCAGTCTGGGTGTAGGGGTACGAGGGTAATAGTCCTGGGGGCTTGAAATTTGTGATGTGGGGTGTGGTTAGACTGTAGAGGGTATTCCTAGATTGCCACAAGATGTGTGGAGCTGTCAAGGTATCCTTCAGCACTCTGACTTTTGTCCTGACTCTGTTTCAGATGCAGAGAGATGAAATCTGTGGCAGAGCCCCCCATCCTGGGTGAGGGGGCTCCCCTGAGAAGGTCAGTCCCTGTTTCTGTTTGCAGGGGAGGTGTAAATGATGGCTGTGTTACAGCTCTGTTCTTTGTCTTTATTTTTAGGTGGTGAAGCCGGATCTCAGCAGTCAAGCTGATGTGGGCGAGGTGAGCAGTGATGGGTGGACAGAAGCCGTTGCTATTGTTCAAGCCTCACTCGCTGGTGCAACTCTAAGCCTCCGTTATTGTGCGTTTTAGGGAGTCCACTCGCAGGAGGCCGAGCTCCCCTCTCACCAACCGGACGACAGACCCGGGTCACCTCACCCGTGAGCCCTCCGGGAGCATTCCAGGAGTCTGTGATGGAGCCTTGATCTTCTCCTTGTGAAGGCCCCATCCAGGTAGGCTTGGATAACGGCCGAGGAGTTGAGGTGAGTCAGGGAGGAGAAGGAGGGAGGGTCCCCTCAAGTTCCAGCGTTGCCACGTCACCTTGTCTGCTCTTTACCCAGGCAGACCCTGCGACGCCGGCGTTGGCCTCTGAGCGCAGCTGAAGCGCGGGGCCGAGGACACAGGCAAGCTTAGGAGACGGTGAGTAGCAGAATTGTCGGGTTTTGGGTGATGGGCTGCTAAGATCACGCATTCATGTTTGGTTTTCTTTGTTGTAGCTGACTAAGAGACAACAGCCCGGCGACAGCAGGAGTTTCCCTGAGGGAGAGGCGGCCTTCTTTGGCACCCGGCGTGGATTCTCATCCCCAGACGTCCAAGAGATAAGTGGAGGGTTCAGAGCCACAGAGGGGATGAAAGTGGAGTGCTGGGTCAGGACTTGTCAGGAGGGGTTTTTGAGTCAGGTGTGGAGATAGGGATGTCCAAGATGTGCCAATTGAGAGTACAGGTGTACCAGCCCGACCCCACCCCTACCCCAGACCCGAAGGAGTAGCCCTAAAGACATGCCCGTTTCCCTGAGTGCAGGTACAGGCAGGAGCCCTTATGCAGGACAATGCCAGAAGGCCTGGCTGCGAGGTGCAGGGCTCTAAAGAAGTTGGGTTTAGAAGGGGGGAGGTGTAGCCACACACACAGAGGCTGAGGTAAAGGACTCAAGGACTAGAGGACACACGGTGAAACTCAGGGGAACAGGCTAGGATACAAGTCAGAGTACAGGTGTAGCGGCCCTCACAGCACTGCTACCAGCACACTTCCCCTGAGAGCAGGTGCAGGCAGCAGCCCTAGTGCAGGAACACACCAGAAGCTCTGACCTGTGCAGACACTGTCAGGCTAGGGCCAGGCAGGAAGCGATAGTGGGGAGCAGGATCCAACAGGGCTGGGGATAACGGGGGTTTCCCGCCCCACCCACCCTGGGATTCCCTGTCTCTCCGCAGCCGGTGGAAGTGCTCCTGATTCCCTCTCGAGGCGGCGGTTGGTAAGGCTTCGTGCCTTTTGCCACCGCAAAGAGTTCGGCTCTGTCAGCCTCTGCCCTGTCTCAGGGCCACGTTTCTTAGGGTAGGCAGGGAACAACTGTGGATGTACCTGTCCTGCGTGCGGGACAGCTCTTGGGACCCTAACGGTGCAGAGCGTCCCCGGCTGCAAGGTCTAGGGCTCTGAAGAAGCAGGGTTCAGAAGGGGGGAGGTTACAGTGATACACACAGAGGCTGAGGTAAAGGACTCAAGGACTAGAGAACACACAGTGAAAATCAGGGGTACAGCCTAGGATACAAGTCAGAGTACAGGCATCCCGGCCCTCACAGCGCTGCTGCCAACACCGTTTCCCTGAGAGCAGGTGCCGGCAGCAATCCTAATGCAAGACAAGGCCAGAAGTCCTGAGAGGTGCAGGCAGTAGCCCTAAGCTAGGGCCAGGCAGGAAGTGACAGTGGTGGGGCAGAGTCCACAGGGTTGAGGTTCACCGGGGATGTCCACCCTGCGTTCCTGTCCTGCTCTAACCGGGGATGCTCACAGCCCTAATGGAGGCCACGGTGGGTGGGCTCGGTGCCAGTAATGCCTCTAAGGCTTTGGCGCTGCGAGCGTCGGCCTCCGAGCTCAGCTGAAGCACGCACGGGGCCCGAGGACCCGGTCCTGCTTAAGAGACGGTGAGTAGCAGAGCTGCTGGGTTTTGGCTGATGTGCAGCTAAGATTATGCTTTGATATTTGATTTTCTTTATCGTAGCTGACTAGGAGACAGCAGCCCAGTGACGGGAGGAATTTTTCTGAGGGAGAGGCGGCCTTCTTTGGGGCCCAGCGTGGATTCACCTCCCCAGACATTTGAGAGATAAGTGGAGGGCTTGGAGCCACAGAGGGGATGAAAGCGGGGTACCAGGGCAGGGGTCAGCGGGAGGGATTTTTTTGAGTCGGGTTTGGAGCTGGGGATGTCCCAGATGTGACCCCTTAGGCTACGTGAAGGAAAAGTCTCATTTTTCATGTCAGTGCTGAGGTGTGCAGGGCAGAGCAGTCCTGGTGTGTGTTGTGTCACTTGTCTGTTGTGCACTCTGTCTGTTTGGTGTCTTGTCTTTTCCTTTAGTCCTTTCAGGGGCCTGTCAAAACCCCCGGCATCAGTCTTGGCATTTCTGATCTCTGTGCTCCTCAGCCAGGTGCCTTTGTCTCAGCTGCTCGGACACTCATCAGAATCCATCTCTCTTCACAAGCATCCAGTCCGATGCCTTTTCAGGTCTTGTTCTGAGCTGTACTGACAGCCGTGCACCGCCCTGATCCATTCCGGCGGGTTAGGTCTTGTGAGAATGCAAAGACAGGTGGAGGATTCTGACCGTAGGATTCTCGGGCATCCATCTCTGCGTCTCTTGGGATAAGTCATCCCGATGGCATCTTGTTCCTGCAGGGTTCTCTGAGCCTGGCCAGCTCACCTTCCATCTTACCTCGGTCATCTCATTCCGAGTTCTCTGGACCCTCAGGGTCATTCTTCTTGCCCAGCGTTTTCTGTCCCTGTTGCGTCCCCTCGTTTGTCCTGTGCTGTGTCACGGGTGTTGGTGTGTGTTTGGCCCGGAGCTGCTCTGCCTTGCTGCTCAGTCTGGGTGTAGGGGTACGAGGGTAATAGTCCTGGGGGCTTGAAATTTGTGATGTGGGGTGTGGTTAGACTGTAGAGGGTATTCCTAGATTGCCACAAGATGTGTGGAGCTGTCAAGGTATCCTGCAGCACTCTGACTTTTGTCCTGACTCTGTTTCAGATGCAGAGAGATGAAATCTCTGGCAGAGCCCCCCATCCTGGGTGAGGGGCTCCCCTGAGAAGGTCAGTCCCTGTTTCTGTTTGCAGGGGAGGTGTAAATGATGGCTGTGTTACAGCTCTGTTCCTTGTCTTTATTTTTAGGTGGTGAAGCCGGATCTCAGCAGTCAAGCTGACGTGGGCGAGGTGAGCAGTGACTCGTGGACAGAAGCCGTTGCTATTGTTCAAGCCTCACTCGCTGGTGCAACTCTAAGCCTCCGTTATTGTGCGTTTTAGGGAGTCCACTCGCAGGAGGCCGAGCTCCCCTCTCACCAACCGGACGACAGACCCGGGTCACCTCACCCGTGAGCCCTCCGGGAGCATTCCAGGAGTCTGTGATGGAGCCTTGATCTTCTCCTTGTGAAGGCCCCATCCAGGTAGGCTTGGATAACGGCCGAGGAGTTGAGGTGAGTCAGGGAGGAGAAGGAGGGATGGTCCCCTCAAGTTCCAGCGCTGCCACGTCACCTTGTCTGCTCTTTACCCAGGCAGACCCTGCGACGCCGGCGTTGGCCTCTGAGCGCAGCTGAAGCGCGGGGCCGAGGACACAGGCAAGCTTAGGAGACGGTGAGTAGCAGAATTGTCGGGTTTTGGGTGATGGGCTGCTAAGATCACGCATTCATGTTTGGTTTTCTTTGTTGTAGCTGACTAAGAGACAACAGCCCGGCGACAGCAGGAGTTTCCCTGAGGGAGAGGTGGCCTTCTTTGGCACCCGGCGTGGATTCTCATCCCCAGACGTCCAAGAGATAAGTGGAGGGTTCAGAGCCACAGAGGGGATGAAAGTGGAGTGCTGGGTCAGGACTTGTCAGGAGGGGTTTTTGAGTCAGGTGTGGAGATAGGGATGTCCAAGATGTGCCAATTGAGAGTACAGGTGTACCAGCCCGACCCCACCCCTACCCCAGACCCGAAGGAGTAGCCCTAAAGACATGCCCGTTTCCCTGAGTGCAGGTACAGGCAGGAGCCCTTATGCAGGACAATGCCAGAAGGCCTGGCTGCGAGGTGCAGGGCTCTAAAGAAGTTGGGTTTAGAAGGGGGGAGGTGTAGCCACACACACAGAGGCTGAGGTAAAGGACTCAAGGACTAGAGGACACACGGTGAAACTCAGGGGAACAGGCTAGGATACAAGTCAGAGTACAGGTGTAGCGGCCCTCACAGCACTGCTACCAGCACACTTCCCCTGAGAGCAGGTGCAGGCAGCAGCCCTAGTGCAGGAACACACCAGAAGCTCTGACCTGTGCAGACACTGTCAGGCTAGGGCCAGGCAGGAAGCGATAGTGGGGAGCAGGATCCAACAGGGCTGGGGATAACGGGGGTTTCCCGCCCCACCCACCCTGGGATTCCCTGTCTCTCCGCAGCCGGTGGAAGTGCTCCTGATTCCCTCTCGAGGCGGCGGTTGGTAAGGCTTCGTGCCTTTTGCCACCGCAAAGAGTTCGGCTCTGTCAGCCTCTGCCCTGTCTCAGGGCCACGTTTCTTAGGGTAGGCAGGGAACAACTGTGGATGTACCTGTCCTGCGTGCGGGACAGCTCTTGGGACCCTAACGGTGCAGAGCGTCCCCGGCTGCAAGGTCTAGGGCTCTGAAGAAGCAGGGTTCAGAAGGGGGGAGGTTACAGTGATACACACAGAGGCTGAGGTAAAGGACTCAAGGACTAGAGAACACACAGTGAAAATCAGGGGTACAGCCTAGGATACAAGTCAGAGTACAGGCATCCCGGCCCTCACAGCGCTGCTGCCAACACCGTTTCCCTGAGAGCAGGTGCCGGCAGCAATCCTAATGCAAGACAAGGCCAGAAGTCCTGAGAGGTGCAGGCAGTAGCCCTAAGCTAGGGCCAGGCAGGAAGTGACAGTGGTGGGGCAGAGTCCACAGGGTTGAGGTTCACCGGGGATGTCCACCCTGCGTTCCTGTCCTGCTCTAACCGGGGATGCTCACAGCCCTAATGGAGGCCACGGTGGGTGGGCTCGGTGCCAGTAATGCCTCTAAGGCTTTGGCGCTGCGAGCGTCGGCCTCCGAGCTCAGCTGAAGCACGCACGGGGCCCGAGGACCCGGTCCTGCTTAAGAGACGGTGAGTAGCAGAGCTGCTGGGTTTTGGCTGATGTGCAGCTAAGATTATGCTTTGATATTTGATTTTCTTTATCGTAGCTGACTAGGAGACAGCAGCCCAGTGACGGGAGGAATTTTTCTGAGGGAGAGGCGGCCTTCTTTGGGGCCCAGCGTGGATTCACCTCCCCAGACATTTGAGAGATAAGTGGAGGGCTTGGAGCCACAGAGGGGATGAAAGCGGGGTACCAGGGCAGGGGTCAGCGGGAGGGATTTTTTTGAGTCGGGTTTGGAGCTGGGGATGTCCCAGATGTGACCCCTTAGGCTACGTGAAGGAAAAGTCTCATTTTTCATGTCAGTGCTGAGGTGTGCAGGGCAGAGCAGTCCTGGTGTGTGTTGTGTCACTTGTCTGTTGTGCACTCTGTCTGTTTGGTGTCTTGTCTTTTCCTTTAGTCCTTTCAGGGGCCTGTCAAAACCCCCGGCATCAGTCTTGGCATTTCTGATCTCTGTGCTCCTCAGCCAGGTGCCTTTGTCTCAGCTGCTCGGACACTCATCAGAATCCATCTCTCTTCACAAGCATCCAGTCCGATGCCTTTTCAGGTCTTGTTCTGAGCTGTACTGACAGCCGTGCACCGCCCTGATCCATTCCGGCGGGTTAGGTCTTGTGAGAATGCAAAGACAGGTGGAGGATTCTGACCGTAGGATTCTCGGGCATCCATCTCTGCGTCTCTTGGGATAAGTCATCCCGATGGCATCTTGTTCCTGCAGGGTTCTCTGAGCCTGGCCAGCTCACCTTCCATCTTACCTCGGTCATCTCATTCCGAGTTCTCTGGACCCTCAGGGTCATTCTTCTTGCCCAGCGTTTTCTGTCCCTGTTGCGTCCCCTCGTTTGTCCTGTGCTGTGTCACGGGTGTTGGTGTGTGTTTGGCCCGGAGCTGCTCTGCCTTGCTGCTCAGTCTGGGTGTAGGGGTACGAGGGTAATAGTCCTGGGGGCTTGAAATTTGTGATGTGGGGTGTGGTTAGACTGTAGAGGGTATTCCTAGATTGCCACAAGATGTGTGGAGCTGTCAAGGTATCCTGCAGCACTCTGACTTTTGTCCTGACTCTGTTTCAGATGCAGAGAGATGAAATCTCTGGCAGAGCCCCCCATCCTGGGTGAGGGGGCTCCCCTGAGAAGGTCAGTCCCTGTTTCTGTTTGCAGGGGAGGTGTAAATGATGGCTGTGTTACAGCTCTGTTCTTTGTCTTTATTTTTAGGTGGTGAAGCCGGATCTCAGCAGTCAAGCTGACGTGGGCGAGGTGAGCAGTGACTCGTGGACAGAAGCCGTTGCTATTGTTCAAGCCTCACTCGCTGGTGCAACTCTAAGCCTCCGTTATTGTGCGTTTTAGGGAGTCCACTCGCAGGAGGCCGAGCTCCCCTCTCACCAACCGGACGACAGACCCGGGTCACCTCACCCGTGAGCCCTCCGGGAGCATTCCAGGAGTCTGTGATGGAGCCTTGATCTTCTCCTTGTGAAGGCCCCATCCAGGTAGGCTTGGATAACGGCCGAGGAGTTGAGGTGAGTCAGGGAGGAGAAGGAGGGAGGGTCCCCTCAAGTTCCAGCGCTGCCACGTCACCTTGTCTGCTCTTTACCCAGGCAGACCCTGCGACGCTGGCGTTGGCCTCTGAGCGCAGCTGAAGCGCGGGGCCGAGGACACAGGCAAGCTTAGGAGACGGTGAGTAGCAGAATTGTCGGGTTTTGGGTGATGGGCTGCTAAGATCACGCATTCATGTTTGGTTTTCTTTGTTGTAGCTGACTAAGAGACAACAGCCTGGCGACAGCAGGAGTTTCCCTGAGGGAGAGGCGGCCTTCTTTGGCACCCGGCGTGGATTCTCATCCCCAGACGTCCAAGAGATAAGTGGAGGGTTCAGAGCCACAGAGGGGATGAAAGTGGAGTGCTGGGTCAGGACTTGTCAGGAGGGGTTTTTGAGTCAGGTGTGGAGATAGGGATGTCCAAGATGTGCCAATTGAGAGTACAGGTGTACCAGCCCGACCCCACCCCTACCCCAGACCCGAAGGAGTAGCCCTAAAGACATGCCCGTTTCCCTGAGTGCAGGTACAGGCAGGAGCCCTTATGCAGGACAATGCCAGAAGGCCTGGCTGCGAGGTGCAGGGCTCTACAGAAGTTGGGTTTAGAAGGGGGGAGGTGTAGCCACACACACAGAGGCTGAGGTAAAGGACTCAAGGACTAGAGGACACACGGTGAAACTCAGGGGAACAGGCTAGGATACAAGTCAGAGTACAGGTGTAGCGGCCCTCACAGCACTGCTACCAGCACACTTCCCCTGAGAGCAGGTGCAGGCAGCAGCCCTAGTGCAGGAACACACCAGAAGCTCTGACCTGTGCAGACACTGTCAGGCTAGGGCCAGGCAGGAAGCGATAGTGGGGAGCAGGATCCAACAGGGCTGGGGATAACGGGGGTTTCCCGCCCCACCCACCCTGGGATTCCCTGTCTCTCCGCAGCCGGTGGAAGTGCTCCTGATTCCCTCTCGAGGCGGCGGTTGATAAGGCTTCGTGCCTTTTGCCACCGCAAAGAGTTCGGCTCTGTCAGCCTCTGCCCTGTCTCAGGGCCACGTTTCTTAGGGTAGGCAGGGAACAACTGTGGATGTACCTGTCCTGCGTGCGGGACAGCTCTTGGGACCCTAACGGTGCAGAGCGTCCCCGGCTGCAAGGTCTAGGGCTCTGAAGAAGCAGGGTTCAGAAGGGGGGAGGTTACAGTGATACACACAGAGGCTGAGGTAAAGGACTCAAGGACTAGAGAACACACAGTGAAAATCAGGGGTACAGCCTAGGATACAAGTCAGAGTACAGGCATCCCGGCCCTCACAGCGCTGCTGCCAACACTGTTTCCCTGAGAGCAGGTGCCGGCAGCAATCCTAACGCAAGACAAGGCCAGAAGTCCTGAGAGGTGCAGGCAGTAGCCCTAAGCTAGGGCCAGGCAGGAAGTGACAGTGGTGGGGCAGAGTCCACAGGGTTGAGGTTCACCGGGGATGTCCACCCTGCGTTCCTGTCCTGCTCTAA
Organism: Chamaea fasciata; assembly: GCF_029207755.1. Taxonomy (NCBI): domain Eukaryota; kingdom Metazoa; phylum Chordata; class Aves; order Passeriformes; family Sylviidae; genus Chamaea; species Chamaea fasciata. Next base: position 9,584,734 of record NW_027094107.1, read on the forward strand.
CCGGGGATGCTCACAGCCCTAATGGAGGCCACGGTGGGTGGGCTCGGTGCCAGTAATGCCTCTAAGGCTTTGGCGCTGCGAGCGTCGGCCTCCGAGCTCAGCTGAAGCACGCACGGGGCCCGAGGACCCGGTCCTGCTTAAGAGACGGTGAGTAGCAGAGCTGCTGGGTTTTGGCTGATGTGCAGCTAAGATTATGCTTTGATATTTGATTTTCTTTATCGTAGCTGACTAGGAGACAGCAGCCCAGTGACGGGAGGAATTTTTCTGAGGGAGAGGCGGCCTTCTTTGGGGCCCAGCGTGGATTCACCTCCCCAGACATTTGAGAGATAAGTGGAGGGCTTGGAGCCACAGAGGGGATGAAAGCGGGGTACCAGGGCAGGGGTCAGCGGGAGGGATTTTTTTGAGTCGGGTTTGGAGCTGGGGATGTCCCAGATGTGACCCCTTAGGCTACGTGAAGGAAAAGTCTCATTTTTCATGTCAGTGCTGAGGTGTGCAGGGCAGAGCAGTCCTGGTGTGTGTTGTGTCACTTGTCTGTTGTGCACTCTGTCTGTTTGGTGTCTTGTCTTTTCCTTTAGTCCTTTCAGGGGCCTGTCAAAACCCCCGGCATCAGTCTTGGCATTTCTGATCTCTGTGCTCCTCAGCCAGGTGCCTTTGTCTCAGCTGCTCGGACACTCATCAGAATCCATCTCTCTTCACAAGCATCCAGTCCGATGCCTTTTCAGGTCTTGTTCTGAGCTGTACTGACAGCCGTGCACCGCCCTGATCCATTCCGGCGGGTTAGGTCTTGTGAGAATGCAAAGACAGGTGGAGGATTCTGACCGTAGGATTCTCGGGCATCCATCTCTGCGTCTCTTGGGATAAGTCATCCCGATGGCATCTTGTTCCTGCAGGGTTCTCTGAGCCTGGCCAGCTCACCTTCCATCTTACCTCGGTCATCTCATTCCGAGTTCTCTGGACCCTCAGGGTCATTCTTCTTGCCAGAGTTTTCTGTCCCTGTTGTGTCCCCTCGTTTGTCCTGTGCTGTGTCACGGGTGTTGGTGTGTGTTTGGCCCGGAGCTGCTCTGCCTTGCTGCTCAGTCTGGGTGTAGGGGTACGAGGGTAATAGTCCTGGGGGCTTGAAATTTGTGATGTGGGGTGTGGTTAGACTGTAGAGGGTATTCCTAGATTGCCACAAGATGTGTGGAGCTGTCAAGGTATCCTGCAGCACTCTGACTTTTGTCCTGACTCTGTTTCAGATGCAGAGAGATGAAATCTCTGGCAGAGCCCCCCATCCTGGGTGAGGGGGCTCCCCTGAGAAGGTCAGTCCCTGTTTCTGTTTGCAGGGGAGGTGTAAATGATGGCTGTGTTACAGCTCTGTTCTTTGTCTTTATTTTTAGGTGGTGAAGCCGGATCTCAGCAGTCAAGCTGACGTGGGCGAGGTGAGCAGTGACTCGTGGACAGAAGCCGTTGCTATTGTTCAAGCCTCACTCGCTGGTGCAACTCTAAGCCTCCGTTATTGTGCGTTTTAGGGAGTCCACTCGCAGGAGGCCGAGCTCCCCTCTCACCAACCGGACGACAGACCCGGGTCACCTCACCCGTGAGCCCTCCGGGAGCATTCCAGGAGTCTGTGATGGAGCCTTGATCTTCTCCTTGTGAAGGCCCCATCCAGGTAGGCTTGGATAACGGCCGAGGAGTTGAGGTGAGTCAGGGAGGAGAAGGAGGGAGGGTCCCCTCAAGTTCCAGCGCTGCCACGTCACCTTGTCTGCTCTTTACCCAGGCAGACCCTGCGACGCCGGCGTTGGCCTCTGAGCGCAGCTGAAGCGCGGGGCCGAGGACACAGGCAAGCTTAGGAGACGGTGAGTAGCAGAATTGTCGGGTTTTGGGTGATGGGCTGCTAAGATCACGCATTCATGTTTGGTTTTCTTTGTTGTAGCTGACTAAGAGACAACAGCCTGGCGACAGCAGGAGTTTCCCTGAGGGAGAGGCGGCCTTCTTTGGCACCCGGCGTGGATTCTCATCCCCAGACGTCCAAGAGATAAGTGGAGGGTTCAGAGCCACAGAGGGGATGAAAGTGGAGTGCTGGGTCAGGACTTGTCAGGAGGGGTTTTTGAGTCAGGTGTGGAGATAGGGATGTCCAAGATGTGCCAATTGAGAGTACAGGTGTACCAGCCCGACCCCACCCCTACCCCAGACCCGAAGGAGTAGCCCTAAAGACATGCCCGTTTCCCTGAGTGCAGGTACAGGCAGGAGCCCTTATGCAGGACAATGCCAGAAGGCCTGGCTGCGAGGTGCAGGGCTCTACAGAAGTTGGGTTTAGAAGGGGGGAGGTGTAGCCACACACACAGAGGCTGAGGTAAAGGACTCAAGGACTAGAGGACACACGGTGAAACTCAGGGGAACAGGCTAGGATACAAGTCAGAGTACAGGTGTAGCGGCCCTCACAGCACTGCTACCAGCACACTTCCCCTGAGAGCAGGTGCAGGCAGCAGCCCTAGTGCAGGAACACACCAGAAGCTCTGACCTGTGCAGACACTGTCAGGCTAGGGCCAGGCAGGAAGCGATAGTGGGGAGCAGGATCCAACAGGGCTGGGGATAACGGGGGTTTCCCGCCCCACCCACCCTGGGATTCCCTGTCTCTCCGCAGCCGGTGGAAGTGCTCCTGATTCCCTCTCGAGGCGGCGGTTGATAAGGCTTCGTGCCTTTTGCCACCGCAAAGAGTTCGGCTCTGTCAGCCTCTGCCCTGTCTCAGGGCCACGTTTCTTAGGGTAGGCAGGGAACAACTGTGGATGTACCTGTCCTGCGTGCGGGACAGCTCTTGGGACCCTAACGGTGCAGAGCGTCCCCGGCTGCAAGGTCTAGGGCTCTGAAGAAGCAGGGTTCAGAAGGGGGGAGGTTACAGTGATACACACAGAGGCTGAGGTAAAGGACTCAAGGACTAGAGAACACACAGTGAAAATCAGGGGTACAGCCTAGGATACAAGTCAGAGTACAGGCATCCCGGCCCTCACAGCGCTGCTGCCAACACTGTTTCCCTGAGAGCAGGTGCCGGCAGCAATCCTAACGCAAGACAAGGCCAGAAGTCCTGAGAGGTGCAGGCAGTAGCCCTAAGCTAGGGCCAGGCAGGAAGTGACAGTGGTGGGGCAGAGTCCACAGGGTTGAGGTTCACCGGGGATGTCCACCCTGCGTTCCTGTCCTGCTCTAACCGGGGATGCTCACAGCCCTAATGGAGGCCACGGTGGGTGGGCTCGGTGCCAGTAATGCCTCTAAGGCTTTGGCGCTGCGAGCGTCGGCCTCCGAGCTCAGCTGAAGCACGCACGGGGCCCGAGGACCCGGTCCTGCTTAAGAGACGGTGAGTAGCAGAGCTGCTGGGTTTTGGCTGATGTGCAGCTAAGATTATGCTTTGATATTTGGTTTTCTTTATTGTAGCTGACTAGGAGACAGCAGCCCAGTGACGGGAGGAATTTCTCTGAGGGAGAGGCAGCCTTCTTTGGCACCCGGCGTGGATTCACCTCCCCAGACATTTGAGAGATAAGTGGAGGGCTTGGAGCCACAGAGGGGATGAAAGCGGGGTACCAGGGCAGGGGTCAGCGGGAGGGATTTTTCGAGTCGGGTTTGGAGCTGGGGATGTCCCAGATGTGACCCCTTAGGCTACATGAAGGAAAAGTCTCATTTTTCATGTCAGTGCTGAGGTGTGCAGGGCAGAGCAGTCCTGGTGTGTGTTGTGTCACTTGTCTGTTGTGCACTCTGTCTGTTTGGTGTCTTGTCTTTTCCTTTAGTCCTTTCAGGGGCCTGTCAAAACCCCCGGCATCAGTCTTAGCATTTCTGATCTCTGTGCTCCTCAGCCAGGTGCCTTTGTCTCAGCTGCTCGGACACTCATCAGAATCCATCTCTCTTCACAAGCATCCAGTCCGATGCCTTTTCAGGTCTTGTTCTGAGCTGTACTGACAGCCGTGCACCGCCCTGATCCATTCCGGCGGGTTAGGTCTTGTGAGAATGCAAAGACAGGTAGAGGATTCTGACCGTAGGATTCTCGGGCATCCATCTCTGCGTCTCTTGGGATAAGTCATCCCGGTGGCATCTTGTTCCTGCAGGGTTCTCTGAGCCTGGCCAGCTCACCTTCCATCTTACCTCGGTCATCTCATTCCCAGTTCTCTGGACCCTCAGGGTCATTCTTCTTGCCCAGCGTTTTCTGTCCCTGTTGCGTCCCCTCGTTTGTCCTGTGCTGTGTCACGGGTGTTGGTGTGTGTTTGGCCCGGAGCTGCTCTGCCTTGCTGCTCAGTCTGGGTGTAGGGGTACGAGGGTAATAGTCCTGGGGGCTTGAAATTTGTGATGTGGGGTGTGGTTAGACTGTAGAGGGTATTCCTAGATTGCCACAAGATGTGTGGAGCTGTCAAGGTATCCTTCAGCACTCTGACTTTTGTCCTGACTCTGTTTCAGATGCAGAGAGATGAAATCTGTGGCAGAGCCCCCCATCCTGGGTGAGGGGGCTCCCCTGAGAAGATCGATCGCTATTCAAGGTGAGAGTCACACATTTCACATTTATTGGCACTCCAGTGCAGGCCACCTGCGTTTACAGCTTCAAACAAGTGAGTCCCTTGGTAACCCCCCTGGGCAGCAGCTGGAGCCTGCTCCGGGCTGGGCTGCGGGAGCAAACACTTGTGGCTGACACAGCTCCACACTGAGGGTACTTGGGAAAACACCTGCCTTGTCCTGGAATTTTTTTTTTTTTGAGCTTTTGACAAGGTTTTAATTATCACCTTGGGAAAAATAAATGGTAAGGACTGAAAACATGAGAGGCTGGCAGGTTATACGCACGAAAGACAACTTTTTTTTTCTTAAATATTTGTGCAGCCTACATCTTAATTTTGAGACTCTTTTTTGGTCAACTTTATTGTAAAAACCCCTTATTTTCAAGTTAGCTGCTTCAATAATGAATTTGTTTTACAAATACCCGCTAATGTCCGAAGGTTAAAGCACTAACACCAACATCCCACCTCTTTTATTTTTGCAGCAAAGTTTTATCTTTACTAAACTTGAAACTTGATGTTTTTGCAGGTAGTAAGTTAAAGAAGGTGTTTATCTGCCCATCACTGATAGTCAGGGTCATGAAGAAATTGCTCTAGTGTTCTAAAATAAATGCAGATTTTTAGGCCTCTCCCATTCTCTCTGACTAGCAGCATGTGAATTGATTTTTGATCTCCTTTCTGTTGGTGTCTGTGGGTTTTAAGCGGCATGGAGAAGGTGTCTGTGGACATGGCACCCAGGGAATGGTGCTGGGAAGGGCAGGATGGAAAGGAGCTGCTCAGGAATCCAGAGCAGCAGTGGAGTGGGAGCTGGTGCTGCTGCCTCAGTCACACCCTCCTGGACAGTCTGTGCAGTGATAATATTCCTACTTTCCTTCCTGAACCTGGGGTTGGAGGAGAACACGAGTCTTGGCATTGATGGAAAGGGGAACTCGAGGGAAAAACTGCTGTTTGTGTCCTTAGAGAGCAGTGGGAAGAGCCTGGGAGAAATCCTGGCTGGCTGAGGGATCCTTGTGTCCCCTCGGGAATAAATCCCTGCGTCTCCTCAGCCCTGCTGGTTTGCAGTAGCGTTTGTACACCTTTTGCTGCAGCTGTGGTTCTTAAGAACTGGAAGTCCAGGGATTCTGGGCGATTCCCATAAGTTCTCCTGTTTTGTAGGAGCTGCACGGTGAGGTCAGCATTCTGAGGGAGGCCCTGGCACAGCTGCCAAGGGCAAGGAACGTGGAGCATCCCGGGGCTTCTCCCGCCCGAGTTTCTCCCGGAGCGTGCTGCGTGTCGTGCCGGATGTTTAACCCGGGTTTGGGGTGTTCTCCTGCAGTCCCAGCTCTAACTGCTGCCCCCGAGCCCCGGCCTTGCTCTGTCCCAGCACTGAACCTGGCAGGTGGGTGTGCTTTTCCAGCCCTTGAATCCCACGGGCAATCCCAGATTCCCGGAGCTCCCCGAGGCACAGCCTGGCCTCCCTCCCTGGGAGCTGCATTTCAGTCTGCCTGGACCAAGGCCATCCTGTTTGAGACTTTATTCCTGTTGCTTTTCCTCTTGCAGGAAGTTGGCGAAAAGGAGAGAGCCAGTAGGAAGTGAAGCCACTGGAAGGCCTTATCCCAGTCCAAGGCTGGATGGGAGTAACTGGACCTGTTGAATTCCCACTTCCCTTTAAATCAGAGCAGAGGAAGCAGATTTTAAATCATCGTTCCATGAACTTTCACCAACTTCATGACTCTTGCAAAAGTTTTCAATGTTAGAAATTCCTGAGCTTGTTTTCCAGGCAGGCTTGGATTTGGATGTTATTCCTTCCTTTTATTTGAAGGAATAACTCTGATTTTCTCTCTGATTTTAGTAAGGGAATATTTATTTATTCCAATTTTCCATCCTAATTGGAATTTTTGTACCTTGTAGAGCACATTTCCAAGGAAATTTACCCAATTAATGTTGGTAAATCAGCAATTGTCCAGCACCATCTCCACAAAATTCTGTGAATTCCCAAGAAAACTTTGAAGTATTTATTTGCCACGATTCGTCTCTTTGTAAAGTTCAATTTACTGCATTTTTAATTACATAAATGCCATTAAAACCTGAATCCAGGCCTAGCTGCTGTTCCTTGGACACAAGGGGCTGGTTCTTTCCTACCTTGGCACATTTGGGTGTTTGTCCAAAATGAGCTTCCCACTAAAATAGAATTTGTTTCCAAGCAAAAGTGGGAATTGTCTAGAAAACCTTCTGTTCTGGGGGGCACTGGGTTTGTTTCCCTTATTGCTGCATAATTGAGGAAAGCCATGGCGCTTTTTTAGGCAGTGGCAGGAGGTGAGAGCTGCGTTTATTTAATTTTGTATTTTATTTTTTGTTATTTTTGTGCTCTTTTGTTGTGGTTTTTCATGTTGCGTTTTGTGGTTTTTCAAAGACTTTTTCTTCAGTTTTTTAATTTTTATTTTTTTTCTTTAGCTATTTATTTACTTGTTAAAACTACTTTTCGTTTTTTATTTTAATTTTTTGTTTAAATTTTTTTTCCACTTTTTTGTTACTTTGAAATTTTTTTCTTTTGGTATTTTAATTTTATTTATTATTTTCTATAGTTTTGGTTTATTTTTTCATGTTTTCTTTGTTCCTTTTTTTTTTTCCCCCATACTCTTTCTTCCCCCGGGCGCCTGGGGGTTTGGCTGTTGGCAGGAAAGATGAGAAATGACCTCCGTGCCCGCTGGACGTCCGGATGTCATAGAGAGCGCAGTTGGCAAAAGCTCTGTATTTTCTGCTCCATAAAACTCCTGAAGGGAGAAAGCTGTGACCACCGTGGTGCCCTTTTTTCCTTCCCAGCCCCGACCAGGTCTCCTCCTCCCCGTGCACAGTGTTACCAGCAGCAGCCTGCTGTCCAGGCTGTCGAGGCGTATTTCAGAGGGAGCAATAAAAACAAAGTAGACGTTTTATTTTGTAACTCTCCGACCCTGCTTGTTTATTAGCAAAGAAATCCAAAACAAAGCGAACAAAAAAAGAAAACCCCCAAAATAAAATCCCCCGCAACCCACCAAAAAAACCCCATACAGATAGAGAAAATATGCCCATATTATTTAAATAAAGATTAAAACTTTACCCCTTAGAAAACCAGGCTCATTTAATTCAAATTAATTGTGTTTCTGATGTGTTAGGTTAATGAATTCATCTAGTGTAAAATATCGTTTAAAATATAAACAAACGAATTAAAAAAATAATGAAAAAGAAAAATAACAAAAAGTATAGGATATGAAAAATAATATCAATAAAAAATACACAATATACTATTACATACTACACGTTTTATAAATATATATAATATACATAATATAAACATCTATAATGTACATAATCATATTTAAATGAAATGTATTATTTATAACATTACATAATAAATAATAAATTATTTTTATATAACTTTCTATATTTAATATATATAATAAATATAATGGTATAATAAACATAATACATGATGTATAATGTCCATAATATAAAAGATGAATTGTAATGATGAATGTAAATATCAGAATCACAAAGATAAAAAATATTGAAATAGAGCCTGAACGAAAGGCTTTTTTGGTTCGGTCTGGTTGCTGGCAGGGCTCTCGCAGGTGTGCTCGGGGGTCTTTTGGGCCATTTATTCCGGAGGCTGTTCGCCAGGGCATTCCTGGGCACGTTCGTTTATGGCTCCGCTCCGCGCCGCCGCGCGGCAGTGCTGCCACCCTGTGGGCAGAGAGCGGTAGTGCAGCTGTCCCCCGTGCCCGTCCCTCATGATCTGTGAGGCAATGCTGCCACCCTGTGGGCAAACAGCGGTACTGCAGCTGTCCCCCGTGCCCGTCCCGCCGGAGCCGTGCGGCAGTGCTGCCACCCTGTGGGCAAAGAGCGGTACTGCAGCTGTCCCCCGTGCCCGTCCCGCCGGAGCCGTGCGGCAATACTGCCACCGCGTGGGCAAAAAGCGGTACTGCAGCTGTCCCCCGTGCCCGTCCCCGACGCGCGTGGCAGCCCCGCACTGTGAGCTCGGGGGCGGCGCTGCCGCCCGCCCGCCCGCAGCTCGGGGCCGAAAGGGAGGGAAAAAGGCAAGGAGCCCGGGCGCGTGGCAGCCGGCTGCCTGCGCGCGCGACCCGGACCCCGGAGCCGTCCGGGCGCGATTTTCCGCGGCGTTTGCGGGTGTGCGGACACGGGATGGGGGCTCAACCGCGCCGCTGCCGGCGGTCCATTGAGCCAGGCGCCTGTGCCAGCAGCGGGGGGGCACCCCAGCGAGTGCCCGCACTGAAGATGACGGTTCGACCGGAAGTGGCTTCAGCCTCAACCAGTATGGCGGCGAGGAAGGGCGGAAGTCCTGGCACGCTGCTCGCAACCTATTGTAACCGAGTGCAGCCGAAAATAGCCGAGGCTTGACGAAAATCGCCGACTTTCGGCCAGCAGCCGGACTCAGCCGAGGGCAGTTCGGGGTGATCCCGGACCGGTGCCCGCCCTCCCTGTCGCTTCCTCGGCCGGCGGTTCGAAGGCGATGTCGGGGGCCGCTGTGCCCGGAGCGGGAGCACTCGCTGTCGCTGCTGGAGCCGGGCGGCGGCCGGCCCGACCAGCAGCAGCGGCTGCTTTCTGTTCACACCCAGAAAGTCATTCCTCACCCCAGTTATGCTATCACAATTACTTCATTTTTGATCTGCAGTTACAGCCACATTTCTTGAAAGCTGCCCGGAAAACCTGGCTGGGACTCAGGTAAAGAAAGGGAGACTGACCGGTAACACCCCGCGGGGCCGCCGGCAGCGGCTCGGGAGCGCCGGGCGCGGGCCCCGGCTGCGGCAGTGGCGGCCGTGAGGGCTGTGCTGACAATGGAGGAGGGCGGGAGCTGCCGCAGCGCGGTTGAAGCGGAGCGGAGAACGGCCGGTCCCGGGAGAAGCCCCGAGGACGGCGGTGGCAGCCGCGGGGGGCGGCCCCGAGCGGAGCCGGGCCGGGAGCGGGCGGCCGGGCTGCGTGGGGCGAAGGCGGTCCCGACGCGGGCACGGAGCCGGGGAGGAGCAGCGGGGCCGGCTGGGGCCGCCCGGCGGAGCCTTTCCTGGGAAGCAAAACCTGCGGTTTCTCCCACCTCGGCCCCGTGGCGAGGGGCAGCGCAGCAGAAGGGAGCAGCACCTGAGCGGGTGGGGCAGTGCTGGGGCGCAGGGAAGATGCGGCTGGGGCAGAGCTTGCAGGCTTCTTACATTTAAATGAACGTGGAAAGCTGAGAGAGAGGTAGTATAAAAGCTCTGTGGGTGCTCGGACAGGTGAGACGTGACTCAGGGGAGGGAGTCGCTTTCCTGAGCTCCTGAAGTTCCATTTGTCTCTCTCAGGAGCAGATGTGAGAAGTTTCCTGTTTGGAATTGGGCTCCAAAAGGAAGGAACCTGAAGCTGCTTCTTTTGATAAATCCATAAGCATGGGAGGCTGTATGAAGCACACTGTTTTAAGTAGCCAGTAACTTCCATGGATATTTTAACTATTAAAAATGGTGACTTTTAATTCCTCTGCACACTGATGTCCCACACAGGTTTCACTGAGGCTGTGAATTGCAATCCCGACCATCTTCCGGTTTCTGGTGCTTAGGGCTGTGGCATGTGGTGTGCAGAAAACATCCCAGGCTGTCCACCTAGGGACTGTATGGGCATTTCCACAGGTCCTCAGAGTGGGAAAAGGCCAAGAGGGTCGTAGTGGGACCTCTCTTTCTCCCAGGCCTGGGCATCCTCAAGACACCTCTAGATTGGTTTTTAAGTGTTTGTTGTTTTTTGTTTTCCAGCCCAGGACTAAGCTGGAGAAAAGGTGGAGAGTAGCAAGTGGGACTGCCATGTTAAGATCCATCCTTGGATTCCAGGTTCTCCCAATGGGTTTGTCCAAAGAAAGGAGGTGTTTGCGGTACCTGTTTGTTCACCTGTTGAGCTTGGAAGAGATGCTGAGCATGAAATTCCAGGGAAGCTGCACTTGTGTAGTGGCTGGAGTGAGAAGCATCTTGCCTGTCTTTCCCCACTGGTGTGCTGTGGTCATTTCCTCTCTGGGTCCTTGTTTCCCTCTTTGTCTCTGTATCCCTCTGTCCTTGCCATGTGTTTGGCACTCTCTCTTTTTCTCCATCTTTCTCCACGCCTCGTGTTCATGCTTATTCTCTGTGGCTTTGTGGTGCTCCCCGTGCCACTGTTTCCCATGGGATCCTTGTGTCCTGTTTGCTGTCCCTGTTCTTTTTTAATCCCTCTCCGTCGTGCGGCCCATCAGTGTACAGAGGCTGACTGGAGGGAGGTTCTTGTGCTGCAGGTTCCGTTCAGGAGGCTGGTGTGGTTCAGCAAGCCCACAGTTTGAATTGCCCCCTCCATGTGGTCCAGCCAGCTGTGCCCAGTGCCCATCCTGGAGTGCCTTTTCTGTCAGCTCACGCGCCATCGTGCTGGAGACTGTCAGGCAGGTGCTGGGGTGGACGAGGGGAGGGCAGGGGGCTGAGGTGCTGTTGTTGGGCAGGGCTTGCTCTTTCACCCACACCGAGTGGTGGCCAGGCTCAGCTGAGCACAGCAACTGGTGTTGGAGAGATGATGCCTGTCTCGTCTGTCTGAGCTGCCCCAAAGGCCGAGGACAGGGCTGAGGCTCTGGTGGTTTGGCTGTACGAGGCCCATGGCAGCACAGTCACCGCCCGGCTCCAGGCCTCCCTCCCCGTTACGGAGGCGATGCTGTGAGTCCCTGCAGAAGGGCTGGGTCCGTGTGGCGGTGGAGATCAGTCCCTTCAGCCCTGTGCTTTGTCCCCCAGCTGTGACCTCCTGGAGCGTCTGGCTGTGTGGGGCCACCTGCTGCTGGAGCCACAGGGCCTGAGGCTTTCCTTTGCAGCCTTCGTGTGCTCTCTGACCTCCTGGTCCTCCTGCAGCCACCCAGGCCAACACTGTGAGCTCAAATCACAGACTGAGCTGTTCCCCATCCCGAGCGTTGTGCAAGGCAGCAGTTCCAGGGAACAGCAGTGTCCCCATGTCCTGCACCCAAGTGTTGCAGAGACGCGCTTGAACAACCCTGCTCCTCAGGGAAGGAGGACAGCTGCCCACTGCCCAGCCAGGGTAGGTGGTCTTGAGCGAGTTCTGAGTTCTTTAAGTGTGGACAAAGGTGCAGAAAGGCTGGTGTGCACAAGTTCTGCTCCAGCCATAGAGGTGTGGGGAGCAGCAGCTTCCACAGTGACTCCTGTGTTGCAGCCTTCATCTTGCCTAGCAGTGAGTGTAGAAACACACTCTACTCCCTTCCTTCTCCCTCTGCCTGTCCCTTGCACCACCCTTGCAGAAGAGGAAACACAAAAAAATCAAGAGGATTATGTAAAAACAAGCTGGAGCCTGTTTTTTTAACTTGTTTCCAGGTAACTGCACTGACCTTCCTCCTCCCAGGGGCTTTGTTGTAGTTGCTCTTTTAGTGTCTGCCTCTGAGCAGTATCTCACTCCTGGGACTGGGGAGGCTGAGCTTACCTTTATTTTTTGGGGATGAGGTGGAGGGGAAGTCTGCTTCAGCCCCTGTGGGGAAGAGACTGGGCACAGGGATTTATCCTTCCCATGAAAAGGCACGCACGGTGATTTCTACACAAAATACTTTATTAGTCAACTAAAAGCAGTGGATCAGCAGCCGGAAAGGGAAGAGGGAGAGGAAAGAGTCAGAGTCCAGCACAGCATATGGTTTTCACCCTTTTCCCCTGAAATGCCTGTGGCCGGCCATAAAAAGCCCCACCACCAGGCTCAGCTTCTCCCTCCCACACTGGCAGGGTGCAACAGTAGCAAAGAAGCGTGAGGACAGGTACAGGGCAGCTCCGTCTGTGGCCAGGCCCTGCCTGAGCTCCTCTTGGCCCCTTAAATGTCCCTCAGGAGGTGGCAGCAGGTGACACTCACATGGCAGGGGCTGCACCTGGAGAAGGAAGAGGGAAATGAGGAGTCAGAGGGCATATCTGGCTCTGCCCCATGGGCTGTGGGAGAGCTCCCCACAGCCCCCACAGGGACTGCCAGTCTCACCTTTGGCCCTGCGAGCAGATGTCCAGCAGCTTCTTCTGACACTTGGAGGCACCTCAGGCAAGGCTGGAGCAGCAGTCACTTTCCTCCTCCCACGAGCACGTCCCTTCCTTGGCCCTTCAGCTACTGGCGATTGAAGGAGACACAGGAAGACTGATTCAGTGATCAGAATTTGATTTCACTGAGGTTTTCCAAAAGCTTGTATACCATTTCAGGAAGGTTAATAGTTTCTACTACAATAATTAGGTTAAAAGATCATACAAACAGCTCATGCATTTTACAGCATCTTTTTCGTAGGGGGTTGATTGAATCTCTCCTCTTCCCATAAACAGGTTTAATCCCATCTTCTGTAATCTCAAAGTTCTGTTTGTTCCTGCCATGGCATCCTGGTTATCAAACCAAGCCTGCAAATGAATGGTGAGCGGTCTGGGGCAGATGGAGGGAATGGCAGGGCTGTTTCAGAACTGCAGAGAGAGGACGGAGATGTGGGGGAGCTGCTGGTATTGCAGCATCCCTTCCAGCATCCCCTTCCCAGCGTGCCTCCCACAGCACCTTCCCCTGCAGAATCCTCCCTGCTGCCACCCCTCCGGGCGCCTCACCTGCCAGCAGCACCTGGAACTTGTTGGCCGAGAGCATTGCAGGGACAGCTGTCATTTTCTCACACTCTGTCCCCCACACTGAAGGTCAGGTGCACCACGGGCTCATTGACCTCCTGCAACTCGCTGGAGCTGAGGGTGTAATCCACGTGCCAGCACACTGAGCCCAGCTGGGTCAGTACGGTGGGGAGTGGGATGGTGTCAGCACCCCGGTTCACTCCAGCATGGTGATTTACACTGACCCCCACACTCCTGTTAAGACCCAACACCCCGCTCACACCTCAGGCTGCAGGCACTGAGCCAGTCCTGGAAGGGGCTCTGCTTCTCCTCAAAGGAATGGCACAAGGCGCTGGCATGCTCTGCTCTTGAGGGGAGACAAGAGAAGAACCCCTCTGCTCACACCAGACCTGAAGCTGCCAAACTCCACCAAAGCACCTGGGGAGGCCCCAGGGACTGATGGACAGAAGGGAGGTGACAGAGGACAGCACAGCAGCCAGCCTGCCCTCCATCTGGATGTGAAGGCAAGGCTGGGAACTGTCAGCAACATCCCAGCACGCCTGAGGAACCTTTGGGCAGTCCCAGCTGCTGCAGGTCACCTGACAGAGACTCACCATCTACCCAGTGCTTGGCCGCGCTGGAGAGGATGAAGCCGAGGACAGCAATGGTCGCCTTCAAATCCCCCGACTCTGCAGACGGGAGGGGGGGTGAGCTCTGTCACCTTGGAAAGGCATCCCCAAACACACTGCTGCCCATGCCTGGAGCATGGCTCCATCAGGGGATCGTGGTAAGGACAGCAGTGCTCACCTAACTTTGCATCTAAGGGCAGCTTCGGGATCTTGTCATACTGTGGGAGAGCAGAGCACCACGGTAAACACCAGCTAACACACTCACTATCAGTGTTAACACTAACAATTCTTACCTAAATATTAATACTAATAACATATGCATAATATACGCATATTATTACTACTAGAAGAGGCCGGTAGTGTTCTTAACGCTGAGGCTTGCATGAAGAACACGAGATTAAATAATGTTGCTGATTATGCCATTGTAGTGTTGAAGCGCTTGACCCCCCCCTGCGGTGAGCAGCGGGCCCGCAGCAGGCGGGGGGCGGGCACTTGAGTATCTTGGCCAGGGTGCTGATCCTCCCAGCGCTGATCTCGGCCAGCACCCAGTCGGGGCGGCCCAGGTCCCCGCAGAAGCGGAACCGCTGCGGGGAAAGAGGCGCCCACAGCCGGCAGCGGGCTCTGCACGCGCCCCCGCTCCCCGCCGCCGACCCCCCTCCCCACCACGTCGCCGCCACTCCCTGGCCCGCGCTGCTACCGCAGAGTCCGCCTTGGCGACTCGGAACCGCTCCCGGCCGGGCTGCCGGCTACGCCCCTCCCTGCCCCGAGTGCCGACGGGCGCTCCGGTGGGGGCTCTGCAGGGGCCTTTCAGCCGGGACCGGGGCACAGGGAGGGTCGGAGAAGGGGACGGGGGTCTCGGGAGCGGGACCCCGGGCGACCGCGGACCCCCGAGCGCCCCTGGCTCCGCCCGCCTGAGCGCTCGCGCTCCCATTGGCTGCAGCCTCAGCTGCCAAGCCCCGCCAATCCCGGCCCGCCTTTCTCCGCCCCGTCCAATCACAGCCGCCCTTTCAATCCGGGCGCGGTCCCGCCCAGATCAGCCCGCTCAGTCGCGGCCCGGCCCCTCAGCCCGGTCCCGGTCCCCCGTTCGCCTGAGGCGTCCCTCCCGCCGCCCCGGCTTTGGGAACGAGCGGAGCCGTGCCTCCGCTGCCGCAGCCTCGGCAGGTGCTGCCGGGACCCGGGAAGGGCGGCGGGAGCTCCCCGTTGAGGTCCCGGCCGGGAGTTCTCCCAGGGAAACGGGGAGACGGCGGGGAGCGGGCGGAATGGCGGGAGCGGGGCGTGAGGGGACAGCGGGGGGTCGCGGAGCCGAGGGGGGCGGGAACGGGCGGGCCGGGATTGGCGGGCCGACACTGCGCTGTGATAGGTTGGGCTGGCCCGGCCGCCGCTGCCTCAGGTTGTGATTGGCTGGGGTGGCCCGGCCCTGGGGGATAAATAGCGTGCCCTGAGGGGTCTCGGCGCTAGTTCGGCGGCGGCGCGGAGAGCGACGGGTGGGACTGGGCGGTCGGAGGAGCGCCGCCGGAGGAGCGCGGCTGCGCCAGGACGGGATCTTTGCGGCTTCCGGTCAGGGGAGCGCCGGTGAGCCCGCACGCGGCTCCCGCGTCTGTCTGTGCTAGCGTGTGGGGACTGGCGGTGTCCTGGGGCAGCGCTGCCGGCCGTGCCCGGTTCTTTCCGCCGCGCCCTGCGTGACTCGGACGGCCGGAGGCTGGTGCGGGGCTTGGTGCGGCGCGGGGAGACCGGCTGGGGCTACCAGGGGAGAAGTGCTTCCGTGGTTTCTGGATACAAAGTAACGCTTAAGATATCAAAAATAAAGCTGCATTTTTTTCAGTTTTAATGTTTTATTTTGTTTTATTCGAAATAATTATGATTTTTTTCTTTATTACTCCGTTTCATTAATTTCGTCGCTTTATTACATTATTTTGGTTTATTTTTGTTTTCTTTTGCTAGATAGTTGTTGTTACTTCAGTAAAGGTTGTAGGGCTAGGGCTGAAACACCGGTTGCGAGGCCAGTGGAGGCATAAAGCCCCAGGGTGTGGAATAAGGATCTTGGCACTAGAGGCAGGCCCGAAACAATGCGGAGCAATGGGAATGCTGGGGCTGGAGTGGATAAATGCCACGGGAGAAGGGGATGGAGCTGCAGCTCAGGGCCTGCAGGAGATGCCTGGGGCGTTGCCAGCCCTTGCCCTGTGGTACCAAGCAGAGGCTGAGGGTGTGGGGGTTCGGAGGGCACCAGGGCCCGAGAACCAACACAAGGGCACTTTTTGGGATGGGGGAGCAGGGGCCCAGTGGCTCTTCCCAGCCCCCGGTGCTGCCTGGGGGAGGTGAGGGGGGCCTTGGGGCAAGTGCTGGGCTGAGACCCAGCGAGAGGGGGAAGACAGATGTTGGGCTTCAGGTGCCAAGTGTTCCCAGGGCTGGGAACCCAGGAGGATGGGTGGTAGAGCTCCTAAGGACATTGAAGCGATGATAATAACTGACTTGTGGCCTTATCAACAGTCCTGGGCTGCAGGGAGAAGCAGTAGCGGCTTTTAGCGGCAAGCAGCGGAACGCTGAGGAGCTGGAGCTGAGACAGCAGAGCTGGAGGAGACACAAAGATGGTAGGGTTTGGGGTGAAACCCCTGTGGGGCTGGTCTAGGGAGTATGGAGCCGGGACGGGAACTGCGTGACTGGAGCTGAAATCACTGTAAGGGGGGGGATAGGGATGGTAGAGCTGTTGCTGCAGTAAGGATTAGTAGGTTGGGGCTGGAATGTGGGTACAAGAGCTGTGCTGAAACAACACAGAGTTAGACCTAAAACAACAACCATACTCTGAGAACCAAAAGCAACGTTATTATGTGCCAGTGCTGGGAAGACGTGGAGACAAAAGTGAAACAAGAGCTGGCAGTGAAATAAAGCCTGTGGGTCAAGAGCTGAAATCACTGGGGCAGGGAAGGGGACTCTCCAGGGCTCGAGCTCAAATCACTTTTAGAGTAACATAGGAACTTTAGGGCTGACGAACTGACTGTGAGATTGGTGCGCTGAAATGACTGTAGGCCTGTGATACTGATGTTGTAGCTGGGTACTGAGCCCAGAAATGGGAGAGAGGGTGGAGAGCTGAAAAGGGATTGCTGTAAGATTGCTCCTGAAATGCTGGTGCTGCTGGGATATTGCCCGTGTCAGGGATACCCACTGTAGGGCTGGGGCTGGGATGTTGACTGCGGGGTGGGCATAGACACGGTGGGGTCAGGGCTCAATGGCTGCTCAGCTGGGGCCAAGATGAAGACCCTGCCCCGTGGACGGTGGAGAATTTTCAGCTGCCAGAGTCGGAGGAATGCGCACGTGGAGCTGGAAGAAGCGAGCTGGCCGTGAAATAAAGCTTGTGGGTCAAGAGCTGAAATCACTGGGCCTGGGAAGGGGATGCTCCAGGGCTCGAGCTCAAATCACTTTTAGCGTGACAGAGAAATTCTAGGGCTGACGTATGGTCTGTAGGATTCAGCCCGGCCCCACTCCCCTGGCCCGGGCTCTGCCCCAGTTCCCCAGCATCGGCACCGGCCCGGGCTCTGCCTGTGCGCGGCGTGGGCGCTGCCCCGCATCCCCGTCCCTCATGGTGCGGGAGAGGGCGGCTCGGGGCGGGCGGCAGCCCCGCCGCCTCACATGGTGCGGCCGGTCCCGGCTGGCGCGCTCGGGGCTGCCCTTGCCCCGCGGGCGGAGGAGGAGAAGGGGCAGAGGGAGGGCGAGGGCGGAGCAGCCCTGCCAGCGGCCGCGGCGGGAGCGGGTCCGGCGGGCGCGGGCGCTCGGGACGCGGGGGCGGCGGGGAGGGGACGGGAAGGGACGCGGGCTCCCGGCGGCGCCGTGCCGGGCGCTGCCCTCCGCGCACATCGCGCGGCCGGGCTGACTCAGAGCCGGCTGCACCTCGCCCGCCCTCCCCGGCTCTCCCCACCCCTCTCCGAGCAGTTCGCGCCTCCCTCTGCTCTAGAGGCTCCATCTCACCGTCTCCCCCATCGTTCTCGCCTGGCAATGGTTGGAGGACTGTCACGGACTTGCACACACCGCGACTCGTGACCGCGTTTCCCCGCTTGTGTTTTTCCCGAGGCAGGTGCGAGGTGCTCCCCATCACTCCCCGTCCCCCGCAGCCCAACTTTCCTGCCTTGCCTGCTCCAGGCGCCCTCGGCCCTCGTGCCCGACCCTGCCAAGTCTGCCGCTGCAACCCTTACACCTCGGCTCACGGGTCTCTGAGGGGACCCAGCTGGGACCTACGCCTGGCAGGATCTCTGGGTGAGGGATTTCAGTGGGCAAACAGCACTGACTCTTCCAGGCTGCAAAAGGACCTTCTCTCTTTCCTCACACCGGTGGCACCTCCTTGCCTCATCCCCGCAGCGTTCCGACTCCAGCGGGTCTTGAGTTTGAAGTGTGTAGGCTTGGCTTAAAACCTTCACTGCAAAGTGGGGAAACATCTTGAAGTTACTTTGAGAGAGTTCAAGTTGTTCCCTGTAATCTTTTGTGATACAGAAAAGTGAACCGGTGAGAAGTTCCAACAAATTGTCATTACTACCTGCTAAACTACCTTCAAATGTCATTTGGTGCTTCTTTTAAGGTATGAGGGACTCAAGGGGATAAATCAGGACACTCATTTCCCAGTTCCTGTAAGAGCTGTCCTCAGGAAAGAGAGCTTAGAACCAACTCTGGAAATGGGGAATGAAAGCATCTTTTCTTCCTGGGGCTGTGCTGGGGTGTAAAGTGGGTAAACATGAATATCCAAATGTTTACATCCTGCTATGCATGTTCACACTGATCTTTCTCCTGAAAAAAAAAAAAATCAACAAAACCCCATGAGTGAGTAGATGAAAGATGATGGAACTGTGAAAAACGAGATTTTTTTAAAATGTAAAATTTAAAAATAAATTTAATAAAGTTATAAGGGAGATTAAAAAAGCAAAATAGGGTTGGTTGGGTGACTTGGCACTCAGCTAAGTCTACACTTTGCTATATTAAAGTTATACTTTAGATACTTTTTTATTGCATTAGTTTGTTGAATATTCATTTTTTTATAAATTAGTTTTTATATTTTAGGAATTGTTTTGTATGGCTTTTTTGGGGGGTTGCTTTTTTAGAGTATGTGGTTTTTGTTTGTGTTTTTGTTATTACTTTTAATTTGGGCTTTGGTTTGTGCTTTTTTTAGATGGTAGATGTTTGATAGTTGGTATATTAATAGTAGAGGGGTTTTTTTGTATGTTTACTGGATGTTGTTTTGACCAAACAGACAGTTTAAGCAAATAGCAGAGTCTTTTTTATATGTTTATTGGATGTTATTTTGGCTAAATAGACAGTTTAAGCATACTATATTAGCGAATATTAATATGCTTAGTTTTCTTTACTAATAGAAGAAATAAAAGAAAAACTTATATTTTTACTACAACATTATTACTTATATAACATACATTTTGCGGAAAGCCAACCCTATAATATAGATTTCTAACAGGACCAAACTAATTGTGTTAAAACTATTCCTCTCCTCCTGTTCCAACTGAAGTTGGAATGCATCCAGATTTGAATTTCCAAAGTCTGGCCCCTCTATTCAGAGGTTACATTGAACTTTGACCAACTTGGTCTTCGTGTTTGAATCTGAACCCACTTTTATTCCTCACCTTGTCCCTCTTCACACCCAGAAAAACAACGGGGTATCACATATATCAGACTATGCCTCCGTAGTCTTGGGCAGATAAGAGCAAAACAGGTTTCACATGAACCTGTCTGAGGTCAGGGACGTTCCATCAAATGTTAGTGAACTCAGATAAATGGGATCAAAGATTCCCAAATAACAGTATAAAATCACTCTGAAACATCTGCAACTGCAAACACAGATGGGCAGAGAAAACAGTAGATCTGCAGGTGAAACCGTTGCCTCAGATAAGGACAGTGTTTGCCTTTGAACTCAGCCAGTTACCCTCTGCCTTCCACCTGGGGAACTGGAAGGAGACTTGTGGTAGTCTCAGGTCAGTCCCGCCAAAGGCAGAAATGAATGCCGGGGTGTGGGAACACGCAAGACAGAGAGGAAGGCATCTTTAATTAGCACAGCTGGTTTGATAACCAGGATGCCATGGCAGGGACAAACAGAATTTTGAGATTATGAGAAGATGGGATTAAACCTGTTTAGGGGAAGAGGACGTGCTGTGTCACATCTCAGCATCCCACATGACAACACAAAGTGACTCTGCAAGGCAAAGACTTAAATTTAACAGGTCTCATTGATACTATGCAAGCCTGATTGTTATCTCAAAAAGCCATTGCCTAATGATTGGCCGTTAATGCCCGTCTCCCAGGCTCTTTCAGGGGTGGGTGGAAATAGTCAAAGCCTGCAAAGGACACTTAATGCAAATTGCTGCAGTCAAACCTTTTCTACTGTCTGTCCCCCGGTTTTGTGGGGGAAGATTCTCTTAACACAGCGGGGTTTTAAAATTCAAACAAATTTTGTGGGGGGTCATTGAAGCGCAATCAATGCAGAAGAATATAGACAGCATCCAAAATCACTGGGAAGTATCCCATTCTTGTGCTTGAAAGGCTTTGAATCAGAAGGTCTGCCAGGGCTGTTGCCTGATGAGTATTTGTGAATCTTCCCAGTGAGATAACGTAACTTTTTCTAGCCTGGTGATGCTGTAAGCAAAAGACCATCCCAAAGCGCAGGAATGAGCCTGGCATTCTTTTGGCAGTGTGCAAGTATAACCCGAAGGCAAAGGCAGTTTCCAAGTGGAATGACTGAACTGGGAGAGGTTTGAAATGCAGGTAACCTCCAGGGAGGTGAAGCGGGGAGGGCTGAAAGACAGCACAGCGCAAGAGGCAGCTGGGTGCTCCGGCTTGTACACATCTTCCAGGGAAGCCTTCCTGTGGAGAAGGAAAACTCACGGACACTGTGGCTGACAGGAACTGAAGACATGCTTTCAGTAGAATGGCACTGAGATATATGTATACACTTTCTTTTTCTTTTCCCGCTGAATGGGGGCTACTTTGCTATTCAACATTAACCTAAAAACCAAGTACCCTAAAATATAAAAAGTATTTTTGCGAATCTCTGCTATCCCCCGTGATGGGTAGTGTGTGAATAGAAAACTTGGAGACAGTAGCATAAAACACAAAGGCAGGAAGGGAGTAAGTGTTTATCACGATGTGCAGAATGCACCTCTCTGCTACAGCCTTGAAAGCTGCTTCTACAAGCTGGCAATATTCAGTTGCTGGAAGACAATATAACTAATCCAGACATGTTCAGCATGTAGAATTCCAGAATCTCAGCCTTGTCCTTCCCTCACGAGCAACAGGAATTGGATTCATTTTTTCCCCAAAGAAAAAAATCACTTGAAAGTCTAGAAGTTAGAATCCAAGAAAGATATCACATCTGCTTCAGTGAGTTTCTCTCTTTTGAACTTGGGGAGGAATGATTTTACTGTGCCAGAAATGCAGGAATTGTGTTGTTACATGGAAGCTTTAAAAAAGCAAAGACAAAATTTGAGCACTTCACTTCTTTTTCTCCTTGATATTCATTTTCCCCTGAATTTCAGCCAAACTGCCAATTCAAAACTCATATCATTGCTTAGTGTATGGAAATTCCGATAAAATTAGTGTGTCAGTTAAGAAGAAAACAATGTGAAATAAAGAAAGTGAATGTGAAAATAGTAATTTGAAATAAAATAGTTCAGTTAGATGGTCTAAAATCTTCTATTAGTGAAAAAAAATCACTAGATCTAATGTAGAATAACAAGAGTTGTCAGAAAAATATCTCAGAAATACTTTTACACACACACACACACACACACACATTCCTCTGTGTGTGTGTGTACACTTCTCCCCATCCTACTGCTTTTTCTTCCTGCTTTCTCCCCTGTAATTTTTTAAGAGCTGGTATTTGTCATTTTCATTCTATTCGCCCAGAATAAAATTTCCAAGAAGTTCCCTAATGTTCTTTTTGGCTTTTGAGAATTAAAACAAAGAAAAAAAAAAAAAAAAAAAAAAAAAAAACAACCAAAAAACCCCCCATAATTAAGAACAAAACCCCAGGCCTTTCCCACATTTTTAAAAGCTTTATATTCCTGCATTCTGACACAGACAGAATCCACAGGACAGTTCAAACAAGTGGGCTGTTATCCTCTCTCTGTTTCTATGGAAATGAGTGTCAGACCACTTAAAACAAAGCACATACCTTACAGTAATCACTACATTTTGATTATTTAAAATAACAGAGCGCAGTTTTCCCAATCCAACCTCTATTTCTATGGATACAAGCTGAAAATCGTTGTAGAGAAGCCTGTTCCATAGTTTTTTCCAATTCTGAATTTGTTTTGGATGCTGTAAGTTCTCACAAGGCGCTATGGATGATACGATCTAACAAGAGCTTCAAGTGTGCTGTAATTTGAACTGGAGAGGACCAATTCTGTGAGCCAGAGTTAGGAAACATTCTTGTGTGTGTAAATAGAAATTGGAATGAATACTGAGTGAAGTACTCCACCCAGCAGGTTTAGAAGGAGGGGAATGATTTGCTGTTTTCTGCTATTTTTTGACTTGCTTCAGAGAGAGTGAGCTGAGCTAAGCAAGTTCTGTGTTTGGTGATCATGAGCTGCTCCTTGGCCAAACTAGTCAAAACACCATAGAGACCCCCACCACTTCACGAGACAGAAGATGTGACCCATGAAGTTTGCAAAGCCAGTCTCCTCACGTTTCATTTGGAATGAAACCTCACTCCATTTCCTCAGGAGAGGCAGCAGAAGGTCCCCGCTCCCCACCCCCCTGAATGCTGCCAGTCTTGCTGGCACTTCTCCTGTACGCAGATTGTTTTTTCTAGCAGTGCACCTGGCACTTGTATAGACATGAAATGAGAGGCATGTCCCATCTCAGAGAGCTTACTGCTGCAAACAAGAGAATGTCCCTGGTCACTTCCCGACATGATGTTTCAAAGACACACTAGGAAAGACTGTGTGTCCTGCCCCTCAGTTAGGAAGGACATTAGGCCACAGTTACTGGGTGGAGCACGGTCAGGGAAATCACCCTCTTTGTCAAAGTGCTTTACTACGGTTTTATGAGCCTGCCTCTGATGGGTCGTTATCATGACACTGTTCCCCTTCCGTAAGTATTTAAGACAAGATTTTCCAAAATGACCAATGACTACGTACTTGAAATTCAAGACAGAAGCTTTTCAAAGCCACAGAATCAATGTCAAAACACTGAAAAAACTGTGGCTTTTCCAAGAGCCTTGAAAAAATCGGGCTTCCAGATGTCTCAAGTTAGGTATGCAAAGGCATGCAAAACTGATGGTGTTTCAGAAAAGAATAGCCCGTATCAATATCTAATCAGTGAGAGTTAATAGTTTTGAGATCCAGACCTCAGGCTAATTCGACCTGAGCACAGTGAAATTAGAAGCATATAACAAAAATTTAAAATGATATTGCAGTGCTTGTAAGTGCCTGCTTTTCCCATCAAGACTGTAAGGGCTCCCTGGTAAATTCTGTGACTCAGTGACTTTGTCAAACTCAGACTGGATGATGCTTGAAGATTATTCCATGTGTATAAGGTGGGAAGGATTTCAGTACACAGAAATACCCGAGAATCGAGAATCGCAGTAGATACTCAGAGGTGCTCTCAGCAAATGCCTCCTCTGGCTATGCACAGCCTGCTCATTGACACTTTTCTGTCCTCTTCCCTCTTTTTCTGATCTTTCCACCCATCTTCAGCACCTGGGCATGCAGCCCAGTTCCAGAGTCTCCCCATGCTCTGACTCAAACCCCTGATGCTCATAATGCCTGGTCGGCAGATCCTCCCATATCGACAGGCTCTAATATTCCTCGTGGGAGGAAGATAAATTGCCATTAGTCAGGCTTAAAATGCACTCCTTGCACTCCAGCTGAAATAACTACGGGATTGGAGGAGGAGGAAGAAGAGGAGGAGAGATGATTTTGTTTTACAGCATCTAGAGTAAAAAAAGTTGTGGTTTTACCTCAGCCTTGCCAGCCCACTCGTCTCCTGGGTCCATACACGGACCTTGCACATACCCTGGACTCCTCGATGCCGAACTCCTGGAATTCAAGCTCTGCAATGACTGTGTCCAAGTGTGTGAGCTGGCACTGGGCTGATCCCAGCAAGGATCATGGAGGTGCAGGGCACAGGGCATTTGGACATGTGATGACAAAGAAGAGATAGTGTTGGGAGCATTCCCTTCTTGGGAGGCTGTGCCGAGGAGGTGGTCCTGTCAGCCCATCCCTGGGCAGCGTCACCCTCTCTCCTTCTGTCATCCCATGCCTCAGGGTGCCAAAGGCTGGAAAGCAGGAAGATTTGACAAAGAGCTCTATATCACACTTGAAATTTGGGGAAAAACTGAAGGAAACTTTTCTGTGTAATAGTTGTGTAAACTGAGAGCGAACACTGAGAGCTACAGTTTTAAGGTGCGATTTTGGATTAAATGTATTCCCTCTGAATGCTTTCTATACTTAATTTATACATAAAAAGAAACATTTATTTTAAGACACTAATGCGTTTCTTACCAAAGGAGTGAAGGGTGGGAGATTGCAACTCACAGATGAAGTGAAGTGAAACCACCACAGGGGTTACTGTAACTGTAAGTGGGGTATCCCAACAGCAGGACAGGTTTGGGCTGGGATTAGCATGGGCTGCATAGCTGGGGTCATGCAAAGGTCTGTCTGCAGCCCTTCTCATAGTCCCTCATCTGCAGGGAGAGGCTGTAGGCCTGGAGATCAGGCTGAGTTTGGGAAGGGTCAGGAGGACGCCGTTACGGAGTGATGTAAATGCGTATCAAGAGACTTGAGGGGTGGCAATGTCAGCTAGAGAACAGCAAGGATCCATGGCTAACGGCTGGAGATAGGGGCTGCCTGAGAAGGACGGGAGTGCTTAAGGCTGAAATCAGAAGAGAAACCTCGGTGAAGATTTTGTGTTAGAAATGGTCTCATCTGCCAAATCAGATATTTGTCTTCAGGATTGCACGAGTAAGGAATCCCACAGCAAAGAAAAAGGTTCAGGTTTGGGAGCAAAGGCAAGTTGGGCAGGACTGCGGGGCTGGGGCTTAGCTGTTTACCTTCTGTTCAGGACAGTAAAGGCCTCAGAGGACGTAACTGAGGCAGGAAAGGGTCGCTTGGCTCAGTTAGTCTTGTATCTAGAACTGTTCCTTGAACAAGGGGGGGAGCTGAGGTTCATGCAAGGGACCAGGAATTGCTTTTTAGCCTTGAAAATGCCAGAGGGGTGTGTGTAACTTGGATATGATGATAAGTTCATCTGGCAAGAATCACAGAATATTTTGATTTACTGAAAAACCGGGCAGCTCAGAAGTTACTACTCGACTCATTGCTGCTCCCATCTGTTGCACACGTAAGCACAGCAGAACAGATGATTTTTTTCTGAGCCTGAGGTCTTCGACTGACCCTCCGTAAATGCGTCTTGCCAAAAAGCAGACTCGGGGGAGGAAAGTTGTCAGATATAATAGAGAAAGAAAAGGACACAGGCTTCAAAGTCCACTCCAGCAGAACATGGAAGTGACCTGGCTGGAAATGAAACCCGTAGTCTGCTTCCCCAGCCTCCTGGAAGCCTCTAACAGCTCCACAGGCAGTGAGGGGAGAGAATAATTTCACTTCAAGTTGAAATAAAAATAATTTTCAGTAGCATTCTGCAGTACTTTTAAAATACTAGAACCGTGAAATATGGTGTGATGATAATTATCAGGCTTGTAAGCCTGGTAACTAGGACTTTTACCTTGAAGATCTCAGTATGGGTACTTTAAGCCTTTTAAAACAGAGTTAAATCAATTTTTTTTCCCCTAGTTCTGCTAGCACTAGCCTTTCTTTTCACCCCCTCAAAAACAGAGCAACTCCCTCTTGAGAATGTTATTTACTTTCCATATTATGTGCTTACCGATTTCTGGAATTGCCAATGTATTTGGATACCTGCATAAATTTAAGTTTCAAGAAAACTGTAAGGCTGAAACAAAAGAGAGAGACTGCTGCAGATGGGATACTGGGAAGGAATTCTCGTCTGTGAGGGTGCCGAGGCCCTGGCACAGGGCCCAGAGAAGCTGTGGCTGCCCCGGATCCCTGTGGCCTGACTGAACTAGAGGTAAAGCCGCCTGGGTGTCCTGCCCACGGCAGGGGGTGGGAAGGGATGGTGGAACGAGATTGAGGTGAATGTTTTGAGATTAATTCGTGGGTTTTTTAATAATATACTTTATAAGCCTGTGTAGTAGATATTTTAGAGTTAGTTTGTGTTTTACTGGATAACATCACTTTCTTAAGCGTAAAGGAATGCGGGGTTCCTGGAAGACATTCCTCTGCCGAGAGGGAAGATAATCACCCATCGCGGAGAGAAAGGAGGGTGTGACCCCTGGCTGATGGAGCTGAGCACCGCCATCAGCCACCGTCAGCCGAGTGCTCAGCGCCCCACAGCCATCATCCCGACTGTCGTCAAGGACATACATCTCAATACCCGGTTCCAGCAAACCCGGACAAAAGCTTCTGTCTCCCCGGAAAAAACTATTCACCTGACTTGCAACCGTAAAAGACCCTAGATGAATATGAATCAAGAATCATACACACAAAGAACCCATGACGTAATCGGTTGCCCAAGCCCAAAAACTGTATAAAAACGGGCTCTGCACACTCTGAATTTGTGAACCGGAGGGGGACTCTGTGCCGTTCCATGGTAACTATTTTTAACTCTTTTTGCTCACCGGTCGCTGGGCAGGCCCGACAACTCGGCCGGGGCGGGACCGCGGGAGCACCACCCTGCCCGGGCCGCGATATCTCCGGGCCGCTGCCGCTCCCGCTCCGCCCGCCCCTGCCTGCGGGAGCAGCGGCGATTCCGGGGTGCCGCCGTGCCGGCTCCGAACCGGGCATGGCCGGGAAGCGGAGCGGGGAGCCTGCGGCCCGCGGGACGAGGAGTTCGATGGCGCCCGCCTCACGGCGCTGCTGCGGGACCCCGCGGCCGCCGCCAAAGGTGAGGGGCTCTGCGTGGCGGGAAAGGCGCGCCCTGAGGCGGCCGCGCTGGACAAAGGCGGCCGCGCCGTCCCGGGGCTGAGGCGGCCGCGCCGTCCCGGGCTGAGGCGGCCGCGCCGTCCCGGGCGGAGGGGGCCGCGCTGGACAAAGGCGGCCGCGCCGTCCCGGGCTGAGGCGGCCGCGCCGTCCCGGGCTGAGGCGGCCGCGCCGTCCCGGGCTGAGGCGGCCGCGCCGCGCCGTCCCGGGCAGAGGCGGCCGCGCCGTCCCGGGCGGAGGCGGCCGCGCCACGCCGCGCCGTCCCGGGCGGAGGCGGCCGCGCCACGCCGCGCCGTCCCGGGCGGAGGCGGCCGCGCCGCGCCGCGCCGTCCCGGGCGGAGGCGGCTGCGCTGGGCAGAGGCGGCCGCGCCGCGCCGTCCCGGGCGGAGGCGGCCGCGCCGCGCCGCGCCGTCCCGGGCGGAGGCGGCCGCGCCGCGCCGCGCCGTCCCGGGCGGAGGCGGCCGCGCCGCGCCGCGCCGTCCCGGGCGGAGGCGGCCGCGCCGCGCCGCGCCGTCCCGGGCGGAGGCGGCTGCGCTGGGCAGAGGCGGCCGCGCCGCGCCGTCCCGGGCGGAGGCGGCCGCGCCGTCCCGGGCGGAGGCGGCCGTCCCGGGGCACGTCGCAGGGGGTGGGTGGCACCGGTGCTGCTGCTGGCGGGGCTGGCGCACATGGCACCGCTCGGCCCCTCAGGGTCGCGGCCGGGCCGGAGCGGGCCCTGCACGGGGCGCCGGTGCCCCGGGTTGACGCTGCGCCTTTGCAGGGCTGGAGACGTTCGTGTCCGTCGCCAGGACGCTGCCATCGGCCCAAGTGTACGATGTCGTGGAGGGATACGTGAAAATTTCCATGGAGTGTGCTGAGATATTCAAGCTTCTCGATGGAGAAAGGAAGCCTGAAAGTGAAGTAAGTTGGACAGGGGGCTTGTAATTCAGGGACTGGCGGCTGCAGTCCCAACAATCCCACCCTGGAGAAGAAGCGACAAAAGGTTGCCAGAAAATGGTCGCAGTGGCCAAGGCTGCCAGAGCTCCAGGAAGGTTTGGGCAGCGCTGTCAGGCGTGGGACTGTTGGGGTGGCTGTGCAGGACCAGGAGTTGGACTGGATGATCCTTGTGGGTCCAGCTCAAGATACTCTGTGGTTCTGTGAATAAATGCTTTGTGGTGTAGATAACTCTGATAATTGATTATGGCTTTGGTTTGGTTTTTTTCTTTTTTTTCTGGAAGTAGCAGTGGCAGAAGCACCTACCGAGTGGGAGATGCTCTTTTCAGTTCATAGATGTTCCTGGATTTAATGACACACACAGCCAATCGTCCCGTCCAAATCAAGCTGTTAAGGTTCTTTAAATGTTATCAAAAGATCTTTTAGGAAATAAAGGGATCAATAAAAGCAGTTAAGTAAGCAAAACAATAGTCTGGTGAAAGTAAATGTTCTTAGGTATCTCCCTGATATATCAGTATTTCTAGGAAGCCGCTGGTAAAGTTGACCTCATTTTTCTTATTTTAGCTGGACACAATTTATCCTCATCAGAATATGACGAATGAACAAAGAGTTCAATAATTTTTCACTCTGAATGCTGGTGCAGCATTGCTGACTGCTTACAACATAGTACTGTATTGTGTGGCTTTTTAACCATCGCCTGCTATTCTTTGTCTTCCAGTATCATTTTTATCTGTGTCGTGTTCAGTGACAGCCTTCCCTCAATATCCCATTGCTCACAGGGGCTGGTGTTTGTAATGGGCGCAGCCCAGTGCTGTGTGGTTTCTGGATTCCTCTGCAGGGAAATAATTGCAAGACCGGAACAGCCCCAGTGTTTTTCTCGGGGACATTTTGTTTTTCGTCGTCCACTTAGGAGCAGCCGTCTCTTAAAGCAATGATTCCTTGAAACTACATGCTCTCCAAAGTGATCTTTTCCGAGAGGAAGCATTAATTTGGGAGAGAATCTAAAAGTTAATGTCACTTTCGTGTGTGGAAGCTTTCCTCTTGGGGTGGGGTTACCCTTTATCGATGGTGGTTATTACTATTTGCTCAGCTAATAATTTCAAGTCTTACCTGATATTGTCAGATACTAACATACTTTTTTATCCGGCAGATGCTGTTAGTCTTTCAAGCCCTAGAAGCCATTTTACTGAGGACAGCCAGCGACCGCTCACATTTGTGGGAATGAACATCGTCAGAAAGTTGATTCATTCCTATATGAGACTGGTCTATGCTGCTTTGTATTCTGAAAATCACAAGTAAGTCTTCTTGGTGCTCTGCTGGAGAATCTCTGTCAGTTGATCTGGAGGGACTGTACGGGACGTTTCAAAATTCATCTTGAGTTATTGCTAATAATCCACCTTTATTTAATAATCCTTTTCCACTTGTCATAAAATAATTGCCTGTGGAAGTCTTTGCAAAGTGAAAGCTCTGATGCATCATACAATCCAGTGCTGTAGGATAATTTCCTGAAGGTGTAGTTTTCATCGGTTGGGCCTGCCCTGGTGAGAGCTAACACTGGTGGTACCTTGAGTCCTCTTACTTTATTGCTGCTTGATTTGTGGGGTGGAATGTACTGCGTGGAACAGGGCTGGGCAGTCTTCCTGTGACAGCAAAAAGAGCTGCTCTTGAGTTCTTTGTTTTCCTGTATTTTTTTTGGAGTCAGGTTGCCATGTTTATAATAGATTTTTCTCTTTCAGACTGGCTTTTTCTGTAATTTTTTCAGTCTCCTAAAACTGAGGTCATTTTAGGTTGCTCAATAACTGTTGTTATTTAGTCCAGACCAAACAATTTCTCATGCTCCTGTGGATGGGGAAAAAAGTTGCAAATGCCAGAGACATTTCAGTACAGACCTGGGAGGAAGAGGGAAGCAGAGAAAAAATCAGACTGAAATTGACTTGGCCGAGGCAAATGACTCATCTTTCAGTCTTTGAGCAGAACTGGAAAACCTTTTCTCTGCTTGCCTAGTTCATAGGCACAGCTGTGCTTCCTGAGCTGTGCAGTTGATCTTATTGCAGCAGGCTTTTTAACCTGACAAAGAATCTCAAATGTGTAAACTGGAAACAAATTTTGAGGCTGTGCAAGATGTGCACTTCTGATGAAATGTTTAAAGATTGCAGGTTCTGGAGGAATCCTTCTAGAACCTGCACAGAGGGGGCTGCAGATTTCTGGTGGGAGATGCTCTGCATTTTCTGTGCAACCTCTTTGCTGTGCAGAGGGATTTTCTTTATTGCATGTCTAGATGGGATCTCTGCTTGAACCACACGGCTTTTTACAGATTGTCCATGACAGATGCACGATGGACAAGTTACAAATCTGTTCATGGTAGTGGCTGTTCAGATGATGGAGGTCTGCTGTCCTCTTATGTATTCCTGTTGAAATAAATGGCAGACCTCTATGAATTTAGGAGTTCATAGAATCATAATTAAGGCTTGCGTAGTCCAGCCCCACTGCCATGAACAGGTCATCTTAGAGTTGTTCGTTTTGGCACTTTCACCCTTTTAAACTACTTGATAAAGGGAACATCCAGCCTCACCTTATGGCCTAATTTTGGGGAAGAATATGAAAAGGCATTTCCTTCTCCCTTCCTCCCTCACCCCTCTTTCCCAGCTGCTGTTATTACTACCTAAAATAATTGCTTTGATTATTTAACTTCCCTTCTATTTTCTCTTGAAGTTTTAATCTGTTGGTTTGGTGATTAGTATAACCATGATCCTGGAAATAACCTGCAGGTTTTCCCTCTGCTTTGTCTTTTTAGGATGAGCCAGGGGTGCCTTACACTGCTGTCAGCAATGGTGGCTCAGGGCCCGGGTTCAGCAAGGGATCTATATAGTCATTTCGATTTCAATGAAATACCTGCCTGGATTGTTGGAAAGAAGATGCAAGAAGGTAAATTAAGGTCCTGCATGCAATGAAATGCTATGCCATGGCTCCACCAGCATTTTTAGCTAACTGTTGGGAACAAACTGTTGCCAATGTTTGTTGTATTTTCATCTGCAAGAGCTTAACTCTCCCTTCCTGTCCTGTGTCAGGCTGAAGTCCTTGACTGTGCCTAACTGGACACATGAAAATGCCTTACGTGTTGCCAACGAGCTGTGGAGAAACATAAATGTACAGTTTCTGTGAACTGTCCTTCTGGTGTCTAAAACAGAGTGAAAGCGATAGTACACCCCTGGAAACTAGTCAGTCATTTTGTGGTTTGGTCCCACTGAAATAAATGGAAGTTGGAGAGGGGATATTGCTCAGTACTAATACAGGGTAATTGTGTTTGAAAGCATAAACAGAATAATCCAAATTATCTCTAACTGGAAATCCTTAAGAGGAATATGTGAGTGAGGGGAAGAAGTCACTCCTCTTTTTCCTGAAGAAACTATCTCTTGTTTCCTCCCTGTTTGCTAAAAATAGTCAGGATTGACACAAACCAGAACAAGAATATCTAAGTGTCATTCCAAATGCAAGTATAAAATTAATCCAGTATTGTTTGCAATGTTGACATATTGTTTCTAGATTTTAAAGATTACTTGCAGAGTGAATGTGTAAGTTTGTGTTAGGTTTGTGCCATGTGAGGTGAAAATTCAGACGTTTTCTTTATTAAGCAGTCAAATGGAAGGCAAAAAACCAAACATCCCTTTTTCCCTGGAACCACCTTTTATAGTTCTGGAACTGTCAGATTCCTCGAGTTTTGACCTCACTGCAGGAGTTGTCTGCAGGAGTACCTCCACCCTTAATTTTGAGTGCTTGGGTGTAGTCTTTTGACCACAAGCTGCTCAAGTGCTCCAGTAAGGTACAAGGAAACAAGCATCCAAAAGGTCTTACTCTTGTACAGCTTTCCATGAAATTGTGTCACAGCTGGTTATCAGAGGTGAGTTTTTAACACAAAAATACCAGGCCCAAAGCTTCCAGCAAAATTTTGTTTGTTTCTATATTTCTTCTTTCAGCCTTTTCATGAGTCCCTGCTGCCTTATCTTTTGCATACACAGAATCATCTTTACATGCAGATTATTTTGCACAGCAGGTTTAAAAAAAATTGTAAACCATGGGGGGACTCTGTCAGGGAGTGTAGTGATAGGATGAGGGATGAGGTTTTTTTTAAAAGAGGGTGTATTTACATAGGATATTGGGGGGAGATTCTTGGCCATGAGGGTGGTGAGACGCTGTCCAGCACAGGTTGCCCAGAGAAGCTGTCACTGCCCTGTCCCTGGAAGTGTCCAAGGTCAGGTTGGACAGGGCTTGGAGCACCCTGGGATAGTGGAAGCCATCTCTGCCCATGGCAGGAGGTGAATGAGGTGATCCTTAGGATCCTTTCCAACTCGAACCATTCCGTGATCCGTTGTTCATATCCTGTGGTGCTGTTACAGGTCAGGGTGTCGCTGCTTCCACTGTGCCTGAGTTGGTAGTTTTATACTTGCCCCTTTTAATGGGCATTTTTGTGACCTGACTAAGCAGGGCACAAGGGAGGAAGTTCAGTGACGCAGGGTTTGGCATGAAACTGCTGTTAATGTTTCCTTTTTCTTTAGATCTGTGGCCTGGTCTCATATCTCTGGAATTGAAGAGCACGTGAACTAGCACATTTTCCTTTTTAGGTAAAAGTGATCTGCTTCATGCCAGAAGCGTTTTAGCTGAATACACTGTGGATGTATTGCATGTAAATGTGGGTCTGTGGCTGCATGCAGCATGTTTACAGAAGTTGTTTCATTTACCCATTTGTGGCACTGGTACAGGTAATCAGCAGTTGCAGTATTGATTCTGCAGTTGGGTACCGCCTGGGTGCTGACAGCTTTTTTTTTAATTTTATATTTACATTTTTATGTTTCCAGGGGAGAACAGATGCCCGCATGGCCTGTATTCAGTTTGCTCTCTCCTTTCTCATTGCTGGTGGCAATGCAGTCTTGGCACAGGTGCTGGAATTAAAAGGTACTTCATAATTGCGTTTGGGTTTTTGTTTTCTAAGGCACGGTCATTTACATGACCTAATTAAAATGCAAACCAGGTAGAGAGCACTAATGGGGCAGCAAAATGTCAGCACTGACAGTCCAAGTCTTGGAAACCAGTGGGGCAGCTAGGTTCTGTAGGACTGCAGCTGTAGTTCCTCAGCATTCTGTGGTCATCATGCTGTCACTTACTCCCAGTTCACCTTTAACAGCTTTATTTGCATAGTGGCCTCTAGAGAATTCCTTTCTAATGGGAGCTGAGACTCAGGCAAACAAAGTTTATTTGTGGCTTTCATCCAGTTCTTTCTAGCTCCCTGAGGGAGATGAAGTTAACAGGGAAGAGTTAGGTGTTGATTGTTTTGGTCCATGTGCTTTGCTTGCTTTCATTAATGGCTGGATAACAAGTAGCTTTTATGCCTCCTCCTGTTACAACTGAAACCTGAGATGGCTTTTCCTAGGAAGTGAACAGTTGCATTAAGTGCTACTGCTGTTTCTCTCAGACAGGTATTTGTTGTCTGCCTCTTGCCAAAAGCTTACGCTGGCAAGTCTTATTTTGAAAGGGGAAAGGGAAAGAGAGAAATTTTTAACTGAAAGAATAAATTTTTCACAAACTGTAGTGTACTGTCTCGTGCACTTCCCCAGCCAAACCTACCTGACATTAGCTAAAAGTAGCGCGCCCAGAAATCGGCAGCACGACCATATCCTTTCCTTCGCTTTTTCCTGTTGTTCAGCCCTGCACTGAACAGCAGTGGGACTGGTGGGGTTCTTACAGGGAGTATTCAGATGCTCAGGTTGTGCTTTATATGTGTGAGCACTTGTGAGTCAAATTAGAAACGGCAGCTCTCGATCTAAGCACCGAATAAGTGGATTTAGTTTTGAAAGTATTCATACAGGAAGGTGTGGGGAAGGAAACTGGGGATTCCGTGGGTGTTTTTCTCATTCCTGTTGGGAAGACGGCAGGTCATTTCCTAGGCAAGCGTGCTGGAAATAAAGTTGGTAATGCTTGTGCTGGGTAATGGAGGTGCGACACTCCACTCTTGCTGTGAAGGAAGGAGAAGCCAATTATGGAAATATTTTGTTTAGGTTCAGATGATGCTGAGATGCTGCTTCTGTAAGCTGCACTGCTTCAGGTCATGTCTTTATCAGAAGGTTGTGCCCCACTTGGTAGCACAAAGCAACTTTGATTTTAGCAAGCTGCTAAAAGGTATGTGATGGGGGTTTGTATTTCCTCCAGTGTTTTCTCTGGCTGTCTACAAAGTCCACAGCAGAAGGGAAGGTTTGCTTTTCTGTGGAGATAAAGGAACTGTTTTCTAAAAGTAGCCCATTTTAGTTTCTCTGTTCTGTTTTTATTATTTATTAAGTTTTTGTTGTTTGGTCTTACTGTTGGATTGCCTGGGTGGTGACTTTTTAAAATGTGTTGTTGTTTCTCTGATGAGGGCCACAAAGATCCTACCCAGGCTCCGAGAGGCTCAGACACCAGTGCTTTGTGCTGCTGATGTCAGGTCAGATGGGGGCAGCTCAGGTTCTGATTGCACTGCGAGAGCTCCCTGACCTGTCACAAGAATAAGTGAGGTTATTCATGAGCTGGTGATAGCAGGGATGCAGGGAGAGACATGAGTGTGAAGTTCCATTGTCTGGAGCAAGTATTGTCGTGGTATAAGCATTTGTTAAATTAAATTCTGTATTTTGCTCTCCAGTTTGTCCTTTGTCCTGCCTGTAGGTCACAGCTTTTCAAGGTTGCTGAGACTGATAGAAGAGATTTTATATTTCCATGCATGACCAGTGCTTTGTGCTGGGGTTAGATGATGAAATCTCCCTCTGAGGGCTGGATTCCCGCCTTGGGTTGGCCAGCCTTCGCTGCAGTGTGTCTGGGGATCCCATGACATGAAGATCTGTGAATTGCCAGCTTGTCTCACAGTTGTGTTCTAAACCCTAAAACAGGAATGTTCGGAAGTCTCAGGCAGATGGACCGAAGTGAAGTTTGTTTCTTGCGTTCGCACCTCAGGTATCGTCACTGGAAAGGGCCTGCGGGAGGAGGTCCCTCCTCTTCTGCAGCACCAGATCCTGAAAGTGGCTTTGGAACTTCCTGCCAACAAGTTTGCCTGGTTCAGAGTACAGGTAAGAGGCTGGTGCAAAGTTATGTTTGCTTGCTCTGTTGTCCTCAAATGTTTTCCTCTGGCATCACCTTGTATTAAATTAGTCCAGACATTTTAGGGGTGACCCTTTTGTAAAGCAGCAGGAATTACAGTCTTAGCAGTAGTGAAAACTCCCTTCTGAGCTGGAAGGTTTTTTACAGGGAAAACATTTTTTGCCTCCCTGATGAACGGAGGAGGATGTTGCTGTAGCTCTTTGTGTCTCTGGAGATGTTCCCTCACAAGAAAGAGTGTGCTGGATTCCACTTGTCTGGAAAGCCTGAGCTGCAGACCAGGGAAATGAGCTACTGATGGGAGCCGTCCCACCCCTTCCCAAGGAGGATTCCAACATTTTTTAATGCTCTCCATAGTTGGTGGAAGCCATCAGGGCCCCAACTCTATTTTACTGCAGGCTTGTCAAATAAGAACTCTGTCAAGACTTGGCTTGTCACGTCAGGAGAAAAGAGTGGACCTGGCTTTGAGGAGGTAGCAGGGATAGACATGGAATGATTAGGGAATGAAATATGATTGATGAGGGAAGTTGCTTTGTCTTGGGCCCTTTCAATAGTTGGGGGTTTCTGTTACTACGGTCTTCTTCCGCTTTTCAGGCAAACATTTTGCAAATGAATGCAACGATGCTGGCTCATTGACTGCAAAGTAGTGTAAATGATCCCACTGGTTTCTGGCCTTGGGACTTTTGGGCAGGTCTATAAAGTAACACGCTTACCTTGCGTATCATTGTCAGTGCAACATAGTCCTATACAGTGTTGCTGTAGCAGAGGAATTCTAATACATTTTTCTTGTAGGACATCTCTGAAACAGAGAAGCTATCTGGTGAAAAATCAGTCTTCTATTTACTGATGAAAATGTTTGTTACAAGTACCCACTCTCATCTGAAAACTTCCAGCAAACAATTAATCTTCAGGGTACGTATTTGAATTGAAATATCGGGATATTCACTATATCCCACAGGTCTGAAATGCCAGGATGGTAAAATTTGTTCTTGAAGCAGCAGATACCTTTACTGCATGATTGTGTGGTCGACACCGGATTCAGGTTTAATTTAGCGATGATTTTCTTTGTTAGATCAGTAGTTTTCTAAACTGTCCTACAGGCTATTTGTAAGGCGCACTTTTTTTCTGCCTGTGATGACATGAAGATGTACAACCCTCTGAAAGCAGTATAACCTGCTTTCCAGAAATTATAGAGGTAAGGTTTTTATTGTCCACTATGCAGTTGACAAGTCCCACTAGTGAGTGGAAAGAAAAGGCCTCTTGAGTTGAGGGGGTGAGGAGAGTGGCAGGTACTTCTTTTCATCGACCTGCGCTTCCTCTTTCCTTTCCCAAAAGAAGGGATCATGAAATTACTGTACAAAAAGATCTGCATCTCTTGGAGTTTTGTATTTGAGGTGTTTTGAGGTTTATTTACACACCTCCCCCTTTGTTTCCTGGACAGGTTTTACGTGACAGTGGCGTGTTTGAGTACACATGGAAGGAAACTTTCAGTTTGGCTGGAACATTTGGATAATGCAAAAGAAGACCAGAAGGAAGCAGTGATTCAGTTTTTGGAAAGGGTAACAGTGTTCAAATTAGCTGGATGAACAATGCAAAGAATAATGTTGGTGGGAACTAGAGATTTTGTTCTGTTGTTGAGAAACCTGTCAAAGACCAGTGAATGGATTCTCAGAAAAGCATTGTTTGGGGTTCTTTATACAGAGGTGGCATCATTCTTGTCTCAAATGGGAGGACAGGAAAATTATTTGCAGGAAAATGCAATCCAAAAGGATCAGTTCTTATTACAGCATTGTTGGTATAAGTGTAGAGAGCCGTATGTGTGGTACCTTTTATCTCCTCTTTAGGTGCCAAAATTATCAGACCTCAGTGAATTGTGGTCTTTTACAAGGAAAGCTGACACTTGCTGTTACTCTTCAGGATGTTGAATGCCCAGTGCTTCATTTCCAGTGCGGTCTCCCCAGGGACTCAGTCTGTGGTAGCAATCTGGATGCCAAATTGCAGTGGACCTTTCTTTTTTCCACTCCCATGCAGAGCAGGAACCGTAGACAGAATGCTGCAGAAGTGATATGGAAGTTGTCCTTCTAAAACCTGCCCATCTTCCAACACCTTTTTGCACACGGTCTTTCTTAGCAGCATATGCTTCCCCTGCGCTTGACAGCCAGCGCACTTACCTTCCTCTCCACCTTTGCTGACAGATCCTGCTGAAGCTGGTGCCAGAGCCCTGCCCCTGCACAGACAAGGCAGCAGACCTGGTTCAGGAAGCCAGCATGCTCCAGGTCGCCGTGTTTAATTAAACAGGACTCTGATAACATCAGCATCCCCGTCTCTCACATTGCTGGTATGTGGTGACTCCTCAAACACAATTTCACAACTTGGGGCTACATTTTCTATCCCCAGTAAGCAAACTGGGGATGGATAACTATAGAAATCCTGTTAAGTAAGGACCTCCAGGACTCAGCCCTCCATGTGAACTTGGTATCAGAAGTAGAAGTTGGAGTTGCAGTTACCACTTTAAACCCCAAAAGTAATTTCTGATGTGGTTGTGCCACTTTTAACAGTATTTGAAGTCTCTATTCATGCTCTTGCAGCAGCATTTTTGAACTCAAATGGAAATTTAGTCCTTCTGCCTGGGGCTGTTCATAGAATTGTGGAATCCCAGAATGGTTTGGATGGGGAGGCCCCTTAAAGCTTGTCAGTTCCACCCCCTGCTATGGACAGGGAGACCTTTCAGTAGCCCAGGGTGCTCCAAGCCCCATCCAGCCTGGCTTTGGGCACTGCCGGGGATCCGGGGGCAGCGACAGCTTCTCTGGGCAGCCTGTGCTGGACAGCAGCATTGACAGGCAGAGTGAAGTTCAGCTGTGATTTTTGTGTTGCACTTAACAATGTATTGCGTGACAAATGGGGCTTTCATCCTTTCTTTGATTTTTTTTTTTTTTTTTGGAGGGATTGAATTTAAAAAAAATGCCTTATATTCCTGGAGTGTTGCGTTCTGCCTCTGTTGTTTTCCCAGTTAGTCTAGATCCTCTGCTTAGATTTTTTTCTTCACTTATTAGATGTCCTGATTATATGGTGGATGTCCTGAGCGAGGGCAGTGATGGCTTAGATGAAGAAATCGGGCTCTCTTTAAATGAAGATGTGATTGTCCAAACATTTCCCTTCAGTGCTGTTGTTTCTGCTGCGTTGGAAGCCAGGAATATGCTGTTGCTTCAGTCTGAAACTGGAACAGGTACAGATTTTTTGGTTTAATGTGTCATTTCTACCAGTGGAGTGAGAATTGGCATCATTTTTACCCATTTTTAATAATTTTTTTACCATTTATCGTTTTTTAGCTTAAGACATGACATTATCTTCCCTGCAAGCAGAAGGAGATTCAAATCCACGGTGTTTCTTGCTCAAGAGAGGCATTGAAGCTCTGTAGGTGCCTCTGCCACTTTTCCCTGACCTTGAAGAGAAGAGACACTGCCCCTGCATGGACAGTCTGGGTCTGGAGGTAGTTGGCTTCAGTAACACAGTGTTTTAAAGGACAGAGTGTGGAGACCAGGAGAGGAAAGTGGTTTCCATGGCTGTAGGCAGCTCTTCCGAGATCAGGGAGAGAGGACTGCGCTGTTAAATAGGAAATGGATGCATTTTCCAAAGAAAACTATTTCAGAAATGAAGCTCTGGTGGCAAAGTTCTGCCACCTCCTTGAAGAAAGCGCTGGAGTCCCAGGGGCATCAGGCGGGCTTGGAGCAGGACTTGCCAACTCCACAGCACCTCACTGCGTTCTCTGGGTGTATTTGGCGATCGAGTAGCACCGGGGGTGGACTGGAAGTCCCAATTCTGAAAGAAAATTCTATTTAACTTGCACACGTTCACTGGGGTGCGTGCCCCCGGTGCAAATCAGCTCTTCGCTGAGGTGGGGCTTGGCAGGGGTGTTTTGCTGTTGAAATACAGGCATATTTAGCACAACACAGTGAGGGTGGATTATTTACTTCAGCAAGTACTGATGTGTGGAGGATTTTTCAGGTATCTCAGTGGTCAGGAACATTTGTCTAGGTCACTACAAACACTTCTTGATCTTATTCAATACTTTTCTGAGTGATGCTTTGTGGGCTGCTGCCGAGGCCCAAAGGAATGAGGGTTGCCCCAGTGTCTGTGCTCATGTTAATAGTTTAATTTATTTTTACTTTTCTAGGAGCATGCATCGTGGAGTACCTTGTTGCTGTTTTCACTGACCTCCTGCCCTCTCAGAGAGAACCACTTGCTCTCTGCTTGATGTTCCAGCCCTATGATAAAGATCTCAAGTCCCTGAAAGTTGTTAAGTATCCTCAGCTCTACCAGTTCAGCCAATACTATAAACTCTGGATGCCCAAGCAATCTCAGGATCATGTGGTATGGAATACCTGAAGTTACTGAATTCTTGAGACAGTATTCCTATAAAAACCTTGCAGTTTCTAGAGGTGACATTTCCATCAGAAAAGTGCGGTTTTATTGAGCTAATTCTGTATTTGTTGTTGATCGTGTTAGGACACAAAATTTTGTGTTGGGACACAAGGACTAAAATGAAACAAAAGGTGTAAAAAAAAAAAACCCAAAATGATTTCAAGAGGGGAGATAGTCTGCAAAAAAATGTCCACTTAGGCCTGGATGCTGACTGCTATTGCTGGTCAATGATAGCAGCTGACAGGTCAGATTTCAAACTGTTTTGTTTAACAGGAGACTGGTTTGTTCCTTCTTGTGAGTAGGATCATTAGTTTTGCATGGGCAAAGCCACTCCAGATTTTCCATCTAGGAAAAGTAGTTAGGGAGCCATTTAAAAACATAATCCTGGAGGTGAACAGCTTGGCTTGGTATTACTGTGTGGAAAGGGAAGAATATATGTTCTGATTTTTCTCTCAACTTTCTTCCACAGCTGTTTTTGTGTTCCTGACTTCCGTTGACATCGGGGACACGTGGCTTGGAGCCCAGGAGCCGGATATGTCACTTACCCGTGTCAGATGGGTCTGCACTCGTGCAGGTTAGGAATTACAGGATCGCTCGGGAACTCAGAAACAAGGAGAGGAAACTATTGTGTCTCTTTGCAAAAGAATTTATCTCCATCAGGGCATTAATTCAGGGAACTAACATTCCATCTTTAATGTTCTGTGCTCTGCCATTATCACACTGAGCCATGAAAGCCTCCTCAGCTGTTTTCATACAGACCTAACTTGTTTGATCAAAAAAATCGGTATTTTATTTCTGTGTGCAAACTCAGGGGACAGATTTTATTCAGCGTCTCTCAGGAGGACATTAAAGCTCGAACTTCCACTTTCTTAAACAATCTGAGACACAATATTACTTACCATTTTTATTACAGGCATTATTAACTTTTTGAAGAACCGTAAAGACTGTTTGTGGACGTGTGTGTCATTAATATCCATCCTCTTTCCAATACAGAATGGCAAAGAAAGGCTGCAGAGCGTCCTACAATATGCTCTCAGTGTAAATAACGAGGAGCCAGAGGCAGCACTGGTTGGACAGTGGCCTTGGGCTCCACCCCGGCCCCCCCCCAGGCCGCGCTGTAGTAGATTTCTGTTTGGTTTGTGTCCAAAAAGTGGGATTTGTGCTGGAGAGGTGCTTTTGGGAAGAAAGGATGGAGTAAATCTGCTCCAGGGAAGTGCAAGGAAGAGCTACCTACCAGGGGAGGGCAGTATTTATAAACTGTCTCCGTATTTGCCTGTAATTCTGGGTGTTTGGATTTAGCCTGGGATTGTCAGCTAAGTTATAAACAAGCCAACCCGGCTACTGAACTCCCAATGAACGTTTGGAACCCTTGCACAGAAAGACAAGGTAGTGATGATTCCAAAGGAGAAAATGTAAATGAAGGGTAACGATTGCTGGGAAATTTCCTTAGGAATTGTGAACCTCACACAAACGGAATTTAGGAGGTGGAATCCCAGTTTCAGCCTTGGGCATGTGCAGGAGCAGAGGGATCCTTATTCACAGCAAGGAAAGCCCGGTGCCCCAGCGTGTCAGTGCACACAGTGCAATGTCCAGGAAATGAGCAGCAGGGACTGGCAGCAGCTGCAGGTGAGAGCTGTCACAGGATGATTGAGGGGACAGAGCAGCCCCAGGTGAGAGCTGTCACACTGATGAGGGGACAGGTGGAAGCTGTAAAGGATAACGAGGGGGCGGGTCCTGCCAGCACTGCTTTAAGAGGGGAGCCCGAGCTCAGTTTGGCACGGAGTTGCGGGAGGAGAGGGGTTTATGCTGGGCTCCCAGGTGAGGCTCATGGAAGGATGGTGAGTTCATCTCACAGGGGCTGGGGGAGGCCTTGGGCGTGGAACATTACTTCAGGAGGTGCTGAGGGACAAACCTTTGTGCCGAGCAGCAGCAGCACAAAAGGTTGAAATAAGTTTTGGTTTGGCATGTAGTGATGGGATTGGCGTCTATGGTGTGCTAGTGTTGTCTAAAGGTTTAAACTTTAATGTTTATTTTTAAAGTTTTAAGTTAATGAATTAATATAGGTCGCAAGACGTGGGCTTTTTCCTTTTTATTTGGCTAGAGGGAGGTCTTTAACTTTGGGGGGGCTCTGAGTATATGTTCTGGAGTATTATTAAGGGGTTTGGACATGGTGTTGTTTTTATTATATTCAGTAGTTTGACTAGGGGTGATAAGAGTTGGCTTTTTTTGCTGGAATTTTTTTGGAGTTGTCTGTTTGAAAATTTATATGTTTATGCAGTTAAGTGTGGTGGTGTTTCTGATGTAACTCTTCAGCATATGTTATTGTTTGTGTGTTTTAGGTGGTCCACTTGTCTTACGCCCTGACCGATTGGCCAACAGATCTGCTGAGATCATACATCGATGTTTGTTTTATTTCTTGTAGCCGAATAAGAGACAGCAGCCCGGTGACAGCAGGAAATTCCCAGAGGGCGAGGCGGCATTCTGTGGCACCCGGCGTGGATTCTCATCCCCAGACGTCCAAGAGATAAGTGGAGGGTTCAGAGCCACAGAGGGGATGAAAGTGGAGTGCTGGGTCAGGACTTGTCAGGAGGGGTTTTTGAGTCAGGTGTGGAGATAGGGATGTCCAAGATGTGCCAATTGAGAGTACAGGTGTACCAGCCCGACCCCACCCCTACCCCAGACCCGAAGGAGTAGCCCTAAAGACATGCCCGTTTCCCTGAGTGCAGGTACAGGCAGGAGCCCTTATGCAGGACAATGCCAGAAGGCCTGGCTGCGAGGTGCAGGGCTCTACAGAAGTTGGGTTTAGAAGGGGGGAGGTGTAGCCACACACACAGAGGCTGAGGTAAAGGACTCGAGGACTAGAGGACACACGGTGAAACTCAGGGGAACAGGCTAGGATACAAGTCAGAGTACAGGTGTAGCGGCCCTCACAGCACTGCTACCAGCACACTTCCCCTGAGAGCAGGTGCAGGCAGCAGCCCTAGTGCAGGAACACACCAGAAGCTCTGACCTGTGCAGACACAGTCAGGCTAGGGCCAGGCAGGAAGCGATAGTGGGGAGCAGGATCCAACAGGGCTGGGGATAACGGGGGTTTCCCGCCCCACCCACCCTGGGATTCCCTGTCTCTCCGCAGCCGGTGGAAGTGCTCCTGATTCCCTCTCGAGGCGGCGGTTGGTAAGGCTTCGTGCCTTTTGCCACCGCAAAGAGTTCGGCTCTGTCAGCCTCTGCCCTGTCTCAGGGCCACGTTTCTTAGGGTAGGCAGGGAACAACTGTGGATGTACCTGTCCTGCGTGCGGGACAGCTCTTGGGACCCTAACGGTGCAGAGCGTCCCCGGCTGCAAGGTCTAGGGCTCTGAAGAAGCAGGGTTCAGAAGGGGGGAGGTTACAGTGATACACACAGAGGCTGAGGTAAAGGACTCAAGGACTAGAGAACACACAGTGAAAATCAGGGGTACAGCCTAGGATACAA
Source organism: Chamaea fasciata (assembly GCF_029207755.1). NCBI lineage: Eukaryota > Metazoa > Chordata > Aves > Passeriformes > Sylviidae > Chamaea > Chamaea fasciata. The sequence goes on from NW_027094107.1 coordinate 9,627,334, forward strand.
GTCAGAGTACAGGCATCCCGGCCCTCACAGCGCTGCTGCCAACACCGTTTCCCTGAGAGCAGGTGCCGGCAGCAATCCTAATGCAAGACAAGGCCAGAAGTCCTGAGAGGTGCAGGCAGTAGCCCTAAGCTAGGGCCAGGCAGGAAGTGACAGTGGTGGGGCAGAGTCCACAGGGTTGAGGTTCACCGGGGATGTCCACCCTGCGTTCCTGTCCTGCTCTAACCGGGGATGCTCACAGCCCTAATGGAGGCCACGGTGGGTGGGCTCGGTGCCAGTAATGCCTCTAAGGCTTTGGCGCTGCGAGCGTCGGCCTCCGAGCTCAGCTGAAGCACGCACGGGGCCCGAGGACCCGGTCCTGCTTAAGAGACGGTGAGTAGCAGAGCTGCTGGGTTTTGGCTGATGTGCAGCTAAGATTATGCTTTGATATTTGATTTTCTTTATCGTAGCTGACTAGGAGACAGCAGCCCAGTGACGGGAGGAATTTTTCTGAGGGAGAGGCAGCCTTCTTTGGGGCCCAGCGTGGATTCACCTCCCCAGACATTTGAGAGATAAGTGGAGGGCTTGGAGCCACAGAGGGGATGAAAGCGGGGTACCAGGGCAGGGGTCAGCGGGAGGGATTTTTTTGAGTCGGGTTTGGAGCTGGGGATGTCCCAGATGTGACCCCTTAGGCTACGTGAAGGAAAAGTCTCATTTTTCATGTCAGTGCTGAGGTGTGCAGGGCAGAGCAGTCCTGGTGTGTGTTGTGTCACTTGTCTGTTGTGCACTCTGTCTGTTTGGTGTCTTGTCTTTTCCTTTAGTCCTTTCAGGGGCCTGTCAAAACCCCCGGCATCAGTCTTGGCATTTCTGATCTCTGTGCTCCTCAGCCAGGTGCCTTTGTCTCAGCTGCTCGGACACTCATCAGAATCCATCTCTCTTCACAAGCATCCAGTCCGATGCCTTTTCAGGTCTTGTTCTGAGCTGTACTGACAGCCGTGCACCGCCCTGATCCATTCCGGCGGGTTAGGTCTTGTGAGAATGCAAAGACAGGTGGAGGATTCTGACCGTAGGATTCTCGGGCATCCATCTCTGCGTCTCTTGGGATAAGTCATCCCGATGGCATCTTGTTCCTGCAGGGTTCTCTGAGCCTGGCCAGCTCACCTTCCATCTTACCTCGGTCATCTCATTCCGAGTTCTCTGGACCCTCAGGGTCATTCTTCTTGCCCAGCGTTTTCTGTCCCTGTTGCGTCCCCTCGTTTGTCCTGTGCTGTGTCACGGGTGTTGGTGTGTGTTTGGCCCGGAGCTGCTCTGCCTTGCTGCTCAGTCTGGGTGTAGGGGTACGAGGGTAATAGTCCTGGGGGCTTGAAATTTGTGATGTGGGGTGTGGTTAGACTGTAGAGGGTATTCCTAGATTGCCACAAGATGTGTGGAGCTGTCAAGGTATCCTGCAGCACTCTGACTTTTGTCCTGACTCTGTTTCAGATGCAGAGAGATGAAATCTGTGGCAGAGCCCCCCATCCTGGGTGAGGGGGCTCCCCTGAGAAGGTCAGTCCCTGTTTCTGTTTGCAGGGGAGGTGTAAATGATGGCTGTGTTACAGCTCTGTTCTTTGTCTTTATTTTTAGGTGGTGAAGCCGGATCTCAGCAGTCAAGCTGACGTGGGCGAGGTGAGCAGTGACTCGTGGACAGAAGCCGTTGCTATTGTTCAAGCCTCACTCGCTGGTGCAACTCTAAGCCTCCGTTCTTGTGTGTTTTAGGGAGTCCACTCGCAGGAGGCCGAGCTCCCCTCTCACCAACGGGACGACAGACCCGGGTCACCTCACCCGTGAGCCCTCCGGGAGCATTCCAGGAGTCTGTGATGGAGCCTTGATCTTCTCCTTGTGAAGGCCCCATCCAGGTAGGCTTGGATAACGGCCGAGGAGTTGAGGTGAGTCAGGGAGGAGAAGGAGGGAGGGTCCCCTCAAGTTCCAGCGCTGCCACGTCACCTTGTCTGCTCTTTACCCAGGCAGACCCTGCGACGCCGGCGTTGGCCTCTGAGCGCAGCTGAAGCGCGGGGCCGAGGACACAGGCAAGCTTAGGAGACGGTGAGTAGCAGAATTGTCGGGTTTTGGGTGATGGGCTGCTAAGATCACGCATTCACGTTTGGTTTTCTTTGTTGTAGCTGACTAAGAGACAACAGCCCGGCGACAGCAGGAGTTTCCCTGAGGGAGAGGCGGCCTTCTTTGGCACCCGGTGTGGATTCTCATCCCCAGACGTCCAAGAGATAAGTGGAGGGTTCAGAGCCACAGAGGGGATGAAAGTGGAGTGCTGGGTCAGGACTTGTCAGGAGGGGTTTTTGAGTCAGGTGTGGAGATAGGGATGTCCAAGATGTGCCAATTGAGAGTACAGGTGTACCAGCCCGACCCCACCCCTACCCCAGACCCGAAGGAGTAGCCCTAAAGACATGCCCGTTTCCCTGAGTGCAGGTACAGGCAGGAGCCCTTATGCAGGACAATGCCAGAAGGCCTGGCTGCGAGGTGCAGGGCTCTAAAGAAGTTGGGTTTAGAAGGGGGGAGGTGTAGCCACACACACAGAGGCTGAGGTAAAGGACTCGAGGACTAGAGGACACACGGTGAAACTCAGGGGAGCAGGCTAGGATACAAGTCAGAGTACAGGTGTAGCGGCCCTCACAGCACTGCTACCAGCACACTTCCCCTGAGAGCAGGTGCAGGCAGCAGCCCTAGTGCAGGAACACACCAGAAGCTCTGACCTGTGCAGACACAGTCAGGCTAGGGCCAGGCAGGAAGCGATAGTGGGGAGCAGGATCCAACAGGGCTGGGGATAACGGGGGTTTCCCGCCCCACCCACCCTGGGATTCCCTGTCTCTCCGCAGCCGGTGGAAGTGCTCCTGATTCCCTCTCGAGGCGGCGGTTGGTAAGGCTTCGTGCCTTTTGCCACCGCAAAGAGTTCGGCTCTGTCAGCCTCTGCCCTGTCTCAGGGCCACGTTTCTTAGGGTAGGCAGGGAACAACTGTGGATGTACCTGTCCTGCGTGCGGGACAGCTCTTGGGACCCTAACGGTGCAGAGCGTCCCCGGCTGCAAGGTCTAGGGCTCTGAAGAAGCAGGGTTCAGAAGGGGGGAGGTTACAGTGATACACACAGAGGCTGAGGTAAAGGACTCAAGGACTAGAGAACACACAGTGAAAATCAGGGGTACAGCCTAGGATACAAGTCAGAGTACAGGCATCCCGGCCCTCACAGCGCTGCTGCCAACACCGTTTCCCTGAGAGCAGGTGCCGGCAGCAATCCTAACGCAAGACAAGGCCAGAAGTCCTGAGAGGTGCAGGCAGTAGCCCTAAGCTAGGGCCAGGCAGGAAGTGACAGTGGTGGGGCAGAGTCCACAGGGTTGAGGTTCACCGGGGATGTCCACCCTGCGTTCCTGTCCTGCTCTAACCGGGGATGCTCACAGCCCTAATGGAGGCCACGGTGGGTGGGCTCGGTGCCAGTAATGCCTCTAAGGCTTTGGCGCTGCGAGCGTCGGCCTCCGAGCTCAGCTGAAGCACGCACGGGGCCCGAGGGCCCGGTCCTGCTTAAGAGACGGTGAGTAGCAGAGCTGCTGGGTTTTGGCTGATGTGCAGCTAAGATTATGCTTTGATATTTGATTTTCTTTATCGTAGCTGACTAGGAGACAGCAGCCCAGTGACGGGAGGAATTTTTCTGAGGGAGAGGCAGCCTTCTTTGGCACCCGGCGTGGATTCACCTCCCCAGACATTTGAGAGATAAGTGGAGGGCTTGGAGCCACAGAGGGGATGAAAGCGGGGTACCAGGGCAGGGGTCAGCGGGAAGGATTTTTTTGAGTCGGGTTTGGAGCTGGGGATGTCCCAGATGTGACCCCTTAGGCTACGTGAAGGAAAAGTCTCATTTTTCATGTCAGTGCTGAGGTGTGCAGGGCAGAGCAGTCCTGGTGTGTGTTGTGTCACTTGTCTGTTGTGCACTCTGTCTGTTTGGTGTCTTGTCTTTTCCTTTAGTCCTTTCAGGGGCCTGTCAAAACCCCTGGCATCAGTCTTAGCATTTCTGATCTCTGTGCTCCTCAGCCAGGTGCCTTTGTCTCAGCTGCTCGGACACTCATCAGAATCCATCTCTCTTCACAAGCATCCAGTCCGATGCCTTTTCAGGTCTTGTTCTGAGCTGTACTGACAGCCGTGCACCGCCCTGATCCATTCCGGCGGGTTAGGTCTTGTGAGAATGCAAAGACAGGTGGAGGATTCTGACCGTAGGATTCTCGGGCATCCATCTCTGCGTCTCTTGGGATAAGTCATCCCGATGGCATCTTGTTCCTGCAGGGTTCTCTGAGCCTGGCCAGCTCACCTTCCATCTTACCTCGGTCATCTCATTCCGAGTTCTCTGGACCCTCAGGGTCATTCTTCTTGCCCAGCGTTTTCTGTCGCTGTTGCGTCCCCTCGTTTGTCCTGTGCTGTGTCACGGGTGTTGGTGTGTGTTTGGCCCGGAGCTGCTCTGCCTTGCTGCTCAGTCTGGGTGTAGGGGTACGAGGGTAATAGTCCTGGGGGCTTGAAATTTGTGATGTGGGGTGTGGTTAGACTGTAGAGGGTATTCCTAGATTGCCACAAGATGTGTGGAGCTGTCAAGGTATCCTGCAGCACTCTGACTTTTGTCCTGACTCTGTTTCAGATGCAGAGAGATGAAATCTGTGGCAGAGCCCCCCATCCTGGGTGAGGGGGCTCCCCTGAGAAGGTCAGTCCCTGTTTCTGTTTGCAGGGGAGGTGTAAATGATGGCTGTGTTACAGCTCTGTTCTTTGTCTTTATTTTTAGGTGGTGAAGCCGGATCTCAGCAGTCAAGCTGACGTGGGCGAGGTGAGCAGTGACTCGTGGACAGAAGCCGTTGCTATTGTTCAAGCCTCACTCGCTGGTGCAACTCTAAGCCTCCGTTCTTGTGTGTTTTAGGGAGTCCACTCGCAGGAGGCCGAGCTCCCCTCTCACCAACGGGACGACAGACCCGGGTCACCTCACCCGTGAGCCCTCAGGGAGCATTCCAGGAGTCTGTGATGGAGCCTTGATCTTCTCCTTGGGAAGGCCCCATCCAGGTAGGCTTGGATAACGGCCGAGGAGTTGAGGTGAGTCAGGGAGGAGAAGGAGGGAGGGTCCCCTCAAGTTCCAGCGCTGCCACGTCACCTTGTCTGCTCTTTACCCAGGCAGACCCTGCGACGCCGGCGTTGGCCTCTGAGCGCAGCTGAAGCGCGGGGCCGAGGACACAGGCAAGCTTAGGAGACAGTGAGTAGCAGAATTGTCGGGTTTTGGGTGATGGGCTGCTAAGATCACGCATTCATGTTTGGTTTTTTTTGTTGTAGCTGACTAAGAGACGACAGCCCGGCGACAGCAGGAATTTTCCTGAGGCAGAGGCGGCCTTCTTTGGACCTGGCAGGGATTTGCCTCCCTGGATGCCTGAGAGATAAGTGGAGGGCTGTGGCTCACAGAGGGGATGAAAGCAGGATGCCAGGGCAGGGATCACCGGGAGGGGTTTTTTAAGTCAGATTTGGAGTTGGGGGCACCAAGATGTGACCCCTTAGGCTACATGAAGGGAAAGTCTCATTTTTCATGTCAGTGCTGAGGTGTGCAGGGCAGAGCAGTCCTGGTGTGTGTTGTGTCACTTGTCTGTTGTGCACTCTGTCTGTTTGGTGTCTTGTCTTTTCCTTTAGTCCTTTCAGGGGCCTGTCCAAACCCCCGGCATCAGTCTTAGCATTTCTGATCTCTGTGCTCCTCAGCCAGGTGCCTTTGTCTCAGCTGCTCGGACACTCATCAGAATCCATCTCTCTTCACAAGCATCCGGTCCGATGCCTTTTCAGGTCTTGTTCTGAGCTGTACTGACAGCCGTGCACCGCCCTGATCCATTCCGGCGGGTTAGGTCTTGTGAGAATGCAAAGACAGGTGGAGGATTCTGACCGTAGGATTCTCGGGCATCCATCTCTGCGTTTCTTGGGATAAGTCATCCCGATGGCATCTTGTTCCTGCAGGGTTCTCTGAGCCTGGCCAGCTCACCTTCCATCTTACCTAGGTCATCTCATTCCGAGTTCTCTGGACCCTCAGGGTCATTCTTCTTGCCCAGCGTTTTCTGTCCCTGTTGCGTCCCCTCGTTTGTCCTGTGCTGTGTCACGGGTGTTGGTGTGTGTTTGGCCCGGAGCTGCTCTGCCTTGCTGCTCAGTCTGGGTGTAGGGGTACGAGGGTAATAGTCCTGGGGGCTTGAAATTTGTGATGTGGGGTGTGGTTAGACTGTAGAGGGTATTCCTAGATTGCCACAAGATGTGTGGAGCTGTCAAGGTATCCTGCAGCACTCTGACTGTTGTCCTGACTTTGTTTCAGTTGCGGAGAGATGAAATCTGTGGCAGAGCCCCCCATCCTGGGTGAGGGGCTCCCCTGAGAAGATCGATCGCTATTCAAGGTGAGAGTCACACATTTCACATTTATTGGCACTCCAGTGCAGGCCACCTGCGTTTACAGCTTCAAACAGGTGAGTCCCTTGGTAACCCCCCTGGGCAGCAGCTGGAGCCTGCTCCGGGCTGGGCTGCGGGAGCAAACACTTGTGGCTGACACAGCTCCACACTGAGGGTACTTGGGAAAACACCTGCCTTGTCCTGGAATTTTTTTTTTTGAGCTTTTGACAAGGTTTTAATCATCACCTTGGTAAAAATAAATGGTAAGGACTGAAAACATGAGAGACTGGCAGGTTATACGCACGAAAGACAACTTTTTTTTTCTTAAATATTTGTGCAGCCTATATCTTAATTTTGAGACTCTTTTTTGGTCAACTTTATTGTAAAAACCCCTTATTTTCAAGTTAGCTGCTTCAATAATGAATTTGTTTTACAAATACCCGCTAATGTCCGAAGGTTAAAGCACTAACACCAACATCCCACCTCTTTTATTTTTGCAGCAAAATTTTATCTTTACTAAACTTGAAACTTGATGTTTTTGCAGGTAGTAAGTTAAAGAAGGTGTTTATCTGCCCATCACTGATAGTCAGGGTCATGAAGAAATTGCTCTAGTGTTCTAAAATAAATGCAGATTTTTAGGCCTCTCCCATTCTCTCTGACTAGCAACATGTGAATTGATTTTTGATCTCCTTTCTGTTGGTGTCTGTGGGTTTTAAGCGGCATGGAGAAGGTGTCTGTGGACATGGCACCCAGGGAATGGTGCTGGGAAGGGCAGGATGGAAAGGAGCTGCTCAGGAATCCAGAGCAGCAGTGGAGTGGGAGCTGGTGCTGCTGCCTCAGTCACACCCTCCTGGACAGTCTGTGCAGTGATAATATTCCTACTTTCCTTCCTGAACCTGGGGTTGGAGGAGAACACGAGTCTTGGCATTGATGGAAAGGGGAACTCGAGGGAAAAACTGCTGTTTGTGTCCTTAGAGAGCAGTGGGAAGAGCCTGGGAGAAATCCTGGCTGGCTGAGGGATCCTTGTGTCCCCTCGGGAATAAATCCCTGCGTCTCCTCAGCCCTGCTGGTTTGCAGTAGCGTTTGTACACCTTTTGCTGCAGCTGTGGTTCTTAAGAACTGGAAGTCCAGGGATTCTGGGCGATTCCCATAAGTTCTCCTGTTTTGTAGGAGCTGCACGGTGAGGTCAGCATTCTGAGGGAGGCCCTGGCACAGCTGCCAAGGGCAAGGAACGTGGAGCATCCCGGGGCTTCTCCCGCCCGAGTTTCTCCCGGAGCGTGCTGCGTGTCGTGCCGGATGTTTAACCCGGGTTTGGGGTGTTCTCCTGCAGTCCCAGCTCTAACTGCTGCCCCCGAGCCCCGGCCTTGCTCTGTCCCAGCACTGAACCTGGCAGGTGGGTGTGCTTTTCCAGCCCTTGAATCCCACGGGCAATCCCAGATTCCCGGAGCTCCCCGAGGCACAGCCTGGCCTCCCTCCCTGGGAGCTGCACCTCAGTCTGCCTGGACCAAGGCCATCCTGTTTGAGACTTTATTCCTGTTGCTTTTCCTCTTGCAGGTAGTTGGCGAAAAGGAGAGAGCCAGTAGGAAGTGAAGCCACTGGAAGGCCTTATCCCAGTCCAAGGCTGGATGGGAGTAACTGGACCTGTTGAATTCCCACTTCCCTTTAAATCAGTGCAGAGGAAGCAGATTTTAAATCATCATTCCATGAACTTTCACCAACTTCATGACTCTTGCAAAAGTTTTCAATGTTAGAAATTCCTGAGCTTGTTTTCCAGGCAGGCTTGGATTTGGATGTTATTCCTTCCTTTTAATTGAAGGAATAACTCTGATCTTCTCTCTGATTTTAGTAAGGGAATATTTATTTATTCCAATTTTCCATCCTAATTGGAATTTTTGTACCTTGTAGAGCACATTTCTAAGGAAATTTACCCAATTAATGTTGGTAAATCAGCAATTGTCCAGCACCATCTCCACAAAATTCTGTGATTTCCCAAGAAAACTTTGAAGTATTTATTTGCCACGATTCGTCTCTTTGTAAAGTTCAATTTACTGCATTTTTAATTACATAAATGCCATTAAAACCTGAATCCAGGCCTAGCTGCTGTTCCTTGGACACAAGGGGCTGGTTCTTTCCTACCTTGGCACATTTGGATGTTTGTCCAAAATGAGCTTCCCACTAAAATAGAATTTGTTTCCAAGCAGAAGTGGGAATTGTCTAGAAAACCTTCTGTTCTGGGGGGCACTGGGTTTGTTTCCCTTATTGCTGCATAATTGAGGAAAGCCATGGCGCTTTTTTAGGCAGTGGCAGGAGGTGAGAGCTACGTTTATTTAATTTTGTATTTTATTTTTTGTTATTTTTGTATTTTTGTGCTCTTTTGTTGTGGTTTTTCATGTTGCGTTTTGTGGTTTTTCAAAGACTTTTTCTTCAGTTTTTTAATTTTTATTTTTTTTCTTTAGCTATTTATTTACTTGTTAAAACTACTTTTCGTTTTTTATTTTAATTTTTTGTTTAAATTTTTTTTCCACTTTTTTGTTACTTTGAAATTTTTTTCTTTTGGTATTTTAATTTTATTTATTATTTTCTATAGTTTTGGTTTATTTTTTCATGTTTTCTTTGTTCCTTTTTTTTTCCCCCATACTCTTTCTTCCCCCGGGCGCCTGGGGGTTTGGCTGTTGGCAGGAAAGATGAGAAATGACCTCCGTGCCCGCTGGACGTCCGGATGTCATAGAGAGCGCAGTTGGCAAAAGCTCTGTATTTTCTGCTCCATAAAACTCCTGAAGGGAGAAAGCTGTGACCACCGTGGTGCCCTTTTTTCCTTCCCAGCCCCGACCAGGTCTCCTCCTCCCCGTGCACAGTGTTACCAGCAGCAGCCTGCTGTCCAGGCTGTCGAGGCGTATTTCAGAGGGAGCAATAAAAACAAAGTAGACGTTTTATTTTGTAACTCTCCGACCCTGCTTGTTTATTAGCAAAGAAATCCAAAACAAAGCGAACAAAAAAAGAAAACCCCCAAGATAAAATCCCCCGCAACCCACCAAAAAAACCCCATACAGATAGAGAAAATATGCCCATATTATCTAAATAAAGATTAAAACTTTACCCCTTAGAAAACCAGGCTCATTTAATTCAAATTAATTGTGTTTCTGATGTGTTAGGTTAATGAATTCATCTAGTGTAAAATATCGTTTAAAATATAAACAAACGAATTAAAAAAATAATGAAAAAGAAAAATAACAAAAAGTATAGGATATGAAAAATAATATCAATAAAAAATACACAATATATTATTACTTACTACACGTTTTATAAATATATTTAATATACATAATATAAACATCTATAATGTACATAATCATATTTAAATGAAATGTATTATTATTTATAACATTACATAATAAATAAATTATTTTATATATAACTTTCTATATTTAATATCTATAATAAATATAATAGTATACTAAACATAATACATGATGTATAATGTACATAATATAAAAGATGAATTGTAATGATGAATGTAAATATCAGAATCACAAAGATAAAAAATATTGAAATAGAGCCTGAACGAAAGGCTTTTTTGGTTCGGTCTGGTTGCTGGCAGGGCTCTCGCAGGTGTGCTCGGGGGTCTTTTGGGCCATTTATTCCGGAGGCTGTTCGCCAGGGCATTCCTGGGCACGTTCGTTTATGGCTCCGCTCCGCGCCGCCGCGCGGCAGTGCTGCCACCCTGTGGGCAGAGAGCGGTACTGCAGCTGTCCCCCGTGCCCGTCCCTCATGATCTGTGAGGCAATGCTGCCACCCTGTGGGCAAAGAGCGGTAGTGCAGCTGTCCCTCCCGCCCGTCTCGCCTGATCTGTGCGGCAATGCTGCCACCGCGTGGGCAAGCAGCGGTAGTGCAGCTGTCCCCCGTGCCCGTCCTGCCTGATCTGTGTGGCAATGCTGCCACCCTGTGGGCAAAGAGCGGTAGTGCAGCTGTCCCCCGTGCCCGTCCCCGACGCGCGTGGCAGCCCCGCACTGTGAGCTCGGGGGCGGCGCTGCCGCCCGCCCGCCCGCAGCTCGGGGCCGAAAGGGAGGGAAAAAGGCAAGGAGCCCGGGCGCGTGGCAGCCGGCTGCCTGCGCGCGCCACCCGGACCCCGGAGCCGTCCGGGCGCGATTTTCCGCGGCGTTTGCGGGTGTGCGGACACGGGATGGGGGCGCACCGGCGCCGCGGGCTGCAGTCCATTCAGTCAGGCGCTTGTGGGAGGAGCCGAGGGGGCATTTTAGTGGGTTCCACTACCAAGATGGCGGCGAGACGCGAGGCGCCCGACCTTCCAAAAAGGGCGGCCAAAAGGGCGGGAAAAAATAAGGACCCTATAGGCGTTTAGCCAGACGCCTGCACAAAAACCCCGACTACGGCGCCGCCCGGGCGCAATTTTCCGCGGCGTTTCCAGGTGTAGGGACACCGGTCGTGTGCTCAGCCGCGCCGCGCTTGCGTTCGGATTCGCGGATTTAGTCAGGCGTCTGTGTAAACACCTGGCGGAGGCCTATGCCGAGCCGCAAAGAACATGGCGGCCGGGACGGAAGTGGCCTCAGCCGCAGCCAAGATGGCGGCGAGCAAAAGCGGAAGTCACGCGACGCCCCTCACAAAATGGCGCCCAGGCGCGAGGCGCCCGACCTTCCAAAAAGGGCGGCCAAAAGGGCGCGAAAAAATAAGGACCCTATAGGCGTTTACCCAGATGCCTGCACGAAACCCCGACTACGGCGCCGCCCGGGCGCAATTTTCCGCGGCGTCTCCAGGTGTGGGGACACGGGCCGTGTGCTCAGCCGCGCCGCGCTTGCGTTCGGATTCGCGGATTTAGTCAGGCGTCTGTGTAAACACCTGCCGGGCGCCTTAGAGGTGCCGCAAAAAAGATGCCGGCGGAACCGGAAGTGACCTCAGACGCAACCATGATGGCGGCAAGGAAGGGCGGAAGGTTCGTGGGGCTCGTCGCGGCCGAAAATCGCCGAGTGCAGCTCACACCCTGCAATGGCAAAAGCTGTTTTATTAAAACTCAGCCGAGAATTTTCCTCTTATTTCCAGGTCACAGGATATACTGAGGCTGAGAGGGATCCTAAAATCTGACTCTCAAGCGGACGGACCGTTTGAGAATCGAACTCAGCACCTTGGCATTACCCGGACTCTGCTCCAAGCAGCTGAACCAATCTCTGCATTATGGGGATGGACCTCCATAGGATGGCAACGCTTGGCCCCACTAAGGTAACTGCAGTGCCGCCTTCTCTGCCAAAGCTGCTTCACACACCAGCCCCTGGAATGGCTCGAGGGCAGAAGTGGCTGGCAGCTCACGACAGCACAAAGCTCTTCCAGTGACGCTGGTTTCCTGTCCTTTCCAGGATTTACCCAACAGCTGCCGTAAAAGTACTCACACAAAGTCTCTTTCCGGGCGGAAAGGAGCAGGACAAGTCCTGAGGCTTCCCTTCTTCCACGGCCAAAGCTCTGCAGAGAGGCAGGGCCGGTCCCACCCGCACAGGGGCGTTTCCTGCAGGTGAGTGTTGCCGGGCCAAAATGATGGCAGCTGCTGAGGCCGGGGCTGCTTTTCTGGCCGGAGGCCTCGGTGCCCCCCCGTGCCGCCTGCAGTGTCCCTCGGGGTTTCCTGCAGGTGTCCCGGGTGCCCGGAGGCGCAGGGAGGAAGGAGGCCGGCAGCCCCAGCGGGGCCAGCAGCCCTGGGATGATGTGCAGGGAGGAGCTGTGCCTGCGGGGCCCCGCCCGTGGCAGCGGCGGCCAAACGCAGGGCCCGGGGCCGGGCTCGGGGCTGGCACGGACACGGCCCCGGGGCTGCCGCGGCTCCTCGGCCAGGGGCTGCTCCCGCCGGGCACGGGGAGATGCTGCAGCCCGGACAGAGGCACCCACAGCCCAAGAGCTCCCCGGGGAACAGCTGGCATTGCCTGGGAACGGCGGCTCGGGCTGTCTGCAGAGGGGCTCAGACAGCAATTCCCACCTCCCGGAGCTCCCACACAGTTGCCAGGGATGTCCTGGCCACCCCAAATCCCCTCCCTTTCAGCCTGAGGACATCACCCGTCGGCAGCATTAAAGCCAAGGCGCTCCTCCCTCACAGAAATTAAATCCAGAGCAACGGCCCTCGGAGATGCCTCAAAATCAAAGGTTTGAGTGGGATGGAGTTTCGTTTGGATGAAGTCTGGACTTTTCCAGGGAGCCGGCCGGAGTGCAGAAGTGATGGAAAGCTTTTGCAGGTGGGTCCCACTGGAGGTGTGCTGAAGGCAGGGATGGGCGTCCCTTGCCTGAGGGAAAGGCACTTGCAGAGGCCACTGCTGGGGCTCGGAAAGGAGCTGAGCTCCTGCAGGGAGCTGTGTCCTCCCGAGGGCACAGGGGCTGCCTCAGCACAGGCCGGCCAGTGCCTTCTCCTGCTCTGAAACATCACCTGGAGCCCGAGCTCAGGGGGGTGGCTGAATTCCAGGGAAATCTGACAGGTGACCCCCAGGGGGTGAGGGTTATAATTAACCAAATCTATGGAATAGAAACCTATCCTGTCCCCATCCTGCTGAGCTTCCTTGGAAGCTCTGCTGGTTCCTGACACGTCTGGCATTCAAGCAGCAGCTCTGCGTGGGAATATCCGTGCTCCGTGAGGCACTGTGAGGTTATTGCAGCGGGAACTGAGCAGGGAATTCGGGGCCGTGGGTATAATTCATCTAAACTAGCAAAGGTGACAGTGAACCCCAAATCTGGGCACCACACAGAGAACAATCTTTGTGCTGCCCTGTCAGCTCAAGCCCCTGGGCTGGGAAGTTTTGGGAGTCAAACATATGGAATGATAGAAGTCACAGCAACTGGTGTCACCCCGAGGGACAGTCCAAGTCCCAGACAATTCCTCTGCAATCCCCTCGGGGGGAAAACACCCTCTGTCTGCCAGGAGCCCTGACTCTGTTTCTCCTAGCAGCTGTGTTGGGCTTTAAGAACTTGAAATAACTTTGAAGCCAAAGAAATCACCTTTTCCTACTGGTTTGATTGTTGTGTTTGTTTTTTGTTTTTTGTTTTTTTTTTTTTCTTTCAGATGCTGGACTTGCTTCTGTGGATGTGTGCTGAGCTCTGGCTGCAGGGGACTGTCAGGCCTGAATGGCTGTGAGTCTGTGTTCTTCTCGCTGGGGAAGCGGAAATAATTATTAATTAGACTGCAGAAATGTTTTCAGAAACCTTTCCCCTTTCCTGCCCTTTGCTGGTGGATCTTCTCTTTCTGCCTTTGACTTTACAAAGCTGTTCCCTGATGTCATTTCCCCTGCCTGAATTCCTTGCAGCTCCTAGCTGGGAAAAACTGGGATGATGTCCTGGGGATGTTCTTAGGGGAGGACAGAGGTGAGATTTTTGCCTGTATTTTTCTAATATTTTCTAAAATTTCAGGGAGCTGCTGCTGCTGCTGCTCCTGCTCCTGCTGCTGCTGCACAAGTGGAGCCTTGTCAGCGAAGACCTGCATCTGCAGGAGGCCCCGCAGGCCCTGGCTGGGAAGTGCCAAAACAAAGAAGTGATCAGTAAGTGCTGAACTGCTTCCAGGAGGGCGTATTTTGTTGCAGCCGTTACAGACCAACAAAAGAATGGTGCTGTGTCCGCGTGATGTTGGTGACTTTGTGTGAGTTGCTTTATTAAAGCCAATCGTTGGTAAGGGTTTTGAGCATCCCTTGGATAGCCCTTGGAGCTCTGGGTGCCCTGGCTGTCTCTGCGGTGCCCTTGCCGTCCCCTGGGTGCATCTTGGGGTCCCCGGGCTGTCCCCTATGTGTCCCTGGGGTGCCCTGGCTGTCCCCTAGGTGTCCGTGGGAGTGCCCTGGCTCTCCCTGGGGTGCCCTGGCTGTCCCTTAGGTGTGCCTGGGGGTTCCCTGGCTGTCCCCTAGGTGTCCCTGGGAGTTCCATGGCTGTCCTCTAGGTGTCCCTGGGGGTGCCCTGACTGTCCCCTAGGTGTCCCTGGGGGTTCCCTGGCTGTCCCTGGGGTGCCCTGACTGTCCCCTAGGCGTCCCTGGGGGTGCCCTTGCCGTCCCCTAGGTGTCCCTGGGGGTTCCTTGGCTGTCCCCTAGGTGTCCCTGGGGGTTCCCTGGCTGTCCCCTAGGTGTCCCTGGGGGTGCCCTGGCTGTCCCTTAGGTGTCCCTGAGGATGCCCTGGCTGTCGCCTAGGTGTTTCTGGGGGTTCCCTGGCTGTCCCATGGCTGTCCCTGGGGGTGCCCTGGCTGTCCCTGGGGGTGCCCTGGCTGTCCCTGGGGTGCCCTTGCTGTCCCTTAGGTGTCCCTGGGGGTTCCCTGGCTGTCCCCTAGGTGTCCCTGGGAGTGCCTTGGCTGTCCTTTAGGTGTCCCTGGAGGTTCCCTGGCTGTCCCCTAGGTGTCCCTGGGGGGCCCTGGGTGTCCCTGGGGTGCCCTGGCTGTCCCCTAGGTGTCCCTGGGGGTTCCCTGGCTGTCCTTGGGGTGCCCTGACTGTCCCCTAAGCGTCCCTGGGGGTGCCCTGGCTGTCCCTTAGGTGTCCCTGGGGGTTCCCTGGCTGTCCCCTAGGTGTCCCTGGGGGTGCCCTGGCTGTCCCCTAGGTGTCCCTGGGGGTGCCCTGGCTGTCCCTGGGGGGGCCCTGGCTGTCCCCAAAAGTGCCCTCGCTGTCCCCTAGGTGTACGCAGGGGTACCCTCGCTGTCCCCTTGGTGTACCCAGGGGGGCCCTGGTGTCCCCTAGGTGTCCCTGGGAGTGCCCTGGCTGTCCCCTAGGTGTCCCTGGGGGTGCCCTGGCTGTCCCTGGGGGGCCCTGGCTGTCCCCAAAAGTGCCCTCGCTGTCCCCTAGGTGTACCCAGGGGTACCCTCGCTGTCCCCTAGGTGTACCCAGGGGTGCCCTGGTGTCCCCTAGGTGTCCCTGGGAGTGCCCTGGCTGTCCCCTAGGTGTCCCTGCCTCGCCCGAATCCTCGACTCCGCCTCCGGCGCCATGGTGACACCCCTCCCAGTCTGGACCAGTGTGGCCACACCCCCTCCCCTGGGGCCATTAGACCCATCCCAGTATAGACCAGTTAGGCACCGTGTGCCCACCACGGACCCCCACACGCCTGCCAGTTCGTCCCAGTCCACTCCCCGTCCATCCCAGTTCTCTCTGATCACCCTCCCAGTGCTCCCAGTCCATCCCAGTCCCGCAGGTGTTGGTGCTTGTGGCTTGATCAGCTGCTGCCTGTCCGCAACGTGGAGCGGGTCAAACGAGGCCTCAGGGGGACGGGGGAGCGGATTTTGGGTGTCCTGGGGGTCCCGAGTTGTCCTGGAGGGGTTTGGGGGGTTGTGGGGGGTCTGGGGGGAGTCCTGGGGGCTGCTTTGGGTGGTTTTGGGGGATCTTCGGGAGGTTTGGGCGGCCCATTTGAGGCATCAAAGGAACCTGAGGAGGGTTTTGGGGGCTCCTGGAGGTCGGGGGGGGCCCTGGGGGTGGTTTGGGGGGCACTGGGGGGTTCCAGCCCGTGACCCCCCCCCGTTTTTGACCCCCCCCCCCCGAGCTGTTTCGGTCTCATCGACGCCCTCCTGAAGCCCAAGGGGGGGTGGGCGCTGGGCCCCCCCCGCTGCCCCCTCCCCCTGCCACCCCCGCGACGCCCTGCAGGTGAGGGACCCCCAAAAACCCCTCCCCAGACCCCAGATTCACCCCTGGGACCCCAAAAAACCCCCCAAACCTCTCCCCGGACCCCAAATTCACCCCTGAGGCGCCATAAAACCCCTAAACCCCTCCCCATGAACCCCAAATCCACCCCTGGGACCCCCCAAAACCTCCCCAGGACCCCAGATCCACCCCGGGACCCTCGAATCCATCCCTTGGACCCCCAAAAACCCCAAAATCCATCCCTGGGACCCCCCAAAACCTCCCTCCAAACCCCAAATTCACCCCTCGGACCTCCAGAATCCCTCCACAGGCCCCCTCAGGGGTCGTTCCCCACGAAAAAGGGCGGGAAACGTGAGGGGAGAAAAAGGGCGGGAAACGTGAGGGGAGAAAAAGGGCGGGAAACGTGAGGGGAGAAAAAGGGCGGGATCAAGTCGGAGGGATCAATGGAATTTTGGGGGGCGTCAGCGACGGTGAGGGAAGATCAATGGAATACTGGGGGGGCATCAATGACATTGGGGGGGGTCAGTGACACTCGGGTGGGGATCAATGATGCTGTGGGGGGGTCGATATCAGCTCGGGGGGCGGCCATGGGTTTTTGGGGGGCCGCAACGCAGGCGGCCGTGCTGGGTTTGGAGCGGGGGGGGCCCCAACAACCCCTGGGGGTGCCCTGGCTGTCCCCTAGGTGTCCCTTGGGGGCCCTGGCTGTCCCCTAAGTGTCCCTGGGGGTCCCCTGGCTGTTCCTGGGGGGGCCCTGGCTGTCCCGTATGTGTCCCTGGGCGGGCCCCAGCTGTCCCCTGGCTGTCCCTGGGGGTGTCCTGGCTGTCCCCGAAAGTGCCCTCCCTGTCCCCTAGGTGTCCCCAGGGGTGCCCTGGCTGTCCCCTAGGTGTCCCTGGGGGTTCCCTGGCTGTCCCTGGGGTGCCCTGGCTGTCCCCTAGCTGTCCCTTGGGGTGCCCCGGCTGTCCCTTGGGGTGCCCTTGCCGTCCCCTAGGTGCACCTTGGGGTCCCCGGGCTGTCCCCTAGGTGTCCCTGGGGGTGCCCTGGCTGTCCCCTATGTGTCCCTGGGAGTGCCTTGGCTGTCCTTTAGGTGTCCCTGGAGGTTCCCTGGCTGTCCCCTAGGTGTCCCTGGGGTGCCCTGGCTGTCCCCTAGGTGTCTCTGGGGGTGCCCTGGCTGACCCTGGGGTCGCCCTGGCTGTCCCGTGGCTGTCCCTGGGGTGCCCTTGCTGTCCCCTAGGTGTTCGTGGTAGTGCCCTGGCTGTCCCTGGGGATGCCCTGGCTGTCCCCTAGGTGTCCCTGTGGGGACCCTGGCTCTCCCTGGGGTGCCCTGGCTGTCCCTTAGGTGTCCCTGGGGGTTCCCTGGCTGTCCCCTAGGTGTCCCTGGGGTGCCCTGGCTGTCCCCTAGGTGTCCCTGGGGGTTCCCTGGCTGTCCCTGGGGGTGCCCTGGCTGTCCCCTAGGTGTCCCTGGGGGTGCCCTGGCTGTCCCCTAGGTGTCCCTGGGGGTGCCCTGGCTGTCCCTGGGGGGGCCCTGGCTGTCCCCAAAAGTGCCCTCGCTGTCCCCTAGGTGTACCCAGGGGTACCCTCGCTGTCCCCTAGGTGTCCCTGGGGGTGCCCTGGCTCTCCCTTAGGTGTCCCTGAGGATGCCCTGGCTGTCCCTTAGGTGTCCCTGGGGGTTCCCTGGCTGTCCCCTAGGTGTCCCTGTGGGGGCCCTGGCTCTCCCTGGGGTGCCCTGGCTGTCCCTTAGGTGTCCCTGGGGGTTCCCTGGCTGTCCCCTAGGTGTCCCTGGGAGTGCCTTGGCTGTCCTTTAGGTGTCCCTGG
Source organism: Chamaea fasciata (assembly GCF_029207755.1). Classification (NCBI taxonomy): domain Eukaryota; kingdom Metazoa; phylum Chordata; class Aves; order Passeriformes; family Sylviidae; genus Chamaea; species Chamaea fasciata. The sequence goes on from NW_027094107.1 coordinate 9,645,115, forward strand.
AGGTTCCCTGGCTGTCCCCTAGGTGTCCCTGGGGGGCCCTGGGTGTCCCTGGGGTGCCCTGGCTGTCCCCTAGGTGTCCCTGGGGGTTCCCTGGCTGTCCTTGGGGTGCCCTGACTGTCCCCTAAGCGTCCCTGGGGGTGCCCTGGCTGTCCCTTAGGTGTCCCTGGGGGTTCCCTGGCTGTCCCCTAGGTGTCCCTGGGGGTTCCCTGGCTGTCCCCTAGGTGTCCCTGGGGGTGCCCTGGCTGTCCCCTAGGTGTCCCTGGGGGTGCCCTGGCTGTCCCCTAGGTGTCCCTGGGGGTGCCCTGGCTGTCCCTGGGGGGGCCCTGGCTGTCCCCAAAAGTGCCCTCGCTGTCCCCTAGGTGTACCCAGGGGTACCCTCGCTGTCCCCTAGGTGTACCCAGGGGTGCCCTGGTGTCCCCTAGGTGTCCCTGGGAGTGCCCTGGCTGTCCCCTAGGTGTCCCTGAGGATGCCCTCGCTGTCCCCTAGGTGTTTCTGGGGGTTCCCTGGCTGTCCCGTGGCTGTCCCTGGGGGTGCCCTGGCTGTCCCTGGGAGTGCCCTGGCTGTCCCTGGGGTGCCCTGGCTGTCCCCTAGGTGTCCCTGGGGGTGCCCTGGCTGTCCCCTAGGTGTCCCTGCCTCGCCCGAATCCTCGACTCCGCCTCCGGCGCCATGGTGACACCCCTCCCAGTCTGGGCCAGTGTGGCCACACCCCCTCCCCTGGGGCCATCCGACCCATCCCAGTATAGACCAGTTAGGCACCGTGTGCCCACCTAGGACCCCCCACACGCCTGCCAGTTCATCCCAGTCCACTCCCCGTCCATCCCAGTTCTCTCTGATCACCCTCCCAGTGCTCCCAGTCCATCCCAGTCCCGCAGGTGCTGGTGCTTGTGGCTTGATCAGCTGCTGCCTGTCCGCAACGTGGAGCGGGTCAAACGAGCCCTCAGGGGGACGGGGGGGCGGATTTGGGGGGTCCTGGGGGTCCCGAGTTGTCCTGGAGGGGTTTGGGGGGTTTTGGGGGGTCTGGGGGGAGTCCTGGGGACTGCTTTGGGTGGTTTTGGGGGATCTTCGGGAGGTTTGGGCGGCCCATTTGCGGCATCAAAGGAACCTGAGGAGGGTTTTGGGGGCTCCTGGAGGTCGGGGGGGGCCCTGGGGGTGGTTTGGGGGGCACTGGGGGGTTCCAGCCCGTGACCCCCCCGTTTTTGACCCCCCCCCGAGCTGTTTCGGTCTCATCGACGCCCTCCTGAAGCCCAAGGGGGGGTGGGCGCTGGGCCCCCCCCCGCTGCCCCCTCCCCCTGCCACCCCCGCGACGCCCTGCAGGTGAGGGACCCCCAAAAACCCCTCCCCAGACCCCAAATTCACCCCTGGGACCCCAAAAAAACCCCCAAAACCTCTCCCCGAACCCCAAATTCACCCCTGAGGCGCCATAAAACCCCCAAACCCCTCCCCATGAACCCCAAATCCATCCCTGGGACCCCCCAAAACCTCCCCAGGACCCCAGATCTACCCCGGGACCCTCGAATCCATCCCTTGGACCCCCAAAAACCCCAAAATCCATCCCTGGGACCCCCCAAAACCTCCCTCCAAACCCCAAATTCACCCCTCGGACCTCCAGAATCCCTCCACAGGCCCCCTCAGGGGTCGTTCCCCACGAAAAAGGGCGGGAAACGTGAGGGGAGAAAAAGGGCGGGAAACGTGAGGGGAGAAAAAGGGCGGGATCAAGTGGGAGGGATCAATGGAATTTTGGGGGGCGTCAGCGACGGTGAGGGAAGATCAATGGAATACTGGGGGGGCATCAATGACATTGGGGGGGGTCAGTGACACTCGGGTGGGGATCAATGATGCTGTGGGGGGGTCGATATCAGCTCGGGGGGCGGCCATGGGTTTTTGGGGGGCCGCAACGCAGGCGGCCGTGCTGGGTTTGGAGCGGGGGGGCCCCTTCAACCCCTGGGGGTGCCCTGGCTGTCCCCTAGGTGTCCCTTGGGGGCCCTGGCTGTCCCCTAAGTGTCCCTGGGGGTCCCCTGGCTGTTCCTGGGGGGGCCCTGGCTGTCCCGTATGTGTCCCTGGGCGGGCCCCAGCTGTCCCCTGGCTGTCCCTGGGGGTGTCCTGGCTGTCCCCGAAAGTGCCCTCCCTGTCCCCTAGGTGTCCCCAGGGGTGCCCTGGCTGTCCCCTAGGTGTCCCTGGGGGTTCCCTGGCTGTCCCTGGGGTGCCCTGGCTGTCCCCTAGCTGTCCCTTGGGGTGCCCCGGCTGTCCCTTGGGGTGCCCTTGCCGTCCCCTAGGTGCACCTTGGGGTCCCCGGGCTGTCCCCTAGGTGTCCCTGGGGGTGCCCTGGCTGTCCCCTATGTGTCCCTGGGAGTGCCTTGGCTGTCCTTTAGGTGTCCCTGGAGGTTCCCTGGCTGTCCCCTAGGTGTCCCTGGGGTGCCCTTGCTGTCCCCTAGGTGTCTCTGGGGGTGCCCTGGCTGACCCTGGGGTCGCCCTGGCTGTCCCGTGGCTGTCCCTGGGGTGCCCTTGCTGTCCCCTAGGTGTTCGTGGTAGTGCCCTGGCTGTCCCTGGGGATGCCCTGGCTGTCCCCTAGGTGTCCCTGTGGGGACCCTGGCTCTCCCTGGGGTGCCCTGGCTGTCCCTTAGGTGTCCCTGGGGGTTCCCTGGCTGTCCCCTAGGTGTCCCTGGGGTGCCCTGGCTGTCCCCTAGGTGTCCCTGGGGGTTCCCTGGCTGTCCCTGGGGGTGCCCTGGCTGTCCTTTAGGTGTCCCTGGGGGTGCCCTGGCTGTCCCCTAGGTGTCCCTGGGGGTGCCCTGGCTGTCCCTGGGGGGGCCCTCGCTGTCCCCTAGGTGTACCCAGGGGTACCCTCGCTGTCCCCTAGGTGTCCCTGGGGGTGCCCTGGCTCTCCCTTAGGTGTCCCTGAGGATGCCCTGGCTGTCCCCTAGGTGTCCCTGGGGGTTCCCTGGCTGTCCCTGGGGTGCCCTGGCTCTCCCTTAGGTGTCCCTGAGGATGCCCTGGCTGTCCCTTAGGTGTCCCTGGGGGTTCCCTGGCTGTCCCCTAGGTGTCCCTGTGGGGGCCCTGGCTCTCCCTGGGGTGCCCTGGCTGTCCCTTAGGTGTCCCTGGGGGTTCCCTGGCTGTCCCCTAGGTGTCCCTGGGAGTGCCTTGGCTGTCCTTTAGGTGTCCCTGGAGGTTCCCTGGCTGTCCCCTAGGTGTCCCTGGGGGGCCCTGGGTGTCCCTGGGGTGCCCTGGCTGTCCCCTAGGTGTCCCTGGGGGTTCCCTAGCTGTCCTTGGGGTGCCCTGACTGTCCCCTAAGCGTCCCTGGGGGTGCCCTGGCTGTCCCTTAGGTGTCCCTGGGGGTTCCCTGGCTGTCCCCTAGGTGTCCCTGGGGGTTCCCTGGCTGTCCCCTAGGTGTCCCTGGGGGGGCCCTGGCTGTCCCCAAAAGTGCCCTCGCTGTCCCCTAGGTGTACCCAGGGGTACCCTCGCTGTCCCCTAGGTGTACCCAGGGGTGCCCTGGTGTCCCCTAGGTGTCCCTGGGAGTGCCCTGGCTGTCCCCTAGGTGTCCCTGAGGATGCCCTGGCTGTCCCCTAGGTGTTTCTGGGGGTTCCCTGGCTGTCCCGTGGCTGTCCCTGGGGGTGCCCTGGCTGTCCCTGGGAGTGCCCTGGCTGTCCCTGGGGTGCCCTGGCTGTCCCCTAGGTGTCCCTGGGGGTGCCCTGGCTGTCCCCTAGGTGTCCCTGCCTCGCCCGAATCCTCGACTCCGCCTCCGGCGCCATGGTGACACCCCTCCCAGTCTGGGCCAGTGTGGCCACACCCCCTCCCCTGGGGCCATCCGACCCATCCCAGTATAGACCAGTTAGGCACCGTGTGCCCACCTAGGACCCCCACACGCCTGCCAGTTCATCCCAGTCCACTCCCCGTCCATCCCAGTTCTCTCTGATCACCCTCCCAGTGCTCCCAGTCCATCCCAGTCCCACAGGTGTTGGTGCTTGTGGCTTGATCAGCTGCTGCCTGTCCGCAACGTGGAGCGGGTCAAACGAGCCCTCAGGGGGACGGGGGGGCGGATTTGGGGGGTCCTGGGGGTCCCGAGTTGTCCTGGAGGGGTTTGGGGGGTTTTGGGGGGTCTGGGGGGAGTCCTGGGGGCTGCTTTGGGTGGTTTTGGGGGATCTTCGGGAGGTTTGGGCGGCCCATTTGCGGCATCAAAGGAACCTGAGGAGGGTTTTGGGCGCTCCTGGAGGTCGGGGGGGCCCTGGGGGTGGTTTGGGGGGCACTGGGGGGTTCCAGCCCGTGACCCCCCCCGTTTTTGACCCCCCCCCCCCGAGCTGTTTCGGTCTCATCGACGCCCTCCTGAAGCCCAAGGGGGGGTGGGCGCTGGGCCCCCCCCGCTGCCCCCTCCCCCTGCCACCCCCGCGACGCCCTGCAGGTGAGGGACCCCCAAAAACCCCTCCCCAGACCCCAAATTCACCCCTGGGACCCCAAAAAACCCCCAAAACCTCTCCCCGAACCCCAAATTCACCCCTGAGGCGCCATAAAACCCCCAAACCCCTCCCCATGAACCCCAAATCCATCCCTGGGACCCCCCAAAACCTCCCCAGGACCCCAGATCTACCCCGGGACCCTCGAATCCATCCCTTGGACCCCCAAAAACCCCAAAATCCATCCCTGGGACCCCCCAAAACCTCCCTCCAAACCCCAAATTCACCCCTCGGACCTCCAGAATCCCTCCACAGGCCCCCTCAGGGGTCGTTCCCCACGAAAAAGGGCGGGAAACGTGAGGGGAGAAAAAGGGTGGGATCAAGTGGGAGGGATCAATGGAATTTTGGGGGGCGTCAGCGACGGTGAGGGAAGATCAATGGAATACTGGGGGGGCATCAATGACATTGGGGGGGGTCAGTGACACTCGGGTGGGGATCAATGATGCTGTGGGGGGGTCGATATCAGCTCGGGGGGCGGCCATGGGTTTTTGGGGGGCCGCAACGCAGGCGGCCGTGCTGGGTTTGGAGCGGGGGGGCCCCTTCAACCCCTGGGGGTGCCCTGGCTGTCCCCTAGGTGTCCCTTGGGGGCCCTGGCTGTCCCCTAAGTGTCCCTGGGGGTCCCCTGGCTGTTCCTGGGGGGGCCCTGGCTGTCCCGTATGTGTCCCTGGGCGGGCCCCAGCTGTCCCCTGGCTGTCCCTGGGGGTGTCCTGGCTGTCCCCGAAAGTGCCCTCCCTGTCCCCTAGGTGTCCCCAGGGGTGCCCTGGCTGTCCCCTAGGTGTCCCTGGGGGTTCCCTGGCTGTCCCTGGGGTGCCCTGGCTGTCCCCTAGCTGTCCCTTGGGGTGCCCCGGCTGTCCCTTGGGGTGCCCTTGCCGTCCCCTAGGTGCACCTTGGGGTCCCCGGGCTGTCCCCTAGGTGTCCCTGGGAGTGCCCTGGCTGTCCTTTAGGTGTCCCTGGAGGTTCCCTGGCTGTCCCCTAGGTGTCCCTGGGGTGCCCTTGCTGTCCCCTAGGTGTCTCTGGGGGTGCCCTGGCTGACCCTGGGGTCGCCCTGGCTGTCCCGTGGCTGTCCCTGGGGTGCCCTTGCTGTCCCCTAGGTGTTCGTGGTAGTGCCCTGGCTGTCCCTGGGGATGCCCTGGCTGTCCCCTAGGTGTCCCTGTGGGGACCCTGGCTCTCCCTGGGGTGCCCTGGCTGTCCCTTAGGTGTCCCTGGGGGTTCCCTGGCTGTCCCCTAGGTGTCCCTGGGGTGCCCTGGCTGTCCCCTAGGTGTCCCTGGGGGTTCCCTGGCTGTCCCTGGGGGTGCCCTGGCTGTCCCCTAGGTGTCCCTGTGTATGCCCTGGCTGTCCCCTAGGTGTCCCTGGGGGTGCCCTGGCTGTCCCTGGGGGGGCCCTGGCTGTCCCCAAAAGTGCCCTCGCTGTCCCCTAGGTGTACCCAGGGGTACCCTCGCTGTCCCCTAGGTGTCCCTGGGGGTGCCCTGGCTCTCCCTTAGGTGTCCCTGAGGATGCCCTGGCTGTCCCCTAGGTGTCCCTGGGGGTTCCCTGGCTGTCCCTGGGGTGCCCTGGCTCTCCCTTAGGTGTCCCTGAGGATGCCCTGGCTGTCCCCTAGGTGTCCCTGGGGTGCCCTGGCTGTCCCCTAGGTGTCCCTGGGGGTTCCCTGGCTGTCCCTGGGGGTGCCCTGGCTGTCCCCTAGGTGTCCCTGGGGGTGCCCTGGCTGTCCCCTAGGTGTCCCTGGGGGTACCCTGGCTGTCCCCTAGGTGTACCTTGGCGGCCCTGGCTGTCCCCTAAGTGTCCCTGTGGGGGCCCTGGCTCTCCCTGGGGTGCCCTGGCTGTCCCTTAGGTGTCCCTGGGGTGCCCTGGGTGTCTCTGGGGGTGCCCTGACTGTCCCTGGGGTGCCCTGGCTGTCACCTAGGTGTCCCTGGGGGTGCCTTGGCTGTCCTTGAGGTGTCCCTGGAGGTTCCCTGGCTGTCCCCTAGGTGTCCCTGGGGCGCCCTGGGTGTCCCTGGGGGTGCCCTGACTGTCCCTGGGGTGCCCTGGCTGTCCCCTAGGTGTCCCTGGGGGTGCCTTGGCTGTCCCCTAGGTGTCCCTGGGGGTTCCCTGGCTGTCCCTGGGGTGCCGACTGTCCCCTAAGCGTCCCTGGGGGTGCCCTGGCTGTCCCCTAGGTGTCCCTGGGGGTACCCTGGCTGACCCTAGGTGTCCCTGGGAGTGCCCTGGCTGTCCCCTAGGTGTCCCTGTGGGGGCCCTGGCTCTCCCTGGGGTGCCCTGGCTGTCCTTTAGGTGTCCCTGGAGGTTCCCTGGCTGTCCCCTAGGTGTCCCTGGGGGGCCCTGGGTGTCCCTGGGGGTGCCCTGACTGTCCCTGGGGTGCCCTGGCTGTCCCCTAGGTGTCCCTGGGGGTGCCTTGGCTGTCTCCTAGGTATCACTGGGGGTGCCCTGGCTCTCCCTGGGGTGCCCTGGCTGTCCCTTAGGTGTCCCTGGGGGTTCCCTGGCTGTCCCCTAGGTGTCCCTGGGGGGCCCTGGGTGTCCCTGGGGGTGCCCTGACTGTCCCTGGGGTGCCCTGGCTGTCCTCTAGGTGTCCCTGGGGGTGCCTTGGCTGTCCCCTAGGTATCCCTGGGGGTGCCCTGGCTGTCCCTGGGGTGCCCTGGCTGTCCCCTAGGTGTCCCTGGGGGTACCCTGGCTGTCCCCTAGGTGTACCTTGGCGGCCCTGGCTGTCCCCTAAGTGTCCCTGTGGGGGCCCTGGCTCTCCCTGGGGTGCCCTGGCTGTCCCTTAGGTGTCCCTGGGGTGCCCTGGGTGTCTCTGGGGGTGCCCTGACTGTCCCTGGGGTGCCCTGGCTGTCACCTAGGTGTCCCTGGGGGTGCCTTGGCTGTCCTTGAGGTGTCCCTGGAGGTTCCCTGGCTGTCCCCTAGGTGTCCCTGGGGCGCCCTGGGTGTCCCTGGGGGTGCCCTGACTGTCCCTGGGGTGCCCTGGCTGTCCCCTAGGTGTCCCTGGGGGTGCCTTGGCTGTCCCCTAGGTGTCCCTGGGGGTTCCCTGGCTGTCCCTGGGGTGCCGACTGTCCCCTAAGCGTCCCTGGGGGTGCCCTGGCTGTCCCCTAGGTGTCCCTGGGGGTACCCTGGCTGACCCTAGGTGTCCCTGGGAGTGCCCTGGCTGTCCCCTAGGTGTCCCTGTGGGGGCCCTGGCTCTCCCTGGGGTGCCCTGGCTGTCCTTTAGGTGTCCCTGGAGGTTCCCTGGCTGTCCCCTAGGTGTCCCTGGGGGGCCCTGGGTGTCCCTGGCGGTGCCCTGACTGTCCCTGGGGTGCCCTGGCTGTCCCCTAGGTGTCCCTGGGGGTGCCTTGGCTGTCTCCTAGGTATCACTGGGGGTTCCCTGGCTCTCCCTGGGGTGCCCTGGCTGTCCCTTAGGTGTCCCTGGGGGTTCCCTGGCTGTCCCCTAGGTGTCCCTGGGGGGCCCTGGGTGTCCCTGGGGTGCCGACTGTCCCCTAAGCGTCCCTGGGGGTGCCCTGGCTGTCCCCTAGGTGTCCCTGGGGGTACCCTGGCTGACCCTAGGTGTCCCTGGGAGTGCCCTGGCTGTCCCCTAGGTGTCCCTGTGGGGGCCCTGGCTCTCCCTGGGGTGCCCTGGCTGTCCTTTAGGTGTCCCTGGAGGTTCCCTGGCTGTCCCCTAGGTGTCCCTGGGGGGCCCTGGGTGTCCCTGGCGGTGCCCTGACTGTCCCTGGGGTGCCCTGGCTGTCCCCTAGGTGTCCCTGGGGGTGCCTTGGCTGTCTCCTAGGTATCACTGGGGGTGCCCTGGCTCTCCCTGGGGTGCCCTGGCTGTCCCTTAGGTGTCCCTGGGGGTTCCCTGGCTGTCCCCTAGGTGTCCCTGGGGGGCCCTGGGTGTCCCTGGGGGTGCCCTGACTGTCCCTGGGGTGCCCTGGCTGTCCTCTAGGTGTCCCTGGGGGTGCCTTGGCTGTCCCCTAGGTATCCCTGGGGGTGCCCTGGCTGTCCCTGGGGTGCCCTGGCTGTCCCCTAGGTGTCCCTGGGGGTGCCCTGGCTGTCCCCTAGGTGTCCCTGGGGGTGCCCTGGCTGTCCCTTAGGTGTCCCTGGGGGTTCCCTGGCTGTCCCTTAGGTGTCCCTGGGGGTTCCCTGGCTCTCCCCTAGGTGCACCTTGGGGTCCCCGGGCTGTCCCCTAGGTGTCCCTGGGGGTGCTCTGGCTGTCCCCTATGTGTCCCTGGGAGTGCCTTGGCTGTCCTTTAGGTGTCCCTGGAGGTTCCCTGGCTGTCCCCTAGGTGTCTCTGGGGGGCCCTGGCTGACCCTGGGGTCGCCCTGGCTGTCCCGTGGCTGTCCCTGGGGTGCCCTTGCTGTCCCCTAGGTGTTCGTGGTAGTGCCCTGGCTGTCCCCTACGTGTCCCTGGGAGTGCCTTGGCTGTCCTTTAGGTGTCCCTGGAGGTTCCCTGGCTGTCCCCTAGGTGTCCCTGGGGGGCCCTGGGTGTCCCTGGGGTGCCCTAGGTGTCCCTGGGGGTTCCCTGGCTGTCCCTGGGGTGCCCTGACTGTCCCCTAAGCGTCCCTGGGGGTGCCCTGGCTGTCCCTTAGGTGTCCCTGGGGGTTCCCTGGCTGTCCCCTAGGTGTCCCTGGGGGTTCCCTGGCTGTCCCCTAGGTGTCCCTGGGGGTGCCCTGGCTGTCCCCTAGGTGTCCCTGGGGGTGCCCTGGCTGTCCCTGGGGGGGCCCTGGCTGTCCCCAAAAGTGCCCTCGCTGTCCCCTAGGTGTACCCAGGGGTACCCTCGCTGTCCCCTAGGTGTACCCAGGGGTGCCCTGGTGTCCCCTAGGTGTCCCTGGGGGTGCCCTGGCTGTCCCCTAGGTGTCCCTGCCTCGCCCGAATCCTCGACTCCGCCTCCGGCGCCATGGTGACACCCCTCCCAGTCTGGGCCAGTGTGGCCACACCCCCTCCCCTGGGGCCATCCGACCCATCCCAGTATAGACCAGTTAGGCACCGTGTGCCCACCTAGGACCCCCACACGCCTGCCAGTTCATCCCAGTCCACTCCCCGTCCATCCCAGTTCTCTCTGATCACCCTCCCAGTGCTCCCAGTCCATCCCAGTCCCACAGGTGTTGGTGCTTGTGGCTTGATCAGCTGCTGCCTGTCCGCAACGTGGAGCGGGTCAAACGAGCCCTCAGGGGGACGGGGGGGCGGATTTGGGGGGTCCTGGGGGTCCCGAGTTGTCCTGGAGGGGTTTGGGGGGTTTTGGGGGGTCTGGGGGGAGTCCTGGGGACTGCTTTGGGTGGTTTTGGGGGATCTTCGGGAGGTTTGGGCGGCCCATTTGCGGCATCAAAGGAACCTGAGGAGGGTTTTGGGGGCTCCTGGAGGTCGGGGGGGGCCCTGGGGGTGGTTTGGGGGGCACTGGGGGGTTCCAGCCCGTGACCCCCCCGTTTTTGACCCCCCCCCGAGCTGTTTCGGTCTCATCGACGCCCTCCTGAAGCCCAAGGGGGGGTGGGCGCTGGGCCCCCCCCGCTGCCCCCTCCCCCTGCCACCCCCGCGACGCCCTGCAGGTGAGGGACCCCCAAAAACCCCTCCCCAGACCCCAAATTCACCCCTGGGACCCCAAAAAACCCCCAAAACCTCTCCCCGAACCCCAAATTCACCCCTGAGGCGCCATAAAACCCCCAAACCCCTCCCCATGAACCCCAAATCCATCCCTGGGACCCCCCAAAACCTCCCCAGGACCCCAGATCTACCCCGGGACCCTCGAATCCATCCCTTGGACCCCCAAAAACCCCAAAATCCATCCCTGGGACCCCCCAAAACCTCCCTCCAAACCCCAAATTCACCCCTCGGACCTCCAGAATCCCTCCACAGGCCCCCTCAGGGGTCGTTCCCCACGAAAAAGGGCGGGAAACGTGAGGGGAGAAAAAGGGCGGGAAACGTGAGGGGAGAAAAAGGGCGGGATCAAGTGGGAGGGATCAATGGAATTTTGGGGGGCGTCAGCGACGGTGAGGGAAGATCAATGGAATACTGGGGGGGCATCAATGACATTGGGGGGGGTCAGTGACACTCGGGTGGGGATCAATGATGCTGTGGGGGGGTCGATATCAGCTCGGGGGGCGGCCATGGGTTTTTGGGGGGCCGCAACGCAGGCGGCCGTGCTGGGTTTGGAGCGGGGGGGCCCCTTCAACCCCTGGGGGTGCCCTGGCTGTCCCCTAGGTGTCCCTTGGGGGCCCTGGCTGTCCCCTAAGTGTCCCTGGGGGTCCCCTGGCTGTTCCTGGGGGGGCCCTGGCTGTCCCGTATGTGTCCCTGGGCGGGCCCCAGCTGTCCCCTGGCTGTCCCTGGGGGTGTCCTGGCTGTCCCCGAAAGTGCCCTCCCTGTCCCCTAGGTGTCCCCAGGGGTGCCCTGGCTGTCCCCTAGGTGTCCCTGGGGGTTCCCTGGCTGTCCCTGGGGTGCCCTGGCTGTCCCCTAGCTGTCCCTTGGGGTGCCCCGGCTGTCCCTTGGGGTGCCCTTGCCGTCCCCTAGGTGCACCTTGGGGTCCCCGGGCTGTCCCCTAGGTGTCCCTGGGGGTGCCCTGGCTGTCCCCTATGTGTCCCTGGGAGTGCCTTGGCTGTCCTTTAGGTGTCCCTGGAGGTTCCCTGGCTGTCCCCTAGGTGTCCCTGGGGTGCCCTTGCTGTCCCCTAGGTGTCTCTGGGGGTGCCCTGGCTGACCCTGGGGTCGCCCTGGCTGTCCCGTGGCTGTCCCTGGGGTGCCCTTGCTGTCCCCTAGGTGTTCATGGTAGTGCCCTGGCTGTCCCTGGGGATGCCCTGGCTGTCCCCTAGGTGTCCCTGTGGGGACCCTGGCTCTCCCTGGGGTGCCCTGGCTGTCCCTTAGGTGTCCCTGGGGGTTCCCTGGCTGTCCCCTAGGTGTCCCTGGGGTGCCCTGGCTGTCCCCTAGGTGTCCCTGGGGGTTCCCTGGCTGTCCCTGGGGGTGCCCTGGCTGTCCCCTAGGTGTCCCTGGGGGTGCCCTGGCTGTCCCCTAGGTGTCCCTGGGGGTACCCTGGCTGTCCCCTAGGTGTACCTTGGCGGCCCTGGCTGTCCCCTAAGTGTCCCTGTGGGGGCCCTGGCTCTCCCTGGGGTGCCCTGGCTGTCCCTTAGGTGTCCCTGGGGTGCCCTGGGTGTCTCTGGGGGTGCCCTGACTGTCCCTGGGGTGCCCTGGCTGTCACCTAGGTGTCCCTGGGGGTGCCTTGGCTGTCCTTGAGGTGTCCCTGGAGGTTCCCTGGCTGTCCCCTAGGTGTCCCTGTGGGGGCCCTGGCTCTCCCTGGGGTGCCCTGGCTGTCCTTTAGGTGTCCCTGGAGGTTCCCTGGCTGTCCCCTAGGTGTCCCTGGGGGGCCCTGGGTGTCCCTGGCGGTGCCCTGACTGTCCCTGGGGTGCCCTGGCTGTCCCCTAGGTGTCCCTGGGGGTGCCTTGGCTGTCTCCTAGGTATCACTGGGGGTGCCCTGGCTCTCCCTGGGGTGCCCTGGCTGTCCCTTAGGTGTCCCTGGGGGTTCCCTGGCTGTCCCCTAGGTGTCCCTGGGGGGCCCTGGGTGTCCCTGGGGGTGCCCTGACTGTCCCTGGGGTGCCCTGGCTGTCCTCTAGGTGTCCCTGGGGGTGCCTTGGCTGTCCCCTAGGTATCCCTGGGGGTGCCCTGGCTGTCCCTGGGGTGCCCTGGCTGTCCCCTAGGTGTCCCTGGGGGTGCCCTGGCTGTCCCCTAGGTGTCCCTGGGGGTGCCCTGGCTGTCCCTTAGGTGTCCCTGGGGGTTCCCTGGCTGTCCCTTAGGTGTCCCTGGGGGTTCCCTGGCTCTCCCCTAGGTGCACCTTGGGGTCCCCGGGCTGTCCCCTAGGTGTCCCTGGGGGTGCTCTGGCTGTCCCCTATGTGTCCCTGGGAGTGCCTTGGCTGTCCTTTAGGTGTCCCTGGAGGTTCCCTGGCTGTCCCCTAGGTGTCCCTGGGGGGCCCTGGCTGACCCTGGGGTCGCCCTGGCTGTCCCGTGGCTGTCCCTGGGGTGCCCTTGCTGTCCCCTAGGTGTTCGTGGTAGTGCCCTGGCTGTCCCTGGGGATGCCCTGGCTGTCCCCTAGGTGTCCCTGTGGGGGCCCTGGCTCTCCCTGGGGTGCCCTGGCTGTCCCTTAGGTGTCCCTGGGGGTTCCCTGGCTGTCCCCTAGGTGTCCCTGGGGGTGCCCTGGCTGTCCCCTACGTGTCCCTGGGAGTGCCTTGGCTGTCCTTTAGGTGTCCCTGGAGGTTCCCTGGCTGTCCCCTAGGTGTCCCTGGGGGGCCCTGGGTGTCCCTGGGGTGCCCTAGGTGTCCCTGGGGGTTCCCTGGCTGTCCCTGGGGTGCCCTGACTGTCCCCTAAGCGTCCCTGGGGGTGCCCTGGCTGTCCCTTAGGTGTCCCTGGGGGTTCCCTGGCTGTCCCCTAGGTGTCCCTGGGGGTTCCCTGGCTGTCCCCTAGGTGTCCCTGGGGGTGCCCTGGCTGTCCCCTAGGTGTCCCTGGGGGTGCCCTGGCTGTCCCTGGGGGGGCCCTGGCTGTCCCCAAAAGTGCCCTCGCTGTCCCCTAGGTGTACCCAGGGGTACCCTCGCTGTCCCCTAGGTGTACCCAGGGGTGCCCTGGTGTCCCCTAGGTGTCCCTGGGGGTGCCCTGGCTGTCCCCTAGGTGTCCCTGCCTCGCCCGAATCCTCGACTCCGCCTCCGGCGCCATGGTGACACCCCTCCCAGTCTGGGCCAGTGTGGCCACACCCCCTCCCCTGGGGCCATCCGACCCATCCCAGTATAGACCAGTTAGGCACCGTGTGCCCACCTAGGACCCCCACACGCCTGCCAGTTCATCCCAGTCCACTCCCCGTCCATCCCAGTTCTCTCTGATCACCCTCCCAGTGCTCCCAGTCCATCCCAGTCCCACAGGTGTTGGTGCTTGTGGCTTGATCAGCTGCTGCCTGTCCGCAACGTGGAGCGGGTCAAACGAGCCCTCAGGGGGACGGGGGGGCGGATTTGGGGGGTCCTGGGGGTCCCGAGTTGTCCTGGAGGGGTTTGGGGGGTTTTGGGGGGTCTGGGGGGAGTCCTGGGGACTGCTTTGGGTGGTTTTGGGGGATCTTCGGGAGGTTTGGGCGGCCCATTTGCGGCATCAAAGGAACCTGAGGAGGGTTTTGGGGGCTCCTGGAGGTCGGGGGGGGCCCTGGGGGTGGTTTGGGGGGCACTGGGGGGTTCCAGCCCGTGACCCCCCCGTTTTTGACCCCCCCCCGAGCTGTTTCGGTCTCATCGACGCCCTCCTGAAGCCCAAGGGGGGGTGGGCGCTGGGCCCCCCCCGCTGCCCCCTCCCCCTGCCACCCCCGCGACGCCCTGCAGGTGAGGGACCCCCAAAAACCCCTCCCCAGACCCCAAATTCACCCCTGGGACCCCAAAAAACCCCCAAAACCTCTCCCCGAACCCCAAATTCACCCCTGAGGCGCCATAAAACCCCCAAACCCCTCCCCATGAACCCCAAATCCATCCCTGGGACCCCCCAAAACCTCCCCAGGACCCCAGATCTACCCCGGGACCCTCGAATCCATCCCTTGGACCCCCAAAAACCCCAAAATCCATCCCTGGGACCCCCCAAAACCTCCCTCCAAACCCCAAATTCACCCCTCGGACCTCCAGAATCCCTCCACAGGCCCCCTCAGGGGTCGTTCCCCACGAAAAAGGGCGGGAAACGTGAGGGGAGAAAAAGGGCGGGAAACGTGAGGGGAGAAAAAGGGCGGGATCAAGTGGGAGGGATCAATGGAATTTTGGGGGGCGTCAGCGACGGTGAGGGAAGATCAATGGAATACTGGGGGGGCATCAATGACATTGGGGGGGGTCAGTGACACTCGGGTGGGGATCAATGATGCTGTGGGGGGGTCGATATCAGCTCGGGGGGCGGCCATGGGTTTTTGGGGGGCCGCAACGCAGGCGGCCGTGCTGGGTTTGGAGCGGGGGGGCCCCTTCAACCCCTGGGGGTGCCCTGGCTGTCCCCTAGGTGTCCCTTGGGGGCCCTGGCTGTCCCCTAAGTGTCCCTGGGGGTCCCCTGGCTGTTCCTGGGGGGGCCCTGGCTGTCCCGTATGTGTCCCTGGGCGGGCCCCAGCTGTCCCCTGGCTGTCCCTGGGGGTGTCCTGGCTGTCCCCGAAAGTGCCCTCCCTGTCCCCTAGGTGTCCCCAGGGGTGCCCTGGCTGTCCCCTAGGTGTCCCTGGGGGTTCCCTGGCTGTCCCTGGGGTGCCCTGGCTGTCCCCTAGGTGTCCCTGTGGGGGCCCTGGCTCTCCCTGGGGTGCCCTGGCTGTCCTTTAGGTGTCCCTGGAGGTTCCCTGGCTGTCCCCTAGGTGTCCCTGGGGGGCCCTGGGTGTCCCTGGCGGTGCCCTGACTGTCCCTGGGGTGCCCTGGCTGTCCCCTAGGTGTCCCTGGGGGTGCCTTGGCTGTCTCCTAGGTATCACTGGGGGTGCCCTGGCTCTCCCTGGGGTGCCCTGGCTGTCCCTTAGGTGTCCCTGGGGGTTCCCTGGCTGTCCCCTAGGTGTCCCTGGGGGGCCCTGGGTGTCCCTGGGGGTGCCCTGACTGTCCCTGGGGTGCCCTGGCTGTCCTCTAGGTGTCCCTGGGGGTGCCTTGGCTGTCCCCTAGGTATCCCTGGGGGTGCCCTGGCTGTCCCTGGGGTGCCCTGGCTGTCCCCTAGGTGTCCCTGGGGGTGCCCTGGCTGTCCCCTAGGTGTCCCTGGGGGTGCCCTGGCTGTCCCTTAGGTGTCCCTGGGGGTTCCCTGGCTGTCCCTTAGGTGTCCCTGGGGGTTCCCTGGCTCTCCCCTAGGTGCACCTTGGGGTCCCCGGGCTGTCCCCTAGGTGTCCCTGGGGGTGCTCTGGCTGTCCCCTATGTGTCCCTGGGAGTGCCTTGGCTGTCCTTTAGGTGTCCCTGGAGGTTCCCTGGCTGTCCCCTAGGTGTCCCTGGGGGGCCCTGGCTGACCCTGGGGTCGCCCTGGCTGTCCCGTGGCTGTCCCTGGGGTGCCCTTGCTGTCCCCTAGGTGTTCGTGGTAGTGCCCTGGCTGTCCCTGGGGATGCCCTGGCTGTCCCCTAGGTGTCCCTGTGGGGGCCCTGGCTCTCCCTGGGGTGCCCTGGCTGTCCCTTAGGTGTCCCTGGGGGTTCCCTGGCTGTCCCCTAGGTGTCCCTGGGGGTGCCCTGGCTGTCCCCTACGTGTCCCTGGGAGTGCCTTGGCTGTCCTTTAGGTGTCCCTGGAGGTTCCCTGGCTGTCCCCTAGGTGTCCCTGGGGGGCCCTGGGTGTCCCTGGGGTGCCCTAGGTGTCCCTGGGGGTTCCCTGGCTGTCCCTGGGGTGCCCTGACTGTCCCCTAAGCGTCCCTGGGGGTGCCCTGGCTGTCCCTTAGGTGTCCCTGGGGGTTCCCTGGCTGTCCCCTAGGTGTCCCTGGGGGTTCCCTGGCTGTCCCCTAGGTGTCCCTGGGGGTGCCCTGGCTGTCCCCTAGGTGTCCCTGGGGGTGCCCTGGCTGTCCCTGGGGGGGCCCTGGCTGTCCCCAAAAGTGCCCTCGCTGTCCCCTAGGTGTACCCAGGGGTACCCTCGCTGTCCCCTAGGTGTACCCAGGGGTGCCCTGGTGTCCCCTAGGTGTCCCTGGGGGTGCCCTGGCTGTCCCCTAGGTGTCCCTGCCTCGCCCGAATCCTCGACTCCGCCTCCGGCGCCATGGTGACACCCCTCCCAGTCTGGGCCAGTGTGGCCACACCCCCTCCCCTGGGGCCATCCGACCCATCCCAGTATAGACCAGTTAGGCACCGTGTGCCCACCTAGGACCCCCACACGCCTGCCAGTTCATCCCAGTCCACTCCCCGTCCATCCCAGTTCTCTCTGATCACCCTCCCAGTGCTCCCAGTCCATCCCAGTCCCACAGGTGTTGGTGCTTGTGGCTTGATCAGCTGCTGCCTGTCCGCAACGTGGAGCGGGTCAAACGAGCCCTCAGGGGGACGGGGGGGCGGATTTGGGGGGTCCTGGGGGTCCCGAGTTGTCCTGGAGGGGTTTGGGGGGTTTTGGGGGGTCTGGGGGGAGTCCTGGGGACTGCTTTGGGTGGTTTTGGGGGATCTTCGGGAGGTTTGGGCGGCCCATTTGCGGCATCAAAGGAACCTGAGGAGGGTTTTGGGGGCTCCTGGAGGTCGGGGGGGGCCCTGGGGGTGGTTTGGGGGGCACTGGGGGGTTCCAGCCCGTGACCCCCCCGTTTTTGACCCCCCCCCGAGCTGTTTCGGTCTCATCGACGCCCTCCTGAAGCCCAAGGGGGGGTGGGCGCTGGGCCCCCCCCGCTGCCCCCTCCCCCTGCCACCCCCGCGACGCCCTGCAGGTGAGGGACCCCCAAAAACCCCTCCCCAGACCCCAAATTCACCCCTGGGACCCCAAAAAACCCCCAAAACCTCTCCCCGAACCCCAAATTCACCCCTGAGGCGCCATAAAACCCCCAAACCCCTCCCCATGAACCCCAAATCCATCCCTGGGACCCCCCAAAACCTCCCCAGGACCCCAGATCTACCCCGGGACCCTCGAATCCATCCCTTGGACCCCCAAAAACCCCAAAATCCATCCCTGGGACCCCCCAAAACCTCCCTCCAAACCCCAAATTCACCCCTCGGACCTCCAGAATCCCTCCACAGGCCCCCTCAGGGGTCGTTCCCCACGAAAAAGGGCGGGAAACGTGAGGGGAGAAAAAGGGCGGGAAACGTGAGGGGAGAAAAAGGGCGGGATCAAGTGGGAGGGATCAATGGAATTTTGGGGGGCGTCAGCGACGGTGAGGGAAGATCAATGGAATACTGGGGGGGCATCAATGACATTGGGGGGGGTCAGTGACACTCGGGTGGGGGATCAATGATGCTGTGGGGGGGCCGATATCAGAGGTTATCAGAGGAAATCGCCGCCGCCGTCCTCCCGTGCCCAGAGCCCCGCCAGGACCCCAGCGCAGCTCCGGCTGCAGGCGGAGCAGGAGCGGCTCCTGCCGCCCGCAGCGATCCCGGTCCCGATCCCGATCGCAACGCCCCCCTGGTCCTCCGGCCCCGAGACCCATAGCCCGCCCGCCGGGGGAGGCCGCACCGCTCGGGAGCCGCAGCCGACACTGACAGGACCCGAACCAGAACGGCCGGTCCCATTCCCGGCCCCGCCTGGCTCCGCGCAGGGCCGCGAGCAACCTCGGCTCGGCTCAGCTGTGAGGGGCGGGGCGGGGCCGCGGGCGATGGTCCCGCCCCCATCCCGGGCAGCGCGGGGCGCCGGGGCGGGCTCGGGGCGGAGCCGGGGCGGGCTCGGGGCGGAGCCGGGGCGGGCTCGGGGCGGAGCCGGGGCGGGCTCGGGGCGGAGCCGGGGCGGGCTCGGGGCGGAGCCGGGGCGGAGCCGAGGCGGAGCCGGGGCGGGCTCGGGGCGGAGCCGGGGCTCTGTGAGGCGGGGCCCGGAGGCAGCCGGGGCCGGCCAGTACCGGGGGCGCGGCTTCAGGGGCGCGGGGCGGGTCCCAAGTGCACGGCGCCGGGACCCCACCGGGGCGTTCCACACCGAGCCCATAGAGCAGCAGCTACTTCCGCCACCCTTTTGAATCCCCGCGATTGGCGGGCTCGCTGAGGCATCGGCAGTGCTGATTGGACAGCGGGCCCCGGGAACCGCCCCCGCCCCCCGGCCCGCGCTGAGGGCCCGGGGCCTCCGCCCTCAGACCGGCTCCGGCTCCAACCCGGCCCGGGCTCTGCTCCGATCCCCCCGGCCCGCCCTGAGGGCCCGGGGGCTCTGCCCCGAGACCGGCCTCGCCCCTCCCCGCCTCGCCCTGTAGTAGATTTCTGTTTGGTTTGTGGGAAGAAACATGTGTGAGAAGTGAGAGTTGTGCTGGAGGGGTGCTGCTGGGATGAAAGGATGGAGTAAATCTGCTCCGAGGATGTGCGATGAAGAATTCAGGGTCAGAGGTGGGCAGTATTTATAAACTGTCTCCATATTTCCCTGTATCTCTGGGTGTTTGGATTTAGCCTGGGATTGTCAGCTAAGTTATAAACAAGCCAACCCGGCTACTGAACTCCCAATGAACGTTTGGAACCCTTGCACAGAAAGACAAGGTAGTGATGATTCCAAAGGAGAAAATGTAAATGAAGGGTAACGATTGCTGGGAAATTTCCTTAGGAATTGTGAACCTCACACAAACGGAATTTAGGAGGTGGAATCCCAGTTTCAGCCTTGGGCACGTGCAGGAGCAGAGGGATCCTTATTCACAGCAAGGAAAGCCCGGTGCCCCAGCGTGTCAGTGCACACAGTGCAATGTCCAGGAAATGAGCAGCAGGGACTGGCAGCAGCTGCAGGTGAGAGCTGTCACAGGATGATTGAGGGGACAGAGCAGCCCCAGGTGAGAGCTGTCACACTGATGAGGGGACAGGTGGAAGCTGTAAAGGATAACGAGGGGGCGGGTCCTGCCAGCACTGCTTTAAGAGGGGAGCCCGAGCTGAGTTTGGCACGGAGCTGCGGGAGGAGAGGGGTTTATGCTGGGCTCCCAGGTGAGGCTCATGGAAGGATGGTGAGTTCATCTCACAGGGGCTGGGGGAGGCCTTGGGCGTGGAACATTACTTCAGGAGGTGCTGAGGGACAAACCTTTGTGCCGAGCAGCAGCAGCAGCACAAAAGGTTGAAATAAGTTTTGGTTTGGCATGTTGTGATGGGATTGGCGTCTATGGTGTGCTAGTGTTGTCTAAAGGTTTAAACTTTAACGTTTATTTTTAAAGTTTTAAGTTAATGAATTAATATGGGTTGCAAGACGTGGGCTTTTTCCTTTTTATTTGGCTAGGGGGAAGTCTTTAACTTTGGGGGGGCTCTGAGTATATGTTCTGGAGTATTATTAAGGGGTTTGGACATGGTGCTGTTTTTATTATATTCAGTAGTTTGACTAGGGGTGATAAGAGTTGGCTTTTTTTGCTGGAATTTTTTTGGGGTTGTCTGTTTGAAAATTTATATATTTATGCAGTTAAGTGTGGTGGTGTTTCTGATGTAACTCTTCAGCATATGTTATTGTTTGTGTGTTTTAGGTGGTCTACTTGTCTTACACCCTGACCGATTGGCCAACAGATCTGCTGAGATCATACATCGATGTTTGTTTTATTTCTTGTAGCCGAATAAGAGACAGCAGCCCGGTGACAGCAGGAAATTCCCAGAGAGCGAGGCGGCATTCTGTGGCACCCGGCGTGGATTCTCATCCCCAGACGTCCAAGAGATAAGTGGAGGGTTCAGAGCCACAGAGGGGATGAAAGTGGAGTGCTGGGTCAGGACTTGTCAGGAGGGGTTTTTGAGTCAGGTGTGGAGATAGGGATGTCCAAGATGTGCCAATTGAGAGTACAGGTATACCAGCCCGACCCCACCCCTACCCCAGACCCGAAGGAGTAGCCCTAAAGACATGCCTGTTTCCCTGAGTGCAGGTACAGGCAGGAGCCCTTATGCAGGACAATGCCAGAAGGCCTGGCTGCGAGGTGCAGGGCTCTAAAGAAGTTGGGTTTAGAAGGGGGGAGGTGTAGCCACACACACAGAGGCTGAGGTAAAGGACTCGAGGACTAGAGGACACACGGTGAAACTCAGGGGAGCAGGCTAGGATACAAGTCAGAGTACAGGTGTAGCGGCCCTCACAGCACTGCTACCAGCACACTTCCCCTGAGAGCAGGTGCAGGCAGCAGCCCTAGTGCAGGAACACACCAGAAGCTCTGACCTGTGCAGACACAGTCAGGCTAGGGCCAGGCAGGAAGCGATAGTGGGGAGCAGGATCCAACAGGGCTGGGGATAACGGGGGTTTCCCGCCCCACCCACCCTGGGATTCCCTGTCTCTCCGCAGCCGGTGGAAGTGCTCCTGATTCCCTCTCGAGGCGGCGGTTGGTAAGGCTTCGTGCCTTTTGCCACCGCAAAGAGTTCGGCTCTGTCAGCCTCTGCCCTGTCTCAGGGCCACGTTTCTTAGGGTAGGCAGGGAACAACTGTGGATGTACCTGTCCTGCGTGCGGGACAGCTCTTGGGACCCTAACGGTGCAGAGCGTCCCCGGCTGCAAGGTCTAGGGCTCTGAAGAAGCAGGGTTCAGAAGGGGGGAGGTTACAGTGATACACACAGAGGCTGAGGTAAAGGACTCAAGGACTAGAGAACACACAGTGAAAATCGGGGTACAGCCTAGGATACAAGTCAGAGTACAGGCATCCCGGCCCTCACAGCGCTGCTGCCAACACCGTTTCCCTGAGAGCAGGTGCCGGCAGCAATCCTAACGCAAGACAAGGCCAGAAGTCCTGAGAGGTGCAGGCAGTAACCCTAAGCTAGGGCCAGGCAGGAAGTGACCGTGGTGGGGCAGAGTCCACAGGGTTGAGGTTCACCGGGGATGTCCACCCTGCGTTCCTGTCCTGCTCTAACCGGGGATGCTCACAGCCCTAATGGAGGCCACGGTGGGTGGGCTCGGTGCCAGTAATGCCTCTAAGGCTTTGGCGCTGCGAGCGTCGGCCTCCGAGCTCAGCTGAAGCACGCACGGGGCCCGAGGACCCGGTCCTGCTTAAGAGACGGTGAGTAGCAGAGCTGCTGGGTTTTGGCTGATGTGCAGCTAAGATTATGCTTTGATATTTGGTTTTCTTTATTGTAGCTGACTAGGAGACAGCAGCCCAGTGACAGGAGGAATTTCCCAGAGGCATAGGCGGCCTTCTTTGGGGCCCAGCGTGGATTCACCTCCCCAGACATCTGAGAGATAAGTGGAGGGCTCGGAACTAGGGAGGGGATGAAAGTGGGGTACCAGGGCAGGGATCACTGGGAGGGATTTTTCGAGTCGGGTTTGGAGCTGGGGATGTCCCAGATGTGACCCCTTAGGCTACATGAAGGGAAAGTCTCATTTTTCATGTCAGTGCTGAGGTGTGCAGGGCAGAGCAGTCCTGGTGTGTGTTGTGTCACTTGTCTGTTGTGCACTCTGTCTGTTTGGTGTCTTGTCTTTTCCTTTAGTCCTTTCAGGGGCCTGTCCAAACCCCTGGCATCAGTCTTAGCATTTCTGATCTCTGTGCTCCTCAGCCAGGTGCCTTTGTCTCAGCTGCTCGGACACTCATCAGAATCCATCTCTCTTCACAAGCATCCGGTCCGATGCCTTTTCAGGTCTTGTTCTGAGCTGTACTGACAGCCGTGCACCGCCCTGATCCATTCCGGCGGGTTAGGTCTTGTGAGAATGCAAAGACAGGTGGAGGATTCTGACCGTAGGATTCTCGGGCATCCATCTCTGCGTCTCTTGGGATAAGTCATCCCGATGGCATCTTGTTCCTGCAGGGTTCTCTGAGCCTGGCCAGCTCACCTTCCATCTTACCTCGGTCATCTCATTCCCAGTTCTCTGGACCCTCAGGGTCATTCTTCTTGCCAGAGTTTTCTGTCCCTGTTGCGTCCCCTCGTTTGTCCTGTGCTGTGTCACGGGTGTTGGTGTGTGTTTGGCCCGGAGCTGCTCTGCCTTGCTGCTCAGTCTGGGTGTAGGGGTACGAGGGTAATAGTCCTGGGGGCTTGAAATTTGTGATGTGGGGTGTGGTTAGACTGTAGAGGGTATTCCTAGATTGCCACAAGATGTCTGGAGCTGTCAAGGTATCCTGCAGCACTCTGACTTTTGTCCAAACTCTGTTTCAGATGCAGAGAGATGAAATCTGTGGCAGAGCCCCCCATCCTGGGTGAGGGGGCTCCCCTGAGAAGGTCAGTCCCTGTTTGTGTTTGCAGGGGAGGTGTAAATGATGGCTGTGTTACAGCTCTGTTCTTTGTCTTTATTTTTAGGTGGTGAAGCCGGATCTCAGCAGTCAAGCTGACGTGGGCGAGGTGAGCAGTGACGGGTGGACAGAAGCCGTTGCTATTGTTCAAGCCTCACTCGCTGGTGCAACTCTAAGCCTCCGTTATTGTGCGTTTTAGGGAGTCCACTTGCAGGAGGCCGAGCTCCCCTCTCACCAACGGGACGACAGACCCGGGTCACCTCACCCGTGAGCCCTCCGGGAGCATTCCAGGAGTCTGTGATGGAGCCTTGATCTTCTCCTTGTGAAGGCCCCATCCAGGTAGGCTTGGATAACGGCCGAGGAGTTGAGGTGAGTCAGGGAGGAGAAGGAGGAGGAGGGAGGGTCCCCTCAAGTTCCAGCGCTGCCACGTCACCTTGTCTGCTCTTTACCCAGGCAGACCCTGCGACGCCGGCGTTGGCCTCTGAGCGCAGCTGAAGCGCGGGGCCGAGGACACAGGCAAGCTTAGGAGACAGTGAGTAGCAGAATTGTCGGGTTTTGGGTGATGGGCTGCTAAGATCACGCATTCATGTTTGGTTTTTTTTGTTGTAGCTGACTAAGAGACGACAGCCCGGCGACAGCAGGAATTTTCCTGAGGCAGAGGCGGCCTTCTTTGGACCTGGCAGGGATTTGCCTCCCTGGATGCCTGAGAGATAAGTGGAGGGCTGTGGCTCACAGAGGGGATGAAAGCGGGGTACCAGGGCAGGGGTCAGCGGGAAGGATTTTTTTGAGTCGGGTTTGGAGCTGGGGATGTCCCAGATGTGACCCCTTAGGCTACGTGAAGGAAAAGTCTCATTTTTCATGTCAGTGCTGAGGTGTGCAGGGCAGAGCAGTCCTGGTGTGTGTTGTGTCACTTGTCTGTTGTGCACTCTGTCTGTTTGGTGTCTTGTCTTTTCCTTTAGTCCTTTCAGGGGCCTGTCCAAACCCCTGGCATCAGTCTTAGCATTTCTGATCTCTGTGCTCCTCAGCCAGGTGCCTTTGTCTCAGCTGCTCGGACACTCATCAGAATCCATCTCTCTTCACAAGCATCCGGTCCGATGCCTTTTCAGGTCTTGTTCTGAGCTGTACTGACAGCCGTGCACCGCCCTGATCCATTCCGGCGGGTTAGGTCTTGTGAGAATGCAAAGACAGGTGGAGGATTCTGACCGTAGGATTCTCGGGCATCCATCTCTGCGTCTCTTGGGATAAGTCATCCCGATGGCATCTTGTTCCTGCAGGGTTCTCTGAGCCTGGCCAGCTCACCTTCCATCTTACCTCGGTCATCTCATTCCCAGTTCTCTGGACCCTCAGGGTCATTCTTCTTGCCAGAGTTTTCTGTCCCTGTTGCGTCCCCTCGTTTGTCCTGTGCTGTGTCACGGGTGTTGGTGTGTGTTTGGCCCGGAGCTGCTCTGCCTTGCTGCTCAGTCTGGGTGTAGGGGTACGAGGGTAATAGTCCTGGGGGCTTGAAATTTGTGATGTGGGGTGTGGTTAGACTGTAGAGGGTATTCCTAGATTGCCACAAGATGTCTGGAGCTGTCAAGGTATCCTGCAGCACTCTGACTTTTGTCCAAACTCTGTTTCAGATGCAGAGAGATGAAATCTGTGGCAGAGCCCCCCATCCTGGGTGAGGGGGCTCCCCTGAGAAGGTCAGTCCCTGTTTCTGTTTGCAGGGGAGGTGTAAATGATGGCTGTGTTACAGCTCTGTTCTTTGTCTTTATTTTTAGGTGGTGAAGCCGGATCTCAGCAGTCAAGCTGACGTGGGCGAGGTGAGCAGTGACTCGTGGACAGAAGCCGTTGCTATTGTTCAAGCCTCACTCGCTGGTGCAACTCTAAGCCTCCGTTCTTGTGTGTTTTAGGGAGTCCACTCGCAGGAGGCCGAGCTCCCCTCTCACCAACGGGACGACAGACCCGGGTCACCTCACCCGTGAGCCCTCCGGGAGCATTCCAGGAGTCTGTGATGGAGCCTTGATCTTCTCCTTGGGAAGGCCCCATCCAGGTAGGCTTGGATAACGGCCGAGGAGTTGAGGTGAGTCAGGGAGGAGAAGGAGGAGGAGGGAGGGTCCCCTCAAGTTCCAGCGCTGCCACGTCACCTTGTCTGCTCTTTACCCAGGCAGACCCTGCGACGCCGGCGTTGGCCTCTGAGCGCAGCTGAAGCGCGGGGCCGAGGACACAGGCAAGCTTAGGAGACAGTGAGTAGCAGAATTGTCGGGTTTTGGGTGATGGGCTGCTAAGATCACGCATTCATGTTTGGTTTTTTTTGTTGTAGCTGACTAAGAGACGACAGCCCGGCGACAGCAGGAATTTTCCTGAGGCAGAGGCGGCCTTCTTTGGACCTGGCAGGGATTTGCCTCCCTGGATGCCTGAGAGATAAGTGGAGGGCTGTGGCTCACAGAGGGGATGAAAGCAGGATGCCAGGGCAGGGATCACCGGGAGGGGTTTTTTAAGTCAGATTTGGAGTTGGGGGCACCAAGATGTGACCCCTTAGGCTACATGAAGGGAAAGTCTCATTTTTCATGTCAGTGCTGAGGTGTGCAGGGCAGAGCAGTCCTGGTGTGTGTTGTGTCACTTGTCTGTTGTGCACTCTGTCTGTTTGGTGTCTTGTCTTTTCCTTTAGTCCTTTCAGGGGCCTGTCCAAACCCCTGGCATCAGTCTTAGCATTTCTGATCTCTGTGCTCCTCAGCCAGGTGCCTTTGTCTCAGCTGCTCGGACACTCATCAGAATCCATCTCTCTTCACAAGCATCCGGTCCGATGCCTTTTCAGGTCTTGTTCTGAGCTGTACTGACAGCCGTGCACCGCCCTGATCCATTCCGGCGGGTTAGGTCTTGTGAGAATGCAAAGACAGGTGGAGGATTCTGACCGTAGGATTCTCGGGCATCCATCTCTGCGTTTCTTGGGGTAAGTCATCCCGATGGCATCTTGTTCCTGCAGGGTTCTCTGAGCCTGGCCAGCTCACCTTCCGTCTCACCTCGGTCATCTCATTCCGAGTTCTCTGGACCCTCAGGGTCATTCTTCTTGCCCAGAGTTTTCTGTCCCTGTTGTGTCCCCTCGTTTGTCCTGTGCTGTGTCACGGGTGTTGGTGTGTGTTTGGCCGGGAGCTGCTCTGCCTTGCTGCTCAGTCTGGGTGTAGGGGTACGAGGGTAATAGTCCTGGGGGCTTGAAATTTGTGATGTGGGGTGTGGTTAGACTGTAGAGGGTATTCCTAGATTGCCACAAGATGTGTGGAGCTGTCAAGGTATCCTGCAGCACTCTGACTGTTGTCCTGACTTTGTTTCAGATGCGGAGAGATGAAATCCGTGGCAGAGCCCCCCATCCTGGGTGAGGGGCTCCCCTGAGAAGATCGATCGCTATTCAAGGTGAGAGTCACACATTTCACATTTATTGGCACTCCAGTGCAGGCCACCTGCGTTTACAGCTTCAAACAAGTGAGTCCCTTGGTAACCCCCCTGGGCAGCAGCTGGAGCCTGCTCCGGGCTGGGCTGCGGGAGCAAACACTTGTGGCTGACACAGCTCCACACTGAGGGTACTTGGGAAAACACCTGCCTTGTCCTGGAATTTTTTTTTTTGAGCTTTTGACAAGGTTTTAATCATCACCTTGGTAAAAATAAATGGTAAGGACTGAAAACATGAGAGACTGGCAGGTTATACGCACGAAAGACAACTTTTTTTTTCTTAAATATTTGTGCAGCCTATATCTTAATTTTGAGACTCTTTTTTGGTCAACTTTATTGTAAAAACCCCTTATTTTCAAGTTAGCTGCTTCAATAATGAATTTGTTTTACAAATACCCGCTAATGTCCGAAGGTTAAAGCACTAACACCAACATCCCACCTCTTTTATTTTTGCAGCAAAATTTTATCTTTACTAAACTTGAAACTTGATGTTTTTGCAGGTAGTAAGTTAAAGAAGGTGTTTATCTGCCCATCACTGATAGTCAGGGTCATGAAGAAATTGCTCTAGTGTTCTAAAATAAATGCAGATTTTTAGGCCTCTCCCATTCTCTCTGACTAGCAACATGTGAATTGATTTTTGATCTCCTTTCTGTTGGTGTCTGTGGGTTTTAAGCGGCATGGAGAAGGTGTCTGTGGACATGGCACCCAGGGAATGGTGCTGGGAAGGGCAGGATGGAAAGGAGCTGCTCAGGAATCCAGAGCAGCAGTGGAGTGGGAGCTGGTGCTGCTGCCTCAGTCACACCCTCCTGGACAGTCTGTGCAGTGATAATATTCCTACTTTCCTTCCTGAACCTGGGGTTGGAGGAGAACACGAGTCTTGGCATTGATGGAAAGGGGAACTCGAGGGAAAAACTGCTGTTTGTGTCCTTAGAGAGCAGTGGGAAGAGCCTGGGAGAAATCCTGGCTGGCTGAGGGATCCTTGTGTCCCCTCGGGAATAAATCCCTGCGTCTCCTCAGCCCTGCTGGTTTGCAGTAGCGTTTGTACACCTTTCGCTGCAGCTGTGGTTCTTAATAACTGGAAGTCCAGGGATTCTGGGCGATTCCCATAAGTTCTCCTGTTTTGTAGGAGCTGCACGGTGAGGTCAGCATTCTGAGGGAGGCCCTGGCACAGCTGCCAAGGGCAAGGAACGTGGAGCATCCCGGGGCTTCTCCCGCCCGAGTTTCTCCCGGAGCGTGCTGCGTGTCGTGCCGGATGTTTAACCCGGGTTTGGGGTGTTCTCCTGCAGTCCCAGCTCTAACTGCTGCCCCCGAGCCCCGGCCTTGCTCTGTCCCAGCACTGAACCTGGCAGGTGGGTGTGCTTTTCCAGCCCTTGAATCCCACGGGCAATCCCAGATTCCCGGAGCTCCCCGAGGCACAGCCTGGCCTCCCTCCCTGGGAGCTGCACCTCAGTCTGCCTGGACCAAGGCCATCCTGTTTGAGACTTTATTCCTGTTGCTTTTCCTCTTGCAGGTAGTTGGCGAAAAGGAGAGAGCCAGTAGGAAGTGAAGCCACTGGAAGGCCTTATCCCAGTCCAAGGCTGGATAGGAGTAACTGGACCTGTTGAATTCCCACTTCCCTTTAAATTAGAGCAGAGGAAGCAGATTTTAAATCATCATTCCATGAACTTTCACCAACTTCATGACTCTTGCAAAAGTTTTCAATGTTAGAAATTCCTGAGCTTGTTTTCCAGGCAGGCTTGGATTTGGATGTTATTCCTTCCTTTTAATTGAAGGAATAACTCTGATCTTCTCTCTGATTTTAGTAAGGGAATATTTATTTATTCCAATTTTCCATCCTAATTGGAATTTTTGTACCTTGTAGAGCACATTTCTAAGGAAATTTACCCAATTAATGTTGGTAAATCAGCAATTGTCCAGCACCATCTCCACAAAATTCTGTGATTTCCCAAGAAAACTTTGAAGTATTTATTTGCCACGATTCGTCTCTTTGTAAAGTTCAATTTACTGCATTTTTAATTACATAAATGCCATTAAAACCTGAATCCAGGCCTAGCTGCTGTTCCTTGGACACAAGGGGCTGGTTCTTTCCTACCTTGGCACATTTGGGTGTTTGTCCAAAATGAGCTTCCCACTAAAATAGAATTTGTTTCCAAGCAGAAGTGGGAATTGTCTAGAAAACCTTCTGTTCTGGGGGGCACTGGGTTTGTTTCCCTTATTGCTGCATAATTGAGGAAAGCCATGGCGCTTTTTTAGGCAGTGGCAGGAGGTGAGAGCTGCGTTTATTTAATTTTGTATTTTATTTTTTGTTATTTTTGTGCTCTTTTGTTGTGGTTTTTCATGTTGCGTTTTGTGGTTTTTCAAAGACTTTTTCTTCAGTTTTTTAATTTTTATTTTTTTTCTTTAGCTATTTATTTACTTGTTAAAACTACTTTTCGTTTTTTATTTTAATTTTTTGTTTAAATTTTTTTTCCACTTTTTTGTTACTTTGAAATTTTTTTCTTTTGGTATTTTAATTTTATTTATTATTTTCTATAGTTTTGGTTTATTTTTTCATGTTTTCTTTGTTCCTTTTTTTTTTTCCCCATACTCTTTCTTCCCCCGGGCGCCTGGGGGTTTGGCTGTTGGCAAGAAAGATGAGAAATGACCTCGGTGCCCGCTGGACGTCCGGATGTCATAGAGAGCGCAGTTGGCAAAAGCTCTGTATTTTCTGCTCCATAAAACTCCTGAAGGGAGAAAGCTGTGACCACCGTGGTGCCGTTTTTTCCTTCCCAGCCCCGACCAGGTCTCCTCCTCCCCGTGCACAGTGTTACCAGCAGCAGCCTGCTGTCCAGGCTGTCGAGGCGTATTTCAGAGGGAGCAATAAAAACAAAGTAGACGTTTTATTTTGTAACTCTCCGACCCTGCTTGTTTATTAGCAAAGAAATCCGAAACAAAGCGAACAAAAAAAGAAAACCCCCAAAATAAAATCCCCCGCAACCCACCAAAAAAACCCCATACAGATAGAGAAAATATGCCCATATTATCTAAATAAAGATTAAAACTTTACCCCTTAGAAAACCAGGCTCATTTAATTCAAATTAATTGTGTTTCTGATGTGTTAGGTTAATGAATTCATCTAGTGTAAAATATCGTTTAAAATATAAACAAACGAATTAAAAAAATAATGAAAAAGAAAAATAACAAAAAGTATAGGATATGAAAAATAATATCAATAAAAAATACACAATATATTATTACTTACTACACGTTTTATAAATATATTTAATATACATAATATAAACATCTATAATGTACATAATCATATTTAAATGAAATGTATTATTATTTATAACATTACATAATAAATAAATTATTTTATATATAACTTTCTATATTTAATATCTATAATAAATATAATAGTATAATAAACATAATACATGATGTATAATGTACATAATATAAAAGATGAATTGTAATGATGAATGTAAATATCAGAATCACAAAGATAAAAAATATTGAAATAGAGCCTGAACGAAAGGCTTTTTTGGTTCGGTCTGGTTGCTGGCAGGGCTCTCGCAGGTGTGCTCGGGGGTCTTTTGGGCCATTTATTCCGGAGGCTGTTCGCCAGGGCATTCCTGGGCACGTTCGTTTATGGCTCCGCTCCGCGCCGCCGCGCGGCAGTGCTGCCACCCTGTGGGCAGAGAGCGGTAGTGCAGCTGTCCCCCGTGCCCGTCCCTCATGATCTGTGAGGCAATGCTGCCACCCTGTGGGCAAAGAGCGGTAGTGCAGCTGTCCCTCCCGCCCGTCCCGCCTGATCTGTGCGGCAATGCTGCCACCGCGTGGGCAAGCAGCGGTAGTGCAGCTGTCCCCCGTGCCCGTCCCTCATGATCTGTGTGGCAATGCTGCCACCCTGTGGGCATACAGCGGTAGTGCAGCTGTTCCCCCCCCGCCCGTCCTGCCTGATCTGTGTGGCAATGCTGCCACCCTGTGGGCAAAGAGCGGTAGTGCAGCTGTCCCCCGTGCCCGTCCCCGACGCGCGTGGAAGCCCCGCACTGTGAGCTCGGGGGCGGCGCTGCCGCCCGCCCGCCCGCAGCTCGGGGCCGAAAGGGAGGGAAAAAGGCAAGGAGCCCGGGCGCGTGGCAGCCGGCTGCCTGCGCGCGCCACCCGGACCCCGGAGCCGTCCGGGCGCGATTTTCCGCGGCGTTTGCGGGTGTGCGGACACGGGATGGGGGCGCACCGGCGCCGCGGGCTGCAGTCCATTCAGTCAGGCGCTTGTGGGAGGAGCCGAGGGGGCATTTTAGTGGGTTCCACTACCAAGATGGCGGCGAGACGCGAGGCGCCCGACCTTCCAAAAAGGGCGGCCAAAAGGGCGGGAAAAAATAAGGACCCTATAGGCGTTTAGCCAGACGCCTGCACAAAAACCCCGACTACGGCGCCGCCCGGGCGCAATTTTCCGCGGCGTTTCCAGGTGTAGGGACACCGATCGTGTGCTCAGCCGCGCCGCGCTTGCGTTCGGATTCGCGGATTTAGTCAGGCGTCTGTGTAAACACCTGGCGGAGGCCTATGCCGAGCCGCAAAGAACATGGCGGCCGGGACGGAAGTGGCCTCAGCCGCAACCAAGATGGCGGCAAGGAAAAGCGGAAGTCACGCGACGCCCCTCACAAAATGGCGCCCAGGCGCGAGGCGCCCGACCTTCCAAAAAGGGCGGCCAAAAGGGCGCGAAAAAATAAGGACCCTATAGGCGTTTACCCAGATGCCTGCACGAAACCCCGACTACCACGCCGCCGGGGCGCAATTTTCCGCGGCGTCTCCAGGTGTGGGGACACGGGCCGTGTGCTCAGCCGCGCCGCGCTTGCTTTTAAATTCGTGGATTTATTCAGGCGTCTGTGTAAACACCTGCCGGGGGCCTATGCCGAGCCGCCAAGAACATGGCGGCCGGGACGGAAGTGGCCTCAGCCGCAGCCAAGATGGCGGCGAGCAAAAGCGGAAGTCACGCGACGCCCCTCACAAAATGGCGCCCAGGCGCGAGGCGCCCGACCTTCCAAAAAGGGCGGCCAAAAGGGCGCGAAAAAATAAGGACCCTATAGGCGTTTACCCAGATGCCTGCACGAAACCCCGACTACGGCGCCGCCCGGGCGCAATTTTCCGCAGCGTCTCCAGGTGTGGGGACACGGGCCGTGTGCTCAGCCGCGCCGCGCTTGCGTTCGGATTCGCGGATTTAGTCAGGCGTCTGTGTAAACACCTGCCGGGCGCCTTAGAGGTGCCGCAAAAAAGATGCCGGCCGAACCGGAAGTGGCCTCAGACGCAACCATGATGGCGGCAAGGAAGGGCGGAAGGCTCGTGGGGCTCGTCGCGGCCGAAAATCGCCGAGTGCAGCTCACACCCTGCAATGGCAAAAGCTGTTTTATTAAAACTCAGCCGAGAATTTTCCTCTTATTTCCAGGTCACAGGATATACTGAGGCTGAGAGGGATCCTAAAATCTGACTCTCAAGCGGACGGACCGTTTGAGAATCGAACTCAGCACCTTGGCATTACCCGGACTCTGCTCCAAGCAGCTGAACCAATCTCTGCATTATGGGGATGGACCTCCATAGGATGGCAACGCTTGGCCCCACTAAGGTAACTGCAGTGCCGCCTTCTCTGCCAAAGCTGCTTCACACACCAGCCCCTGGAATGGCTCGAGGGCAGAAGTGGCTGGCAGCTCACGACAGCACAAAGCTCTTCCAGTGACGCTGATTTCCTGTCCTTTCCAGGATTTACCCAACAGCTGCCGTAAAAGTACTCACACAAAGTCTCTTTCCGGGCGGAAAGGAGCAGGACAAGTCCTGAGGCTTCCCTTCTTCCACGGCCAAAGCTCTGCAGAGAGGCAGGGCCGGTCCCACCCGCACAGGGGCGTTTCCTGCAGGTGAGTGTTGCCGGGCCAAACTGATGGCAGCTGCTGAGGCCGGGGCTGCTTTTCTGGCCGGAGGCCTCGGTGCCCCCCCGTGCCGCCTGCAGTGTCCCTCGGGGTTTCCTGCAGGTGTCCCGGGTGCCCGGAGGCGCAGGGAGGAAGGAGGCCGGCAGCCCCAGCGGGGCCAGCAGCCCTGGGATGATGTGCAGGGAGGAGCTGTGCCTGCGGGGCCCCGCCCGTGGCAGCGGCGGCCAAACGCAGGGCCCGGGGCCGGGCTCGGGGCTGGCACGGACACGGCCCCGGGGCTGCCGCGGCTCCTCGGCCAGGGGCTGCTCCCGCCGGGCACGGGGAGATGCTGCAGCCCGGACAGAGGCACCCACAGCCCAAGAGCTCCCCGGGGAACAGCTGGCATTGCCTGGGAACGGCGGCTCGGGCTGTCTGCAGAGGGGCTCAGACAGCAATTCCCACCTCCCGGAGCTCCCACACAGTTGCCAGGGATGTCCCGGCCACCCCAAATCCCCTCCCTTTCAGCCTGAGGACATCACCCGTCGGCAGCATTAAAGCCAAGGCGCTCCTCCCTCACAGAAATTAAATCCAGAGCAACGGCCCTCGGAGATGCCTCAAAATCAAAGGTTTGAGTGGGATGGAGTTTCGTTTGGATGAAGTCTGGACTTTTCCAGGGAGCCGGCCGGAGTGCAGAAGTGATGGAAAGCTTTTGCAGGTGGGTCCCACTGGAGGTGTGCTGAAGGCAGGGATGGGCGTCCCTTGCCTGAGGGAAAGGCACTTGCAGAGGCCACTGCTGGGGCTCGGAAAGGAGCTGAGCTCCTGCAGGGAGCTGTGTCCTCCCGAGGGCACAGGGGCTGCCTCAGCACAGGCCGGCCAGTGCCTTCTCCTGCTCTGAAACATCACCTGGAGCCTGAGCTCAGGGGGGTGGCTGAATTCCAGGGAAATCTGACAGGTGACCCCCAGGGGGTGAGGGTTATAATTAACCAAATCTATGGAATAGAAACCTATCCTGTCCCCATCCTGCTGAGCTTCCTTGGAAGCTCTGCTGGTTCCTGACACGTCTGGCATTCAAGCAGCAGCTCTGCGTGGGAATATCCGTGCTCCGTGAGGCACTGTGAGGTTATTGCAGCGGGAACTGAGCAGGGAGTTCGGGGCCGTGGGTATAATTCATCTAAACTAGCAAAGGTGACAGTGAACCCCAAATCTGGGCACCACACAGAGAACAATCTTTGTGCTGCCCTGTCAGCTCAAGCCCCTGGGCTGGGAAGTTTTGGGAGTCAAACATATGGAATGATAGAAGTCACAGCAACTGGTGTCACCCCGAGGGACAGTCCAAGTCCCAGACAATTCCTCTGCAATCCCCTCGGGGGGAAAACACCCTCTGTCTGCCAGGAGCCCTGACTCTGTTTCTCCTAGCAGCTGTGTTGGGCTTTAAGAACTTGAAATAACTTTGAAGCCAAAGAAATCACCTTTTCCTACTGGTTTGATTGTTGTGTTTGTTTTTTGTTTTTTGTTTTTTTTTTTCTTTCAGATGCTGGACTTGCTTCTGTGGATGTGTGCTGAGCTCTGGCTGCAGGGGACTGTCAGGCCTGAATGGCTGTGAGTCTGTGTTCTTCTCGCTGGGGAAGCGGAAATAATTATTAATTAGACTGCAGAAATGTTTTCAGAAACCTTTCCCCTTTCCTGCCCTTTGCTGGTGGATCTTCTCTTTCTGCCTTTGACTTTACAAAGCTGTTCCCTGATGTCATTTCCCCTGCCTGAATTCCTTGCAGCTCCTAGCTGGGAAAAACTGGGATGATGTCCTGGGGATGTTCTTAGGGGAGGACAGAGGTGAGATTTTTGCCTGTATTTTTCTAATATTTTCTAAAATTTCAGGGAGCTGCTGCTGCTGCTGCTCCTGCTCCTGCTGCTGCTGCACAAGTGGAGCCTTGTCAGCGAAGACCTGCATCTGCAGGAGGCCCCGCAGGCCCTGGCTGGGAAGTGCCAAAACAAAGAAGTGATCAGTAAGTGCTGAACTGCTTCCAGGAGGGCGTATTTTGTTGCAGCCGTTACAGACCAACAAAAGAATGGTGCTGTGTCCGCGTGATGTTGGTGACTTTGTGTGAGTTGCTTTATTAAAGCCAATCGTTGGTAAGGGTTTTGAGCATCCCTTGGATAGCCCTTGGAGCTCTGGGTGCCCTGGCTGTCTCTGCGGTGCCCTTGCCGTCCCCTGGGTGCACCTTGGGGTCCCCAGGCTGTCCCCTATGTGTCCCTGGGGTGCCCTGGCTGTCCCCTAGGTGTCCGTGGGAGTGCCCTGGCTCTCCCTGGGGTGCCCTGGCTGTCCCTTAGGTGTGCCTGGGGGTTCCCTGGCTGTCCCCTAGGTGTCCCTGGGAGTTCCATGGCTGTCCCCTAGGTGTCCCTGGGGGTGCCCTGACTGTCCCTGGGGTGCCCTGACTGTCCCCTAGGTGTCCCTGGGGGTTCCCTGGCTGTCCCTGGGGTGCCCTGACTGTCCCCTAGGCGTCCCTGGGGGTGCCCTGGCTGTCCCCTAGGTGTCCCTGGGGGTTCCCTGGCTGTCCCCTAGGTGTCCCTGGGGGTGCCCTGGCTGTCCCCTAGGTGTCCCTGGGGGTGCCCTGGCTGTCCCGTGGCTGTCCCTGGGGGTGCCCTGGCTGTCCCTGGGGGTGCCCTGGCTGTCCCCTAGGCGTCCCTGGGGGTGCCCTGGCTCTCCCTGGGGTGCCCTGGCTGTCCCTTAGGTGTCCCTGGGGTGCCCTGGGTGTCTCTTGGGGTGCCCTGACTGTCCCTGGGGTGCCCTGGCTGTCCCCTAGGTGTCCCTGGGGGTGCCTTGGCTGTCCTTTAGGTGTCCCTGGAGGTTCCCTGGCTGTCCCCTAGGTGTCCCTGGGGCGCCCTGGGTGTCCCTGGGGGTGCCCTGGCTGTCCCTGGGGTGCCCTGGCTGTCCCCTTGGTGTCCCTGGGGGTTCCCTGGCTGTCCCCTAGGTGTCCCTGGGGGTGCCCTGGCTGTCCCCTAGGTGTCCCTGGGGGTTCCCTGGCTGTCCCTGGGGTGCCGACTGTCCCCTAAGCGTCCCTGGGGGTGCCCTGGCTGTCCCTTAGGTGTCCCTGGGGGTGCCCTGGCTGACCCTAGGTGTCCTTGGGAGTGCCCTGGCTGTCCCCTAGGTGTCCCTGGGGGTGCCCTGGCTGTCCTTTAGGTGTCCCTGGAGGTTCCCTGGCTGTCCCCTAGGTGTCCCTGGGGGGCCCTGGGTGTCCCTGGGAGTGCCCTGACTGTCCCTGGGGTGCCCTGGCTGTCCCGTATGTGTCCCTGGGGGGGCCCCAGCTGTCCCCTGGCTGTCCCTGGGGGTGTCCTGGCTGTCCCCGAAAGTGCCCTCCCTGTCCCCTAGGTGTCCCCAGGGGTGCCCTTGCTGTCCCCTAGCTGTCCCTTGGGGTGCCCCGGCTGTCCCTTGGGGTGCCCTTGCCGTCCCCTAGGTGCACCTTGGGGTCCCCGGGCTGTCCCCTAGGTGTCCCTGGGGGTGCCCTGGCTGTCCCCTATGTGTCCCTGAGCTGCCTTGGCTGTACCGAAGGTGTCCCTGGGGGTGCCTTGGCTGTCCCCTAAGTGTCCCTGGGGTGCCCTTGCTGTCCCCTAGGTGTCCCTGGGGTGCCCTTGCTGTCCCCTAGGTGTCTCTGGGGTCGCCCTGGCTGTCCCGTGGCTGTCCCTGGGGTGCCCTTGCTGTCCCCTAGGTGTTCGTGGTAGTGCCCTGGCTCTCCCTGGGGTGCCCTGGCTGTCCCTTAGGTGTCCCTGGGGGTTCCCTGGCTGTCCCCTAGGTGTCCCTGGGAGTGCCTTGGCTGTCCTTTAGGTGTCCCTGGAGGTTCCCTGGCTGTCCCCTAGGTGTCCCTGGGGGGCCCTGGGTGTCCCTGGGGTGCCCTGGCTGTCCCCTAGGTGTCCCTGGGGGTTCCCTGGCTGTCCTTGGGGTGCCCTGACTGTCCCCTAAGCGTCCCTGGGGGTGCCCTGGCTGTCCCTTAGGTGTCCCTGGGGGTTCCCTGGCTGTCCCCTAGGTGTCCCTGGGGGTGCCCTGGCTGTCCCCTAGGTGTCCCTGGGGGTGCCCTGGCTGTCCCTGGGGGGGCCCTGGCTGTCCCCAAAAGTGCCCTCGCTGTCCCCTAGGTGTACCCAGGGGTACCCTCGCTGTCCCCTAGGTGTACCCAGGGGGGCCCTGGTGTCCCCTAGGTGTCCCTGGGAGTGCCCTGGCTGTCCCCTAGGTGTCCCTGGGGGTGCCCTGGCTGTCCCTGGGGGGCCCTGGCTGTCCCCAAAAGTGCCCTCGCTGTCCCCTAGGTGTACCCAGGGGTACCCTCGCTGTCCCCTAGGTGTACCCAGGGGTGCCCTGGTGTCCCCTAGGTGTCCCTGGGAGTGCCCTGGCTGTCCCCTAGGTGTCCCTGCCTCGCCCGAATCCTCGACTCCGCCTCCGGCGCCATGGTGACACCTCTCCCAGTCTGGGCCAGTGTGGCCACACCCCCTCCCCTGGGGCCATCCGACCCATCCCAGTATAGACCAGTTAGGCACCGTGTGCCCACCTAGGACCCCCACACGCCTGCCAGTTCATCCCAGTCCACTCCCCGTCCATCCCAGTTCTCTCTGATCACCCTCCCAGTGCTCCCAGTCCATCCCAGTCCCACAGGTGTTGGTGCTTGTGGCTTGATCAGCTGCTGCCTGTCCGCAACGTGGAGCGGGTCAAACGAGGCCTCAGGGGGACGGGGGGGCGGATTTGGGGGGTCCTGGGGGTCCCGAGTTGTCCTGGAGGGGTTTGGGGGGTTTTGGGGGGTCTGGGGGGAGTCCTGGGGGCTGCTTTGGGTGGTTTTGGGGGATCTTCGGGAGGTTTGGGCGGCCCATTTGCGGCATCAAAGGAACCTGAGGAGGGTTTTGGGCGCTCCTGGAGGTCGGGGGGGCCCTGGGGGTGGTTTGGGGGGCACTGGGGGGTTCCAGCCCGTGACCCCCCCCGTTTTTGACCCCCCCCCCCGAGCTGTTTCGGTCTCATCGACGCCCTCCTGAAGCCCAAGGGGGGGTGGGCGCTGGGCCCCCCCCGCTGCCCCCTCCCCCTGCCACCCCCGCGACGCCCTGCAGGTGAGGGACCCCCAAAAACCCCTCCCCAGACCCCAAATTCACCCCTGGGACCCCAAAAAACCCCCAAAACCTCTCCCCGAACCCCAAATTCACCCCTGAGGCGCCATAAAACCCCCAAACCCCTCCCCATGAACCCCAAATCCATCCCTGGGACCCCCCAAAACCTCCCCAGGACCCCAGATCTACCCCGGGACCCTCGAATCCATCCCTTGGACCCCCAAAAACCCCAAAATCCATCCCTGGGACCCCCCAAAACCTCCCTCCAAACCCCAAATTCACCCCTCGGACCTCCAGAATCCCTCCACAGGCCCCCTCAGGGGTCGTTCCCCACGAAAAAGGGCGGGAAACGTGAGGGGAGAAAAAGGGTGGGATCAAGTGGGAGGGATCAATGGAATTTTGGGGGGCGTCAGCGACGGTGAGGGAAGATCAATGGAATACTGGGGGGGCATCAATGACATTGGGGGGGGTCAGTGACACTCGGGTGGGGATCAATGATGCTGTGGGGGGGTCGATATCAGCTCGGGGGGCGGCCATGGGTTTTTGGGGGGCCGCAACGCAGGCGGCCGTGCTGGGTTTGGAGCGGGGGGGCCCCTTCAACCCCTGGGGGTGCCCTGGCTGTCCCCTAGGTGTCCCTTGGGGGCCCTGGCTGTCCCCTAAGTGTCCCTGGGGGTCCCCTGGCTGTTCCTGGGGGGGCCCTGGCTGTCCCGTATGTGTCCCTGGGCGGGCCCCAGCTGTCCCCTGGCTGTCCCTGGGGGTGTCCTGGCTGTCCCCGAAAGTGCCCTCCCTGTCCCCTAGGTGTCCCCAGGGGTGCCCTGGCTGTCCCCTAGGTGTCCCTGGGGGTTCCCTGGCTGTCCCTGGGGTGCCCTGGCTGTCCCCTAGCTGTCCCTTGGGGTGCCCCGGCTGTCCCTTGGGGTGCCCTTGCCGTCCCCTAGGTGCACCTTGGGGTCCCCGGGCTGTCCCCTAGGTGTCCCTGGGGGTGCCCTGGCTGTCCCCTATGTGTCCCTGGGAGTGCCTTGGCTGTCCTTTAGGTGTCCCTGGAGGTTCCCTGGCTGTCCCCTAGGTGTCCCTGGGGTGCCCTTGCTGTCCCCTAGGTGTCTCTGGGGGTGCCCTGGCTGACCCTGGGGTCGCCCTGGCTGTCCCGTGGCTGTCCCTGGGGTGCCCTTGCTGTCCCCTAGGTGTTCGTGGTAGTGCCCTGGCTGTCCCTGGGGATGCCCTGGCTGTCCCCTAGGTGTCCCTGTGGGGACCCTGGCTCTCCCTGGGGTGCCCTGGCTGTCCCTTAGGTGTCCCTGGGGGTTCCCTGGCTGTCCCC
The DNA here is from genome assembly GCF_029207755.1 of Chamaea fasciata. Classification (NCBI taxonomy): domain Eukaryota; kingdom Metazoa; phylum Chordata; class Aves; order Passeriformes; family Sylviidae; genus Chamaea; species Chamaea fasciata. Next base: position 9,682,862 of record NW_027094107.1, read on the forward strand.
TAGGTGTCCCTGGGGTGCCCTGGCTGTCCCCTAGGTGTCCCTGGGGGTTCCCTGGCTGTCCCTGGGGGTGCCCTGGCTGTCCCCTAGGTGTCCCTGTGTATGCCCTGGCTGTCCCCTAGGTGTCCCTGGGGGTGCCCTGGCTGTCCCTGGGGGGGCCCTGGCTGTCCCCAAAAGTGCCCTCGCTGTCCCCTAGGTGTACCAAGGGGTACCCTCGCTGTCCCCTAGGTGTCCCTGGGGGTGCCCTGGCTCTCCCTTAGGTGTCCCTGAGGATGCCCTGGCTGTCCCCTAGGTGTCCTGGGGGTTCCCTGGCTGTCCCTGGGGTGCCCTGGCTCTCCCTTAGGTGTCCCTGAGGATGCCCTGGCTGTCCCTTAGGTGTCCCTGGGGGTTCCCTGGCTGTCCGCTACGTGTCCCTGTGGGGGCCCTGGCTCTCCCTGGGGTGCCCTGGCTGTCCCTTAGGTGTCCCTGGGGGTTCCCTGGCTGTCCCCTAGGTGTCCCTGGGAGTGCCTTGGCTGTCCTTTAGGTGTCCCTGGAGGTTCCCTGGCTGTCCCCTAGGTGTCCCTGGGGTGCCCTGGCTGTCCCCTAGGTGTCCCTGGGGGTTCCCTGGCTGTCCCTGGGGGTGCCCTGGCTGTCCCCTAGGTGTCCCTGGGGGTGCCCTGGCTGTCCCCTAGGTGTCCCTGGGGGTGCCCTGGCTGTCCCTGGGGGGGCCCTGGCTGTCCCCAAAAGTGCCCTCGCTGTCCCCTAGGTGTACCCAGGGGTACCCTCGCTGTCCCCTAGGTGTCCCTGGGGGTGCCCTGGCTCTCCCTTAGGTGTCCCTGAGGATGCCCTGGCTGTCCCCTAGCTGTCCCTGGGGGTTCCCTGGCTGTCCCTGGGGTGCCCTGGCTCTCCCTTAGGTGTCCCTGAGGATGCCCTGGCTGTCCCTTAGGTGTCCCTGGGGGTTCCCTGGCTGTCCCCTAGGTGTCCCTGTGGGGGCCCTGGCTCTCCCTGGGGTGCCCTGGCTGTCCCTTAGGTGTCCCTGGGGGTTCCCTGGCTGTCCCCTAGGTGTCCCTGGGAGTGCCTTGGCTGTCCTTTAGGTGTCCCTGGAGGTTCCCTGGCTGTCCCCTAGGTGTCCCTGGGGGGCCCTGGCTGTCCTTGGGGTGCCCTGACTGTCCCCTAAGCGTCCCTGGGGGTGCCCTGGCTGTCCCTTAGGTGTCCCTGGGGGTTCCCTGGCTGTCCCCTAGGTGTCCCTGGGGGTGCCCTGGCTGTCCCCTAGGTGTCCCTGGGGGTGCCCTGGCTGTCCCCTAGGTGTCCCTGAGGATGCCCTGGCTGTCCCCTAGGTGTTTCTGGGGGTTCCCTGGCTGTCCCGTGGCTGTCCCTGGGGGTGCCCTGGCTGTCCCTGGGAGTGCCCTGGCTGTCCCTGGGGTGCCCTGGCTGTCCCCTAGGTGTCCCTGGGGGTGCCCTGGCTGTCCCCTAGGTGTCCCTGCCTCGCCCGAATCCTCGACTCCGCCTCCGGCGCCATGGTGACACCCCTCCCAGTCTGGGCCAGTGTGGCCACACCCCCTCCCCTGGGGCCATCCGACCCATCCCAGTATAGACCAGTTAGGCACCGTGTGCCCACCTAGGACCCCCACACGCCTGCCAGTTCATCCCAGTCCACTCCCCGTCCATCCCAGTTCTCTCTGATCACCCTCCCAGTGCTCCCAGTCCATCCCAGTCCCACAGGTGTTGGTGCTTGTGGCTTGATCAGCTGCTGCCTGTCCGCAACGTGGAGCGGGTCAAACGAGGCCTCAGGGGGACGGGGGGGCGGATTTGGGGGGTCCTGGGGGTCCCGAGTTGTCCTGGAGGGGTTTGGGGGGTTTTGGGGGGTCTGGGGGGAGTCCTGGGGGCTGCTTTGGGTGGTTTTGGGGGATCTTCGGGAGGTTTGGGCGGCCCATTTGCGGCATCAAAGGAACCTGAGGAGGGTTTTGGGCGCTCCTGGAGGTCGGGGGGGCCCTGGGGGTGGTTTGGGGGGCACTGGGGGGTTCCAGCCCGTGACCCCCCCCGTTTTTGACCCCCCCCCCCCCGAGCTGTTTCGGTCTCATCGACGCCCTCCTGAAGCCCAAGGGGGGGTGGGCGCTGGGCCCCCCCCGCTGCCCCCTCCCCCTGCCACCCCCGCGACGCCCTGCAGGTGAGGGACCCCCAAAAACCCCTCCCCAGACCCCAAATTCACCCCTGGGACCCCAAAAAACCCCCAAAACCTCTCCCCGAACCCCAAATTCACCCCTGAGGCGCCATAAAAACCCCCAAACCCCTCCCCATGAACCCCAAATCCATCCCTGGGACCCCCCAAAACCTCCCCAGGACCCCAGATCTACCCCGGGACCCTCGAATCCATCCCTTGGACCCCCAAAAACCCCCAAAATCCATCCCTGGGACCCCCCAAAACCTCCCTCCAAACCCCAAATTCACCCCTCGGACCTCCAGAATCCCTCCACAGGCCCCCTCAGGGGTCGTTCCCCACGAAAAAGGGCGGGAAACGTGAGGGGAGAAAAAGGGTGGGATCAAGTGGGAGGGATCAATGGAATTTTGGGGGGCGTCAGCGACGGTGAGGGAAGATCAATGGAATACTGGGGGGGCATCAATGACATTGGGGGGGGTCAGTGACACTCGGGTGGGGATCAATGATGCTGTGGGGGGGTCGATATCAGCTCGGGGGGCGGCCATGGGTTTTTGGGGGGGCCGCAACGCAGGCGGCCGTGCTGGGTTTGGAGCGGGGGGGCCCCTTCAACCCCTGGGGGTGCCCTGGCTGTCCCCTAGGTGTCCCTTGGGGGCCCTGGCTGTCCCCTAAGTGTCCCTGGGGGTCCCCTGGCTGTTCCTGGGGGGGCCCTGGCTGTCCCGTATGTGTCCCTGGGCGGGCCCCAGCTGTCCCCTGGCTGTCCCTGGGGGTGTCCTGGCTGTCCCCGAAAGTGCCCTCCCTGTCCCCTAGGTGTCCCCAGGGGTGCCCTGGCTGTCCCCTAGGTGTCCCTGGGGGTTCCCTGGCTGTCCCTGGGGTGCCCTGGCTGTCCCCTAGCTGTCCCTTGGGGTGCCCCGGCTGTCCCTTGGGGTGCCCTTGCCGTCCCCTAGGTGCACCTTGGGGTCCCCGGGCTGTCCCCTAGGTGTCCCTGGGGGTGCCCTGGCTGTCCCCTATGTGTCCCTGGGAGTGCCTTGGCTGTCCTTTAGGTGTCCCTGGAGGTTCCCTGGCTGTCCCCTAGGTGTCCCTGGGGTGCCCTTGCTGTCCCCTAGGTGTCTCTGGGGGTGCCCTGGCTGACCCTGGGGTCGCCCTGGCTGTCCCGTGGCTGTCCCTGGGGTGCCCTTGCTGTCCCCTAGGTGTTCGTGGTAGTGCCCTGGCTGTCCCTGGGGATGCCCTGGCTGTCCCCTAGGTGTCCCTGTGGGGACCCTGGCTCTCCCTGGGGTGCCCTGGCTGTCCCTTAGGTGTCCCTGGGGGTTCCCTGGCTGTCCCCTAGGTGTCCCTGGGGTGCCCTGGCTGTCCCCTAGGTGTCCCTGGGGGTTCCCTGGCTGTCCCTGGGGGTGCCCTGGCTGTCCCCTAGGTGTCCCTGTGTATGCCCTGGCTGTCCCCTAGGTGTCCCTGGGGGTTCCCTGGCTGTCCCTGGGGTGCCCTGGCTCTCCCTTAGGTGTCCCTGAGGATGCCCTGGCTGTCCCTTAGGTGTCCCTGGGGGTTCCCTGGCTGTCCGCTACGTGTCCCTGTGGGGGCCCTGGCTCTCCCTGGGGTGCCCTGGCTGTCCCTTAGGTGTCCCTGGGGGTTCCCTGGCTGTCCCCTAGGTGTCCCTGGGAGTGCCTTGGCTGTCCTTTAGGTGTCCCTGGAGGTTCCCTGGCTGTCCCCTAGGTGTCCCTGGGGTGCCCTGGCTGTCCCCTAGGTGTCCCTGGGGGTTCCCTGGCTGTCCCTGGGGGTGCCCTGGCTGTCCCCTAGGTGTCCCTGGGGGTGCCCTGGCTGTCCCCTAGGTGTCCCTGGGGGTGCCCTGGCTGTCCCTGGGGGGGCCCTGGCTGTCCCCAAAAGTGCCCTCGCTGTCCCCTAGGTGTACCCAGGGGTACCCTCGCTGTCCCCTAGGTGTCCCTGGGGGTGCCCTGGCTCTCCCTTAGGTGTCCCTGAGGATGCCCTGGCTGTCCCCTAGCTGTCCCTGGGGGTTCCCTGGCTGTCCCTGGGGTGCCCTGGCTCTCCCTTAGGTGTCCCTGAGGATGCCCTGGCTGCCCCTTAGGTGTCCCTGGGGGTTCCCTGGCTGTCCCCTAGGTGTCCCTGTGGGGGCCCTGGCTCTCCCTGGGGTGCCCTGGCTGTCCCTTAGGTGTCCCTGGGGGTTCCCTGGCTGTCCCCTAGGTGTCCCTGGGAGTGCCTTGGCTGTCCTTTAGGTGTCCCTGGAGGTTCCCTGGCTGTCCCCTAGGTGTCCCTGGGGGGCCCTGGGTGTCCCTGGGGTGCCCTGGCTGTCCCCTAGGTGTCCCTGGGGGTTCCCTGGCTGTCCTTGGGGTGCCCTGACTGTCCCCTAAGCGTCCCTGGGGGTGCCCTGGCTGTCCCTTAGGTGTCCCTGGGGGTTCCCTGGCTGTCCCCTAGGTGTCCCTGGGGGTGCCCTGGCTGTCCCCTAGGTGTCCCTGGGGGTGCCCTGGCTGTCCCTGGGGGGGCCCTGGCTGTCCCCAAAAGTGCCCTCGCTGTCCCCTAGGTGTACCCAGGGGTACCCTCGCTGTCCCCTAGGTGTACCCAGGGGGGCCCTGGTGTCCCCTAGGTGTCCCTGGGAGTGCCCTGGCTGTCCCCTAGGTGTCCCTGGGGGTGCCCTGGCTGTCCCTGGGGGGCCCTGGCTGTCCCCAAAAGTGCCCTCGCTGTCCCCTAGGTGTACCCAGGGGTACCCTCGCTGTCCCCTAGGTGTACCCAGGGGTGCCCTGGTGTCCCCTAGGTGTCCCTGGGAGTGCCCTGGCTGTCCCCTAGGTGTCCCTGCCTCGCCCGAATCCTCGACTCCGCCTCCGGCGCCATGGTGACACCTCTCCCAGTCTGGGCCAGTGTGGCCACACCCCCTCCCCTGGGGCCATCCGACCCATCCCAGTATAGACCAGTTAGGCACCGTGTGCCCACCTAGGACCCCCACACGCCTGCCAGTTCATCCCAGTCCACTCCCCGTCCATCCCAGTTCTCTCTGATCACCCTCCCAGTGCTCCCAGTCCATCCCAGTCCCACAGGTGTTGGTGCTTGTGGCTTGATCAGCTGCTGCCTGTCCGCAACGTGGAGCGGGTCAAACGAGGCCTCAGGGGGACGGGGGGGCGGATTTGGGGGGTCCTGGGGGTCCCGAGTTGTCCTGGAGGGGTTTGGGGGGTTTTGGGGGGTCTGGGGGGAGTCCTGGGGGCTGCTTTGGGTGGTTTTGGGGGATCTTCGGGAGGTTTGGGCGGCCCATTTGCGGCATCAAAGGAACCTGAGGAGGGTTTTGGGCGCTCCTGGAGGTCGGGGGGGCCCTGGGGGTGGTTTGGGGGGCACTGGGGGGTTCCAGCCCGTGACCCCCCCCGTTTTTGACCCCCCCCCCCCCGAGCTGTTTCGGTCTCATCGACGCCCTCCTGAAGCCCAAGGGGGGGTGGGCGCTGGGCCCCCCCCGCTGCCCCCTCCCCCTGCCACCCCCCGCGACGCCCTGCAGGTGAGGGACCCCCAAAAACCCCTCCCCAGACCCCAAATTCACCCCTGGGACCCCAAAAAACCCCCAAAACCTCTCCCCGAACCCCAAATTCACCCCTGAGGCGCCATAAAACCCCCAAACCCCTCCCCATGAACCCCAAATCCATCCCTGGGACCCCCCAAAACCTCCCCAGGACCCCAGATCTACCCCGGGACCCTCGAATCCATCCCTTGGACCCCCAAAAACCCCAAAATCCATCCCTGGGACCCCCCAAAACCTCCCTCCAAACCCCAAATTCACCCCTCGGACCTCCAGAATCCCTCCACAGGCCCCCTCAGGGGTCGTTCCCCACGAAAAAGGGCGGGAAACGTGAGGGGAGGAAAAAGGGTGGGATCAAGTGGGAGGGATCAATGGAATTTTGGGGGGCGTCAGCGACGGTGAGGGAAGATCAATGGAATACTGGGGGGGCATCAATGACATTGGGGGGGGGTCAGTGACACTCGGGTGGGGATCAATGATGCTGTGGGGAGGTCGATATCAGCTCGGGGGGCGGCCATGGGTTTTTGGGGGGGCCGCAACGCAGGCGGCCGTGCTGGGTTTGGAGCGGGGGGGCCCCTTCAACCCCTGGGGGTGCCCTGGCTGTCCCCTAGGTGTCCCTTGGGGGCCCTGGCTGTCCCCTAAGTGTCCCTGGGGGTCCCCTGGCTGTTCCTGGGGGGGCCCTGGCTGTCCCGTATGTGTCCCTGGGCGGGCCCCAGCTGTCCCCTGGCTGTCCCTGGGGGTGTCCTGGCTGTCCCCGAAAGTGCCCTCCCTGTCCCCTAGGTGTCCCCAGGGGTGCCCTGGCTGTCCCCTAGGTGTCCCTGGGGGTTCCCTGGCTGTCCCTGGGGTGCCCTGGCTGTCCCCTAGCTGTCCCTTGGGGTGCCCCGGCTGTCCCTTGGGGTGCCCTTGCCGTCCCCTAGGTGCACCTTGGGGTCCCCGGGCTGTCCCCTAGGTGTCCCTGGGGGTGCCCTGGCTGTCCCCTATGTGTCCCTGGGAGTGCCTTGGCTGTCCTTTAGGTGTCCCTGGAGGTTCCCTGGCTGTCCCCTAGGTGTCCCTGGGGTGCCCTTGCTGTCCCCTAGGTGTCTCTGGGGGTGCCCTGGCTGACCCTGGGGTCGCCCTGGCTGTCCCGTGGCTGTCCCTGGGGTGCCCTTGCTGTCCCCTAGGTGTTCGTGGTAGTGCCCTGGCTGTCCCTGGGGATGCCCTGGCTGTCCCCTAGGTGTCCCTGTGGGGACCCTGGCTCTCCCTGGGGTGCCCTGGCTGTCCCTTAGGTGTCCCTGGGGGTTCCCTGGCTGTCCCCTAGGTGTCCCTGGGGTGCCCTGGCTGTCCCCTAGGTGTCCCTGGGGGTTCCCTGGCTGTCCCTGGGGGTGCCCTGGCTGTCCACTAGGTGTCCCTGTGTATGCCCTGGCTGTCCCCTAGGTGTCCCTGGGGGTGCCCTGGCTGTCCCTGGGGGGGCCCTGGCTGTCCCCAAAAGTGCCCTCGCTGTCCCCTAGGTGTACCAAGGGGTACCCTCGCTGTCCCCTAGGTGTCCCTGGGGGTGCCCTGGCTCTCCCTTAGGTGTCCCTGAGGATGCCCTGGCTGTCCCTTAGGTGTCCCTGGGGGTTCCCTGGCTGTCCGCTACGTGTCCCTGTGGGGGCCCTGGCTCTCCCTGGGGTGCCCTGGCTGTCCCTTAGGTGTCCCTGGGGGTTCCCTGGCTGTCCCCTAGGTGTCCCTGGGAGTGCCTTGGCTGTCCTTTAGGTGTCCCTGGAGGTTCCCTGGCTGTCCCCTAGGTGTCCCTGGGGTGCCCTGGCTGTCCCCTAGGTGTCCCTGGGGGTTCCCTGGCTGTCCCTGGGGGTGCCCTGGCTGTCCCCTAGGTGTCCCTGGGGGTGCCCTGGCTGTCCCCTAGGTGTCCCTGGGGGTGCCCTGGCTGTCCCTGGGGGGGCCCTGGCTGTCCCCAAAAGTGCCCTCGCTGTCCCCTAGGTGTACCCAGGGGTACCCTCGCTGTCCCCTAGGTGTCCCTGGGGGTGCCCTGGCTCTCCCTTAGGTGTCCCTGAGGATGCCCTGGCTGTCCCCTAGCTGTCCCTGGGGGTTCCCTGGCTGTCCCTGGGGTGCCCTGGCTCTCCCTTAGGTGTCCCTGAGGATGCCCTGGCTGTCCCTTAGGTGTCCCTGGGGGTTCCCTGGCTGTCCCCTAGGTGTCCCTGTGGGGGCCCTGGCTCTCCCTGGGGTGCCCTGGCTGTCCCTTAGGTGTCCCTGGGGGTTCCCTGGCTGTCCCCTAGGTGTCCCTGGGAGTGCCTTGGCTGTCCTTTAGGTGTCCCTGGAGGTTCCCTGGCTGTCCCCTAGGTGTCCCTGGGGGGCCCTGGCTGTCCTTGGGGTGCCCTGACTGTCCCCTAAGCGTCCCTGGGGGTGCCCTGGCTGTCCCTTAGGTGTCCCTGGGGGTTCCCTGGCTGTCCCCTAGGTGTCCCTGGGGGTGCCCTGGCTGTCCCCTAGGTGTCCCTGGGGGTGCCCTGGTGTCCCCTAGGTGTCCCTGGGAGTGCCCTGGCTGTCCCCTAGGTGTCCCTGAGGATGCCCTGGCTGTCCCCTAGGTGTTTCTGGGGGTTCCCTGGCTGTCCCGTGGCTGTCCCTGGGGGTGCCCTGGCTGTCCCTGGGAGTGCCCTGGCTGTCCCTGGGGTGCCCTGGCTGTCCCCTAGGTGTCCCTGGGGGTGCCCTGGCTGTCCCCTAGGTGTCCCTGCCTCGCCCGAATCCTCGACTCCGCCTCCGGCGCCATGGTGACACCCCTCCCAGTCTGGGCCAGTGTGGCCACACCCCCTCCCCTGGGGCCATCCGACCCATCCCAGTATAGACCAGTTAGGCACCGTGTGCCCACCTAGGACCCCCACACGCCTGCCAGTTCATCCCAGTCCACTCCCCGTCCATCCCAGTTCTCTCTGATCACCCTCCCAGTGCTCCCAGTCCATCCCAGTCCCACAGGTGTTGGTGCTTGTGGCTTGATCAGCTGCTGCCTGTCCGCAACGTGGAGCGGGTCAAACGAGGCCTCAGGGGGACGGGGGGGGCGGATTTGGGGGGTCCTGGGGGTCCCGAGTTGTCCTGGAGGGGTTTGGGGGGTTTTGGGGGGTCTGGGGGGAGTCCTGGGGGCTGCTTTGGGTGGTTTTGGGGGATCTTCGGGAGGTTTGGGCGGCCCATTTGCGGCATCAAAGGAACCTGAGGAGGGTTTTGGGCGCTCCTGGAGGTCGGGGGGGCCCTGGGGGTGGTTTGGGGGGCACTGGGGGGTTCCAGCCCGTGACCCCCCCCGTTTTTGACCCCCCCCCCCCGAGCTGTTTCGGTCTCATCGACGCCCTCCTGAAGCCCAAGGGGGGGTGGGCGCTGGGCCCCCCCCGCTGCCCCCTCCCCCTGCCACCCCCGCGACGCCCTGCAGGTGAGGGACCCCCAAAAACCCCTCCCCAGACCCCAAATTCACCCCTGGGACCCCAAAAAACCCCCAAAACCTCTCCCCGAACCCCAAATTCACCCCTGAGGCGCCATAAAACCCCCAAACCCCTCCCCATGAACCCCAAATCCATCCCTGGGACCCCCCAAAACCTCCCCAGGACCCCAGATCTACCCCGGGACCCTCGAATCCATCCCTTGGACCCCCAAAAACCCCAAAATCCATCCCTGGGACCCCCCAAAACCTCCCTCCAAACCCCAAATTCACCCCTCGGACCTCCAGAATCCCTCCACAGGCCCCCTCAGGGGTCGTTCCCCACGAAAAAGGGCGGGAAACGTGAGGGGAGAAAAAGGGTGGGATCAAGTGGGAGGGATCAATGGAATTTTGGGGGGCGTCAGCGACGGTGAGGGAAGATCAATGGAATACTGGGGGGGCATCAATGACATTGGGGGGGGTCAGTGACACTCGGGTGGGGATCAATGATGCTGTGGGGGGGTCGATATCAGCTCGGGGGGCGGCCATGGGTTTTTGGGGGGCCGCAACGCAGGCGGCCGTGCTGGGTTTGGAGCGGGGGGGCCCCTTCAACCCCTGGGGGTGCCCTGGCTGTCCCCTAGGTGTCCCTTGGGGGCCCTGGCTGTCCCCTAAGTGTCCCTGGGGGTCCCCTGGCTGTTCCTGGGGGGGCCCTGGCTGTCCCGTATGTGTCCCTGGGCGGGCCCCAGCTGTCCCCTGGCTGTCCCTGGGGGTGTCCTGGCTGTCCCCGAAAGTGCCCTCCCTGTCCCCTAGGTGTCCCCAGGGGTGCCCTGGCTGTCCCCTAGGTGTCCCTGGGGGTTCCCTGGCTGTCCCTGGGGTGCCCTGGCTGTCCCCTAGCTGTCCCTTGGGGTGCCCCGGCTGTCCCTTGGGGTGCCCTTGCCGTCCCCTAGGTGCACCTTGGGGTCCCCGGGCTGTCCCCTAGGTGTCCCTGGGGGTGCCCTGGCTGTCCCCTATGTGTCCCTGGGAGTGCCTTGGCTGTCCTTTAGGTGTCCCTGGAGGTTCCCTGGCTGTCCCCTAGGTGTCCCTGGGGTGCCCTTGCTGTCCCCTAGGTGTCTCTGGGGGTGCCCTGGCTGACCCTGGGGTCGCCCTGGCTGTCCCGTGGCTGTCCCTGGGGTGCCCTTGCTGTCCCCTAGGTGTTCGTGGTAGTGCCCTGGCTGTCCCTGGGGATGCCCTGGCTGTCCCCTAGGTGTCCCTGTGGGGACCCTGGCTCTCCCTGGGGTGCCCTGGCTGTCCCTTAGGTGTCCCTGGGGGTTCCCTGGCTGTCCCCTAGGTGTCCCTGGGGTGCCCTGGCTGTCCCCTAGGTGTCCCTGGGGGTTCCCTGGCTGTCCCTGGGGGTGCCCTGGCTGTCCCCTAGGTGTCCCTGTGTATGCCCTGGCTGTCCCCTAGGTGTCCCTGGGGGTGCCCTGGCTGTCCCTGGGGGGGCCCTGGCTGTCCCCAAAAGTGCCCTCGCTGTCCCCTAGGTGTACCAAGGGGTACCCTCGCTGTCCCCTAGGTGTCCCTGGGGGTGCCCTGGCTCTCCCTTAGGTGTCCCTGAGGATGCCCTGGCTGTCCCCTAGGTGTCCCTGGGGGTTCCCTGGCTGTCCCTGGGGTGCCCTGGCTCTCCCTTAGGTGTCCCTGAGGATGCCCTGGCTGTCCCTTAGGTGTCCCTGGGGGTTCCCTGGCTGTCCGCTACGTGTCCCTGTGGGGGCCCTGGCTCTCCCTGGGGTGCCCTGGCTGTCCCTTAGGTGTCCCTGGGGGTTCCCTGGCTGTCCCCTAGGTGTCCCTGGGAGTGCCTTGGCTGTCCTTTAGGTGTCCCTGGAGGTTCCCTGGCTGTCCCCTAGGTGTCCCTGGGGTGCCCTGGCTGTCCCCTAGGTGTCCCTGGGGGTTCCCTGGCTGTCCCTGGGGGTGCCCTGGCTGTCCCCTAGGTGTCCCTGGGGGTGCCCTGGCTCTCCCTTAGGTGTCCCTGAGGATGCCCTGGCTGTCCCCTAGCTGTCCCTGGGGGTTCCCTGGCTGTCCCTGGGGTGCCCTGGCTCTCCCTTAGGTGTCCCTGAGGATGCCCTGGCTGCCCCTTAGGTGTCCCTGGGGGTTCCCTGGCTGTCCCCTAGGTGTCCCTGTGGGGGCCCTGGCTCTCCCTGGGGTGCCCTGGCTGTCCCTTAGGTGTCCCTGGGGGTTCCCTGGCTGTCCCCTAGGTGTCCCTGGGAGTGCCTTGGCTGTCCTTTAGGTGTCCCTGGAGGTTCCCTGGCTGTCCCCTAGGTGTCCCTGGGGGGCCCTGGGTGTCCCTGGGGTGCCCTGGCTGTCCCCTAGGTGTCCCTGGGGGTTCCCTGGCTGTCCTTGGGGTGCCCTGACTGTCCCCTAAGCGTCCCTGGGGGTGCCCTGGCTGTCCCTTAGGTGTCCCTGGGGGTTCCCTGGCTGTCCCCTAGGTGTCCCTGGGGGTGCCCTGGCTGTCCCCTAGGTGTCCCTGGGGGTGCCCTGGCTGTCCCCTAGGTGTCCCTGGGGGTGCCCTGGCTGTCCCTGGGGGGGCCCTGGCTGTCCCCAAAAGTGCCCTCGCTGTCCCCTAGGTGTACCCAGGGGTACCCTCGCTGTCCCCTAGGTGTACCCAGGGGTGCCCTGGTGTCCCCTAGGTGTCCCTGGGAGTGCCCTGGCTGTCCTCTAGGTGTCCCTGAGGATGCCCTGGCTGTCCCCTAGGTGTTTCTGGGGGTTCCCTGGCTGTCCCGTGGCTGTCCCTGGGGGTGCCCTGGCTGTCCCTGGGAGTGCCCTGGCTGTCCCTGGGGTGCCCTGGCTGTCCCCTAGGTGTCCCTGGGGGTGCCCTGGCTGTCCCCTAGGTGTCCCTGCCTCGCCCGAATCCTTGACTCCGCCTCCGGCGCCATGGTGACACCCCTCCCAGTCTGGGCCAGTGTGGCCACACCCCCTCCCCTGGGGCCATCCGACCCATCCCAGTATAGACCAGTTAGGCACCGTGTGCCCACCTAGGACCCCCACACGCCTGCCAGTTCATCCCAGTCCACTCCCCGTCCATCCCAGTTCTCTCTGATCACCCTCCCAGTGCTCCCAGTCCATCCCAGTCCCGCAGGTGTTGGTGCTTGTGGCTTGATCAGCTGCTGCCTGTCCGCAACGTGGAGCGGGTCAAACGAGGCCTCAGGGGGACGGGGGGGCGGATTTGGGGGGTCCTGGGGGTCCCGAGTTGTCCTGGAGGGGTTTGGGGGGTTTTGGGGGGTCTGGGGGGAGTCCTGGGGGCTGCTTTGGGTGGTTTTGGGGGATCTTCGGGAGGTTTGGGCGGCCCATTTGCGGCATCAAAGGAACCTGAGGAGGGTTTTGGGGGCTCCTGGAGGTCGGGGGGGGCCCTGGGGGTGGTTTGGGGGGCACTGGGGGGTTCCAGCCCGTGACCCCCCCCGTTTTTGACCCCCCCCCGAGCTGTTTCGGTCTCATCGACGCCCTCCTGAAGCCCAAGGGGGGGTGGGCGCTGGGCCCCCCCCGCTGCCCCCTCCCCCTGCCACCCCCGCGACGCCCTGCAGGTGAGGGACCCCCAAAAACCCCTCCCCAGACCCCAAATTCACCCCTGGGACCCAAAAAAACCCCCAAAACCTCTCCCCGAACCCCAAATTCACCCCTGAGGCGCCATAAAACCCCCAAACCCCTCCCCATGAACCCCAAATCCATCCCTGGGACCCCCCAAAACCTCCCCAGGACCCCAGATCTACCCCGGGACCCTCGAATCCATCCCTTGGACCCCCAAAAACCCCAAAATCCATCCCTGGGACCCCCCAAAACCTCCCTCCAAACCCCAAATTCACCCCTCGGACCTCCAGAATCCCTCCACAGGCCCCCTCAGGGGTCGTTCCCCACGAAAAAGGGCGGGAAACGTGAGGGGAGAAAAAGGGCGGGAAACGTGAGGGGAGAAAAAGGGCGGGAAACGTGAGGGGAGAAAAAGGGTGGGATCAAGTGGGAGGGATCAATGGAATTTTGGGGGGCGTCAGCGACGGTGAGGGAAGATCAATGGAATACTGGGGGGGCATCAATGACATTGGGGGGGGTCAGTGACACTCGGGTGGGGATCAATGATGCTGTGGGGGGGTCGATATCAGCTCGGGGGGCGGCCATGGGTTTTTGGGGGGCCGCAACGCAGGCGGCCGTGCTGGGTTTGGAGCGGGGGGGCCCCTTCAACCCCTGGGGGTGCCCTGGCTGTCCCCTAGGTGTCCCTTGGGGGCCCTGGCTGTCCCCTAAGTGTCCCTGGGGGTCCCCTGGCTGTTCCTGGGGGGGCCCTGGCTGTCCCGTATGTGTCCCTGGGCGGGCCCCAGCTGTCCCCTGGCTGTCCCTGGGGGTGTCCTGGCTGTCCCCGAAAGTGCCCTCCCTGTCCCCTAGGTGTCCCCAGGGGTGCCCTGGCTGTCCCCTAGGTGTCCCTGGGGGTTCCCTGGCTGTCCCTGGGGTGCCCTGGCTGTCCCCTAGCTGTCCCTTGGGGTGCCCCGGCTGTCCCTTGGGGTGCCCTTGCCGTCCCCTAGGTGCACCTTGGGGTCCCCGGGCTGTCCCCTAGGTGTCCCTGGGGGTGCCCTGGCTGTCCCCTATGTGTCCCTGGGAGTGCCTTGGCTGTCCTTTAGGTGTCCCTGGAGGTTCCCTGGCTGTCCCCTAGGTGTCCCTGGGGTGCCCTTGCTGTCCCCTAGGTGTCTCTGGGGGTGCCCTGGCTGACCCTGGGGTCGCCCTGGCTGTCCCGTGGCTGTCCCTGGGGTGCCCTTGCTGTCCCCTAGGTGTTCGTGGTAGTGCCCTGGCTGTCCCTGGGGATGCCCTGGCTGTCCCCTAGGTGTCCCTGTGGGGACCCTGGCTCTCCCTGGGGTGCCCTGGCTGTCCCTTAGGTGTCCCTGGGGGTTCCCTGGCTGTCCCCTAGGTGTCCCTGGGGTGCCCTGGCTGTCCCCTAGGTGTCCCTGGGGGTTCCCTGGCTGTCCCTGGGGGTGCCCTGGCTGTCCCCTAGGTGTCCCTGTGTATGCCCTGGCTGTCCCCTAGGTGTCCCTGGGGGTTCCCTGGCTGTCCCTGGGGTGCCCTGGCTCTCCCTTAGGTGTCCCTGAGGATGCCCTGGCTGTCCCTTAGGTGTCCCTGGGGGTTCCCTGGCTGTCCGCTACGTGTCCCTGTGGGGGCCCTGGCTCTGCCTGGGGTGCCCTGGCTGTCCCTTAGGTGTCCCTGGGGGTTCCCTGGCTGTCCCCTAGGTGTCCCTGGGAGTGCCTTGGCTGTCCTTTAGGTGTCCCTGGAGGTTCCCTGGCTGTCCCCTAGGTGTCCCTGGGGTGCCCTGGCTGTCCCCTAGGTGTCCCTGGGGGTTCCCTGGCTGTCCCTGGGGGTGCCCTGGCTGTCCCCTAGGTGTCCCTGGGGGTGCCCTGGCTGTCCCCTAGGTGTCCCTGGGGGTGCCCTGGCTGTCCCTGGGGGGGCCCTGGCTGTCCCCAAAAGTGCCCTCGCTGTCCCCTAGGTGTACCCAGGGGTACCCTCGCTGTCCCCTAGGTGTCCCTGGGGGTGCCCTGGCTCTCCCTTAGGTGTCCCTGAGGATGCCCTGGCTGTCCCCTAGCTGTCCCTGGGGGTTCCCTGGCTGTCCCTGGGGTGCCCTGGCTCTCCCTTAGGTGTCCCTGAGGATGCCCTGGCTGCCCCTTAGGTGTCCCTGGGGGTTCCCTGGCTGTCCCCTAGGTGTCCCTGTGGGGGCCCTGGCTCTCCCTGGGGTGCCCTGGCTGTCCCTTAGGTGTCCCTGGGGGTTCCCTGGCTGTCCCCTAGGTGTCCCTGGGAGTGCCTTGGCTGTCCTTTAGGTGTCCCTGGAGGTTCCCTGGCTGTCCCCTAGGTGTCCCTGGGGGGCCCTGGGTGTCCCTGGGGTGCCCTGGCTGTCCCCTAGGTGTCCCTGGGGGTTCCCTGGCTGTCCTTGGGGTGCCCTGACTGTCCCCTAAGCGTCCCTGGGGGTGCCCTGGCTGTCCCTTAGGTGTCCCTGGGGGTTCCCTGGCTGTCCCCTAGGTGTCCCTGGGGGTGCCCTGGCTGTCCCCTAGGTGTCCCTGGGGGTGCCCTGGCTGTCCCTGGGGGGGCCCTGGCTGTCCCCAAAAGTGCCCTCGCTGTCCCCTAGGTGTACCCAGGGGTACCCTCGCTGTCCCCTAGGTGTACCCAGGGGGGCCCTGGTGTCCCCTAGGTGTCCCTGGGAGTGCCCTGGCTGTCCCCTAGGTGTCCCTGGGGGTGCCCTGGCTGTCCCTGGGGGGCCCTGGCTGTCCCCAAAAGTGCCCTCGCTGTCCCCTAGGTGTACCCAGGGGTACCCTCGCTGTCCCCTAGGTGTACCCAGGGGTGCCCTGGTGTCCCCTAGGTGTCCCTGGGAGTGCCCTGGCTGTCCCCTAGGTGTCCCTGCCTCGCCCGAATCCTCGACTCCGCCTCCGGCGCCATGGTGACACCTCTCCCAGTCTGGGCCAGTGTGGCCACACCCCCTCCCCTGGGGCCATCCGACCCATCCCAGTATAGACCAGTTAGGCACCGTGTGCCCACCTAGGACCCCCACACGCCTGCCAGTTCATCCCAGTCCACTCCCCGTCCATCCCAGTTCTCTCTGATCACCCTCCCAGTGCTCCCAGTCCATCCCAGTCCCACAGGTGTTGGTGCTTGTGGCTTGATCAGCTGCTGCCTGTCCGCAACGTGGAGCGGGTCAAACGAGGCCTCAGGGGGACGGGGGGGCGGATTTGGGGGGTCCTGGGGGTCCCGAGTTGTCCTGGAGGGGTTTGGGGGGTTTTGGGGGGTCTGGGGGGAGTCCTGGGGGCTGCTTTGGGTGGTTTTGGGGGATCTTCGGGAGGTTTGGGCGGCCCATTTGCGGCATCAAAGGAACCTGAGGAGGGTTTTGGGCGCTCCTGGAGGTCGGGGGGGCCCTGGGGGTGGTTTGGGGGGCACTGGGGGGTTCCAGCCCGTGACCCCCCCCGTTTTTGACCCCCCCCCCCCGAGCTGTTTCGGTCTCATCGACGCCCTCCTGAAGCCCAAGGGGGGGTGGGCGCTGGGCCCCCCCCGCTGCCCCCTCCCCCTGCCACCCCCGCGACGCCCTGCAGGTGAGGGACCCCCAAAAACCCCTCCCCAGACCCCAAATTCACCCCTGGGACCCCAAAAAACCCCCAAAACCTCTCCCCGAACCCCAAATTCACCCCTGAGGCGCCATAAAACCCCCAAACCCCTCCCCATGAACCCCAAATCCATCCCTGGGACCCCCCAAAACCTCCCCAGGACCCCAGATCTACCCCGGGACCCTCGAATCCATCCCTTGGACCCCCAAAAACCCCAAAATCCATCCCTGGGACCCCCCAAAACCTCCCTCCAAACCCCAAATTCACCCCTCGGACCTCCAGAATCCCTCCACAGGCCCCCTCAGGGGTCGTTCCCCACGAAAAAGGGCGGGAAACGTGAGGGGAGAAAAAGGGTGGGATCAAGTGGGAGGGATCAATGGAATTTTGGGGGGCGTCAGCGACGGTGAGGGAAGATCAATGGAATACTGGGGGGGCATCAATGACATTGGGGGGGGTCAGTGACACTCGGGTGGGGATCAATGATGCTGTGGGGGGGTCGATATCAGCTCGGGGGGCGGCCATGGGTTTTTGGGGGGGCCGCAACGCAGGCGGCCGTGCTGGGTTTGGAGCGGGGGGGCCCCTTCAACCCCTGGGGGTGCCCTGGCTGTCCCCTAGGTGTCCCTTGGGGGCCCTGGCTGTCCCCTAAGTGTCCCTGGGGGTCCCCTGGCTGTTCCTGGGGGGGCCCTGGCTGTCCCGTATGTGTCCCTGGGCGGGCCCCAGCTGTCCCCTGGCTGTCCCTGGGGGTGTCCTGGCTGTCCCCGAAAGTGCCCTCCCTGTCCCCTAGGTGTCCCCAGGGGTGCCCTGGCTGTCCCCTAGGTGTCCCTGGGGGTTCCCTGGCTGTCCCTGGGGTGCCCTGGCTGTCCCCTAGCTGTCCCTTGGGGTGCCCCGGCTGTCCCTTGGGGTGCCCTTGCCGTCCCCTAGGTGCACCTTGGGGTCCCCGGGCTGTCCCCTAGGTGTCCCTGGGGGTGCCCTGGCTGTCCCCTATGTGTCCCTGGGAGTGCCTTGGCTGTCCTTTAGGTGTCCCTGGAGGTTCCCTGGCTGTCCCCTAGGTGTCCCTGGGGTGCCCTTGCTGTCCCCTAGGTGTCTCTGGGGGTGCCCTGGCTGACCCTGGGGTCGCCCTGGCTGTCCCGTGGCTGTCCCTGGGGTGCCCTTGCTGTCCCCTAGGTGTTCGTGGTAGTGCCCTGGCTGTCCCTGGGGATGCCCTGGCTGTCCCCTAGGTGTCCCTGTGGGGACCCTGGCTCTCCCTGGGGTGCCCTGGCTGTCCCTTAGGTGTCCCTGGGGGTTCCCTGGCTGTCCCCTAGGTGTCCCTGGGGTGCCCTGGCTGTCCCCTAGGTGTCCCTGGGGGTTCCCTGGCTGTCCCTGGGGGTGCCCTGGCTGTCCCCTAGGTGTCCCTGTGTATGCCCTGGCTGTCCCCTAGGTGTCCCTGGGGGTGCCCTGGCTGTCCCTGGGGGGGCCCTGGCTGTCCCCAAAAGTGCCCTCGCTGTCCCCTAGGTGTACCAAGGGGTACCCTCGCTGTCCCCTAGGTGTCCCTGGGGGTGCCCTGGCTCTCCCTTAGGTGTCCCTGAGGATGCCCTGGCTGTCCCCTAGGTGTCCCTGGGGGTTCCCTGGCTGTCCGCTACGTGTCCCTGTGGGGGCCCTGGCTCTCCCTGGGGTGCCCTGGCTGTCCCTTAGGTGTCCCTGGGGGTTCCCTGGCTGTCCGCTACGTGTCCCTGTGGGGGCCCTGGCTCTCCCTGGGGTGCCCTGGCTGTCCCTTAGGTGTCCCTGGGGGTTCCCTGGCTGTCCCCTAGGTGTCCCTGGGAGTGCCTTGGCTGTCCTTTAGGTGTCCCTGGAGGTTCCCTGGCTGTCCCCTAGGTGTCCCTGGGGTGCCCTGGCTGTCCCCTAGGTGTCCCTGGGGGTTCCCTGGCTGTCCCTGGGGGTGCCCTGGCTGTCCCCTAGGTGTCCCTGGGGGTGCCCTGGCTGTCCCCTAGGTGTCCCTGGGGGTGCCCTGGCTGTCCCTGGGGGGGCCCTGGCTGTCCCCAAAAGTGCCCTCGCTGTCCCCTAGGTGTACCCAGGGGTACCCTCGCTGTCCCCTAGGTGTCCCTGGGGGTGCCCTGGCTCTCCCTTAGGTGTCCCTGAGGATGCCCTGGCTGTCCCCTAGCTGTCCCTGGGGGTTCCCTGGCTGTCCCTGGGGTGCCCTGGCTCTCCCTTAGGTGTCCCTGAGGATGCCCTGGCTGTCCCTTAGGTGTCCCTGGGGGTTCCCTGGCTGTCCCCTAGGTGTCCCTGTGGGGGCCCTGGCTCTCCCTGGGGTGCCCTGGCTGTCCCTTAGGTGTCCCTGGGGGTTCCCTGGCTGTCCCCTAGGTGTCCCTGGGACTGCCTTGGCTGTCCTTTAGGTGTCCCTGGAGGTTCCCTGGCTGTCCCCTAGGTGTCCCTGGGGGGCCCTGGCTGTCCTTGGGGTGCCCTGACTGTCCCCTAAGCGTCCCTGGGGGTGCCCTGGCTGTCCCTTAGGTGTCCCTGGGGGTTCCCTGGCTGTCCCCTAGGTGTCCCTGGGGGTGCCCTGGCTGTCCCCTAGGTGTCCCTGGGGGTGCCCTGGTGTCCCCTAGGTGTCCCTGGGAGTGCCCTGGCTGTCCCCTAGGTGTCCCTGAGGATGCCCTGGCTGTCCCCTAGGTGTTTCTGGGGGTTCCCTGGCTGTCCCGTGGCTGTCCCTGGGGGTGCCCTGGCTGTCCCTGGGAGTGCCCTGGCTGTCCCTGGGGTGCCCTGGCTGTCCCCTAGGTGTCCCTGGGGGTGCCCTGGCTGTCCCCTAGGTGTCCCTGCCTCGCCCGAATCCTCGACTCCGCCTCCGGCGCCATGGTGACACCCCTCCCAGTCTGGGCCAGTGTGGCCACACCCCCTCCCCTGGGGCCATCCGACCCATCCCAGTATAGACCAGTTAGGCACCGTGTGCCCACCTAGGACCCCCACACGCCTGCCAGTTCATCCCAGTCCACTCCCCGTCCATCCCAGTTCTCTCTGATCACCCTCCCAGTGCTCCCAGTCCATCCCAGTCCCACAGGTGTTGGTGCTTGTGGCTTGATCAGCTGCTGCCTGTCCGCAACGTGGAGCGGGTCAAACGAGGCCTCAGGGGGACGGGGGGGCGGATTTGGGGGGTCCTGGGGGTCCCGAGTTGTCCTGGAGGGGTTTGGGGGGTTTTGGGGGGTCTGGGGGGAGTCCTGGGGGCTGCTTTGGGTGGTTTTGGGGGATCTTCGGGAGGTTTGGGCGGCCCATTTGCGGCATCAAAGGAACCTGAGGAGGGTTTTGGGCGCTCCTGGAGGTCGGGGGGGCCCTGGGGGTGGTTTGGGGGGCACTGGGGGGTTCCAGCCCGTGACCCCCCCCGTTTTTGACCCCCCCCCCCCCGAGCTGTTTCGGTCTCATCGACGCCCTCCTGAAGCCCAAGGGGGGGTGGGCGCTGGGCCCCCCCCGCTGCCCCCTCCCCCTGCCACCCCCGCGACGCCCTGCAGGTGAGGGACCCCCAAAAACCCCTCCCCAGACCCCAAATTCACCCCTGGGACCCCAAAAAAACCCCCAAAACCTCTCCCCGAACCCCAAATTCACCCCTGAGGCGCCATAAAACCCCCAAACCCCTCCCCATGAACCCCAAATCCATCCCTGGGACCCCCCAAAACCTCCCCAGGACCCCAGATCTACCCCGGGACCCTCGAATCCATCCCTTGGACCCCCAAAAACCCCAAAATCCATCCCTGGGACCCCCCAAAACCTCCCTCCAAACCCCAAATTCACCCCTCGGACCTCCAGAATCCCTCCACAGGCCCCCTCAGGGGTCGTTCCCCACGAAAAAGGGCGGGAAACGTGAGGGGAGAAAAAGGGTGGGATCAAGTGGGAGGGATCAATGGAATTTTGGGGGGCGTCAGCGACGGTGAGGGAAGATCAATGGAATACTGGGGGGGCATCAATGACATTGGGGGGGGTCAGTGACACTCGGGTGGGGATCAATGATGCTGTGGGGGGGTCGATATCAGCTCGGGGGGCGGCCATGGGTTTTTGGGGGGCCGCAACGCAGGCGGCCGTGCTGGGTTTGGAGCGGGGGGGCCCCTTCAACCCCTGGGGGTGCCCTGGCTGTCCCCTAGGTGTCCCTTGGGGGCCCTGGCTGTCCCCTAAGTGTCCCTGGGGGTCCCCTGGCTGTTCCTGGGGGGGCCCTGGCTGTCCCGTATGTGTCCCTGGGCGGGCCCCAGCTGTCCCCTGGCTGTCCCTGGGGGTGTCCTGGCTGTCCCCGAAAGTGCCCTCCCTGTCCCCTAGGTGTCCCCAGGGGTGCCCTGGCTGTCCCCTAGGTGTCCCTGGGGGTTCCCTGGCTGTCCCTGGGGTGCCCTGGCTGTCCCCTAGCTGTCCCTTGGGGTGCCCCGGCTGTCCCTTGGGGTGCCCTTGCCGTCCCCTAGGTGCACCTTGGGGTCCCCGGGCTGTCCCCTAGGTGTCCCTGGGGGTGCCCTGGCTGTCCCCTATGTGTCCCTGGGAGTGCCTTGGCTGTCCTTTAGGTGTCCCTGGAGGTTCCCTGGCTGTCCCCTAGGTGTCCCTGGGGTGCCCTTGCTGTCCCCTAGGTGTCTCTGGGGGTGCCCTGGCTGACCCTGGGGTCGCCCTGGCTGTCCCGTGGCTGTCCCTGGGGTGCCCTTGCTGTCCCCTAGGTGTTCGTGGTAGTGCCCTGGCTGTCCCTGGGGATGCCCTGGCTGTCCCCTAGGTGTCCCTGTGGGGACCCTGGCTCTCCCTGGGGTGCCCTGGCTGTCCCTTAGGTGTCCCTGGGGGTTCCCTGGCTGTCCCCTAGGTGTCCCTGGGGTGCCCTGGCTGTCCCCTAGGTGTCCCTGGGGGTTCCCTGGCTGTCCCTGGGGGTGCCCTGGCTGTCCCCTAGGTGTCCCTGTGTATGCCCTGGCTGTCCCCTAGGTGTCCCTGGGGGTGCCCTGGCTGTCCCTGGGGGGGCCCTGGCTGTCCCCAAAAGTGCCCTCGCTGTCCCCTAGGTGTACCAAGGGGTACCCTCGCTGTCCCCTAGGTGTCCCTGGGGGTGCCCTGGCTCTCCCTTAGGTGTCCCTGAGGATGCCCTGGCTGTCCCCTAGGTGTCCCTGGGGGTTCCCTGGCTGTCCCTGGGGTGCCCTGGCTCTCCCTTAGGTGTCCCTGAGGATGCCCTGGCTGTCCCTTAGGTGTCCCTGGGGGTTCCCTGGCTGTCCGCTACGTGTCCCTGTGGGGGCCCTGGCTCTCCCTGGGGTGCCCTGGCTGTCCCTTAGGTGTCCCTGGGGGTTCCCTGGCTGTCCCCTAGGTGTCCCTGGGAGTGCCTTGGCTGTCCTTTAGGTGTCCCTGGAGGTTCCCTGGCTGTCCCCTAGGTGTCCCTGGGGTGCCCTGGCTGTCCCCTAGGTGTCCCTGGGGGTTCCCTGGCTGTCCCTGGGGGTGCCCTGGCTGTCCCCTAGGTGTCCCTGGGGGTGCCCTGGCTGTCCCCTAGGTGTCCCTGGGGGTGCCCTGGCTGTCCCTGGGGGGGCCCTGGCTGTCCCCAAAAGTGCCCTCGCTGTCCCCTAGGTGTACCCAGGGGTACCCTCGCTGTCCCCTAGGTGTCCCTGGGGGTGCCCTGGCTCTCCCTTAGGTGTCCCTGAGGATGCCCTGGCTGTCCCCTAGCTGTCCCTGGGGGTTCCCTGGCTGTCCCCTAGGTGTCCCTGTGGGGGCCCTGGCTCTCCCTGGGGTGCCCTGGCTGTCCCTTAGGTGTCCCTGGGGGTTCCCTGGCTGTCCCCTAGGTGTCCCTGGGAGTGCCTTGGCTGTCCTTTAGGTGTCCCTGGAGGTTCCCTGGCTGTCCCCTAGGTGTCCCTGGGGGGCCCTGGGTGTCCCTGGGGTGCCCTGGCTGTCCCCTAGGTGTCCCTGGGGGTTCCCTGGCTGTCCTTGGGGTGCCCTGACTGTCCCCTAAGCGTCCCTGGGGGTGCCCTGGCTGTCCCTTAGGTGTCCCTGGGGGTTCCCTGGCTGTCCCCTAGGTGTCCCTGGGGGTGCCCTGGCTGTCCCCTAGGTGTCCCTGGGGGTGCCCTGGCTGTCCCCTAGGTGTCCCTGGGGGTGCCCTGGCTGTCCCTGGGGGGGCCCTGGCTGTCCCCAAAAGTGCCCTCGCTGTCCCCTAGGTGTACCCAGGGGTACCCTCGCTGTCCCCTAGGTGTACCCAGGGGTGCCCTGGTGTCCCCTAGGTGTCCCTGGGAGTGCCCTGGCTGTCCTCTAGGTGTCCCTGAGGATGCCCTGGCTGTCCCCTAGGTGTTTCTGGGGGTTCCCTGGCTGTCCCGTGGCTGTCCCTGGGGGTGCCCTGGCTGTCCCTGGGAGTGCCCTGGCTGTCCCTGGGGTGCCCTGGCTGTCCCCTAGGTGTCCCTGGGGGTGCCCTGGCTGTCCCCTAGGTGTCCCTGCCTCGCCCGAATCCTTGACTCCGCCTCC
The DNA here is from genome assembly GCF_029207755.1 of Chamaea fasciata. Lineage (NCBI taxonomy): Eukaryota > Metazoa > Chordata > Aves > Passeriformes > Sylviidae > Chamaea > Chamaea fasciata. The sequence continues at coordinate 9,705,358 of NW_027094107.1, forward strand.
GGCGCCATGGTGACACCCCTCCCAGTCTGGGCCAGTGTGGCCACACCCCCTCCCCTGGGGCCATCCGACCCATCCCAGTATAGACCAGTTAGGCACCGTGTGCCCACCTAGGACCCCCACACGCCTGCCAGTTCATCCCAGTCCACTCCCCGTCCATCCCAGTTCTCTCTGATCACCCTCCCAGTGCTCCCAGTCCATCCCAGTCCCGCAGGTGTTGGTGCTTGTGGCTTGATCAGCTGCTGCCTGTCCGCAACGTGGAGCGGGTCAAACGAGGCCTCAGGGGGACGGGGGGGCGGATTTGGGGGGTCCTGGGGGTCCCGAGTTGTCCTGGAGGGGTTTGGGGGGTTTTGGGGGGTCTGGGGGGAGTCCTGGGGGCTGCTTTGGGTGGTTTTGGGGGATCTTCGGGAGGTTTGGGCGGCCCATTTGCGGCATCAAAGGAACCTGAGGAGGGTTTTGGGGGCTCCTGGAGGTCGGGGGGGGCCCTGGGGGTGGTTTGGGGGGCACTGGGGGGTTCCAGCCCGTGACCCCCCCCGTTTTTGACCCCCCCCCGAGCTGTTTCGGTCTCATCGACGCCCTCCTGAAGCCCAAGGGGGGGTGGGCGCTGGGCCCCCCCCGCTGCCCCCTCCCCCTGCCACCCCCGCGACGCCCTGCAGGTGAGGGACCCCCAAAAACCCCTCCCCAGACCCCAAATTCACCCCTGGGACCCAAAAAAACCCCCAAAACCTCTCCCCGAACCCCAAATTCACCCCTGAGGCGCCATAAAACCCCCAAACCCCTCCCCATGAACCCCAAATCCATCCCTGGGACCCCCCAAAACCTCCCCAGGACCCCAGATCTACCCCGGGACCCTCGAATCCATCCCTTGGACCCCCAAAAACCCCAAAATCCATCCCTGGGACCCCCCAAAACCTCCCTCCAAACCCCAAATTCACCCCTCGGACCTCCAGAATCCCTCCACAGGCCCCCTCAGGGGTCGTTCCCCACGAAAAAGGGCGGGAAACGTGAGGGGAGAAAAAGGGCGGGAAACGTGAGGGGAGAAAAAGGGCGGGAAACGTGAGGGGAGAAAAAGGGTGGGATCAAGTGGGAGGGATCAATGGAATTTTGGGGGGCGTCAGCGACGGTGAGGGAAGATCAATGGAATACTGGGGGGGCATCAATGACATTGGGGGGGGTCAGTGACACTCGGGTGGGGATCAATGATGCTGTGGGGGGGTCGATATCAGCTCGGGGGGCGGCCATGGGTTTTTGGGGGGCCGCAACGCAGGCGGCCGTGCTGGGTTTGGAGCGGGGGGGCCCCTTCAACCCCTGGGGGTGCCCTGGCTGTCCCCTAGGTGTCCCTTGGGGGCCCTGGCTGTCCCCTAAGTGTCCCTGGGGGTCCCCTGGCTGTTCCTGGGGGGGCCCTGGCTGTCCCGTATGTGTCCCTGGGCGGGCCCCAGCTGTCCCCTGGCTGTCCCTGGGGGTGTCCTGGCTGTCCCCGAAAGTGCCCTCCCTGTCCCCTAGGTGTCCCCAGGGGTGCCCTGGCTGTCCCCTAGGTGTCCCTGGGGGTTCCCTGGCTGTCCCTGGGGTGCCCTGGCTGTCCCCTAGCTGTCCCTTGGGGTGCCCCGGCTGTCCCTTGGGGTGCCCTTGCCGTCCCCTAGGTGCACCTTGGGGTCCCCGGGCTGTCCCCTAGGTGTCCCTGGGGGTGCCCTGGCTGTCCCCTATGTGTCCCTGGGAGTGCCTTGGCTGTCCTTTAGGTGTCCCTGGAGGTTCCCTGGCTGTCCCCTAGGTGTCCCTGGGGTGCCCTTGCTGTCCCCTAGGTGTCTCTGGGGGTGCCCTGGCTGACCCTGGGGTCGCCCTGGCTGTCCCGTGGCTGTCCCTGGGGTGCCCTTGCTGTCCCCTAGGTGTTCGTGGTAGTGCCCTGGCTGTCCCTGGGGATGCCCTGGCTGTCCCCTAGGTGTCCCTGTGGGGACCCTGGCTCTCCCTGGGGTGCCCTGGCTGTCCCTTAGGTGTCCCTGGGGGTTCCCTGGCTGTCCCCTAGGTGTCCCTGGGGTGCCCTGGCTGTCCCCTAGGTGTCCCTGGGGGTTCCCTGGCTGTCCCTGGGGGTGCCCTGGCTGTCCTTTAGGTGTCCCTGGGGGTGCCCTGGCTGTCCCCTAGGTGTCCCTGGGGGTGCCCTGGCTGTCCCTGGGGGGGCCCTCGCTGTCCCCTAGGTGTACCCAGGGGTACCCTCGCTGTCCCCTAGGTGTCCCTGGGGGTGCCCTGGCTCTCCCTTAGGTGTCCCTGAGGATGCCCTGGCTGTCCCCTAGGTGTCCCTGGGGGTTCCCTGGCTGTCCCTGGGGTGCCCTGGCTCTCCCTTAGGTGTCCCTGAGGATGCCCTGGCTGTCCCTTAGGTGTCCCTGGGGGTTCCCTGGCTGTCCCCTAGGTGTCCCTGTGGGGGCCCTGGCTCTCCCTGGGGTGCCCTGGCTGTCCCTTAGGTGTCCCTGGGGGTTCCCTGGCTGTCCCCTAGGTGTCCCTGGGAGTGCCTTGGCTGTCCTTTAGGTGTCCCTGGAGGTTCCCTGGCTGTCCCCTAGGTGTCCCTGGGGGGCCCTGGGTGTCCCTGGGGTGCCCTGGCTGTCCCCTAGGTGTCCCTGGGGGTTCCCTGGCTGTCCTTGGGGTGCCCTGACTGTCCCCTAAGCGTCCCTGGGGGTGCCCTGGCTGTCCCTTAGGTGTCCCTGGGGGTGCCCTGGCTGTCCCCTAGGTGTCCCTGGGGGGGCCCTGGCTGTCCCCAAAAGTGCCCTCGCTGTCCCCTAGGTGTACCCAGGGGTACCCTCGCTGTCCCCTAGGTGTACCCAGGGGTGCCCTGGTGTCCCCTAGGTGTCCCTGGGAGTGCCCTGGCTGTCCCCTAGGTGTCCCTGAGGATGCCCTGGCTGTCCCCTAGGTGTTTCTGGGGGTTCCCTGGCTGTCCCGTGGCTGTCCCTGGGGGTGCCCTGGCTGTCCCTGGGAGTGCCCTGGCTGTCCCTGGGGTGCCCTGGCTGTCCCCTAGGTGTCCCTGGGGGTGCCCTGGCTGTCCCCTAGGTGTCCCTGCCTCGCCCGAATCCTCGACTCCGCCTCCGGCGCCATGGTGACACCCCTCCCAGTCTGGGCCAGTGTGGCCACACCCCCTCCCCTGGGGCCATCCGACCCATCCCAGTATAGACCAGTTAGGCACCGTGTGCCCACCTAGGACCCCCACACGCCTGCCAGTTCATCCCAGTCCACTCCCCGTCCATCCCAGTTCTCTCTGATCACCCTCCCAGTGCTCCCAGTCCATCCCAGTCCCACAGGTGTTGGTGCTTGTGGCTTGATCAGCTGCTGCCTGTCCGCAACGTGGAGCGGGTCAAACGAGGCCTCAGGGGGACGGGGGGGCGGATTTGGGGGGTCCTGGGGGTCCCGAGTTGTCCTGGAGGGGTTTGGGGGGTTTTGGGGGGTCTGGGGGGAGTCCTGGGGGCTGCTTTGGGTGGTTTTGGGGGATCTTCGGGAGGTTTGGGCGGCCCATTTGCGGCATCAAAGGAACCTGAGGAGGGTTTTGGGCGCTCCTGGAGGTCGGGGGGGCCCTGGGGGTGGTTTGGGGGGCACTGGGGGGTTCCAGCCCGTGACCCCCCCCGTTTTTGACCCCCCCCCCCGAGCTGTTTCGGTCTCATCGACGCCCTCCTGAAGCCCAAGGGGGGGTGGGCGCTGGGCCCCCCCCGCTGCCCCCTCCCCCTGCCACCCCCGCGACGCCCTGCAGGTGAGGGACCCCCAAAAACCCCTCCCCAGACCCCAAATTCACCCCTGGGACCCCAAAAAACCCCCAAAACCTCTCCCCGAACCCCAAATTCACCCCTGAGGCGCCATAAAACCCCCAAACCCCTCCCCATGAACCCCAAATCCATCCCTGGGACCCCCCAAAACCTCCCCAGGACCCCAGATCTACCCCGGGACCCTCGAATCCATCCCTTGGACCCCCAAAAACCCCAAAATCCATCCCTGGGACCCCCCAAAACCTCCCTCCAAACCCCAAATTCACCCCTCGGACCTCCAGAATCCCTCCACAGGCCCCCTCAGGGATCGTTCCCCACGAAAAAGGGCGGGAAACGTGAGGGGAGAAAAAGGGCGGGAAACGTGAGGGGAGAAAAAGGGCGGGATCAAGTGGGGGGGATCAATGGAATTTTGGGGGGAGTCAGCGACAGTGAGGGAAGATCAATGGAATACTGGAGGGGCATCAATGACATTGGGGGGGGTCAGTGACACTCGGGTGGGGATCAGTGATGCTGTGGGGGGGTCGATATCAGCTCGGGGGGCGGCCATGGGTTTTTGGGGGGCCGCAACGCAGGCGGCCGTGCTGGGTTTGGAGCGGGGGGGCCCCTTCAACCCCTGGGGGTACCCCGGCTGTCCCCTAGGTGTACCTTGGCGGCCCTGGCTGTCCCCTAAGTGTCCCTGTGGGGGCCCTGGCTCTCCCTGGGGTGCCCTGGCTGTCCCTTAGGTGTCCCTGGGGTGCCCTGGGTGTCTCTGGGGGTGCCCTGACTGTCCCTGGGGTGCCCTGGCTGTCCCCTAGGTGTCCCTGGGGCGCCCTGGGTGTCCCTGGGGGTGCCCTGACTGTCCCTGGGGTGCCCTGGCTGTCCCCTAGGTGTCCCTGGGGGTGCCTTGACTGTCTCCTAGGTATCACTGGGGGTGCCCTGGCTCTCCCTGGGGTGCCCTGGCTGTCCCTTAGGTGTCCCTGGGGGTTCCCTGGCTGTCCCCTAGGTGTCCCTGGGGGGCCCTGGGTGTCCCTGGGGTGCCGACTGTCCCCTAAGCGTCCCTGGGGGTGCCCTGGCTGTCCCCTAGGTGTCCCTGGGGGTACCCTGGCTGACCCTAGGTGTCCCTGGGAGTGCCCTGGCTGTCCCCTAGGTGTCCCTGTGGGGGCCCTGGCTCTCCCTGGGGTGCCCTGGCTGTCCTTTAGGTGTCCCTGGAGGTTCCCTGGCTGTCCCCTAGGTGTCCCTGGGGGGCCCTGGGTGTCCCTGGCGGTGCCCTGACTGTCCCTGGGGTGCCCTGGCTGTCCCCTAGGTGTCCCTGGGGGTGCCTTGGCTGTCTCCTAGGTATCACTGGGGGTGCCCTGGCTCTCCCTGGGGTGCCCTGGCTGTCCCTTAGGTGTCCCTGGCGGTTCCCTGGCTGTCCCCTAGGTGTCCCTGGGGGGCCCTGGGTGTCCCTGGGGGTGCCCTGACTGTCCCTGGGGTGCCCTGGCTGTCCTCTAGGTGTCCCTGGGGGTGCCTTGGCTGTCCCCTAGGTATCCCTGGGGGTGCCCTGGCTGTCCCTGGGGTGCCCTGGCTGTCCCCTAGGTGTCCCTGGGGGTGCCCTGGCTGTCCCCTAGGTGTCCCTGGGGGTGCCCTGGCTGTCCCTTAGGTGTCCCTGGGGGTTCCCTGGCTGTCCCTTAGGTGTCCCTGGGGGTTCCCTGGCTCTCCCCTAGGTGCACCTTGGGGTCCCCGGGCTGTCCCCTAGGTGTCCCTGGGGGTGCTCTGGCTGTCCCCTATGTGTCCCTGGGAGTGCCTTGGCTGTCCTTTAGGTGTCCCTGGAGGTTCCCTGGCTGTCCCCTAGGTGTCCCTGGGGGGCCCTGGCTGACCCTGGGGTCGCCCTGGCTGTCCCGTGGCTGTCCCTGGGGTGCCCTTGCTGTCTCCTAGGTGTTCGTGGTAGTGCCCTGGCTGTCCCTGGGGATGCCCTGACTGTCCCCTAGGTGTCCCTGTGGGGGCCCTGGCTCTCCCTGGGGTGCCCTGGCTGTCCCTTAGGTGTCCCTGGGGGTTCCCTGGCTGTCCCCTAGGTGTCCCTGGGGGTGCCCTGGCTGTCCCCTACGTGTCCCTGGGAGTGCCTTGGCTGTCCTTTAGGTGTCCCTGGAGGTTCCCTGGCTGTCCCCTAGGTGTCCCTGGGGGGCCCTGGGTGTCCCTGGGGTGCCCTAGGTGTCCCTGGGGGTTCCCTGGCTGTCCCTGGGGTGCCCTGACTGTCCCCTAAGCGTCCCTGGGGGTGCCCTGGCTGTCCCTTAGGTGTCCCTGGGGGTTCCCTGGCTGTCCCCTAGGTGTCCCTGGGGGTGCCCTGGCTGTCCCCTAGGTGTCCCTGGGGGTGCCCTGGCTGTCCCTGGGGGGGCCCTGGCTGTCCCCAAAAGTGCCCTCGCTGTCCCCTAGGTGTACCCAGGGGTACCCTCGCTGTCCCCTAGGTGTACCCAGGGGTGCCCTGGTGTCCCCTAGGTGTCCCTGGGGGTGCCCTGGCTGTCCCCTAGGTCTCCCTGCCTCGCCCGAATCCTCGACTCCGCCTCCAGCGCCACGGTGACACCCCTCCAAGTCTGGACCAGTGTGGCCACACCCCCTCCCCTGGGGCCATCCGACCCATCCCAGTATAGACCAGTTAGGCACCGTGTGCCCACCACGGACCCCCACACGCCTGCCAGTTCATCCCAGTCCACTCCCCGTCCATCCCAGTTCTCTCTGATCACCCTCCCAGTGCTCCCAGTCCATCCCAGTCCCGCAGGTGTTGGTGCTTGTGGCTTGATCAGCTGCTGCCTGTCCGCAACGTGGAGCGGGTCAAACGAGGCCTCAGGGGGACGGGGGAGCGGATTTGGGGGGTCCTGGGGGTCCCGAGTTGTCCTGGAGGGGTTTGGGGGGTTGTGGGGGGTCTGGGGGGAGTCCTGGGGACTGCTTTGGGTGTTTTTGGGGGATCTTCGGGAGGTTTGGGCGGCCCATTTGAGGCATCAAAGGAACCTGAGGAGGGTTTTGGGGGCTCCTGGAGGTCGGGGGGGGCCCTGGGGGTGGTTTGGGGTGCACTGGGGGGTTCCAGCCCGTGACCCCCCCCGTTTTTGACCCCCCCCCCGAGCTGTTTCGGTCTCATCGACGCCCTCCTGAAGCCCAAGGGGGGGTGGGCGCTGGGCCCCCCCCGCTGCCCCCTCCCCCTGCCACCCCCGCGACGCCCTGCAGGTGAGGGACCCCCAAAAACCCCTCCCCAGACCCCAAATTCACCCCTGGGACCCCGAAAAACCCCCAAAACCTCTCCCCGGACCCCAAATTCACCCCTGAGGCGCCATAAAACCCCCAAACCCCTCCCCATGAACCCCAAATCCACCCCTGGGACCCCCCAAAACCTCCCCAGGACCCCAGATCTACCCCGGGACCCTCGAATCCATCCCTTGGACCCCCAAAAACCCCAAAATCCATCCCTGGGACCCCCCAAAACCTCCCTCCAAACCCCAAATTCACCCCTCGGACCTCCAGAATCCCTCCACAGGCCCCCTCAGGGATCGTTCCCCACGAAAAAGGGCGGGAAACGTGAGGGGAGAAAAAGGGCGGGAAACGTGAGGGGAGAAAAAGGGCGGGATCAAGTGGGGGGGATCACTGGAATTTTGGGGGGGTCAGCGACGCTGAGGGAAGATCAGTGGAATATTGGGGGGGCATCAATGACATTGGGGGGGGTCAGTGACACTCGGGTGGGGATCAATGATGCTGTGGGGGGGCCGATATCAGAGGTTATCAGAGGAAATCGCCGCCGCCGTCCTCCCGTGCCCAGAGCCCCGCCAGGACCCCAGCGCAGCTCCGGCTGCAGGCGGAGCAGGAGCGGCTCCTGCCGCCCGCAGCGATCCCGGTCCCGATCCCGATCGCAACGCCCCCCTGGTCCTCCGGCCCCGAGACCCATAGCCCGCCCGCCGGGGGAGGCCGCACCGCTCGGGAGCCGCAGCCGACACTGACAGGACCCGAACCAGAACGGCCGGTCCCATTCCCGGCCCCGCCTGGCTCCGCGCAGGGCCGCGAGCAACCTCGGCTCGGCTCAGCTGTGAGGGGCGGGGCGGGGCCGCGGGCGATGGTCCCGCCCCCATCCCGGGCAGCGCGGGGCGCCGGGGCGGGCTCGGGGCGGAGCCGGGGCGGGCTCGGGGCGGAGCCGGGGCGGGCTCGGGGCGGAGCCGGGGCGGGCTCGGGGCGGAGCCGGGGCGGGCTCGGGGCGGAGCCGGGGCGGGCTCGGGGCGGGCTCGGGGCGGAGCCGAGGCGGAGCCGGGGCGGGCTCGGGGCGGAGCCGGGGCTCTGTGAGGCGGGGCCCGGAGGCAGCCGGGGCCGGGCAGTACCGGGGGCGCGGCTTCAGGGGCGCGGGGCGGGTCCCAAGTGCACGGCGCCGGGACCCCACCGGGGCGTTCCACACCGAGCCCATAGAGCAGCAGCTACTTCCGCCACCCTTTTGAATCCCCGCGATTGGCGGGCTCGCTGAGGCATCGGCAGTGCTGATTGGACAGCGGGCCCCGGGAACCGCCCCCGCCCCCCGGCCCGCGCTGAGGGCCCGGGGCCTCCGCCCTCAGACCGGCTCCGGCTCCAACCCGGCCCGGGCTCTGCTCCGGTCCCCCCGGCCCGCCCTGAGGGCCCGGGGGCTCTGCCCCGAGACCGGCCTCGCCCCTCCCCGCCTCGCCCTGTAGTAGATTTCTGTTTGGTTTGTGGGAAGAAACATGTGTGAGAAGTGAGAGTTGTGCTGGAGGGGTGCTGCTGGGATGAAAGGATGGAGTAAATCTGCTCCGAGGATGTGCGATGAAGAATTCAGGGTCAGAGGTGGGCAGTATTTATAAACTGTCTCCATATTTCCCTGTATCTCTGGGTGTTTGGATTTAGCCTGGGATTGTCAGCTAAGTTATAAACAAGCCAACCCGGCTACTGAACTCCCAATGAACGTTTGGAACCCTTGCACAGAAAGACAAGGTAGTGATGATTCCAAAGGAGAAAATGTAAATGAAGGGTAACGATTGCTGGGAAATTTCCTTAGGAATTGTGAACCTCACACAAACGGAATTTAGGAGGTGGAATCCCAGTTTCAGCCTTGGGCACGTGCAGGAGCAGAGGGATCCTTATTCACAGCAAGGAAAGCCCGGTGCCCCAGCGTGTCAGTGCACACAGTGCAATGTCCAGGAAATGAGCAGCAGGGACTGGCAGCAGCTGCAGGTGAGAGCTGTCACAGGATGATTGAGGGGACAGAGCAGCCCCAGGTGAGAGCTGTCACACTGATGAGGGGACAGGTGGAAGCTGTAAAGGATAACGAGGGGGCGGGTCCTGCCAGCACTGCTTTAAGAGGGGAGCCCGAGCTGAGTTTGGCACGGAGCTGCGGGAGGAGAGGGGTTTATGCTGGGCTCCCAGGTGAGGCTCATGGAAGGATGGTGAGTTCATCTCACAGGGGCTGGGGGAGGCCTTGGGCGTGGAACATTACTTCAGGAGGTGCTGAGGGACAAACCTTTGTGCCGAGCAGCAGCAGCAGCACAAAAGGTTGAAATAAGTTTTGGTTTGGCATGTTGTGATGGGATTGGCGTCTATGGTGTGCTAGTGTTGTCTAAAGGTTTAAACTTTAACGTTTATTTTTAAAGTTTTAAGTTAATGAATTAATATGGGTTGCAAGACGTGGGCTTTTTCCTTTTTATTTGGCTAGGGGGAAGTCTTTAACTTTGGGGGGGCTCTGAGTATATGTTCTGGAGTATTATTAAGGGGTTTGGACATGGTGCTGTTTTTATTATATTCAGTAGTTTGACTAGGGGTGATAAGAGTTGGCTTTTTTTGCTGGAATTTTTTTGGGGTTGTCTGTTTGAAAATTTATATATTTATGCAGTTAAGTGTGGTGGTGTTTCTGATGTAACTCTTCAGCATATGTTATTGTTTGTGTGTTTTAGGTGGTCTACTTGTCTTACACCCTGACCGATTGGCCAACAGATCTGCTGAGATCATACATCGATGTTTGTTTTATTTCTTGTAGCCGAATAAGAGACAGCAGCCCGGTGACAGCAGGAAATTCCCAGAGAGCGAGGCGGCATTCTGTGGCACCCGGCGTGGATTCTCATCCCCAGACGTCCAAGAGATAAGTGGAGGGTTCAGAGCCACAGAGGGGATGAAAGTGGAGTGCTGGGTCAGGACTTGTCAGGAGGGGTTTTTGAGTCAGGTGTGGAGATAGGGATGTCCAAGATGTGCCAATTGAGAGTACAGGTGTACCAGCCCGACCCCACCCCTACCCCAGACCCGAAGGAGTAGCCCTAAAGACATGCCTGTTTCCCTGAGTGCAGGTACAGGCAGGAGCCCTTATGCAGGACAATGCCAGAAGGCCTGGCTGCGAGGTGCAGGGCTCTAAAGAAGTTGGGTTTAGAAGGGGGGAGGTGTAGCCACACACACAGAGGCTGAGGTAAAGGACTCGAGGACTAGAGGACACACGGTGAAACTCAGGGGAGCAGGCTAGGATACAAGTCAGAGTACAGGTGTAGCGGCCCTCACAGCACTGCTACCAGCACACTTCCCCTGAGAGCAGGTGCAGGCAGCAGCCCTAGTGCAGGAACACACCAGAAGCTCTGACCTGTGCAGACACAGTCAGGCTAGGGCCAGGCAGGAAGCGATAGTGGGGAGCAGGATCCAACAGGGCTGGGGATAACGGGGGTTTCCCGCCCCACCCACCCTGGGATTCCCTGTCTCTCCGCAGCCGGTGGAAGTGCTCCTGATTCCCTCTCGAGGCGGCGGTTGGTAAGGCTTCGTGCCTTTTGCCACCGCAAAGAGTTCGGCTCTGTCAGCCTCTGCCCTGTCTCAGGGCCACGTTTCTTAGGGTAGGCAGGGAACAACTGTGGATGTACCTGTCCTGCGTGCGGGACAGCTCTTGGGACCCTAACGGTGCAGAGCGTCCCCGGCTGCAAGGTCTAGGGCTCTGAAGAAGCAGGGTTCAGAAGGGGGGAGGTTACAGTGATACACACAGAGGCTGAGGTAAAGGACTCAAGGACTAGAGAACACACAGTGAAAATCGGGGTACAGCCTAGGATACAAGTCAGAGTACAGGCATCCCGGCCCTCACAGCGCTGCTGCCAACACCGTTTCCCTGAGAGCAGGTGCCGGCAGCAATCCTAATGCAAGACAAGGCCAGAAGTCCTGAGAGGTGCAGGCAGTAACCCTAAGCTAGGGCCAGGCAGGAAGTGACCGTGGTGGGGCAGAGTCCACAGGGTTGAGGTTCACCGGGGATGTCCACCCTGCGTTCCTGTCCTGCTCTAACCGGGGATGCTCACAGCCCTAATGGAGGCCACGGTGGGTGGGCTCGGTGCCAGTAATGCCTCTAAGGCTTTGGCGCTGCGAGCGTCGGCCTCCGAGCTCAGCTGAAGCACGCACGGGGCCCGAGGACCCGGTCCTGCTTAAGAGACGGTGAGTAGCAGAGCTGCTGGGTTTTGGCTGATGTGCAGCTAAGATTATGCTTTGATATTTGGTTTTCTTTATTGTAGCTGACTAGGAGACAGCAGCCCAGTGACAGGAGGAATTTCCCAGAGGCATAGGCGGCCTTCTTTGGGGCCCAGCGTGGATTCACCTCCCCAGACATCTGAGAGATAAGTGGAGGGCTCGGAACTAGGGAGGGGATGAAAGTGGGGTACCAGGGCAGGGATCACTGGGAGGGATTTTTCGAGTCGGGTTTGGAGCTGGGGATGTCCCAGATGTGACCCCTTAGGCTACATGAAGGGAAAGTCTCATTTTTCATGTCAGTGCTGAGGTGTGCAGGGCAGAGCAGTCCTGGTGTGTGTTGTGTCACTTGTCTGTTGTGCACTCTGTCTGTTTGGTGTCTTGTCTTTTCCTTTAGTCCTTTCAGGGGCCTGTCCAAACCCCTGGCATCAGTCTTAGCATTTCTGATCTCTGTGCTCCTCAGCCAGGTGCCTTTGTCTCAGCTGCTCGGACACTCATCAGAATCCATCTCTCTTCACAAGCATCCGGTCCGATGCCTTTTCAGGTCTTGTTCTGAGCTGTACTGACAGCCGTGCACCGCCCTGATCCATTCCGGCGGGTTAGGTCTTGTGAGAATGCAAAGACAGGTGGAGGATTCTGACCGTAGGATTCTCGGGCATCCATCTCTGCGTCTCTTGGGATAAGTCATCCCGATGGCATCTTGTTCCTGCAGGGTTCTCTGAGCCTGGCCAGCTCACCTTCCATCTTACCTCGGTCATCTCATTCCGAGTTCTCTGGACCCTCAGGGTCATTCTTCTTGCCAGAGTTTTCTGTCCCTGTTGCGTCCCCTCGTTTGTCCTGTGCTGTGTCACGGGTGTTGGTGTGTGTTTGGCCCGGAGCTGCTCTGCCTTGCTGCTCAGTCTGGGTGTAGGGGTACGAGGGTAATAGTCCTGGGGGCTTGAAATTTGTGATGTGGGGTGTGGTTAGACTGTAGAGGGTATTCCTAGATTGCCACAAGATGTCTGGAGCTGTCAAGGTATACTGCAGCACTCTGACTTTTGTCCAAACTCTGTTTCAGATGCAGAGAGATGAAATCTGTGGCAGAGCCCCCCATCCTGGGTGAGGGGGCTCCCCTGAGAAGGTCAGTCCCTGTTTGTGTTTGCAGGGGAGGTGTAAATGATGGCTGTGTTACAGCTCTGTTCTTTGTCTTTATTTTTAGGTGGTGAAGCCGGATCTCAGCAGTCAAGCTGACGTGGGCGAGGTGAGCAGTGACGGGTGGACAGAAGCCGTTGCTATTGTTCAAGCCTCACTCGCTGGTGCAACTCTAAGCCTCCGTTATTGTGCGTTTTAGGGAGTCCACTTGCAGGAGGCCGAGCTCCCCTCTCACCAACGGGACGACAGACCCGGGTCACCTCACCCGTGAGCCCTCAGGGAGCATTCCAGGAGTCTGTGATGGAGCCTTGATCTTCTCCTTGTGAAGGCCCCATCCAGGTAGGCTTGGATAACGGCCGAGGAGTTGAGGTGAGTCAGGGAGGAGAAGGAGGGAGGGTCCCCTCAAGTTCCAGCGCTGCCACGTCACCTTGTCTGCTCTTTACCCAGGCAGACCCTGCGACGCCGGCGTTGGCCTCTGAGCGCAGCTGAAGCGCGGGGCCGAGGACACAGGCAAGCTTAGGAGACAGTGAGTAGCAGAATTGTCGGGTTTTGGGTGATGGGCTGCTAAGATCACGCATTCATGTTTGGTTTTTTTTGTTGTAGCTGACTAAGAGACGACAGCCCGGCGACAGCAGGAATTTTCCTGAGGCAGAGGCGGCCTTCTTTGGACCTGGCAGGGATTTGCCTCCCTGGATGCCTGAGAGATAAGTGGAGGGCTGTGGCTCACAGAGGGGATGAAAGCAGGATGCCAGGGCAGGGATCACCGGGAGGGGTTTTTTAAGTCAGATTTGGAGTTGGGGGCACCAAGATGTGACCCCTTAGGCTACATGAAGGGAAAGTCTCATTTTTCATGTCAGTGCTGAGGTGTGCAGGGCAGAGCAGTCCTGGTGTGTGTTGTGTCACTTGTCTGTTGTGCACTCTGTCTGTTTGGTGTCTTGTCTTTTCCTTTAGTCCTTTCAGGGGCCTGTCCAAACCCCCGGCATCAGTCTTAGCATTTCTGATCTCTGTGCTCCTCAGCCAGGTGCCTTTGTCTCAGCTGCTCGGACACTCATCAGAATCCATCTCTCTTCACAAGCATCCGGTCCGATGCCTTTTCAGGTCTTGTTCTGAGCTGTACTGACAGCCGTGCACCGCCCTGATCCATTCCGGCGGGTTAGGTCTTGTGAGAATGCAAAGACAGGTGGAGGATTCTGACCGTAGGATTCTCGGGCATCCATCTCTGCGTTTCTTGGGATAAGTCATCCCGATGGCATCTTGTTCCTGCAGGGTTCTCTGAGCCTGGCCAGCTCACCTTCCATCTTACCTAGGTCATCTCATTCCGAGTTCTCTGGACCCTCAGGGTCATTCTTCTTGCCCAGCGTTTTCTGTCCCTGTTGCGTCCCCTCGTTTGTCCTGTGCTGTGTCACGGGTGTTGGTGTGTGTTTGGCCCGGAGCTGCTCTGCCTTGCTGCTCAGTCTGGGTGTAGGGGTACGAGGGTAATAGTCCTGGGGGCTTGAAATTTGTGATGTGGGGTGTGGTTAGACTGTAGAGGGTATTCCTAGATTGCCACAAGATGTCTGGAGCTGTCAAGGTATCCTGCAGCACTCTGACTGTTGTCCTGACTTTGTTTCAGATGCGGAGAGATGAAATCCGTGGCAGAGCCCCCCATCCTGGGTGAGGGGCTCCCCTGAGAAGATCGATCGCTATTCAAGGTGAGAGTCACACATTTCACATTTATTGGCACTCCAGTGCAGGCCACCTGCGTTTACAGCTTCAAACAGGTGAGTCCCTTGGTAACCCCCCTGGGCAGCAGCTGGAGCCTGCTCCGGGCTGGGCTGCGGGAGCAAACACTTGTGGCTGACACAGCTCCACACTGAGGGTACTTGGGAAAACACCTGCCTTGTCCTGGAATTTTTTTTTTTGAGCTTTTGACAAGGTTTTAATCATCACCTTGGTAAAAATAAATGGTAAGGACTGAAAACATGAGAGACTGGCAGGTTATACGCACGAAAGACAACTTTTTTTTTCTTAAATATTTGTGCAGCCTATATCTTAATTTTGAGACTCTTTTTTGGTCAACTTTATTGTAAAAACCCCTTATTTTCAAGTTAGCTGCTTCAATAATGAATTTGTTTTACAAATACCCGCTAATGTCCGAAGGTTAAAGCACTAACACCAACATCCCACCTCTTTTATTTTTGCAGCAAAATTTTATCTTTACTAAACTTGAAACTTGATGTTTTTGCAGGTAGTAAGTTAAAGAAGGTGTTTATCTGCCCATCACTGATAGTCAGGGTCATGAAGAAATTGCTCTAGTGTTCTAAAATAAATGCAGATTTTTAGGCCTCTCCCATTCTCTCTGACTAGCAACATGTGAATTGATTTTTGATCTCCTTTCTGTTGGTGTCTGTGGGTTTTAAGCGGCATGGAGAAGGTGTCTGTGGACATGGCACCCAGGGAATGGTGCTGGGAAGGGCAGGATGGAAAGGAGCTGCTCAGGAATCCAGAGCAGCAGTGGAGTGGGAGCTGGTGCTGCTGCCTCAGTCACACCCTCCTGGACAGTCTGTGCAGTGATAATATTCCTACTTTCCTTCCTGAACCTGGGGTTGGAGGAGAACACGAGTCTTGGCATTGATGGAAAGGGGAACTCGAGGGAAAAACTGCTGTTTGTGTCCTTAGAGAGCAGTGGGAAGAGCCTGGGAGAAATCCTGGCTGGCTGAGGGATCCTTGTGTCCCCTCGGGAATAAATCCCTGCGTCTCCTCAGCCCTGCTGGTTTGCAGTAGCGTTTGTACACCTTTCGCTGCAGCTGTGGTTCTTAATAACTGGAAGTCCAGGGATTCTGGGCGATTCCCATAAGTTCTCCTGTTTTGTAGGAGCTGCACGGTGAGGTCAGCATTCTGAGGGAGGCCCTGGCACAGCTGCCAAGGGCAAGGAACGTGGAGCATCCCGGGGCTTCTCCCGCCCGAGTTTCTCCCGGAGCGTGCTGCGTGTCGTGCCGGATGTTTAACCCGGGTTTGGGGTGTTCTCCTGCAGTCCCAGCTCTAACTGCTGCCCCCGAGCCCCGGCCTTGCTCTGTCCCAGCACTGAACCTGGCAGGTGGGTGTGCTTTTCCAGCCCTTGAATCCCACGGGCAATCCCAGATTCCCGGAGCTCCCCGAGGCACAGCCTGGCCTCCCTCCCTGGGAGCTGCACCTCAGTCTGCCTGGACCAAGGCCATCCTGTTTGAGACTTTATTCCTGTTGCTTTTCCTCTTGCAGGTAGTTGGCGAAAAGGAGAGAGCCAGTAGGAAGTGAAGCCACTGGAAGGCCTTATCCCAGTCCAAGGCTGGATGGGAGTAACTGGACCTGTTGAATTCCCACTTCCCTTTAAATCAGTGCAGAGGAAGCAGATTTTAAATCATCATTCCATGAACTTTCACCAACTTCATGACTCTTGCAAAAGTTTTCAATGTTAGAAATTCCTGAGCTTGTTTTCCAGGCAGGCTTGGATTTGGATGTTATTCCTTCCTTTTAATTGAAGGAATAACTCTGATTTTCTCTCTGATTTTAGTAAGGGAATATTTATTTATTCCAATTTTCCATCCTAATTGGAATTTTTGTACCTTGTAGAGCACATTTCTAAGGAAATTTACCCAATTAATGTTGGTAAATCAGCAATTGTCCAGCACCATCTCCACAAAATTCTGTGATTTCCCAAGAAAACTTTGAAGTATTTATTTGCCACGATTCGTCTCTTTGTAAAGTTCAATTTACTGCATTTTTAATTACATAAATGCCATTAAAACCTGAATCCAGGCCTAGCTGCTGTTCCTTGGACACAAGGGGCTGGTTCTTTCCTACCTTGGCACATTTGGATGTTTGTCCAAAATGAGCTTCCCACTAAAATAGAATTTGTTTCCAAGCAGAAGTGGGAATTGTCTAGAAAACCTTCTGTTCTGGGGGGCACTGGGTTTGTTTCCCTTATTGCTGCATAATTGAGGAAAGCCATGGCGCTTTTTTAGGCAGTGGCAGGAGGTGAGAGCTGCGTTTATTTAATTTTGTATTTTATTTTTTGTTATTTTTGTGCTCTTTTGTTGTGGTTTTTCATGTTGCGTTTTGTGGTTTTTCAAAGACTTTTTCTTCAGTTTTTTAATTTTTATTTTTTTTCTTTAGCTATTTATTTACTTGTTAAAACTACTTTTCGTTTTTTATTTTAATTTTTTGTTTAAATTTTTTTTCCACTTTTTTGTTACTTTGAAATTTTTTTCTTTTGGTATTTTAATTTTATTTATTATTTTCTATAGTTTTGGTTTATTTTTTCATGTTTTCTTTGTTCCTTTTTTTTTTTCCCCATACTCTTTCTTCCCCCGGGCGCCTGGGGGTTTGGCTGTTGGCAAGAAAGATGAGAAATGACCTCGGTGCCCGCTGGACGTCCGGATGTCATAGAGAGCGCAGTTGGCAAAAGCTCTGTATTTTCTGCTCCATAAAACTCCTGAAGGGAGAAAGCTGTGACCACCGTGGTGCCGTTTTTTCCTTCCCAGCCCCGACCAGGTCTCCTCCTCCCCGTGCACAGTGTTACCAGCAGCAGCCTGCTGTCCAGGCTGTCGAGGCGTATTTCAGAGGGAGCAATAAAAACAAAGTAGACGTTTTATTTTGTAACTCTCCGACCCTGCTTGTTTATTAGCAAAGAAATCCAAAACAAAGCGAACAAAAAAAGAAAACCCCCAAGATAAAATCCCCCGCAACCCACCAAAAAAGCCCCATACAGATAGAGAAACTATGCCCATATTATCTAAATAAAGATTAAAACTTTACCCCTTAGAAAACCAGGCTCATTTAATTCAAATTAATTGTGTTTCTGATGTGTTAGGTTAATGAATTCATCTAGTGTAAAATATCGTTTAAAATATAAACAAACGAATTAAAAAAATAATGAAAAAGAAAAATAACAAAAAGTGTAGGATATGAAAAATAATATCAATAAAAAATACACAATATATTATTACTTACTACACGTTTTATAAATATATTTAATATACATAATATAAACATCTATAATGTACATAATCATATTTAAATGAAATGTATTATTATTTATAACATTACATAATAAATAAATTATTTTATATATAACTTTCTATATTTAATATCTATAATAAATATAATAGTATAATAAACATAATACATGATGTATAATGTACATAATATAAAAGATGAATTGTAATGATGAATGTAAATATCAGAATCACAAAGATAAAAAATATTGAAATAGAGCCTGAACGAAAGGCTTTTTTGTTTCGGTCTGGTTGCTGGCAGGGCTCTCGCAGGTGTGCTCGGGGGTCTTTTGGGCCATTTATTCCGGAGGCTGTTCGCCAGGGCATTCCTGGGCACGTTCGTTTATGGCTCCGCTCCGCGCCGCCGCGCGGCAGTGCTGCCACCCTGTGGGCAAACAGCGGTACTGCAGCTGTCCCCCGTGCCCGTCCCTCATGATCTGTGAGGCAATGCTGCCACCCTGTGGGCATACAGCGGTACTGCAGCTGTCCCCCCCCGCCCGTCCCGCCTGATCTGTGTGGCAATGCTGCCACCCTGTGGGCAAAGAGCGGTAGTGCAGCTGTCCCCCGTGCCCGTCCCCGACGCGCGTGGAAGCCCCGCACTGTGAGCTCGGGGGCGGCGCTGCCGCCCGCCCGCCCGCAGCTCGGGGCCGAAAGGGAGGGAAAAAGGCAAGGAGCCCGGGCGCGTGGCAGCCGGCTGCCTGCGCGCGCCACCCGGACCCCGGAGCCGTCCGGGCGCGATTTTCCGCGGCGTTTGCGGGTGTGCGGACACGGGATGGGGGCGCACCGGCGCCGCGGGCTGCAGTCCATTCAGTCAGGCGCTTGTGGGAGGAGCCGAGGGGGCATTTTAGTGGGTTCCACTACCAAGATGGCGGCGAGACGCGAGGCGCCCGACCTTCCAAAAAGGGCGGCCCAAAGGGCGCGAAAAAATAAGGACCCTATAGGCGTTTAGCCAGACGCCTGCACAAAACCCCGACTACGGCGCCGCCCGGGCGCAATTTTCCGCGGCGTTTCCAGGTGTAGGGACACCGGTCGTGTGCTCAGCCGCGCCGCGCTTGCGTTCGGATTCGCGGATTTAGTCAGGCGTCTGTGTAAACACCTGGCGGAGGCCTATGCCGAGCCGCAAAGAACATGGCGGCCGGGACGGAAGTGGCCTCAGCCGCAACCAAGATGGCGGCAAGGAAAAGCGGAAGTCACGCGACGCCCCTCACAAAATGGCGCCCAGGCGCGAGGCGCCCGACCTTCCAAAAAGGGCGGCCAAAAGGGCGGGAAAAAATAAGGACCCTATAGGCGTTTAGCCAGACGCCTGCACGAAACCCCGACTACGGCGCCGCCCGGGCGCAATTTTCCGCGGCGTCTCCAGGTGTGGGGACACGGGCCGTGTGCTCAGCCGCGCCGCGCTTGCTTTTAAATTCGTGGACTTAGTCAGGCGTCTTTGTAAACGCCTGCCGCGGGCCTTAGAGGTGCCGCAAAAAAGATGCCGGCGGAACCGGAAGTGGCCTCAGACGCAACCATGATGGCGGCAAGGAAGGGCGGAAGGCTCGTGGGGCTCGTCGCGGCCGAAAATCGCCGAGTGCAGCTCACACCCTGCAATGGCAAAAGCTGTTTTATTAAAACTCAGCCGAGAATTTTCCTCTTATTTCCAGGTCACAGGATATACTGAGGCTGAGAGGGATCCTAAAATCTGACTCTCAAGCGGACGGACCGTTTGAGAATCGAACTCAGCACCTTGGCATTACCCGGACTCTGCTCCAAGCAGCTGAACCAATCTCTGCATTATGGGGATGGACCTCCATAGGATGGCAACGCTTGGCCCCACTAAGGTAACTGCAGTGCCGCCTTCTCTGCCAAAGCTGCTTCACACACCAGCCCCTGGAATGGCTCGAGGGCAGAAGTGGCTGGCAGCTCACGACAGCACAAAGCTCTTCCAGTGACGCTGGTTTCCTGTCCTTTCCAGGATTTACCCAACAGCTGCCGTAAAAGTACTCACACAAAGTCTCTTTCCGGGCGGAAAGGAGCAGGACAAGTCCTGAGGCTTCCCTTCTTCCACGGCCAAAGCTCTGCAGAGAGGCAGGGCCGGTCCCACCCGCACAGGGGC
The DNA here is from genome assembly GCF_029207755.1 of Chamaea fasciata. Classification (NCBI taxonomy): domain Eukaryota; kingdom Metazoa; phylum Chordata; class Aves; order Passeriformes; family Sylviidae; genus Chamaea; species Chamaea fasciata. Next base: position 9,724,743 of record NW_027094107.1, read on the forward strand.
GTTTCCTGCAGGTGAGTGTTGCCGGGCCAAAATGATGGCAGCTGCTGAGGCCGGGGCTGCTTTTCTGGCCGGAGGCCTCGGTGCCCCCCCGTGCCGCCTGCAGTGTCCCTCGGGGTTTCCTGCAGGTGTCCCGGGTGCCCGGAGGCGCAGGGAGGAAGGAGGCCGGCAGCCCCAGCGGGGCCAGCAGCCCTGGGATGATGTGCAGGGAGGAGCTGTGCCTGCGGGGCCCCGCCCGTGGCAGCGGCGGCCAAACGCAGGGCCCGGGGCCGGGCTCGGGGCTGGCACGGACACGGCCCCGGGGCTGCCGCGGCTCCTCGGCCAGGGGCTGCTCCCGCCGGGCACGGGGAGATGCTGCAGCCCGGACAGAGGCACCCACAGCCCAAGAGCTCCCCGGGGAACAGCTGGCATTGCCCGGGAACGGCGGCTCGGGCTGTCTGCAGAGGGGCTCAGACAGCAATTCCCACCTCCCGGAGCTCCCACACAGTTGCCAGGGATGTCCTGGCCACCCCAAATCCCCTCCCTTTCAGCCTGAGGACATCACCCGTCGGCAGCATTAAAGCCAAGGCGCTCCTCCCTCACAGAAATTAAATCCAGAGCAACGGCCCTCGGAGATGCCTCAAAATCAAAGGTTTGAGTGGGATGGAGTTTCGTTTGGATGAAGTCTGGACTTTTCCAGGGAGCCGGCCGGAGTGCAGAAGCGATGGAAAGCTTTTGCAGGTGGGTCCCACTGGAGGTGTGCTGAAGGCAGGGATGGGCGTCCCTTGCCTGAGGGAAAGGCACTTGCAGAGGCCACTGCTGGGGCTCGGAAAGGAGCTGAGCTCCTGCAGGGAGCTGTGTCCTCCCGAGGGCACAGGGGCTGCCTCAGCACAGGCCGGCCAGTGCCTTCTCCTGCTCTGAAACATCACCTGGAGCCCGAGCTCAGGGGGGTGGCTGAATTCCAGGGAAATCTGACAGGTGACCCCCAGGGGGTGAGGGTTATAATTAACCAAATCTATGGAATAGAAACCTATCCTGTCCCCATCCTGCTGAGCTTCCTTGGAAGCTCTGCTGGTTCCTGACACGTCTGGCATTCAAGCAGCAGCTCTGCGTGGGAATATCCGTGCTCCGTGAGGCACTGTGAGGTTATTGCAGCGGGAACTGAGCAGGGAATTCGGGGCCGTGGGTATAATTCATCTAAACTAGCAAAGGTGACAGTGAACCCCAAATCTGGGCACCACACAGAGAACAATCTTTGTGCTGCCCTGTCAGCTCAAGCCCCTGGGCTGGGAAGTTTTGGGAGTCAAACATATGGAATGATAGAAGTCACAGCAACTGGTGTCACCCCGAGGGACAGTCCAAGTCCCAGACAATTCCTCTGCAATCCCCTCGGGGGGAAAACACCCTCTGTCTGCCAGGAGCCCTGACTCTGTTTCTCCTAGCAGCTGTGTTGGGCTTTAAGAACTTGAAATAACTTTGAAGCCAAAGAAATCACCTTTTCCTACTGGTTTGATTGTTGTGTTTGTTTTTTGTTTTTGTTTTTTTTTTTCTTTCAGATGCTGGACTTGCTTCTGTGGATGTGTGCTGAGCTCTGGCTGCAGGGGACTGTCAGGCCTGAATGGCTGTGAGTCTGTGTTCTTCTCGCTGGGGAAGCGGAAATAATTATTAATTAGACTGCAGAAATGTTTTCAGAAACCTTCCCCTTTCCTGCCCTTTGCTGGTGGATCTTCTCTTTCTGCCTTTGACTTTACAAAGCTGTTCCCTGATGTCATTTCCCCTGCCTGAATTCCTTGCAGCTCCTAGCTGGGAAAAACTGGGATGATGTCCTGGGGATGTTCTTAGGGGAGGACAGAGGTGAGATTTTTGCCTGTATTTTTCTAATATTTTCTAAAATTTCAGGGAGCTGCTGCTGCTGCTGCTCCTGCTCCTGCCCCTGCTCCTGCTGCTGCTGCACAAGTGGAGCCTTGTCAGCGAAGACCTGCATCTGCAGGAGGCCCCGCAGGCCCTGGCTGGAAGTGCCAAAACAAAGAAGTGATCAGTAAGTGCTGAACTGCTTCCAGGAGGGCGTATTTTGTTGCAGCCGTTACAGACCAACAGTACAAGTGAGGCCAACTGCTCTGGAAACAGTACTAATGCCTTCTGCCAGTCTGATGGAGCTTGAGGGAGGAGGAAAGGAAATGGCAAGCATTTTTCAGGTCTTCCTTGGGGTGAATTCTAAGCTTAGCACAATTGGGAAGCTTTGAGGAAACACAGTTTAAAAGGGGAAGAGCTGTAAAATGAAACTTAGTTGCCAATCTCATGTCAGGCTCTGAAAAATGGTCTTCTTGAATCAAATCTCAGAAGAAATAAGCGGTGCCTGGAGGCTCTGTGCTCGAAGGTTTGAATGATTCTGAGTGTGGATGGGGATCTGAAAGTCACGTGTAAGTAAAACCAAAAAACACATCAAGCAAGCAAAACTGCAATAGTTGACTTTTCTGTTGTCATCGTTTTGGAAGAAAGGAAAAATATGGGGCGAGAGGTGAGAGCAGGATCTGCAAAATCTCGGAGTTCTCCGCGTCTCCCTGAGGCTGAAGCCGTGTTTGCTGTCAACGATGGCAGAGTGGAAGATGCTAAAGACTGAAAACTTGGGGTTTTCCCCCCTGAATCCCAAGGCTCTGTCAGCAGCTGTGCCCCTGTCTATCTCTTCAAGGAGTTTCCGGGTTTAGGGAAGGCTTTTCCGTTCTTCTGCATTTCTCTAGAACTCCACTCCAAAAGAACGGTGCTGTGTCCGTGTGGTGTTGGTGACTCTGTGTGAGTTGCTGTATTAAAGCCAATCGTTGGTAAGGGTTCTGAGCTGCCTTGGAGAGCCCTTGGAGGTGGCAGCTCTTCTTTAATTTCCCTTGGTTCCTTTCATGCCTTTCAGTGATTTCTGCGAGGTGCACTGCAGTCTGCCTGAAGCCAGCACATCCTGTCCGTGTTTGAAACTTGACTCCTGTTGTTTTTCCTCTTGCAGGCAGTTGCAAAAAGAGGAGAGAGCCAGTAGGAAGTGAAGCCCCTGGAAGGCCTCATCCCAGTCCAAGGTTCCCACTTTTCTCTCTGACTCCTGGGGTAATTACCTGGCCAGAACTGGACACAGACTGTCCCTTTGATTTCCTGCCTTTTCCAAGAAATCCTTGCTGTCAGCCGGAGTGTGTTCCTGGTCTCCTCCTCCTCCTCCTCCTCCTCCTCCTCGTCCTCGTCCTCCCCCTCGTCCTCCTCCTCCTCCTCTTACTCCTCCTCTTCCTCCGCCTCCTCCTCCTCCTCGTCCTCCTTCCTTCTCCTCCTCCTCGTCCTCCTCGTCCTTCTCCTCCTCCTCTTCCCCTCCTCTTCCTCCGCCTCCTCCTCTCTCCTCCTCCTCCTCCTCCTCCTCCTCCTCCTCCTCCTCCTCCTCGTCCTCCTCCTCCTCGTCCTCCTCCTCCTCGTCCTCCTCTTCCTCCTCCTCCTCCTCGTCCTCCTCCTCCTCCTCCTCCTCCGTCCTCCTCGTCCTCCTCCTCCTCCTCCTCCTCCTCCTCCTCTTCCTCTTCCTCTCTCCTCTTCCTCGACCTCGTCCTCCTCCTCCTCCTCGTCCTCCTCTCGTCCTCCTCGTCCTCCTCCTCGTCCTCCTCCTCCTCCTCCTCCTCCTCCTCCTCGTCCTCCTCGTCCTCCTCCTCCTCCTCCTCGTCCTCCTCGTCCCTCCTCTTCCTCCTCCTCCTCTTCCTCCTCCTCCTCTTCCTCCTCCTCCTCGTCCCTCCTCCTCCTCCTCCTCCTCGTCCTCCTCCTCCTCGTCCTCGTCCTCCTCCTCGTCCTCCTCCTCTCCTCCTCCTCTTCCTCCTCCTCCTTCCTCCTCGTCCTCTCCTCTCCTCCTCCTCCTCCTCTCCTCTCCTCTCTTCCTCCTCCTCCTCCTCTTCCTCCTCCTCCTCCTCCTCTTCCTCCTCCTCGTCCTCTTCCTCGTCCTCCTCGTCCTCCTCCTCCTCGTCCTCCTCCTCCTCCTCGTCCTCGTCTCCCTCCTCGTCCTCCTCCTGCTCGTCCTCCTCCTCCTCGTCCTCCTCCTCGTCCTCTCCCTCCTCCTCGTCCTCCTCCTCGTCCTCCTCCTCCTCCTCGTCTTCCTCCTCATCCTCCTGTTCCTCCTCGTCTCCTCCTCCTCCTCCTCGTCCTCCTGCTCCTCTTCCTCCTCGTCCTCCTCTCCTCCTCCTCTCCTCCTCCTCTCCTCCTCGTCTCTCCTCCTCCTCGTCCTCCCTCCTCCCTTCCTCCTCCTCCTTCCTCCCCTCCTGCCTCCTCCTCGTCCTCCTCGTCCTCCTCCTCTCGTCGTCGTCCTCACTCCTCCTCCGCTTCCTCCTCCTCCTCCTTCTCCGTCCTCCTCCGCTCCTCCTCCTCTTCCTCCTCGTCCTCCTTCCTCATCTCCTCCTCCTCTTCCTCTCCTCTTCCTCCTCCTCCTCTTCCTCCTCTTCTCTCTCTCTCTCTCTCTCCTCTCCCCCTCCCCTCACTCCTCCTCCTCCCTCACCGCGTCCTCCTCCTCCTCTCGTC